>NC_050605.1:3410000-4742500 GCF_013368585.1 Megalops cyprinoides
CATGGCATGAATCCCGTTCCACAAAGACGGCGAATAGAAGGACCGCTGCAAAGCAAGGCCGACCTGGTTCAGTCTGTGTGATCCGCTCAGAATAAACACAGACCGTTTGATCAAACAACCATGACCCCCCCCCGCCCCCCCCCCCCCCCCCCCCCCCCCCCCCCCCCCCCCCAAACATGGTGCGCGATTCTCTGCCCGTTCTCCATCTGACCCTCGCCATCCCAGTCATTTCTATTTCTCATTATCTCCCCGCTCAACATTTCGCTGGCGCCTCTCCCTCCCATTTCCTCTCAAAAGAACCCGCATGGGGCACAAAAATAGGTCTAACAACAAAACAAGCAAACAATAACCCCACACAACACAGAAATGTTCATTTCACCAGAAGTAATTACTTTTAAATTGCTAATGGGGGACATCAACATTGTATGTGACCGGCCTAAGCTTAAGTACCTGTATTTCAGATTGAAAACGGACATGGTAAAAAAATGATATTGTCTTGTTTAGTGCTCTGGTATTTTACTATAGCTAGTGTTTGACAACATTATACATTCAGCATACAATACAGTTACTGTGTAAATTGAACAGAGTTGTTGGGGGGTGGGAGGGGTGATGAATAAATGATTAATATATAATTAACACAGTGGGGGACGGGAAGGAGCGGTCACTCTCCCCATTTCTCTCACACACACCAAAAGCTGTACACGAGCACACACACACACATGGGCCTACAAACAAACACGTGATGCGAATCTGCACACAAACACACACGTGCAAACACACACACACACGTGCAAGCGCACACACACACACACGCGCACACGCACACACGCACACGCACACGCATGCACACCTTCTGTTGTCCTTAACTCAACCCATCTTCCAGTCAGTGACACCAAGCTTAAATAACGGAGGGCATGTCTTTAATTCCAATAACAGGGTGGGGAGAGTTTAGGTGAGGCTTGAGGACATGTTTTACTGTGGTGACTGAATGGGGGTGGGGCAGGGGGGGCTACACTGTCAAAGGATGAACTACAGAAGACCAAACCCATTCAGAGCCCATCAAAGCTGACATTTTGACTTGCATTGAGTGGCACTCCTGAGAGACCCTATTACTCTATCAGGGAACACAGCAAACATTTGGAAAAGGCCTGCTGGCACTGGCTTGGGGCTGTTCGGTATTAAAGTCACCAGCTCGTTTCTCTGACAGGGGTCCTGTCTAATCTGACACGGGCTCTTATAACGAGGGCCTGTCTTATCTGACAAAGACCTGTGAAAACCGGGTCCCGTCTGTTTCCTGGGACAGAGTCCCTTCCTCTCTTGTTTGATGTTTTTGGGAGTTTTTCTTTTTTTTTACTTTCAAATTCAGCAAAAGAATGTGGCTGTGACATTTCCCAGGTGATTCCACCACACAGAAACATCAGCAGAGAAGCAGAGAAAGAGGGACAGAGAAAGAGGGGGGAGAGAGAGGGGGAAAGATACAGAAAAAGAGGGAAGGAGGGAGAAAAAGAAAGGGGGGGAGAGAGGGCTAGAAAGAAGGGGGGAGAGAAAGAGAGAGGGGTAGAGGGAGACAGAGAGAGAAACAGACAGCAAGAAAGAAAGGTAGATAGAGGGAGAATTTGAGAGAGACAGAGAGGGGGAGAGGGAGGGAAAGAGAGAGAGAGCAAGAGAGAGAGAGAGGAGGAGAGGGGAGAGAGAGTGTAAAAAGAGGGCCGAGGGATACAGTACCTCCATGGTCTGTGACTGGTGCATGGCTTTGATTGCATTCTGTGCCATAGCCCTGGTAGAAAACGTGACAAATGCACAGCCTGCAAGGGGGACAACGGGGGAGAGGAGGAGGAGCGGGAGGAGACAAGAAGAGAAAAAAAAAAAAACAAAACAAGACAAAAGGGTTGGACAACTCGTTATAAACCCAAAAAACAGAGATTGTACAGTGAACGGCCCACGAGACAACACTTTCCTCTCAGTAGCAAAGTACACGGAGAGCAAAGAACATCAACAACCACAGAAACGTCCCTCCTTTTTTCCCCATTCGCAGCCCTGACTTGTTAATCAGTGAGAGCCTGAGTGAGCGCGTGCAAAGGGCGAGAGGTGTTGGTTTGCTTTCTCCCCACAGGGCGTACCAGAGAGAGGAGTGTGTGGGGGGGTTAAAACGCTCAGTCCGAGGGGGTTAAAACGCTCCTTCTCACACATGCTTCTGAGGGAGAGCCCGGCTGTCCGCCCCAGAGCCAGGGGATGGCAGTCTCAAATTTGTATGTCTCCGGTTTATTTGCATTTATATTCAACTGTTCGGGGGCAGTCTGCATGATGGGACTCCGTATTTTCCATTCCTGGGGATGACGACCAAGTGGGTGAGCTCCCTGTAACGGTAACAAACTCCTTCCCCAGGTTCAGCCGCCGTGGAAGAATGAGGGCGCTGGAATGCCCCAAATTTCACACGGGGGGGGGGGGGGCTGCAGATCCTCATGCCGAGAGCCCCCTTCAAATCTGAATCCCTCTCTCCAGAAAATGACTTCTCCTCCCTCCGATGGGCAGCATCGCAATTATGCATATTGTTTTCCTCCCCCGCTGCACACCCCACCCCCACCCTTAATACGAGATCAGATTCGGTTTTGTTTTGTCCTTCTGGTCCGATGGCTGCGCTCCAGAGAGCAGGACTGCTCCCAGCATTACTCGCCCCCTCTCATCCCTCTCTAACCCCCGTGTAGCAGTTCAGGAGTATGATTAGGAAAATACGGACTGAATTTGGAGAGCGTTTTTAATCCCCCCCCACCCCCCTGCTCCCGGGGCCGAGCGGGGAAATGGCAGAAGTAAACACAAAGACATTTATTAATAGATTAGTGAGGGCCAGCGCCAGCGTGCAGCTCCGACGGTAAGCAGATGGAATTTATCAGATTATCAAGTCAGGACTGCGCTGACATTCGATTCACAGAGCAGACACGGAGATTGAGAGAGAGAAAGAGAGAGAGAGGGGGGGGAAGGAGGAGAGGAGAGAGAGGATTATGAGAGACAGAGGGCAAGGAGAGAGAGATGGAGGGGGCTGAGAGAAAGAGAGCGAGGGAGAGCGGGATTGTGCGACAGCAAGGACAGAGAGAGGAGGAGAAAGGGGTTGTGAGAAAGACAGAGGGCAAGGATAGAGTGAGATGGATAGAGGGCAAAGAGAGAGAGAAAAAGGTGGAGAGAGGACAGAGAATTGGAGAGGGGACAGAAAGAGGTGCTCGCTTTGATTTCCACCCATGCAACCGCTGGCCTGTGAATTTTTCGGTTCTCATTATAACTCCCTAGCTCTGGCTGCGGAACAATCTTCCCCTCATGGAGAGATGCTCACGCCAGCCCACTCCCTGACCTCCTTTCTCGGTTTAAACCACTTTTTCTGTCACATCGAGTCCCCTCCAGGTGTCGAAAAACAGGGGGAAGTTTCTGAGCAGAGTCACCTCTCTATAACAATGACAAAAGGTAAAGTGGGCTACTTTTTCTCTCGCTCGGCATTGTCACACAAAAAAAAAACCCAAAACATAAAAAAAGTTAAGTCATTATAAAGTCAAATTGTCAGCATACAAATGCTGTCGCATTATTAAAAAGGAGGTAGGAAGCATTTATTTTCCACATTTATCTGTTTACATTGTTGAAATGACCCAGATGTGACTTCTCTTCAGAAAAGTAACAGAAACTTAATCTCTGCCCGGGGTGACCTATTTGGCTGACAGTCAGTGATGTATGTTCATACTGTGGTTCTCTTCACAGTCTCTCTCTATATATAAATACATACACTGTTTATATTATGTATATATCTGTTTGGAGAAAGGGAAGGCTGTTCCATTTTTCTATTTTTCTAAACGTATTCTCTCAGAATTTCTTACACAGTCATCCTATCCCTTTGTCCCGTTCCTTCAGAGATTTGATGTGAAATAGTCATTGTATCGCGGTTTGAGGCAGATTAATAAAACATAACCAGAGTTCGCAATAATTTACTCTGTTGCCAAAAAAAAAAAGAGGTTCAACTTATAATTTGGTGACTAGACGACAAAGATGCGGATAAAAATACAGGAGTCCGCATTCTGTCGTCATCTGCCAGGAGAGCGGTCCTTTCAGGAAAGTAGGGTACCTCCCCAGGCTCCGGCATCCACATGTGGTGCGCTCCATATATTATTAATAGCAGGATGGTGTGCCACTGGGCTGTGCGATGTGGCTGTTTAACACCAGCCAGCGAGGTATCCGCTGCTCTGGGGCCTGCAGATAAACAGGAGACCTACTTGAAGACCCATTTATCAGCGTCTGGGAGAGACGCTGCATCCTTTGCGGCAATTCCTTTTTTTTAATTTTTTTTTTTTGGCTCTCTATTTTCGACGAGCACATCTCCGCCCAGCTGAATTTCTTTAAATAAATCTCCCTCCGTAACCTCCTGGACCACGTTTAACTCGCTGGTTCTCGCGTGGCGGTTTAAGTATTAATGAGGACAAAAGAGGAGCAGGGAGGAATCTGGAAAGATGGAGAAAGGCTGCTGTGAAAGTGGAGGATGAGTGTGAGAGAGGATGTTGGGAAGGTGGAGGACTGAGGCTGAAGGAGGATGCTGGGAAGGTGGAGAGCTGAGTGTGTGAGGGAGGATGCTAGGGAGGTAGAGGACTGAGGGTAAGAGAGGATCCTGCGGAAGAGGATAACTGCATTTGAGAGAGAATGCTGGGAAGTCAGAGGACTGAGGGGAAGAGAGGATGCCAGGAAGGTGGAAGACTGAGTGCGATGGAGGATGCTGGATCAGCGGAGGAATGGGAGTGGGAGAGTGTGTGCCGGTAGCTACCGGTGAGGCTGTATACATACAATCGGAGACACCTAGAGGAGAAGCAGGCAGAGAGGACACACGACAGAAACAATAGCAACAATCACAACATGACAACACCAACAGCAAAAACCTGTGTGTCAGTTACACTGATGCCAACGCCACCTTGGGCTGCACGTGAGGACAGATGGGGAAGCGAGATATCCGAGCATTTGGTTTTTCAGGGGAAAAATACCAGGGGGTCTTGTTTTTCTCTTGTATTTTGTTATTTGTTACAGGTTGCCTGTCTCTTCAGTGCATATAAATGGCTTTTTTGTTACAGTCACCAGGTGGTCTCCTCCCTGTAAAATCTGTCTTTGTAGAGTGGGGTCTCTTTTTGGCAGAATTTTACATTTCAAGACAGTGGGGAAGCCAACCTGAAGAGATCGTTAATGGACTGAAGAAGTTTGGTAAGCCTGACTTTTTAACAACCAACTTTAAAGTACTTTTAAAAAGTGGATGGGTGGTGGTGGTGGGGGGGGGATTGTTCTGCTTTTATTTTAATAAAAAGGAGACAAAACGAAACACAACTCACAGAGAAAAGGGACAGAAGAGAGCAGAACGGGACTGGACACAGACACATCGGAAGGGTTTTCCAGCCAGTGGACGTATGGTACAGTCACATCTTTGGGTCGGTATCGTTTGGCCCGGAGGTCAGTAGGAAGTCACATCTTGAGGTCAGATTTATTTGCCCGATTAGTAGGGGACGTGGGGATGGCAGTCGTATGTGGTTTGGAGCATGGGTTGCTTTCTGTGCCCTATAACCAATCCAGGATCATCTCCCCTAGCGCTATTCCTAACCCTGAACGTTGGAGGGAAAAAAAGCACAAGCTGATCGAGGATCAGTGCGTGAAGGTAGGATTTAACTTCACCGTGGACCACCAGGCCTGGAGGAGCTGACCGGGGGTCTGGGTACAGTCAGAGAGAAGGGAGAAGGTGCTGAGAGCCAGTGGCCCCCTGTACCAGGGTCAGTCCAGCTGACTGGGAGTGTTTACTGTGAAACACACCAATGAGGGGTCAGCCTTTACCTCAGGGGTAAAAGGGCACCTCAGATCATTTTTGTAAGGCTTGAGACGGTTCTGACATTTTTCCCCTCTGTAAAGGGTATAGCTGGACAGAAGGTGTCAGTATGGTAAATATGTGAGTGTTTGTCAGTCTAAGTGTGAATGCATGTTTGAATTCTGCACGTGTGTATGCGTGTGTGTTTGTGTGAGTATGTGCGTGTCTGTGTGAGAGTGTGTGTGTGTGTGTGTGTGTGTGTGTGTGTGTGTGTGTGTGTGAGTGTGTGTGATTTGAAGGGTGGTGCTGAGGTGGGGCTGACGTGACACTGCTCTGTGTTGCCATAGAGGCCAGAGTGAAGGGGGGGCGGGGTAGGGGGGGAGGTACACAGAGAGGTGCACGCTCTCACCTCTGCTCAGCCCGTCTGGTCCTCGGAGAATCCGGCACTCCTCGATCTGCCCGAACGCGGAGAACATCACTCGGATGTCGTTCTCGTTACACTTCTTTGAGACCATTCCTATGAACAATTTTCTGTCTTCGACCGCTACAAGAGAAAAAAATAATAATAATGAATACGACAAAAAGACCATTTTTATCTGCCAGCTGTGATCAATCCCTTATTACCACATCAAGCCCGCTGATCCCAGTCCCTTGTTCCTCTCGGCCTCTTTTACACTTGCTTCCTCTACCTCTCTCATTTGTCTCTCTCCTGCAACTGCTCTGGCCCTCTCTCCCTCTCCATCTTGCTCTCGTTCCCTGTGTGTCTCTCAGGACCCATTTCTCTCTCCCTATCTTCTTCCCTTGCTCCGCACCTCTTCCCCTCTCGGAATTCTCCCTCATGTACTCCTGAGCGCTCAGACAGACCCTTTGTCTCTTCCTCTGTCAGCTCTGCCTCCTCCTACCAAACGCGTTTGTGGAACACGGTTGTTCCTTTGGCCCACGCACCGCGGGGGTCTACAAAACCCTGCGGTGCGGCACGCCACTTTTAACCACATCGCCGCGATGCAACGACAGCGAGAAACACAGAGACATCTACTCGCAAAACTTTAAAAGACAGACAGGAAGACAATGAAAGAAAAAAGTACACAAAGGAATTAATTAATCATTCAGTCAATCAAGTGCAATGCATTTCCACGGGTTGGGTTTAAACAATAGATCCCACAGCGAGAAGACTCAAAACCGCCCATTGCTGCGGCTGAAACGAACGAGCTGGGAAATTAGGATGGCTGCCAATCAATCAATCAATCAATCAATTACAGCTTATCAGCGTGAGATCGCTTCGTGATGAGCGTCCCCTCTGAGGATTCCTGAAGCCGCGCAAAGACAGAGAGCCCGAGTCCTCTCTTTGGTGAAATGACTACTCAAACAGACTGGTTAAACACGTACGTTCACGTTGTTTATATGAAAGAGTCAAGTGTTAACCTTGCTGCAGTGTGGGTACCATGCAAACACATGTGGGTGTGCACGTGTTGACTTCGTGTGTGTGTGTGTGTGTGTGTGTGTGTGCATGTATACATTCATGTGTTTACATGAAAGTCAATGTGTTAATCTCGCTGCAATATGTGTGTGTGTGTGTGTGTGTGTGTGTGTGTGTGTGTGTGTGCACGCGTGCGTGTGTGACAGAGAGAGCTTGTGTATCTATCTACAGTGAGAGCGTGTGTACGTTAGCGCGGGTCTGTGTGCCTGCTTCTGGTGCTCACGCGCGAGTGTGTGTGTGCGTGCTCCTTGTCTAAGTGTGTGCCCTCCGACACATCGGATGTAATGCTAATCCAATTCATTTTAAATGAGGAAACTGTCAGCTCTTACCGGGAGGCGAGAGAGATAAGCAGGCTGTTGCACTCTGGGAAATCAATAGCGCACTTGTTTGTTTTGTTCTCTGAATTGTTTGTGCGCTTTAAACAAACCGGCAGGATATGGGAAAGATATGTGTTGTTTCAAAGGCCTTATCCCTTTGCACGTATAGAGTATCGCCCTCGAGTGCGATTAGGGGGTGCACGTGCTTTAATTCATTTACGCAAAGCAGCAGGTCAGAAAAAAAACCCCGCTATCGCAGTAAGTCGCACCTGCCCACAGCAAAGTGTAAAAGGCGCCGAGACAGACTCTGAAAGGCCGCGAGGATCTTGAGAGGGATGTCCTCTGATAGGCTCTCCTCTGGGTCAGCTGATAAGGGCCTCGGGAGGGCTGTTCCTGTTGTGTCTTTGGAGTGTGCGGGTGATGTATCGGGCACCTTGTGTTGTCGTGCTCTCGCTCGGAGCGGTCACCGGCGTGGTTAATTCTCTGTGCCGGCAGAAGCTGAAAGCCTCCATGTACACTGGGCTCCGATAGCGATCTGTCCGGGATTTCGGTGACGCCGTGAGGGTTGACGTGCTGCCGATAATGTGTCAACATTTTTTCTTTTTAAATCAGAATCTGCGGTGAACACTGCGGAGGAGTGACGAACGAGTCCTCTGAGCCTGTCCCCTTTTCAGAGCCCTTCAGATCCCCACAATCTTCTCCTTCCTATTCCTTTCCTCGGTGGCACCCCAGTCAGTCTGACTAAATAAGTCCCTTGCCTGGCAACAGTTGCAGCTCCTTGAGCTTGTAGCGTCAAAGCCCCGCTCCAGTCTCTGGGGGCCTCTATTGTGAGGGCAAAGCCAGACTCCAAAACACCAGAGACTTCAGGGAGGAATGGGTTAACAGACAGTTATCAATCTGAATTTTCAGCATGACATTGCTAGGATGGAGCAAAGGGCGGGGAGGCATTCTTCCTCCCTGGTCATGTGTTTGGAGTCTGTTCGGGGGATTGGGAGCACTGCCCTCATATTCAATAACAAAACCCCCTCCTGCTTCGCGGCGCTAAGTGTTACGTGGTCGCTCTGTGTGGCGGCCACAGGGCCGGCCGGTTGCTGGGATTCATTTGCAGCTTCGCCACGTATTGGCGCTGACATATGTCTCCTCCTCCCAGGCTCTCCGATGCCCCAGGCCCGCGTTCACAGGGTTCAGATCTGCGTTCCCTGAAACAAGCGCCGCCCCCCTACACTCCTTTCTCCCTGGAAGGCGCCTGGGATGGTGTGGAGGTGTGAGAATTAAAATGGCTCCCCTCAGACTTCGCGGGAGAGGGCCGCAGTGGTAGAACAACAGCTGCTGCGAAGCGACTCGGCCGCTTAGACGCCGAAAGGGGGATGCGAAAAAGCCCGCCTTTCCTCTCAGACGAAAAAAGACCAAACAAAATGAAAAAATGGCTGCTTTGAGGAGAAAGCTATGTTCTTCCTTTCAGAGTGGGGCCTGCCTCAGTCACCTCCATCCCCTCTGAAAGGCCCTCCCGTACGCATGCTGTAATCTTATGAACTTACAAAAGGGCTGATAAGTTTGAGGAAAATGCACTGGTGGCAGAGAGGGAGATGAGAGAAGGGTCTCGTTTCGGCTCGCGGCTAAGCGCTAAATACTGGGCTAAACTAACAGCGCTTCATCTTCATTTGACGCGGGGAAGCGGGCGCTCTTAACCTCTTTATTGCAGTCACTCTTCACGGCGCAGTGCTCGCCCCCGGTGCCGAGTCCCCCGGGGGCCGCCCGGCTGCCCATAACTAACCCGCGCAAGCTCTTTAGTAGTCGCCTCGGCGCAATCATTGATACAGATTGCTCATCGCGCTTTTCCTAAATGGCTGCTTTTGGCTTCTTGAGTGGCGCGGATAGCCTGTGCTTGTTGACAGAGAGATGAGAGCTGCTGCTGGGGGGGGTCACAGCCAGGGCAGGAGGGCTGAACTTTCGCTGACTCTGCTCTGTGCTTCTCTGATTTGTCGGTATGTTTGACTGTCTCGGATGCGTGTCTCACGCACCTGCATGCTCACAAACACGTGCAGACATCCAGACATCCATGAACAAGTGCATGCAAACCATTGCACACAATCATTTAGGTAGACATACACAAACACACACACACACACACACACACACACAGTCAGTCTCTTTCATGCTTGTGCTCATCTGTTTTCCTCATCCCTCACTCTCCAGGGCAGGAGATCACTGCCTCCTGGCACCACATGAAGATCTTTATTAACTAACTAAATCCCAGATCCCCACGGTTCCATACAAAGACCTCATTAACCATTTACCTCCCAGCTCCTCACACAAGCATCGCCTATCATTCACCCAAGGCTGTCTTTGAATACATTGGTGACATCATTTCCTGTAGGTGCTGATGACATCACTCACCGTTTGATTTCTCACTGTCTGCAGGCTTCATCTGAATGGGATGATGCATCTGGAAGACAAAGAAAAGGCACACATTAATCAAAAGTCAGGCAAACAGCAGGCAAACATCAGACCCATGTTGTGCAGCAGTAACAGTATTGTATCCTTCCCCGGGTTAATCTAGTGCCAGCCTTTCCCTCCTCCTCTTTGCCTTCTGGAATCAGTGCTGCCTCTAGCTGGAATTCCAAGCGCAGGTGCATTTTTCATTTTGGAAATACCATCATATGAGCTGTGGTGAAAAAACAATGTTTATTGTAAAATATAGGCCCATATGCGGAACAGAACATGGAGGCTTTGCATGCAAAGCCCAGAAAAGCAGGCTGGCGGTGGAGAAGCACACCTGTGCCGGCACGGCGCGCCGAGGCCCCACGGGCGCCGTCAGTGGCCGCAATTAAACCCGAGCCGGCGGGAGGATTCGCACTCCTCAAGTGAGAATGAAGAAGGCTCACACATTCCGGATGTTTGCAGCAGAAAGCTGCACACTCACAGTGAAAAAATGTGACCTTTTTTCTATCATTAGAGCTGAGAAAATGATGTAATGTACATGTAGCAGCTTTTAATTATCCCCTCTCTGACATTAACGTAGACAGTTTTTTCTCTGGCAGCAGGGGTTTCACTTACAGGTAGCGCAACACAACTTGTGGTTGGAAGTGGCAAAGTGGCAACTTTTTTCCGAATTTGAGCTCCGAATTAGAACAGAATTAGACTTCACTGGAATAGTATGTATCTGTGCTGGAGTGAAATTTTGAGTGCTTTTTCATAAAATGCATGTGATACATTTAAAAATATGTACTCACTGTACCTCATTTCCGCTACTCTAGTGTAATCTTGTTCCCCTTTCATGTAATTCTGATACATTGTAGTTTTGCTATTCATAGTTTTTTGTTTTTTTCAGTCTTATAATAATAATGATATTGCATTTCACTTGCGTGTTGAATCATGTACATGTCCTTGTTTTTCATGCTGTTTTGTTAAAAGCACTATGTACTTGCACAACAGAACTCACTGGATGAGTGTCTGCTAAATGATAAAATGTATTATATGTAACAAAAATAAGTCTAAAACATTCAGAAACATCATTAACACTACTCGTGAATAATGTCTCAGAGACATACTCTTACATTGTAAAGTAACGTCATGAAAAAGCACCAGCACCCACCTCGAACCAGCTCACTAAAGATCATATGATCATTCAGTAGTTAACTTTAAGTTAACTAGCTAACTGATAATCTAATTGCTTTTGTCATGCACCAGCTCACTGGCTACTTAAAGTTCTCTGTTAACAAGTTAATGTTCAGAAGTTAATGACATTAACATTAGCTAGCTAGTGGTGGCAAGATTAGATAAGCAACTGTACAATGAGAGCTGCTTGAGTGTTGCTGGGAAAATAGCACTGTACTGCAGCTATGAAAGGTACACTAAGAGGAAGGCAGTTTTCTGTTGGTAACCAGCTGAGATCTACAGTTCTAACCTATCTCCCTTGGCAAGGAATCAATGAAATGACATGCCATCTTCTTTCCCCTGACGATTTGTGCATCCAAAGGCGTCACGGTGAATCGGTACCATTTTTCAGACTCTTTTAACGCACAACAATGAAAACAATCTATCCTGAATATGGACTGGTATTCCAGTCTTTAAGCAGCAGAAGAATGCTAACGGTTGCCTTCCAGCATGATGGGGGTAATGATATCACATGTGCCACCCTAATGGACTCATAACTCCACTTGTGAGCATTACACAAAAGAAGGCTCTACTGCTTCAGTCAAAGGCTGCTCTGGAGAAAACAGGCTGGCTGTGGTAGTTACAGTTAGCCATTGACTGACCTGCCAATATGGCTGATAGCATACACGTTTAATTATAAAAGGTCACAAGAGAAAAATGTTATGACCAAAAATAAATAGATAATTAATTATCACAAAAGAAAACTTGTTATTTGTGTTTACAAGTGAATTATTTGAGATGAATAAACAGCATGCTTTACCAGTTCAGTATAAGTGTATACCAACATAAAAGGTGTTTTTCCCCTCAGTATATTAGCTATGCCATAATCTGTAAACACCCTCAATGTGTGGGTGGACCAAGTCTCTCAGGAACAAGAGAAGATTGTCTGAGTTTTAAAGGGGATGGACACCACATAACTCCTACCCTACTTATACAATGCATGACGGCGGATGCAGTGGATTCTGGGAAAAAATTCTGTAAGGGGTTGGATGGAGCTGTGTGATCAGTGAGTCACTTTGACACCCTGGTGTTAGCTAAAATTTCACAGGCGACAGCAATCTCCCTCTCCCTCTCCGTCTCTCTCCCTGTCTCCCGCTCATCTCTGTAATTGTGTTGACGCTTGTTTGATCTCCTCCGAGAAGAATGGCGGTAATTCCTCAAATCTGCGCGAGTATCAATCTTCCCCACCGATTCCCACGATGGAAAAATCACAGAGGAGAGGAGGGCACTCTTTCTCTCTGCCTCTTGCACGACGCAGCTGACATCACAGGGAAGTGGCAAGATTAAGACTCCTCCGACCGTCTCAGGGCCGCGCTTGAAGTTTACCCATAATCCCTTGGAGTTCTGCCGGAGCGCCTCGGCTGGCCCCTCCGGTCGCATAGGGGTGGGTGGGGTGGGGGGCTTTGATCTTTCTCCCCAATGCAGACTCGACGATCCACTCAGACATCAATCAGGACCTTCCCCTTCATTCTTAGCCTGTGGCTAACTTTCACAGAAAAAAACAGAGCTGGAATTCGCGGACATCTGACTCAGAATGCACAAACTTCTAAGCGGTCGCAATAAGACACAGGGGGAGGCCTGAACGGCATTGCGTGAGAAGGGTTGAGACCCCCTCCCCTCATGTGTGCGCCGGCCGTCCAAAAGGTCTCACCGCTAATTACAGCCTCCGGTCTCACCCCTCCATGTCACCTTTCACATAAAAAACGCTTGTCACATGCCCCCCCCCCCCCTATCTGGACAGCCCCATAAATACAGGGCAGTTTGTAGGGCAGCGGGCGCGGGGGACGGGAATCACAGTTTGTCACCGCTGAAGACAAAAATCGATGACAGGCTGTGCTTTAGTGCGTCGGCCCCTTCAGCTGGCGGCGCTGACCGCCATTTGAGGATGGGGATTAATTAACATTTAATCGTGACCAATCAATTCGCTATCACCAACAACTACCTGGGATTATAAAATATACATCTAAACTATGACCTTTAAGCGCCCATAAAAAATTCTTTTGAGTTGCCAATTACTTCTGACAAATGGCTGTGTTTCATCTGCTTGTCTCTGGCTTGATTAAAAACTCATTTTAACCCACAACGAATAAATAAGACAAAATGCCACCCAGGCCTTTTCCGGTGCTTATTTTTCATTTTCCTGCCACTCCCCTTTTGAGACGCTCGCTCAGTTGGGTGGTACAGTCTCTTCGTTAAAGAGCTCCCTCTCTGCAGTCACCTCAAATCTCTGCCTGTGAGAGCTTTAACGACCAGACTCCTCCTCTTCTCACACTACCCACATTAACTACTTTACCTCATACTTCTGTTTTAATAAACTCCCAAGGACCTAGTTCTGCTGGTCCAGCTGATGTGTTTTGATTGAGCCATGATGGTCCCATGTAGTTTGGCTAACATACCCCATTCAGTACTGGGAGGTAACCACGAGATCGAGGTGTGTGTGTGTTTGCGATGTGAATCACTGCAAGCCTAGAGTCATTGAGGCGGAACACACAAATCTTCCAGAGCTCACATACCGTCATGTTTCAAAGGCACATTTGTATTCACTCTATCGGCAAGTGATCACCCACATGATCTATATCCGTGGGGGTTACTCTGTGCTGATCAGATTCCCCCATCGCAAGTCAAATCTTAACCATTATCAGCTAAACATCAAAACTGCTCCTAGATCTGTACTAAGTACTTCTGCATAGAGCTATTGACACATACTCCATAGCTGCTGCACATCTGCAATGTTATGGGTTATGGGTGTTTTACCATTATTGGAAGAGGCACAGCTTCTCAGCAGCATCTGTCTCACACCCTGACTTTCTTTACATCGTCCCCAATGCCTTAGTGTTTTTATGAAACTACAGCCTTACAAGCCACCATTTTGGCTCGAACCTGCATCTACAAGTCAAAAAAACCGAACCCTGTTCTTCTCTCCAATATAACACATGCCTGTATACCTTATGCTCAAGGCAGAAGTTTCCAGTAAGCACTGATCTAGGAACACATTCTCCAACCGCATGCCTAACCTTACAGCAAAGGTTACAGCAAACCTGGTCCTAGATCAGCAGGTGACTTCTTCCTGGGGCAAACTTTACTGCAATGCTGAAGTAGTGAAGCGGTGAGTTTTGTTGAGCTTTCCTTTTTGACTGGCCTGAACCCTGTGTGGCACAGGGAACAGCAGAGACCTGAGGCCGACCCCGCTCGCTGACCTTGCTCTGACTCCGCCAGAGTTGACAGAGGCTAACCGACAGCGGGACGGGACGTCTCGCCCTCCTGTCACCACGGAGACGCCGCAGCCGTTGTGACCTCTGACTATCCGCACGGCTGATGTAACCCCGCGAAGAAAAGGGGGGGGGGGGGGTTCGGAGGAAGAGAGTGCGAAGGACGGTCGTGTGCCAGTGCTACGCCTCCATCAGAGGACAAACTCTAAATGTGTTTATTCAACTCCTTAATTACGTGATTTCATCAAAATGCAACTTTACAGGGCTTTCTGATCGCACCACTATCACTGTCTGTTTGCAAATCAGCATTTGCACGCTGTCTGGCAGTGGTCTGGAAACTAGGCTGTTCGCTGAGCCAGCCACAGAGAAAGCATTGCTCTGAGCGCCGAGCATTTTGCTAGATTTGCCCGGTCACGCAAACCAAATTGTTAATGGTCAGATAACTTAACAGCATAACTAGGTGACAAATGTGAACAAAGGATGCTTAACTGTGTTTGAAAAGTGTTCTGAACGAGGGATGTCTGGTCTGTGTATTTCTTGTAAAGGAAACAACTCAATAACACTGCCTATTGAGCTGTTACTACTATATATAGCATATATCTTACGCTAAGATCTCCCGACAGGTATATCGGAGCTCTGTACATAAAAATTCTTTGAGGACAGGCGGGGTGGGTGTCGTGTGAAGAATCTCCGGAGGCCATCTGAGGAAACGGCTGTTGGAAACTGAAGAAAACCACTCTCTCTCTAAAAAAAATAATGTTAATTAACCCTGCTGTTCGGAAACTGTTTCCAAAAAACCTGTGACTCGGAGCAGCGCACAAAAGTAATGCAGGAATGCAGTGGAGCGCGGAGAGCCGAAAACTGTGGGGGAACGGAGACAATGCCGGTCGCCCGGGACGGGGGCGCATCCGCCAATCAAATTAATAAGTCTGTTTACCATAATGCTGAGCCGCTCATCCCCTCGCCCCGCCGGGTAAGCGGGGCGAGCCCTTAGACACAGACGGCGCGGCGGCCCCCACGCGCCTGGATTCAGCGGCCGGGTGTAATCTTCTGCAGTGCTGCCGGGAGGATCCAATGTTATAAAAGTGACAGATGGGAGACGGCCGCCAAGGCCGGGACAGTCTTGTTAGGGGCCTGATGGATCTGATGGATTGCGGTTTTCTTTCTTTTTTTTCCCCACCTCCTTCGAGTCCCTGGAGAAAGGGAACATTTCGCGGGCGGGCTCCTCGCTCCCTCACTCTCCTCCCTCCCTCCGTCTCTGCGTGATTATGCTTGTTTGATCTAAGCTGCCGCTCTCTGAGAAGAATGGCAGTAATTCTACAAATCTACATGAGTATCAATCATCCTCGCCGATTCCTACAATAAAAATCGCAGACAAGAGGAGGGTTTTTTTTTTTCTCACGCCCTCTGCACAATACAGCTGACATCACAGGAAGAGGTGGCAAGATTAAGACTCTTGTGTGTCTGTCTCTGTCCCCAGGCTATACTTGGAGTTTACCCAGAATCCCTTGCAGCTTTGCTGGGGCATCACAACCAGGCCTCCGCTTGCCAGGATGCGAGAGGGCTTTGATCTTCTTTCAAACGTGAGCTCCACGCAAAAAACAATGTCCCTCCATTGATCAGGCACGCTGTTTTTGTGCCTCATCTCTAACTGGCTGTAACTGGCCATGACTGGCTGTGACCGGTTAGCTTCTGGTGATGGCCTTTGTGAGACCAACCTCTTTGACCATCATGCATTCAAGCCAGGTGCAAGGACATCTTAAGCTTGATGTCTTTCAAAACAGACTCTACTCCTAAATTTGTGGTTAATTAAAGTTAGGTTAATTTTGTGGTTGGACAAACTGGGCCCTATGTGCTGGAACTTCTATATCACTACATATTGGTTGATTTATGTAAGGATTTTAACAGAGATAGACTGTCTAAAACTGTAATCTCTGACAGGATTTGGAGACCTGGTGTAGCTGCACTGCCTGCAGTCAGAGTTCTGGTGCCTGCAGTGAAGCTGAATGCTGGCATCTGCCCAAAGCAAGAGCAGTGCCGGGACTTCATCTGCGGTTTTCCTATAAACTCTGTGTTCTGTCCATCTCTTTTAGCTTGCAGTGATCAATGGTGGCAAGATCATTTGCCCTCTTCTGTATTTACCTCCTCGCAGTTTTTAGTGCCAAAGCCAACACAGTGCATGGGTTATAGACACCCATCCCATTGAACAGACTCCGCCCACCCTTTGAAACACAGCCCACATCTTGCTGACTCCTCCCACATCTTGAAATACTGCCCACATCTTGCCGACTCCACCCATATATTGAAGCACTGCCCACATGTTGCTGACTCCACCCATATCCTGCAACACGCCCAAATCTTGCTGACTCCACCCACATCTTGTACCGCTGCTGGGCTGAACTGCCATGAGTCAGCCCCAAAGAAAAAAAAAAAAAAAAAAAAAACTTATTCATCTGGAACCTGACCTGAGCAAGCCGGACCGGCCCCTGGCTCTACCCGCAGACCCCTGCCGGTGTCACCTTTCCTGAAACACGCGCGAATGTCCCTGTCCAACAGCTCCATAAATACCAAGACACACGGGGGCCAGCGAATGCGCGAGACACCGCATCTGTGGCGGAAATGTCCACGCCTGAAACCAGACGACTGAGCCCTGGCCTTTCAGGCATCACTCATCACCTGATAATCCCGTTTAATCCGATAAACGCGGCCATTAGAAATCAATCCGGGGTCAGCAAAGCAAACAAGTGAGCGCGGTGTGTATAAATATCTGCACCGCGCCTTCGCTGGCCGGCGGCCGTGAGGAATTAGTCTGAACTGCCAGCCGCTGCAAGGGGGGAGAGAGAGCGCCGTTTTATCTCCATTGCAATTTCCTCGGCGGGACCCGCGAGTCCTCGCGTCCGGCTTTTAATGAAAGCACGCGGCGCAATAAATAAATCAAACAGAGCGGCCGCCGCTCCGTCCTTTTTCCCCCCGTCACTAATTCTTCATTTTCCCGCCAGTGGCCTTTGAGACGGTCCCCGGGCGAGGCGGACGTCTTCATTAAAGACGAGACCCCTCTCTCCCTCCTGCTCGACGGCGGGGTAATGTGGAATTGCGCGATTTTGGATAAGCCTCCCCTCGACCCCTGACATTTCACAGCTTTACGGGCAGGTAGTGGGCTGACTTGCCTCCATGCCACAGCCTGCACTAATTAGATTGTGCGGAACTGTCCCAAGTTTGCTCTGCGAAACTACCTGACTCCCTCCTCACTCCATAGATAGGAACACACTACAGACTTTAGGGGCTGGATGGCAAACCATAAATCATTGGAGAAAAAAGCTGCATGAGACCTGTTGGAAATGCTCGTCCGATCACAGACCAGGATACATAATTTGCTGTGCTGTTTCCTAGGCACTTTCTTTTTCCCTTTGGAGGGGAACCCTCTCAGAGGGGTGTGGCCTGAAGCCCTATCCACCACTCCTTCGCTGCCTGGAGCGGTCAGCTTTTGCACCCAGCGGGTTTGACATGTCTTTCTCCCTTTCTCCCCTTCTCCCTCCCTCTCTCTGTGAGGAGGGCTGCGGGTTTGGGTGACCTCCTCGTGCTGGGCCCAGCGCCAAAAAGCTCTGGTCGATCTGCAGTCCGGAGGCACCGCCAGCACTCCTTTGAAGTTCTCCTCAAGTCGGGAATCCTCATGAAATTTGGATGACGCTGCTACTTCATGCCTTTTTTTTTAACCTTCTCCTTCTTCTTCTTTTTGGGCTTGTAGCCTTATAAATCTTAGACAGCTTTCAGGCATAATGGTTCTGGCGATCAATTCTTGCAGGTAAACATTTCCCTTCCACGGTGCTGGGTGGCATGAAATATAATCCGTGCCCCCTCTCTATCTCTCCCACTCTCTCTCTCTCTCTCTCCGGACAGTTTCAGAATGCTCCTCAGCTCAAAAGGTTAGAGTTCGACCTGTCTCTCTGTGGAAGAGCAAACACGTGGCGGGGGGTGGGGAGGGTGGTCAGGGCATCGGACTGACTCAAATACCACAGCAGCGACCCTGCAGCAAACCCCGGCCTCGCCAAAGCCAAAGGCCCTTCCCCCCGCCCGCACCGTGTTCCTTCACAACTTAACAGCGAGAGCCCCACAGAAACACCATGACCCAAAAAAAAAAGTTGTACCCTATAAAACAGAACCTAGGCGTTCCTCTCTCTGCTTCTGTTTATATCGATTTCCGTTTATGCCGTTGCATTGCAGGGGGGATTTCTCTATGAGACGGACCGCAGCTCATGTGTGTCTGAAAGATATGCAACTTTTGCCTTCTGCCTCCTTCTGACACGTGGCTCTAGAGGAGCAAGGTTAAATTGTGAATGCAGAGGAAATGTCTTTTCGATGACCACAACATGACCACACAGATGGCCTCCTCTTGGTTTGACTTCAACATGACGGGCAGCAGCACATGCTGTGTGGAAACCCAAGGAAGAAACTAGAGATCTGCGTCAGTAATCTTCATGCTGTAGTTTTGTTTAATGTTTAATAGTGCTGACGGCCACCACACTCCTTCCACAAATCAATACAGTTTAACACCGACACGCGATGCAACGAGGCGGGGTTAAAAAGTTAATTTGAGGCGGCCGATTAATATTTCCCGTTAAATAAGTGTACACAAACGGGCCCCGCTTCCTCCCGCGGCTTCGATCGGCCCGCCGTCCTTAAGTCTTGTTTGTGATAGCATTTGCGCTTTCGTTCCCGCAATTACGGCCTTAATTAAATTGATTCCTGTAATGAGTTCCTGTAATGATCCCGCTCTGGGGCCTGCGTTCCGCGAGGCGAGAGACGGCGGGGGTGGGGGGGGGGGGACGTGCCCAGGCAATATTTACCCAAGATTCTGGGTAAACGAGCGCTGGGGAGAGCTCGTGGCGAGGCGGGGAGAGCTCAGACCCATCCGTACCCCCCCGTGTCTTCGCTCCAGGCAATCAGCCTGGGCTGGGAGTGGTTGTGCAAGGTTATGTACCGCCTGGCATTCCTGTCATCCTCGTAGCTCGCGTCACTCCCTGTTTTATCAGGCGCCTACCAGCTGGAATGCAAGGCCCGATTCCACCGGAGGGGCGCCTGCGAGGAACACCCCTGCCCCCCCCCGCCCCATGCTCCACCAGCCAGAAAAGGAAGCATTCTGCAGCTTTCTTCTTTGTTTGAACAGGAAACATGTATCTGTGCGGGCTGTCCAAAATAAACGTTAGCGTGGAGCTTGCAACGACTTCGAGTGTCATGTTATGAGAGAGTGTTAGAGAAGAATCACCTCCACACGCTTGTAGCGCACTATGCTGGTACACCGGTGGTGCTTCGACAGAAAATACTCTGACTCTGAAATTCCAGGAAGAGGCTTACCTCACCTTTTTTTCCAAAGTTGGTGCCAGATTTTTCTCGCCCCTGTTTCTTGCCAACAGGGAAGAGTTGCACGAGAGCGGCGATGTATGTAACAAGTTACCACATGAAGGAACGTCTGATCAAGGCTGAGAGAGCCCTGTCACGCCAACTGTCCTCTGGGAACGATCTGACATCACCTCCTGCCAACAAACACCCATAATCCTCCTACATCCATCTCACCCTCCATTCTCCATCCAAAAATTACATAATGCTTTGAATGTCAGCTCTCTCAACTTATAAGAGAGAGACTTTGTTTATAAAGCTTGTATCAATTACAGAACTCACTAAATAAGGGAGCAATTATTGAAAGCTAACATTATTTGCTCTCTCAACCTCTCCCTCTTTCCCATATGAATGTACAGCTTTTGGATAATTTTCAAGGGCTGTCTATGTGAGCTCAGAGCCAATGTTGTTTCCCATGAATTTAACCCATGAATCAATAGAGTGATGCAAAAAAAAAAATCTCAATTAACCAGTGTCTTGTCCCATTTATCAGGTTGTGAGATAACATGCAGATGAACTGTGTCTCAATGCTAATCCCATTTAACCAACAATCCCCTTTATCACAGTCCCACTTCAGTGGCAGTGCCTAATTGTAAATGGATAGAAATTTTAGTTGCTTTAAATGGGCAATTATGTCCTAGTTAGGCAACGAAGGCAATGTAGCATAGTGGTAAGGAATAGGGCTTATGACCAAAAGGTTTCTGGTTCAATTCCCCCCTGGGGCGCTTCTGTTGTCCCCTTGGGCAAGGTACTTAACTCACAATTGCCTCAGTAAATATCCAGCTGTATAAATGCACAACATGTAAAAAAATTCTAACCTATATAAGTCACTCTGGATAAGAGTGTCTGCTAAATGACAATAACAGAAAGTAAATTTATAATTTTGAAGGATGACACTTATTAAATTAGTGCACAGGCTCACACCCTTTCTGAAGTCACACAGGCAAGGTCACCGCTTTGGACAAGGTGGGATTTTAACAAACGTCCACTTTCTGTGCAAATCCGACCAAACCACTGCTATAGGCCTTCAGCGAGATCTGCTTTCATTGGACAGTGGTGCTCGATTGACTGCGCCTGAGCCCGCTCTTCCACAGGGAAAATAAACGATCCTTGAGAGGACACTGCAATTAAAAAAAACCTTCCTACCCCTCTGCAAACAGCTGGGGTGGGTGGCTTTTAAGGAAGTGTCCTAGATTGCCGCCTTCGTCCTCGAATCCAAAACGAGACCAGACGACAGCAGAGGGCCCGGCAGACAATTAGTGCCAGCATCAGCGCGGCCCCCGCACTCACATCTCTCAAACACTAATGAAACATTCCGTTTGCCAGGGAAAGCTCTGGAGCCGGCCTCGTCCTGTGGACGGACAGATGGCCCTCGGACCTGCAGCATGCAGGAGGCGGGCTCTCTCGCCGCACACACGCGACCGTACAACAACGGCGTGCGTTTCTAATGAGCCGTTTCCATGGCGCTGCGATTGGCTAAACCCTGCATCGCTTGTGACGATCGGCCTCCTGCTCACTGTCCCTAATCATATGGCTGTGACACAAATAAGATGCTCTGGTCTAGTGCCAGGGGGTTGTAGGGTTAAGTCCCTTCAACTGTACTGTATATCATACTGTACTGTAAATGCACTGTACATCATACTGTATCTGTATAATGTCTTCTTCCTCAGACATCCTACAATATAATACAATACAGTTTTATGTGCCACTTTTAATGGAAGCACACACAGGGCACATTAGAACATGATGGAAATGAAAATGAAAAATCACGTAGCTAAATCAACCAAGACGACCAGGCCCGTGATAACAGGAGAGTCTTAAGTCCTGATTTAAAAGAATCAATTTCTTAAGCTGTACCTCCAATATGGGTTTCAGTTCCACAGCCTGGTGTGGACTGTGGGCCATTCTCGGCTGAAGCTTTACGGGCCGTCCCTAACTGACCCGTCTGAAATACCACTTGGAGCGTCTGGGTGTGGCACGGCCCGGCTGCCCTCTTACCAAGCCAGCTTTTACGCTGCCCGTTCACCATCTTTGCCTAGACGAAGGGGTGGGGGAGGGCTACCTCGCCGCCTCTGTGAAAATGATGTCCTCATTCTGATTCAGTTAGCAAATGTGCCGCTCTCTGGTACGTGATTCTCACTGCGCCTTTCTGCTTAGGGACCAAAAGCACAAGGAGTGCGGGTGTCGCTCCCAATTTCCGTTTTATTCAGGGAAAGACGCGGCCGAATTTAAATTCGCATTTGTGAGGAATCGACCCGTTAAAACACAATTTGCGACAGAAAGACTAGAATGTAAAACAACTGCAAATGTAATAGTTGGAAAAAGGACGTGTTTTGGTGGAAAAACGTCTCCAAGTAGGTTCTGACTGTTGTACTGTCAGTGCTAATGATTTAACTGCCACAATCCGTGTCCCATTTTTCATAGCTGATCCCGAGGAACTGACTCTGTTTCCATACAGATCACTCAGACACAAAGAAAGTGACCCACCCGACTCCTGACCCTGCCCCGTCATCCGCACCCTCCTTCTCTGAGACAGACAACTTAGAGGTCTTCTGGGGTGACACCTACAACAGACTCCTCAACAATGTGGGATCATCAGAGACAAACAGCCAGAGGCTCATAAAGGTACAGCCTAAATTGGGATTGTCACTGTGAGGGACAACCAGAGGCTTCAAAAGGTACAGCCTGAATTGGGATTGTCACGAGCTACGTTTACATGCACGCATTTTTTTCATTCGGAATGAAATCAGTCCGATTGATGATTCGGAACGTACTGTTTACATGAAAGCGATCTGATAGTTTGTGCTCTTTTACATGTCACGTGTACAATCGGAATAGATGCTCTAGCTAGCCAACTAACGTTAGCTCTAGAGTGGACTGGTGGCTACACTATACCGACTACTCTGGGATGCTTTATAGGATATTGAATAGAAACAGCAACCTCCGACTTTAACCTGAAAAGCAAATTGAACATAAAAATCTAGCCTACAACTGTAATCCAAATGTATGAGTACTGTGTGTGAGGTGGGAGGGAGAGGTGACGGCTACCAGAGACGTTTTCCTCGGAGGCAGAACTCTCCAGTGTCTTAGGCGAGCTGAGCCCAACATCAACACCGTGTTGGGCTGCGGTAGCCAGCGGCCGTTGTCCCATAATTTCCTCCATTATGCCAAAAAATGGAAAGTTGGTAGGGGCTGCACCACTTTTGTTTTGGTCAGATTTTGCCTTATAATACCCATTCTTCAGCCCCTTCCAGCGGTTCTTAATTTGGTCAATAGACCCATTTACCCCCGCTTCATTAAGCTTCTCCCAAACTTGCTTAAACAGCTCGTTGTTGCGGGATTTACGCCCATCTAGTCGCTCGACTATTGTTAATTCTTTGAGAATGTTTAACATGGTCTTTTTCATGCATAGTAAAAAGTCAATACATCATTACTTCGTGTAATGAACATGCGCAGAAAGTTCCAAGCGCAGAAGGCAATCTGATTCAACGTCTACATGGCTAATATTTTCCTATCGAATGGATTATCAGAAATCTACACCACCTCCTTAAATCCGATTGAATTCTCGATCAGACTGGGGTATTTCATTCCGATCAAGGTGTTTACACAAGACATTTTCATTCCGATTGAGCTTGAAGCCGATTATTAACGGAATATTAGGCTCCATGTAAACTACCTACTGTGAGGAACAACCAGAGGATTCTAAAGGTACAGTCTGAATTGGGACAGTCACTGTGAGGAACAAGAAGCGGCTTCAAAAGGTACAGCCTTAACTGGGAGTAGCACAGAGGGGTACATGATGAACACATAAGCTTTTATAGAAGGAGTAGAGGCCAAGGCCACTGCCAAGCTCCCCCCTCCCCAAACACCCCCAAACAGTCCTAGCTATGGGGCCTAGAGTGGGACACACCCAAGGCTATCCTCTCGGAGGGATATGAATATCTCCATCACCCCCTCGGCCCCTATACCAACACATGACAAGACAACACACACACACGTACTCACCCCAGATAAGGTCTTTATGTTGTGCAGTGCATTCTGGGCCTCCAGAGCTGCTTTTCTTGTATAAAATGTTACAAAACAGCACCCTGTGAAAAAGCAGAGAGAGAGAGAGAGAGAGAGAGCGAGAGAGAGCGAGAGAATGGTAAGAACTACAAGGATCAGTGTGGCACAGAATGACATATCTAAGTATCAAATGTCACACAGCTTATCACAAGTCGGCAGAAAGACACAGAGACAGGTTAGCAGTGAATCATGGGGGCTGAGTTGGTGGGCGGGGCCTGGCAGAACGTCAGTCCCTGCATAGGGCCGCGTGTCTGAGGCACCTGCTACACACCTCCAGGCATGGTTTAGAACAATACCCCTGCGTTCACCAGCACTGAGCTTCACAGACCAGCCTCTAAACAGACTCCCATACAAAGGCTGGGCTGCAGCCGGTTTCTGGGGTATATATAAATTTAATATAAATTTAATTTTAAATAAGCTCATTTAAACTCGTATTAAGAGCTAAGTGACGTACAATATCCAGCCTTCTACAGTAAACCTCACAGGACATTAATTACTCCCATCATTGTCACTAATTTACGAACACACGGGTCATGTGATGATATGGATTGGATTTTGATTGGATGAGGGTGAGAGAGCGGAGAGTGCTGATGCTGATTGCTGAGTATTGAGTGAGTTTCTCCAGAGGAGATGCAGTGCCATGTCCTGGAGGCGCGTCCCAGGCCGGCTGCTGTCAGGAGCGCTGATCAAGGCGGAGGAGCAGGGCTGGAGGGGGGCGGGACTGTCCAGAGTGAAGGAGCCCCCCCCCCCCCCCCCCCTTCCTTCTCTCCCTCTCCCTCTGTCTCTCTCTCTCTCTCCTTCCCTCCCTCCTGCCTCTCTTTCTCTCCCATCCTCTCATTCTCCCTCTCTCTCCATCCCTCCCCCTCTCTGTCTCCATCCCTCTCCCTCTCTTTCACTCTCCCTCTACCTCTCCATCCCTCTCCCTCCCTTTCTCTCTCTTGCTCCCTCTCTCTCTCTCTCTCTCTGCAGCCTCCCTGCGGTACCCCAGCGCCCTGCTTTAGAGTCAGGACAGGCGGTGAGCGCAGACGCGAGCAGGGAGCCAATCTCACTCACACGTGTTCTCATACGCTTAACCCCACGCACATATTCACTCACACCACACATTCCTTTAACCACACACACATACCTTTAAGCACACTCTGCCACACTCTCATACACTCACGCGCTTCTACCTTTATCCGCACTCTTTTACACTTACACACTCATGTGCCCACACACACACACACACACCCTCCCAGCCCACAGCAGTGAGCTCTTTTAGCTTTGAGCCAAATGGGGTTTGAGCTGAAAGGCAGGCTGTGCTGCTCTGCTGTCAGGCTGACGGGGAGAGTCTCTTTATGCCTCGCTTTCTTCCTCCTCTCAGATACGTGACGCCTCTCGGACATCTGGCCGAGCACAGAGCTCACAGGCCGCAGTTTAAAATCCCCGGCATGTTCGCAGGGCACGGGGTCTCTGAACGGAGCCGCTCTCGACTGCACGCTCGCCGCACTGGGCTCCGGATGCCCTGCGGTCAAACCGGTCTGAATACCAGCTGACCGCTGACCCTACCCCCATCTGTCTTCCCTACGAGTGCGGGGTGGACAGTCCCCCCCAAAACTCCAGGGAGCGCTAATGAACACCTGGTTAAACACGATGAGCAGCACAAGAGGCTAACCTGGCATCCAGGGGGTTATAGGTTTGAATCCCAGACAAGACTGGTGCGACAGCCACAGGAGCGGTTGCGAATTTTGTTAAAAAAAGGAATGGGGGAGGAGAAGAGGAGAGGATATGAGAGGAGAGGAGGAGAGGAGCTCTCTGCGGCTGCGGTGTTTTTGAGCTCGCTGCCGACGCACTGCAGATGTAATTGGGCTGGGGCGCCGGCGCTTTGCTGCGCCGGTTCTGCCGGGCCCCGGACAGGCAGCGAGCGCACTGAACACCACATCCCCACAAGCGCGGAGCAGTGCACGGGTGTGTGTGCGCGCGCGTGCACGCAGTGGCCACCCCGCCTCCCCTGCCCATTATTATGTTAATTCCGCGAGTGTGACACAGATAGCAGCCACATCAAGGGTGCAAAATTGCTGCTCTTAGATTTCCATAATTCAGATAAGCGGGAAAGCGTCTCTGCTGGGACTGTGTGTGTTTGCGTTCGAGTGCTGATGAATGCTGGGGGAAGAGGCCGCTGTTACGCCTTCGGCTTTCACCCAGAGAGCACAGAGCCATGTCTGACCCATGCTCCCATTCACAGAGACAGCCAGACACAGAGAGGGAGGGAGGAGGGGGGAAGAGGAGAGGGAAGGAGAGGGAAGGAGAGAGAGCAGGAGAGAGTGAGATTGAAGGAGAGAGAGGGAGGGAGCGAGGAAGAGAAAGAGGGAAGAGGGAAGTGAGGAGAGAACAGAAGAGGGAAGTGGGGAGAAAAAGGTAAGGAGAGGGAAGGAGAAGAAAGAAGAGAGGCAGGGAGACAAAGGGACAGAGAGCAGGAAAGGGAAGTGGGAAGAGTGAGAGACAGAAGGAAGGAGAGAGGGAGAAGTAGGGAGGGAAATAAAGACAAAGGGAGAAAGACAGAAAGAGAGCAGAAGGGGGAGAGAGAGTGTGGATATGATATGAAGAAGGTGATTGAGAGAATGACACAGTGGGGAAGAAAATGAGAGAGAGAGAGAGAAAGAAAAGAGAACACAGGCCCATCTCCCCTCTGCTTTTCATGCGTGTCCTTGTGCAGCGGGAGGCTGACATCGCCTGACGTGTAAAGAAGCGCAGCTGTAAGTGCTGGGGTTGTGCCGTTCCCATCGAGGCAACGCTCTGTGTTTGAAACTGACAGCGGAGTGGTTTTAGGAGCAGCCGGGCCTCCGCCCCCACCCCCCACCTGCGATCTCTCTCCCTCTTCCTCTCTCTCTCTCAGTGTGGTTCTTTAACACATCTTCCCAGCTTCTTTCTCAGCAACCTGCCTTAAAAGATTCATTAAAAAAGTCACAGTCTGACTCTGGAAAGGGTAATAAAAACAGCCACACTCTGAACTGAAATGATGCTTTTATTAATGTCTCAGCTTGGACTGTGACCGTTTTTATTAAGATCTCAATTTGGATTTTGAATGTTTTTTTTTTTGTTCTTTATTAGACCTTCACTGTTTTGATTGCTTCTACTGCCTCTTTGTGTGCACGTACGCACCTGCCCACACTCTCACAGAAACACACAGGTTACTCCAGAACCCAGCGAGGTCTTTCACAACCCGAAATACCACGGAATGTGTCAGACCTTGTATGCGCAAACCTCCGTCCAACCCTGCCTCTGCGCGCAGATTTGTCACTCCATCAATATCATCCTCAGGCGGTCATGAGGAGAGGAGGCCGTATCTGAGATCGGCACGCTTCGCTGAAGTGATAAGCCCGACACGAGTCAGTTCTGCTCAAGCAGGCGAGTACACGCCCCCCCGCAGCCACACGCAGTGAAGGAGATGCATGCATGTACCACAGATGTTTCTCCAGCGATCAGCGGGAAGATGAATGGGGTTTGCAATAGGTGTCGCTTATCTGTGACGCGAGGAATTGGGTGCACCATTCACATTTCAAAGTGACCTGAGCTGAGGTGAATGGGAGGTACCATAGACGTTTCCCAGTGACCGGAGAGGAGATGGATGGGAGGTACTGTGGACGTTTCCCAGTGATCAGTGCTGAGATGAATGGGGGGTACCAAAGATGTTTCTCACGTATCGGATATGAGATGAATGGGGAGTACCATAGATGTTTCGCAGGCATCAGAGCTGAGATGAATGGTGGGTACCATAGACGTGTCCCAGTGACCAGAGAGGAGATGGATTGGAGGTACTATGGAAGTTTCCCAGTGATCAGTGCTGAGATGAATGGGAGGTACCAAAGATGTTTCTCACGGATCGGAGATGGGATGAACGGGAGGTACCATAGATGCTTCCCAGTGATCACAGTGGAGATGAATGGGGTGCACCTTGGACATTTCTCTTACTGATCAGTGGGGGGGGGGGGTTGAGAGAGAGAAAATGACAAATGTCCCAGAGTTGGAGAGCAGGCGGGGTTTATGATATCACCCACGCCTGCGTGACAGCGGGGTGGTAAATAACAGTCTTTAAAGGCTCGGAGGACATGGAGAGGAACGGGCGGGCGGAACTCGGGGGACACGTCTCCCGCTCTCTCTCTCTCTCCGCGCTCTCTCCTGTTTACCAGAGTGCGTCAGAGAACAGGCTGTGCTGCGAACATTTGGCCGGGGAAGGAGCGATGTGCCAAATCTATCTGCGGAATTCTCAAACGCTTTTCGGCTGCTGGTGCCTCCTCGAACACACACAGGAATTCACAGACACGAGAGAGAGAGAGAGGGAGAAAGTGAGAGAGACAGTGTGTGAGAGAGATCACACAGAGAAATTCACAGATAAAACAGAAAAGGAGGAAGAGGGGCAAAAGAGAGTGAGGGATACAGAAAGGAAGAGGAGAGGAGGCGGGAGAGAGATAAAAAAAGAGCCATCAGCATGATTTACAGGGTACTCAATCCACCCTGGCAACCTGTCCAGCCACAACTCTGTAAACACAACTCCCTGGCCAAAGAGAAGCACTGAACAGCTCCATACTGCAGGAGCACACACAAGCAAGCATGCACAGGTGCACACACTCCACAGCTCCATCCTACAGTAACATACAAATGCACACGCACGCACGCACGCGCGCACACACACACACACACACACACACACACACACATCGTTCTCTCCCTCATCGCTGCAGCACACCAACAGACAGGGGCATTCGGCTAACAATGCTAATATCTGCTTATTGGATTCTAACAGGCCGCAGTGCTCCAGGAAACATGAAATAAATCCAGCTTCCACCAGTCTCACCTGAATACACCGCGGGGAAAATTACAGCCAGCTTAGCAGGAGCGCTAGCAATGAGAGCATGCGCAGAGCAGGAGAAAGAGGAGAGATTCCCCGTACACCTGGAAAAAGCCTTACTAGAGACAGCGCAAGCCAAGGAAACCGTCAGGACGAAAGCATCTGAACGCATTAAAATCCACACAGTGTATCCATCAGGTGAAGAGTGAGGGGACCACAAGCCCCAACCCCCCCCTCCCCCCAACGCCCCTCTGTTGGCGCAGTCACTGGATTACGGAGGGAGGCGGGAGGCAGTCAGGATCATAGAGATTAATGACCCCGTCCCCTCCTGCCGAATTGAGGCGAGGAGCTACGCCCTGCGCCGGGGGTCTGTGCCTGTACTCTCACCCACTCCATCACTGCTGAGGTGTTTCCCGCCGCTGGACCTGGCGGAACCGCGCGCCCGTCTGCGGTGGCACGCCCTCTCCTCTACCTGCAGGGCTCCGGTGGAACGACCGTAATGGCCGCAGGAACGTGGTGCTCCCCCGAGCCGCCCAGCGCCCCCCGGTCCAATCTGCGGCCGGGCAGACTCCGCTTTCACCCATCCCTCGTGGGTTTTGGGAGTTTTCGGAAAGTTTCGAAGCACAGCGGGCTACCTCAGTTTTCTCCAAAAACTTCTTTTTGCTGATGAGGTGGCTTCTTACCACTGCTTTGGGGAGGACGGCCCACAGTGGGGTGCAGCCATAAATTCGACTGACCTACCTGGAAAACACCGCTGCACTGACCAGCTGGTACCTGGAGTGTAGAATCACTAAACCGACTGGCTCCAGATTGCAACCAGACACACACACGCATCTGTACATTTACATATAACCCACAGGCCTGAGGGACATCACATATTTGTGTGCTCCCTCACAAACACAAACACAAACACAAACACACACACACAAACACACACACACACACACACACACACACACACACACACACACACACACACACACACACACAGTGTCTCCACAGCAGTGAGCTGGAGCCAAGCGGTGGCTTCATTCATTCTGTCCCCTGGAGAGGACTGTGCAGTCCCTGTGAGCCACTCTAAGGGCGATTGCTTTCAGGCCCTAACAACACTGTGTACCTTTTCAAAGGAATGAAGCCATTTCAAAGCGGCCGAGGGGATTGAGCACCATAGGCGTGCATTCAGAGGCTGTGTGTGTGTGTGTGCGCGCACCCACATTCACCTATGTCTCAACATGTGAGAGGGAGACAGAGACGAAGAGAAATCCAGAGAGAGAGAGTGAGCGGGAAAAGTCATTTCCCTTTGGATCCTCTGCTCCAGATGGGCCAATCAGCAGCATCCCACGTGGCCCTCCTCCGTCTGGAGCGCCTGATAATCCCAATCACCGCAGAAACCCGGCCCTGGTGATGGAGTGTTCATTTCGCCCGATGTCACCGGCGGACAGCCCCTGGGGCTCCGGGGCTCGCTTAAGGCTTATTTCCCTAATGGATAATCACACTCCCTGCTGCTTCTCACATCTCGCCTCTCCTCTCTCTTCCGTGTCTCTCTCCTCGCCTCTTCTCTTGCTACTCTTCACTCTCTCTTTTCTCCATGTCTCTCTCCTCTCCTCCTCTTGCTCGGTGACAGTGAACACATTTCCGTTCCATGACATGCCACCTCATTGAAGCCTCACTGAAACAGCTCACTGTAAAGGGACACAACCTAACCCTAACGCTAACTGCTGACCTCACCGGTCACAGGAGCAGGCTAGCTGGGGAACTCCACCAGTGGACATCACGCAGCCGTGCCCGAGCCCACCCAGCGGCAGACAAACGGTGTGATGATCAGCTCCGCAGCAATGCCAGGGAGAGGCCCACTTTGGCAATCTGGCTGTGGCGGTGCACACTCCGCACGCAGGCCAGGCCTGCTCTTCACAGGCGCTCGGCAAGCCGCGGGGAGTGGGAGAACAGCAGCTTGTTCGGAATGAATACATCGCTCGTCTTTCTCTCTCTCCCGCCCTCTCTCGCATCCTCCCTCTGCATCCCCCTCTCTCCTCCCATGTCTCTGCAAACTCCCTCGCTCTCCCTCTTTCCTCCTCCGAGCTGGGGTTCCTGGTGTTTGCCGTTTTAAGATGCACTTTTCGACACTTTTTTTGGACTGAAACGTTCTCAAGGAAATCGCCGGCGTAATTGCAAGTCGAATAAGAGACCGTCTCCAACATCGGAAATGCCCGGGAACTGTGATTTTGGAGATGGTCCCCTATTCAACAGCAGAAACACTTGAGAGCAGTGTTATTGGATAAGGGGCAAATCACTGTGCTTGAGCGTTTCTATTGTTGGATAAAGGACTGTCTCGCAAACCCACCGCACTCTAGCAACTCTGCTGTCGAATAAGAGACCGTCTCCAAATTTCACCGCGCTCTAGCATTTCTGTGGTCAAGCAGCTAAAAAGAAGAATGGATGAGTAATGTCCCCCACACTACTTGCACACACGTCCTAACTAAACAATAAAAGGGAAGAAAAGCTTGCAGTTCAGGTGACAAAAGGACAAAACATTCACAGCCTTGGAAGTAAAAAGCGGTTGACTTTGGATCTGAGCCTGAGCGCGAGTGAACTGCCTCAGTGAGGAGAAGCATCAGACAGCCGCTCAGCAGAAGTCAAATGCTATCAGACAAATGGACAGGGTGAAGGTTCAGCGCTTTCAACACTTCGGGGAAAAAAAACTAAACAACTAAACTAAACAAAATGTCATGGCAAAAGTGTTTCAAAATCAGATTCTATTCCAGACTGACTCAGCCAGGTTCCTAGGACGCTATATCCATCATTGGTGTTTTGTGTAGTAAAAAGGGCTCTGTACACCCAGGCAGGAAGTGAATAATCTTAGAACAGGAAGTGAATCAGCTAGTGGGTGGTTGTGTCTCTGCTGCATCCAACACGGTTTCATATTTTTCAGACTAATGTTCTATCAGTCTCTAGGAAATTCACACCTACTGTAGGGCATCGATTTGTTTTTTATTTTTTGAGAGGACGCTAGCACATGAAGTACCTGAAACGGCCCTTACATGTAACTGTTAGTACATGTGTAGTACATTCCGCTCTCTGTGGTATAGAATTTCACACCTAGGTGCTAACTTCCCCTCTTCCCAGGAGCCGACAGCACAGATTTTCTTGATATTGACCAGGCAGTCAGCTTGGTGCATGCTGTATTGAAAGATCTGTCTCTGCCATTGCTCAAGCTGAAAGCGTTCTCATTTTCTGGCTCTTTGGGAACATTCTCAATGGGGCGTTTCTAAAACAGACCATCCCTAGTGAAAGAATGCTAACAGCACCATCACTTCCTGTTACTAGCCAACACGCAGGAGCTGAATATCTGGTCATAATAGAACATTTGTGTCACAGAGTATATGGGAGTAAAGAGTGGTATTTAGATTAATCGTATATCAGGCTAAAGAGTGGTAGATTAGATTAATGGTACTACATGAGAGTAAAGTGGTAGATGAAATTAATGGTGGTACATGAGAGTAAGCAGTGGTAGATTACATTACTGGTGCTATACTGGACTGAACTGTGGTAGAATAAGGATGGTATATGAGAGTAACCAGTGGTAGATTAGATTAATGGTGGTATATGAGACGGCACAGTGGTAGATTATATTAATGGTGGTATACGAGACAGCACAGTGGTAGATTATATTAATGGTATATGAGACTGAACAGTGGTAGATTAGATTAATTGTGTATGAAACTGACAGTTGTAGAGTAGTTTAATGGTGTTATATGAGAGCAAATGGTGTACACCTGCTCCACTGAGAGCAGACCGCCGGGTGGAAACGGGCCAAGCCCTTACCTTTGCTCTGCGGTGGGTTCTGGCTGCGGTCGCGGAGGATGTTGATCTGGTACACGGCGCCATACGGCTCAAACAGCTCCTTCAGCTCCTTCTCCGACCAGGACCGCGGGATCTGGCCCACGAACATCTTGATGGCGTCCGGGTCCGGCTGGTCCGAATGCTCCAGGGCCCCATTCATCTTGCTGGCCGTGCCATTACTGCAAGAAAGCAAAGAGAACGGGGCGCTGTGTTACATGGCTGCCATTTCAGTCTATCGACGGGCTTAGCGCACAACCACAGGGCACCTGGTGTTACGTTCGATTCATATGCTTCTAAATTTGGTTTGACTTTGGTTTGAACAAAATGGTTGCACTTGGGGTTTAACATACGTCCATCAAGTTACTTGTACTCATACACAACTCATTGATAGGACCTATAATATCTAATGGTATGGACGCACGCAAGCACGCACACAAATTCTCTTGTATCACAACAGCACTTTTCTAAGGGTGGGTGGGGGAGATGGATGGTAGAAGCTGGTAACAATGCATTTGGTCAACAGGATTTCTATAACAGAGTCACATGTCACATGAAAGCAGATGAAGCTACACAGGGTGTCTTATCCAGTGACCATGGACGCTGCTTCAACACATCACACGCCATTATAAGCCCACCCCCCCCTCCCCCACAACACACACGCATACACACACACACAAAATTCTCAGATCCTCTGCGAGCGTGCAAAGCTGTGGGAGGGAGATTAGCACCCAGAGTGTTGAAAGCTGAGCTTAGAGACCATGGGGTTGCACCCCCACCCCCTCCAAGCCATCCCTGCACCTGCTCCCATGCCCCCTCCCCCTCCCCGTGTTCTGCACGATGCAGCCTCGTAGCCCCTGACGTTTAACGGCCGCTGTGTTGAGCAGCGGGGCGAAAAGATGCGCCGCTCTACTGTATGCGAAAATTAAGGACGATGGCTCAGCCCTCCTGCCCATCACTGACTGCACGTGCAGCTTCAGAGCCTTATGGAGGGGTGGCGGAGGGCCTGCATTTACACACCCGGTAATTATGGGGATCGGATTTGCACAGGCACAGCGAGGGGAGAGGGGGAGGGAAGGTGTTAATTCAGGGCTGCCAGACATTCACTGCACAGAAAGAAAGCGAGAGTGAGACAGAGGGAGGGAGAGAGAGAGAGAGGGAGAGAAAGGGAAAAAGGAGTAAGGAGAAAGCATAGGAGGGAGAGAAAAAGAGAGAGAGAGACAGAGCAACAGGGAGGCAGAAAAAGAGGGACAGAAAAGGGAGAGGGAGAGAAAGAGAGAAAGTGAAAGACTGGGGTGAGAGAGACAGAGATTAAAAGAGGGAGCGAGAGAAAAAGTGAGACACACAAGAGGGAGAGACATAATGGGAGAGACAAAGAGGTTTCTTGTATAGTTGTACTGAGATTGTTTATCATTATGGTTTACACTGTTACTTTGGCAAAACTGATTTTGTTCATCCTGCCAATAAAGTGCCATTAAATTAAACTAAATACCACCTAGCCCACGCCAAAGCTGGGCCTGGACTCACTAACATAAACACACACTCACCGCCCCTTCAAAAACTTAATCCACCCTCAACTCCGCATCAACGCTGTACTGTTTCAATAACATCGCTGCGGTAACGTTCCTACAACCTTACAGAACCACTGGCCAGGGGAGGCCTCGCGTTAGCCGGCCAGGCCGGCCACGAAAAAAAAAAAAACATATGACAGTTAAAAAATGAAAAGACAAAAAAAAAAAAACCGTGAGGCAATTCGGAGAGGGAACAATAGACTGAACGAGCACAACATCCATTTTACCCTCTCTGACTCAGCGCTGCAGAGAGATGAAAACCGCAGGACAAATTTGTGAAAATCTTTACGCTTTCATTGTAACGGCGAATAATGAGGGCCTTTTATATGGGCAAATGTGAAAAACGCTGCATGATTAGGCCTGAGGCGTTACAGAGCGCGTCTCTGGGGGAACGAGCGAGTCGATGTGCTGCTACACCACGACTACACCCTGTGTATCCCTCCACGGTGAGCTACTCTGTCAGGGAAGAAAAGATGGGAGAAGATCTGTGGTGCCGATCTGTGAAGAAGGAAAGAGCCAAGAGCGAGAGGAGAACATCGGCCTAGCACGGGTTTTCAGAGATATACCTGAGAGGAGTGGGGTTTTGTTTGGACTGTGGGGTTGGGTGAGGGAGAGGGAGAGGGAGAGGGGGAGAGGGAGAGAGGGGACCGCAAACACACCGACCTCTGTACACGGGACATCCATCTCCTGCAAAAGGAGCTGAAGCGCTCGGCGGAGGCGTCCACGTTCATCTTTAAGGACTTTAGGGACATCTCCGGTGAGAGGGGAGAGGGAACGGGGGCCACGCCCTCAGCTCACGCTCTCCCAAATCGGCGTCCTTTCTCCGCAAACCCGGCGCGGGTCCCCCTCCGCCCTTTCCGTCCCCGAGGTGGTCCGGAAGAGTTACTGCTGCCACGAGAATGCCGATAATAGAGGACAAACGCCTACGCCTCGCTCCTGCGCCCCGGACAACCGCGGGACACCCGGGGGGGTCTCTCCGGGCTCCTAAATCTCCCTCTCCCCGACGGCACACGCCCGTCAAAACCGAGCACTCCCCAATATCAGCTCTGGGGGGGTCGGCGACGGTGCAGCAAGTGACATGCAGCTTTCTGTCGAGCCGAGGTGGGGGGGACAGGGGGACGGGGTGAAGACAGACCGTCATTGTTCCGAGAATGAAGAATGCCAATTCAGCCATTCCCCTGGCGGAACAATAGGCTATGTGTCTGGGGAGCGCATCGTAACGCGGGGAATCTCGAGCTGGCCGAGGGAGCCAGGATTGCATTATACTTCTCATGTGCTCAGTAGACGTAGTTACAGAGAAACACGCAAATCCGGGCGTTTACCGAAGTGGCCGAGGTGAAGTTGTTTACTCGCTAACACGCTAGGGCGTCATCGCGGACTCCACCCATGTAAGTGGATTTGGAGTCTGGTGATCCTAGCGCTGCTCCATGCTGTTTGCGGTTACTGTACACTGGAGCCTGGAGCTGGCGGGACGGCGGAGGGGAGGGTATTGCTATTCAGACACCCCCCCCCCCCCCAACACTGCCCCCCCTGCACTGGGAGAGTGGCTTAGCCCGGGAGACCTTGGTGCGGTCGCTCACACGGGCCGTGTTGTTGTGGATGCTGAGGGGAGAGGTGGGTTATTGTAGAGGGCAGCCTGTGGCAGGGATTAAGCTGTCGAGAGGGTCCTCTCCCTGGTGGCCACCACCTCTGCCACTGTCCCTTGCACCCCACGCTCCTTTGCGCCGTCTAGGCCAGGCATCTGGCTAATGGCTAATCCTGCGCTTACAGATGGCCCGCGTCCTTCCCTCCCGCCACACACCTGCTTATGACCTGACATCTGGCAGTCACGTCCTCGCCTGGGTCTAAGGCCACCTGCTGGCCTGGAGGAGGCACAGCCATGGCGTGGGCCGAACAAAGCAGCTCCTCTCCTCTCCCCTCCACCAATGGCGGCGCCCGTCTCCTCACCGGCTCAAGGGGAACACAAACAGCTCCAGAACCCCGCATAACGCTGTCAAACAGCTGACGAGGAACCCTGAGAATGTCATTCCTCAAATTAATTTCCCCCCCATTTAAAAATCTCACAGCTCGTTTAAAAATAAAAAAAAAAATGACACGTTTCCGAATGTCTCAAAGAAGCCCTCGGGCATGTGCAACAAAGGGGGGGGGGGGTCTTTAACGCGGCCACCGGGAGTAAACCCGCCTGAACTTAACATCAGCGTCAGTCTGACAGCTGCGACAGAGCACTCCGCCCCCCTCCCTTTACACGCGAGCTGACAGGTAACTGCTTAATAACAGTAATCAGCAATGCTTCATGATCCTAATTAATCGCATTTATAATAATGCAGGCCCGCTCTGAGCGGCGCCAATGTGCATAGAGGCACACACACACACACACACACACACAGACACACAAGTGCATGTACGAATATATCTGCACACACACCTGCACACACACAGGATATGCACATGCACTCACTGACACACACAGGCGCACGCACACACACACACACACACACACACACACACACACACACACACAAACTGCAGGGTGTTTTATTGAAAGATCTGACAGCGGGAAAGCTGGCAGCCTCAGACGGCCGGCAGCGACTTCACCGTGGCGACCTCCTCGTCTCATTCGAGGCACGCGTGTCATTTGTTCTGCACAACACCCCCCCCCCCCCCCCAAAAAAAAAATGCAGGCGGTGCCAAGACAATCAAGCCTTTCAAGCCTGTTTTTTAACGCTCAGATAAACCTGTGTGGAAATCATTTTCACCTGATCTGAGCTTTTAATACCAGCCTTACCTCCACCTCCCTGTCTGGAGAAATATGGTCAGCATTTGCTCAGTGAAATAAAAAAATATCTGCTTCTTTAACTCTGAACTTTCTGTTTGATGAAAATGACAAAAAAAAAAAACTTTTCTCCACGCCTTGCCTCCATTTCAGCCTGCCACACAGGAAAGGGAGCAATACTTAATGCTAAAACAAGGGAGTATTGCTTAGTTATGCTACTTATCTCTAAGAGCAAGAGTAAAAATCAGTTTCTGCAATATTTTCCTGACACAGCTGAGTCGACATTGCATAGGCTAATGGTGAACTAGCCTCCGAACGATTACCCGACAAAGACGTTGCTGAATCCTCAGGGTATGAAATTGAGGTAAACACCTGCCTTCGGAGTAACGGTACACAATCTCCTTTATTAGCCTGTTCTCTGAAAGAGGCGCGCACCTTTTGCGGGGATACGCTTCGCAGAGAGGGGGACGCCAAAACGAGTCAGTCTGTCACGATGCAAAAAAACGTACCGCGTGACTGAGGTGCGAGAGGAAGAAGTGAGTTTTATTTCCCTGAGCTGTCTTGGGGCGGCGCGGCGAACCGAAGGTATGATGAATAAACCATTCTGCTTCCTGCGCCGTGTGGAGACGCCAGCTGGGGGCTGTGTTTCAAACGGAGGCCTGCTGTGCTCGGATTTATGGGGGGAGAGGAGAAGGGAGGCTTGGCTGCGCGGGATTTTGGGGGGGGGGGTTGCAGCAACGTTTTCCCCATTTCCCCCCCTCTCACATTCCGCGTGGTTCTGTCGTTAGCCCGCTACGCTCCGCTTTGAAGAGGTCTTGCACATCTGGGAAGTGGGGTTGGGGGGGGGTGTGCGGGGTAGGGGATCAATCGCGCTTTCCCGGATTCAGGTTCTCTCGCTCACGGAGCAATGCGAGGCCTGCTTTACATTCACACTCTTTTGTTCTCTCTCTCTCCCTCTCTCCCTCTCTCACATCCATATGCATTCAGGAGTGCAGGCACAAGGAGCGAGTTCCGCTCCGTGCTCCGTGAGGCCCGACAAAGAAATCTCAAGTGAAAAAATGGTTTCCGAAAAGGAAGGTGGAGTTTGCCTCAACACCGGCTCCGACTTCCTTGCTTCCCCCCATTTCGCCTTCTGTGAAGGGCGCCGTCATGGCAGGCCCGTCCCGAACACGGTCGCGTCTCCGTAACAGTGACAGGGAGCGACTGCCAATCGAAATGAACTCTCTCTAAATCCTCCCCTCAGAAAGGGCCCCCACGGGCCTGTTCCATAAACTCAGAAGACGTTTTGGAGGGCTCTGCGGGGAGACATCTTCAAACGACCGGATGATGGGGCGACTCCTGACAAGCTGTCGCCCCCAAGGTCGACGTGGTAATCTGGGCCCGGCCGAAGCCACTCTGATCGCCCCTCCTGTAAATAGGACAGATTACAATGGTGCAGCTGCAGTTGGAAAAACACCCAGGGCGTTCACTGAAGACGCTTCATCAATGCTGTTGGTGCGTCAAAATAAAGCAGTCCCTTAGTGCAGTATGGATACAGACTTTTCTGATAAAACCTACTAAACAACAGATCCCACTTTACACTACCCAAGGTGATTTGCCTGTCTTATATTCATTTTTATTCATATTTTCTACATTGTATCCAGTTATACCTCTAGATATTAACTGAAGTAATGTCACATCCATTTCCCAGCACAGTGTTACCTCTGGGGATTCCAACCTTCGACCTTCTGGTTATCAGCCCAGCCCCTGAACCCACGCACCACACCTGTCTAGACTTTGATTGCCGAGCATGATTTGTCCCTCATTTTGTGCATGAAGACCTGCCGCGACAACATAGAGGCAGTTTTAGACGTGTAACGCCGGATGCAAATTACTCGTTTATTCATCGAGTCTGGATTTTTGTGTCAGAAACTTCTATAATAACACAAAAAAGACGACGGGCGCCCGAGGAGCTCGTTATCTCCATAACGAAGACAGGGGCCCCCGCGCCGCGGTCCTCCGCCGTGTTTGCCACTCTGCTTGTTTGTGGGGTAACCATGGCGACGAGCAATTCGGGAAAATTATCAGATAAGTGTCAAGCCGCTAATGAAGCTGCATCAACAAGTTGCCCCCCCCCAAACAAGTCTCCCCTCCGAATCTCAGTGCTAACGAGAGACACACCACAGCGTATAACGAGGATAAGGCCGCCACAGGAAGCGGACCTCTGAGCACCTCTTCCAAATGCACAATAATCTAAAACAGCAGAATATATTTAAAAAACTAAAAGGAAGTTAAACCCACTTTAAAAAAATTTACAGCAAAGGACACTCTGATGTGACCCTACGAATGAGGAGACATTTAAATTGCTTTATTTACGTAAAGACAGATTGGCTCCCGATGAAAATGCAGCCAAATAGCGCACTTTTTAACGAGCGGGCTGTCACAATAGCTTGGTTATGTGGGAACTGTAAAACCAGCGATGTCCGAGCCGGTTGGCGACAACGTGGAAAATGATTCCCTTGATTCCCTAATCCGAGGAAAAGGCAGCCACGAAATGCTCCAGGAGAACATCTAAAACGAGTGGAGTGAAAACAAAGAGAAGCAAAAAAACAAAAGTAAAACCAAAGAAATGCTCGATAGGAACCGCAACGCATGCCGCCTGTGCTCAAACAGGGTGGGAGAAAACAGCCAAATCTGTGGAATTAAACGGAGCTCCTGGAGAGAGGAGAGAATTTAGGAGTGTTTTCTCTATGCGCCAGATCCGCCTTTCCGAGCTTCAAACAGATACGGCGTGAAACCAAAACGTGGGGGGAAAAAAAGCCGGAGAGCAGATGGGATCTCCCACTGCGATATGAAGCTGTATCCGCGGTGTCCTTACACAGCTGACGATAATTTCACAAATCTCATTTGCTTTTATTGAAATGGCCATTGCCTTTATTCCCCACCTGAGCGTGAGCTTGGAGGGATGAGGCTGACACGCTTCAGCCTTTATCCGGAGCATCTTGCATAATTATCATACGTTTATACAGCTGTACAAAGCTGTATATTTACAGGAGCTAAGTGGTAAAATGGCTGTTTTCCCCATCTGCAGAGCGAATCAGTAACCTTTAGGTAAAGAGTCCTGCTCCTAAATGCTCAATGTTGCCTAGTGCTGTTTGTCTGAGGACAGCTGTAGGCCCGTTATAGTGATAAGGACGCAGTGAGCCAACCACACATCTGCCATGCTTTGACCTCAGTCTGCGTTGACGGCCCTTGTGAAGTCCCTGTCCCCTGGCCCCTGTCTGTCCGCAGCCAGGAAGCTGGCCATGTCACAAATCACTGGTGATGTCACCTGCGAGGCTTGTGTCTGGGCCCTCCGGTCATTGCCTCCCTGTCTACTGGGAGCTGACCACAGAAGCACCCACACCCTCCCCACTGCAAGCGCCTACATCACTATCCAACCAGCAGAAGATGCTCTCGTACTGAGCTGAAGGTGTTCAATAGCTGGGTGAGCGAACGTTCAAACCCACACAAAACCACAGAGGTCTAGGAGCATATAGAACTTCTGCTACCATACAGCTTGACCTCTGACCTTGCATGGGGCATGGCGGGCAAAGCACTTAATGTGGACTGCTTCAGCAAAAATGCTTCAATCCTTCTCTCTCCCTTAAGTTTGGTTGACTTGGGTAAATCTCTCTTGGTTAAGCTGGAGCTGAGGCCTGGCCTTCATTTTCTCTACATCAGCCTTGTACATTATCAGTTAAAGATACGCCTTCCACACCTCAGCAGTGGCTCCAGGGTCATATCAGCTGCAGTTCACTTTGAGTTAGAGTACTGTGTTCTGCTAAAGCTCATTTAACAGGCTAATGAAGCAAACTGTATGCGTCATTAATAGGAGTCTAGTGAACACTCCAAGCTAACAGGGACAAGAGGGATTTTGGAGTGGGGGCACGAGAGGGGGGGTTTGCGAGATCCAGACAGATGTTTTCTCGCGACCACAGAGGTGCTGGCTCTCTTTGGTGGGAAACCCGAGCCGGGCCAGCTGTGCGCCGCACCGGCGAGGGAGCTGTACACGCGGCCAGATGGTCGCTGGCTCGAATCCTGGGGCGCGGCTCCCACAAGCGCCCGACGGCCCGTCGCTCTGGCCAGATGTGCTGGCTTGGCAAACGTGTGCGAGGCTCTGGATCACGAATGTCGTGAAGCGCACGGTCTCACGGGGATGCCGACTCCTGCTGGAACCGGGCCTGGCTCCTCTTCACACCGAGTGAGCGGGAAACCGCACCACGACCGCGGAGGCACTCCGAGGAAGAAAGGGCCCCTTCTGCGCGGTTAACCGCTGCGGTGTCTCCGGTCGCTGCGAGGATCACTTAAAAGCACAAGCGCGTGTTATAGAAATAACAATAATTCCAGAGTGCAGAACATGTCAGTGTACGTTACAGTTACTGCTGGCTGCTGTAACCACACGCTCGCGCTCAAACCAACCATTTTGTGCGCCGCTCAATTCTTCTTAATAAAGATGCATTAACCGAGGACAGCAATGACACATTATTAAGAAGATGGGGGACAGCTGGGGTGTGTGTGCGTGTGTGTGTGTGTGTGTGCGTGTATGTGCGCGTGTGTATGTATGGGGGGGTTTCTTCAATAAAATTTTTGCCAGCCATCATTGCTTTGATAAAGGCATTTCCACACTTTGCACCATTAATCATAATCACATTACCGTTGAGCTGAAGATGAAATTAAGATGCAAAACACCCAACAAAACAAATATTAATCATGCAGCCAGGAGCCCTGTCGCTGCGTCTGCCAATCAGAGTGAGCTGAGACACGAAGGGAAGGGGGGAGGGGGCACGTCACCCTGAAAGTGGACGCAACTGTCACATGGGGATGCCCTGTCAACTGCCGTGAAGAGAGGAAGATGAAACGAGTCCGATTTTAAGAGATACCCCCTCCAAACGAACAAAATACCCAAAAACACTCCGCAAATACAAATGTATATCTCTGACAGGATGAGGTAAGAACATAAAATTTTAACATTACCACTACTAGTAATAACAATAAAAACAAAATGTTAAACAATGAAAACAACACAACATCAACTAATAAAAAATAACAGCATGAAGCAAAGCTAAGCTTCAGACCAGATCTGATAAAACTTTTGTTTATAACCGTCTCTTGGATACCTCTGCTTTAAAGACTTTAAAAACAAGAAACTTCTTTGTTTGGAGAGGGCAAAATACCCACAATTCACCCACAAGTGTGGCAAACATTCACAGAATCACCGCCCCGCCCCCCCAACCCCCCACCCCCCCACCCCAGCTCCAGGTGTTCGTCCGACAGGCCGGCCCCACCACTGACGCTTTAATACCCGCCATTATCAGCCCGGCCACGCCCCGCTGCCAACCCAGGGGGCCTTGGGAGACAGAGACCCGGCGGGGGGCACGACAGGAAGGAACCCCTTCATTAGCGGCCCGCTAAGTGCGGGGCTCGGCCATGCGGCCCCGCCGAACTGGGCGGGGCACGTCCGTTTCGAGGACGCTGCTCCGTGGTCTACGAGCTGGTGTTTAATTAGCGTGTCAGGCTGAGCTGGGAGTGGGCGAAAGCAGGGGTGTGGGAGACGGTCCAAGGGTAAACCATACAGCGCTGTTCAACCAAAGTTCTACAAAACATGGATAGTGTACCATTATAATAATCCAGTGCTATGCTGATCCACTATGTGCTGGAATTTGGGGGTGGGGTTTGGGTATGAAAGGTAGGCGGACTAAGGTTAAACAATAGGGGTGATGCAGTCTTTCACACATCCACAGTCACAGTCTGGTTTTTGGGTTTCTGGAAGTGTTCTGCTCAGTGCTGGCGGGGGGTGGGGGGGGGGCGTTTGCTGCTAATGTGTCCTTTAAAGCGCGCGCAATGACTAAAAAGGCGCGGCTGTGGGGCCCAAGCGCTCTAACAGCTCCTTCCGCTGCCGAGACTCAATCTTCCACACGTCCCTCCAGGCAACTTGACTCGAAATGAACAAGTAGTCCATTAAACCTTCACTGGCGCAAGGGTATCAGGGCTCTAATTTAAGACCCAGCTTCCCAGGAAAGCTCATTATATCTTCATTACCATTCTTTCATTTGTTTTTACTTTTCGGCCATTTTTTTTTTCCCACTCCCTGCCTTTATCCATTCCCATCTTTAAAAGAGCCGTTCATCTTGGTCGCCAGCCATACCTGAGACAGCCGTTCCTCTGCTAAGGAGTACATTGCTGCCGAATCAGCAAAGGTGGAGATGCAAGCTTGTGACAGTACAAACCTAGCACCTGGAATCTGGTACTATTAATATGGTTGTGTGCCTTATGATAGCACTTTTTCCCCTTTGTTTCAATGTTGCTCTACAATGGCACTACAGTTCAAGGATGGCACGAATGATTTTTACACATTGTATGTTTATATCGGTATCTATGCGGCTCGCTTGCCTAAACCTGTTGAATGTGTCCGCTTTTTGTAAGTCTCTCTGGATAAGAGCGTCTACCTAATGAACAAATGTAAGTGTCGACAGGCCATCAATAACCTGAAAACACAGCCAAACTGGCCAGACAGAGCGACATCGTAGATGCTGTCTGTATTACAGGCAAATTATGCGTTTTTCTCCAGAATGATTCATCCGTTTGGAACATGGATGTTTTGCAGTAAATTTATTTATTTATTCAGATAATTCCTCTCGCCTGCCATCGACAACAGGGGAAGCTGGGAAGAAAACACGTGGTGTGACTGTCACGCAGACAGCTGCCTCTCCGATCCGGTGACAGGGGGGACGCCGTTCAGCGATCACCTCCGCAGCGGAGAGCAGCAACGCGTGCGTGTTGCCAGGGGCAGGCGTCAAGCGGGGCGGGTTCGGGGGGGGAAAAAAAGACGTCAGCGTCCGTTCCAATTAGGAGGGAACAGATGGCGCGATCGTAACCCCGCGCCTTCGCTCGCGTTTTCCTGCTCCTCCTCCAGACGGAACCGCGCCCCTCCCTCCCCCGTCGCGCATCAGACAGCGGCGGCCGCCTGCGTACCGCGGGGTTGGTGCCGCCGGGCTGAGCGATGTGCCGGCAGGGCAGGCGCTTCCGAACACCGCCGGGCGCCTGTTGCCGTGCGCCTGCCGCTCACCCGCGGCCGTGACCCGACGAGCTCGGAACAATCTGCTGCCGAACCTGCAGAGGGAGCGGGCCATATGCTGGCAATCTACTGTAATAGAGAACCCATTTGTACACGCGGAGTTTGGCCGTTGCTGCAGGGTGGTGAAGGGGGGGGGGGGGCAGCCTCGAGCCGGAAGCCGCTCGACAGCGCCGGCGATTTTCTGTCATTTCCCGCGGCTCTATTCAGGCCTGCGGTGGCCGAAAACACGCCACACGCGCTCTCTTCAGGGCAGGGAGTGCCGAATCATCTGCCTCGGCGAGTAAAAGGCAAAAAGGTGCGCTTTTACACAAAGGGCTGAAAAACACCGTGGCTTTGATTCCCAGGAGGGAGCTGGGCCGATACATCTCAGCGCCGACCCCAGTGAGAGCATCGCAGCGATCGATCAAACCAACAGCACCCCCCACCCCACCGCGCCCTGAACGACCTGGTTAGACACGCCCTGGAAAACAACCTAATTCTGTTTCCTCTTGCAGATCCGCCAGGGTAGCACCGTCCTGCTCACCAACCATAACGAGCTGCCGTCCCACACCTCGCTACTCTACTTTAACATTGCCTTCACAGAGAGCCTGTGGTACACACTGCTCCCTCGAAGCCTTCTGCCAGACTGCTGCTCTGGACACAACCCGCTGGCTTCCAGCAGAGGCCGGCTCCGCACTCATTGAGCATGCAACCCTACCTTTAAATAAAAGCTTACATCGGCTCAGCTCCTTGGCTCAATCTGAATGCACGATTGGAGCACATGGTAAATATTGTAATGTGAGGACACTGCGCGCGCGTGAGTGTGAGTGTGTTGGGGGGGGGTTGCAGACTGGCTTATTGCAGCCCCCAAGGGGAGTTAGCGGGATTGAAGCCGGCATCCGAAGCCGGAACAACTGGCGCCTAAATATAAATTCCTCCTCAGCAATCCCATTATCTTTACCGGGGGGATTTAACACCGCTGCTGCCAGAAGTCATTATGGTCAGGTGCAGCGCGTCTCCGCTGCGGCGGCCCGCACGCTGTCCGCCGGCCGATACGCATTTAACCACCCCGCCAAGACGCGCGGCAGAGCGCGTCTCTGCGCCTCATCTCTGCAGCTCGCCCTGCGCCTTGACACCCGCGCAGCTTATACAGGTAAACACCACGCAGCATTAATGCGTCACAGCAGGGGGTGCGGAGCTGCGTGAGAGCTGGCGCTCGGCTAGCTCGCGGCTAAACGTTACTCACACGCTACAGATCCTCGCAGCCCACAGCCTTTACAATGCCCTCTGAGTGCTGTACAGTTCGGTCCTAATTACGGGAGTGGGCAGCGTTGTTAGCCTGGTCTGATGCTGCTGCTCATTCAGCTTGGCTGGATACACTTCTGTTCTCTTGTGCTGGAAGTCGCTCTGGGTAAGAGCGTCTGCTAAGTGAATGTAGTGTAATGCAATGCTTCCCAAAAACGGGCCGAGGAGGAAACGATCCTCCCAGTACTGCAGTCAGCGTGGTCCACGGGGGCAGCGGTATGGTGAGAGGGGCAAGGGGCAGGGCTCGCTGGTCCCATTCCCAGACGGGGCACTGCCGCTGTAGCCTTGTAAAAGGCACTTAACCCCAACTGCCTCAGTAAATATCCAGCTGTATAAACAGACAATGTGTAAAAATGTGTGCTATGCAAGTCACTCTGCATATGAACGTGTGCTGAGTAACATAACTTGAAATGATGTGGATCACCACATCCTGTCGGATGGGGGGTGGGGGGGGGGGGGGGTGGCAAGGTGGCCCCGCTGCCAACAGTAAAAAGGGAAGGTCTTATACATGTTACACATTCATTCAGGAGTATTTACACAAATGAGGGGGTTCGACTACCTCCCTGCGGTCCGCAGTCATCACGCTAAAAGTTTTACGCAAGCCTAAAATGACTTTGGCGCGATTTCTCCCACCCCCCCTTTACAGAAACGCTCTTTACAACATCCCTCGAGTGTTGACAAGCGCAATTGCGAGGCCCTGCTTTCAGCAGCGTGGCGGAGCAGCAATTACCAAACCGCCGAAAACTGGGACGAGTCCAACAGCAACCGTGCGGCGGCCGCGAGGCCACGAGCACTGCGCTGTGCTCGGGGAGCGTGCGGTTTGCGGCGCCAAACACCTGACAGGCTCCGCCCCGCTGCCCCGCTACGCTCAAAATGCTCTACTCCCCTTTCGGTGTTTGACTGACCCCACAATACAGGAGACCCTCATCAATAGGGGGGGGATCTGTGCTCTTGGGATCCCTGCAAATGATCCCAAAAACCGCTGCACTGTGCGGAAGACTATTTCACGCACAACACTCACATTTTCCATATAAAAACCAATAACAAGGCAACAAGCAGGCATGATTAGTACATGTACTTATGTAATAACGCTATAAACGTGTGATATGTGTAATAAATGCAGGAGAATTCGGGTTGCCGTGGCGCTCTGTGGCTCAGGGAGAGGCGCTGAGGCCAGGAGGAGGGAGTGCCGCCCGGTGGGAGCGTTTCGCAACCGCGGAGCACAGGCTGGGGAATGACGAGCGCCTCCTGTACCGCGGATACCTCGAAATGGGCCGTATGCTCTCCGGCTCTCCCCTCTGTCAGCTCCGCTATCTCTGTGAACCGCGGTCAGCCACGCCTGTGGGAGGCCGCTCCTTTATCTCAAGCCACTGGTGACCGCGGAAGACTCACTCCGGAGAGATTTATTACCGCGGCCCTTTCTTAACTTGGGTTTTTCCACTTTGTTCCCGGCGGAGAGAAGAGTGCTGGCTTTTGCTTGATATTTTTTTTTTTTTTTTAGTGTAGTGCTTTACCTAGTATTTTTTCCGGCTTGGAAATCGATCTGCAGCTGTGTGGCTGCCTTTAGTGGGCCTCGGCCTGTGACGACTGATCTAAAGCCAGCCAGTTACACAACCTGCGCCTGGAACGGCCAATCAAATGCGTGACCGGCTACGTTCTGTGGGCCCGTTTGATCAGATTCGGGAACAAAAGTTTTGACCGTGGGGCCTTACTGGACCTAGTCTAAACATATCCGATCCGGTCTGTGGAGCTGAACTGTGGTGCCCCCTGGTGAGGAGGAGGTCATTCGAGCTTTTGGTTCATCCCTCCGTGTCTCCATGTCAGGCACAAAACCAGTAGCACTGTCCTAGCCCTGGAATGTCTTGTGTTATGTGCAGGTGCAATGTGTTAATACACGCACTACCATGTACAATGGGTGCGTAGTAGTAGACCAGGCTGTTTAAAAAAAAAAAAAACACACAGACAAGTGGAGTTGCTGCGTTCCTTCATGCGGCGCACGGGCTCGATGTGGAAATAATTAGCCGAGTAGAGCTCTAATTAATGCCCTATAAACGCTGGCTGCTCTGCTCAAGGTTAGACACCTGTAAAGGAGTATTGATTGAGAACAAGCTGTTTCGCAGAGTCTATTAAATTACGGAGATAATGTAAATACAACTCCGCCAGGCTGCTTCAGAAACACATCTGGGGTGTGAGGGGGCTTGGCAACAGATGCGGCGCACTGTAATGAAGTCAGAACCATCCAAGCACAAACTAAGCGGCACACAAACATATTGGAATTAATAAGCTCGGAAGACTGGCAGGAGTCTGGCACCCACGAATTCAGGAAGGCACGTACTGATTTACGGAGGGATTAGTAACCTTAAAAGGACTGGGGTCTGGCGTTTACGAGGTCCGAACAAACACTAAAAAAAAAGGTTCAAATGAGGAGCTGATGTGCTGTAGAAAGAGCAGCTGGGCTGCGCGGATTACGTCCAATCACAGACAAGGCAAAAAAGAAAAGGAGAGAAAGAGAGAAAGAAAGAGAGAAAAGGAGAAACTGAATGCAGACAAGCAGACGAGCAGACGGTGAGAGAGGGGGGGCAAGACCGACGCCCGGGGGGGGGGGCTCCCCCCATCTGCCAAGGGTAGTATTTGGGTAGCTGTAGCACCTGGTGTCCAGAGGCCTGCCTGTCTGATCCAGCGAGTCATCTATCACCCTCGTTCTCTTTCCAAGTCCACATTAAGATAAAGGGAGAGCTGATAACACTCGTCCAACAAGAAGAAACGGCAGGAGGGAGAGGGAGACGGGAGAGGGGGAGGGGCGGTGTCGAAAAGGGTCGGCCAGGTTTCCACACTGACTAACGGCCCTCAGAGGAAGAAAGGAGGAGAGACTGATCCTGAAAGGGAATGATGGGGGCGGGAAGCAAGCCAGCAATAGGTTTCCTTTAAGAGTTTGACATCAACACAACTCTGGTTAGATCTGCAGAGTTATCCTTGCGCTGTAAAAAAACATAGATTACAGAAGATGAGACTCTTGAACACAGAGATGACCGCACTCCACGTAACGGGACAGATGTGCGCACGTCCTCGTCCGAGAGAGAGGACAGCTGTCACGCGGGGCGCAACTCGGCGGCGTTCGGCCGAGCGCCCGGGCACGTCTCTCTGACAACGCCGGCAACAGAGATCAATGAAGGCGCCCAAATGCCAGTGGCAAAGGGCACAGTCTATGCCCCACTCCCCCTCCCCCCACAGCAACCTGTTATCAGAGAGGGCCTCTCTCCCACCCCACAACACTGACTGCACGGCCATTGATCTGCATGTTACGTCAGAGCCCTTTCACACATCAAAGCCACTTCTTTTTTTAAGCCCCTGCTCCGGGTGATCAATACTCCCATTCTGCCTGCACAAATGGGGTTGTTATTAGTCTGTGGGAGGTGGTGGGCGGGGCAAGGGGCGGGGCAGGGGCAAGGTCAGGGGCGGAGACAGGGCCCAAACAGGTTCTTAATGAGGGGACATGGCAGTGACCTGACGTGAAGATGGACCCGGAGGAGAGGCCAGGCTGCTCTCAGACGGCAGCGTGGAGCGGTAACGCGAAGACTACGAAAGCCATAAATAATTCACTCCAACAACAGGCCCCCGGGGGACTTTCATGTCTGTCCATTTATTACTGCTGTAAAATGACACTTCGTTTATACGGCGCCGTTATGTTTTATATAACAGGGCTGTGAAATAACATCGTGACGGTCCGTTCCCCACTTACAAGATGATGGAATATGAACCCACCCTCATTTTTGAGTGGGAAGGACAAATTGCAGATTCTCATCTGGCCTATTGTGTTTGTACTATTGTTGTATCTTCTCACGAGATGCTCTTGCACAAACATACACACACCCACACATGCACACACTGATGCAATAAGCCTAAATTAGCACAGGTATTCCACCTGAAAGGAGCCGTTTTAAATCCAGCATTCCACAAACAAACCCCGGACTTCTGCTGTCAACCGAGCCCCAGGCTTATCGTGTGCTCTCCAGGCCGCTCAGACCAATGACACCCGTGACGAAATAAGCGAGGACGGGAACGTGCACCAGAGGTGACGATCACTGCTCAGCCGAGCTGATGTTCCACCAGCACCGTATCAGCGCCGTTTCATTAGGCCGCATCGAAGGCCTGTCTAATCAGCCTCTTCCCGCCAATCCCCTCCGATACCCGCCCGCCTCACCTTTCCCCCTACAGGCTCAGCCCGTTGCACCAGGAATTGAATACGCGGAGAGGATCTAATTTATTAGGCCCATCGCAGGTGGGTGCAAGCACAAAATACACGATGGGGAGAGAGGAAAGAAAACGCACGAGGAGAGACCTGCCGGCCCCTCTCTCCAGCATCCAATTGGCCAAGGCCGCCCACATGTCCGCCGCTGGTGTGGTGCGCGCGTTCTGTTCGAGTGATGCCGTGGAGGCTGAGCCGGCTTGAGCAATAACCAGCCGGCCGGAAAATGGGAGCTGTGTCTCAGCTCGCCCTCCCCGTAGCCTTTGGTTTGTTTATACAGTATACTGAAATAAGGGAAAAAGCTAACTTTCCATGCAATGTGTGCATACAATAAGCATTCGGCTTGACCAGCAGAGGAGAGGTGGTGTTTGTTCCAACCCTGAAGGGCCCCCTTTAGGCCCCATTTTTTTTTTTTTTTTTATCTTGGGTTGAAAAGGGCACCATGCTGGCCGCCGTGGAGAGGCCGGGAGCCTAATCGGGGGGTGGGGGGGTTCCTGGCTGAAATGGCCATCGTGGGAAAGGTCACCTGGCACATAAGCATCACTCTCCCGCCAGTAGTCAAACTCCCGCCGCCCTTGCCACCGATACGGTTACCTGACCCCCCTGTTCGCGTTCTCTCCGGGGGGGGGGGGGGGTGTTGGGGGGTGCTCCTGTGGATGTGTCAGGGAAAGGTCACGCGCAAGCTGAGAGCTACTCACTCAGGACCACAGTGTCTACCTTCGGGGAAAAGGGCAGAGCTGGGGGGGACTGAGACCCAGAGGAACCTTAACCTTTCAGTGACCGGCCTCGCTAAATAAACTCTCTGAAAGAAAGTTTATTTGAAGACATGACTGGGTGACTCCTTATCAGTGGAAGTCCTTTTAAGGAGACTTTTCTCTGCAGCTACAGAGTAACTGCAGCTTCTTTCTGTAAATGTAATACTGCTCTACGAGGAGTGGCAATGTGTGGACCTGGTGAACACAGTGAGCAAGTGGGTAAATACAGCAGGAGAGTGGGTAACTACAGTGGGCAAGTGAGTAAATACAGTGGGCGAGTGGGTAAAATACAGTGCTTGAGTGGGTAAAATACAGTGCTTGAGTGGGTAAATACAGTGGGTGAGTGGGTAAATACAGTGGATAAATACAGTGGGGGAATGAGTAAATACAGTGGGTGAATACAGTGGGTGAGTGGGTAAATACAGTGGATAAATACAGTGGGTGAGTGGGTAAATACAGTGGGCGAATACAGTGGGTGAGTGGGTAAAGACAGTACATGGGTGGGTACACACAGTGCAGAGTGCTGAAATACAGCAGTGAGCAGATGAACACGGTACCGGTTGGGTAAACGGTGAGCGGCAGCAGCGGGACAGAGAGGGGAGAGGAGATGAAGCCAAACCCATCGCTGCACTGAACATCTGTCAGTGCGGCGGAGCCCTGTGGGTTAGCGAGGAAGCTGCCCTCTTCACAGAGGCCTGCGCGCCAAGCTTTTACGGACCCACCTGCTGCTGGGGGGGCTGGGGGGAGGGGGCACGCAGAACGCCGCCCCGTCTGACCCCGCCCATGGACGGTCTGACCCGGGGAACGCAAGTGCGTCGGCCCGGAGAAGTAAACTACAGAACATAATAACGCGCTAAGCAAGAGAACACTGTTGTATTAACACCGTCCGCCACACAGTCTAAACACATCAGGGGCATATCATCTAACATACTACACCCAGAAGAAAATGTCCACTGCTCGGTTTGTTAAGATAAATGTGGTATACTCTGTATTTGGGCTATTCAACTAGTGGTCTGGAAGACAATAGAATCCCATCATGTACTTCCTGTTGGCCCTGCGATCTTTAAGAAACAAAAAAAGATACTATCACTTATGCCTCCAAAAGTGAAGCTACTCAGAACAACATCTCATGTCCAGTATAGATGTAAATATCATTACTCTCTTTCTTTTGTGAATACGGGCTGTGTGTTGACCCTGTTGGTTTGGTCTCCTAAATGTTATTAATAGTGCACATGAAACATAAATACATTTTTCAGAATTGATTTATTTGCCTCGTGCACTTAACTGCTCTAAATGGATCACTGACCGCACAAAAAGCAAACAAAGTAATTCTTTAAAACCAACTCTTTATTCAGACCGTGATAAACAGCAGCTACGCATATTTCAAGAATGCGTCTGTGTTATAGCACGCGCAACCTATTAGTCATCGTTTCATCAACAGGACGTGGAAAAAGTGCGGCCGACCAGCACATTAAAAACACAGGGAAAAAGAATGTGGCCTCCAAGAAAACGTGGTCGGAGAGCCCTACTGTGCAAGACTAAATCCAAACTGCTGCAACATCAGTCACAGAAAATGTAAAAAATAAAAATACATGAAAAAATAAACAAACTCTCAGTTAGGGAAAGTATTCTACTTATTCTCCAGAGGGGAGAGGCATTTTGAAGTGCAAGTCTTAAATGAAGCTTTTAATTTGTTTTGGCATTAATTACGTGGCGAAATGTCCCCCGGTCGGAGCGGCGGCTCCAATTAATCCAGCGCGCCTCAGGGCGTCAGTGCGGAGCAGCGGCGGTTTGGGCGGCGGCCGACGAGCCTCGTCCAAAATAAAAAAAAAAAAAAAACAACCGGCTTTGATTTTCTCTCTCCGCAACAAACAAGGTGCAAATTAATGAGTCGATAGCAGACGTTGCGGGTCCTTTCCTCGAGTACGCGTGGAAACTACCGGCTGGGAAACGAACACGGAGGATCGATCGTGGAAAAGTCACTTTGAGGTGGATCACGCTCAAATGTTATGTGAATTTTCTTCAAAAAAAAAAAAAAAACAAACAACCCTTTTCTTAAACGTAAAGTTCAGAGTGAGTCCGTTTGCCAGACGAGACCTATACCGCAGCTGGTGGAAGGCGATAGAATGCTTGCTTTGCGAGATTTGGCGCAACTCCTCGAACCCCCGAGCCCACCGCTTGAGGTGAAAATCACAAGAGCGGAGCCCTGCCTCCCAAATAACAGGGTTTGCAGTGTTCCCCTCTCCTCTTTGAAAACTTTTTTTAAAAGCGTGTCATTTTCAGAAACTAATGTCAAGCAGAAATGGATTCAAGGGGGAGGTAACGGCTCCAGCTCCTCGTACTGGACTCGCTCTGACCTTCAGATTAGCAGATGTGAAATATTCATGGCGGGTGAATTATTCCATTTCCGAAAAAAAAAACCAAAGAAAAAACACCTTCTCGTGAACACCGGCTGAATAAATTTACCCGGTCGGAAGAATAACCCCAGCCTTGCCGTGTGTGGGCTGCAGACTCAGATGCGAAGAGGTAATGGACTGTAGTATTTATTGGAAGCTCTCTCTGCAAAAAATGAGTGAAGTCAGTGACCACATTCGTTTCACTAGCTTCAGTACTGCTGCAATACTGACTTCCCCTAGTGCTTTGTAAGCAGCTGCAGGCTAAACTTGTGAAACTTGTCTCTTCCTTCATAGTGAAGATCACATAACTTATGTATTAATTGCCTGCCCTTTGATAAATAAAAAACCTGGAGAAGTCCACTACACAGGTCTAGATAATATCCTATGAGAATCTGCAGTAGTTTGTTGGCCCTCCATTTCCATCTGTCCCTTACCAACCCAGCAATGCAAAGGGTTAATATGAGGGGCACTGTCCACAAATACAGTTTGCTCCAAACCTGCAGGTTTGCTCCTCAATGTGTCCAGGGGAACCCGGTTACCGTCAACACAAATGTTTCCAATAGACACACCTGGCCAGGACTGATGGCTGCAATTCAGATGACAAATAAACGCTAAAACGTTTTTTTTTTTCTTTTTAACTTGGTAAATGGCACAGAGTGTTCCACTTGTCACCTGAAAGCAGCCACTCCCAGGTGGATGGGGGGTGCGGTACCCCAGGACGCATTCTGCCACTACCCCCACCCCTCCACTTGGGCAAAATTGCCGCGACTGTTGCCGCCGCTGAGCTCCCAGCTCTTTGCCTCTGGACAAACGACCACCCCTGAGCACCTGCCCTTTTCGCAATCCATTAGCTTCTGAGGCGGGGGTGGGGGGTGGTGGGGGGAAGCGTGGGTGAAAGAGGGAAGAGGAAAGCAGAGAGCCGCTTGGGGAAACGGCGGGCTCTCGGAGACCGCCTCTGGGGCTGCTTCGCCAAAACCCATGCCGACAAAACAGAACCGTAGCTTTTCGGAGACCGGCGGCATCCAGATCACTTACTCAGTGCTGTTTCCTAAATATGTCAGTCGGAGGCTGGAAGACAGTCTGGCGCATACAGGGAGGCCGTCTTCGGCTGGAACAGTGAAGCTCCCTCGTTCTGCCTGACCTGCTCGAACACGGCCCCTGTCGCTTGGAGGCTGCCATCGACGGAGCTAATCGGTTTAACGTCACCGCTAATGGACTGGCCAAGGCCCGAGCCCTCCAATTCAAACACTTCACAACCACTGAAATACTGACTCCAGGGTCCTCCTATTCAAACTTGCTGCAGTCAGTCGAAAAATACAGTACATGCCCCCCTCTCTCACTGTGCATGCTCAGAATGCCACAAAGGTTAGGGCCGGGAGAGCGTGAGACTGAGCGTGTGCACATTTAATCTCTGCTGACAGGAATATGTGTGTGTCCTGTGTATGTGAGCAGTGTGTATGTGTGCATGTGTGACTGCCGTGTGTCTGCATGTTTCTCAAATGATACATATTGCTGTGCAATATGCTGTGCAATATACCGTAGATGCCCATGTCCTTATCTAGAAGTTAGCGACAAATTTCCTTAGCCATCTGTGCCTTCACCAAAAAATAAATAAAACAAAAAAGCTGCAATATTTGTATTTCTTTAAAGGGTAATGCGGGATCCCTCAAAAGTACTAATGTGTGTGAGAGTGTGTGTGTGTGTGTGTGTGTGTGTGTGTGTGTGTGTGTGTGTGTGTGTGTGTGAGTGAGCATGTATGTGAGAGTGTGGGAGTGTGTGTGTGTATATGTGTCATGCATGTTTAATAGAGTGACAGTCAATGGCAGGACTCCTGCGCTCCACATGTTCCTCCAGTATCCCATAGTTCACTGCCTCCACCTCTCCCGACATGGTGACAGCTGTCGCCTGGGTGTCCGTGGCAACCTTTTCATGCAGATATTCCCCCCACCCCCGCATCCCCGGAACGCTCCGCTCCAGCTCTGACAGAAATGAGACGGTCACGAGATAACCCGAACGTTGCCGGCTCTTCTCACAATCCTCGCTCTCTCTCTCTCTGTTCCCCACACGGTCGTAGCCACCACATGGTCCAAAGGATGACTACATGTGAAACTGGCATTTTCTCTGGGTGATAAAGGTAAGAATCTACCAGCTCATTCACATCAACTGTAGGCCATAAACAGCATCCTGTTATGGGGGGCCAACAGAACGAACCACTCAATGTATCACCGATCTCCTCCTGCCTCTAACCCTCATGTTGACAGTTCATAGCTGCTCTCGCTTTCCACAAAACCTCCGGCACAAACGGAGCAGAGCAGTCTGGGTAATGCACCAGAAGAAACAATGCTGGGAGGGCTATTGCCCACTTACTCATTACTCTGTGGGCGTTTTTCAAAAAAAAAAAAAAAAAAAATGTAAGGACTCAAAAAAAAAAAAAAAAAGATCACACAAGGTTTCTGTAAGGCGGCAGCAATCATTTATGCCCTTGTTCTTGGAATTCATTTCTTGAATTCAGCTGGTCTGAACGGTCTCCGGGCGCTAATGGGCTAGACGAGACAGCCTGTGCACACTCCCGCTCGAGTGCTGGGGACCTCCAGGGGAAATTGCATATGGAGTCTGGGTCGTGACCAAAGACATTACCGTGCCTCAAACCACTGTCAGGGGACTCACTCAAGGTAATGTTCCTGTGGGTAATATCCACAAATGGAGGTGTCAAGTGCGCAGGCAGCTCCGCCCCCTGGCAGCTCTCTCCCCCCTCTCTCTCTCACTGGCTTGTGCCTGGCTCGCTCTCGAAGTCACACTGGCGACGAGCCCCCTTGGGTGGACGCTAACGAGCCTCCGCCCGTCGCCAAGAGAACCCGCTCAAGGCCGTTTTATCATGCTGCTCTACCCCTTTTGGGGAAAGCCAATGAATGGTCGTCACGGTCCTCGTTCCCTTGCGCCTGTCGCCGGGCTGCCTTCAGACCTGCCCCAAAAGCAGCCCCCTTCGCCGAGCCAACCGCTCGGCACTGCTCTCTTCCGCTCGATCTCCCCGCTGTGTGTAAACAGGAGTTACGTAACTCATCTTCATTACTCATCTCAGGACGACTTCCAGTGCGATCGGGATGGCTCGTTATGCATTCGTTGGTTCATTTTGTACAGCTTGAGTTCAACCGGAGAGATTGGCTGCTGCAAAGGATATAGCAACAGCAGAGCTCCTCACAGGATTCAGGCTGCTAGCATTCCACCGAAGAGCTCTGTGGTCCAGACCTGGGTCTGTGCCCCGTTCAAACGTGCTCAAGGCTCAAGCGGAACATAAAAATTCAAAACAGGGGCCTGGAAACTGGTCAGAGCAGGAGCATGAGACTCTTCCCCTCCTTCCCCAACCTTTCAGAGCCTTTCGGCCTTCATCTGCAGCCTGAGGACACCCTAAACATCGGGTTAAAAAAAATCTCACAGCTGTTACACGGTGTAACTATGAAACACAAGCTTTGCTCAAAATTGCTACCAGTCTCTCCCTGTGGTGAGTGCTTACATCATTGGTTGCAATGATGAAACTAAAAAATAAAAATCCCTTTCCGTTTGATGCGGTACAATTGTTTGTTAAAAAAATTAAAAACACTATTGTCAGCTTTGACCTTTCAAAAACACAAGAGAGAATAATTCCCCACTTCAGAGCCCTCATCGGAAAACATGGATTTGGGGCATTCGGCATTCCCAGCCATGCCGAAATCTGATAAGGGGGGGGGCACATGGGACCAACGTGCAATCGGTTATCAGAGTGTTCATTAAAGCAAACAACAAGCTGGACAAATGAAATGTGGCCTAACGTCCTTCCCAGCATCCCCCGGGGGGAGTATACTCTTTCAGGGTTTTTTCTGTGGTTTTTCTCCCGCATGTTGGGGGAAATTGGCCATCAGACGGATTATGTTCACAGAGGGCAAACGAGTCCTTAACAGACACCAGATGTTCGCATTTCAGCTGGCGGGCTGCAGTACTGGGAACGCAGTTTTTGGTGGATTTAAAACGGCCGCAAGGAACCACAGCAAAGGGACCTGGAGGGGATGTGGAGGGTGCTCGCGGTTCAGCCGTTTTTGCTGCAAATCGCTGTGAATTACAGCGGGACCGCTTCAGAGGGAACCCCAAAAATCGATCCGCTCCGATGACTGTCAGTGTTTCACTCAGTGGCTAATCGTTTCACGCTCTGGAGCCAATTTACAGCATTCCGGCCGAGGATGCACTGTAACGCCGATGAGGAACAAGCAAACAGACAAGCCCTAACGACGTGCTGATGGCATCAGGATGAGAAATGTCTCCATTTGGGCAGCCCAATTTCCATTCAAGCGACTTTCGCCATTTGCAGTGTGAGGAAATATGGCCATCATGTGTCTGCTTTCCATTTCAGGACAGAGAATCCTTTAAACGTGTTTAACAGGAATGCTTCAGTTGTTTGGTGTCCTTCTCCCACAGCCACACCTAAAGTCCCTCTTGGCTCCTCCCAGTCTGGCCTCTGTGTGTAACACGACATTGCGGCCATTGAGCTATTCAATTGCATGAGAAGAGCACATTCACTGAGAGTTGATGCGCCCTCATTCCTCTCCAACAGCACATCAGCTCCACAGCATTTTGAGTTTGGAGGAATCCTTGTGTCAAACAGAGATTCACTGCCTCCGACTCCCTGACTTCACACCCGCTGTCAAAATCAATTGCACCCGCAAATTCTCATCGCCCCGGATATGCGGCACCTCGGTGATAAGCCAGAACACCACCCCCCCCCCCCCATAATCCCGGAATGAAAGACAATGGGCAGCAATAAAGACAGAGAGTGAGGGAGGTGGAGAGAAAGGAGAGAGTAACAATGAAGATAAACTTTTACAGAGCGGCATGCGCATTTGGCAGGCTGCCGTGGCAATGTTGCCCCCCCACCCATTTCCCTGTGACTCGCTGCCAAAAATCGCGCCGCATCCATCTCTCCGTCAGCACCCTGGCTGGCAGAGGATTCGGGGGGGAGGGGGTGTCCAGGGCGGGCCCCCTGGCCCGAAGCCCTCAAGTCTGCACATCGGACCGCTGCTGGGGAAAGCATTTTAATATCGCTTTCCTCTGCATGCTGGGAGTGATGGAGGGGAGGGGGGGGTCATCTGATCTGCGTTATGACTTCAGACCCACCCTCAGGGTGAGCAGACCCGCTGCCCTCTCTCTCTTGCTCTCTCCCTCCCTCTCACTCTCAAAGACAAGCGAAGTGCTCTCCTTCTCTTCGCCGCGTTCGAGAGCCTCTAATTCGAGTGCCCTGTGGGGCTCTGAGGAAGATCAACCGCTTTCCGATAAAATGGGGCGAGCCCACCCTCTCGAAAGAAACTTCCCGCTCGGAACTCACGAGTTGAACCGCAGCGCCCTGCTTCTGAAAAACACGCTGCCTCAATCACGTCCGAGCTGGTGAACACCGTCTGTTTCACTGTCGCTGCGCTCCATAAATACAGTTGGCGGCGCGAGGCGGATGGCCGCATTAACAGGTTTCGTTTAAGTGGTTCTCCGAGGCATTATATAATTGGGTCTGGATATTAACCAGATTTAGCGGAATCCGTTTTAACGTAGCCGGGGCCTGTGGTTCACTTTTACTGTAGCTCAGCAGCTGCCTACAACAACAGAGAATCATATTTTTGTCACATACCGCACAAGCTAAATGATTTAGCGGCGGTTCAATGAAGAGGTTGCAGCTTTTGACACGCAATTTTTTCCCCTCTCCACCTCGGAGTGCATTTCCTCCACTGAGTCAAGGTTAGCTGTGACAGCACTTTCCCCTGCAGATTCTATCCGTGTCTAAAGAATGGGGCCTAGTTTCCTGAGAAAGTAGAACGCGATATAGAGAGAGACAGAGGGAGAGAGAGAGAGACACAGAGAGAGCGAGGGAGAGAGACAGAGACAGTGAGCCCTGGTCAGGCACACCAGCGGTGATAAGAGGGACGGTTCTGATGGGTCTGAGGTCCTGCCAGGGGGCTCAGGCCAGCAGGCCGGCGGGAGACAGGAACAGGCACGGTACCACCGGTGAGGGCGCGCGCGGCAGAGGGAGATAGAGAGAGAGCCATCGCCATGGGAACCAGCCAATTCCAGCTCGGGGATGACAAAAGCCGCATCCGTTTACTGCGGGGGGGGTGGGGGGGAGAGACAAAGAGGGGCCGCTTATGTCACATCTGGGACAGCGGGTGGAAATTGGTTTAATTGAACGACCGAGGGCGGATTTGGGACACAAAGATGTGGGGGGGGGGAGACAAATTGGCTTCTCAGCTGTAAAAAACGCGGCCAAGCCAGGGTGCTGGGACAAGAACGATGAGGCCTTCGTTATTCCGCTATCGATCCTGGGTGGCAGTTTCTACAGGCTCGAGCTACCGCACCTCACAGGAAGCAACAATAAAAACAGGACAGCACATTTCAAACTTCACCTTCTGCACTGGCAAGGTGCAGCTATTATCACTCGGTTGTCCATTAAGGCAGAAAGGCATGCAGGGAAGGTGGAGGGTGGGAACACGGTGCTCTGGGTAAAAGGACAGCACAGAGGTGGCGGGTTGCGGTTTCTCTGCTTTTACGGCAACATTAACGCAGACGTGAAAAAAATCTGGCGGTGGGGAACGGAAGTAGGCCTCCAAGCCTCAAGGGAGCCGCCTACGGCTAGGCTAACCAACACAGAGAGGGACTACAGCAGGACCACTGCAGCGCCGTTCCATAAATGGGGACAAAAAGTCCGGCTGCAAAAATAAGCCCGAGAAACCGCAGCTTTCAAATGTCACCGAATGAAAGGGAAGCACTTTATCAGTCGCTGAAAGCACATTACGCATTCCTGCTGCACCTGAAGGTAAAAAAAGAAGAAAAAAAAACAACAGGAACATTTCAGTGACTTCTAGTTCCCCCTCACTTAGCTTGACCCGGCATTTTGGCCTTCATAGGGGAGCTGGTCAGCTGCACCCGCCTAACTGCTGACAGGAGACACCTCTTATGTGACACTAAAGCTAAGGTTTAATTTCGAATGGCTCTTCTGAGCATCGCACGGGCAATTAAAATGCCTTTGACTGGAAAAAAAAAAAAAAACAGGCTTGATTTACTGTTTAAAATCAACGTTTTAAGAGATGATGCTCAGAGGTCTAATGCCATATCCTACCAAGGCAAGAGGAAACACCATTCATGGACCTCCTTCTGTGTTCGTAGTCTACTGACTTTGACTTCTCACCCACTTCCGAGTTTTTCGGTCCTGTTTGCGGATTCGAACTTGTGCCATGTCCCGAGAGATCATTTGATTGTTCATGCATTCCAGAGTTTCGCATGCATTCCTTCCGATGTCTGTAGAGGCAGTCATCTCGGAGCGTACATAGCTACGCCGCACCAAATGCGCACGCTCGCGCATACGGCGGAGCACCCACCCCTGTAATTGCAGTCATCCTTTGGCACGTCAGAGACGGCGCCTTTGTGCCGTGACGGTGACGGCGATGGCACTGAAGAGTTTATCGAATGCGTGAGTGAGTGCTGTCACGAGTGAGAGCCGCCGTGTGTGCGCTCCGCAGGGAAACGCCGCGAATGCAGTGCGCTCCCACGTCGGGGCGGAGGGGCAGACGTGAGCGGCGGAGGTTAACGGCCAAAATCGGCACCTGGACGGCGCGGCCGGGAGGTGTGGGGAGGCTCAGGGGTGGGATCTGCTGTCAACCGTCCACTTATTTCCGCTACGGCTTCTCTGTGTTTGGGGGTAAACCCTCCCACGGCCCGGCATAATCCTATACTGCGCTGCCTTCAGCGCAGAATAATGAGGTCTGCTCTTAAAAGGGTGCGATTGGCTGGTTTAAACCAATCAATGTTGCCAAGCTGAGAGACAATGTAAGGCTAGCATGGAGCACGCAGGAAGCACAAATATAACCTTTGAAATCCAATTAGATCACGAATACATGAGTAGAGTTTAGCTGAGCATCTCAGCGAGGTAAAAAAAATAGTACATTTTTTAAGCCATCATGAAACTGCAGACACAGAGAGAGAGTGTATGTGTGCGGCTGTGTGTGAAAGAGAGAACGAGTGTGCGTCAAGTCTCAAGGCTTTCTGGGAAAATGCAGAGAAAGAACATGTTGTTGATTTTGAACAGAAGGCACACAGGGCGGCTAAATCGTGACAAACACGGACTCGCAGGATCACCTCTCTCCATTCATTTCGATGGGGACACAACTACTCTGCCTGTCTCACTCCGGGCACAATTCACCCAAGATCCAGAGTACGAGTGAACCCAGTTCTACTCATTACCCCACATAACGCAGTACTGATTACCCTCCTGAATACAGCCTGTTTGATTGATATTACTTTATTCTCTGCACATTAAAGTAAAATAACAAGCACTCATTAGGCAATCACAGCATTCCCGGGGTTGACCCAATTTTAATTAGCCACCCAATTAATACATGAAATGTAAATATCAGATTCGTTCACAGAGCGGCCATGCATGGCTATAAATATTGTACAGATTTTTTGCTGAGAATCAGCAATGGCAGGATTGTCTGTGTGCGGTCTGCACTGATCACTGCACCCTCCCTGGAGTTTAAGAATATTCTACTGCAAAAACACAGAAACGTGAATTCACTTTTGCAGTTCTGTGCTTTTCTTGCCTACTATCAGCATTAGGATTGGTGGGCTTTCTCTTGCCGCCTCTCAAATAAGCAACACTCTCGGATTTCCCATGATGCATCTCCTGTTTCTTGTGTACCACATGGTCTTCAAGCTGCTCGCCCCCTTTGCGTCTGTGCGATGGGTGTTACGCAACACCTGGTGCCTGGGCCCATATCACATGGAGCTGACTTCACGACTGTACTCCATGATAAATGGAGCGGCGTCTCCTGCAAAAGACGCTGTTCTCCCCCGCTGTAAAAACGCGCAAGCTGTTGCCCGACCGCGGCAGTTTCTTTTTTTTGGCCGGGGCTGGGCGGCGGTCGCCGCGTCAACCAAGGGAACGCGCATGCTGCCTCGCAGCAAGGAAGGCATGAGGGACGCTCGTGCCCGTCGGAGATGTAGTTCTTTCAACAGCTGTGATCCCGAACACGGTGAAATTAAGGTGCATTCATTTCCAGTGAGCCCGTTAAATAAACGCAAGTGAAAAGGCCCCAGCAGATTGCTCGCAGGCAGAGAAGGACAACCCCTAAAACACGAACGTGAACACGAACTGTTAACGGTGTCAGCTGATATTAACCACGACTCCAAGAAACTGAGAAGGAGGGGAAAAAAAGGAGGAATTTTAAAAACACGTGAGCATCGCTGTAACATGACAGCATGGCTCTGGAGGTTAAATGTGATTTCCTGCAAGATCACAACCGACTTTCCAAGCGTAAAAACCATCTTTGATGATGGAAAATCAATTTAGAATATACAGTACATTTGAATGGCGCCACTTAATGAACTGCGAGGCAAATAAATGCACTGTGAAAGATCAAATACATCATATTAGACAAATAAAACACAATCCTAAATTTGTAGTAATGTATAAACTACCTCCGTGCTGCTATATATTGAATTCATGGGGAGTGTGCTGTTTATCTCTTGCTGAGTGCTCAATGAATGCAACGTGAGCGAGCAGATAAAAATACAGGAACACAACGCTGAAGGATTACCATGCCTTCGCTCAATCTCAGCTTCGCAACCGTACAGCAGCAACAGATACAATCATAAGTATGGGAAATTTGTGTTGAACCAGATTCGGGGATGCCGTTAAGATAGCATCACGTGTATCTGCCGGCGCCCCAGAACAGAGTCAGCGAATATTACAGAAGGCCGAAATGTCAAGCGTAAGGGGGGGGCGGGGGACCTCTTTAAAAATAGTCTGCGCTTTTCTCGAGCGCACGCAGCGAGTGGCACTTTTGCCAGTGATTACTTACACGCTCAGGTTCTGTGGGCGAGAGTGATGACGTTGGCGAACGAGCAGGGACGGCCTGGTCGGAATAATCGGCGCATGATGCACTGAAATGAATCAGACGCGGGGATCGTGGGAGACCTGACATTTGACGCACAGCAGAGACGTGGGCCGGGCTTGTTCTATCCGCTGCGAGCCCGTTCGTTTCATAATAGTCGAAGAGCGAACAACAGTTCGACAGATTCGGAGTGCCTGCTAGCATTTCCGGTATGCACGGTCAAGTTGAACCCCGAGGCGGTTAACTGAAAAGGTCAACTTAATGTCTGTGAACCGGCCAGTGAGTTGATGTGTTCGCTGATTTAAGAGCAAACGCAATATTCATAATTTCTACACTAAAACAATATTTGGCTTGGTGGAGAATTTAATTTTTCGTGTAACTTTCCTTCAAAGCAACATATTTTAGATTGGTCTTTAAGCAAACAGTAGACATTAATTGGTCAATCCCCCTTTCTCAACACCCCTCTCCAATACTGAAGGACCGGTCACCGGCTGACGTAACTTGCACACCCACAAACAGCTGCAAGAACTATGGGCGGGGGTTAAGATGGCAACATCTTAAAACGCTGAGGCGCACTGTCAGCAGGGGGGAGGCATACGGTAATTCGTCCCACATAAACGTCGCTCGCGAACACACAATCGCAGCAAGCCGAGAGGACAGAAGTGGGACAGCCGCTCAAAAGCTCCCGAGTCAGCTGGACCGGGGAAAATAACAGAACCGTCATTATATCGGCATCAAAGCCTCTCTTTGTCAATGTTCCTGGAATGTTAAACTTAAGTGAATAATTTGCCTTGTGCACGCAGTAATCTGATTTTGCACATACCACGTAACATCGAATTTAAACAACTGGGGATGGGGGTAACTGTTGGGCATTCCAACGACTTAGCTAGAGCGAAATGCGCGTGCTTACAACAGCACAAACAAATTTCTGTGGTTTCTAGACGACGTTTTCACATAATCTTTTGCATTTTTGACAAACTCACTAATATGCAGAATGACAAGTAATGATTCATTACCCTCCATAAAGATGTGTATATATAACATGTATACAGACTTCCTTTAAACATCGACGAACTCACATCTATGAAGTATATATGGAAATGTGTTAAGGAAATGTAGATTCAATACGTATCAGTCACCTCAGAGAAAACAAGATATCGCCATATGGCATCAGTTGTTATCTCAATCTAGCTGTTATCGGGAAAGTATAATTGGCAAACAAGAAATGTGAGGTAGCCACTGCAACCTTTCTCACAGACTCAACCATGTCACGGACGACCCCAGCCGGCGGATCGCCTTTCTCTTGCCCCAAAAACCACGACGCGTGGTGCCGCGCGTAAAAACTTCTTACCCCATTCACCGCAAGCACCAGCAGACAAACTTCGGACGTGGAAACAAAGGGAAGATTCACCACAGACGAATTTGACCGCGACAGATTCACTCAGACAGTGCAGCGTCTGCTCACAAAGCACATGCAATTGTTTACTTCGCTATTATTAGCCCGCTCCTGATCATTGTAATGGGCAGGTTACTTGTTTAAATAACGATATCTACGTCTCGATTCTCCTCTCATTCTCATCACGCATAGCTGGGTCACCGCTTTTCCTCAAAGTTCGGTACTGGACCAGCTCCCTTGGGTTAAAATCGTACAAACCCTCCACATTGTTAGCGTGCCAACCCGCCGCCCCCCGCCAAACACAAAACATGCAGCCGCGCTGCATATTCTCAAACGGTTTTCTCCACGCAGGCTCATTTAAATCATTTGCAGAAGAGAAAGTCTTGTTCCGGAAAGGCCGAATTTACTTACATTCTGTCGCCGGAAACCAGCAAACGGCTCTCGACCATCATATCAGGGAGAAAATCCAGATTGTACGAGGAAGTCATGTTCTTTTTTTCCGTGCACGCCTCTGTGGTCTCGTTAGCAAATATGAGCGCTTCTCTACGCTTGTCTGATTCAACTGCGCTGGCCACGAGACGGAGAGGGACAGGTGCGCGAGGCCTCCCCAAGGCAGCAGCCAGAGACTCGGCAGTTGTCACATTCTTTTCTTCTCCCCCGTCATTTTTCCTCCAATCCCCACCGAAATCCTTACTGCTGAGGCAACTGTCCGTATAATACCAGGTGCTGAGACGGGAGGCGTGGCTCCTCTGTACTGCAGTTCCTGTTTAACCATTTGCTCTCCCTCTCGTTATTGTCACACCGATTCTTGCGAATTAATAATTGCCCGCGCTCGCAGTCATTTGCAGTGATGAGATAATGATGCACACGATGATTGCTGTTCGTATTCCCGCTAACATCCTCATTATTCATAGCGCTGCAATGTTGCTTTTGGTACTGTTGTAACTAACAGGCTCCAGTTATTCCTAATGCACTGTGAGAGCATCTATCGACAGACTTAATCCAATCAATGCGGGTCAATGCATTAATCACGTTAGAAAACGTTACGAAACGTCCCCTTCCTCAATCCATACCATACTTTGCAACGTTCTCGGTCACGGCTGACTGTTTTAGTGAGCCTGTTAATTTATTTACGTTGCTTTTAATGCATGTGAATTAGCAGCCCGTTATTCTCAGGCCAAGATCCCCTGAGGCAATTCTACATTCAGATTTATATTCTTTCAGGGGTAAAGTGGTGTGTAACTGGGTCAGCGAGAGCGCGTTGAAAGCGTACTGCGCTTGTGCCTTATTCAATAACCTCACCCTACTCTACTGCGAGGGTGACGATAGGTGTCAGTCAAGCGGGGATACGTGCATAAAATAAAAAATTAATAAATAAAATAAAATGAAGTAAAATAAACACATACTCTTTAATTTTACCCTGAATGGGTAAGCACAGCTCACAAAACGTTCTGCACAACTGCCGATTTCCTAGACTAGTTTTTCCCCCCACACAAAACTAAGCACGCTTTATCAAAATCCTATTGTTATTTTAACACTGCAGATAATACCGTATCGTGAACAAGCTTTTTTCCAACCCCAGAGAGTTCTCTTAACCGGCAAAACAGATGGTGAAATGACTAAAGCAGTGTTCCTTTACAACTTCCAACTCTGGTAGTCCTGTGTTTATTTGTGAGTTTTGGGATATCTTTTTCTATTATGGCTGCCGATATTTCTGCTGTGCTGAAAGTGCTCCACGTTCACAGTCTTTTCCAGACGGCGATTATGGTCATCTAGCTGTAATATTATGTTCTTAATAGCTCTGGTAACCGCTATCGCCTCGTCACAATTCAGCCGCTGTAATTCGCGCTGGCTTCTAAACAGGTGTTCATATGTCACGGTTACACGAGAAGTTCGATCCCAAGGCAAACAGTATATCATGTACTCTGGCTTTAGACAGATTAACAATAAATTATAGTTGTTTTTCCACACTTTTCATACCACTAGAATACCACAAAAATATCAAAGATTGCTGAAGAGGCTGTAGAGTAGCTATAGCCTAACTTTGTTTTGCACGTTTGACATTTTATTTTATGTAGCTGTATCTGATTTATAATTAGTAAACAAATGGATGTTCAGTTTCAGTTCACATTCTACTTTATGTAACAAAACAAATTACATAAATGTTTTCTGAGCCAGTATTGACGACTTTTAACCGGTTCCCCATCTAATCGGTCACTTATTACAGCAAAGGTATGTCATGTGTTAATAAAATCCTGATTTGCTCAACCGTCCGACAGCAGTGTTGATGACTGTTCTCTTATCTTTTATAACGGCAGCTCTGGTAGCGCTTTACGCCGTAGGTAGATTTCATGTTAAATGGCCTCAGTACACTGGTGCCTGCATCTCGATGATTATAAAACATTAGGTTCCTTCCCCTTAGTCCACTAACCGCCCAGCCCCACCCCCACTTGCCTCCTTGCTGTTGCTTGAACCCTGCCGTTCCATTGAGATCCCCATTTCTGCAATTCAGAAGTTAAGGCTGGATAGCGCCACCCTCAGGAGGTGAAACAAAAAAAAAACTACCCTCAGCAGCTGCGAACGTGTTTATTACTGGGAAACAGACAGCCGGGTGAACGGCAGGAAAGGGAGAGAATGCGCGTCGCTACTTCCCCGGCAGTTTATTGAGGTGAACGACCAAATCAGCCCTTTGACGGAGGAGGCAGGCAGCCGCGCACATGTGACTCTGCTACTGCCTCCAGGCAAACGAAAAACAACCGCGAGGCTTTCATCTGAGTCCTCCCTCGTCACGCCAGGGGTTAAAGGTCACACCGTTCCCTTTTTTTTGGTATTGTTGCTGCCTTCATTTTGCGTGTCCTCGCACTGCCGGGTTGCTTGAGGGGGGGAAGGGGGTTCTTTGTAAGGCAGCTCTGGGCAAGGTCTCCCAATCTCTCAGGCTCTAAGGCTCAGCTGCCCGGCAACACGTATTGATTGACCCCGTAGGAGGAGGGCTGAATGCATAGCCGTCGGAATCAAGTCTGAAATAGATCATCGCGGCCCTAGCAGAGATGCTGAAATGGTGTGGGGAAAAAAATGTAGACACGGCTGTACGGGGCCTGCAGAGCCAAAGTGCCTTCTTTTAACTGTGCATAACCCGTCCTTTAACGGGCATCCGTTCAAAATCTCTATTGCCAAAGGGGTATTACGAAATTTCACTGATAATCGCCTACTGCAGGCAGCCTAATTTGAGCTTCAAAACAGTCTGAATATTCACTGTATAAATGCATATGACACTCTCAAAGTTGCACCGATCCAATTACAGTTAAATCACTCAGCAAATAAATTAGACACCAAGTTTTTTTTACAATATAACCCGTAGGGGTTTTTGTGCTACTAAACCCCTGCAGATAACACACAATGTTGTTGCGCTTTTTTAATCTTCTGAGGCGTGTTCATGTCACACCCCTCCTCATCTCACTTTGCAGGAAACCCCTATAGCTTGCATCAAGTTTAAAACCTTGCTAGGCCAACAGGGCAGTGCGAGGAATAGTCCCCCCCCCCAGAGATGGAACAAACTTCCCACTGTGTTCAGAACAGCAGAATGGTTGCCTATATTCGGACACAGACTGAAGAATCACCCTCATCTGGCTGCATCTTGGTTCCCTTCCCATCTCAATCCTCTAACACTCCCATCTTTGGTACAAACTGAGATTATATTATTTTATGGGTTTGGTTATGGTACATATGGTTTTATGATATTCTTATCAGCGATTATTATGGATGTTATTGTTTATACGAGGGTGTGTATTTTAATTGTGTTAAACACAGTTAACTTGCATTAGCTTGCATTAGTGCTATAATGATGTTACTTATATACAGGGCTGATATACAAGAGTAATGGAATACATGTAACAGCGTTACGTATTTAAAATACAAAATATGAGTAACTGTATTCCGTTACAGTAACCATTTAAATTGATGGTAATCAAATTACAGTTACATTTTAAAAATATTCAGATTACTGAAGGGATTACATTGGATTTTTTCATTTAATTTCATTATTTTTTTTCATTTAATGTTTATTCATTTGGAAAATCTATCCAATGACAGATCTCCCATATGCCCCTCACTAAAGAAAGGAAGAAAAAAGCGCGCAGCCTGTCTGACTCACAAGACAGTAGAATGGAGAGTGAGACAGAAAGCAACCAGCGCAGCGCGTTTATGTCATGGAAATACCGCGACCATTTTACTTTGAAATTTGGCAAAGGTCACAACATAACAGCACAATGCAAGCTGCATTTGCCAGCAACCAAACTGCTATCCACTTCAAAAGAGTCGACCTCTAACCTGAAGAAGCATCTTGAAGCAAGTTCTCTTTTCATTATTTAAGCTAATATTGATCGCTAACTAGCTATCTTACATAGTTTGGCTGCACTGGATTAGCTATTCAGCTAGCTAGTAGGCTAGTAGGTATAGTATTAAAGCTAACTAGCTAATGAGTAGATACAGTGACAAAACAAGTGAAATTTCACATGTTCAAAACTGCGATTACTCCAACAATTTTACACTACGCATATTATACATTAAATTGTTAAGCTCTTCCTTTCTTACTCACAATGTATTTAGGGTGGCTCGTGCCTTTTCTAACTTATGTTGTCGTGTAATGTAGTTTTTGAATTAACATTTACAATTCTGAAGAAACTGCGATGAAATGCCCATAAACTTAACATGGGGTTGCTAAAATGTTAGCCACAACAATGCTAAGTGAACATGCTAAAAATAAGTGTACAGAACCTTAGTTGGATGAACATTCTTTAAAAAAAGGTTAAGAATGGTTTCAATTGACAAAGAAATAATTTGAAAAATGGTACTTCAAATGGCTTATTTAGGTAATGAGAGAAATTTTATTTAAAAAGTATTTAAAAATATTTTGAAAACTACTTTTAATGTACTGTTGTGATAATTTCATGCACCTGTTTGTCTAAATGTGAAAAATTCAGTAAAATTAATTAGTCTTTTTCATTCATCATAAAACATATCGATAATGAGAATTATACAGGTGCACATCCTTATAAAACTTACATAAAATGCATTACATGTTTTATATTTCATGTGAAATGTTATCATAATTAAAAAAATATACTGTATTTTATGTATTGGAGTAAAAGAATCACTCAATTTTAGCTATTTAGATTTTGACATCACTTGGGCATAGTTTGTGAGAATCACCCAAGCATCCCACATTCATACTTCTGCTTACATACTTTTAAAAATTAAAAACAAGGTGTTCAGAAAGTAATCCAGAGTATTTAGATTACATTACTTACCTTGAGTAATCTAACAGAATATGTTACAAATTACATTTTAGGGCAAGTATTCTGTAATCTGTAGTGGAAAACATATTAAAAGTAACCCTCCCAACCCTGCTTATATACTTGGCAGGTCTACGGCCATTGCTCATAGTAAACAGGTGAACGCACTTATGTTCTCACATATTGTAAGTTGCTCTGTATAAGAGTGCCTGCCAAAGGACTGTAATGTAATATTATGTAGTACAGAGTAGTCTTTCTGTCTTCGCCTGTGGTCTGGCCACTGCTAAGACTGGGGATTAGAGAATTGCAGGTAACACCCAGAAACGAATCAGTCCAACTATGGCCTACTGCTGTTAACATGACGTGAAATACTTGAACTGTATATTTATGTTAAACCAGATGTACATTAAGTCATCGAACATGTAGTCATAGAACAAGTGTTTATATGCACTATAGGTGACTCTTGGTGGCCCCTCTCCAAAACTAAATGACTTCAAAGAAAAACTCTTGTGTCCCTGGTACACTCTATCTCTAGGAAAACATATTTTAGAGTTGGGAGGAAGTGTGTAGAAATATTCTACCAGAAATGATCCGCAATTTGCTGTTGCACTTCCCTTTACTGTAACAGCACAGACATTCATGGAGGCCCTGCTGAAATGAGGAACTCCTGACATGAGCACATGCTGAATCTGCACAATGTCTAGCACTTCAGGCAATGAAACAATGTCAATGTAAAGTTTCCACAAGTGCCCTGTTTTCAGTTTGACATGAACGGTTCAAGCTATATACCAGCATCTCATGGAAAATCAGCTACAGTGCTGGTGGATTAAAGTGTCTCTCTCTCTCTGTCACCCACAGACACATATACACACAAGACAGAAGGCCAACCTGAACTCACGTGTCAGTCCTGGAACATTTGAGCAATGTGTCTGCCACCTCCTCGGAGGCAGGTTCTCCACATGTCCACAGGTGGTGCTATAGGGCAGTGATGTCAAAACCAGCCGTGGTGCAGGTTCTGTCTTCCTAAATGTTTCGAGACTGGGCGAAGCAGAATGGTTCTGATCTATTGATGGAATATACCAGTGCAAAACGAATCATTACGGCAATGATTAAAACCTAGTTATTGTGACAATGGGCAAAGAAACGTTCTCTGAAGACAGAAATACACAATGCATTTCTGGGTCAATCTCAAAGTGCCAAAGCTAAAGGTCTTGAAGCCAGACAGGGAAGGACACTACTGCTCTTTAGCACCACTTCTGGCAGGTTGGTAGACTGAACCTATTTACAAACATGCCAAGAACATACAAAATATGACTCAAGAGATCAGACCAAGGGGGCAAACTCCTGTTCTCCGCTGCTCTTCACAACGAATCCAAGATCAGTTTGCCCATCCCGAATCCTAACTCCAACCATTTAGCGCAAAATTTTGATTCTGATTTGGGATCAGCTGTGAAGGGCAGAAAGTAGCTACATGCCTCAGTAAGCCAACAATGGCGTTTCACTTCCTGTTCCTGTTCTAAGCTCCACCTCTGAGATGTGCTTTTGTCCTCGGTAAAGGTTCCTTGGGGAGAGCTCAGCCGACGCCACCGAGGTCCACTGGGCTGGGCCCTGCCTGTTCTGATTGGACACGGTTGTAGTGACATGGCGACAGAGCTGAAGCAGCCTCCTCTCTGTGTGCCACACATTCATTAGAGACTTTTTCACTTGCTCGCTTGCTCTCTCTCTCTCCCTCCTCCTCCTCTCATTAATTCGCAGCCCTGGAAACACTGGCGACCGGCTATCATTTATTTTCATTTGAAAGTTGTGCAGCTCTGTTGATCCGGCAGAGGGAAGTAGGGAGAGGTTGTCATTTTAACAACTCCCCCCGCCAACTCTGCCAACCCCCCCCTTACCCTCCTGGGTCTGGCCACTTGGCCACCGGTGTTCTGGGGCATTGCCGGTGGCGACGGCAGGTGGAGATTCACAGTCTCTTCATTAACCTTCCTGATTTGGGTAATGAGTATTGATTCGCTCGCGAACAACTTCCTGAGTGTTGATGCCTGTCCTGTCTGCGGGGGGGGGGGGGGGGGGGTTTGCCTCCCAGGAGCGGAGCTAGGAGAGGCGGTTGACACCTGTTTTGCCTTTGTCCGGCGACAGCCGTGGTCTGCCACCCCATGTGGCACTGTTGCGCGAGCTTTTTATCTCACCCAGTGTCTGAGCACGACACCAGGGGAACGTTTCGGATGACCTCCGATCTGCGGCGCTGACAGGTGACCAGAGAAACAGCGCTCCTGTCCCTCTGGAAGGGACAATGAAATACTCCTGCAGTCTTCCACACTTCACATGGTTCTGAGGAGACACAGGCAGCCTCACAGACACACACACACAAACACGCCTCTGAAACCAGCAGACTAAATTCAATCATAACCGGGTTCAATAAACAGCAGAGCAGAACAATGAAAAGGCATGCAGAGATGAGCAGGCAGACACGGACATACACACACACACATCCACCACATACATGCATGCGCACATACACACGCACCACATGCATGCGCACGCAGACACACACATACAAGCACACACACACAAAAAAGCACACACATGCACCACACAGAAAAAAAACCCACACACAACACACGCATGGACACACCACGGACACACGCACGCACACACACGCACACACACACACACACACAGCCTCTATAAGACCTCAGCCACTAATTACAAACTACAAATTACAGAGCAGTCCCCTTCAGCTCTCTTCCCTTTTGTCTAGGCCTCCACTTGCTCTCAACACAGGACCATCGAGGGGATTAGGCCTCATTGAATGTAGTGATTCACGGGGATTGCTTTCATTAAACTTTTCTCACTGTTTCAGCCTTGCTCACAACCAGACCAGCGTCTGCCATCTGGCTGCATCTCCTGTTTCCTTCAAAGACGAAAATGAAGATTTCACCTGACAGCACCACCAAGCTTTACATTTCCAATCAGATCTACATCTGAAAACAGTAGTGCCAAGGACAATACAAAAAACATTATGAGGCATAACATATGTCACTTCTTTGGTGCAGCTAAATTATAGCTGTTTGTATAAAACCGTGTTAACCTGAATTTCAATGATTATTTCACAATATGAAACATTCAATTTATGATACAATTATGAACTAATAATAGCACATGGTAGATATTGCAAATATTTTGGGGGTATTTTTCCCAGTGATTATTGATCTTAGGCATCAAACTTTGTGTTTCTCCATCTGTGCAATTTAAGTTTAATGTCTTAGTCAATTATACCATGAATGAAGTGCCGTCATTCATAAAACACAAAAATGGTAAAAATCCATCTTGTGGCAAATATTCATTCTGGCGTTTATACATGTGCATCTGTTGGCACATATGCAAGATTAACCCTGCACTAAATGTGGCCTACACTGTTACAACGATCTACTATTGATTAACATTGACAGTTACAACTGAAAACCTCACACACGAGTTTGACTCCTTTAATAATAAAAAAGCACACGCGCGCCAGTATGATTATATGTTATATACACCGCGACTGAGATGAGGAGATCTGAGAAATGAAATGAAATTAAAAGCTACCGTAATGTCACTTGGAGCAGATTTGGCCGTATCTTCACAAAGCCATTAAAGAGATTCATGAGAGGGCAGCTGCTATTTTAAAGACCATTTGCCTCACTGACTAATGGAGGAATCGGCGATAAATCCTCCATTTAAACCAACAGCCGTTATTACAATATGCGGGACGATGTCCTGGGCACAGCCACGCGTGACACATAAAGGTAAACGGTTTGTTTACCGCGGACCGCGTAAAATAAAAGCACATTCAGCCATTTACAAGCCACATTTAAGGCTTCGCTCCCGTGGTTGTTTAAGAACAAACGGGGGAGAGGGGAAAAGGGGAGCGATATAAGGAAACCGGAGAGACTCCAGGAGTGGAGGTGGAGAAAACAAGCGGTGAAGTGTTTGACAGCGCTATTGTTCGCCTGCCCCATTGTCGGGAAGATGCATTCAGCGTGCAGCCTCCCCCCTCGGAGCACCGGAGACCCAAACAAACAAAAGCACACATTTTTCAAACCGCGGGACGCCTATTTCGTGAGCTACCCTTTCCCCCTGCAAAGAAAGACAGGCTCGGGATCCGTCATGCGACACGGGCCGCCGCGAACGACTCGGAGTCGGGAACTGTAAAGCGTAAACATGGCAAAGCAACCGCTTGTTTTGGAGCGATTAAGGCGTATTAAAGCAGGGATGTTTTGCCCGGCAAAACCAAATATGGAGTCGCACCCCCCGCCCCGCCAATCGCGACACGGATTAAAGCAAGTAGCCACGGATAAACAAGTGCGACCAACTCCGCAATCATTCGCCTGCTTTCGATTCCGCACTTTGCAGAACTGTTCTTTTTTTCTTAAACGGAGGTTGCGAGAGCAGGAATCTAGGTTATAAAGCTAACCGCGAACGCTACGGCCGCATCCTACCACCAAGCACTGTGCAGAGCAGGAGAGATCCCGCTCACATATACATGCAGCAGAAAGAGCCCCCCCCCCCCCCGAAAAAAAGAGCTAGCTTCATGAGTGCCAGTCCTACCTCAGAAGCAGGTCCTCATTCCGCAGGGATACGGCCGCGGAGGGTGGGCAGCGCATGTTGTCGGTACAGACACTCTGCACAAAACCCAGCTCGGAAGAGTGCTCCAACATCGGCGCTGTGCTTGAAATCTCCTGCTCTAATGGCCACTCTAGTTCTCTCGTTCTCTCACTCCGTCCCCCTCTCTGAGTCTGCCTCTCGCGCTTCTCTCTCTCTCTCTCACACACACACAACCCCCCCCCACACACTCACACATACACACACTACACTCCTTCCCTTAGTTTTCCCCTCAGTCTCTCTCTCTCTCTCTCTCTCTCTCTCCCCTCCCTCTCTCTCTCTCCCTCCTCGGCGTGATGCAGCTGAGAGTGAGGGGGCCTCGCCTGACTCACCCAGGCGAAATAATCCCCCCTGACAGCTCATGTTGTTGCGGGCCTATCTTACGCTAATGCATTGTGCCGCCTGGGGCCGCCTTGCTCTGCGGTCCGCGAGGCTCGGACAGTCGCTCTGTTCTACTAATTGCCACCAAAATTAGGCAGAGCAGGGGAACGGGATGGGGTTTTTATTTATCTCCCCCTTCTGTCAGACTGTCACAAAGCAACGGGAGCGGGCACAGTGAAGTCTCCGGATTATTAATGCAGGCCTGTGCCACGATGGGGCATGTTCGCGTCCGCATCTGCAGGAGGGAAAAAAGCTGTACGGCTTCATTACCGAAAGGTTGCGGGCACTTGAGAGATCTTCCGGAATCATCAGAAGCACTCTCTGTTATCGGCAAAACTGTTGTTCCCAGCGCTGCTGTAGTCACAGCCACGGTAATAACATAAGCATAGGAGAGGACAGAAAAAAGGGGGGTCGTTTTTGTTTTTGTCTAACTATAGCACGCGGTCAAACGTATTACTGAGCTTTGGCTGCTGGCGTCCTGCAGACACGCCGCACCCCTCTGTCGAGAACACTGGACGTGATGCACTTCAGGGGGCCTCTGCAAAGAGCGGTATGTCGGAGGGTAGGGGTCCCAGTCTGGATCTAACCCCTCCCCCTCGCCCCCAGCCCCCCTGCCCCCTCAAGCCAGGCTCAGACGGGACCCCAGCCGCAGGACCCACACGGGCGGATGATCGGCTATGTCGCCGCGTGGCCTGTTTAGCTCCGTCTGTCTCTCTGATATGATACATCACAGCGCTGGCTGGCTGAGCAGATGTCCCTCATCCCGGGAAACTCACAGCGCAGCTCTGACATCCTGTAATCTTTGCAACAGCTGGATTGTTACTGGATGCAACACGTCATGTCAAATGCGGGAGTCAAACCCGCAGCTTTCCGACACAGCGTCCAGATCATCTCTGCTCTTTACTGCTGTTGTCAGGTACAAAGCCCAGAGCCCTAACCTCAAATATGATAAATATCTGGGGTCTGGGTCCTGAAAGCCACGCTTTGGGGGCAGAAAGGGTGAAGTAGCCCCCTCACACACACACATGCACAAACACACACACCCACATACAACCCCATCAAACCCACCTATGACTGCAGCCAGAGTGAGATCAGACAAAAAGATGAAAAAGCTCGACACGTGCTCATCAGCTCATTCCATTTCAATTAAACCTCAGATTTGCTTTGATTTCTTTCCATCTGCCCCCGATGTGAACGCCCCGTCCAATCCCACACTGTGGGGAGAGGGGGGGGTGTTTCCGCTATACCTCCCATCCTTCACGCGATGGCCGTGTCGCTGGTCCCGCGTCCGCTCCAGGTTCCGGCAGGTTTCTCAGAACAGATTTAATTCCGTGCAGAGCATATGGCAGCATCTGGGCTAGGACCGGCGCAGAGGAAACGGCAAATTTATTGTGAATTAATTCCAATTTGTCTTGGTCCTCTCCGCGAGAACGCCTCACGCCTCACACCGCCGTCCGCACGCTCCTTACATCGGCTGATTCAAGGAGGGGGGTGAGAGAAGGAGGTGGGGGGGGGTGGGGGGACGAGACCGCAAGTTTGGTTACTGACAGCCATTCAAAGCCGTTGTGCCAGGGAGTAATTTCCATTGTTCTCCAACCATCACACTCAATTAATTCTGTCATAATCGAAATGTGAGGGGAAGGAGAGTGACGTGCCGAGAAATAAGTAGCTAATTACCGCTTTGCCGAAATCTGCATGACAATGCCTTGGAGTGACAGACGGTGCGGGATGCTGGAGACGGGTGCCCCCCTGCACAGAACGCGGCGGATACCGGGCGTGAGGCGCAGAGCACCAAGGCCTGGGTTTCACCAGGGCCCCCGTCAGTTTGGCCTGCTTGCCCTTGCCTCTGTCATGGTGAGCGTCACGGTAAACAGGCACCACTGACGGAGCAGAACAGTGTGGTGTGCATGCATGCTCAGATATGTGCAAAAGTGTGTGCTCACACTCACACATACGCATGTCCAAGCACACACACATTCACACACACGTACACACAGGCACACACACACACACACACAAACATTCACGCAAACACAGCCCTGTATGCATCCATGTGGCATATATACATTTACATACAACCTGCCCCATCTCATGTGCACAGTGTGTACGTGCGTACCCGAACAAAACAAAAAACTTATCACAGCAAATTTCCTCACGGCCACTTAAGCTCGAGCTGCAAAACATGAGTCTGTCTTTCTCTTCTGTTGTGTTTACAGTTTGAAATGACCTAGATAAGGATGCTGCCCCCCCCCTTCCCTCCTCCCTCCCCTCCCCTCCCCTCCCCTCCCCCTGGCACACGGCTCTGCCTCTAACTCAGTCTGACAGTGAAAGGTCAGTGCCCATTGGCCACACGAGGGCCAGCCGCTATCTGATGTACAGCTGTTGTCATGGTAACCCCTCAAGCCCGGCGCTGCTCCGCTTTGGCTGTGCGACTGGGCGGGCGGGCGAACACGGCGTGGGCCGGACCTTTGCACACAGAGCGTGTTTAACACGGGGAGGTGGAACCGGCCGCTTCACTCATCCGAGCGCGGGACCTCTGGCTCGGCTGCTGCTCGGAGGGCAGGGAAAAGGGAAGTGAGAATGAGAGTGCCGCCCGGTAATAACAGCATCCCGTGACACTGCCACACTGTTACAGCACCACCCTATAACAAAACCTCCCTGTAACAGTACCCTGTAACAACACTGTCATCTAATGCCACTGTCCTGGAGCAAGACCACCCCGTAACCACAATGCTCTGTGACCACACCACACTGCAACAGGACAGATTTGTAAAAACTATCCAGTAACAACCTCACCCTGTGCCAACACCCCGATGTTACAACATATCCCTGTAACACTGTCCTTACCAACACCATCCATTAACAACATGGCTTTGTAAAACACCACCATGTAACAATAACACCCTGTTACAGCACCACCAATTAAAGACATCCCTCTGCAAGACACCATCTTGTGACAATGCCACTAAGTAACAGCACCACCCTGTAACAACACCGCTCTGTAAAACACCATCATGTGCCGCCAAGTTACATTAGCCTGTGCCAACAATATCCATAAACAACAACGGTAAAACACCACCTTGTAACAATGTCAGCAAGGAAGAACAACACTCCCTATAGTAACCCCACCTCCTGTTTTGACCTAATCACTTTGATAAAGGCAGAAAAATCCACTATTTTCACACCCAGGACAGAAAGCAGGGAAAATTAGAGGCAATGAGAGACGGAGAGAAAGAGTGGAGAAGGCAAACGGGAAAACAAATGGGCTTTGCATGGAACATTGTCTCTGGAATTCTTCTCCTGCCCACTGATTGTCAAAACGCCTCATCATTACAGCACAATGGCTCTTTTTACGTCTTTTGTGTCAGAGCAGATAGAGACGGCGTAAACCAAACCATGCAACAAAAAAATGTCTCATATCTGGAACAAAAGTGAACAGCAAGACAAAAGAACCAAATGAGCCAGGCTGCAGCGGCCCACTGAAAAGATGGAGAGAGAGAGGCCTCTGGAAAAAGCAGCGTATGTGGTCACTGTATAGTCACTACGTAGGATGACCGGAGAGACAGGTGCCCCTTTTCCGATACTGTAAGACAGTGGAAATGTGGAAAGGGAACCACCTTCTCACACGTCGTGGTATAAAGATAAGAGGAAGCTATTTTAAGGAAATGACACCAGCCTTCTTCAGAATGAAGGAAACTGAAACACTAAATGTCAGGAGAAGCAGAGACAGTCCTGCTGCAGCCCTGCCCATCACAACCTCCCACTAAAGGATACTGAGTGACCAGAGACCACTATACAGGGATGCACCAGTCTCAAATAATTCCTTATCATTTATACTACTTTTAGTAGTATAAAGGAGACATTTTCTTGCAGTTCTCTGTGTGAGTATTTCAACATTTCCATGAATTGGCTTTAATCACTGTTTAACCTATTAATGGCTGAACTTGCTCCATGAAGGAGTATGGATGTGAATTTGGGAGTGACAGGACGGGAGGTTGCTGAGAGGGACCGTTACGCGGTTTCCAATGGAGGGTGGGGCTGTCTAGGGAGGGGTGCCATGTTTCGCCCAGGTGCCGCCACGCACGAGCTCCCGCTGATGAAAGAGGGCGCTCTGACAACCACGGACCTCCTTTCCGGAAGACTCTTTCCCCCCCTCTTCTCTGTCCTCTTCTTCTTCCGAGCCCCCCGGACGAGGAGGGGAGCCACGGAGACAGCAGGTGCGTTTTCCTCTGCATCTGCATGCGAGTTGCGCTCGGCCATTTGGCAGCGCCTCTCTCCCTCTCCCTCTCTCTCTCTCTCTCTCTCTCTCTCTCTCTCTCTCTCTCTCTCTCTCTCTCTCCCTTCTCCCTGCTGTCTCTTCTCTTTCCATCTCCCTCCTCTCTTCCACTCCCTCCTTCTCCTCTCTCTTTGCTCTCTCTCCCTTTCTCTGTCCTCTGTACCCTCTTATGTTTTTTTTTTCTGCAGGAGAGATGCACCAAAATACGTATAAATCATTTAGATTTTCCAAGGAAAAAAAAAAACGCCTAACGTTGCAGTTTGTGTGAAAGGGGATATAAAAATTCCATTAGATACAAGATTTTGCAATCAGCCCAGGATATGAAGAATTAATCGTATCTCCCACAAAGAAGGCTGGCGATGGGCACAACAAAAGAATATTAAACAGCGACTAAAGAATATCAATCATTTTGTTGCGGAGTATCTGACACGGTGCATAACCTATGGAGTAACTGATAGACACGGGAGTTGGGGGGGAAGTGGGGCGGGGCGGCCGCTAACAAGCTGCTGTTTCTCGTCCGAGGCTTTCGAGCTGAATGCATTAGGAACAGGGCTCTTTTGACATCGGCCCCGAGGGACCGCAGCCTTCAGAAACAAAGGAATGCAAAGTAACTTGGGATACCAGCTCAGGGGCCGAGTTAACCAGGCCCGCCTGCGTTCACGTTACGGCCGCGGAGGTTAACGACCGTGACTTGTGACCCAGTGGTTGCAGGTTCAATTCTCAGGCGGAGCGCTGCTGTCCTACCCTTCCGCAAGGCACTTAAATGAATTGCTTCAGTAACCGTTTGGCTACATAAATGGATATCGTATAAAACTGTCAACTTATGCTCTGGATTAACGGTGTTTGTTAAGCAGGTAATTGGAAGAGACAGTGTTAATTGGGTGAACAGTGACTCCGGCACACACAGATAAAAGCAGCTTGGTAATTGTATTATCCGAATCACATCTGAAGTGTGAGTTCTACAAGGGGCGAAGGCGAGGCTCATCACTGGGGGCGTAGTTTCAGCACATGATGTGGAGGTGGGACTCACTGTGTGATGGGGAAGCAATGCACCCCTTCCTCACAGCATGTCGCCAAAAAAAACAAGCTCTCTCCTGAGGAGCCAGCGGGACAGTAAGCAGAAATCACTCAAGCGCTGAGAACCTGTGAGTGTGATAATCTGCATGCACACACACATACATAGCCTGCAGGTGTGATTTCACTCAAGTGTACACACACACTCACACACACTCACATGGCCTGCAGGTGTGATTTTAGTCATGCACACATGTACAAGCACTATATGTACACACGCACACACACACACACACGCACACGTGCAGAGGACCTTCAGATGCAATCGCCTCCAACACACTCATGCACACGTGCACTGAAAACCCCTGGAATATGATTGTGTCAACATGCACACGCTCATGCATTCACTCACACGCACAGCGCTGAAAACCTGAATGGATTCAAGAAGCAAAAATATTCCGCTGAGGTATGCCTCTTCCCCGGAGACTCCTCTTGCTCTGAGTGTCCTCCTTCCTCTGCTCTCCTCTCTCCTTCTCTCTCCCCCTCTCTCTTTCCCTTTCTCTCTCCCCCTCTTTCTCCCCTATCCCCTTCTCCCTCTCTTTCTCTCCCCCTCCCTCTCTCTCCCCCTTATTCCCTCTGTCTCTCTTTCCCTCCCTCTCTTTCTCTCCCCCTCCCTCTCTCTCCCCCTTATTCCCTCTGTCTCTCTTTCCCTCCCCCCCTTTCTCTCCCCCCTCCCCTCTCTCTCTCCATCTTTCTCTCTCTCCCTGCCCCCCCCCCCCCCGCCCCCCACTGTTTCATGGACATACACGTTTCAGAAGCTGGCGCACACCGACGGCCCCCCTCTCCCCCCGCAAGCTGTCACTCACCCTACAGCGGCCTGCTGTCCATCCGGACATGCTACCCAAGCAACGGGGCTCCCCACGAATCCAGCGCCAGGCGTTGGCCCAGCCAGCTGGAGGAACCGGGTCCAGAACCCGGGAAGCAGGCCAAAGCCCCCATCCCCCACTCCTCCCCACCTCCCCCCAGCAGGGCGGAAAGGGCATCGGGCTTTACGCGGACTCCGAACGAGGCCAGACTCATCACGGTCACTGGTTTCTCCTCACAGAGCACGTGAGGCTGGAATATTATATCTTCGGGTATCAGCGGGTGAACCGCGCTGAGTAGGAACAGCACGACCCAAAGGTCGCGGGCTCATACTCCGACGTAGAGCGAATTTGCCTGTACCCTTGAGCGAGGCACTTAACCCACATAGCCGAAATAATCCTCCCACTGTATAAACGGATGATATGTAAGGTATGCAAATTGCTAACGCTTAAGAGCATCGGCTAAGCAAATAAATAACAGAATAATGAAATAGCTTCTATGACTCCCCCACCTTTTTTGGTCCATCGGACTCTCTGTGCTGGCTCTCAGGGTACTGAAATATGTTTTTCCCTCAACAGAAAAAAAACACAGACTGTTCACATCGATAAACGTGGGCGAGCTAACATGTTCGGAATTTTCCGAGACTCTTTCCTTGACTGAAGTGTGTTTACATCGGAGCGAGCGATAGCCGGATCCATTGTGTTTGCGCTCCCCTTTCAATCCGTTTACTTCAAAGCGTTTTCTTCCGCCCAAACAAATCGCTGTGGAGGATGTTCAGTTCATTAGAATGGTAATGAGTTTTTCGCCTAAGTATTTTTACTTATCCAAAAAAAAAAAAAACAAAACAGCATCACCCCCCCCCCCCCCCCCCAAATCACAGCAGACAGGAAGCTCGAGAGCAATTAAATGCTTTTGGGGTTCCGATGAAAGGTCCCCCCCAACGAGGCAAAACCTGAGGCATTTGCACATAATCCATTTAGTGTCATCTTTGCTACTGTTCTTTCCCTCTCTTTCTCTCTCTCTCTCTTTCTCTCTCTCTCATTCGCTCATGTATGTGTTGATGGGTGTGAAAACGAGTTCGATTTTGCCCGCCATGTAATTTCGCTTTCAAAGACCTGAATGCCTGCTTGGCGATGTGCGCTCGAAGGGAGATTCCCATTGGCCCACCAGTCTTCCCGCCGTCCCCCTTTACAAAACCTCATCCCCCGTGGTCCCTGATGCTGACCTCTCATTGGCTGGACCTGAACTACACAGTGATTACACATTACAGTGGGTCTGCACCTCCTCCCCCACCCCTCAACCCCCTCCACCCCATCCCGCCCAGAACCACAGAGAGACACTCCACCTGAGATTCAGGCTTCTTGGCCTGTCAGCTGGTGAAAACGTTTTAATCAGAAGCAGACGTGATAAAGTATTTTCCTCTGTGGACAGACGTGTGCAAATCACATACACTATAATATGAAGAGCTCGTTATGTGCGTCAAGCATCTCTTCCCTCCCCCCCACCCCCCTCCCTCAGGCTGCAACACGGACTGAAAGACAACGCACAAGGAATGAGAGAGGGAAACAATTGAGTGTGTGCGTTTCTGCGTGTGTGTTTATGTGATAATGTGTGTGCGTGACAGAAATGATTCCACAATTCACTGTCCATCAGCTACCCTATAAAGTGTATCTTAACTGCATAATGGTCACGCACTGTGTACCTTTCCCTTCCAATAACATACGCTGTCACTGCAATGTATACAGGACTGTAATTCCTGCCAATAAAGCATTCTGAATGTGAACTGCTCTGAAAATTGAGCTGACAGGGGAGGAGGTTACACAGGTGACAGAGAGAGAGAGAGAGAGAGAGATAGAGAGAGAGAGAGAGAGAGAGAGAGAGAGAGAGAGAGAGAGAGAGAGAGAGAGACTGTAAGAGATGGAGAAAGATGGAGAGACACTGAGAGGGAATTAGGGGAAAAGGGAGAAAGAGAGAGAGAGAGGAAGACAGGGAGAGAAAATAGAGAGACAGAGAGAGACAAAGAGGGAAAGACAGAGAGGGAGAAAGAGAGAGGGTAACAGAGCATGTGACAGAGGGTCTACAGAATGAGGACGTCATCTGCACCTGACAGCGAGGGCTAATCTCTTCACCTGCAGAGGGGATTCATCACCTCTCAGAGGCAGGTAGCAGGTGGCCAACACACAGACAAACATGTGTCCACACACATACATGCACACACACTCTCACACACACACACACACACCAAACACAAAAAAACACTAAGATCTGCACAGATACATGCAAACACACACACACACACACATACACACACACACACACTCAGCTCTCTCCCTGCCCTGCCAGTTCTGGTGCTCCCATTAATCTTCCTCTCTCCCCTCCCAGAGCTCATCAGCGGCTGGGAAAACATTCCGCTATTCGGCTGTACAGAGGGCTCCTGTCTCAGCTGCCCCACGGCCTAGACGGGTTCATCAGTGTCTTCCACCTCCATCTCCCCTGTGTGTATGTGTGTGTGTGTGCTTCCCAGAACACTGCCTGCGTACGTCTACTGGGGGAAGGGTGAGGGGGGTCATCCTGGTCTGCTTCTCCACCTCCTTCTCTCCTGTTTTGCTCTTTTCTCTATTCCTCATCCTCTCCCACTCCTCCTCATCCTCTTCTTCCTCTTTCACTCTCCCTGCCCTTCTCTCTTCCTCCTCCTCATTCTCCTTTTCCTCTTACTCCCTCTCTCTCCTGCCTCTCCCTTTGCTCTCTCCCTCCCACCATCCCCTGCCTCCGTCTCCTCTTTCCCTCCCTCCCTCTCCCTCCCTCTCCAGCATCCTCTCTCTACATGTGGAAGACTCCAGGTGTGAAGTTGTCTCCTTCCCTGTCAGCTCCGTGAAGCCTGTCTCTTCACAGAAGTACCGCCGCCGCTGTGAATCTGGAGCACTCCAGCAGACAGGAGGGGGAAACGCTTCAGTGAAATCAGCACCGATATGAAAGAATACAAGCCCTTTCTAACTGCCTTGCAGCCCTACGCGAACTTATCTGTGATAGAACTTTACTCTGAGGCAACTGAACAGGTCATTACTTGACATGGGGGCGAATGGCCCAATCAGATCACCTCAGTGCTGTGTGCTCGGATCACACCGTTCTACTGGAGCTATCCAGTCAGACCAAAATGCTACACCGGGGTGGCCCAGGTAGATCCCTGTGGAGGTGAGCCGGAGTCGCCCAATCAGACCACAAAGCTGTGCTTTGACGTGTCCAATCAGGTCACAGCATTTCCCAGAACTGGCCCAGTAACATTAAAACACTGTGCCTGACCAGAAAGAGATAGCGGAAATGAATTATTCATGCTAGTAGTCTAAATGTGCCTTTGCCTTTTGGTTCAGAGCACTTCTGTTGAACTCTCCCATGCATCCCTCTCACCACAGAGAGCCACAGCCTCAGTGAAGTTAAAAACCATGCAGCCACCAGCACTGTAACCAAAACTGGGTGTCCACACGTCCCAACATGACAATTACACAGACCAATGGAGGTGGAGGTCTCTGTGCTAGCCTGGTGTTCCTTATGAAAAGTGTGGAAGTGTGCTTCTCACGAATCGGACCCCAGAGGAGTGCTGATTTAAATCTTTATTAGGAGGGTCTTTTCAACCGACTCCCGTTCTAATAATCTCATTAATGATACAGAAGAGTGAAATTTGCACGTACCAGCGTTTAGAGAGAGAGGCAGTTGGTGTCGTACATGCCAAATATCCGCACAAAAATGTAGGCCGGCAACATGCCGGTAACCTTGTGGAAATGTTGGTGTTCCGTGTGAGCTGGGAAAGTGCTCCTACATCAGCCTCCAGCAGCCTCTGCTGTGGCTGTGGGCAGGGATAAGGACACAGGACCCGCCTCTCATGTTGCTTATGAGTGTGAGGCTATAGTATGTCCATTGTACTGCAGGCATTCGGAGACATTGCTGTAGACAAAAGAGTGGAGCTGGGATGTGCTTCTCCAGCCAGAACAACATGCCTATCCCTTACTATTTCCCAGCAATGTACAGACCTGTCAATTACAGCCTGGAATCGCCACAACCCAGCATTCCTCTGGCCTGTTTCGGCTGCCGTGGCATGCCGCAGTCAAGTGTGCGAGTCAGTGTGTGTGTGTGTGTGTGTATGTGTGTACGTGTGTGTGTCTGTGTGTGTATGTGTTTATGTGTGTGTGTGTGTCTGTGTGTACGTGTGTGTGTGTGTGTGTGTGTGTGTGTGTGTGTATGTGTGTGTGTGTGTGTGTGTGACTGAGTGTGTGTACCAGGGGACCTGTGTGTTCCAGAATGATCACATGCTGAATCCTCCATGATGGAGGGACCCATTCATTGGCCCCTAAGAGGTGAACACTGCAAACTGCTTTACAAGCCGTGACCAGACTGTGACCAGAGTTTGACCAGGCTATGACCACACTGTACTCAGACTGTGACCCCATTGTACCCAGATTGAGTTTGACCAGGTTATGTCCAAACTGTAAACAGACGACAGGGCCACTATGATGAAAACTGCATCTAGACATCCACCAGGCCGACACTAACCTGTAACCAGACTTTCAGCCAGCTACAGAGAGACAGTATCCAGACTGTGTCCAGATTGTTACCAAGCGTGCGAGCAGGTGGTGACCAGAGTGTGACCAATTATTAACAGTCATCGGCTGTCGTGGAACCAGGAGTGCCGGCCCTCTCCTCTCCTACCAACCGGAACGTGTTCCTCTCTTGTTTCTCCCCTCCGCTCTCTCCGTGTCTCTCTCTCTCTCTCTCTTCATCCCTCCTTTTGTCAGGAACAATTTGTTCCTCCCGCTATCGGCATCCTCCCACCCTCTCTCTGTTGCCTGCACTTGAGGACGAATTAATTATCGCTTTCTTATGTGTGCCGAGAAAAGGCTTTATTTGAGGCGTGCTCCGCGACTATCGGCGGTTCACACCTTCCACGGGGCATTTAGCAAAACACATCTCAACAGCAGGTCTGAGGCGTTGCTACAAGAGCCGGCTTGTTCAAAACGCCAGAAGAATTTAATATCATGTTCTGAAATTCGGTACGTTGCACAGAAATTCCAGGCTGCGAAAGTATTGCCAAGGAAGTCACGTTTTTCCCACATTGCTGTGGTCCTCACAGGAGGAGCTTGCTGTTTGGCTGCGTATATGTTGAGAGTGTTGAGTTTTCCAGAGGTGGGTGCGTAGCGTGATTAGCAAGCAATGCTCAACAATCTTTTCCGGGCCCTCGAATGGCTAGTTCTGTTCTGTGGAGTTGGCTGGACCGTGGGTCAGAGAACCACTGCACAAACACTTAAACCCTAGAAAAGATGGCTCCCTCTGACAGAAGCCCTGTTTCTGTGGCAGCCTGATCCGCGAGAACTGAAAGCGTTTGCTTTCTTCTCCTTTCGTGTTTGAACATTTTGGGACGGGTGGGGAGGGGGTTTGTTGTTCGGGATCAACGGCACGCAGACGGCGCGCACATCCAAGGATGTCTGGACACGTGGATCAGCCGTACTGGCGCATTCTTTGTCAACGTAAAGATCCACAAACCTGCTCTGAATCCGCGCCACACTGATCAAAAAGAACCGAAACCCTTGATCTCCAGCGCAGAGAGCCCCCACCCCCCACCCGCCTCCCCCCTGAGTCGTGAACTCGGACGGCCCGCCTTGGAGGAGCGGACCCCCTGGGGGGCGCCTCAACGTGCGTCGGACCGCTGCCTGCTTCTGCCCCGCCCTCCTTCGGCATCATTAATCCACCAGGAGATCGTTAGCATACGGCCATCAACTCAACTGGCTGCAGCGCCATCTAGCCAGGCAGGTTATTTACGGCTGCAATCGAATGCTGCGTACACGCATCCACAAAAGGGGGTGGGCGGCTCTAATTGCTCTGCGGCAGCCCCCGCTGCTCGGTGGCAGTTAGCTATTGTTTCCCGGCCAGCTCTGAGCCTATCACAGAGCCACGGGCATCTGACAGCACAGTACATGAGTTTTTAACCCTGCAAAGACTTGACCCCACCCCCTTATCCATTATCTGTATTTATTTGAAGTGTGGAAGAAGCTGTAGGCACGACCACCATAGCAATCAGTGTAATAATCATTTGTGATTGGCTGACTGGAGGAAGGCCTCCGTGGCTGGCGTGATGAAACTGGGAGGCTTGGGGTGCCGCGCATGCCACGACCACGCGCACGTGCGAGGTTAGCGACTAGGGGCGTGCCGTGGGGCAGGGGTCCATGGTGGCCGCCGCTGGTCTTAATTGGAGAACGTTGGAAAGCCTGAGGGAGCTGGGGCGGTTTTCGATGTCCTCGGCGGCGCCACGATTGTGAGGCTTCGCAGATGTGGCTTTGCTGCGTGGCTGTAATTGGAGACAGATGCCTCTCCTCTCCCACCCTCTCGCGTCTGCTCGACTCGCCCTTAATGCTCCGCGGTGGCTGAGCGGGAAACAGTTACACTCAGATAATGACGCTGGGAGTGGGTGTTGTGGGGTGCACCGACTGGGCCCTCTGCTGGCCCCCAAAATCCGGCTTGCGCCCTCTGTGCTAGCCAGGCCCATTGCTCCTGCCAGGGGCCTTCAGCCAAGTGAGAGGCCCGGCTGCATTTCTCTGGAAGAGCTGGACGCTTGCATTGTTTCTGGGTGCACTCTTCCTCATCACCAGGGATAGGACAGGATGGGGAACTTGGACACAGGGAACTCAGACGCAGGGTAACCCCTCACCCTCCATTCTATCCGTTTCCTACAAAGCTTCAACTCTCTCCAATCCAGTACTGTTTCTCATGTCAATATTACAAGCCTGACTGCATTATGAAATCCTGCTTTCCCCTGAAAACCAAAAGCACAACACGCAAAGACACATGCTGCGGACGGCTCTCTCAGTATTACAAGTGCATTTAATCTGACCTTTCATGTGCCTTATTACGCCTCCTTTGAAACAAGGTCTGGATAAGAGCATCTGCCAAGTGACCCAATGGCCCAAGTGATTGACAAGGGGGTGGAGCTTTGAAGCACAACTAAGGGAGAGTCATAGGAGTCTCCGATCCAAGACATCCCCCTACCCAGGATCCCTGGGCCTTTGAGTGGGGAAATCAATGAGGCCAGGTGGGGGCAGGCACTGCAGGGGGGGGTTAGGTTCGAGGGGGACATGTGGGACTTCAATCCAATTACCTGCTTTATTAATAGAACTGGTAAATTTTTCATGAAGCAGAGCCACCTCTCCACCGCCACGCATGGAAATGAACAATAAAACGGGAGTCTGGGGCAAGTCGACCGGGAGAAGATTGGATATTGATGGGAAAGAAAAAAATCGCAATCTCCAAGTCTTAATTTTGGGTAAAATTAAGATCATCGCCTCGTTCCCCCTGGATCTGTCGCTACGTCTTTCCCTTCGATCCAGTTGGAGTGTGGTGGTGCAGTTGCCCATCTGCGGGGACAAAACACTGCCCATTTAGCTGTCTGAGTGCCACAGTGAAGACCGGAGCCGGACGGTTCCATTTTCAATCAAAGTAAAAAAAAAAAAAAGCTTGGTTGCAGGGTTGTCTAAAAAAACCAGAGGGACACTGCTGTTCAGTGAACGTCTCTGGCGGGAACACGGTTAGGAACACGGGGACAATGGCGACCCCTCCTTTCGAGAGTCTCACTTCCCACACCCACCCCCTCGCCCCCAGGCCCCTGTCGCTCAGATCGTGCGAACGCGCCCGCCGTGCCTCCGAAAGGAAATTACTCCACACTTCCTGAACCAATTACAGATCTCAACAGGCGACGGTACAGCTGCTGCTCGCTGCCATTGTTTGCCTACTGCCTTAATAAATACTGCATGGAATATCAATGGCGCCCGTCTACTCCCAGCCCCAAATCCTCATCTCTGTCTTAAAGGGAAAAGGCTGCTGCCAATGAGCCTAGCCCGGCGTGTCATGTCACACCACTGACTTCCTTAATGACTGGGAACCCTGAGAATCTCTCATCATGCCTGACACATTCCAGAGCCCAGCCATATCGGACCTCAGCAGCGATCTGATGCGTTCACTTCGCTGTACAGCAGAAAGATACCACACTAAAAGTCCAGAAGCATTACATTACATTATTGTCATTTAGTGGACACTCTTATCCAGAGCAGCTTACAAAGTTTACAGTTTTTACGTTACCCATTAATACAGCCTTTACTAAGGCAATTGTGGGTTAAGTACCAAGGGTACAGCAGCAGTGCCCCAGAGGGAAATTGAACCACCAACCTTTGGATTATGTGCACTGCTCTTTACCACTAGGCTACACTGCTGCCCAAACACCACTGGTTGACAGCGTGTGACTGGGCTTGTACTTGTGCTACCAGCCCTGTGAGTACACTTGCGGTGTCTGGGGCGGGATGCCTGGGGCTGTTTGGCAGAGAGGTCCGAGCATTTAACGGAGTAAAGTGCTGCCTGCATTTTGCATAGTGCTGAACTCTGCGCTGGCCACATGTTAGGGTGGGAGCTAATCCCTGCCCCTCTGTGGTTTTGAGAATCCTGGCAGACAAGTGCAACACTAAGACCAGACACCAGTCTATCATAGTGTCCAGGCTCTGGTCCATCTCTGGCTACATGCAATGCCATGTACAGAGGTGCTATCAGCCCCTTGGTTTGGGACTGAACCTATATCTTTATAAGGTCTGCGAGAATGGAGGGAGAGCCATGTCCCTGGGCCACAGTGCTCTAGGCACCACACCACTACAGGAAATAAACAAGAAACTTTCCACAAACTGCTGTAACAAACTCTCATTTTGGTGGCTAGCTGGGACGGGGGGCGGTGCTGAATGGCTGGACAGCGGGGCGTCCACTGTGTAATCAGGGATAAGAGGCACACGGTATCGGTGCACCCCCCGCCCCCCACCCGGGGAGAGCGTTCTGATTGCGCATTTAAACCGCTCAGGGACCCGAGAGCCGCGATTTGCCTCGGGAGTGAGCCCCCTGCTGGTTCCTGATGGCTGCGCGGCGGGGTCTGCGTTAACAGCGACGGATGCCTCTGCCGTGTCGGAGGGAAAAAAAAGAATAACAACAACAAAACAACCAAGAACACTTTCCCCACTCACAACGCAACAAAGTAAAATGCCGCAGAGATGCGAACAGAAACAACGGCTTAACCTGACGGGGAGTGAACTTTGGCCTTAAACCTTCTGAACCCTGCTGCAATGCTGTTGTTGAGCTTTTTTTCGTAGTAGGGGGGAAGTTCTTTTGGTTGCGGCCTTGAGCTTTTGAGACAGTTTGTGTCACTGCCATCCGGACAGCCAATCAATAACGCAAAGCGCACGGGCACTAATCAAAGGCTAAAGGAACAGCGTCCGCAATGAAAAGCTGGCGGTCAGATGGTTATTAGCATTGTTGATTGCTGGGGTTTGCGCAGGGGGGGGGTCACACACAATAGTGAGCCTTGAGTGATAATGAACTCGCTTTCCCTAGCTCGATGACGCTGGTCTGTAATTATAAGCTGTTTTCTCCACGAGATCGTAATCACCACGGAAAAGATGCAATTAGCTGACCCCCCTGGTGCAACGCCGCGGTCGCATACCCCCCCCCCCCCCCACCCTGCCTCCTCTCTGCTCTCGCGAAACGCGGTGCAAACAAATGGTTTTTGTGTCAATCACGGTATCTGGATTCATTAAGAGGACAAATTTATTCTGCTCAGGGTTTTTTCTTCTTCTTTCTTTTTTTTTGGGAGGAAACGGAACACAAATGCCAGACACATCTGCACCTGTGAGAGGGATTAATGTCCCTCCATCCCCCCCACCCCCACACCCCCAAACTTTCCCTCTTTAAAAAGTGCTGTCGGAAGCACTGTCATTTTGCTCAGCTGCTTACCCGAGGAGAGCCAGAGCATTTCGGCTCTAATTATTTACAATAACATTCCACTGCAGGACCTGTGTTCCCTTTGATCTGGTCTTTATGCTTTGTTGGCAGTTTATCTGCATATCCACGTTGTTACTTTTCCCTTGAACCCATCCCTCTCTGGGATAAATCCGACCAAATTAGACACATTCCCACTCGGAACGGAGAGACAGAGAGAGAAGGGGAGAGAGGGAGGAGAGGGGGAGAAAGAAAGAGGGAGAGAGTCAGGGGAAAAAAACCTGATTCGCAACCCAAAGAAATTGCAGGGAGGGGAGAATTTGCATCATGTTTTTGTTGTTTTTCTCTCTGCTCAGCCACAATAGTTGAGGTCCCCAGTTCGAGAGGTGGGAAGGATTGAAGGGATAGAGGGAATGGGTAGGGGGGTCAGAAAACGCACCCAGCACTGTGAGAGGGAGAAAAGACGCGGCCTGGCCCCATGGTGAGGGACGCAACAACCAAAACTTGCCCGCGCTGTCGGCTGGAGGCGGGGTCACTGTTATGCCCCGCCCCTCTGAAGCTTCAGGTGTCTTACCCCCGGAGTGAACCATCACATTCACCTTTCTTTTGTCTTGCTGTTGTTTAGCAAAAAAGGATTCCACAGTAAGAGCACTTTTGAAGAAAGGAAAAGCAAAAAAAGAAAGAAGACAGGAACAGCAGATAAATTGGCCTGAATAAATAAATGAATAAATTAATGAATAAATAACCAGAGCCGATAGTATTCATTCATTCAGGTCATGGCTTGAGTCAGTAGTGTAATCTGCTGTGATGAGGTAATGTGCAGCCAGCAAAGGCCGATGAATCTTTCAAGTGCTGTCTTACTGCGCTGTCGCGGGTAGACCATGTGTCACTGTACATTACTGTCCTCTCACTGCAGTCAGCAAACAGCTAATGCTAAACATGCCACTCTGTCCTGGACTCCTGGATGCTTATTCTTCAATGGAACCTTGGTACTGATTTTAAGCTCTGTAGAAAGAGTTAGTGATTATTTGAAACTGTCACCCAGCAGAGGTGTGAGTTGGATGTGCAAAGCCCTCACAGACTGGTCACCCCGCAGGCTTACTGACAGATGCTCGGTACGTCCAGCCAAAATGCGTCACCGCGGATTTGAATGTTTTCCAAGGGCTATCCTCGATGGAAAAACAGCACCTTTAAACTGAAGTTGTCCGCAGTCCTCTCTAGAACCCTAGTGCACTTCCTTGTTTGCAGTAAGCTCTGGCGAATCTTCTGCTCTTCTGAGCCTATTCGCACATCGCCACAAAAATCTCACTAAAAATGCAACAACTTCCTGTCAGCAGGAGATGACATGAGAAAGAAGTCCTGCTAATTTAAGACACTCCCACCCTCGCTGAGCCTATATCTCTCTCCTCCCAATGTTTGCCTGGCCCCCCTGTTGCCGGGCCTGTATCTGAGTGCCTCACAGGGGAGGGAGCTCTATGTGCTGCATTTCCCTGGGAGGGTGTATAGGCTAATGACGTCACTTCCTCCCTGCTTTTTTTGTCTGTCCTCGCCTCCCTCGCACATATTAGCCTGGGGATGCTGACACTCCGACACTACAGTATAACAGGGAGTGAACACTTACCTTTGTATAGTCCCAGTGAGGTCGCTGGCATCCTGCCTGCAAGAGAGAGAAGAAATCAATAGTGAAAGGCGTCAGGAGGGAGGCGTTAGCCGCGCAGCAAGAGGAGTGGTAGAGCAGAATGGGTTTAAGTGCAGAAATAAAGCACGGCGGGTTGCGTGAGGTGGAGCAGGGCGGGCCTATCTGCTTCTGGCTGGTGCAGATGCACTCTGCTTTCGTGCAGGTGCACTCCCCCCAAGGGACATTCAGGTGTGCGTTTTCCCCAAAGGTGGGGGGGACACTTAATGCCCCCCCATCTCTGTTACTTGTGATGCCAAGCTTCAGCTTGATGCACTAAACACAACACACTGAGTTCAAATATCTTTTTTTTTACCAGAACGACCCAGGAAATAACCTACTAGTTACAGTGTCTGTGCTCTGTGGTGGACTTACTGGTTATGGACTTACTGGTTTACACTGAATTTATTACCTTTCTGTCTATTTCATCTTTCCTACATCTCTTACATCTTTCTCAAACACCACACACACAGGGTTTTGGTGTTGGCACCTAAATGGGAAAATTGTCACCTTAGGATTCGAACCTTTACCCATCTGGTCAAAAGCCCTCAGCATCACCATCACAGATTTAAAAAAAACAGAATTTCACTAAATCCAACATTCTAACATCTACAGTATTATATCCAACATAGCTATGTGATACTAAAGAACAGCGTCTTCTGTTGATAAATAATTACATCTGAATTCAAACAAACTAATTTCATCCTATTCCTGGCTGTATTCTATCACAGACAGTTGCTAGTGAGGGAAGCTTTCAGTATGAGCTGTGTTCTAACACAACCAGTTATTAATGAGAGATGCTTTTCAGTATGGGCTGTGTTTGAACATTACTGGTATGAGCTACATCCTTATGTTACTCACTATTGATAAGAGAGGCTTTTCAGCATGAGCTGTGCTCTAATATTACCAGTAGGAGTTATGTCCTTACGTTACCCCCTGTCAATGAGAGAGGCTTTTCAGTGTAAACTGTGCTCTAATGTGACCCAGCGGCGTAAAAGTGGCAAAAATCAAAACAGAGGAGCACAGCCGTGGAAACAATCATGCCAGGTCACAGCCACCACAGGGCCATCACAGGGCCACCGCAGGGTGAGAGTTAGGCTCTCGTCATTGGTCCGCGGGGACAAGAGACCGCCCGTGACCCCAATCAGGAAAGACACTCTCAGAGAGGCACAAACGCACTCGAAGAGGACCAGCTCAGTTATCCTTGGCCGGGACAGTGAGGCCCGCGAAAAAAAAAACACAGTATTCTGAGAAGAAATCGATGCGGCTAATTCTGGCCCCTGCTCAACGCGACACCGGTGACCGGAGCCATCAAAAATAAACCCCGCTGTTCTCATTTCTGAATAAACGGGAAGTCAGGGCGAGCCGCCGCACGCAACTCCAACCCCCAGCCTTCTTGTGGCCTCCCAGTCTCCCATGATTCCTCACAACCCCCAGCGGTGCAGAGAGGAGACAATGAGAGCGGGCTATCAGAGGGACAAGAGGAGAAAAAAGCCCTCGGTTACTCCGTTATTGATATGTTATTCATTTTCATGATAAAATAAAGGGGTGGGGGAAGGGGGGATTGGGGGGGCGGGGGTGTCGGAATAAAAAATGGAATCCGCTCATTCACGCCGAATGCAATCATGGGGTCTCTCGTTTGCATTTCAAAGGCCACTCTCTCCCGTTTCATCTGCAGCCACGGCCACTAACCCCATTGTTATTCAAGCCCTCACATGCTAAGGGCCCTCTATGAATTATGAAAAGCCGGTGGAACAAGACCTTTCACTGCGACGACAAGCCATGGACGAACACTCGCCCCGCACCGACATTAACGGTTTGAACCGGCACTACGGAGAATGGTGACCCCAAAGCAGAAATGGAAACACCCCTAAATTGAGGAAAGCCACATTTGGTTCTGAGTTGCAGGACATATTCTCTTCTGAGTAGCAGTGGCACAGACATTCTATTTGTTATAACTAGATATTCAACTCCTGTGTCCCTGTCTGGCCTCCATCTGATAGATTCCATTTGGTGACAGGATATGTTGGTGCTGTCGCAGTTGCTACATGAGTGATGGACTTTCCCTTTTGCACCCAATTCGAGAACATTCATAACGTGCTGCCAAATCAGAGCATTTCACAGCTTCAGCAATGGCAGAGGCAGAACGTTCCATCTGAAAAAACAGAGAGCTGAACATCTAGTCATGATAAATAGAATATCTTTGACAGCAACAATTCTGGAGCAGCAGATAGCGGCAGATACATTCGATTTCGAATGACTGAGAATCCAGGTGCAGCCCACACATTCCAAATTGACGGACAGCTTCCTGTTATTGACAGTTGCAGAACACGCCTTTGATGCTGGGTTGAGTCGATACTGAACCCTCCTTTAATCAGACACTGCAGGTCTGGCGCTATCAGCGGCTCTACGCTTGACCGCATACCCGTGACTGTGCCGGTAGGTTCTATGCTTTAGTGATCAGGGTAGGCGGTGGGCCCTACTCGTAGCTTTGAGTTAGTGGAGTTCTACATGCAAATTCTGCTGTTCTGCACGCTTGCTGTGGCTCACTGGAGATGGAGGCAGCTGCTCTATCAGCCTCTCCGTCTCTATATATATCTCTCGCCACATACGCAAGCATGCACACTTTCTCCGGTTCTCTTACACAGAGTCTCACCTGCCCTCTCCCTCTGAAACCTCTCTCTCCTCTCTGTCTCTCACATTCTCTCTCGCACCCTCCTTCCCGGTTTGTCTTCCTCTCTCCTCTCTCGGACACACACCGCACACATGCTTGCACACACACACACACACACACACACACACACACACACACACACACACACACACACACACGCCCTCAGTCTCCATGTCTTTGAACATCTAAATGCCTGTGTTCAGAATCCTGCCCTGTATGCTTAACCCTGTGCTCAGTACTTGGTACCATGTAGTGTTAAGCCTGTACTTAACACCCTGTGCTCAGTGCTTGGTCCAATGTACTCCTAACCCTGCACTGAGTACCCTGTGCCTAGCTGTAATCAGGGGCTGGAGTAATTCTACTGGGCCGGAAGGTCTTGTGAGACTATGAACATAAGCCTGGCGGTATGAGCTTTGTTCCAGCGTGCCAAATCAGTCTCTGAAACCCGGGGTCTCAGAGGGCGCGCCAGCCCTTAAACAGCACCAGCTGTGCTGTAGCTATGGTTTCCAAGGGGGGCAATTCCACTTTCCTCCAGAACCTCACCGACACTTACATTCAAGGGGATTATCCCGTATTACAAGGCCTGCCAGAGACTGGGGTCAGTGAGGTGGCTCAGCAGTGCAGTGTTTTCAGAGCACAGGCGCACAAACCAGAGGGTCATGGGGTCCAGTCCCTTGGCAGCGACGTTCACCTCATTGGCTGCATTCAAAGTGTTGCTGGACTGGGTCAGACAAAGGCGGCCTCATTAATGCCTCCAGGCCGTTCCACTACTGTACTTCCACTCATTAAAGCTCGTTTATTTCATCTTGCCAGACGAGGAGAGAAAACAAGAGAGAGAGAGTGAAACAGAGAGTGAGAGTGTAGAAGACAGAGAGAGAAGAGAAAGTGTAGAAACAAGAGAAAGGAGAACAGAAAATAGAGAGATACATTAGAGAAAGATAAAATGAAAGAAAAGAAATCTGAATCTTTCTTTTCCTTGTGTATTACTGTAGCGCATCACTGCCCTTGTTGATATTTACTGTAGCACTTCTGTCTGTTCACGATGACAGTAGATATTTGGTGGATTGACATATTTTCTGTATGTACCATTCTTGTTGTGACTTTTCAACCCCTGCGTAAAAAGCTCCTCTAGATAAGAGTGTCTGCCAAGCAAGCAAAATGTATAATGAGAGAGACGGAGAAAGAGAGAGAGAGCGTGCAAGTATGCAGGCATATCTTAATTTTTGTTCTGCTATTGTTAGCAATATAATCAAAATTAGAAATGTAAATTCTGTTTGTTGTTCCTCATTACTGTTCACTATCATTGTTACCATTGTTGTTGTGTTTTATGCTTTGGCAATGCAAATATTGATTTTATCATGCCAGTCAAGCAAACCGAACTGGAACTGAACTGAGAGAGAGACTATAGAAAAGTAGAGGGTAGGAAATGATATAGAAAAGGGGGGAAGAGAAAGAGTGACAGGCTGTAGAAAACTGAGTGAAAGTAGAGGGTTGGAGAATGCTAGAGAAGGAGAGAAAAGAGCGAGAGAGAGAGAAAGACAGAAGGAAAGCATAATATTGTGGAACCAAAAGAAAGTGGAGAGCAGAAGAAAGACAGAGAGAGGGAGATTGTAGAAGACGGAACTACAGTGCAGAATAGGAGAATGATAGACAGAGAGGGGGAAAGAAAGAGAAAGGGAGAGAGAGAGACAGAACAAAACAGCCCTGGAGGAAGACAGAGACACGGGGGGGGTTACAGCCTGATTGGCGCAGATGCGTTTGGAGGGGCGCGTGGAGGCTGGGGCAGGCAGCGGAGTGCGTGGCCCGCGCCGACGCGGGGGGTGTGTGGGTGTGGGCCCAGCCGAAAGACGCATTAGTGCCGCGGGGCGATAAAACAACCTTAAGTAATGCGGGAGAGACAGGCCCCATCCATCACGGTGCAGCGAGGAGAGACTCTGCGACTCCAAGCGCTGCAGATCAGGGCCATTAGCCCAAATCCTACAGAAATCAGCAGATACAAATGAGAGTTTATGACATGCGACGAGTTATTAATGCTCAGCCCCATAAATAACAGGCAAACGCTTATGGGGGAGGTGTGTACGCGTTGGGGGGGGGGGGGGGGGGGAGCTGATTTAAAATTGAGATGTATTCCACTCTGAAGAGGCCGGGAGTTTAATCGCAGGGAGGACGCGTCGGGCAAGGCGAAATGTGACAAAGTGACACTTAAGCCCTCCGTGACCCCTCCGAGGGTTTGTTTATTTAAATACGTCCCTGACGGCAGATCTTTCTCTGGCGGTGCATCTTTTTTTCCGTTCTGTGAAGGACCGGTGTGTGTTTAACCTTTATGAATGTAATGATTGAGACCACCCCTGTCAGCGCTCTGATCTGTCATTATTGGCTCCGAGCTAGATCAGAGACAGCCAACCACTGTGCATTAACAACATGCCCTTTCAGGAGAAGGCCTCGCTCCACTTTGATGTGATTCAGCCTGACTTTGAAACATCCCACCAAGCAGTAGCTGTAACCCCTCCGCCTCCCAAAAAAATAAAATAAACAACCCCCCTGAAACACCAACCAGGTCAATATCTGATCATGCATCTGGTCGAAAACTTGTTTCTGTTCAAGCACACGTATGTTCAGTGCATTTGTGTAGTTGGGACTTGTGTCCAGTTGGAAATGGTGTCCAGAGTGTGTGGCCAGTGGTCTGACCATGTCTGGGTTCAGCCAAAGACCTTCCTGGCCCACACACATATTCAGCCGGGTCACTCCGAAGGTCGCTCCAAAAAGGCCGTCTCCCACCTAGGCCAGCACTCCCAGCATTGATATGTGGTGCCCCACATCAGTTTCACCTTTTGCCACAAAATGCCTTTGGCTGTGGGCAGGGCTTGGAGAACGAAGCTACCAGCAGATATCCACACCCACCAACATGAATATGTATTCAGACTCCCAGGCCACACAGTCACTGGAACACTGGTCTTGGGGTATTTTTATGGGTCAATAAATGAGTAGTGACAAATACACAGCTGTGATTTCGACATTTTTTATGCTAACTTATAATGACAAACAGGCAGCTATTTGCTAGTGTTCCTGGAAAATGAGCTGCAACGGCACTAAAGCTTTGGGAAGAACGTTCTTGCCAGCAGCCAGTTCTCTGTCAATGACTCCACAAAGACTCAGTCCATTTTATTACATTTATTTTGTTTTTCTGGTGCCTGTGATCAGGATGACATATTACATTTGACATATTCTGTAATTCAAATTGTGTTTTTACTGGTTTGTTTTAAGTAATTTACTAAAGGGGACAACAGTATTGGATTCAACTAGGATTCAAACCAATAACCTTCTGGTTAATCCATATTGAACACTATTCCACGCGGCTAATCCAGACAGATCCCCCACGGACTGAAACTCTGTCCAGTTCTCACTCCAGATCTGCACTCTGACACTCACCTATCCGATAAGGGATTTGTTTGTAATTAGCAGATGCCCAATGAGCATATCTCATTCTTAAAGTCTAAATGTTTCCCTCAAAACTGACTTCAGGTCAGAATTATCCTTTTGTAAAGCACAGACATAATAATGCCTGGGTCCTGTTCCTGATATGAAACCTGAGGCAGAGAACACTGGAGCATTGTGAATGGGGAATGAGAGCTTTGCTCTGAGGTCAACTGAGTTCATTCGGGGGGCCAGCTTTAAGGCGCCTGCCGCTGCTCTGACTCATGCACTGTACAGCTAAGCACCAGCCAGCCGCCCCAAACAGCATGTGTAACCAAGGGCCCCCGGGGAGGAGGGGATCTGGAGTAGTCGAGAGGAACAGACAGGCGGGGAAGATCTGGTATTGGGGAAAACAGATGGCAGGGGAGGATCCTGCTATTGGTTGAAGAACAGACACGTCTGAGACAGTCAATGAGGATCTGGATTTTGGGCGAACAACAGATTCATCTAGTTTTCTGGAGAAGGCCTCCTTTGCAGTGTGCATCTGGATGTTGAAAATAGAAAGACAATCAGCATCTAGTGTTCAGGAGAGGAACAAACAGTCAGGGTGAATTTTGTATTTGGAGAAACAAGATGGTCAGGGAGGAGTCGGTGTTGAAAAGAGGAGTGTCTAGTACCAAAGGCGGATGACTGCACATGTACACTATATGGCCAAAAGTATGTGGACACCTGACCATCACACCTATATGAGCTTATTGGACATCCCATTCCAAAACCATGTGTATTAATATGGAGTTGCCCCCAACCCCACCCCCCCCCCCCCCCTTTGCATGCTGTAGCATTAATGTTGCCCTTCACAGGAACTAAGGGGCCTAGCCCAAACCTTGAAAAACAGCCCCAGGCCATTATCCCTCCTCCACCAAACTTAGGCACAGTAGGCACTGTGCATTCTAGTAGGTAGCGCTCTCCTGGCATGTACCAAACCCAGATTTGTCCATCAGACAGCTAGTGAAGCATGATTCATCACTCCAGAGAACGAGTTTCCACTACTCCAGAGCCCAGTGGTGGCGTGCTTTGCACCACTCCACCCGTCGCTTGGTATTGCGCATAGTGATGTTGGGCTTGAGTGCAGCTGCTTGGCCATTTCATGAAGCTCCGGATGCACAGTTCTTGTGCTGATGTTGCAGCCAGAGACAGTTTGGAACTCTGTAGTGAATGATTCAACAGAGGATAGGTGGTTTTTATGTGCTTAAGTGTCACTTTGTGTTTTACGTGTGCTTCAGCACTCGTCGGCCCCTCTCTGTAAGTTTGCGTGGTGTACTACTTCGTGGCTGAGCTGTTGTTGCTCCTAGAAGCTTCCACTTGACAATAATAGCACTTACAGTTGACCAGGGCAGAAATTTCGCGAACTGACTTGTGGCAAAGATGGCATCCTATGACAGTGCCACGTTTAAAGCCACTGAGCTCTCCAGTATGGCCCATTCTACTTCCAAGGTTTGTCTGTGGAGATTGCATGGCTATGTGCTTGATTGTATGCACCTGTTGACAATCGGTGTGGCTGAAACACTTGAACCCAATAATTAGGAGGGGTGTCCACATACTTTTGGCCATATAGTGTAATTATCAGTCCATGAAGTCAAAGTTTTCAGATGCTACAATGAGCAGTAATGTAGCATTAGCTGATCACACAGAGAAACCTTACTTAGCATTTATGCTAGTGAACTGGGCTACCAGTGGCCCCCAGTGTATTCATCCCCATAAAGGGCTGTGACCCAACAATGATTTTATAGAAACGCAAGCGCACCATCATTACTCTTCCTCGAGAGCAAGCGACGTTGTGAAACATTTCAATACTGCCAACACTAAACAACGGATCCGTTATTGCCAAAACAGCAACAACGGATTTTATAAATTATTGCGCGTTTACAGCTGTGATACAGATCTGCCCATTGAGTTTTCTGTATACAAGAGGGAAAAGCCAAAAAACGGGGGTGGGGGGTCAATACTTTAATGTCGGCTGATTCGATCGAATGAGTCCCGCAGTTAAATGTTAAGAAGGAATCCCTTTAATAGCCTAATATTCCGTTTTAATCAGCGAGAGAAAGAGAGAGAGAGACAGCTGGCATAATCGCTGCCGTCCTCCGAGACCCGGCTACGCGAAGATCGCCTGTTTTATGAGCCGCGCCGCCATCAGAGCTTTAATGGGCGGCCAATCGACTGCCAGAAATGACGGAGCCATAAAACCCTGTCGATGCCGGGTGCGGGGCAAATTGATATGATCATAACATGTCACATTACCGAATGAACCGTGATTAATCGCCGCGATAAAAATCAACGGCCGACGTCATTACAGAAGCCAGCCTCATTACCGTTTTTTTTTTTTTTTTTTTTAGCAAGTCTCCCCCTCCGACGGGACCGACCGGTTGCAAGAAGATAGGAGAATTTCCCAATATGTCAGCCGCTATTAGAGGTAGGCATTCAGGAAATCACAATTTAGGTGTGTTCTGGTGTCCCACACTTCTTTTTTCCACATTCTTCCTATAGCCTACGTAAATATGACACCGAAAAGCCGTCCTCACAATGGCAGGTAAATGTATCTGATGCGAAATACTCCGCAGTCCTGAAACTTCATTATTGTTCGTGTGTTTAGAGGAACGCGAGATTGTAATTAGAGCAGGTCCCTGCTGGGAGACGAGCCAAGGTAGCAACAACAGACAACATGCTGTTAAATCACAGGAGAGCTGAATCAATATCAATTACGGTGGCGGAAATGGCGGGGTGGTCAATTCGCTTTGTTTTAGCCAATTACGTCCGCCGAGGACCGCAACACTGGGGTTCTTCCCTGGCACGGTTTCCACTTTGACCGTTCCGCTTTGCTGCAACAAGAGCGCTGGAAGCTTCTGTAACCGCTCACCATGCGGCCCAAATCACCACAGCCAATCAGAACAGAATAAATAAATAAATAAATAAATAATAGGAAGTAAAATAAGGTGGTGAAACTTCGTTATTGCATGCGTGCGCAGCAATGCAAATGCTCATCAATCACAACTTTGATCTAACTCAATAAATGGCCGCGAAACTTGTCACTTATGCGAAGCGCCACGAAGAGAGAAAGTTGTCATTTAGGAGCGGGAGGGGGGACAGCCCGCGGTCTGCTCCGCAAGCCAGCGGGACGCGGCTCGAAAATCCATCACCACCGCGGCGACGTTATTAGTTATTCCTCATCTGCATGAAGCGCCGTCAGGATGACAAACGAGACGCGGCCGCGGCGGAACGGGAGAAAGGCGCTTCCTCGGCTTTTTAAGTCTGTTTTCGGGGGCTAATTTCTCTACTTTATTAGAAAAACGGCCCTGCGCTCTCCGATTTCACACTGACGTAAAGCAAAGCCGGGGGAGGGGAGGGGAAGCCCGGTCCAACCGTGGACGGCGCACGGAAACTGTTTTGGGAACCTTACAGCAACGTTAGCGGGAGATTCAACCAGACACATTACAGACCTCTTTCATATTTTCCCCCGTAACTTCACTTGTCTTTTTTTTCTTCCTGATGAAACCAAATGTAAGCAGATAAGCATTTTAAGCCATTTAAAACACAGGCCCAGCAAGCGTAGTGTTACAATAGTGATGGAGAGCGAGAACAAGGAGCAGCGGTACTCTGATCTAAGAAGCCAAATCCCCTCGGTTTAGTTCTGCTCTCGTGCTCCGGTTGCCGAAACATGAATATTTTATGCCGTTGATGTTTTAAATCTTACGGTTTCTGGTGTGTGTGTGTGTGTGTGTATGTGGGGAGCTCTTCAACAATATGCGGCACGAGGCTCGTGACAATGTGCGCTCCACAACAAACCGACACCAACGAGAGGCGTCAGGGGACCCCTCGCGCAGCGTGCAAGACAAGCATCGTGCTGCTTCTGTAATCTATTCAGCCCATGCGTTCGTCATCCATATGTAGGAGATTTGTCCTTTTTTTCACTTTTTTAAATCTTAATGACACTCCAGACAGCTACCCCACTGTGTGGGGTTTTGTTTCATCTGTGCCACGTTCTAATATGAACAGAGGGTTTCATTATTGCCCCGGAGCACAAAAAAAGTTATACAGCAAAATGCTGAGAGAAGGCACAGAAAGACAAAATACAGCCACATTGCTTTGGCTATACAGAGATAAGCCATTGACTAGGCCAGTGTAAATAGTGCACATTTTTTGGTTTTGGCAAGGGGAACTAAACCTAGAGATGATGAGCTGGTGTAAAGATGAGCAGCACCTACATCAGTAACCTATTTCTAGATTGATTTTCCAGGCTGAAGCTGTATACATGAGCTTGAGGCTCAGAAAAGGAGCTGGATTCTTGTTCAGACACTGCGATGCAGGGGGCTCAGTTGGCCCCTCTGTGGTGCGGTGGCTCCTGCTGGTTTCTGTGGTGGATTGAGAGGCCTGTGTTTTATTCACCCTCAGGGCCCGGACACCCGCTGCACACGATGGTGGGTTGGCAGGAGGGACGCGGCAGGGCACTGCGTCATGCTCTCGATTTTCAGCCACTCGTGAAAGCCGTCTGGGCTCCTGGGCCTCATGATAAGCAAAAACGGGCTGCTAACTTTCTCTCCCCACCCTTAGGTGAGGACAACCCTCCCCTAACCTCCAGGGGGATCACCTGCCTGTGCTCCGGTGCGAATCGAGAGTGAAAAAGAGGAACTGAGAGCAGGTGTTAACCTGACCCTCCCTCTCCATCTCATCACCCACACAATGTGGGGGGTGGGGGGTGGGCATGTGAGCCGAGACCATGGCACTGCTATCAGCTGTGGGTTTAAACCCCCTTAGGAAACAGTAAGTCTGCAGGGGTGGGCTCAGTCTGACAGCCCTGAGCACCAGACCACCCTAACGAATCTGATCCATAGAGAGGGAACCCCTTACACACCAGTACTTTCCATGAATAAATATCAGTGTACTTGAATTTATTTGGGAACCCTATCTGCCATTTCACGTGTTTCCCCAGTGGGTCACTCTTGTGACATTCCCTGTATGTACAACAGTATGTTAGAGCCCAGCAAAACCTCTACAACCACAGGGAGGAAAACCTTAGGAACCCACAAGCCCTGGTGTGGATAACCTTTGCCCTTTCAATAGCATGGCTCAGGGGAAGGGAAACAAAAAGGAAAACAAAACAGGCATGGCCCAAACCGTTAGCAGCCCACCTCCCAACATTACGCAACAGAGCATCATGGGTAATAAATAATTAAAATTCACTCTGGTGGGAGCTGAGGCAGCGGTGCTCTGCATGGTGGCGTGGGCCCATGCTGTACTTGGGAAGCTGCAGCTGTGGCTGCCGATCACCTCCTCAGCTGAGAAGAACCGTCAGTAGCTGCCCCTTAAAACCAAGACCTTCCACCACTGTTCCCCTCAAAGCTTTGTCACTGCATTAAGTTTCTGATGTAGGAGGGGTACAATCATATTAAAACCCAAAGTGCTTGGCACACCTGCATTGTTTCTCCTCTCCACGTGACGGCAAGCAGCGAACTGAACCACCAACCTCCTGGTTACAGGATTTGCACCTTACCACTAAGCTACACTGCTACCTCATTGGCTTCCTTTGGGCCGGCCTGCAAACCCTGCCAGGAGAGGAGGATGACTGCAGCATTGGTTACAGGGTTGCAATGTGGACAAGGTGACACTCCAGGCCCATCTCCCAGGAGCTGCTTCACTAATCATTCATTACAGCATATGCCAGAGAACTTTCAGGGTGAAAAAGATGGCACACACATAAATATGTAAACACACACACATACACATAAGTCTACATAAAGAGAAAGACCAACAGACAGGTGGACAGATATATAGATAGATAGATAGGTAGCTGTGTAGACAGACAGACAGATAAATGACCCCCATTGGGACTGGCCCCCGGGGGCAGTAACTCCGTCTCCAGTGACAGTGAGGGGGCAGGTAATTGTGGGCCCTGCGGAGCAGGGCATGCACTCCGACTGCCACAGGCAATCATCGTCTCCGCATCACGGTCATTACCCGGCCTGGCCTCCGTCTCCATTACGGCTCCGCTGCCGCTGTGTGGCGGCCAATATAATTTGCCGTGACACCGCGAGATGCTTTCCGGTAAACAACCCTGCCGCCACGCCGTGACTCGGACGAACAACATTAAATGGGAAATGACAGGCAGCTGACAGGGGAAAGAATCAAAAATCCTCAAAAATGAAGAGAATAATAAGAGGAAAAATTTTACGGAGAACAAGAAAAAAAGGGGGAAAATTTTGCAATTTTTCTACAATATGAGCGCTTATAGGAGCTTCTCTCCTGCTGGAGGAAGAGTCCCAAAAAAATTCCAATATATTCTTAATCTTCTGGATGTAATCTGATTACGCATCTGCCAAGAGGACCAGATTCTATAAGGGATATCACATTTCGGGAGAATGGAATTGAGCAGGACCGCTTTGTCTGTTGGATATCTGCATTGGGGCTGACAGATTCTAATAAATACGCTTTAGAGTGGCTCGGGTAACGCCGCGGCATGTCATAATTTCATTACCGCGAACCAGAATTCCAGCACCGTCCCTGCACCGGTTCCGCGGCGGGGGTAAAAAAAGAAAAAAAATCGGTAATCGGTTTACCACTGAAATTTTCACGCTCGGGGACCAGAGGGGTGGACGGAGGTGCGCCAACTGTTTTTTCGGGACTGTTTTTTTAAGCGCTGCTCCAACTCCCCGTCAGCTTAGCAAGGCATGTGTGCGCAACCTCTGAGGGGAGGCTTTTCTGTTTACCCTGAACACGTGTGTATGTACAATGTTTATGAAAAATGGGAGCTAAAATGTCTAAAGCTTAAAATGTCTCGTTTTTAACAGATTTTTTGATGCAAATTTGGAAATTATGTTTTTGTCTTGTGAATACACCCCCTTGGAGGTCTACGTTCTACATAATGTGTCATTAAAGGAACAAAGACAGACTAGATAAAGCAAGATGACAGACAGGCTCAGCAACGTACCAGTTAGTTACTGAGGAATTAGAAATGTTGACTGCCACCAGCTGAAGTGCTTAATTCTGCTCCCCATTAAATAATTGATTTAAAAGCAGAACATTAAGAGTAAGTTTTACAGGGTAGTAGAGTGGGTGCTGAAAGTTACTGGGAACATTTGTGCCGTGTCCACTCACAGAGCACTAAAGTGAGTGTCAGTAGTGTAGGAGTAGAGTAAAAGAGGAGGAACTAGTGAGGTTTTGCTTTCTGTCTGTGTATTCACAGAGAACCGCGGTGTAGTTTCGTTCTTCCTCTTTCGCTCTCTCGTCTCAACACGATTGGTTAACACGGTGGCCTGGGCCCATCCAATAAGGATTAAGGGAGGATTTCAATAATTAGTAACACTTCATGGAGAAGTCGCACTCCAAACAAGAATAAGGCTTAAGGCTGGCCTGACAGAACCTTTCAGCGCGGCGGAGTTTATTAACAAGAAGTACACATGCCACATTTAGAACGACTACAAATAGCCTCCTGAGGAATAGGACTGGACCAAAAAAAAGCCAGCAAAAAAACGCAACACAATTACGACAGAACGTCTTCAACATAAATTTAAAGTGAAGTCAAAGACAATCAGGCAGACCCTGGATGAACAGAGTGCACTTTGCAAATGCATTTTCCAGGAGGTGGCATTTCCAGCAAATGTCGACTTCACCGAGCGGAGAGCAATTTGTGAGGTGAGAGGCGCTTTCAACGTAGGTGGCAGTCTTTATTTGACTGCACGCGTCACCCGTCCTTGCTCTTCCTCACGCTGTGTGTGAGGAAGTGGATGTGTAGGAAGTCACAGAGGGAGAGAGAGAGAGATAGAAAAAAAGGACACACTAAATATTTGCCACCCTCCCCCCTTGCTCGACTCAGAGCAGATGACATCAGATGTCACATGCAGGTGCCAATTAGGTCATCACAATTACCATTTGCGTGACGTCTCTCGGCTCTGTGTAGTCCAACAGGAAGTGCAGCAGGAACAGGCCGGACACACGCCACCATGGGTTTGAGACCCGAAGGTGTTGTGGGTTCAAAACCCAGCTTGATGCTGCTGTGGCGGCCTCCATGACATACGCGAAACCTGGACTGTTTTGCAATAAATAACCCCAAAAGCGTGACACAAAGCAAGCTTAACAAGTTTAGCTAATGAAGTCTGTAGTAAGAGGTGATGCCAGAATTCAGATGCTTAGTGCTAATCTCGGCCCCAGGCCAGTGGGAGGAGAGGCACGGAGGTCAATTAAACCCCATTCAGAAAGGAGGTTGATTGAAAGGTGATTCAGAGCGATTCAGGGGGCCAGGAGGCATGCACCTCTCGCACAGACATCCTCAGTCGGGGGAGGCGAGCGTTTACGGCTCCAGGTCCCCTTCCTCATCAGGCATGTCCGCTCAGAGCTCACGCTCGGGCCAGGGGAAGGGTCTGCCGCCGCCAAAAACTCTGTTCGTGAGCTCAGCTCGCCTCGCCACGAATATTCATTAGGATTTAACATGCTACGCCGGATCCCGGGCTTCCGAGAGGCCCTCGCGCTAAACCAGAATAATAACAATAATCATTTCAATTCACCGAAGGCCTTTCGAACTCTTCGGAAACAAAAATTGCGCCTGCCGCCGTGTTGTATTTACCTAGCAACGTCTCCAAGGCTACGGCACTTGAAACATATTTACCGCCTCATTTTCGTAGCCTCTCTTAAAAGGGAAGACGCAAGACTGGAAAGACTCAAGATGAAACAAATGTCAAGAATCAGATGTCGCCCGCAAACACGCTGGGACACAATACACTGACATTTCGCTCGGCAAGATGAATAGGAATTTACCTCCAGTGCGTTTTTCTCACTAACCAAGATACCAAAGTCCCGAAGTTCAGGGCTCCTTTCCTTTCATCAGATAAGATGCAACATCTGACATAAGTGTTAGGGGATGATGAAAAAGAGGTGAGGGGAACATGAGAGAGAATATTGTGCCAGAAATCCAGCTGGAGAAACGACGGTATTGGGAGTACTAGGAAGGGAGGGTGGTGCACTTTATTTTGTCAGGGGTGGTGGGAGGGGTGGCACAGCTGACATCAGAGGGGAGGTTGCGCAGGAGAAACAGACGGCCAACAGTGCCACCCCCCCACGTGCAACAAATGTAGAATTGGAGATGCGGATGGCCTAGGGAAATCTTTCTGAAGGGCCGTGTCCCTGCAGCAGGGGAGAGGATGTGTCCCAGTGGCAGCGGGCATCGGGGCACTATGACTGTGCTTTTTTTTTTGGAGGGAGGATTGCTTCTGTCTGAGCCTCTGAGAAATTTATAATGGAGCTTAAACACAGCCACGAGGTCTGTCTCCCTCCTCCGCCGAAACCCTCTTGTTTTGCTTATGATGGAGTTTTATATCTGAGGATGCCTGACAACTTATAAATGATGTTGTGCTGTTTTCACGTCAGCCTTCTGGGGTAGTATTACTTACTTAAGCCCGGCTGCAGAATCAAAGCGCTCGTGTCTGCCTTGTTGTCCCCTTCTGCACGAACGCGGAATGGTTGCAGGGTGAGCAGGGAGCTTAAAAATATGCAGAGGGTGTAAGTTCTGAGGCGCTCCGAGCTACACGGCTTTATGTCAGACGAGCATGGGGACTGGATGCTTTTTCCTGAGTGATGGGCAGTCATCTTCTTGTCACCGTGGAGCAGATGAAAGGGCCACACCTGTGAATATCGAGGCGTGTCTGCCGCGGTGCTCCCAGCATTCTGTGCTCCGAGTGCTGGCCACTGATGCCAGAAGCGTGACGCTTTATGATCCCCCCGGCAAATGCCGGCAAACAACTGCGAGCGCGCGGGGTTGGACACCTGCCCGGGATCGTTTCACCGCGGGGGCCCCCGTCTTAGCGGCGGCTTTCGAGAGGCTGTAAGAGGAGCGGAGCTGCTAGTCTCTGTAAATCTGCACTGTCATGGTCGCCTCAGACAGTGACATCTCTATTCTAACCCACTTTAAGCAAGAGGAGGCTCGGATTTCTGTGTGGAACACGAATGGCATTGCATGTAACCCAATGTCTTGCGCTGTATTATGTAACAGTACATACCGACCTCTAAAAAGGAACTCACCAGTCTACTGCTAGGAACCCTATAGGAATGGAGGTTGGGGGAGAGGGACAATTAAATACATTTCACATGTAATAATATCCATTTCACCAATAATAATATCCAGACCCCAATTTCAGGTGCTTTCTATGGGACACATGCTGGAAAAAACAACACTGTTGAAACGGGAGAATGGTCACGTGACATCAATCGTGTCATGACGTGCCTCCACCTTTAAGGGGCGAGGACCGTTGTTTCTCTACTAAAAACGGGGGCCCTTGCATTTGGTTTCACATTTCGAGGAGCTCTCCAACGCTGACACCGTCTCTCGGAAAAAAAAGGTAAATGGCTGCTTACGCCCTTAATTACCGCAGTGGAACAGAGTGATGTCAGAGCCAACGCTTCTTTGAGGCAGCAGAGAGTTCTAATCCTCGTCCAGGGACACTCTAGGCCCAGAGAAGAGGAACCCATCCAAGAGTCCATTTACATAAATCTGCATATTTTTCATTCGCGCTGCACTTGTTGCTTTCATTTGATGAGGAGAGAAGTCGTTGAATATCTCAGCGGCAATGCGTCTCTCTCAAACACACATGCACACGGACACACGTCTGCACGCACACACTCTCCCATGGTGTAAACTACAATATCCCATTACTTTTGAACTGGATGAAACCAGGGGCTCAGAGGACCTACATACCATTAAGGAGGTTACTTGAGACAAAAGGCCGTAGAGCAACCATTTCCCATTTCCTTTCATTGCACGCTTTCATTACAACATACATGAAATTACATTAATTACAGCATCAATGCCATGGGATAGCTACTGTTAAAGGGAAAACAGCTCCACACCTCACAAACATGCTACTATAATGCTCACAGTTTCATCTTGCTTTAGTGTTCCAGCTTCAGGGCAGCGGGCAAGCTCCAATAAACCGCACATTGTTCGAGAGCCCCGGAAAGTTCCGCTTCAGAGGAATGCCATTCGGCTTCTCAAATGCCCCAGATTGGCACAGGCCAGAGGCCCCCGGATTCCTCACGTCCAGAGTCATGCTTGAGTGCTCGGCGTCCGCGGTATTGCTGTGGCATCGTAATGCAATAGCATTGTTACGGTGTGAGGGCCTGATGTGACAGAACAACATCTGGTCCTGCAATTTCGACAGACTTCAGTGACCTTTCAGACTTTGTAATACTAATTTTCATACCTTTCTGTATATTGCTGATTGCAAGGTTGTTGTTTTTTCCAATCATGAAAGAGTGTTTTTTTGACGGTGCAGTAAAGTGGAGGCTTTGAGCATTTACATTTGTGTTTAATTGCGTCGGGTTCCAGCTGCATCATTAAGTAAAAGCTTCGAAAGGCATCTCTTAATGCGAGTTAGTAATGCCCAGCAAATCAAAGACCATCAGGCGAATTAACGACCCTGCTTTTGACGAGTGCGGAGCACATTAACGGCGAGGCAAGACTCCTTTAATAAACAAACAAATAAGCAAACTTGGAGGGGGGGAAGGGGTGCGGGGAGGGGGGTGATACCCACACAACCCTGTCAGAAAACAAACACGGGTGTTTTAAAATATGCAATATGAAAATAACTTGGAGCTACTGCTTTCGCGGGGCGCCTGAGCACCCCCAACACGGAGGCGGACAGGAGGGCAAAAGGAAGGCACAGTGAACGAGAAGCCGTGGAGGGATTATGGTGGGTGAGAGAAAATTTTCAATTTATTAATGCCCGTCTTGCAAGGGCAGTGCTCCAGTCTTTGACATGGCACTCTTTAAGCAATCTTTTAATTATTAACGCGGAGGGCGCCCTTTATCTGCGCGCGAGGAGCTGCGGCAGCGGACTTATTTTCATTTCTGTTATGCAAATCATACCTTTGTGCTGCGGTGGGTGGAGATGCGCGCAGACTACTTCTGTATATATGTATAAAAGAACTGCCAATTCTGTTTTCTATTGACAAAAGTATAAAGAACAAAACTTTCCTGTAATGCTTTTACTGTTAGCTCCATTTGAAATCCAAATCAGACGTCTGGATGTGTTGGGTGCAGGAGCCACTTCACTCTTTCTGTTAAAACACTCCAACACCTGTGACCTTCCACACATTCACTATGGAAGCGTATGTTATAGGACCTTTAAAACTTCTAAACTTTGTTGTAGAGACTTGAGGATCACTTTACACTGCTGTGCAAATATGCAGAGTGATGCCACCTACATAATCTTTCTCTGCATTCTGTCAGTATGGTCTTTGCTACCTATCTGTGCTATCAGTGCATATCTCTGGCGCCCTGTATGTCTGTTCTGGGTAGCTAATGGTAGCCGAAGCTGTATAATGGAAAGTCAAAGTGAGATGCAACACAAATTTGGATTTTGTGTGCAGGTAAGCTGCCTTGCTAATATACTGCCTATAAGACACCCTGCTTAAGGGACCACGGAGTGTCTGGATCATCGGAAATTGTTCTGGGGTGCGTCTTCACTCGTACTATTCTGCTCATCAGGAGTTGCTGTGGTAGTCAGTCATTGTGCTCAGAGCCCCGGCAGGAATACATCAGCCTAAGAGTGTGGGAGCAATTGTGGCTGAGGATGTGTGGAAATGGGAGTGATGCGCGGCCACCGGGGACTGTAGGGCTCTTCAGCTTTCTGCAGCGTGAAGAGTGAAAAAAAAAAACGGGCAATTTCCGTTGTTCAGGAAGCGAGCCATTCAGCGGGCAGGGTCACTTCGGAGGCTGATTATGTAAGCCCATCCAGCCTCTGAGAGCCTCCACTAGCGGGTCCTGTGGGGGAGCCGTATCGGAGAGGGGAACATGTGCACAATTAGCCCGAGAGGAGATCAAAATCGAAGGTGATAATGCGCGCCATGGAGGGTCCTTTCCCCCCATTGGTCGAGAACGCAGACAGAGACAGATGGAGGGGCCGACCCTGTAAGACTAATTCCCCTTTTTCACCAAGGCAGGTCAAGGGCCTGTTCGGAGCCAGTGCCTAATCTTGAACTAGTTCTTTGCGTTTCGACAGCCAAAGAACCGGCTCTCGGCCAGGAAAACTGGGTCGAGAGCGGCACCAACACTTTGCTGGTCTAGAACAAAGAACTGCTACGTCAGGGGCTGGGGGCGGGATTATTGTGACCAATAAGACCAACTAAAACTTTGTGACCACCAGTGAGCCAGTGTAGCGTCTAGTCTGCCTAAAAAGAAGAAGAAAAACCAGAGTTTTATTTTTCAGATGTTTCGCCTTGTTGCCAGCCAACTATGTATTTCTTAGCTGTTTAGCGAGCTACTAATTTCTCACATCAATGCTACGAACGTAACATTGATGGCAAGCTGGCTGGCTAGCTAGCTAGCTGTTGGTCACCTAACATTATCCAAGCAAGCATAGCTACTAATTTCTCACATCAATGTTACGTTCGACATTTGTATCATTGATGTGAGAAATTAGTAGCTATGCTTGCTTGGGTAATGTTAGCTGACCAACAGCTAGATAGCCAGCTACCTTAACCTTGGTAAGAGTAGCTAACATTAGCATGCTACTTTCTAACATTGCCATTGACTCACCTACCAATGTCACTTAACATTTGGCTTCACAAAAGGCTAACAATGTATTAAGAGTAGTGCACAAGTTTGTTTTTTAAAGCACTGTTCTCTTGTCTTTGTTGTTTGTAGCTTGCAGTGGCGGCTGCAAGCTAGCGAAACACTATGCTTGCAAAACACCGAAGATTGTCTGAAATTTGTGTGCTATTGCGAAAGCTACAGCATGAGATTGTTTAATTAACAAGGATGGTAATTTGAATAATTAAGTGACAAGTAATCCCAAAGCTTTCTCTTAAATATGTCACACTATAGCTTTCTTGTGTTACAAAATTCAAATTACAGAACGGAGCTAAATTTAGTTAAATCGAAATTACTGAGAAGTTTTAGGTTAGGTTGAGTGCAATGAACAATAACATTTAGAACACAGAACTCACAAAAGCTATGTTGTGTCATGAGCATTTAACGTAATTTAAATCAATAAATGCCATCCTTATTAATTAAACAATCTCACGTTGTAGCTTTCGCAAGCACACAAACTACAGACAATCTGCGCTGTTTCGCGAGCATAATCATTTACTCTATTTACGCAATTGGTGTCGATTATTCTGTGAATTATTTGCTTTATTGTTAATCAAGGAGGATAAAGGGGAACAGGTTGAAAGTAATGATAGATTTAAAGGTAGTGTTTGGGCTTCCCCTGTTTCCAGCTCACCAGCCACCACTACTAGCTTGGAGCTAGCGGGAAAGCAGAGACTTATACAGACATATATAGTGACGTAATGACGTGGTTCTATGGTGGCTCTCCAGCCCATGGAAAAGCAAACCGGTTCTTAGAAGGTTTGCAAGTTGAACCAACTCCGAACTGGCACTAGCAACAGCCCAGAACTAGCATCTAGTTCGTGTTTGTGGAAAAAAGGTCTCAGAGTGGCCTACAGTGCAGTACGTTCACAGGCGTGGGGCTGTGGAATCGGGACAGCATTTTGGTGAGGTCTCTTGTCACATATTCGTGAACACACAGTACAAAATGCCCCAAATCTCTGACCCAGGATTAGCTAGCCCCAACCATGAAGTGTTAAAAAAGTCCAAACCACTGACCTGGGTCTGACTAAGCAACCCACCTCCGGGCACTTTACATAGGCCGTTGCATTTTAAAACAGTTTTTCCAATGACAGCTGTGGGCCTCAGAGAGTTAATATTTCCAGACTCCTACGGAGTGATTCACGGTGGAGACGCTGTCAGACGAATGACAGAGGGAACGCTCGCCAGCGTCATCTTCGCGCTGGTGCCAGAAGACGGTAACGTTAACCGATTCCCCCGCTTCGCTGAATGTTTTCTCAGGTGCACCAGGATTCACCTACTCCCACGGAGCACTGAAAGCACTGACCGTGGAACACACAGTGGAACATCAACACTAGTGACCTTGTAAAGAGAGAGACGAGCGCTCAGTTCTGCCAAAACAAGATGCGAAGGGTTTTGAGTGACCTGCACTCGTAAGATGCGCCAAATACCTTGAGCTACATTTAAAGCCCAGTTTTTCAGGTTTCATTAAGTTCCTTCACCTTCTCCAGGTCTGAAAGATGGTTTAGTACAAGAGATTAAATCCACAAATGGGATATAGCCTGGGTATTCTGCCAATACCCGAATACCCTGGGTCTTCTGCCAGTGCAGTTTGAACAACTCTTACATATGAATGCACACACCAATGCCTACTTTCTGCCATACTGCCACTCACACACACACATACACGCTGCACACACAGACACACACACACACACACACACACCACACGCGTGCACACACACACACACACACACACAGACCTCAAGGTGCACAATGGCACCCATGACGCAGCTCCCATCTCTCCTGAACACCTGCTCTGTGTTTGGCGCATTAACGGGCCAGCCAACCGCTGACACGGTAATCCCCCATTCATCCAGAGCCACGGAGCATGGAACCAGACAGCACGGGAATCTGAGGGGCCCCTCGAGCGCGGCACTGCCGCTGTCAGCCCCGTGCCGCACGCCTGAGGCCAAGGACAGTGCAGGAGCGCCGCTCGGGAAACCTCTCAGGGACAGGTAACCGCCGCAATTCCAATTACCGCGAAAATGAGACCGGCCCCGTCGGCCAAGATTGGGTTCTGGCGTGGGGGGGGGAGTACGGTCCTCCAGGAGGCTGTCGGGGGTGGGGTATTGGGGGGGTATGGGGTTAGCCAGTCAAGTGTCTATCGGAATTAATGTGTCACGGCCCGCGTGGGGACCAAGAGTCAGCCATCAGAGTGACTCCTGGTCACGTTCACACGCTTCCCAGATGTAATTAGGAGGCAGGTGTCTCTGTTAATCGTGCTCTGCGGAATGGGGGGCGGTCGATGCGTTTCACCCCACCCCCCACTCCTCCCACCGGCCCTTGGTTCAGCCCAAATGGGTTGCCGAAGGGACTGAGGCTGTCGGCTCACAGGACGGATGTCGTGCTGGCCTGGCCGTGCTTGCAGCCTGTCCGCGAGTTTTAGGTTTGTAATTGGTGTTTGTCGTGGGCACATCGAGCGGTCGGGCCACTCGTCTTCTGAAAGGATTCTCTATGGAGAACAGATGCGACCACATTTAAAAGGCTATTACAAGGTAATAAGGATTCCTTCAAACTGTTCCACTGAAATACGTAGACATTACTTCCATGCAACTGTTTAAACTGGACCAATAGACCTTTACCTCAAAGACTGAGCAAAATACAGGTACAAAATCACACAGATTCCCTGATTATAATATTTTTGCTTATAATATTTTTTAATCTTTTTAAATATGTCAGCTTGTTAAAACAAGTCCTTCTTTTAGCCAGAAATATTCTTCTTTTAGTTGATGATTGATTGAGCTGTAAAAGTATAAGGAATGATGAGTCTTACATATGAGTCTTTTCCTAAAGTTGCCTTCAGTGAAATGCCATGTCTGCAGGATGTGAGCGAGCACGCGTGTTCGTAACATTACCGCAAAATCGAGAACTGACTCCATGGCATTATGTTATGACAATGCTGCTCCAACATTACCGCAGCGCTCTTGAAACTAGCCGGGCCCCCGGGGGCTGCGAGCCCGCTGTTTATTGGCCTCTCGACGTTCCTCGGATTGAAAAGAAATCAGATCAAGATGGGAGCACGGCGAGGCGAAAGCCGCCAGATAATCTCCCCCCCGGTGAGTGTCCGAAACCGCTGCAGCTGATTCAGTTCCGGCATTTCTGTTCCAAAATGCCAGTTTCCGTGCCCCCGGAATCCTGTCTGATACCACAACAGAGAAGGCAAGACAATATTTTACCAAGTATATCAAGTGAGAAATATGATATTAATGTGAAATATCCCTTGGCCCCCAGGCTCCTCCTGCAAATGTAGGCCGAGAGAAGAAAAAAAACAAAAAAAACAAACCCACAGCCGAAACTAAACAATTCAAAAGTTGTTTTGTTTTTTTTCACGCAGCTGATGCATCTCTGATGTGCTTTTTATAGATACAGTCACATCGATACGACATTAAGACTCGGTAACCAAGGCAACCGACAAAGAGATTATGTCAAGAGAAAGAGAGAGAGGGAGAGGGAGAGGGAGATAGAGAGAGAGAGAGGAGGAAAAACAGCGTGGCAGCTCGCTAAGAGCACAGAGAGCAGCTGAGAGGAGAGACTCTGTGGGCGTCCACTCCGGCCGAGTGTCAAAATGCCTCCGGAGCAGTGTAAAACTCCCTCAGCTGCCACATGCCTTCAAATACAGCACCGGACCGAGCCCCCCTACCCCGAACCCCCCACCCCTGCCCCCACTGGGAGGCGTTTCCTAAAACAAGCGGGCCGCAGGGCCAGGCCCTGAGCCCCGAAGCATGACCGCCACATTCCTGCGAGGGAACGCTACCACGGAGTCACCTGAATCCAATTAGAGCGTCAGGGCCAGAGCGGAGTCGCGGGGAAAGCGTGTTCCATCACACGCTGGCTGAGCGTACAATTTTCCCCTCTCCCGCTTTTCCGCCCTCCCCAACATCTGGATTTGCTCAGCTAAAAAAATAACACTCTAAAGACAAGTGGACATTTTTAATTTATCGAACAAAGTTTAGCGTGAGCCCGCGCCAGCTCCGCTGCTGGACCTGCGCCGGTGTCGGTGAATGCGTGCTAGCGCAGGTGCTGACCTGTCAGTTTTGCCAAGCGGGGCTGCTGACGGTGGAAACGGCTGAAAACAGAGGGAAAAACAGCCGCGCTCGAGCCGCTGGCTCGGCCCGCCAGGTGAGGGGCCGCGACCTCTTGACCTCACGGTATGGTGTTGTTTAAACAATGCTACACAGTGCTCAAGAGAGCCTGTTGCCTTAAAAAACTACAGAAAGTGACGTGGTTCCTTTGAACGGGTGGTGAAGGAACCTGAAATTCCTGTACACGGGCCTCATCGGCTCTGAAGCTGCTTCTCTCTCCTCTTAGTCACTCTGTGGTTTGCGTTTTGTTTGCCAGCCTGCAGGTTCATGCAAATAGCCAGCAAAGCCCCCCCTGCCCCTCCCCCCCACCACCACACTCCCCCCTTTCCCTCCCTGTCAAATCTAAGTAAATGGGTTGTTTTTCCCGTAGTGTCTGCAAAAACAGGCAAACGTGCACTGGAGCAGGGGCGGGGGGGCTAGGCTGCATGAGTCAAGGGGGTACACCCAAGGGGGTAGCTTACTCATAGTGCTTACTGTAGACAGGAAAGTCACACTTCCTCTCCATTTTATAGGTGGCTACATAACCCCCCTCCCCCCCACAAACCCACACACACGCTTTCTGAAAACTGAGATCCCTCACATTGCCCCTGTGGAAATCCAGTGCGTCTGAAAGCCGCGGTTCCTCCCTGACCCTGAGCCCGTTTCTTGTAAATGTCCCCTTGGGGAAACCGTAGGCCCCCCCACAACCCCTCCAGTAGATGGCCAGGTCTTTGGGGACACCTCAGTAAGTCTGCCAACCCGTGAGTGCCATTCCTGTGCCTGAGACCCGTGGTGTCTGACGGCAGAAAGAGACGCCGTTGTTTTTCTGGGCCTTGTGGTGGATCAGTGTGCTCTAGACTCGGAGCTCTGCTTCAAACACACATCTCTGTCCACGGGAACGAGATGCGAATGAAAAGTCTGGGGTAAAAACATTACGCAGACTGCAGTCTCTCAACTTCATTTTGATGCCATGATATTTGTGAAAGAAATGGAGGCAGGGGAAGCAACACACACACATACACTCACACACGCACACATTCATACACACATACACATACACATGCATACATACACACACAGGCACTCATGCAGAGTCAAACGTATAAACACACACACACACACACACAAACACAGAGGATGGATGATGAGTGCAGATGCCAGTGTATCTGCGTGAAGGCCGTCCTCACAGACGCATTATTCGGCACTGGCAATGCGGAGTTCAGGAGTGGCTCTGATAAAAACACATTTCTCACTGAGGTTATCGCCACACAGGGCGCTCAATGCACAGATCGCTATCGACACAGCACGCTCAAAAGCCCTCATCATTCACATGGACTACTGCCTCCGCTCTGCACACACAACTCAGGGCAGGGGAAAGGAGGGGGAGGGAGGAGGAGAGGACAGGAGAGGAGAGGGGGAGAGAGAAGAGCAGGAGAGGGGGAGAGAGGAGAAGAAAGGAAAGGAGAAGGGGAGAGAGAAGAGCAGGGGAGGGCAACACAGAGAAGAGAGAGAAGAGCAGAGGGAAGAGCAGGACAAAAGAGGAGAGAGAAGGGAAGGAGAGGAGCATTTCTCATGTCATAGCCTGAGAGACACTGAGTAGCCATAAACAGACTACAGGGAGGAATGTCTTGATGATTATATTAATACATATGCACTGGCTGTGTTAGGAAGGCTTGATCTGTGTGTTTTACATTTGCGTACCTGTTTGTTGAATTGTTGCTGTAGCAATGACATATTGCAAACGGTCCTGCCAATGAAGCACACTGAATCGAGTACAGAAAGAGGGAAGGAGAGGGGAGAGAGAAACGAGAGGAGAGGAGAGGAGAGAGAAGAGGAGAGTAAGAGCCAGGAAAGTGTGATCTAGAGACGTTCCACAGCTCGCACGCCACTGGGGCCCGAAGGCTCCAGCCGTTGCAGGCTGTCACGCCGCAGATAAAAAAGGAGGAGAGGAAGAAAAACAACACTGCAGAGAAAAAAAAAGTGGACCAAACAACCCCCGCCGCCCGCGCGGTTACAGCGAATGCCGTGCACCGGCGGCCCGGCAGCTGAGGGACCCGGTTCACGACCCGGGGGTTTGCGGGCTCAGGTCCAAAGCAGGCGTGGCACAGCCCAGAGGGAGGTGCTTAGCCCAAGCGCCCCCAGTGAACCCGTCCCCGCAGAAAAGGATAACGCGTAAATGTCTAAACTCTGCGATCCCCTCTGGATGCCTGCCAGACAAACGAACGTTAATGTTAATACTCTCTTTAAGCACCCTCAGATGGCAGGTGTAACATAAGGCCCAGATCTGCACGAGAGCAGGGAGCTTGTGTGAGACACCCGCCTGGCTCAGGGTCTCACATAACCCATAATAAATAAACATACGTCGGATTCCACTGTCAGCGCCGGTTCAGTGTAAACTGGGGGCTTATACTATGGGATCGAGTATAATCTGTATGACTATGTTGCTGGCTCAGTTCAGAAACCCAAACTGGATATGATAAGGTGTAATTCGCACAAGTAAAGTGCAATGCATGTATGAAATGACTGCAGCCATAATCTAGAGCTGTGGATGGTAATGTCAGCATCAAGCCCCTTAGTGTGCCAAAATGACTTGTCCAACAAGAGCAAAGCGGCCTTTGACCTCCAGGCCATAGGCCATAGGTCAAAGGTCGCAGTGCCCTGCAAATCATATGAGCTTCATTGATTTACACACCCTATGAGTGAGTGCCGCGTGCTACAATGAGAAAGGCGGTTAAATTGCCTCTATGAATTGAACCACCAAACTGCGCAGGTCGATCCTCGTGACAACAAAGGCTTTAGGCTGCATGACTGTAGCACGCGGCTGCAAATGCGCAGAGAAAATACTGGATCATGATGTAATCTGAGACATCTCAATACCCTGCCCTACTCTTTGGTTATGTTTCTATCAGTATGAATCATGCTCACTGGAGCAATTTAATTTTTGCCATATGCAACGTGGATGGCGCCGGTGAGATTTGCCAGTGCATTAGCACACCAATTACTTTCCGGCATGCTGACAATTATGTATGTTTTTTTTATACGGCCTGTTTCTAGAAGTTTATATTCAACAATGTTTCCTTCATGTTTTTATTGTTCTATTCTCTCTGTCACTGCCTTACTCACAAGTAGGCCTCCCCCTCTTTTTCTCTGCCTCCCTGTCTTTCTCGCTCCCTCGCTCTCTCCCTCTCTGCCTCCCTGTCTGTCTCTTTCTCTCTCTCTTGCCTTCACCGTTCACTTTTCTCTCTCTACCTTCCTCCTTTTATCCCTCCTCCCTTTCTTTCTCAGTCTCTCTTTTTCTCTCATCCTTTCTCTCACCATCACCCCTCTCCCTCTTCCTCCCTTTCTTTTTTCTACTTCCCTCTCTTTCACGTTCCCTCTTTCTCACCTCCCTATCTTTCTCTTTCTTCCTTTCTGTCTATGATCCCTCTCTCCCACTTTGCCTCCCTGCCTTTCTCTTCCTCTCTCTATTACCTTCCCACTTACTTTTCTCTATCTCTCTTCTTTCCTTCTTTTATCCCTTCTCCCTTTCTCTCTTAGTCCCTGTTTTTCACTCTCTTCCTCTCTCTTTCCATGTCCCATCTCCTTCCCTCTCTTTCCCTTTCCCCCTTTCTCTCTTACCTCCCTATCTTTCTCTTCCCCCCTCTCTGTCCATCACCCCTCTCTCCTTCCCTCCCCTCTTTCTCTCTAGCTCCCTGTATTTCTCTCTCTCTTCCTCTCTCTCTCTCCATCACCCCTCTTCCTCTTCCCCTATCTCTCTCTCTCTCTCTCTCTCTCTCTCTCTCTCTCTCTCTCTCTTTTTCTCTACCCCTTTCTAAGCCGAGCCCATAAAATCATAACAAATGATTTGAGCTCGAGGCAGGGAAGCGGCTCTGGAGATGAAACTCTGTCCTCGGCGAGGATTGAAGGAAAAAAAAAGAAAGGAAAACAAAGATCCAGCATGCAGACGCACACTGACAGGAGGAGGTTAGCGCTGCTTCATGTACAGGGGCTGCAGCCCTTAAAAAAGAGGTGCCAAAAACGAAGCCTGCCAAAAAAAGAGATTTATTTCGGTTGCTGTATCGGCTCCTACATTATTGAAGATATTTCTCACCCCTGCGCTAGCCACAGCGCGCTGTGCTGTGGACAAGGGCCGCGGTGCCGTTCTTGGGGTGTCAGGACGAAAATACGTTAAACGTTAAACAAGCCCGCGCCCCCCCATGTGCCTGCCACCGAGGAAACACGGCTCACGGCCGACGGATCGATTCAGCACACGGTGCTACAGCGGCAGGCGTGTCCAAGCTTTCATTCCAAACAAGACAGTGACTTCAGTCACTACGTTCCAAGCAAACAGCTCTTTTTGTTCCAGTCGGTTCCCCTTTTTTTTTTGAACAACTAAGCACGCACATTGAGTCACTGTGTCACCGGAGGAGACACTGGACAAGTGATGCAAGAGAAGTCAGGGAGTCTGCAGAGAGGGGTGAGGCAACACCCATCCTACTGGAGCCAAGATGGCATAACAATACATTGAAAAGGCTAGGGTTATCATGCATGGCAGCCATTTCGGCTCCAGTAGCCTGGGCGGGATGGTAAAGTCCAGCTCTTTGGAATCTGAGGGCTCAGAACACCCGCTTTTCATTAATGACCGTGATATTTCAGCCAGGGTGGTAAGCAAAACCTACAGAGCATCACCCTTTTCCCCCAGAACTTTTTGGTTTGCACCTTCAACGTCAAGGCTGGCTCCACAAGGCCCTCGATTTCTCTTCTCTCACGGAAAGCCTTCAGCCTGGAAAGCACCTAGGCCTCACAACAATGTGCCTCATAAATGCACCTCATTCAGACACCCAGACTCCCCATTCAGCCTAAACAGAGGACCCTCTAAGAAGGGAAATCTCACTCCAACAATACCCTCCAGAGTCATCACCTGAAAAAGAACTGTTGTTATGTTAACACCTGGAGTTTCTGTGGCGAGTGACTGAATACATGACAAGTTATTCTTTTGTTGCTATTTCTTTTTCCTTTTTTTGGATGGGGGGGTGGTGGTGAGCGTGCTCTGACTCATAAATAACAACAGCAGGGATTTCTCCGGCTTTGCTGCTGTCGCGGGTGATGCGAACTGCCACGCTGTGTCCCGGCACATGGGTTATTAAACGGGAGACGAGAAAAGATCTCCTCTGCTGAACGCGCATCTGGCATGTGCAACTCGCCCCCCGCACCCCCCTCCCTCCTCCCCCCCGGAGCACCCCCCCCCACCGTGTCTTTTTCCCGAACGGTGAGTTGAAATCTGTAATTATTTCCCGCTGATTTCTGAAGCCTTCAAAAAAAAAAAAAAACCCAGCGCCCCCCATCTGTGAGTTTCGCGCGGCATGTGCTAACGCGCTATTGTTCGCCAGGGTGCGACGTCAGGGGAAACAATGCAAAGGGGGGGGCAAGCGGGGGTGGTGGGTTTCCGACTGTGTCACCCTCCACAATGGCCTGTGCAACGGGGGGCCCGAGCGGTGCTCCGCATTGTCACGGGGCCCGGAGTCCATCATTAGTGACGACGCTGACGTTGAGGGATGAGCCGGCCTTCCGCGCTCTCGCCCCGCGACATCCATCTTCTTACTTCCCGCTCTGTCTCCCTGTCCCTCTCCTTCTCTCTCTTTCTCCCTCCCTCTCCCTGTCTCTCTCCTTCTGCTGCTCGTGTCTCTCTCTCTTTCTCTTGCTCACTTTTTCTTGGTGCTTTTTATTTAGTTCATTTCTCTTTTCTTGTTTTCCTTGTGTTGTTTTGCTCATAAATCCTGCTCTATCTAAACTGATAAAATAAATTTGACCTAAATGTCAGTAGTCTTTTCTTCCTTTCTCTCTCTCTCTGATTGGCTGCATTACACAGAAAGGCCCATACATGTGGAGATCTGCATCGATTGTGTGTTCCTCATGACATGGACCTACCACCCAGAGCTCCAGTGTTAACTCCTACTGGATTGTCCACGCAGCTGACTTACATACACCCATTCACAATTCCCAAGCAGATGTTCACCCATTCACAAATCACAGAATAGAGATCAGGGTGGGATCCCCGCCCTCTTCAACTAACCTGTTGAGCGCGTGGAGATTAAAGATGCTGTAATCCCCCCGGATTGGAGCGAGGTTAGTGCCACGCGCGTATGGTGTTTTTTTAGTGTGTGAGGTGCTTATCCTATGATTGCCCTGATTAAGGAGATAGAGTGGTCCAGCTTCCATTTCATAGGAAATGCTCACTGGCGCAGAGGGGCGGAGGCCACTAACTGGATTAATTAATCCAGTTGTGTGATGTCAAAGGTCACCAGAGGCCACTGGCTTTGCCAATGTATCTCACTCTTAATATACACTTGGAGTTCAAAGAGAGCACCTCTGATGAAGGAGCATAGCAGATTAAACTCCGTTTGACAACTCTCAAAGAAGAAAAACAGTACTAACAAGCAAAGAAAATCCCCAGATAAGAACCTTCTTGCAATACTGTATATATTTAACTGTATGCAATGATAACACAATTATTTAGTTCTAGTATGTTGATCAGTCATGCTTTTATACACACACAGTTCATATATTAATAACAATCTTGTCAGGAAAAATCTTGTAATGTATATAATGTGTATACAGGGTATGAAATAAATATGTAACTCTATATATGCATGTTACTTCAAAAATACATTTACAGATTTTTAAGCACCTTAAATGTTTGTGGTATCCATTCCATAAATTGGCCATCCATGACGGAGCACGGTAGTCTCAAGGAATCCTGACTTACATAAGCACAGCATTTGCTGGGCATGGTTGATTATCTGATTTAACCCGTTGAATGTCACGCCTGTTGTTAATCAACAAAGGAAAATACAGGAATTGATCAAAGTACCATTCTTCTCGAAAGGGCCGGCCTCCCTCATCAGCTGGGGTGTTCATAGCTGGAGATTTCTAATATGGCGAGATGTTACCAATTTAGTCAAGGACAGGCAGCGATCTGGGAGAGCATGAGTCACGACACCTCGCTAAGATCGACACATCGCTATTTTCCATCTCCCTGGCGGCGTTCGCGTGGCGGGTTCCACCGCCGCAGAAGAACACACGGCGCGCTGATCAGGTCCCAGCACATCAAGGTGAAGAGGTGCGGTCGACTTCTCGCAGGCCGGAGGAACCACAGAAGGGGCTCGGTTCACACCGACGCTTTTCGACATTACATAAAGAGATGGCGGCGGCAGCACCACTGGCGCGCTTAACAGCAACGGAGCGAAGTCCTGTTCGGTGACATATCGAGCCTTTCCGTAGACCGCATCAACAAACACGGCGCAAACAAACACGCCTCCTTGCGCCCGCATCTAGTAGGCTACCCTCGCAACCCTGCTAAAATGCATACATAAGTGTACGATGCTCCGTCTAGGAGGGCTCGATTCTTGTTACCTGTTGATGGCACTAGGGTTTTGTTTTCTCCATAAGAGCTGCATATTGCTTACTTTTTTCTTCTGCCTTGACTGACATTCAACAAGTGCAATAACGTCGTCACGTGCGGCCAATCGCGTCACTGACAAATGAGGCGATGTAGCGCGCCGCTTATAGCCTGTCACTTCAGTGTGTGACAGTCCTTCATGGATAATCAATTAATAAAGCTGACGTCAAATCCCATATAATCAATATTCGTAATCATACCACTCCATCATTCGTTAAAAAACCCCGAATGTAGAATGAGTACATTTATTGAAGTGTATCTAATCAATAAAGCAAGAACAGACAGTTTGACACCCAGGACATCTAATATAGGTGATGGACTGCAACGCATCGTTAGGGACTCTATTACAATAATAATGTTAACCATAATGTTATATATATTACCAATAAAATCTTGCAGCAATTCAAGAGGTCAGGGGAAAATTGAATTAGATGGCACACGCTCAACGCAACAGCATTTAAGATTCTCCTAAACCTTAAAAAACGGAACAAACACGTTCAAATAATAGGTACCTATATATATCGGCATATTCCCAAACTTAACCTGTATTTCGATACCAAATTACTGTCTCAAGGCAATTTTCCAAAAGCAGGCATATAAACGAGCTGCAACCGACTATTTTAAATTAAAGTCATTTGCGCTTCAATCCCTTTTCATTCAGTATCTAAATTGCTTCAGGGCAGTTTTGACGCTCACTGTGCAAGGGCTATTCCTTGAATGTTAAATCATTATATAAATCGAACACTGACAGACGCAGTTGCGTGCAGTTTCGTATTAAATAAACAACAGACACAGTCAGGCAAAATTATTGCTGGTATCGAGACTCTCTAGGAGCTCTAAGACAGGGAGGGAACGCAAAAGCGTACAGTGAAACAGGGGTCGACAACCCAACCATAGTCTATCTGAAAGATTCTGTGGTTTCGATCTAATTTGTATCTCCAAACGTTATCTTCACCTGAAGAAGGTGGAGACAAACGCAGCGCTATTACTATTATTCCCATACACATCTTCCTTTCTACGTTGGGTTAATTGCCCTACATTCTGCGTTTATCGCATAATCAACGAAAAACTTCTCCCCTTTCATTCTAAAAATAAGTATCCAAGGTTTTGTTTATTTGCAGGTTTGTTTTCTAATCAATTTGCTGCTGACTGAAAAAAACCTGAACATAAACTCAGCTGGCGTGGCTAACTAGAAATACATCGATTCATATCAATCTACATCCGTTGCTGCGAGGTGCACTACAGTTCAGAGAGCTGCAAAGGGGTCGGCGTTTCCGTTATTATCCTCTCACTTTCTGATACAAAGGCGACGCAAGCCGAAGGCTTTTTAAGGTTTTAAAAAAGCTTGATGAGATGAAAGTAGAGAAGAGACTCCTTTTAAGCTCGCCTCGAGTCCCACGTTTATTCTCTGAGGTTCTCTGCACGGCAAAACCAACCCGTCCAGACTCTAAATATGTTTTTAGAGCGTACCCCAGTTGGTTAGCTTGTTTGGGGAATTATTACTTATTCATCAAATGTCCTAAATATTTAACCAAAGAGGGACAAGGCAGCTAACGAATAACCCCTTCTCCAATGATGCTGCAGTTTTAAAGGCGCTATGTTATCACCGGACTAAATGAAAATTAATGTAACGAGGACAAAACAGCGTTGAAGAAAACGGGTCTAGATATCTTGGAGGCAAGACGGGAAGTTGAGTTGAAAGCAGCCGTTTCATTATGAGTCTGCTTCATCATTGTCACAGCTAACAAGAGACAGTTCCGCACGCAGCAGAATGCAGAAGTTGAATCTTACACCGTGCTAAAGGCCAATTTAAAACAATGAACACATTCTGGGGATAAACCCAGTTTAACTGCTATGACTATGAGCAAATTTATTTTAAACATGATTGTTTCAAAATGTATATGTATTAAGAGGCTAGTTACAGTATTTCGAACGTGATTAACTAAGAAATGGTTACTTTAGATTAGTGAAAAAATTGCAATCTTAAGTATTCAGGAAATACCATTAAATAATAATGTGAACATAAGATAAGTCATTTTATGTATTATTAGCAAAAAATACACCAAGGAAGGGAGAAACGTGGGCTAATTTCTTTGAATCCATGCAATCAAAGGACTCATAAGCAAACACTTGCACCAATATTGCGCAATTTCTCTTAGTGACAGACCACTGGACTCCTGGTCCCCCAAATCCATAAAACACCAGTTCTGCCCTGGGAAAAGTACAGCTGCACAGTCACCGCAAGGGGTTAATGGAACGTCGGTCTCCATGCGTTAAACACATGACAGCGAAAGAACTCCAAAAAAGTGAAGCGCGATGTTTTCATTAGGGTTAACCGAAATAGCTTCATAATGATACCCTAAAGCAGCTGCGTTCGTCGCTTACATTAACATTAAGTTATCTGTATCTGTCAAGATTGGCGGCGGTAAGAACCTCTAACATCCAGTTACACGAGAAAATCCTACGGCTACAACCTACCATTACTGCAGCGCATTTTAATAACAACTTCCACTATCACTCTTCCGCTCGCTGGCCCGCAGAAAATTTAAAAAAAGCATGCACCACGCGATCTCAAACCGACGGATTCTTACCTTAATACGTTCCAGCTTTTCAGTGGATCCAGATCTGAAATTATAGAAACCATTGTTAACTAGCTAGCAGCACGGGGTGCGATATCTTGAACAAAAGCGGGCGAGAGCTGTACTCCGTCTGCGAATGACAGCGACAGTCCGATGCAACTCGTCCTACTTCTCTCGCTGATAAGCGCTTGTCATAGCTCTCCCTCCGCCCCCCAGAATCAATCCAGCGCTATATTGCTTTGCGAGGCGCGACTCTATTTCTCTGCCCTCGCCTTTTAAAGCTGCCTGCAATCTGCCCCAGCTGATCGAATTCAACCTCCCTTTTTTATCTAGCTTTATCCCGGTCGAAGTGTGGCTAAACCTCTGTTTATTAACGCACCGTTATTGGATTTAACTGCGGAATAAACATCCGTTTGTGAAACGCCCAGACTTCGACAGCATCGGCATTTCATAGATCAATATAAACATATAGCCCACTTGGTTGAAACTTGCTGATTTACTTCTGTGCTGCGCCTGTTACTATAAGCCGTATGCTATTTATGTCTGTGCTCATTCATCCTCTTGCGTTGTAAAATACGTCGGCAGTTTTCGTGGATCGTAAAGTAATGTTTTATATCGGTAGCGTTTCTGTTTATCCGTGTGTGTTGGCCCTTTTTTGGCTTTCTGTCTCTGTGATTATAATGAGTGTATTACAGTATTACGGGGAGCAGAAGACTCGCTTAGTTGTAAAACAACAGATTGATAGATAAGTATCCTGCAGTATCAGTTTGATATAGAAAATCGTAAAAATCCCAAAATGCAGTACAGCTGGCCTATTTGTTCCAGCGCCCTTGCTCTGTTTTAATAGTAATAAATAATGAACAGCACGTTTAGCTAAATTTTATGCGGTCTTCATTTGTAGTTATGTACTGAATACCTCCAAGAAAAGGTCACGCCTGTATGCATAGTTGCCTGGCCTGTTGTATAGGCTACTCGGTGTTAACATCACTTCATCAGTCAGGTAAATAGGATAAATATTGCATATGTAAATGATAGCTAAGAGCTGGTCTAAGACAACACAGATGAAGGTGTACTGTTTGTACGCCTGATGGAAGGAGCAGGTGTCCAGTTCTCAAAATACGCTGTCTGAAAACGTTCTTCTTTTTCTCTCCCTCTGTGCCCCTTTCCGCTGTCAAAGCACACTTCCTGCCAGTGACAGTAACCACATCCTGTTGATGGCCGTGCGCCTTCTTCCCCTCTCGAAAAAAATGGCGACGGCATCTTTCTTCTTGTCAGCCATGTGGATATTAAAGAGAGTCACTTCATCTTTTCTCAAGTACACACTTGAACATTTTGTCATTACTTGTACCTCATGTGAAGTAGTTCTGATGTACATGCAGTAATACGTATACCAGGCCTATGCACGTGCAGGAATGTGCAGGCTAGTGTTTTTAAATACACAGATCAATCCTGTTTCCTGCAAGACCGTTACAAACCACCAGTGTTACACGTATAACATCAAACAGGCCAGCAGTGTTACATGTGAAATGTACTGATATATGCCCCTGATTTGTCTCTGTGTTTTGCAACACTATGTGGCCATTTTAAAATAAGCATATTGCAATGACAAACGTTTGTGTAACCGAGTTTTTTCACTGTGGGCCACAGGTGAACGGGGCCACTTGTTTTGATTAGGTGCACAGGGGTGTGTAATTGGGTGTACGTGCAGCCTGAGTTTTCACCACTGTGGAATACGACGCGGAAAGCTGTTAAAATATGAGGGACCCAAATGCATCACATGTTGAATTCTAAACATGCACTTCTCGTTTGCTGCCCTTTACAAAAGTGCCATTTCAGATGTGCCAGTCTCATAGATTCGTGAAGCCCTCTCTGCTAACCAGTTGGAGCGTCATGTGTGCAAGCGTTCGTTTGAATTCTATGCATAATCAGATTAGTGAGGATGTTGTTCAGAGTATGTCTTTACATTCAGCATATTAAGGACAGAAATATTTCTGTTCTTTTACGGTTTTCATCCCAGCATCTCTCCCCTCTCCAGGTGAAGGACGTGATAGACAGGGATACACAGCTTGCTTTCAGGGATCATTTATCTAAAACAATGTGGCAGTCGTAAACACCCACTGCACGTTTAGAATTTGTGCATAATGTGAAATGTCGATGTAGAATGCAGACTCCTTTAGAAAAAGAATCCGTGATCCGTTTTGAAAAATGAACCGGATTTCACGTGGAGGAGATATAGAGGAATGTTTCAGGATGTTACCCGCGATATTTCCTTTCGTTGTTACTCATGAGCTGCCAGAGTCTTTTAAATTAGCCTAAAGCCATACGCCCACAAACTGTACACACAGTCTCAGCTGGTTGCCTCTCAGTTTTTTTCACTCAGCGTGGCTAATAAACAGTGAGATGCGCCTTCATACAGCCTTTTGAGTGCAAAGCTGATATCCCATTATGTGTAGAATATAACGGCCACGTCTGGAGGTTCGTTCTCTCATTCTCTTTCCATTTATCAACAGTTGTGCAAAGGCCGAATAGAAACAAGCCAAGTATGTGACACACTAAAAAAAAAAAAAAATCAAAATGTGAACCATCTGCTTTAACTGCAAGTGCCTACAAACATATTGCAATCAGGAGATTTTTTTTTTAACATTATATTGTAGCTCTTATTCTGTATTCAGTGTGGCACTGACAGTCTATGTAGCTTATTGACGTGTCGTGGTCTGTCATTTTCTACATTTACGGGTCATTTTACCTTATCATTGTACCATTGTTTTGTAAGTCGCTCTGAATAAGACCATGTACCAAACAGGTAAACGTAAATGTATACACTTTATAGGATGCAATTAAGGGACAGAGTAATTGTGTGCACAGCTTGGCCCTGCATTCTTCTGAGACCAAAACCTACATAGATCGGTATCTTTTTAACAACCCCCTTTTAACCGGGGCAGTCAGACAGCCTCCGTATATAAAATCCCTGATGGTACGTGCAGAGGGAGAAAGGCGTCATTTTGCTCCAGTAATAACAGCCTTTACCATTTCGAGGGCTTAAGCTCCAGTCGAGTGGGGGAATACAGGGGGGAGGGTAGGCCGCGCAAGCCCCCTGGGCGTGCAAATGTAAACGCGCCGTTTGAGATTCAAAACGCCCCTTTGAATGATTATCATGGCACTCATCATGCAAAGTTCACCAGCTTGTTTTTCCTCGTCAAGGACGCGCATTGATGCTGAGGGATAGACTCGCCGCTCAGGGCGCTCAAAGCCGAATTCGCACGTGATAGCATGCAATTTTGTGCGGCACAGGGTGCGTGTGCGTTTAATTGTGACAGACGACTTACTGGCTTGGCTCGTGCACGTGTCAGGGCGCCTTTGTCTAGGCCTCACGTCGTCTCACGGTCGACTGTTGCTGTTAGCTTCAAATAAACACCCCATTTGTTGCCTTAGACAGAGGGGCGGCATGCACACAGTTCCGATGACTCCGATGTCTCTCCTGGCTGCATTTAACCTACCATAGAAGGAGGGTGACACGCACGGCTCAAGCGCTAAAAAAATTAACCGTGTGAGCGCGTGTGCTCGGTCTGCGTGTGTTTGTTCTGCGTGTGTGCGCACCTGCGTGTGTGCCTGAGTGAAAGTGGTGCTTCAGTTTTCTGGATCCTGGATTTGGAATTTGTGTTGAACTGTGAACACAATGAATAGTGTTGCTTTTTATTTTTTTTTTTTTTATGCAAGCACTTCAGAATTTTCAGCTGAACAAATAACAGATTTAAGCAGATGATTCAGTACTGCACGCCTGAAAACTTGCACTCCTCTGTCAAGTACCGTATCTGCTTTTCAACCAGAGTATTTTCTTCCAGTGGTTAAACATCTAACTGTGGGTGCCACACATGGAAATGTCAATATTTTCCTCAGGAAATGTGGTTCTGTATAATATCTGCCGAGTGCTTAAGTGCACTTAAGTACACAAGAGTACACAAGATATTAATAACTACTCCCAGCTAGACGCTCTGGAAATATAATGGAAATAATGACAATGAGGGAGAATAATAGTTTAATGTATTTATCCCTGTAGAAATGGAGCTTATGAGCTCCTCTCCACAGAAGGCGTCCCCTCCTCCAAGTGGCATTGACAGGCTTGGCTCGATGGCTGCTCCGTGAGGTCTGTCTGGTTTCAGACGCACGACAGAAATATGTAATTAGAGTGCCGAGGAAAATGGTAACGATTCTCTGAGCGGGAGATCAATAGGTGTGCTCGTCCATGGGAGTACAGAGGTATGTGTGGGCGGTTTGGGGGGGGGGGGGGGGCAGCATGTAGGGGTGGATTAGAGAGGACCGAAAATGGGCAGGATCGGAGAAGAAGAGAGCAAAAGCGAGAGGAGAGGTAAGAGGGAATGTGTAGAGGAGAGGACACTTGTGTTCATTTCCACCAAGTCATGGTTGCACGTTTTATGCCAAATTCAGCAAATGTTCTCCAGGTGTCAATCAAACTGTAAGATTTTTTGGTTGTTCTTCCCTTTAGCGAACTGTGTGTGTCTAAGTACTTTTGACATTTGGGTGGGTAAAAAATTGTCACGTTGGCATCTGTGGAAAAATGACTGACGGTGTTGGTCAGTGTGGAGAGTCTCTGGCCTGCTTCACTTTGCCTGTTTTCATATCCGTCTTACAGCAGGTTGCGGGTGTGACGCTTTAGCAGGAAGTCTGTTTTCTCTCACTTCCTCCTTGGGGTGTTGTGACACCGGAGCATCCTCTGTTGTTTCACTGCACTGCAGAGTTTTGTCACACCCTCTGTCTCTGTTTCTGTCCATCTCTGCCTCTCTCTCTCTCTGCCTGTCTCTCTCTCTCGCTCCTTTCTTTCTCTACTCACTGGAACCTCGCTGTCGCTCTCAGACGTGTCCCTCGCTCCAGAGCCAGATCATGTGACCTCTTGGTTCCCGCACAGTCACAGTCATGTGGTGTGGCCACTCACAGCAGCCCCGTTTAGTCTGTTCACACTGTGTTTTACACTTCAGGACCGTACAATCTCTTTGACCATGTAAACACCCCCTCCCCCAAACACGCATATTTTTAAACAGCCAATATGGAGGCTTGCCATTTTTTCTCGGGATCAGGGGCTTTGAAAACAGCTGACTTTTGTTATTCATCCCGCTAGTCTGACGCTCCCAGCATGCACTGCAAGCGAAGCCCATTTACAATCCGTCTGTGACGGTTATATTTTCACAGCTGCATTAAAACATAAATGATACATCAAATGGTACAATAAGTGCCCCATGGCTTCAGACGGTTTATTGCAGATATGTGTAGTTTGTATCCCCTTAGGTTAATTCATGGTTCTTGTTGCTCCGAGATGGTGTGAAGCCAAGCCGGCATCTCCGAGAGTGTTTTTTATGATTAAAGCTATGATAATTTCATCATTATTGGAGATTCATTCTCCCTCACTGATGTTAAAGAGCCACTTGTAAGCTAGCAGTCTGAGGTTATTTTCAGTTTTCCTTCTGTCTGATCTTATCCTTAAACCTGCTCATAAATAGCAGGCGTTCTCTAGGCCTTTTTGTTTTAAAACTGGGGGAAAGGATCTGCAGTTAGCACTGAAGTAATGTAAGGAGTACACAGAACTCTTTGATATGGATCTTACAGCATTTTCCTAGTCTTCAGGATCAGGGGAGAGGCCCTCTCATTGTACCCCTGGGGCAACTGAAAGCTAATCAGATGAGTTTCCTCTTAATCTAATACACATTCTCCATTGATTCATGTTTCTCTGGCATCTCAGACACCACACACATGCAGAGATATACATATGTGTGTGCACAGACAAACACACACACATATAGATACACATGCATATAGACACACACACACACACGCAAACACTTGCATGCACGCGGGCCCATACACACAAATGTGTACACATGTACAGGTGAAAACATACACATAGGTATACACACACGCACACATAAATTTGCATGGGCACACATGCATGAACACACACACACACACACACACTTGTAGGGCATGAACCACAACACTCACACATCATTGACGGTTCCCAAAAGATTTCCTGTAGGAAACTGGGTAATCCCACATAGATTTGGACAAATCCACTGGTGAACAGGCCTCTCTGATAGGACACTCTGATGAGTGTTACCTCAGTGGTGGGCTTGACTCCTTACCATGACTGGACTCTCTGGGGCCTGAAGTGCTGTCATGCCACACTCCACACAAATGTGCCACTTGAATCATCCTGTCATTCACATTTGCAGGTCATGTTAAGAAATAAAACAAATACAAAAAAATCTGTATATTTAGTTATAAGTTAAGTAGGAAATTCCACACATTAGTTAATATGTTGCCAGTGTTGTCTGTACAAAATACAAGCACTATAAAAACACACACTCCCCGCACCCCCCACCCCCCTCGGTGTCATACTCTCTCTGGAGAGGAATCTGAACCACACCGGCTTATCGTAAACATCCATACCTTTGTGTTTCCGGCCCCCCGGCTCAGATGTTCACGCGGGGGGGGGGTCAAAGGTTTGACGGATTTCGAGCCAGCATCGCAATTAAAATCTTGAGTCAACACAGAAGGAGCCCCCACAGAGGGGAACCGCGCAGCCCATGTGTGGACACGCTGCCAGGGGGCATCGCAGCCAATAAAAACAATGCCTCACCTGTCAGCGTAAGCCGGCACATGTGTCAGAAAACTCATTTTCTCCCGTTGTAACAGATATGCCAAGGGGCAAGGGTTGGGGGTCGCAGGTCGTCTCCCGCTTCCTTTTATGCGGCTCATGTCTGTAATGTAACCTGGAAAATGTCCGGCCCGATTCACTGTGAAAGGGGTGCATTCTGTGAGTGCTCTTTTTTATCCCCTCTGGGCATTTTTGGTGACCTCTGAGAATCTGGTGCGACCCATTCACCTGTTTGTCTCCATCTGGTGGGGGGCGGGTGGGGGGCGGGGGGGGAATCAACACTGAAGTATTGGTCACCATAACAGTCAGACACGTTGCTTAGGTAATTGGTGTACATTGGATTAATGCTGGTAATGGGACAGGCATAATTCTCCACTAACTTCTGTGGGCAATTGGTAGTTTCAGAAGCCTTTTAAATACTTTGTGTCTGTATTGCTGTTTCTTTTTTCCAGTTCTACAGCCATCATAACAGTTTCAATCTGTGTGTTGATATATAGTTTCACACTTTAAAACGTCTGTCTGCCAAAATTCAGTCATCTCGCTAGCATTAAAACCTAACCTTTTCCTTCTTGATCTACCGCACTTGGTGTTGCTCCTACTCATCGCCACAGAAGTTGTTTGTACTCAAGTTTGTATGAAATGTGGCACAGGCATCTGATGAACCTGTAGCCGTGCTCGTCAGAAGCCTGTCACAGCGGTTGTTAATCCTCCAGGAACTCGAGCTATTATTCTGAGTGATGGGGTCTTAGCTCTGCTTGAGACGGAGAGAGACAGAGAGCCGAAATTCCTTCTCAGGCTCCGACAGGCCCTCGCCAGTTCAAATGAGGGCCACTGCAAAGACGACGACATCAAAAGGCTTTCTCTTTGAAGGCCAAAGGAGGCTCAGAAATTCCGTCTGCTCCCCGCGTTCAAAGGGGGGGAGAGGCCTGTCCCGCTCTCTCGAATTCAAGACTGTTAATGGAAGCAAGCTCAGCAGCAGCATCAGCAGCAACAACAACAGAAATTATTCTCGAGATCAGAGTAACTGAACAGAACAGAGTTGCAGTGCTTTCTGTCTGAAAGCCGTACTTAAGCTCCTGGTATTCCAAGAGCAGCTCCACTCTCCATCCTGCATTCTCAGCTTCAGCTATTTTCTCATGTCAGCAGCACCAGCCTGCTCCAGTCTCTCTCTGCTTCATCATAAACCATCCTGTTAGCAGCTTTCACTCTTCCTGTAACCCCCACCTAACCCCTTCCACTGTGACCTCCGCCTTAGTCCTTCTACTGTGACCTCCACCTGACCTCCTCCTATTGTTAACTCCACCTATCCCTGCCTCCTCCTCACCGCTGTCAGATCCACCTATTCCCTCCCACTTTTAAGTACACCTATGCTCTTCAATTATTAGCTCCAACTATCCACCTAGTTTCACAAAACTCCTCCCACTTTTCGCTACCCGTATCCCCTCCCATTGTTAGATCCACCAAACCCCTCCCACTTTCATCTACACCTATCTCCTCTCACTGTTGTCACCTCCACCTGCCCCCCCCCCCCCCCCCCCCCCCCCCCCCCCCTTTGAGTTCAACCCATCCCCTCCACCTGTCACCTCCCACTGTCAGCTCCACCAAACCTTTCCCACTGTAAGCACCAGCTCATCACCCCCACTGTGGGCTGATCGTCTACCTGCAAACACAGTCCAGCTCTGAGTACCACCTCATCCTTCCAGCCCCTTCCAAAGTAATTGAAATGTTTTATTAGAGGCACCAACAGTCGTACAGGGGAGCTGAGCCGAAGAGCGGCCAGCAGAAAAGTTTTTTTTTAGGTCCCTTTCCTGGTAAACTATGCTGTTGTTCCCCCTGTATAAAAAGTGCAGTTAAAAGCTAACAGAGCTACGTAACGCAGGCACTCAAAGCCAATGGAAATCAAACAAATAAAGTGATAAAAGTTTACGTTTAACAATCCAATGCAAACACGCACAAGTACACACACGCACGGACACACACACACGCACACGTACACACACACAGGCCCTCATATGTTCATGCAAGGCTGTCATCTGTTTCTCATTCTGAAAGAATCCCCCCCTTCTCCCCACACTCTGGATGCTGTACAAGAGATGTGGAGCTGTATAGGGGGGCAGGGGGGTCTAAAAGGGGACTGGACTGCTTGGCTATGCGTCCTGCTCGTATGCTGGACCCTTGAACCCTCAATGGAGCCAACGGGACCTCCCAGAATCCCTCATAAAAAACAAATACACAAAATACAAACATAACTACAGTTAGCGCGGAGATATCCACTTACTGTCAAGTCTGTTCAGATTGGATCCATTAACCCAAAACAGCCTATAAGATTTCAAGCCATTTAAAATGTATTTGTCTAACAGTGTGTAAAGTAATTTCCCATTACTCACAGTGCTTTCAATATTTAAGTCTCTCCTCTCTGTTAAAGTGTCTGAAATCTGCAAAGCTAATGTGGATCACATCAAATTACTGTAACTGCACAGTATTTTCCTTTTAAGTCAATCAAAAGCATTAATTAAAAAAAAAAACAGCAAATGGTCTAAGAAACTGGAGCAAAAAACCCTGTAAGTCTCTGATGTATTTTTCTGCTTTTAGATTTCTGTCCCTTTGGGTTTTATGTTTCAAACCCATACCGACTAGAGCAGCTACAAGGGTCAGAGTGGCAGAACTCAGTAATTTATCACCCAATAAAATCCTACATTTTCTACAATTAGAACCAATGGTGTGCAGGTATCAGGGCTGTTTGTTGAATCCAGTACACAGGGGGTCGGTGCACAACACAGGCTGACATTGACATTGAAATTGACATTGACATTGACATTGACATTATGCACATATCGTGAAAGCCTGATGCAAACGCATCTGTTTCACATGCCAGTCTGTAAATGTGTGCTTGTGATTGGCTGCAGCCTACAGTAGACCAGCCTACAGTAGGGTGCCATTGGTCAAAAACAAGAATTAAAATGTAACAAACTATTTACTAGAGGTGGCATGGGAAAGAATGAAATTTAGTTCACTCCATGCCAACCTGACAAAAAAATGTGTCCTGCTACAAACATCAAACCTTAATTTAAATCAATGCTGATCTAAGCACAGTATGACTGAACAGAGGTTTAGTGTCTCTGTGGTGTCTTTATAAATGGTTGGGTTTTCTATGGACAAATGGACAAATACTGTTATGACGTTTTGCAGTTTCTGGAGACAGAAAAAAAATTAAACGCATATTAATTGGAAGCACTCAATTGAATACAATGATTAATGGATTAATATCAGTGGAATCTGCCTGGACTGTAAGACTGAGTATTAGGACAGTTATGGACACACACCATGGAAATTATAACAGCAGAAAAAGACAGACGCGTGACAGAACGGAGGGCTTGGCCAGGTTCAGACCCAGTCCAGCAAGTGCTTATTGCCACTTATTGTAAAAAACAGGAACTCTTTTAAGCACTGTTATCCCACCACCCTGCCTTCTGCACATGTTGTAGAACATGTTGTAACTGAAACGTCAGACCTTTCCCCAAATTCATTACTGGTGAGCTACAAGGGATAGCGTTACAGTTAAAAGGGTTGCAGGCCTGTTTTATTTTCAGATACTTGGCAGATTACGGGGTCCAAAGAGATGTTCGGTAATGGCCTCGTTTGGTGTAGTGCATTGAGACCCAGATAAGGCAAAGGGCTGGATAAACATCTCTGTGACCCAGTCCCATGACCATTATTCACACTGGTAAACAATAGCCTCCCCCAACCCTCCTAAAGTCTTCATCCAGGGAAAGTCTTCCTTTCATGGTAACCCTGCCGCATAAACGTTTATGTTTTGACTTCCTCTCTCAGCAGGATGCAGGTCATTGCTCACGCACGTGCGCACATGCTCAAACTGATGCTGAAAGGGTTAATCGAAAATAAATCCTCACGCTCTACACTCGTGCATGAGTACAGTGGTCATCACAGTGAGAGACGCCACCATCCAATTGGCGATTGCAAAAAAAAGAGGGCCACAAAAAAGGGAAAGAGGGATAAAAATGAAAAATGAATGGAAGTCTTTGTATTGCTGTCCACAGATGTGTGACGAATAACCAGGCTTGGGCCTCAAATGGCCAAACTCAGGGTGAAGGCCGGGCTTGGGTAAACAGCAAGAGAGTATGGACAATGGAGGCTGATTTCAGACATTTAAGCAGTAAACCACTTTGCTTTGAACACTTCCAGTACTGTGGACATGCGCTGGGCAGTTGTGGTTAAGCCTTAGGCAAAACCGAGGAGTGCCCACCTGGGAGAGCACCTCCACAGAACCCAACAGCTCGCAACACTTTACACTACTCATGCTATAAATACTTGTATGTACAAGTAATATGTTTGGGTTGCAGTGTGGCGTAGTGGTAAGGAGCAGGTCTTACAACTCAAAGGCCACCAGTTCTATTCCCCAGTGGGCCATTTCTGATGTAATCTTTGGCTAATACTTAACCCCAATTGCCTCAGCAAACACCCGGCTGTAAATTTAGGTAACATTTACGAATAGTCAGCAGTGTAACTTGCTCTGGATAAGATCATCTGGTAAGCAAACATAATGTACCGTACAAGTCATAAACCAAGAAAAAAGTCCCATTTATAACAAACACATCCAAAGGATTCAGAGGCTCATTTTTCCATAGTTTCCCTTTGTTTGAGAGTTTACTCTTTTTCTGTAACAGAAATATTTCCATTGCCAGTAAAGTTAGTCAGTGAAAAGGCAGGTCCTATAGTAACAATGTCCAGGAGCATGGAAGTGCTGGCTTACAGCTACGGCTGGAAATTCTTAGCACTTGCTTGCACTAGCAAATCCTTGCTATTCAGCAGCACCCAGCTTCAGTTTACCATGCTCTCGCTGAGGGATACTGTCCAGTAGCATCTGCTATCGGGTGACCACGACTGGTCCCCACTCAAAAGCAACCTGCGACTGCCAATGGAATGCAAAGCCGTAAAGGGGTGTAGAGCCATGGTCCTGCATTCTGGCATAAAAAAAACACACTGACACACACAAAAAGAACAAAACAATAAAATCTCCTGTTGTATTTTCTAGCTGTATCTACAAAACCATCAATGATTTATGATCGCCATAGTCACTGAGTGCAGCTCAAAATTGTATTCTAAGTATTCATTTCAAAACCTTGATTGGGCCCATTCTGCCAAATCAAACATGTGATTATATAAACAGTTTAAGCGTCTCTATTCAAGGCAATATCTCACACCGCTGAAACACTGTGCAGCCAATCAGAATCATGTATCGCAATGAGCAGGGAAGCTGTGTGTGCATTCCAGAGAAGGACATCCTCAGTTAATGTCATCAAATATTAACATGCTGCTCGCACTTCTGCGAGTATCCCTTGGCTGAGTAAAAACACAAGCAATAAACAATGGCTCAGATTTAATCACGAAATCATCATTTTGTGATTAATGCAATGAACAGGCATCCAATACCGGTGCAGCGAGTTCACAGCCAAGCGCGGGGTATATGCAGCGATTATGCTATGATTATGTAGATTTCTATTGCCTCTAAATGAATTTGTTTTGGGATGACTTTTTTATTTCATTTTTTTTCATAAGAGACAACATCCCAATGTGCTTTTTAATAAGATGATGTTGCAAAGCGCTGTTCGAGTTGGGATTGCTCTGTAATTAAAAACAGATTTTCCTGAGCGATCCAGGAAAGAGACTGAAACGTTGTGGCGGGGCACTCTGTCTGAACCCAGCGTGTTCGGAGCTCTGGACGGGAATGCCCTGGGTTCAAACTCTGGGGGGGAGGCTGATGTTCAACCCCTGAACCCTGTTCCTGACCCTGATCAGCCCAATATAAAGCGCGATGGTTATACCCGTATTAGAAAATGTAAGATGAGGAGTTGTGAGTGCTGTTGCTCTGGAGAAGGGTGTGTGCTGGGAAAATGATGTAATGCTATCATCTGTCCAGCCTGGGATTGAACGGCTCAACCCCAGATGTGTATGCCTGTGTGTGTGTGTGCGTGTGTGTGTGTGTGTGTGTGTTGCTTGTTTCTGTCGTGATCTCTGCTCTTGATGAAATAAAGTTTGCCAACATTCATACCAACTAAATGTACTAGTACCTGTTAACCAATTTTGTGACATTGCCATGCATAAATGTTAACATTCAATGTCTCAGTTCATAATGAGGAGGTGGGGGTTGGGTTTTGGCTTTGTGAGTCCTATATTAGGTGGAGGTGCATGTGCTTTCAACTACTCTGAAATTTGCTCCAGTCAGTGTTTTCCTGTGGAGCTAGCTTTATATCAGCCAATGATTGACAGCACATGGAAGCTCCACCCCCAATTTGGACTGTGAGGTTTCAATCTCCAATTAGTGTCATTTATGCTTCACTGATTGGTTCAAATCGCTTTTGCGCTCCAGCTGCTGAAAGACCACAGAAGTTCATCAAACACATCAGAGCAGCCAAACACCGGAGTCTCTGTTGTGTCTTTATTACACTTGTAATTCCTGTTCTGGGGTTTGTGACATTAGTTTTATTTGTTTGTTGCTGATTTGTTGTTATGGGTAACAATGTAATTACTCTTCTTGTAATTTGAGGGCATTCGTACAACACAACACCAGTGTTCTTTGTTCTTATTAAGAGGTTGTTCAACAAGAGCAGTTCTTTGACCACCTGCATTTTTTGACACAGAGGTCATACCATGAAATAAACTGTGGTCTATGTGTGGTTGAAAAGTCTTCCTGAGGCATTCTCGAGACCTGACCATGACAACCGTTTTTTGAGGTTGGACCACGCGCACTGCTTCAGGAGCACTTTACCTGGAGACAGCATGCTTTACCAGCGTGACGGGGCTGTTAGTCACCCGCTCGCTTAGCCCCGCCCCTGCTGTTGACCCACTCTCTGCTCGACACAAGGACTCCTGCGCTGTCCTCAGATTAGATTGATTCAGGAGCGGCTCGCTCTCCGTGGCTTCAGAGAGACCCAGGGTTCCTGGCGTTTCTGTGGAGCGCGACGAGCACGACTCTGGTTTTCTTTTGGACTCCTTCCCCCCCTTTTGCAGAGGGCGAGGAGTGAGTGGCGCCCTGGTTCTGTCTGAGCGTGCATTTCGGGCCATAAATCTTCTGTCTACCTTTGTTTGCTGGACTTCACTAATCCAAGAACAGTTCACGTATCGCCCTCGTCTTATGAACAGCCACGATAAATCACGTGGTGCAGCCCTTGGTTCAGTTTCCAGGAGTTTCCTGGGCTTGGGCAGTTCGTTTGACTGCCATCTTCACTTGTCTTTTCGAGTTTCAAACCCTTTCCACAACAGGGTAACCTCTAGAAAGCTTGACAACATGCTGAAAACCCCTGCGTCAAATATGGACGACCGCAGAAATGTCGTCACCGTGTCCCCTCATTCCTGAAGTGTTAGCTCAGCGTTCTCTCTACTGTGCTGAAGCATGTAAACGCGGAGCGTTCTCAGTTTGACGTCCTACATTATTAATGCTCGACTGTCAATCAAACAACCTGTCGGTAGCCCCTACTGCCTTGAAACTTTTACCCTGACCCTTGACCTAAGCATGCCCTTTGCTTCCCCAGACCACAGTCCTGGTCTTGAACATATTTGGCACCTTGCGGACAATGGTGACCTTTAGCCCGTCAGTGCCTGCGTTGTATGTAGCAGGAGGTAGCTATGCCCACTCAGCCCACGCTGGAAAATTCTGGAGAAAATGTATGAGACAGCTAGGGATGACAGCTGCATGTCAGCATCAAACTTAAAATGAGAAGATCAGACTGACACCTTGCAGGTAGTCCACCATGCATTCCGAGCATCAAAGGAAACTTCTGACTCTCAAGATCCACTCATTTTTCTGTACGTGCACCATATGTGTGGCAGTGAAAGTATTACGTTCAGCCACAGACAATCAATTCATCAAATCGTTGCCAGAAACATTTAACCGTTGCCCAAATTCTGCGTACATCATCATTCCAGAAACTTCCACAAGTAACTTGAGAGAAAGCTTTCAGCTGATGCTCAGTATAGGTCTGCATTGGGGAAAAATAAAGGTTTTATGTGGTTACAATGGATAATACAACAGTCCAGTTCTAGCAATAAACAAGCCTTGGACTGAGGCTTGTTGTTCCCTGACCAACAGTTAGAGCGCAGCCCATTTCCTCTTCAGCGGAGAGGAGAGAGATAGAGAGAGTGATGCCCATCTTTTGGAGCACCCAGGGGTCTTATCACATAGCAGGCTGCTGTTGCACAGAACCAGCACTTCCTTGTTTTATCCAGCAATGCAAACACTCACATCCTCTTCAGATGAAAGCTGCTGAGAAACGATAAACGGCCGGGCAAGCAGACCGCGGGTATCATGCCACCAAAAGCAGAAGGCAGCAGGGAGGCAGTCAGTGTTAAGCCTTGCTGGGTCCCTCTCATTGGGTGAGGTGAAATGGGCGTGGCTTCAACGTGGCAGCCGTGGCACAACGCTTACCCAATGGATGCATTTGGAACTGTTAACATTACACTATTGTCATTCAGCACACACTCTAATCCAGAGAGTCTTACATTGGTTATACATTTATCCATTTATACAGCTGGATATTTACTGAGGCAATTGTGGATTAAGTACCTTGCCCAAGGGTACAACAGCAGTGTTCCAGTGGGGAATTGCACCTGCAACCTTTCACCTTTCATCCCTAATGGGCTATCACTGTTTAGGCCTCCACCAGCACTACCCATGCAGATGGCATGGAGGTTAGTGCACCTCATGGTTCTCAGCTGGAGTCCCAGGGGTGACATTGTATTTGTACCCGTGAGCAAACTCCTTAGTCACCTCCATTTACTAAACCGAGATACAAAACATTTAAGCCGTAAAACTGTTAGCGAACTACTTCCCCGGTGCAAGTTTATGGATGGCCAATAAACCATGTAATTTAACAGTGACATGCCATCAGGCACTTTGTTGGAGTTGGATGGTGATGAAAGAAAATGTTGCAGGTCATAAATTGATGCTTGTGGCATTCATTATCAGATTATCCTTTTGCGCACAGCTGTACACATGCACATAGACCTGGATTCATTACCTTACATTACATTTGTTTAGCAGATGCTCTTATCCAGAGCGGCTTACATAGCTTGCTATTTTCACATAATCCATTTATGCTGGAGGATATTTCACTGGGGCAATTTTGATTCGGTGCCTTGCCCAGGGGTGCAACCGCAGTGGCCCTCCTGGGAATAACACTGGCGGGTCAAATTGTCCTTAACTCTGACTCATAATTAAATCCACATGTTATTGTTTCTAATACAATTTTTTTCATTTAGTTCTGTGATTGCTGATCTCAGTAAACTGGGGACAGAAAAACAAGAAACACTTGCATTTAATGACAAATCAAAGGCAAGACAAATGCTGATTGAATCCAGGTTACAGTTATTTGCTTACAACTTGTTTTGTTTGTCATTTTAAGGTGGCACGGACCCCCTCCAGTCACTCTTGGGGAGAATGCATTCCTATTCCCTCCTTAAATGGGTGGAGAGGTCAGATTCCCACCCTTTCCTGTAATGCAGGGAAAGAGGGGGGTCTTCGGGCACTGAGAGTGCAGAAAATCTCAAATCTTTGACATTTCATGGGCTTCACTGGTTTTAAGGAGGACTAACATGTTGGAGACCAGAGGTTGTGTGTTTTCAACCACTTGCTGTAGTGCTGAATACCTATCCATGGGTGCAAATTCCACAAACTTTTTCCACAAAATTGGTGTTCTATATTCAACACATTGCATAGTTTTCAGAACACTCAGCCTCAGTCTTCAAAAGGGAGGACGGCCCACAATGCACTGCTGTGCAGGCACGGTAATGAACAGCAACACAGCGGGATGCAGCGTGGCAACACAACAAAGGTAACCTCGTCCTGCACTGGGAAAGCACCAGGGGGACCCCTCCCTGTTATCCAATGAAGATTTATCCGTTTTAGTGGAGGCGGGACACCTTTTGAAACAGCTTCATTGCTCCTGTGGTTTCTATCACAGGGGTCAATTTAATTTTGAGAAGGCATCTTTTCCCCCCCCCTCCCTCCTGTGCTTTTTTGGAATAAGATTACAACTTTACGTGCAAAAGGCTTTTATTTACCTAAAGCACGAGGCTCGGTGAGGAGGTAATTGTTTCGCATGATGTCCTGAGAGGCGGGAATTAAGCCTCACAAGTAACGGCCTATCGTTGTTCGCCGAGTCCTTACCCAGCTGTGCTTACATTTCCCCACACCTCTGCCTTGACCTGCTGCCTCTGAGGGTCACTGAAGCAAAGAGGAAAAACCTCAGAGGAACAACATGAATATACATGGAAACGTACAGCGGGAATAAAATAAATAAGAACAATAATGATATTCTTTTATCGCCTCCACACGTGAAGGTTAAAGCGGAGGGGGCGAGATATAAAACTGGGGGGAGATATAAAACTGACGAAACTGAAAGAAATAGTGCGTGCGTGAGCCACGCCGTTTGAACATGCCTCGTTTACGGAGCGTACTTATGTTCGCATGCGGACAGCCCCCCGCAAATGAGTATTCTTCAAAGGCGCTTCTTTTTTTACCCTAGGTTTTCCTCCCCCTTGGAATCGAGCGCGACTTCAAAGGATGTCCTCTGTGAATGACATAATATGGTAAAAAGCAAGGGCAAGTCCAGGAAGGTGTGGATGACCCAGAAAAAACGAAAAATGTCTCATATTTATAGGCACCGCGATAATAACGAGAAACCCACGGGGGGAACGAGAGTAAACGCGAAGACTGCGTCGGCGGAGAAAAAGCATTTTCCGAAAGCGCCCGACCCTGGGACAGTTATTTCTCCCGACGAACAATTTTCTCCGCGCGGCGCTGTCAATAGGACCCCCCGTGTCATTTACTTATCGAATCGTACCCCCGCGGCGTCGTTGTCGTTACGCGATCTGCGCTAAAGCTGCTGCTGACGGGGGAATTTTTTTCCGAGAAGACGCTCCCGACCTGCTCGCAAAGCAGGGGCAGGGATTCGGTAGCGAGTCTTGCGCGATTCGCATCTGAAATCTCCCTCAGTTGAGCGTATCAGGAACATCATTCCGTGGCCCCATTCCCGATTTGATCGTCATTGAAGTGATGGACGCAAAACCAATATTCAACATTGTCATGGCATCACCATTAAAATCTAACACATGGCCACACATAGTCTTAAGAAGGTGGAAGGTGTGCAGTTAGAGCAAAATTAACTGATGGTGGATTATGACTTGGGTTGGATTTTTGACCATTAAAAAAAAAACAAAAAAACTTGACATAGATATGTTGACAGTTATTAAGTTATCCCACTTGCTTTGAGTCTGCCCCTTCACTCCAATGCTGTTAGCTGGGCCTTATAGTAACCGATGTTGCATCATTTATAGTCAATGATGTCATGTACCTACTCAGTTTCACTGGCCAGATTACCGCCATCAGTGCTGGTCCCATCATTTCAGTCTCTCTATCCACACTGAGAACAGGATTTTCATAAATCATTTAACAAGGTGCCGGCAACTAACCATTTCGACAGGGAGCTGGGCTGCTTGCGCAAGTGGCCCTCTGTCTCCTAAGGAAATGTAACGAGGAGCCGAATTTATTTTGTGTCATTTAAAGGAACCGACCAGCAGAAATGTGATGAATTAATCAACAGATTGGGAGAGAATTTTAAAAAGGTCATATGGGATTTTTCAGGCAAAAAAGAAACATGAAACGTTGTTAATGTCAGAATCTGTCTGCACCTACAGAACACATTTCAACCTTTCAACCTCCCCACATACCCAGCAGGTGTGTGCTTGTGCTAACATTCTCTTGATGTAAAGCGGTGCTATGTTGAGGCAATGTTGAGAGAACATTGAAAGAATGTTAACAGAAGGGTTACATGGGCGTTCCACAGAGCAGCTGGGCTGTTCGGACTGTGATGATGATTGGGGGCCAGTGTGGTTTCCTGGTGTTTTTGTTGGCGCTTGGTGATTACCGTGGCTCTGTTCTTGGTCACACATGGAGACTTCTCTCTTGTCTACGGCGGACAACTTCCAGAGCAGCTTGAAGTGCAACCTGATTGCCTTGGAGGCCCACAATGCTCTGCTCTCCTGCCAACGTGCTGGCGTCATGCTCCTGCGAGCTGATTCTCCGAAGTTCCGTGGAGGTGATGACAGAGTTACGGCGCGTTCACGTCGGGTTAAAGTCAACAATGGCCAGATGCAAGGGGAGACATTGTTCCTTTATGTGGGAGGAGCTGAGCCAGAAAAAAAATGTCTGTTTCAAAGATATGATTAAACAGTTCAGGGTATTCAGAGAACTAGTTCCATGTGCTACACACCTGGGAAATTTAAATAGCTATATAAAGCAAACCATATCATATTGTAGCTCCTAGCAACGCCCCAGATCAGAATTGAGTGCCATTTCCCATGATTCCCCAAAACAAACACAGTCATCCTACGGTGTTATTCTTTGCAGTATTTCCATATTTTTTAAAAGTTGAATGTTACTGAGTATCATTAAAAACTACATTTCTGCGCCATATTAACATTTCATGCGCCTGTTAAACCTGCTGGGAAATGTAGTTCTGAAGGCAAGTTGCACTGTCATCTGACTAGCTGTCCCACAAAATCCTCATCGATTCCCCTAGTACTCACACATAGTAACAGTAAAGGTCTCTGGATGCTTACATCATGGAATCTTGAATGCTGTAACAGAGCAGATTCTCAAAAACATGTTTCAGCCTGGCAAAACCAGAATGCTAATCCTAACATACCAATATATTTTTACAAACCAGAGGGAATATGCTCTTGTTTGAAGAGAGGAGGAAATAAAGCATTGTGACTTGGAGACACACAGGAATAACCTCCTTTCAGACTATGGTTCACAACAACACAGTCCATTTTAAAGATTACAGTTCTTTTGCCAGCCACACCGGATATCACGTTTGAAGGTTTGATGGTTTTGTACTGTAATCTCTCTTTGGTGTCCTGGCTCAAATACCCAGGCAGCACCTGCAGATATAAATGAGAACTATAAGGTTTCAAGACACCACACAAAAGTACCAGGTGCAGGTTTGACTCATGAGATCACATTGCGCAGCCAAGTGTGTGTGTGTGTGTGTGCCTGAGCCTGCTTGTGTCTGCACCCTATCAAGACACAGATGTCATCTGCTGTGCCACCACACTCCTGTAACGGGGAGGTTTACCATTGGTGAAGCTGATCAGCTCTTGTCGTCCGAGTGTGGAGCCATGCGGCGGGGGTTAAGCGCGTTGTCAATCATCGCTGTGATTGTGTCCGTGGGGGGTCCCCTTGGGGAGGCGGACCCCGATTCTCGACCCCCAGCGTGGGGGGGAACCCCTTCAGCCGAATGCAGCCGCTGTTCCCTGCTCCTCAGGGGGCAGAAGCCCACTAGCAGAATGGTTGGCCATGAATTGCCTTCTCTCGCTTCTTCCTCCTGTCTTTCTCCCTGTAGCTGTTTATAGCCCTGCTAGCCTGGCTACAGAGCGAGCAAAGAGCCTGCCACAGACATGCCGCTGCGCCGGGTCCCCCCCCCCAGACCCTGAGCAGGCCTGGTGCACATGTGACCTGTCTCATTAGTAAGAGTGAAAACTGCCCTCTCAGGACGACAACCTCCTACAGAGTGGAATGACCTAGAATCCAGTCCTTTTTTTAACTTCCCCAATGCATCCGAGTGTGTGTGTTTGTGTGTGGCGGTGTGTGTATAAGTGTTTGTGTCCAAGCATGTGCATGGATATGTGTGCATGTGTGTGTTTGTGTGTGGGTGTAAGTGAGTGTATATGTATGTGTGTGTATGTGTGTGCATACCAGTGCATGTGTTTATGCATATATGTTTGTGTGACAATGTGTATGTATGTGTAGCTGTGTGTGTTTGTGTGTGTGTGTGTGTGGTTCTATACATATCTGTAGTCCAGACAGCGGTGACAACATCAGCAACAAACAGATGTGTAGCCATAGAGAGGGAGGGAGAAACAGAGAGGGCTAAGAGAGAGAAGGAGAAAAAGAGACAGAGAGAGAGAGAGAAACAGAGAGAGAGAGAGAGATAGAGAAAGAGAAACAGAGAGAGAGGAAGAAAGAGAGAGACAGAGAGGGAAATAAATAGAAGAGAGAGGAACAAAGAGAGAGACAGAGAAAGGGAGGGGGGAGGGAAAGAAAGAGCGAGAGGGAGAGAGGGAGAGCTAAGAGAAGGAGGGAGAGAAAGAGAAGAGATAGAGAGAGAGAAAGAGAGGGAGAGAAAGCCAAGAGAGACAGAAGAGAAAAAAGAAAAGAGAAACAAGGGAGGGTAAGAGAAAGGGGACAGAGATAGAGGGAGAGAAGAATAATGCTATTTCCGTAGTCCACAGGGAGCTATTATCTTTTATGCATTACTTCACGTTTCTATCGATACACTTTAACGTTTGGGGTAAATATCCGCAAATTTCCCAGCCAGTTTCTCTTCATAAAAACATGGATGACGAAAGAAGGGGGTAGATTACTTCCAGATGCCTTACTTCACATGGAGTTTTTTAAAAGACATTGTAATTGCACAGTGATAATTCACACCCATATCTGAAGGGGAGATGGCGCTCTGCCGAATGCCTGACTGAGTTAGTTATTACACGCCAACTATTTTTTGAATTAGCTCAAAACCGGGACAGGAAAACAAATGCTCTGGAACAGATACGAGGGTATGTATTTATCTGCGCCGACAAGAATTAGCCTCTCCCGGTCACTGTGCCAGAGACCTCCTACGATCTCCGCATCTACGCTCTCCAACCTCAGGGCCAAGGACCCTGGGTCACCGGCGGGTCGGGGACGTCCGGGCATCGCCTCCCTGGATGCGGACAGACTGCGGTGAAGACACGCCTCCCTGCTGACAGGTTCCCCTACTAAACTCCTGCAAGCACCATCGGGCTGAGGCATGACACGTTATTCAGAGATCTCATTAAGAGACCACTTTGAACGTTCAGGAACCGTAGATCCAGCACAGCCACTCCAGCTCATTACCAGATATCTCACATTAACTGGCCTGACATGGGGAAAAGCCTGGGAACGCGAGATGCGCATCCATTAGTAACCCGATCGCTTTTATAGACGGCGCAAAATCACTGGTCATGTGCGCTTTTTTTGTTCCCCTCCTCGACAAAAGGAATACGTTTCTTTTAATGGGCCTTTCATTTTCGCAAAAGTGAAAGAAATAAATGAATAAGTCTTGGGATGTGATGTTTTGTACTCAGAAGTTTCGACGTCAGTAAGATGACAGGAGCAGGCATGTGTGAGATATATCTCATCCATATTGGGAGGGAAAGAGGGAAAAAAAGACGAAGAAGCACACTGTGCGTCTCGGTGTTCCCCTCTGAGAAGCGGCGCGATTGAAATACGGCCTTTCCGCTGCGTTATTTACACCCCTCGCGTGACGCACTTTTACCCTTGCATCGTGCGCCCCCAGGGACAGTCACGGGCAGGTTTTCAGCGCGCGTACATGCTGCAGTGACCCCAGGTAGGACGTCCGCCCGCGGCTCTGCACTTTTCCGCGCGGGAGTGACGTCCTCGACAACGGCAGTAAAAATGAAACATCGCTTGTGATGAATCTCCTTGTGCTGTTGCAAAAATAAAAAAGGAGAACAGAGAGGAAGAGATGTCTGTTAATCTTCTTGAACGGGGATAGCAGGCCACATCTCTTACACACGTCGAGCTTCAGGCAGGTTAACCCGTTCCGCCCGGGACCAGCCACTGTTAATGTGGCCAGTGCGCACTGATCATGTTCAATGAACAAAAGGACCCAGAAGAAGGCCACAAGCAGGAGAAAAATTCACAGGAGTTCCACAGGGGCCTCTGTGTTGTCCAGGACAACCTGCTAACTCCAGGGCTTCTCTGTTCCTTCAAACTGCGTGGCCCTGTCAGAGCAATGGTGGGCAGAGACAGAGCTTGGAGATGAACCACCGGCCCTGTGGTGGAGGAGGAGGAGGAGGAGGAGGAGGAGGAAAAGAGCAGGAAAGCAATCATTCTTTCCCTCGTTCTGCCTCCCTCGTTTGGCGGCGAAGGGGATGCCGAGTGTGACCTCATTTTTTTCAGGAGGGTGTGTTCCAGCTGTGATGTGGTGGCCCTGGCTCTCGCTCCGTTAGCGCCGGCTGTCCTCTTTCCACGGTGATCGGTGATGCCAGGTCCTGGGATATGCAGACCAGAGGCAGGGGAGGGGGATCCCCTATGGGAGCTCTCCTGTGGGGGGTGCTGATGCACCCATGCTTGTTCAGGAGCCCGTGTGGGCCATTTGTCTAAGCCAAACCATGACGGGACAGGAGGAGAGGAACCAGGCAGGATTTCCAGAAAAGAAGAAATAAAAACAAGAGCCGGGTGGAGCTTGGTCCTGTGCCAAGTTTACCTGGAATGGCGGGTAGGTGTCGGGGGGGCTATGGGGACCCATGAGGAAGAAGCCCAGATGGACTGGTGCAGTGCCGAATGGCGGCCGGAGGGAGACGGGGGGCTGGCACGAGATGGACATCCATCTCCGGGGCAGACGTCGCTGCCACCGCCGTGTTTGAAGAGGAGTGACAGGGTCAGGGAGTGCACCCGGCCCTGTGTGTGGAATGTGTGACGCCGGTCTCGTGACCCTCTGCTGTGTAGAGGAAACAGGGGGGAAAGGACAAGGGGCTCTGTTCAAAACCGCCACAGTCGCGGTCAAAGACATCGCTCTTACGAAAAAAAAGGCCTCCATTGTCTCTAAAACATGGGAGTGCCCGTCGGGTTCAAAAGCCAAGAAATTATACACTTCTGGCAAAGAATTGGACCATTAAAATACAACATTAAAACAGATGAGCACATAAAAATGCGTTGTTGAAAAACAGGAAGTGCTGTATACTGCATTTGTTAGATTGTTTCTGAGTTACGTGACCTGAACTGTATTTAATCTATTTAATAATCACAGAACTGCATTGTTAACTGAAGGCTTGCCTCTACTAAATAAGGTTCATGAAAGAGTTAACTTTATGTATATTTGTAGAGCTATTCAGTGGTACCACACTGCTTCTCCAAAACTATGTCCATCATGCTGGGGTGAAAAGAAGGCTCTCTTTGTATGTGTGAGAGAGCTCTCTGCGTGTGCTGCTGGGAGGTAGGTGCCCAGGCTGAAATTCCAAAATATCGTAAAGCACTGAACGCTTCTCCCACTTCTTATGAATTACTCATGAGCCCCTGACCAGCGACGGGCAAAGATCGCGGGGTGGAAGACAAAAGCAGCAGCACAAAAGGGCAAGATTTCCTTGGCCTTCTTAGCCTGGGAGCTTTCAAAAAAAGAGGGGAGGGAGAGAGATATTCGACCGCGGCCGGACAAAAGGAGCCTTTATATATGGGAGAGGGCTGAAACAGGCACTTCATTTACGGGCTGCCTTGATGCGCCGAGAAGAACTCTCTGCGGGTTTCCTCTCGGAGTATCGCCGGCGAGCAGAGGGGTGGCCTCATTAAGAGGGGACCCAAGCCGGGCCCACTCACATGACTGGTGCTCGGGAGTTCATTCGTCCGTGGCCGGGTCACGTGACAGCCTCCAGTGGCTCAGTCACATGACACACTTTGACTGGAATTGATTAGGCCGCGGGCTGGATCACATGACTTCCCTGCAGGAGCTCACTTTGCCTGTGGTGAGGTCAGACGATAAACTTTCCTGGAGCTGATTTAGGCTATGGGCTGGGTCACATGACTGCACAGGAGTTTATTATGCAGGGTCACATGAGCATCAATGGCATTTCTGTACACTGGTCAGGCATGATTCTCTGCAAAACTCCCATCCCCCACAGGAGAAAGTTCTGGCAAAGACTGCTCTCTAGCGCTTTGCTCAGGAACATCCATTGGCAGCCAGGCCTGGAACGCATTCTAATTCTGGATGATTGACGGTTTAAAATACACTCGCAAGGATAATAATTAGAATCACCACCGAATGAAGAGCGGGCTCGGCGCTTGCGCGTGTGCCTCATTTGCATGTGAAGGCAAAGGGACCCTGGCACAGCGTGCGCTGTGTCACCGCTAAAGAGTGAGAGGGACGGCGTGGCACGGTGTTCCGCGAATGGCGCCGTTGCCTGGGGACTCCTCTTATCTCTATTGTAAGGCTCCCTCCTTTATGTTCTCCCGCATTTCCTTCAGAAGACGTGAGCTAAGTATGTCACTTCACCGGGTAACGCCCCTTCCAAAGATGGTTACTTGGTTTTGAGCGAATGTGTAATTCTGTTCCTGTTATAATATCAATAATTCATACTTATTTTAACCTCCAGGCATTTTACTCTGATGGATATATTCATGTGCTGTGCAGTATCTTCCCAAGACGGCGCCAAGCGACTGCCAACACAACACCATGTGATGTGTTCTCTTTGAGTGAGCGAGGCCCGGGCCCAAGCACTCTCTCTCCTCTAGGTCAAAGCAGCATCGTTCATTCCCAGACGCTAACAGAGCAATTCAGATAAGACCTCGCCTGAGGATGCAGAGTTAACCCCAGACTCAAGACCTCATGACCCCTGGCCCCCTCTCCGGATTTGGCTGCGCCACATGACATAGTGACAATGACACATGACAATCATTGCAGTGCATGATTGAAGCTCCTTCATTGCTTTTTCGCTTACTTGTGGGACACAGACTTCACCCATTTATACAAAGACAGGAACCGTGGAGGCGAAGTGCTTTACTCAGAGGTAAAATAACAGTCTCCTCATGCTAAGGGGCATCCCATTTGTCCTGGGTGGCCTCAGGGGCAAACACAGCCCCAAGATTTGTATACGGCCTGACGTGTCCCCACAGGTGATAAATAAGCATCTCAGATGTGTCGGATGGGGCTGTCTTTCCTTCTCTTCTATCCAATCATTTCAAGGATAGGGAGATGATGCCGCCATACTGTCACACACAGCCTCATGGTAGTCAGTAACACTACTTTTAGAGCACATATGCACCACCTTGCTTCCATGTTGTTGCCTCTGTGCTTTCTTCTCTTTCATCGCTCTTGAAAACTTAGGTGGCTGTGCTATAACTGCATGTAATCATTTGTCTCCTCCCATCCAATCATCACCTGCTAGGGCATTGCCCCAGGTAAAGGCTGGCTGCCTGCCCCAAGACCTGAGGCCTGAGCCTACTATTCTGCCAAGATGTCCAGCTGCCAGCATGCCAGTAGCCCAAGGCAATGCTGAGATGAAAAGCCACCGGCAGTTATGACGACCACTACAGAACCACGATGATCAACACCCACAAGCCATGGGGCTAACCTGAAAACCACCCAGCCAGTGAATGACAGATTCCCCTCTAGCCTGCCGCCGACCACCTCCCAAACCACTAACAGACTGCTAAATCATTTCTGATGATTTACACATGCTATATGTGTGTAGTATTTATGTTTGTATTGAAATATTTTCCGAATAGTTTCATTCAATTGCGACTTGGCTACAGGGCAGGGAATAATTCTCAGTTTTTGCCAGATTGGCCATGGGTTTTTTCTTTTTTTTGATTCCCTCTGAAAAACCTCTGTACTGCGCTTGGCTGCAACCTTGGTTGTAAAATGCTCTATATTAAATAAATGTTGTTGATGTTGTGGTACTTTATGACTTACTGCAGCTTGTATATGTGGAATGTGTATTTTCATAGTTTCAACTCCCCATTTCGTTCCAAATGAATTGCCATTATAAACATTAGGTCGTATATAATGGATGACTCTAAAACAGCAGCCCAATAACTTGTTAAGTTACATGGAACAACATTAAATATATGCTTATAATTATTTATGCTTATATTAATAACCATGTTTAAGTAAGCATTTTGCCTTTGCACTTTGCCTGCTTTAATTCACTGCAGCACCCATGGCTCCAATCATGTCCAGGTCACCCAGGGAATCATGGGAGCTTTGCCCATCCTTTTACAGTACCCACAGAGCTGGTGACACTGCAGATGTTTCCACATGCTCTACACCCTGAAATCGCTGTGCTACTGTTACAGCGGGCGACCTGTGGCTGACGCCCCCTTGCCCCCGTGATGAGCCACGCCGACAACAGCCCGCTTGTTTCCCGGAAACCTGAGAAACGATCGCTGGAGGGGGTAAACCACTGCCTGCACGCATGAACACACCTCTAAACGATCGTCATAGCCTTGTAATCAGCACTGTAAAAATCCCGCAACATTGTAGAAACACAAACAATTAAAAAGGGATTAGGATCCCGGCACCCAGATGCTCGCCGCATGTAATTAACATTCAGATGATGTGAAACAAAAATGGAAACACACACCTGTTTCACGCCACCGGAACACAAACAATATTAATCGTAAGTAGATTTTAGAACAATCTGTTGATTAGAACACATGACCTTTAGGAGCAATGTAGACACAAGCAGGGTACCCTTTACTTTCTCCATAGTGTGCCCCAGCTTGGATTACTTTGCACAAATTTGGATCCATTTTCACTGGCTGCATTATAGACTGATCATCGTGGGCCATGGAGGGTCATGGTGGGTTACTGTAGGTCATAGGTAATGGTGGGCTTTAGGTTATAGTGGAACATGGAGGATTATGGTGGGCCGAAGGTTATGTTCAGTCATAGTAAATGAGAGGTCTTTTGTGGCCAATGGGTCATAGGTCATTGTGGGCTATGGTGTGGTAGGTCATGGGTCATGTGAGGGTCATAGTTTGTGGTGGATCATTGTGTGTCAGAGTGGATTATTGTGTCATAGGTTATGGTGGATTGTAGTGGGTATTAAGTCAGGGTGGGCTATTGTATTATATGTTATAGTACACCATGGTGGATGCAGGGTTAAGGTGGGTCATGGTTGATCATCATGAGTGATGTTGAGCCATGATTAGCTTAGCCTGGCCTGCGGATCATACACACCCAGTGTAGTTTTGGAGAGACAAGTGAACCCAAGCAGCGTGATTTCAGACTGTGGGAAAATATAGCTCTATGAGAAGCCCCAGGAGAGCATGCATACCCCCCACGCTCACAGAGCCAGTTTTGAAAACAAAACCCTTGGGCTGCCAGGCAACAGCTCTACCCCCTACACAGACCTCCCGCCCCCTCATTTAAATAGCTCACTTTTGTTGGTGTCATCATATGCTTACACAGTTATATATCATACATATTACCAGCACAGAGACCACTGTGTTATTCAACACAGCCAGACCTCAGTCAGGGCCCCATGCCCCTCCTCTACATCAATACAACACCTGTTCCTATTGAGTGAGTGGAGCGATACCCCCTACCAAAATACACATCACCCACTTCCATTGGAGGCAAGGTGGATAGGGGACTAAAGGCTGTGGTACCTTTTCTCAGTTTTCAATCACAGCTCACTCCTTCTGTACTTTATCTTGCTTCCACCCCTGGGTGCAATTTGTGACCAGTGCGCAGCATAGCCAAAGGGAAGGCAAACCGGGGCAATGCAGCATAAACCACGTCAAACACCTCACAAATGGCAAATTTGCAGGTTCTCGAACACTGTGCATTAAATTCAACATCAGGCCCTCTTAATGAAAGTGTTACATTAACAAACAATTGTCTTATATGGGAGCAAATTTTTATTCTTATCAAATGCATATATGAATAAAAACGCTAATGAGGTGACCTGCGGTTTGTCTTCCTCTGTCTAAAAGCTCAAGGCGAGTAATGAAGGCACATTAGCAAATCAGACACCATGGAAGCATTCACATGGACAGGGCAAATGGCGATACATGATTTGATGGTCTACGACCTACAACCTATGACCTCATTTCTTTGGGTAAACAGAATCCTACCCCATATCTGCGTCACCTTGTGCTCAGCCCTGTACAGTTATTCCACTGTGTGAACATAATATTTGAACAAACATGTAGCAATAAATGCTTTGGTGACCTACGACCTTTCCTCCTTGGATACATAAAATGGTGTAATCTGGCTGTATGGTTTGCTTTTGGCCCCTGGCATGCTGTATTTATTATTTTGTGGATATGATTCGCTAACATGGCTGTGTTTCGAAAAGGTCACACAAATAGTGCTCTGCTGTGTATTTGTATCCCAGCATACACTAACACCAAATCAGCTAAAGCGTTAGCAGACAGTTAATTTGACCGACCAACTTGATCAGGTCAAATAAACAAGCTAAACATTGTAATGGTTTGATGGTGTTGCCTAATGTCCATGCATTTGCCCCATCGGGCAATAATCTGTTCTTCAACCATCTGTAAATTTTAAATAGTGGCATTCTCATTTGTGTCTGTGCTGTTTTGTGAAATGCATGTATTATCTGTTTGGCATGTAATGATGCTAACTGAATTTTGCTTTGTGGGGTTTTAGTAAAATTTATGAATGAATGAGCGGTTGGAAAACAAAATCTAGGGGTTAACCCTCTCAGCACTTGTTATCTTGTGGAAAAATCTGGAGTCACAAGACAACAAAGCTGTTAGTGGCAGTATCAGAATCAGGTTGGGGGGCACAGATCTCTCAATGAAACCTGCATTCCAGTTTTGCCTTTAATTGCCAAAGGAAATGCAGCAGGTAGATAAACAGTGGCTGGCTGGCTTGCAGTTGTCACATGGAAGGTGCCTTTGTGTCCTAGCTTAGCCTGACTGGAAATCCTTATGGAGAATGTGAAAAGAATGATATTTTTAGCTATATGGCCACTTTCCATGTGATGTAAGGTGTTGACGCTGTTGGTTTGCAAAGTAACAGACGCCTCAGCTTTAATACCATCGTTTAATAGCATGCAATCCGTCATGTGACAACGTTCTGGGACTGGCTGTTAGAGGAGAGACATGAGAAACGTCTCAGAAAATGTATCACTCGTTGAGGGAGACAGATATGTCTATTTTATCTTTTTTTGTTTTATGGACAACTTGCTTGAAATAACAAAGGGAGAGCGAGGGAAGAAGCCAAGCTGAATGTCTCAACGAAGAAAAAAGGATACAATGTTTTTTTTCTGTTATTGGATACAATATTATTGTTTTTCCGAGTTCTGTGTGGTTGGTATGTGTGGGCTGCTTCAATGTCTCCCTTTGGTACCAAACCACAGTGCTTGGAATGTCAAAGTAGGCAGGAATGCATGCTATTGTTACTAAAAAAGATTTGGATAGTCTACCAATTAATTCAACTAATTTGAAAATTGTTTTTCCATCAACTGATTAACAGACAGCCCTAAAATATACTGTAAATATCCATGCTATTTATTCCCTATTCTTCGTTTAACTGAAAGGATACATACATGAATGCAGTGATACATTTATTTTGATGCCCAGTATTTATAGAGAAATGTAATTACAATCAAACAAATATTATTTGTTTGGGTAACTTAAAATCTGAAGGCTAGTGCATTATTGCCCTACTGGCAGGACAATTTAACCAGGGAAATCCCCCCCCCACACTGCTCATGAAACATTTCCAACAGAGAGCAAAATACAGGAGTTAATGATAATTACCACTCTGGTTAGAATACGCTGCACCATGTTATTATATTGAGTAGTGCAGCACCAAAATTTACATTTGTAACAATCATGAGCTAAGCGATCTATGTGATCGGCAGAGTAATTGACAAATGAATAGAAATGGAGGGACATTCTCAATCATCTGAAATTGTTTCACAGATTGTTATTTGTGGAAATGTGACGGAGTGAACGTGGAGAGACTGGATCTGCAGTTATTTTTGGCTTAATCAGGCGACTTAGCCATTAGATACCCACATTGATGCTGAGAGGCCCCCTGTAGGACAAAGGTGGTATCACGGTGAAAAACTGGGGAAGATTCAAAGGCGCAGGTGGAGCTGGGGGAGTTGCGGAGGGGTGGGGGGGACAATGCCTAACAGGACAGGAAGGGGACGGTTCATATATGATGCACCGCAAATGTGGAAAATATTGCATACATTTTCTTCTTTCCGTGTTTTAGTCTGTACTCATACGGGCGATCGTAGATGAAAGGGAAATCGGAACAGAGCTCCATTTTGCCTCTCCTAACCTCCCGGTTATTGCATTCCTGCGGGCGACACAAAGCCATGAATAAAGAGTAGTCATATGCATCTCTCCTCCTTTGCTTCTCAATTGCATTGATCTGTCCCTCTCAAGTACAGAGTGCTCCTTCTGGCAGATAACAAGAAGTTATGAGCCATTGAGCCGGGCGGATTGAGTGACTGGAGTGAAGGACACTGTTTACCCGGAGTGCCCCGGGGTGGGATAAACTCAGGGGGTGACCTTTCGCACGCGCGGCCATGTTCCCCGCAAAAGAACGAGTTTGCTTCAAAGCCTCACGCCGGCCCAACCATCGCACATGTGCCCAATCGATGACCCACACATGTAGTGGTCTGTTGAGGTGGAAATCTATACATTACATTACATACATTTAGCAGATGCTCTTATCCAGAGAGACTTCCAGCACAAAAGAGGAGAGTGGGAGCACAACGCTATTCAAGCCCTACCACAAGTTAACTTGTGTTAACCTGGCTAGACAGTCTAGAAACTAAGGGAGGCTAAGTTCATACAATACCATACATGACAGTCACTAGACCACTGAATCCAAAACACACTGCGATGCTACACGTAAAATGACCAACAAGTAATGCAAGTAGCAGGTGCTAGGGGGTGGAGATTGAGATGGAACTGAGATGCAGTCAGAAGAGGTGGGTCTTCAGTCTGTGGCGGAAGATGGCCAGTGATTCCGCTGTCCTGACACCTTTGGGAAGTTCTCTCCACCAAAAGCAGAGGTGTGCGGATCAAAAGAATTTTAGCAACTGCATTCATTAAAGATCAGCTGTCTTGAAAGTTTCTTCATTTCTTCGTCGAGGCCTTCATCAATGAATCTGTGTTATTCTGTTGGCAACCTTTATCTTCTTCGCTCTGTTAGAAGCAGGTATTATAAGCAACAAGAAAGTGCAAAGCTCTTTGCCAGGAAAATGTAAGCCACAGTTATGATTACACTTAAGCAGCATTAAGTACACTCTCAAAAAGACAGTGCATTGTAACTATGTACAGTTACACCATAAGACCTTGTCAGTTAGCCAGCCAGAACCATTACTCATAATCACTGCACCACGAGCCTGTGCTCATCAGACAGAACGGTGTCCTCACCTGGCCTGGGCAGTTGTACTCAGAAGTGGTTGAGAGGACCAAGCTGTTTCACAGATGAGGCACAGGGATAATGAGTGATCACACCGCTGACCCCAGTGGACAGCAACCTTAAAATCCTGAGGCCTCCCATGGGTAATAACATGGGGTAAAAAAAGAAAAACATGGCCACCTGACAAAATTCTGACTTCTCTGTTCATTTCAGCCACTGAGGGCACAGGAGATCCGTGGTTTTAAAGCATTCACAGACGTTTAGCAGCTCGATATTGAAATGAAGTTTACTTTGGCACGAGCGCACCTTGCGAAAAGTTCCTCTGAGATAGCAGCTGCAGTTATAACTGACACATGTTCCTGTCTCTGTTAGTGAAGCTCATCCCCACGCCCTCCCTCAGCAGCTGTTCATTTTCAAGAAGCCGTAATTCTCTTCCCTCTGCCCACTGGTCTCTCACTTGGCACTGGAGGAGGGGAAGTTCACGAGATCAAGTGACTTTTTGATTTCGGCCGCCGCTGCTGAAAGCCTTTTGGTGCCATGGCCAATTATACCGACAGCTACGGAAGTGACAATGGGGGAAACAAATGACTATGGCAGCAGAGGGGATTTGGGTTGATGGACGATGTGGCTCCACCTGATGTCTCTAGCACTGGGCATGTGACTTGCTTGCTGCTCCAGCTTATACATACAGAAAAGAAGGAAGAACTTTTCCTGGACAGGTCCAGCGTGGTGAACGGGGAAGTGTGCGGCGTGGCTGGGTTGTCAAGGCCGACCAATAGGAGAGTCCTGGTATCAGAGGCCGGATATGTCAATTGACCCCCGGTCTCTCCTCAACAGCGCTGACCCGTTGGCGCTGATGACGTTACTCACTGAATGTGGCGAACGCAAACTGCCGGCTAAATGCCCGCTCGCTAGCTGGTCGTTTTGCCCCCCCCCCCCACGTGGTCTGCATGCCTCTTATCGCCTCTGTGACGGCTGCATGAGCGGGGCGGGCCGGCGCAATTTCATCACACTTCAGGACGAAGGCAATTTTCCCTGGCCCCCATCTCTCTGCACTCAATGAAGGAATGGCATGCGCGGGCCCTGATAACGGGAGGCATGTACACACACACACACTCCCTACGCCACCCCGTCCTCAATTTATTTCAATTTGATATGGATGAGGAACGTATTACACCCTTTTTTTTTTTTTTGCTCCCTTCTCTTTGCGCCGGGTGGATACATTTGGCTGAATGCATTTCGGAATCTGTGATGCTCCAGAGGCTCCGTATCAACCCCCCCCACCCAAAAAAATCCCCGACAATGCAAATTCTGGTTTAACCAGAAGCAATCCCGATGCTGCTCGGGAAATGCTGAGTTCTAACATACACAAAGCTTAAGAAATGCCGCCCGGGTTGTCCTTGGTGTGTTTTCCTCTCAGTGTGAGGGACTCTGTTGGCCTCCATCCCTCCCGTATGTCTGGGTCTGTCTTATCTACAGGCTCCTGAAGGAGGGCTGAAGACTGGAAAGTGCTTCATTTACAGACAGAATAAATTTCATTCAGCTTCTATCTGGGATGAGAATGGCTGGGTGGCACCGTTGGCAATATACAGTCAAGACTGACGCATTTCACTGGAATTGCGGCTGGAACAGCAGAGCATCACTGAAAGAGGGAGAGAAGATGGTTTAGTATTTTTGTTTTGTGTGAGTGTGTGTGTGTCTGTTTTTTCACTTCCTTACCTCATCACTTAAACAGTTTATTAACTACAACAGCAAACAGGAAGCAATCCTGTCCTAGAAGCCCGACACTAAATTCTCCCCAGAGTGGCTGAGCGTTTATTTTTTTTCTCCCTCTCCGCTGAAATGTGTTGTCGAAAATCGCTGGCAATCAGTCCTGTTTAAATGCTCCTTCATACTCTTATTGCTTCCTCTCCAGAGAACATTCTGCCAATGTAAACCGTGCTGTCAGTCAGACGCATTTACTAATAACGGCTCACTATTTATAATCGCTCGCTCGCGGGGCGTGAGCCATCATTCAGCCCGGAACGTTATATCTGATCGCGGCGAGTGCTCCCGGGGGACCGCGCTTGCAGGGATGCAGGGAGAGGAGTGAGAAAGAGAAGCAAGCAAGAGAGAGAGAAAGAGAGGGAGAGAAAGAGAGAGAGAGCGTTTTCGTTTGATCACCCCTCCCCACCCAGGTTTAGAGACAGGCACTCCAGGACTGAATGGCAGGGAGGCTGGCTGGGAACCAGGCATGGAGAGGAGTATGCTGAGCCTTCCAAAAGAGATCTAATGGGTTCTTCAAGCTGTGGCGGGACAGAGGGGCTTCAGTTCAACAGAAGTACGTTATGAGTGACCCCTCTAATTGTGGTACTGGTGTTTAAATGAGAGCAAAATTATCTAAGGGACGGATGGAAAAAGAAGATAAAAAAGAAAATAACTTCTTCTAAATAGAGAAGCAAGATATATACTTTTACCAGCTGAGTGGAAAAGCCTGAATTAGAAGCTATTGAATCAATCATAAGAGCTTCATAACCTAGTGAACTATTCATAACACATTAACATGACGTCTGACTGAAAAGGTTACAGACTGAAACTGACCATAACCCAAGCGCTAAACCTTGTCCTATTACAGTGACACAAGTTACCGAACCAGGTGCAGCTCGTAAACCTTGCTTTACATCAAATGCCATGGCCTTGTGGTCAGTGCATTGAGGCGATGAACTGCTGACAGGTGGGACGGGAAAGGAAAGGCAGCAAAAAAAGGAAACGCCCATATGGGGATAACCCCTCCTCCCTTTCCCCACTGACACACATTTCTGTTGGCTTTGGCAGCACGTGATACATCATTCCAGTAACTGCCAAAGTGCATAATGATCATCAAACCAGAAGCAAACTGTAAAATCAAAGCTACATCCACCCTCTGGCATGTCACTTTTAATCATGTGGGCCACGTTAGGGGGTTGTCACGGAGTTGTTGCGTATGGTGAGAAGAAGGGGATAAAACACTTCATTGTTGTCAACAGCAGAATGTCACGTTTCGCACGCACTGACAAAGGTCTCGCAATCATACGATGTATAGTGGCGTGCATGCTGTCACCTGTATGAAAATGGCAATGATTTAAGTAAACTGATTTGTTTTGACATGCATCAAAAATGCATTCCCTATCTTCTTTAATTCGTACCTTCACATAAAAGGATGTACTTTTTTTTCAAAAAAGGTAATGGATAATCCTGGCTGCTCTACGATTTTTTTTCCCTCTGTACTTCTGTGACATTAATGAATTCATCAGCTGCTACCCAATAAATGATTCAGTGATCATCAAGCCGGGAACAGAGGATGAAAGCCGGGATGAGATTAGAATTGTTACAGCTTTAAAGGAGAGGGCCTCTAGGTGTATTTATATGCAAGATGTCAAACAGAGGGTCTGTGTTTTTAAAGGCTGTGCCTGTGACAATCAGCGGAATTGGGAAAGCTCTGGGATTTATTGATCTGACTGGTGGTATTCTGGTGTGTCAGTCTTGCTGAAGAGTGTTTTCACAGTCCAGAACCTTCCCTGCCGCCTTTGAGCAGCTGTATAGCTCATTGGCTACGTACTCTGACCACAAGAATGGACCACGATCCTTTAACGGCTAACCATTTCAAATTAAAAGGCGCAGAGGTCAAGCATGTCGCAGATATGTAGATATGCACAAAGGAGGCCCTGTGGAATTTGCTTTAGATAAGAAGGTACGGGCAAGTGCACGGTGCGCCGAGGTATTTTCCATAAAAAAGAGGACGGTGCCAGGTGGGGAGTTAATGACGTGTTAACAGAAGGGGACCCATCCTGAAGAATAGCCTTTAAACCCTTGCCGACCCTTTCCCCCCTCCTCCCAGAACCCCCGTCTGCTGAGGACGCTCTCCGGCTGCGTTCCTCTCGCCATCTCGTTTCTCCCCAGATATGAAATATGAAAGGCGCAATACCAAATTGTCTGATGGAGATGAGGCGGACGCGCCACGTCTGGGGAGGATCAGAGGGGCTCCCGGGATTAACGTTTCATGTGACATTAATGACATCGGCTCCTTTCAAGAAGGAAGAAAAAGAAAGAAGAAAAAAAATTTCTATCTCGGAGAGATCCGCCGGAGAACACAGAGATCCTTCATGGGGGGAAAAAAAAGGCTGGAAAATTACACCTTTCAGTGGACACTTCTCCTCCTCTCACAAGCGAGGGGGCTACGCTGATAACAGCATCTCTTCCTCTGTTCTTCCAGCCAATTGCAGTTATTATAGAGTTCCCGCTTTATGCGCTGCCAATCCAAAGTAAATGATACATGTTGCGAGGGACTGGAAGCGTTTTTAATTGCGTTAAGTAGACGGTGACACCGTATCATCATTCGCCGCTGGTGGAGGCCGTTTTTTGTAAGTGATTGAAACACTGAAGATGCTGGAAGGGGGAGCAGGCTTTGAGTGCGTCTTCAGCGTGTGTGATGAGGAAAACGGGCAATCCCCTCTTTTACAATGTGGCACTCTCTGGGATGCCCCCACCATGACCCAGACTGCTGGAAACCGAATCCCATTTTCCCACAAATGCTGGAAATCCAAATTTTCTCCAAAAAATGCTAGATGTGTAATGAATCAAGTGAAACATTCATGAGGTATTAATGCTGTTTAAACATTTGTGTATTTCAATATCCTTACACAAATGCAGTACAGCATAAACGATCAGATATCTGACACACGCTGCGTAATGCTTCAGGACTGCCAGCATGCAGAGGACCAGGGGGATGCAAATCATGGGCTGTGAACAGGTGTTTATTCAGAGTGTGAACAAAACAGGCACACCTTTAAAGAACGGTGTGTATTGGAGCCCATGAGAGGCCCTTTGTCCCAGAACGAAACAGCTGTTTTCCATACAGACACATTTCATTTGCTTTTTGTTTGTTGAAATTAGCACTGTTGCTCTTCATAAACCACAGAACGCCAAAGCGCTTAACTGCCCGTTATTTATTTAGGTTTATCTTTTACAAGATGCATCCTTTCTTAGCGGGTCTCCCGGGTTGATTGTGTTTCTTGCAAAGGTTTCATGCGCTGAAACTGGAAGCGGCCAATCGCACGTCTGTTCCAAGATGTCACCGCCACTGCTAATAAAAGGGGGGGCATATCAAAGGAGGGCTTTTCTCAACAGCTTTCATTGGGCCACCTTCACAAACATCAGAAAAACTCTGCAGTTTGCTTTGGTGATTTCTGAAAAACGCAAACGGCGGCCACACCGGCAATGCACATTGAACGAGGCAGTGATGATCTCGGACTGATCCAGATATCATTTTTTTTGTCTTTAAATGATTATTTTGACGCTGCCTGCAGGTAATGAATCTCAGATTCATCTATTCATCTCAGCTGGGGTTTCTTTGCCCCTCTCTGTGGGTCTGTGTCACTCGTCCTGCTAATGTGATGCAGAGAGAGACTCATTATGTCTCTTTGAGGTCCGGCACAGACGTACGGTTTACCCCTACACCCGTTCATCTCCATATCTCTTCATCTCCTTCTCAGGTTGCTTGCTTGACCTCTGCGAAGACAGTGAAAAATTGACTAGAATATATTTTTTTAATTTACTGATTTACCAAAGCAAAGTTCCCGTGTTACACACATCCAATAGCATACTGTTTCAAGCCGTGTCTTGAACTGAAATTGCATTTGTGTGTTGTGAGTTCTTTCACTCAGATTTGTGAGGGACCGTGAGTGGGGCGAGGGTGACTTCATTAAGCTGACTTGCTTTAGTTGGAACAATCAGCTACCACCCTCCACCCCCCCAACACACACACACACACACACACACACACACACACACTTAGTCTCCATAGTTCAGCACAGTTGTTGAACACTGGTGGGAACCGGAAGTCTCCTGTACCATCATAGCCACTAGCCTCTTCTGAACTTCCCATAACAACAATACTTCATGACTGATGGCTCGATATGAGAAGTCTGTTGGAGGGGCAAGATTCCTCACCAAATTCCTCACTGTCAAATGTTTTCTTCTCTTCTTCTTAAGGGGGGTGCCAGAATTTTGGGGTGTTTTCATTACATTGAAAGGAGCGACGTGTGACGAGGCGTGGAGACTCTCTGCTGCGTTCCGGGGGAGCCGCACTGTGTGTGAACTCGTTTCGGAAAGTAGCCTCAGGGAACGTGTCACTTTCAGAGATAAGCCCTCATGAATGGATTTATATCCGTTCAGAAGTACACTTGTGCTCATTTTAAGGAAAAAAAAGATTGCTGTGGTTGATGAAGACGTCCTGTTTCTGGGGTACTAATCTGGTCAAACCTCTTCCGTTATGGTGTTATTTTTTTTTTTGTTTAAATTTGATGTCATCATTCTGGTTTCCTTGGGTAACAAATGGCAATGTGCTGGCGGCTGCTGATCAGAGGGAAATGGTGAAAGATTCCGAGTTCAAACCTGCGACATGATCGCCCGACATGTTCCACCCCGGGGTGCACTTGGGGGGGGGGGGGGGGGGGGGGGGGGGGGTAATTTTTAAATGAGATCGATATCCCACCTAACATTCTCTTTGAACATATGTATCAAAGTGGAGAAAATGGTGTTTGGTTTGATGTTTTTTTTGGGGAAAAAATCAATTGGCTCTAACAAATTGCTCCCTCTTCAGTTGTTTGGTGTACATGGTTCCACACCTGCATGATACAGGTGGGACTCCACGACCAAGATGAACTCACTCATGCCTTGCGTCCAAAAACAAAAAATGGTTACCCTTACTGCAAAGACTATGACAATCTATAGCCCAAGACTGGCCAAGCCTGATTAAAAGGGACAGATGCATCTTTGGAGTCTTTTGCAGGCATTAAAGTCAAGTTTGACAATAAACTTTTCTGAAGTTTAAAATCAGAGAGCCATATTTCAGCTCTGACTTTTAATGGCTGGCTCCTGGTACACACTATGGACCGGGGGGATCTTTCTCAGTGGCACTGCTATATCCATGTCACCCCAGGCAGCTGTGCCGAGTGACCGCGGTCCTACTCTAATGAGCACGGGCCATATGTTCCGATCTATAGGTTACCAAGGTGATCGCGCTCTGAGCTGCCTCAGGTATTAGCACCTGTATGATCTTAGAACGTGTTAATATCCGGACTGTCGACACCTTCATCTGAAAAGGTCGCGCGTTCCATTGGAATTACGTTACTCTGTAATGTACATTCTTTAAACTTATTTGAAGTTTAGTTAACCTTTATTTTACTAGGTAATACTGAAAGTCAAATGAAAACCAATTCTCATTTTCAATGACGATGTAGGGGAGAATATTATTTGGTGGAAGAGCATTATTTAATCAAATAACTCAGGGATTTATTAGAAGACCAGACTGAAAGAGCCTGATTAGGATTTTAGCCAGGACACCAAGGAACCCCATTTGAGACAAATGCCAGGGGATCTTTAATAATCACAGAGAGGCACGGTGTCAGTTTAATGCATCATCTGGAAGATAGTGTCTTTTACAGCACTATCTTCACTACACTCAGGAAAACTGCCCCCTTCTGGCCCAACAACACCACTCTCAGTATCTACTGGGTTTTCCCAGAGGGTCTCGCATCCAAGTATTAACCAAGCCAAAGCCTGCTTAGCTTCAGCCATCAGGCAGAAGAGAGTTGCAAGGGTTTGGAAGGATGACAGTCACTTCCTTGGTCTGATAATGAATACAAATAGACACACACACATACACACACACGCACACACACATGCACTTACACACACTCACACAGAGAGACACATACACAGAGACTTTGTTTCTGACCCCTTTTCTTTTCTAATTGCGACTGTGAGCCGATCATGTTTTTCCGCTCTTTTTTCCCCCAGAAATGAGTTCTGAATCTATTGGAGCACAATGTCCTCTTGTTTACTTCAATTCCGAGCCCATTTGGAGAGGCGAATGAGCGGGGCACTAGAGTAAAAGCTTTTATTAGAGCCGGTCCCTGGGAGAGGGAGGAGGCGCGCCTTCTCTGAGGCTGCTCCGCCCGCCCCAGACTCCCGCTGCGGCCACCGAGCCCCTAATAGGGCCATTGGCGGGGTCTCCGAACATCTGCTGTCAAAACCGAATTATCCTCAGTCAACAAAAGCGGCACGCCAGCGCCGATCCTCCCTCTACAAGCCCGCGCCCCTGGCACGCAGTGTCTGTGGCCTGGCATGCGGTGTTTTTAAACAAGCCGGTACGTGAAACCCCCCGCTGATTCGGTTTTTGGCGGGGAGCCCAACCTGCATCGCTCCTGTGGGAGGTCTGAGCTCCTTGTCCCATCCCCCCCCCAACAGCGGGACCCCCTGCTCGATTACACCCCTCCGCAGTCGCACATCTACTCTGCCACTGCCCAACTGGCATGGCCTTCCAAAAAAAACATAACCCCCCAGGCATGATCCCCCTCCCCGCTCCACCCCCCACACCCCCTTGTGATATGCAGTTCCTCTCTTAAATCGACAAACAGTGGAGAGCAAGTGACAGCTTTTAAAATAGACTGTGGAAATTTATGTTGTGCTGTTGTCTGTGGCGGTATGCGTTTTAACATGCAGTGCTGTGCAGTGATTAATTAAGCAACTTGGATTGTAACCAGACCTAGTTGGATTCCTCCACAGGCCACTAGACGTTACGTTGTCGAGTACAGTACTTAACCTGAATCGCTGCGGTAAATATCTAGCCGTATGACATCACATTATGTACCATACAATGTTTTACGTGATCCACTTATACAGCTGGATATTTACTGAGGCATTTCAGGTTAAGTGTCTTGCCTAAGGGTGCAGCAGCATTGGGAATTGAGGCAGGAGGCTATGGGTTGTGAGACCTGCACTGCTTAGCCTATGGATGGATTGTCACGTGAAATAAAGGTAAGCAATACATCCCTGGATGAGGAGATGTGCCTGGTAAATGATCTTTGACAGGATGTTGTTTTTAAGCTGTGCTCTTGCATACATAGGCAATGACACAGGCTCATGTCACCATACCTGACTGTGCTTGTGTGTGACAGATATCCCGAAACTCTGGCACCTATCACCATTTCTCCACATGCTGGTTTCAAAAAGTGTGGGATGGGCTGTCCCTCTGATGGGACACAGAACTTGGGCACTTCTATCAGTCTAGTTTTTTGGGTCACCCCCTCCACGTGTTTGGTAACATCCATTCTAAAGCACTTTGCTGAAGGGTTCAGCAGTAAAGAACACCCTTCCGTATCCCCCATTCGCTACCAAAAGAAACTAAAGACAGATGCCCCCTTCAGGCCTGACATGTTGAAATCCTGGTATGCAAATAAACAGGCAGACGTTCACCATTATTCAAAAGGGATAATGCAAATAGTGCGACGTGAAACTAGTCTACCCTTCCAGAGACATTATGTCATGAAAGATGGAGTCACAACAGGACCGGAGATGCTGGGGGAGACAGCATTCTCCCATCCTCAGCACCTCTCCCTCTGTACCTCTGTCTCTCAAGGATTTGAGGATTCGAAGTGGCTTTATCAGAGTGACAGAATTTATCCAGCGTTACCAAAGCATTTAAAGCACAAACACACAAGATGAACTGTCCCTCCCTCCCCTCCCTCCCCTCCCCCCCTTCCCTCACAGCAAAACGGAAAAATGTACAGACGAACAAAGAGGAAAAGAAAACTATGTAAGACAAAAGAAGATAAATGATTGTTGTTCTATTTTTAAACTGTATTTTAAACTTTATTTTCCAGACAAACTCTCTCAGTCTCTATCTCTCTCTCCCTCTCTCTCTCTCACACACACACACACACACACACACACACATTCTGCCCCCACCTACTCCATCCCCCCCTGATGAGGCCAGCATCAGTGGGATCAAGCAAACATCTTACTGACCCCTCGGTCATTAAAAGAGGAAATGCAGGCAAGGGACAGAGATTCTAATTTTATCTTCCTTTTTTTTGTCTGCCGGGGTGAGGATTTGCTGATCCTCCCGGCGTCCTCCGGGACAAAGAAAACAAAGATAAAAAATGATTGAGTTTTCTGAGCGCTGCATTGTGAGTGGTTTTGCGTGACAGTTAATTAAAGGCAGGGATTGCGATCTTTAATGGCTGTCAATTAAAACAAAATTAGAGGGAGTCGGCTCGCGGAGATAGGGCTATCGGTGTCCCTCCGTCGCTCCGCGGCGACGGGGATGGGGAAGGCGTCAGCGCGAGTTTCGTCACTGTTGGAAAGCCGCCCCCCCCCCCCCCCCCCCCCTTTCTAAAGGATAGTGCAACCCCCTCTTAAAGGTGGACAACAGCAAGCACAGGAAAAAAAAACATCTCCACAGGTTTAGGGCATGTTGTGGAGTTGTTTCAGCTTATGTGTGGTGAGCGTTGGGGCACAAAATGGCTGTAATGCAGCACCAAGGTGGGTGCTACATATGGTGGTGGCAAAAATGAACCCCACCCCCGCCCCGAATTAAGAAACGCTTTCAAATCCTGTCCACGAGATACCGTCCTTTTCACAATAAAACACAAACACCTGGTACGGACAGCTCTTCCCAGGGTGAAAGGCACACACTCTCTTAGATTTTCGCAGAAACGCGTTGCGACACATCAACTTCCCTGTCTGTGCTGCCGATGCGAAACCTAAGCCTTCTGCAAAATTGCAAGCGCGAGCGTTTATGCCAATTCATTTCTTTTTGGAATCATTTTCGCGTGACGCCCTGTAAAAATCACTTAGCGGAAATTTCACGGGGAAAGAGAATTCTAAATGAGGTCTGAGTGATGACTGGTAGATTAAACTGACACACAGAAATCTGTGAATGAAGCGCGATTTCTGGCCTGTTAAAACGCAATTCCGCACCCCTTCGTCAGTCCTCTTTTCCGGCGCGGATGCTCGACCGAGACTGTCATTACTCGCCCAGGACGACTTCAGACGCCGACTGTTTTGACCTCTGAACTGTACACTCGTGTGATAAAATGAAATGGCAATTTTTAGGTAGAGCCCGAGTGCTGCTCCCTAGAAATTGTAAAATCACGGGGTTACCGCTGTCACACTAACTGCCCGCGTCTACTGTGTGGCACATGAATAATTCATTGGCACGCCAGGGGCCTCATGTTTTATTGAGAAATTCCATGTCATCAGAAGAATATGGCACCGTGGGTATATCATTCATACAGGACAGTTAGTTGATGCTTATATCTGTACACACATACGAGCGCGCGCACACACACACGCACACAGAGCGTTGCGTTGTCAGCAAGCTATAAAGAACGTCCTCAGACCATAGCTGTTTATGTATCTGTTCATCACACTCACTGAGTGAATAATTGATGTTGCGGAGTGGCATTTCAAAAGAAACGCGCTTATCATGAATGGCGTGGATGCCACCTGGAAGAAGCTCTGTTTTAATTCAGCATTCATTTAACAGAAGTGCAGAGAGCACGAGAAGAAAAAAAAAACAGCACTTTCAGATGCGTTTCTTCTTTTTCTTCTCTTGCACATTCGGTCGCTGTGTGTCTGTACGCCGCTCTTTAAACGACCAGGGAAGAAGGAAGGCAGCATGTGACAGCGAGCTTGCACCTTGGGTAAATAAAAGTGCTCGTCGCACGGGGCTTCGAACATTTCCTCTAGTAATGGAAAGCAGCGGGGAAAAGAACGGCGTTTCTGCGCCGGTCAATATCTGCCCAGCCCCACAGTGATGGCGAATTTGCAACAGTAGAGCGATGCAGTAGGTGGAGGATTTTAAGACCGATCCTTAAATAGATCCGGCCCCAGCTGAAGCCCTTCTCCTATTATCTGCGCCTGAAGCAACTCAAAGATTTTTTTTGCCAATATAGGTTTAAATTTTAAGTATATTTTATGCCACTTAAATTTCTTAAACCGTCTGTTTTCGAATATTGCAGCTGTACCGCTACTTTAACCATCAAAGATGTCCCTTTAACTACACGAAGTCTAAGAGGCTGATGATAATAATGGGCTGCTAATAAACTTTACCCCTGCCCCCTCCTCCTCCTCTTTCCTCCACCAACACACACACGAACGCACGCACACACACACTCCGAAAATGAGGGTGATTAAAAAACAAAAACTAATTCAAATCAGTCTTACTGGCATGATTAACACAGGGCATTGTATTGCCCAGGCGCATCAATAATGAATCCAACACAGCAACAAGGGAAAAAAGTCAATGAAAACAATTGTATAACAATGGCATTGACAATAACTATAATAATGACGATGGCGGAAATAATAACTACTTTATTTTGCGGACAGCGGGATGGCCTGCTGCCTGTTTGCTATCCCTCAGCAATTAATATTAATATTAATAACAATAACAGCCGTCTCCTCAACCCCTCTCCGGTCCGCCGTAATTGCCAGACCTTGAGACCCCTGCAATCAATAACAAACAATTGAGATATTACAGCGCTGCGTGTTGGCGTTGTGATAGTTGCGGGCCGACGCTGACGTGGGTCAAGAATGCTATCCGAGACAACTGTCATATGAAGGACTCTGCAAAGCCGACGAACTGCGCCTCCTCCCCCGTGGCTCTCGTTTATTACAAACAAGTCTCGGTATTGCGCGCTAATGAATCTTATGAGGAATGCTTAACTGGGGGGAAACAGTTTCTCCTGAAAAATGCAGCGACCGAAATTGTCTCAAAACCCTTTCCGACCGCCGCGATGAGATGAGATGCCGGCAGTAACCATGGAGACAAATTCCTATGGTATATCTCGCTTGGCATGAGGACGGAGTCAGGGAGGATATAAAAGGTTTGGCAACACAACTTGGCCAAAAAAGTAAACGGGACAGTGAGACCAGATAAAGGCAACCGTTATATAACCTGACCTATTGAATAACACCACCTATAAAAAGGAAACGCAACAAACAAAACTGCACTTGCATTGGCAAAAATGAAACTGAATCAGTCACACTTTACAAACATCTCTGTGGGCAGTGCATCCATGAAATCACACCGTGGATGCGCAAGCACCGTGCAACCGTTACGCAAGGCTTGCGGTTACGTAACTCGCGTAGTTACATAAAGGGTTAATTCTGAGTTTGGGCTTAGGCTTCGGGTGAGGGGCAGGGCGAGGTTTATTTTGATAAAATGCGTAATTATATAAACCTTAAACGTCTATTCCACGGCTTGAGCTCTGTAATAGGATCCAAGAACATCGAAATTATGCAGCAGAACCGATGGTGTTGCCGGTTCATCCTCGAGCTATCTGTATTTTAATGAAAACCAAAGCCTCATTTTCAGGAAAGTCATTCAGTTTCAAAGCACACATTTTCTAAAAAGACAAAAGAGTGTGCATAAACAGATAACGGTCAAGTCATTTAGTAACCATTGAAACAGAACAGCACAATAAAATCCATTTCAGAAGAAGAAGAAGAAGAAAACACTTCAGAAAAGCAAGTTCAGAAATAGCCTGTGACAGAATGTCAGGGCGATCGTCATTGCTGAATATAAGCGTAAGGATCCATTACGCTGTATTTATGGGTGCAGACTCGCGAGGGGCCTTTAGGATCCAGCTGAGATATATATCTGTGAGGTGTTAGGATGGAGAAAATGAAACATGGGGATATGACAACAGGGGATGTGTGACACTGTGAATCGAGCACCCTGATCTGACCTCTACACCCAATGCCATAAAGGTGAAAACCTATGCAGTATGGCAGTTATACTGTACTGGGCCTTTAAGAGTCTGGAGGAATGGGGATCAGAACCTATGCTGTACTGCGACTATACTGGGCTTTTAAGTCTAATACCATGGGGGTCAGAACCTATGCAGTATTTTTGTTGCACTGAACTGGAACTGTAAGAGTCTAATGGGGATCAGAATCTATGCAGTACTTTTGACATACTGGGATGTTAATTCCAATGCCATGGGGATCAGAATTAGTGCAGTACTGTACTGTGCCTGTAAGAGTCCAAAGCTAAAGGGATCACAACCTACACAGTACTGCAGTTAGGCTGGGATCTGAAGTCCAAAGCAATGGGAGCCGACCTGTAGGCAGTACTGCATTTATACTGTGCAGCGCTTACACATACAAAGCTGAAGAGATCAGAGTGTCTCCAGTGCTGCTGATATTTTGAGCCTGTAAGAGTCTGCCGCAGAAGGAATCAGGAACTGAGTCCGCACAGCACTGCAGTTCTAAAGCCTAAAACAGCCGGGCTGCTAAAGGAAGATCAGCATCTCTGCTGCTCTGCTGTGGAGCAGCAGCATGAAGCAGCAGCCATAACAGCGGAGCCCAAGGGGGGGACATGGCTAATGTATTCATCGAGGATGTATACACTGATTCTGTAGGCATATATATTTCGCTCTTTCCCTCTAAAGGATTATGAGAATAACGACTCATGCAGAGGGTGTTGTGTTAATACGAAAGGACAATGTAACTGACCACGAGGGTTAATGGATTTGACAGATAAACTGTTTTTGAAACGCTCAGTTTCCAGTGCTCAGTTTTCAGGCAGCTCCGAGCAAGCGCGCAAGCATTCAGGGGTTTACGTCTTATTTCAATAACAAAAGAGGCCCCGGTTCACAAAGCAGGCCCACGCTGTAATTACCGGGCCATTGTACCTTAATGCTGGCGGCCACAACATGAAATAATTACCTCTGCCATGCCACAGTGGATCTGCTCTGGTGCCATTCGCGGCCGGCGCAGAACGACCTCACAACATTCACTCAATGTTGCACGGATCTGGTCACACTGTGCTGGTGTCACGACGATGTTAAAGATGATGTCATTTGTTTACCAGGTTTGGAGGCGAGAAGGCCGGTTTGTCCAATTCAAAAAAAGATGGTTGCCATGGACATGGGTTTCCTTAATTAGTTATTTAGAGAGAGGAACAGGAGACTTAAACCTAGCCTTCCATTGATTGTCTTGGGGAACGTGAGATCGCTGACCAACAAAATGGATGAACTCATAGCATTGGCGAGCAGTCAAAGTATCGAGAGTACAGTTTGTTGTACTTCACAGAGACATGGCTGACGGGGAGCATACTGGACTGTTCGGTTGAGCTAACCGACTTCACACTAGTGCGAATGGACTCCCTCTCAAAAACCCTTACTAACTACACTCAGTATGTGAAATGCAAAACAAGGGAAAATAAAATGTTGGATTTGCTGTATACCAACGTGAAGGAGGCATACAGCTTCACCCCCCCTCGGCGGATTAGACCACAACCTGATACATATTGCACCCCGGTACAAACCTGTAGTCAGACAGCTGCTCGCCACCACCAGGACTGTGAAGGTATGGTCTAGAGCAGAGTTTCTCAAACCTCTCCTGGAGGACCCCTTGTCCTGCATGTTTTAGATGTCTCCCTGCTCCAACACAGCTGATTCAAATGATCAACTCGTCATGAACTTCTGAAGCTGCTTAATAACAAACTGATCATTTAAATCAGCTGTGTTGGAGCAGGGAGAGATCTAAAACATGCAGGACAAGGGGTCCTCCAGGAGAGGTTTGAGAAACGCTGGTCTAGGGAAGCCGAGGATTCCCTGCAGGACTGTTTTCAGACCACGGACTGGGACCTGACCATGCGGAGGGACTCTCCCAGTGCCTTACAGATTATATCTGGTTCTGTGAGGACAGCACTGTACCCACCAAGAAGGTCCGCTGTTCCCCGAACAATAAACCATGGATTAACAAGGACATTAAAGCCCTCCTCAACAGGAAGAAGAGGGCCTTCATGGCAGGGGACGGTGAAGAGGTCAGAACAGTTGAAAAGAAGCTGAGGAGGGAGCTGAGGAAGGCCAAGAACAGCTACAGGGAGAAGCTAGAGGGCAAGCTACAAAAGAACAGCACCAAGGAGGTGTGGGATTGGTTAAAGAGGATCACTGGACTTGAAAAATCAGGTCCAGCCATGGAAGGGAGCCAGGAATGTGCCAGTGAGCTAAACCTGGTTTTCAACAGGTTTGACTAAACTCTGGAACATGCCGCCTCCAGAAATTCTCAGATGATTCCACCATCGTGGGCTGCATCAGGGAGGACGAGGAGGAGGAGTACAGAGGGGTGGTAGAGAGCTTCACCAGATGGTGCGGGGAGAACCACCACCAGCCCAACATCGGCAAGACCAAGGAGCTGGTGGTGGACTTCCGATGGAGCAGGAAGCCCACAATCCCTATTACCATCCAGGGGGAGGAAATTGAGATGGTGGACTCATACAGGTTCCTGGGGGTGCACATAATCAATAAACTGGACTGGACGGACAACACTGAGGCCCTCTATAGGAAAGGACAGAGCAGACTGTTCTTTCTTAGGAGCCTCAGGTCCTTCGACGTGTGCAGCAGACTACTGCAGATATTTTACCAGTCTGTGGTAGCCGGAACACTATTCTTTGCTGTGGTGTGATGGGGAGGTGGCACCAAGACTGGGGAGACCTACACACTCAACAAGCTGGTGAGGAAGACCAGCTCTGTTGTTGGACTAAAACTGGACAGTGTGGAGGCAGTGGTGGAGAGGAGGATGAGGGATAACCCTGGGAAACCTGGGAAACCCCTCCCATCCCCTCTACGATGAGCTGTGGCAGATGGGGAGCACCTTCAGCCACAGGCTCATCTTCCCCAAGTGCAAGACGGAGCGATTTAGGCACTACAACAGCACCTGAGACCCCAGCTAATACCTTTTCCCTAATTGTCACCCCCCCCCCCCCCCCCCCCCAGCCTATCATGCCATTTTTGCACTACATGTACAGTTGTTCATTTGTTAATATAGTCTTTAATACTATATTATACATAATGGTATATTATATTTACTGTATTGTATTTTGATCTATACTTCTTCGCCTGCTGCTGTTAACACACAAATTTTCCCTCCTGGGGATGAATAAAGTGTTATCTATCTATCTATCTATCTATCTATCTATCTATCTATCTATCTATCTATCTATTTCAAAATGTGTACAGAGGCTTAATCTAAGTGCTGTTTGAACCACCAAGTACTGTTGAAGTGCTGTAGGAGCACAGTGAAAAAACCAACATATTTTTGGCCGTCATGAAACATTCACTGCAACATTAATGGAATATTCCCCTGTCTTTTTTAATCAGAACTACTGTACAAATTGTTCTATGCCACAAAGGAAAGCAAAGAGAACAGAAGATTGAGGGAAAGAGAAAGAAAGAGAGAGAGAAAGGGAGAAAGCAGAGAGAAAGGAAGGGAGGAGAGAAAAGGGAGAGAGAGAGACTGTAATTTAGAGCAATTCATCAAATGACCGTAATAAGCAGTAATCTAAATGCCTGCGAAGCCAAATTGCCACTTAAACTTTGCTTAAGCGCCAGTTCAATCACTCACCCTCTGTCTCCCATTGATCGAGAGGGCAGGTGGTCAGCGACCTTTGACACCACCGAGGTCGCTGTCGGACTGCCATCCGGCGTCACGTGGCGTTCCCTCCCGCGACAGAGAGCTGTTCTTGCAAACGGAGAGACACAAAGACGGACAAATACACAGCGAGGACGGGCGCGCCGTGAGGGTCGAGTTCACCAAGAACACCGGGGGGAGGAAGGGGCACTACTTTGAAATGTCGTCACTCAGCAGACTGTTTTGTTCACAGCGACGTGCAAAACCATGGCACAACAGTGCACATGACAAGGTCACATGAACAACAGCAAGTTCAAAAAATGACCAACCACATCTGAACATGTATCAGTCAGTAGTGCTGTAATAACCAGCACCACAATGAACAAAGAGGTGTCACAATGAAAAAGGGGTTCCACAAGCGCAAGATACAAAACCACTGGACTTCATCTATGAGCTTGGTTCAAACTCATACCTCTCATTGCCTAAGGAACCAGATCTATCCACTGAACAACATTACCTGCTATCCAAACTTTCATTGTGCATATACTGTATGTGTACACTTCATATTTCTAAAAATACTGTTTAGAAATATGGTTTGCAACCACCATTTGAGCTATCTGCTTTTGATATGAAGTTTGACAAAAGAATCCTTAAGTGTTCATCTACACTTGAGCCAAGAGACATTACCTAACATGCAGTGGCCCTAACTGCAACCCCAAGCCTTACCCACACTGTGGTGGTTAATACATGACTTCATATGTGGTTTTTAATACACACAAATGCATTACGACACATTATAGAGATGTTATGCAGATATCATATAGGCTTACAGGCAGGGTGCGAAATAGGGGGGGTCTTGGGGGGTCCGAGGCCCATTTGATTGACACTTGAGACCCCCTGAAAGCCTCAACAGCAAAATTTTGGGGGGGTCTCTGGAAAAATCTTTAAAAAATTATTTGTCACTTGCAATTGTCACTAAAAATGTCTTTTAACCCTTAAAGCCCGACAGACACAGACTGCAAGCAAATTCACATCCCTTCTCGGTTTAATTGCTCACGAAGTATTCATCTGTAACGATGCTAGTTGCTTGTCTATGTGACAAAGTGTTGGCAGGAAAAATAATTTTGAATTTACATCAAATTTAATCATAGTTACAATCTGTATACAGCTCTGTGTCCATCTCCACACCCATTACTCTTGTTTGAATTACTCATGAACTCGTCATTGATTAGATATGCAACACATATCACAAGAAAGAGCGGAACCAGAGCTTTGTAATAATGCTAGTCACATATTTGTACATACTGAAGTAATCACGTTATGAAGACAGATCAAACTTCTGCAAAGTAATATCTTTACTAATTTTTTCACCCATTTTCACACTCCTGCTTCTTGGTTGAATAAGTCATGGAGTTCCTATCGCTTCACAATGTACCGCATATCAAAATAAACAGCAGAACTTACCCTTTCCGATGATACTAGTTGTTTCTCTGTGCGACTAAGTGTAATCACAGCAAATTTCTGCATTGTCTCCAACATAGGGCTGACATTACATCCCACTTTGTATGAAAAATAAACGCAAAATAATGTATCTGCGTTTCATTGCAATGAAGTGTTGTATGTTTGTCTGACATTACCCAAGTTGCCAGAAACACAATCTTAACACACAATCCACACACTACATACAATTATTTATTTGCTTATTTGTTTACCCACAACCCCCCCCCCCCCCCCCCTGCCCAAAAAACCTCCCGTATTTTGAAACCTAAATGTTGGCAGGTATGGGTAGGGGGGACCCCCCGATTGCCACTGGATATTTTGCACAGGCATATACAAGTTGGTTGGAACTTTTAATAGGCCTTCACCTGTTATTTGGTATTTACATTTTCACTCAAAGCCAGCAGTCTGTAATTGCACACATCTGTAGGATGTAGATTAGGTAGGGTTTTACACGTGAAGAGTGGCACATACCTTTAGCGTGTGTCACAAAGGCAAAGCACTTCTGACGGATATCAAAGATTATTGTGATACATCACAGACTCCCGCAGAAAGATCACAGGGAGTGGCTGGCTTTCACTCTTATACCCATACAAAATTAAGCAGATTCATGTCACACAGGAGGAAATTTGAGAAGAGAAAAAATGAAGCTTCTCTACACCTGAGTGACGTGGGAAGATGCTGTCAGCTCTTACATAAATAAATACAAATATCTGACATCTTTTCTGATTTGCCACAGGAAAAAAAAGCTAGGGCTGAGAGCATTTTGTGGGTGCATGGAAACAAGTTCAGGCCATTGTGCATTTGCAGGAGGAGACTTTTATTTTGTAGTTTTGTAGTGGTGTTTCTGATACCGTCTGCCCCCAGACCTTGCCGTGTCATGTAAATGAATATGTTTCCTTCCGTCAGCGGTTTGACTCCTCCGTTAGTGAGTCTGTACATATGGGGAGGTGAGGGTTACGCCTTCATAAACAGCTCAGTCTTGCTCTTCCTGATCCTGATATCAGAATCTGAAATATATTTTTCTCAATGAAAACAACACATTTATATGAGGCAGAGAGAGTGTGCATCAGGCATTGAGTGCAACACAATAAGGTTCCAAACAGCAACACAGTGAAGAGGTTTGCTTTGCTCCTGAAAACTGCCATGACAGAAATCGTTTGGAGGCAATCTGCGTGGTGCTTTTTTTTTTACACTTTGCACCGACAGCTGGGGGTGGGAGGGGAATCTCTGAAGGAGCATGCCCACACTGCTGGCAGAGGGACATGTGTGACGATGGGTCGTGTCACCCTGACATCTGCGGCCAGGACCACGGGTCTGGCCCGTCGAGCGCAGTGATATCATTGTCGGTGTCGTCTGTTCGCTCTCTCTCTCTCTCTCTCTCTCTCTCTCTCCCCCCCCCCCTCTCTCTCTTCCCCTCACTCTCTCTCTCCCCTGTGGCTCTCTTTTCAGGGCCCAGGCTCTATCTAAAAAGGACTTACAGTTGGCTTGTACCGGGGAAGTGGATTTTTATCCTGTTTTGTGATGCATGAGGCAGTAGCTAAATTGTATATAATAGGCTGTATGTCTGAAATAAGTGTCAGGAGGTATGGGATTAATGAATCCCAGAGCCAGCCCCTCTGGATCCCTGGAGAAGGCTCGGTTTATTGACTTTCATTTTTTGCAATATTGAAGAATTAATATTCTCAAGCTTTTCCTATGTGTTTGTTTCTGCGTGTCTTCAGTGTGTGTGTGTGTGCCACCGCAAAGCGACCAGCAAACAGACCCACAATGCAAAATATTGACCACACAGCATCTAGTTACATTTGAGCTGATACGAATTCCTATCAGCTGTGAAGTACGCCTCTGTTGGCCGCACGTGCTGCTTGCAAGTCATATTTTCTGCTTGTTGTCTGCTGTTGCTCCAGAGATTGCCAGGCCGCCAGTCAAACAGACAAACAAACAGCAAAAATCTAACGGTGACCCCCCTCATGTCAGAACTGCTTGCTTTATTACCAGACAGATGGGCTCAAATCGAGCCAGAGCCCACCTCTCTGAAAAGGGGGTGAGGGGTGGTGGGGTGGTGGGGGATGGGGGGTGGGTGCCTTCCTAGTTCCCATTTTCCTGACAGGGAGAGGGTTTCTGCACAGACAAAAAAAAGCCACCCTGGAAACAATGAGGAGAGAGACAGACCTGGAGCCGGAGGTAATTGCTTCTGGAATGTAATGAACAAGCCACTGGGTGTCTAATAGAACAGGAAGCCATCCTCCTCATTGAGAGCCTTTAACTCTTACCGCTTCTCCATAAACCTCCCCGGTTGCCAAACTTTACAATCTCTATGCACGTTTTTGTTTATTTTATTTCTTCCCCTTATTGCCTATGTTTGTCTCTCTTTGATCATACCTGAGAGCAACATTTTTTTCCATTCCATTTTTTTCCATTGGCATTCTTGTATTTCTCAGAATTTTTACGTAATTGAAAGTATTCATAGCAAAGGAGTTGACAGACAGGTATCATAAAATACCCTGAGTCCCTGAAACTAAAGACCTGATCAAGCCTTGGACATGACAACCCAGTTTGGGTCCCCATGTTTTCCTCTCACACATGTGATCAGAACACCCATGAGAAGCTACAGAGTTCAGGGGGTAACAGGATGTTATGCCCTGGGCTTCACATCTTAGTTGATCAGGGTCATTAGGACAAATTGCTAGTGCTGATGACCGGCCAACTCCCAGAATGCCGATGGAGAGCGGAGAGGAGGACGCCAGGGCATGGCGTATGCAGCTGAATGCACTAAACACTAGCAGGTGAGGAGGCGCGTTGTCGTCATGGCGACGGCACGGCACCGCATAGCGAGGGGAAGGGGCGTGGGTGAATGGGAGGCCCACCCAGCACCCTGCCACCCCAGACCCACGGGCTACCTGCCAACCTTTCACGCTAGTGGCCTTTTAGCTGCACGAGTTGAGTCTCGAACGGAGGGATGGGCCTGAGGGAACCATTAATTATTGCTGACACCTCTGAAATATACCCAACTCCCACGCATCTGACAAGTGTCAAGGGACTCCCCTCCCCCCCTGCACTGACTAAAAAGCTCACAGGGGTATTTATTTAAAGTATATGACATCACGATGATGGCTCCCTGACTGATGGCGGACATATTTGGGGGTCCTTTTGTGGCACCATCCCATTGACTATATATTTGGAAACAGTCCCTCTTCTCATTGTCCTTTTGATGGTATTGTTCCATTGGAAATGGCAGGGTGTGACTGCAGTCTTAGAGCTCCCGTCAGGAAAGGCAGATAATGTCACCTCGTCTGCCTGGCCGCTGAAAGGGACTCCGACGAGGTGCTCGCAACAAGCAGAGAGCGGTCCTTTTTCCAGCATAACGGGGGCATAGCTATTCGGCCACACTTTGCAATGGACACAATGGATCAAAAACGAGCACAACGATACGAGAAATGAGATGCCAATCAAACAGGGGTGATGGTGTCATTAAACTCAACGTCTTAATGGACTTATTCACGGGAAGACATCTCATGCAAAATCGGAAATGCTCTGCTGAGAAAGAGTGAGACGTTGCATGTTTTTTCCCTGTGTGTAGCTCATGAGGGCACAAGTGAGTGGAGTGCCTTTTCCTCCAGTTTGAATCCCATCAGAGTGAAGAATCTTCACTCATTACTTTACATTCCATTCATTAAGGAGATAGCTCTTATCCAGAGCAACTTCCAGAATGAGAGCACAGAAGTATTTCCTTTCAAGTTAAATGAGCAGCAGTGTCAGTCCGGAATAACAACACTCCCAGACCAGTGTGAGTGTGAGCACAACACTATTCAAGCGCTACCATAACTTGTGCTAACCTGATACTAGACAGCCTAGATACTAACAGAAGCCAAATACATACAATACCACACATCCCCACAGAGCAACATGAAAAACTAGTGCCTCATGAATGCCAGCTTGAATCTATAACTTCCAAACACTGAAGTTTGAAAAACTGACAAAAATTTTTCAAATTTAAAGAGATTGAATGGAAGTGCAGTCATCCAGGCAAAAATTTACAGCTCCGATTTATATTTACTTTACATCTCCCACGCTGTAGGATGTGGGTACTTGCCTAAACGGGGACATGCACCATGTGGAGGATAAAAAAAAAAACAATGCTGGCTGCCATAATATCTTGTAGCTCATTCAGGCTGAAGTACAGAAAGTTTAAAGCTTGCCTCTGATCTGAGATCAGTGTGATTAGGGAGATTTACCCATTTTAAATGCTGTGCCACTGTGTTCACTTATAGACATAAACACAAAGCTTTCTCCTCACAGTTAGTCCATTTGCTCCCATTAACACTGGCAGGGGCGGGTTGCAGGAATCGGAGCAAGGGGAAAATGGTGGAGCCCGATCCCGAGCCCAGCTGTGTGATAGGGTCAGAGCTCATTTTCGGTTTACTTTGGAGGCAGCTTGGTGCACAACTGTGACCCCCTCTCGGGAAAAACAACAGTCCACTGCAATCCATGGCTAGTACTCTCCAAACTTCTGAGGCACTGCAAGGCAGACAGACCTCACAGGCAGTGCTATAAAGTGGCTTTCCTTAGGGGCTGGACCCAAAAACCTTCTGGTGTCGGAGCAGGCAACATCACAGCAGTGATAGCGTTTTATCCCAAATGCTGCCTGCCTCAGGCAAAATTCTCCTGACGTGTTCTTGAGCAAGCAAGGTTTAAAATGAGCTGCTTTGCCAGATATCCAGCTGTATGCGTGAATGGTACGTGAGCTATGTCAGTTGCTCTGGACCTCCTAAGCAAGTACTGGAATTTAAGGACAGAGCTTCTTTTGAGGCTCCATTTTAATGATTCTTCTTTATTGCCCAGCATAGAGGACAGGCAGAACTAAGGCAGAATGAACATTGTAAGGTAGGAAAGAGCCAGGTAGAACTAGGGATGGGGTAGAATTGGGACAGGGTTCAATCTGTAGGTATAAGGTAGCAGAAGAGGGGCAGGGTAGGCTCTATAGAGCAGAACCAGGGCCTGCCATTGGCTCGTGTCTCTTTCAGGGTTGTGTCCTATTTGGCATGAGATTCTAAGGTCCAGTCACAGCACCAAACATATACATGAAACTGATACACTGTAGAAGATAGACAAGGCCTGTTTTGTGGCAACCTCTCAAGCAAGCCAAAAAAGCAGACATTTTCAATGTGAGCAAGCCTACGTGTTTACAAAAGGGGAAGAAAAAAAAATCTGCGATTCAATTAGTTCCTTCTCTGGTCATAAAGTTCACCCAGCTGCCAATATATGCTTCCCCACTTTGTCCTAATAGAATAATGGTGAAAAAAAAATAATATATACACATTCATTTTCAAATCAATTGAGCAGAAATGAATTGGTTGGTGCAGCCACCAACCACGACGGAGCACAGTTATCAGTCTGCATTTAGGCCCGTCGCAGCCCGACAGAAACGGCTGACAGCAGCTCAATATTCATCTGATAAAATACTGTTCAGTACAGCAGAAATTTACGCAGTGTGACAAGGAAATTATGTCATGTATAATGGAGAGAGGGGCCCATGCCGTACGCAGCCTATCAGAGATTATTATCGCGCCGCCAAAAAAAAGCCTGAATGTTCTCCAAGCACCGCGACTCTTAACCGTTTCCCAATCGCGCGTCGCGGATTCGTAACAGATACGGGGAAGGCAGTGATTGATTTACGTTTCGTTGAGAATTTTATCATTTTTTACCCCAAGATCCCGCTTATCGCCCGTTAGAAATATCGGTCGCTGATATAATTTGGAGCCTTTCCAAGGGTAACATCATTTTCTCGGCAAAATAAGAAATCAATACCTGCACATGGTTCACAAAGGCTGAAAGAGAAGACGAAAGGAATGCCAGTCGGAGACCGGACTGCGTTGACGCTGCTGTCACGGCACAGCGAGGTACGCAATGCACAGAAATGGACCAGAAGTACGCACTGGATCAGAGGTCTTGCCATCTCGCTGCGTGATCACTCCCGGTTTTCACGGTTTCCTCAAACGTTACTTCATGTTTCATTCAGTGTTATGTTTCACTGGTCCAAACTGTTTTTAATATTTTTAATATGTGTTTTTCATTTTGCACCATGTGTAGAATGGAAAGCCACACATGTCTCAACTGCTGAGGACACTGTTCTGTGCCCCCCCCCCCACCTGGTGGGGGGCGTTGCCTACTCCCTCGGCCCTGCTGAGCAGCAGCGTTCAGCCCCGCCCTACAGACCGAACTGCTTCTAAGTCTCCCTCGTCTGGCTTTTGCAGCACTGTGGTACTGTACTGGTGCTGTGGCACTTCATAAATCTTTTCCGTTGTAGCACTGTATTTTACATTAACGCTTTTTTGTTCAAAGGCTCCTCTGACATTCTAGGCTGTAGGCCGGATTTTGCACACTGTTATTACTTCCACTAATGCAGCTTGCTTTTAAAGTGGCTCTGGGTAAGACCGTCCACTGTATGTATGTAAATGTAATGTAATGTAAACGTTAATAATGCTGGCTTACTAATTATGGTGGCTTCACGCTGTTCAAGCTGTCAATCATCTATCCCCCAGCTTTGTCAGCAGTGCACGGCCCTACTCCCTGCTTCGCTGGACCCAATGAAGGCCCTCCTACTCTCCCTACACCCCTCCACAGGCCAGCATCCAGTCATGTGACCATTTAGGCCACAACCTTATGGTGGGTGACAATGACTGTGGCATCAATTCACAATTCACAATTCGCAGCTCTTTCAGTGCAGTCCCCCTGTTCTCCTGTGTACATACCTAGTAACTACTGTACATATAGACATTGTGGCTGTTACACAAGAATGATTACACTGGTCTGACAATATGACTGTTAATATACACACTGCACAGTAGTTTAAAAACACACACTATAAACACACATGTTAGATCCACCACGTATAAAGTGGGACCGTGTTTTCTTTTTGAGGGGAACTGAACTCGCCCCATCCGGCCCCACTGTACAGCCTGTGCAAAGACGATACGCAGACCATGAGCCAAGACATTCAAAGCAGCTCCAGTTAAGGGAGGGGGGTGAGGGTGGGGATTGAGACTTTGATCAGCTGGCTAGCCTAGGGAGAGATTCGACAGCTCAGCTGGACTGGGTATTTGGCAGCGACGCAAGTGTGTATTTATAATAGTGGCTCAATTAACAAGTTACTGAAGCTCAAGAAAAACTTAACAGCAAAGTGGCAGAGTGGACATACTCTTCATTCATATACACAAATATACATGCACACACACAAACAGGCAGCATATTGTAGATATCTTCACCACACAACACTATATTCATGATTAGTATCATACCTGTATACAGTAAACGGAACAGTTATCTATTTTAATCAGCAGTGTGGCATAGTGATTTGATTCCCTGCTGTGGCACTGCTGTTGTACCTTTAGGTAAGGTACTTTACCCACAACTGTCTCAGTAAATATCCAGCTGTATCAATGAATAAAATGGCATGTGATGTAACCTATATAAGTCACTCTGGATAAGAGTGTAGGCAACATGACAATACTGTAATATAATAATCAAACAGTTGTGTAAGGAAATGAACTGACCACAGCCCAGTACTTGTAAAATTCTTACAAAAGAAGTGAACTAAAACAGGGATGTCTTACAGGTGGGGTTGAAACCTCATGGCGTTGCATTGTGGCAGCTCTCTCCATCACTGTGCAACAGTACTCCGGCACATCTGCCTTCCTGCCACTGATAATTACATCGCCTCCAGTTGCGGGGCAATTACCACAATGGTTAAACAATTAGCGTCAGCCCGCGTTTTACGTTTCCGCGCAGCTCACCAATAATTAAATCAACACACTTCAGATTTAAACACTGCTCTTCACACACCACTAGCTAGCTGTTGAGAATGGCTGAATGGCAGGCCACATAATGGGGGGGGGGGGGTTGGGTGCTATCTAAGCGAACAAACAAATGAATATATTTTTGCTCAGATAGGCCAACATCACACTGCCAACCTAATTTGCTTTCTTTTTTTGTGCGCACTGATGTAAAAAAATGCAGAAGAAGAAAAGGACAAGTAAAAGAAAACAAAAAGAAAAGTCAATAAATAAGTAAAAGAAAAGAAGAAGCAAAAACTATCTATGCATCACTATTCAGCATCAGGCCTTCTCCTCCACAGAGATAGCGCCTCATTTGTTCAGCTCACTTCCCCTGTGGTTTTGCCACTTGTAGCTACATGTTGACCATTTCAATTACTCTGTTTGCGGAGAAAAGACAAAACATTGGTTGTGCTTAATTATCAAGTGCTGGAATTTGCAGAGTGGCTTAAGGCACTGTGAAGTGAAAGCTCTTTGATTTAAGCAGGCACTTCAGAGACCAGATTATGTTTGGACTTAAATGCGCTTTCAAAACACAAATGAACGTCTTAATAATTCAATAAGGCACAGCTGTGAGGAGAAATGACTCGGGCTCAGTGCTCCTCGACCAATGACCCCTTTTTCCTCCCCCCCGTTTCAAAGCAAAACCTGAAGAGAGCACAGCTCAGAAAAGCACTCTTGCTAAGCAACTGTAATATAATGGAATGAAATGTGTTTCTGCCCACACGGGTTGCCCTGTGCTCTTGAAATCCCTCCCATAGTGGGAGGCTGGTTCTTTCTGTCCTGTGCTGGAACCAGGGTTCTGCTTTCTCTCCCTGTCCCTGGGGTTAGACCGACTGAGAACACCGCAGGATCTCCTGTAATGAAACCGTTTGCTGAAAATTCGCTCCCCGAGGCTAATGTGTTTTGTCAAAAGAGCAAACAATGGCAGCCTGTGTTGACTCTGTGGTCAGCTCAGGAGAGCTCAATTTTGATCCATCACTGCGTACGCAAAGCAAATCGTACTTCCTCTTCCTGATTTTGTCAGTTCAAGTGGCTTATGAGTGCACAGAGGCATTCGCTATCTCGGTGCAATGTAATGTTCACCTCAGACATGTCCAGTCATTCCTGTTTTGAGAAAGCATTGTGCAGGAAGGGCCAAAATTAAAATGAACTTGTGCCTTTGCGACTGGTGCAGTTGAACTGTACCAATGGAGCCCGGTTGGCATGGCCACGGCCGAGGCGCCCTAGTCTCTAAGCTGCCGAGGGAGTGAAAAAAAAACAGGAGTGGTACCTTGTGCTGCCCACAAACGACGGGAGAAATGAAGATGAGAAAAAGAAAGACCTCATTTATCTCCGTCTTTGTCTACCGGGGGGGCCGGGGGGGGGGGGGGGGGCGAGGTCCCCATCTTGGAGGGGCCCGTGATGTGCCAAGGCCGATGAAAGGATAGCCTCATTAGCCTGCCTCATCAAGTGGCCCCCCCGATTCTCTTCGGAAGTGCCACCTGGCACCTCCATTATACATTTAATTAAAGGGGAGTGAATCGCCACCGGCGATCCTCCTGCCACGCCGTCTCCCTTTTCACCTCGGGGGTTAACGTCGGACTAATCCACTTCCCCCGGATCATCTTCAATAATGCGCGGGAATCGCTCCGTCCACCGACACGTTTCCATGCGCTGTGCACCTCGCTATGGCTGGATTTAGATAAAGAGCCCAGCTTTAGGTGGGAATGCTGCTTATCTCGGTAATGGTGTTATTGTTCATGGTCAGGTGGGGGTGGGGGGGTGGCGTTTGACAGACACTAGGCCGCGCTGGGGCGCATGTAAGGCACTCCTGCTGTCGCGGTGGCAGAGCCCCTGTGAAATCCCCAAAGACGCGCCCTGGCTGTGTGGTACAGCTGCGCACTCGGACATGTTGACAGACAGCCTGAAAAATTGACTGCTGAAATGATTGATTACTCGACCGATTGACCAATTGATTGATTTACTAGAGGACTGATTGTAGGCAAAGCGTGCAAATTACAGTACTTAGTGCAGAATGTAAGAATGTCATTATGCCTCCTGTACAACTCAAGCCTCATTACATTTGGGGCAATGTGAGTGGAGTTTAACCCTTACATTAGGCATTAATTGCCATTAGTAAACAGCGTAAACAGGTGTGAGGTAAAACATTATGTTGGCTTGGTGCACCAAACATAACTGCTTTTGGGAAATATTTACAGGCAACGGATTCTGTCTGAAAGAATGAACGTAATAGTTGCCTTATTGTGACGAGAAAACAATGCCACAGATTCCCCTCAACAATCCTTCTGTACTTATTATTACAGTACAGTATTTCTGTACTTCAATAATATTATAGTATATTAGTAGTTATACTAGTATATTATATTACAGTATAGTATAATGGATTGCTTAGTGGCCTGTATGAGTAATTCTTACACCTGTACTATTAGGAGGTAAGAAAGGGCATGGTATGCACTATGTGAGAGCCCTTTGATATAATCTGGGCCCTAGTGAGTTAAAGTCCCTCTTCCCACTAAGTACATATCTATATTAGTGTGTATGTGTGGTTACACCTTTTTGCCTTTTGTGAACCATATCTGCTAATTAATATGTTCCTTTGAGGGGAACAATGAAAAAACAAGCAGTCACAAAAAAAGAAATGTTTGGTTGGAGGGACCAAGATTTAATCAGTTAGCCTTTCTATGCATATCCATTTGGAACGTCAAACCAAACACTGCCCAGGGTTTATAGTGAAAACACATTCTTTTGGAGGATTTAAAACTGCAATAATATCAAACTATGGGTGAACCTGAACACCTTTTATAAAACTTGTTTCAGAAGACAGACTGTACTGTGCATGACAGTAGAGTGACACATCAATGTGGTACAGCTATCAGTTAAAACAGACAGAAAGACAATCCTCACAGGCCGGGTGAGTAATCGTTTTCTGATAACGCTGATAGGTTGGAATGGTTGAAGCTATGAGTTCTATATGCTTTTAAACTGTTTACGTGTCACACAAGGCAAGGGACAATGAAGGGACTACACTGAACGAAGCACACGAGGCAATTAATAAGGAGTGTATATACCAGCACTGTGTACACCCACAATCTTCTGTGATTTAAAAAAAATAATAATTGCACTACTCGGCCGTGGGAAAGGCCAAAGATTAGTAATGAGTAAAAAAAAAAAAAAAGCCATCTGCGTTCCTATTTTTGCACAAATGCAGCTGTATTATATTTCCAACACATCATTTTCTAGATGGCCCAGGCCCCAAGGAAGAAAAATAAATGTACAATTTACAATTCAGTGGCGCGGCCTATCAGATCCTGTCTTAGGCACTGCTGTGTGTTGCTCGGAGAACACAGCGCAGAAAATGGCAACGCTTGCAGAGGGAGGCAATTAGGCAAGCCTCTGTCCCGTCAAGCTGAAGCTGTGGATCTCCTGTGTTGATTAAGAAGCTGTGAGGAGCTGGGGGGGGGGTGTCACCTGCAGAGTTCCTGTAGAGGAAGAGGGATGGTGAGGCACAGCTGGAGGCAGAAGCCCTCAGGGTGGCAAACAAACAAACGGAAAAAAGAAGACTTGCGTCAATCGCATTTATACTGCTGAATAACTGATCTATTGATAACTGACATGTAACCGATCTACTAATAACTGATATATTAGTGGACAACTGATCTACTGATAACCGATATATTGCTGAACAACTGATGTACTGATAACTGATATATTGCTGGATAACAGATGTACTAATAACTGATATACGGCTAGATAACTGATCCACTGATAACTGATACACCCCTGGATAACTGCATTGGTGCGCAAGCTTTTTTGCCACGTGTGCACAGTTGTGTTGTCAAATACATTGGACAGCTTTTGCCCAGTCTCAAAAAGGATGAAAGCAGAAAAGTGGTGATGAAGGACCCCCCCCCCCCCCCCCCCAATCTGGAAACAAGGATGCCACATTGATGCCCCACACAGCCAGAGTGCTTCTTCATGTGGTCAGGAGGAAATGCTCTCCTCTTCACTCTAAGGGAGAAGTGTCCACTGGAAAAGAAGCTGTTGATTTATGTTCAGCCCCTAGCAGTAAGAGGCTGATGTGTGGGACCAGAGCTTGAGTTCTGAAATGTGCTGTTCTGAGGCTTCCTGCTGACTGGGCTGCAAACCCAAACTGCAGTGGTGGTGAGAACAGGAGTGCTGGAGAGGACGTGTTGTGGAGCTGTGCGATTATTGGGTGAATTTGTTTTCTTTTATCTCAGCATGTGTAACCAGCGAGTTGGTGGTAGGTGACTGCTGGATGTGTGTGTGTGTGTGTATGTGTGTGTGTGTGTGTGTGTGTGTGTGTGTGTGTGTGTGTGTGAGACAGAGAGAGAGAGCATGAGTGTATGTGTCTGAGAGTTCATGCATGTGAGAGAATGCGTGTATATGTGCGTAAAATGTAAGTCTGTGTGGATATGTGAGAGAGTGTGTGTGTGAAAGTATATGCATGTGGGTGTGTGAGTGTGTGTGCATGTGTGTGTGTGACAATGTGTGTGTATGGAGGGGGTTCGGTTGTTGACTATGCCTTTGAGAAACCCTGCCTGTAGCCCCCTGATGTTGAATCTGGTTGATTGACAGTCAGCTCCTGGCTAGTAAACTGAGGGGCGTGGCCCATGGCAGAGGGGATTGCGCATAGACACACAGGCAGCGGCTGCGTGGGACAAGCAGCTCCTACCTCGGGTTGGGCCGAGCGCAGCGGGTGGCCTCATCTGCGCCGGACCAGCAAAGCATTGTGGGAGTTCTTCAGCGGTCCCGTCACTTTTCATTAATTGGTTAACTGGTTCAGATTCAGTGATTCCACTGCCTGTGGCACAGCAAACAAGATTTTCTTTTCCCTTCCCATCAATTTTCATACAGAGTAGCATGGCATATTACACACCACAACATACACCATATAACACACAAGGAGCGTGCCAATTCAGCCACAAACAGCATTCACACAATCAACATACACCAATGAAGACACAAACTGCAAAATATCACATATGAATAACAAACATCAACCAATATATGCAAACTGTATTTACCATCTGAACATTTTTCAACATATAAATAACTCATATCAGTTAACATAGCATTTCACATACAAACACAATGTAACATACAAGCGCTGTGTACCATTTAATGTACAAACACAACATATCATACAAACAACATGTATCATTTCACATACAAACACAATATAACATAAAATCAACATGTATTATTTAATGTACAAACACAAAATAAAATTAGAACAACATGTATCATTTAACATACTAACACCATACAACATGCAAAAACATGTATTCCATACAGTTCAGGCAATGTAGGCTATTTGAAAACAAACTATAAAGTACAAATTAACACTCAAATGACATACTCTATTTAAAGGACACTGAGGACTGTTCTTTGAGAACATTATGGGCAATCTATGTTCCTTTCAACATAAAAAGTCATTGCTGCATGTCTCACATCTGAAGATTTTTTTTGCATTCTGCTGTTGCCATGGCTACTTGGAAAGTGTTTCCTTGATTTTAAAAATAGGGTACTTAAGATAAATGTAACAAATCAAAACTGTATCTTCCAGAAATGAAAAATAAAGCTTAAGAGAGAATGTTTTCAGGTGGTAATGCGAGGCAATTCTGACGCGGCCACAAATAAACGCATGCGGGGGATTACATGTCCTGGTCGCCATGGAAACCCCGCACTCGTTTAAAAGTGTTAGAACTAATTTTCCAGGAAAAATGAAAAAGATAATTTAAGCACCACTTACGTTTTTCTCATTTTGTAACGAGTGAACTTTGGGTGCTCAAATCGGCAGTCATAATTCATAATGGTTCGCAAACAGTGGCCAGTCACAAAAGGCAGCCGAAATGTGGCGGCCGCTCCTTTCGGACCACATATGCAAAAATCAACTGTATGCAGGAAACGCCACATGTTCACACGCAGCATGGCGCTAATGAAAGCCGGAGGGTTAGGAACACAGAAACCGACAGTGAAGAACACATTTTGGATCTCCTTACACAAGCACCAGGCAGAACTCGACACATGACCAAGTCAGCACAGACCTGAATCCCATCTGGTTTAATTCACTTTAAACACATAAGCAAAAAGCCCTGAAAGCCAGATAATAATGAAAATAATAATGATCACAAAGAATAGCTTATTTTGAAAAACTGTATATATGAGAGAGAGGGAGAGGGAAAGGGGAAGAGGTGGACACCTATGAATGGAACTAGGGGACCAGACAGGGTTTCCAGAAGCACACAGTCCAGCGGGCCTGGTGGCGCCATGCTGCACTGGCTGATGGGAGATATTCAAATCCCATTCCATTCAACGCTCTGAGGCCGCTGGCAGAATGAGAACGAGATGCTCAGAGGGCAGTATGTATTTAATTTCAAGATGTTTCAGATCGATAAGAAGAAGAAGATGATGAAAAATCAATTAATTTTGCGAAGGGATGCTTTGATAAATCAAAGAATGTTAGAAGTGATGTGAGCATGGATGAAATAAGTGAGAACATGCTCATACTTTTAAAGAAAAAAATTATATACATGTATACATATTAAGCATATTTTCAATTTAGCAACATAAAAGCCTTGAAAGGTTTCATATCCATACATACATATACACATACATTTGTATGCTCATACATCATACACAGTTTGTGTGTATACATATACAGAACCAGTCAAAAGTTTGGACACACCTACTCATAGACAGGTTTTTCTTTATTTTTACTAATTCCCACATTTAAGAACAATTTAAAGACATCAAACTATGAAATAACAAAAATGGAATTATGCAGTGACAAAAAAGTGTCAAACAAATCAAACCATCTCATATTTTAGAATCTTCAAAGTAGCCAAAAATATTTTTAGAAAAGAAATTCATACATAGGCATCAACTTCACTATTTATAACAACAAATTTCAAGCATTTAAGCACAAGTCATTAGATCAAAATATCTTTGAATGCTTGTTTCCCATTATCTTAATCAGGTGTGTCCAAACTTTTGACTTGTACTGTATGTGCATATACAGCATAAGCCATTTCTTCACATCCCTTGCTAACACTGCTAACACCACTTATCCCTTATGCTGCTAACTTCAAAGAATAAAAAAACTATGTATTACATGTGAGTCAGCCAAACAGAGAGCCATTGTACATTGACGATGAAAGCGAGCAAATAGAACACAAATTGCTCAGAAAGGACCTTTAACCATGAGGACAAGAGGGATGTGAGCGACACTTGCTCTTTGTCAGTGACTCCATGAGGTTAAATCGCGGGGGCCACCTGAGGTCGACTGTTGCCTCGCTCTGCTGACCGGCCCAGATTTCATCTGAAACCCCTTGCAATATCACCTCCTGGAATTCCCCTCGTTGGGGTGCTCCGCTGTGTCGATATCCCGCTAATCCGTGCTATATCACGCATGAAAGGTTCTCTGGTTTTGAGAATCTATCCAGGCCTCACCTTACATTGTTGGCCCCCCCACACCTCTCACTCGCACAGTTGTTGCCGGCACGGACATGTTTGCTTGCTGACCTGAGCACCTGCAGGCAAGCTTAGTGGTATGACCCAGCACAGGCAGATTGTTGAGCCCAAACAGATGTGCGGTCCTCCTGTGGTCCTATTTCTACTATCCTATTTCTGTGGTCTCATTTCTGTGTTCCAACTTCTGTGGTACTGTTTCTGCGGTCCCACTTCTGTGGTCTTGTTTCTATGGTCCTACTTCTGTGGGCTGATTTCTGCAGTCCTGTTTCTACAGTCTTATTTCTGTGGTCTCATTTCTGTGGTCCTGTTTCTGCCATCCTGTTTCTGTGGTCCAATTTCTGTGGTGCTGTTTCTGCTGTCCCGTTTCTGTGGTCTCATTTCTGTGGTCCTGTTTTTGTGGCTCTGTTTCTGTGGTCCTGTTTCTGCCATCCTGTTTCTGAGGTCCAGTTTCTGTGGTGCTGTTTCTGCTGTCCCATTTCTGTGGTCTCATTTCTGTGGTCCTGTTTTTATGGTCCCGTTTCGGTGGTACCGCAACTGTGGTCCCGTTTCTGTGGTCCCGTTTCTGTGGCTCCATTTCTGTGTTTTTGTTTCTGTAGTCTCGTATCTGTGTTCCCATTTCTGCAGTCCTGTTTCTGTGGTCCTGTTTCTGCGGTCCCATCTCCGTGCTATCACATGGCCCCTGGAGGTGAGGAGCGACTGTCGACAGCTGGGTCTTCTGCAGATGCCAGGCCCAAATTAGCAGGCCCCCGACCATCCGTCGGGTGCCACCCTCAGGGCTTTTCCGCGGAGAGACCTGTCAGAAAGCCACGGAACTCGCAGGTGCTGAACTGCATTCTCCCCTTCTGCCAACGTCAATCCGTCAGCCCTCAGATTAGAAGAGTGCGCGGCGAGCAGGCTGGGTGAGCTCATTTATTATCCACGCTCAAACTTTCGAAACAGAAAAACTGAGGAGTTTTGATAGCCGAATGGGAAGCCTGAATGATATTTCACCACCTCTCTCTCTCTATGGAAACACGGAACAACTGCATACAGGATTAGACTGGCGTACTGGAGCATTTTCCCGCACAACATTTTAATGAGGGCCTCCTCCAGTAATATGCAGGCTCCTCTGACTCAGAGTGTCTATTCACACAGCTGCAAGGTTCAGACACCATTAATTAACCAGCCCAAGAAACTCTAGTTTTCCCAGAAAGTCTTCTTTTTTGTTTGTTCGTTTTGGAGAGAAAATAATGAAAAAACACACATTTTAAACATGCTGTTAGTGTTGTTTCTGGGGGACATTTTGTCTTGTCTCCCACCCACGCAGTAATGTCCCTTGCTGACCTGAGTGTTGATGGAATTGGGGTCAGAGACAGAGGAACCGCTACCTGGCCCTTCCATCAGCTGCAGTGAACACGGAGAGGGAACTTTGGCGGCAATGTTGGAAACGACGCGGGGGTGACGGACACAGCCAGGCAGACAGCTACCCAAAATGACGTCTGCATGTTTCCCTCCAATCACAGCACAAGAAAGCTCTCTCTCACTGCGTCTGGAGGAAAACATGCAGATTTCGTAGCACATAGCTTTCAGACGTAGAATTTGCATGTAGCATGTAGGTTTCTGTTATGTGGAGAAACCGTTCCCATTTCACATTATTTACATGTTACTCCTGGGAGCCATGACAGTCTCCTCAGCTCACCCCTCTGGTCTATTTATGTTAAATTTTGAATGATGAGTAGACAGAGACACACTTCCTTCTACATTACAAAATATATACTTTGAGAAAAAATTCAATTATACCTCCCATCAATTCAAAGTAATGACAGAGCCAAACAAATTGTCATTCGTACTGGGAAGGGACAGGCAGCCCTATTGGCTGCCCAGTATGTGGCAGTGTGCCATAGCCTGAGGGACTATGAGTAAGCGACGAAGAAGAAATGAGTTGCTCTTGCCCTTATTGTGATTGCTACTGTCGGTAATACTGTTGTTACGTAATTGTTTTTATTTATTCTTTTCTGTGTAATTACAACTGCTGTTTTCATTATTAAATGTGCTTCGGCCATGAAATACTCTGCGTTTGCCGTGCCATTAAAAGCTAATTTGATTCAGAATTTGAATTTGAGAGAGGGAGCGAGAGGCTCTCAAACAGAAAGGAGAATCCTGTTACATCCATCCCTGCTACTAAGGACACATTTGCCAGCATTCTTTGGAATGCTCTCTGGAATATTCTACACACCCCATGACAGTGATTTCTTGTGGTAGATAAATAATTCTTTTTAAAAAAAATTTCCTTAGCAGACACCATAATCCCTATGACTTGGTTTCTAGCAACAAATTTTCCTGCAGCTGGAAATTTACTGGACCAAGTCACTGTCAGGTCTCTTTTCGAAGGTGTGCTTGACCGTGCTGGAATAGGGGGATTGGTCTGCTGGGGGTTGCAAACTGTGGCCTGATTAGCTCACCAAGCCAAAGACCAGAGTCCCTGGCTCAGTTTGCATGCTAACAGAGCACTTGCTGCACCAGGTTACAACCTGCCATCTTATATGGGTATCCATGGATCTCTGATGCATACACCAGGAGTAATGCATTTGTGCAAAAATTTTGTTTTTTCACCTCTTGAAGACTTCCTCCACCTGACACAAAGACTGAAAAACGAGAATCCAAGAGGTAATCATAATGCTTTTTTAACCATTAATCAAAATCAAAGACACAGTGGGTTGGGATTACACTGAATCTGGGTCCAAGTCCTAATCTATCTACATCGCTCCGCTCTGGGGCTGCACTGGAGCGCCTTAACGCTCTATTCGAGCCAATTAGGTTCACTCCTCGTTATTTGAAATGTTATTGGTCAGAGATTCTTGACTTAGTCCTCCTGGAAAACTGAGAGAGTTTTATTCCCCCCCCCATCATTAGCTGCATCTCTTGACCGCCATCTACTAGTTAAGTGGCGGCAATTTGCAAACGTGTTCGACTGGTTCACAGTATGCCGCTCCACGGGCCCGCCCGGCCTTGGCAGATACACGTCGAACCCTTAATGGTCCGGCGGGCTTGCGCCTTACTCTGGCAGACAGAATTTTTTATTAAAAAAAAAAAAAAAATCTATTTTTGCGCAGCGAAATGACACCCGACGTTAGGAGCGCGGTGATACAAAGTGCTTTTGACAGAGCCCGCGTTGCTGGACCGGGGGAAGGCGAAACGCGGATCTTAGCTTCTCTTACCTCCCTCTTTTCTCTATGGGGGAAAAAGAAAAAAGGGAAAAAAAAAAACAAAAAACTGGATGATCGTTTTTAATTCCGGGCCATGTGCAGAGGTGGGAGGTGGCAGGGATCAGAAATGAAACGCGGCGCAAATGAAAAAGGACACCTACAAGAGATCAACGCTTCCAGCCCGAGACCCTGCTTAATCAAGACAAATTGGGAAAAGAATGGGATTTCTTACCGGGCGGGGACTTACGAGCGATGCCAGCAGGATATAATTCAGTCGCACGTTGGCGGCCCTGTTACACCACTGTGACGTGGGCGGTGCCTCGTGCGTTCGACTTACAAACACAGGAGAGCTGCACAGCTCCAATATACAGACACCCATATAATGCAAAGTGACATGCAATGGGGATGTCTTACATCTTCTATGTTCTATAACCCGTTCATCCTCCTTGTTTGGTTGCTGGACCAATCAGCAATCCATAAGTACCCTGCCCAAGGAATCAAGAACTCAGGGACTGCCAAATGCTGTCAACACTAAGCCAAGCTGCTTTAATACTACATAGTACTACTACTATAACTATGACTGCTACTACTAATAATAATTATTGTAATAAAATCAAAATATGCTGCCTGTAGTGAAGTTCAGCTGTGGGCCGTCAGAGGGCTTGATCAAGAAGCGAGGCATAATTTCGGAGGGCGTGTCCTTGCTTTGATCATCTCCGTTGGAGGCCTCGTCCTTTGATGTCTGCTCAGAGCGGATTTTTCTGAATGGACACCGATTGTCCTCTGTGAGACCACTGTCTCCAATTAGAGTTAGGTAACTTCCAGCCGTGTGTTCTGGGAGTTGAACACGCTTTTACTTTTTTAAAAAGTTATTGGAGGTGATAGCAGGAGTTATATAACAAGACTAAAAATCAAGCAGAAGCAGTACAAAAGAGGCATGCACAATTAAGCCTTTGAACTGGAGGTTACACGCATTCAGTTGTTTTAATGGCAGGTATATGCCCTTCTTCCCAGACTTCAAGTGCTGTCACTGATACTGAGACTGTCCATTCATGTATTGCACTATAATTGCACTCTAACCATGAAAGTAACTACTGTGTCATGACATGGTATTTGCACATTATGATGTCACTAATGCGGCATTATTATTAGTCACAAATGCAAGATGCATGCACAGTTTATGTGAGGTCCAGCTTGTTGTGAATCCACTGCAACTAAAGCACTGGAGTTTTTCAAAGCAATGATTTCGGGGTGGAAATTTCAGAAAATCCCTGGCCAATTACCTGAAACTGTATAGCACCTGTGTCCCCCAGCTATATAAATCTCACGCACCTGTTCTCATCCTTGTTTGTGGCTTTTGGCGTCACCCCCCCACCCCCCACCCCCCCACTCACCTGCATCCCTGTTCCTTCATCCTGTCTGTCCCAATGGTGCCCGAGGGAGTCAACAACCATGTGGCCAGGGGGTGATTGCTTCCATCCGATTCCAGCCCAAATGAACTTAATTTTGTAAGATGTTGTCCAATCTCCCAAACAGACACTCTTACATACAAGCCCTGCGTTTGCAGTTCCCTTGAACTAAACACAAAAGCATCCTAACTAGTAACATAAGGAACCAGTATACTGACACAATTTAGAACACATATGCTGTGCTTCTATTGCTACTGACCATCAGTGACGAATTAGTTACTTTCTAAGTTTAAATTTTTACCAAGTGTAAGCTTCTGTAGATGTGTGGAAAAAAAACAACAGAAAATTACATGCTTGCATCAGCAGAAGCACACATCCATATTCCCTTTCCCATATGCCCTTTCTCATTATTGCCTTGATTAGTTACAATTGAGTCCAGAGGGCCACTTTTTAACCGCCTTTTTTTAATAAGTGCACTGTCTTGGCTGCAGACGTGTGCTTGGTGCGGAATGGACTTGTACTTTTACATGCTTATGAGCAGCCCTCATTCAATCGCCGCTCAGCGTGGCAAGGTATTGAAATATTAATTTCTCAAGATCACCGTTTCGCTGCGCCGTTTTGTGTGCCTCCAGCGCATGAGCGATTTCTCTCATTAGCGACAACGCAGTCAATGCGAATCTGAAGTCTGAATCTAATCTCTTTCATCATTTTCAAATGCCACTTTTATTGTTTTTTTTTCCACACGATTTTAAATACCACCAATTTGCACGCAAATTATAAACAGGCAGAAATGCCACGGTTTCACCAAGTTGTTGTGAATAATGGTAATAATAGAAAAAATCTTAACGATTAAGTTAATAATCTCTTTGTTTGCTCACCCAGATCTCCCTAACGACGTCCGTTTATTCGATTTAATTATGGCTTGGTTAAGGAGAGGGGGAAATGAGATAGTCTCTCTCTCGGCCCCAGTGTTAATGAGGTCTCCCGCTTTAGCGCTGTGGCAAATTGATTGTGGCTGCTCGCCATGATGAGCCTCACATTCAAAGAGAGGTTAATGGGAAAACTGTCCCCCAATGGAGGAGCCCTGGCCAAACATGACACGCCTTCACACCTATGACAAACACCCTCCATTGTGCCCGTAACTTGGCGCAAAATCCCGAACAGCCGCCCGGAGCGCGGATAGTTACCTCAGCGGGGGTAATTACCGCATTCTCCATGTTCCCTGTTCGCCTTGAGTCAAATTGTTTAGCTGGGCTTTTTGTTCCAAACGTGAACCAAAAACAAGAACTGAAATACGGAACATGTTACTGCCTACATTCAACGCGAGATCTCAACTGCATGTCGTCTGTGGCCAGCTGGGGAAGGAAGCCGTTGGGCAGGGAGCTTGTACTGTCAGTGAAATGGATATCGGAGCGGGCTGATAGGTCACCATGGAAAGTACGAGCCCATCTCTGAGCTCCTTCACAGAGGAGGGTGAGGGGGTCAGCCATTCCTGCTCTCCTTCTCCCGCTCGCCCCCTCCTCTCCCCCTGGCAAACGGTGACAAATCAGATGTTCTTTTTTCCCTCCCGTCTGTTCGAGGTGTGCCGCATGCGCCGCTAACCTTTCGAGATAATTAATTTTTGCACCTGCAGTAAGATGTCTGCCTCATCCCGCCAACCGCCACCCGGGGACGTCGGCTGGATGCCACTGTCCCTCCCGGCCCCCGGGGAGCCAGTGGGACGATCATAGGGCGAGAAGCTGCACGCTGATCGCCGCAGGAGGCCCGGCCTCGAGAGCGACTCAATTTTAAGGCGCGATTTCCTCTTGTGAACAGCTGTCAGGGGAGACAGGCGTCTTATTTCTCCCTTGAATTCTCACGGAGCGCTCCTGACGCAGATCCAGGAGAGCCGTGGAATGTATTTCGTTTTCTTTTTTTCATCCTAAGAAATTCCATTAGGCCAGCTGGATGGCTGGGCTTTCCGAATACTGCTGGCACACTTATCTGTAGATCTGGAAGAATCGTTGACAAAGGAATCAATTGCTTTTAATACTCAGGAAGCTTTGGGAGTGATTCTAAAAGGACCCTTACAGAAGCAGCTCGATTCTTTATTCATGTATCAGGGACAGCGTATAATTAAAAACATTCATAACACATCACGCAAATTGTTGTACATGACTTAGTCACAGGCATTTTTTCATTGTTAGTCCAAGAGCAGGTGGATTATAGACCATGCTTGAAGTGTCCAAGCGTGGTCTCCAATGATGGCCTCACATGGCTTTATGACTGAAACAACTTCAGATTCGCTGCCTACCGTGCATCATGATGTTGCTGCATTTCCTCAGTGGCAAAGCAACATTGAGACTACATGAGATATTGTTTAGCAAATAAGCCAGAAAGAGAAAGGTACTGACTGTTTAATGTGCCCAGACCACAAGTCAGGCCCAGATGCCTCTGCGCATCTCAGCCAATCATATCACTGTCAGCTGGAGCAGAAAGGAACTGCTGAGGTCAGGGGAACAGAAATGAGTACCGTGTCATATACTGTAACAGAGAGAAACAGAGACGCAAAACAATAAAATAGAAGAATACTGTGGTATAGTGGTAAGGAGCAGGGCTCATAAACCAGAGGTTGCTGGTTTGAATCTCAGGTGGAGCACTGCTGTTGTACCCTTGGGCAAGGTACTTTACCAAAATTGCTTCAGTAAAATATCCAACCGCATAAATAGATATCACGAGAAAAAACTGGAGGCTATGTAAGTCCCTCTTGTTAGAATCCTCTGCCCAAATGTAAATTACACCTCATTAAAGTAGTTTATTCTGAAGCCATATATTATATTAAGACTTTGTCCATAGAAGTGTTCTGACTGCAACACCTGTTTAAAATCCTGATTTCAAAAGTGACCTTCCTACTGCTGACGGACGGCTAACGACACCTGCGCCTCTGGCCAGTTCTGTTCTTAATTCAGCACTTGTCTCTTTTTCAAGTTCTCAAGGATGCACACATCAAGCATTGTTTACCCTTCTCTGACAGCCTTTTTTGGTCTTTCTAGGCCCGGGTTTGTCAATTACGGGTGTACCGGCTGATTCTGCGTCGGAGAGCACTCCCTGGAAACTGAGCAATCCGAACTGTCCATGTCCAGGTTTTTCCTCCTTTAAGTTGTAACAAAATTCTGTCGTGATCTTCAGTTGTACTTCACTTTTAGTTGCATACTGCCAGCATACCTACATGCATTCAACAATTACTATGTAGTTACTGTGTAATGGCATATAGTTACATAATTATTTAGAGTAAGTGACTAACTTGTTGAAACCTATAGATGGCAATTACAGTGTGTTGCAGTGTAACACCTTGTAATTGGTATTTGCAGTTGGAACTTGGAAATATGCAATTATGTGTAACAGTGTGCAGGTACAGCACACTCTTGTTACTAAATTAGTTACAGAGTAACTACACTGGTATCCATATGAATGTGTTGTGTCAGGGCACAGGCACGGACTCAGACGCAGACCAGGCGTACTCAAGTTACAAGCGGCTTTAGTGGAAGGGGGGAAAATCGCAGGGCGGGTACATAAGGCAGAACAGGGAGGGTCAAAAACCATAGAGGCAGTCCGAGGCAGAATAGACGAGGAGCAGGAATTGAAAACAGGAGCAGGCTGGGTCAAACCGGGCAGGCAGGCAGAACAGGCAACCAAGGCAGGGCAGCAGGCGGGGACGAAATCGGATGTCAGGCGGTAGTCAGCGCAGGAACAAACACAACGAGTAAATGGGCGGGTACGAAACAAACTGGCAAGAGACAGAGACAAGCAGGGTATATAAAGGCTGGGCTGATGAGGAGATGGAATGCAGGTGGGCAGGCAGGCAGGTGGAGGTGATCAGGATATCAGGTGGATGGTGACAGGGCGGAGAGCTGGGCAGGGCCGGAACACATGGGATCTGTAAACAAAAGCACATGGACGACACTGACAGACAGGGAGAAACACAAAAACAACAGCTAGGGGGCAGAAGTACTGACAACATGTCCCTTTCATAGCAGTGTGTGTGTGTGTGTGGTTTTGGTATGGGAAAAGCTTTCTTTAGCACTTTGTAAATGGATTACTGTTGTGTCCATTTATATTCCCTTGTGCTGTGTTTTTTTCTGAGTGAATCTGCACGCTCTGAATGAAATATTGTCTCCTCCACAGTCTCCTAGTCAGAGCTACAGACCGTCATCAATCAGCCATAATACCACATGGCACATCAACGAGAGGTCAAACAATCTCAAAGATATGAAGAAACGGTCTTTCTTGTAATCACTCCATTTGAAAGTTCATAGGTCAAATGTCACATGGAAAGAGAACGCTTCTTCTTCATTTGGGTCACATTCCTTTGGATGATGATTCCTTTCAACAAAATTAAGCACAAACGTAAGTGGCCCTGTCAGCAAAGGATGTGACTGCTACAATAAAATCATTTCAAACAGTCAATAATGTACATCATAATATGGCTGGGGGCAGAAAGGTGATGGTCTTATTGAGGGGGAGGATGAGCCCGGCAGGTGAAAATCATTTTGACTGCTCGATAGTGAAACCTCAATGTAAATTGAATGCTGTTCTGGACATATTCCTGTGGTGTATATTTAATGCCACTACTGACGGTGTAAAATCACCTCAGATTTATGCCTGCGAGTGGAACACCATTAGAGGGAACACAGATGAAGGGGAGGGGCATCACAGATCCTGACAGCAATGTCACCGTTGTGGCCTTGATTGACAGGGCCTCTGCCACCAAAGTCCCCTAATGCATGTGCAGGCTCTTGGGCAGGGGAGTATATTGCTAATAATGTACAGTTTTTGTAAATCCATACGGTTACCATCAGGGGAGAAACGCAATAACTGGCCTCATATTTTATGCATGACTTTCATGTTTCACATATCAATCACAGGCCGTCATGCTCTGAAGCTGGATGTGTGCGGAACGACACACCAAATCATTTTCTTTGCTTCCCTCTCATCTCCTGGTATAAAGGGGCATTCAAGGGCAAACAGAGGACCCCTGGACTTCTCTGATGTAATCTGGAATTTAATTGTGGGGGAATTACATAGTGAAGCACCTGTCGGGTCATGTTGCGTTGCCACAGGGACGCCCCCACACACACACACAGCGTGTCCACTCAAGTGATCAAGTGATGTTCCTGCTTGGTGAAACCAAGGCTTGCGTTACTCTGCAAGAGAGGTGGTGGGAGGTCAGACCACCGGGGTAGAGAGGAGTGCAACATTAGGCAATCTGGGTGTGGAGTGATGCGCTCACTGGGGCAGTTTGTGACAGCATCGTGGGCCTGCAAAATACTGATCCCTTGATGCTCGCCCAGCACTGAGGGCATGGCCTGGGTCTGTGCATGTCAGTCTGCAATGAAAACACAGTGCGCCCAAGTGTATGAACACCTGGAGAGACAAAGATACACCACCTGCATTGCCAGATAAGTGTCTCCCTGCCACAAAATCCCTCTTTTCAGGATAACCTTACCTGGCAGCCACTGTTAAATAAGGCATGCCTCTTTAATACGCAGATTTGTCCAGTGGGAACCGATTCATTTAAGTGGTTCATTATTAACAGCGGATTGAGATTGAGGCTGATTGCTTTGTCCAGAAGGTTCTGAATCAGAATAAGCCACTGATTCTTTAATCATGTGCAGAGAGCAAGGTAATAGCAATGATAATTAATCTCAAAGTCTTTTCAGTGCTTTTCTGAAGGGAAGATACAGGAATTAGCCTGTAGAGCTTCATCGACACTTTTTGTCACTAGTCTCATTTTTTTTTTCCAGGTGTGTCAGTGTTTGCTTCTCACAGAGTGTTGTGTGTCAGGGCAGGGCACAGCTCCTTGATAGAAACAGCAAAGCTGTGTGGCCTGCCTGCCTGTGACCAGGGTAAATACCCTCCCCTCTCCCTGCGCCGGCTTCCGCAGCCTAGCCTCGGCGACGGTGGCCTCCCCCTGCTCCGGCGCCACCTCGAACTCGGCTCCCGGTCCCTCAAGTAATAAAACGAAAATGAGCCTGGCATTTCCAGAAGATCACTGATTCAATCCTGGAGACATGATCTCTGCGAGCCAGCCTTTAGAGGCATGGTTATTAACCAAACATTAGTGTTTGATTTTCTCCTCCAACTCCCTCTCTGCTGTTTTTCACCATGAATAATTAATTGCACTCGCCTTTATTTTCCTCCCCCAAAATAAAGACGGAGAGATTGATGCTTCACCTGGCTGGTGACTGGGGTGTCTTTATTCCTTTATGTAAATACCAGCTCGTCCGATGAATGACTTGGCAATTCATCAGGGGGTTATTGGAGTCCACTTGGACCAAAATGCAAACCATAGACCATCACAAGGACACACACGCTCACACGAGTCCCACAGTGACTTGCTTTATTGTGACATCATAAAGTCAGCGACATCATAATGTCTGTTTTTTTTTATTGTGGTGTCATAAAAACAAGCATTTATTGTGACATCATAATGGCTGGTTTCATTGTGACATCTGTGACATTTATTACGTGGCTGTAATTGCCATTGCTTTGCCCCACACCAAGCAGTGCACAAAACATGTCAATATCCACTGAAATTCCTCATCCTCTTATACTTATTGCCGCAATATACACTTCTCAGTATTTCTATATTAAATATAATGGCTGGCATTCATACTGTGATGGCTGACCTGTGCCTCTGTGCTCCTTGCATAAGTGCTCGCGGAGAGGCTTTGCCCAGATTTGAACCAATCTCAGAAAGTGTGATGAGAGAACATCTGTCTCTCCCTGAACCGGGCAGTTACAACGCGAGGGGTAGGGCATAAATTAACGGCCTCCAGAAAAGTTATAAATCTCACGGCTCGGCCTCTAAAAAGAATATTGATCTTTTTTTCCCATCAAGGCATTTTTATCGCAGCACATAAATCCAGCCACATATTATCACCCGGTCTGACGCATCTGCTCAGAGTGACTGGGAGATGCTGTCTGGGACATGTTTGTTGTTGTCTCTCTCTTTCTTTCTCTGTTTTTTAACCGGAGCCCGCGACGCAGCCGTCGTTTGTCATTTCTGTCATCTGTCCGGGACTTGCACGGCGGCCTGGCAGCGGTGTGGGGCCCGTTGCTCCAATCAGATCAAAGCTGCATTGCGGTTTGTCCTCAAGTTTGAACAAATGAGCTCTGGTGCATGTTGCTTCAGTGGCTAATCGGATACACGTGAAATGTGTAAGTAACACAGAGGTGGGTGTGGCGGGTATGTGTGCAAAAGGGCCAACCGGAGCTGAAGCGTGTCCCAGCCAGGTTACATTTCTTTTGAGTGGCACCGCATGATTTTTCCAAAATTAATAGAGAGAGTGCGACACCAATTAATGTTTGAGTGCTCATTTGTGCCCTCTACTCAACAATGGCCTGTAAATGATGTAGAAGTTTGATTCCTGCCTATATTCTTGGGTCGAAGTCATGGCAGAGATGAATGACTGTATCTAGGCCTTGGGCCTGGTCTCTTTCTTTCTGTAGGTCGCAAGTTACACGTCTTGGTGGTGGGGAATTTTCTGGCCCCGTCTGGTTGGTCTGGTGTAGCACTCTCACCCCTGGTCAACTTTTGTCCAATATCTGAGAAGGACTAATTCAACAAGGACCAACATGTGTGCTTGAATGTGTTTTACAAAAGACACTTGCTAAAATGCGCATGCTATGCGTGTTTCACTTCAGTGATTGTTGTGCTTTTGGACACGCATTAGCAGGGGAGTAGCAAACAGCGTTGCAGTTTGAACAAATGCCGGCCTTCGTTTCGGCTGGTGGAGAGGCCACCCCGCTGGTGGCAGCTTGTCGAGACATTCCCCAAGTCACGCAGAGGGGATCTTGGGAAGAGGGTGTGAGAAGGGCCTCTGACATCTCCATGAGTGATCCGCCGTCAGTCGGCCCCTCAGAGAAAAAGAAACGCTGTCTGCCAACACCCCCCTGCCCACTGCCCCCCACACACTGTTTCCACCCCCCGGCACCTTGAGTGATCCCCGTCAGTCACGCCCCCCCCCCCCCCCCCCCCGCCACACACACACACCACACCCCGGAGAAAGAGAAAAGCTGTCTGTCCCCCTCCCCCCCCCCAACTCCGTGAGTGATCCCCCATCAGTCAGCCCCCCCTGGAGAAAGAGAATCTCTGGCTGTCCCCCTCCACCCTCCCACTACTTAAATGTGTCCACTCTTCTCAGCGTCAGAGAGAGACAGAGAGAGAAAGCGGGGGAGTGACAGAGAGAGTAAGGGAATGAGAGAGAAAGGGAGAAAGACAGAGAGGGTGGGATGGGGAGAGAGAGGTAGGGAGGGGAAGAGAGAGGGGGAAGGGGGGAGCAGAAAGTGAGAGAGAGAGATGGAGGGATGAAGAAAGAATGGGAGACTTTTTCTACATTGTAAAATGTATGTAAATGTAATGGACAACAATTCTCAGAGAATTTCAGCTATGACTTGCACAACTTGAAATGGTGACAGGATCACAGACTGCCCATCTTATTGTGGAAGGACACACAGCACCCCTGGCTGGCCACCATATGAGTTTGCCTTAAGCACACACACCCTTCCCAAACTCATCCTGGCCTCAGAGGGCTCCCTATGAGCACATCCCCAGCCGTAAATAGCATCTATCGGGAGACCCAAGCTAATCTGGTAAATATTGAAATCGGGAATGATTTTATGAAACAGATTTCAAATCGTTTACAATGGTAATCTTTTCCAATTAGGAAACAGGGGAGAAAAAAAAACATTTAGCATTTTGAGCAGACAGAAAATGTCTAATGTAGGGGAACGTTCAAGACGCTCACTGGAATTGGAAAGCTAAATTAGCATGTGCAATTAGCATAAATTCATCTTCAGCACTCGATGGTTTAATGTGTTAAATTAAAGTAGTTCTGGAAAGGGAACATTAGAGGGAGATGTAGGTGGTCTCGGTTATGTTTCTGTGTGAGATTCGGATTGAAAGCATCACGAGCAGGTGCTGTGCCATCTTAAACAGCTGCTGTTAAGACACACTTCCTTATTCTTCTGAGAGCACCTGACTCTCAATTTCCGCCAGCACTTAATATCGCTGATATTACGAGAGAAACACACACGGCAGAGGCGGAAGAATAGCGTGCATGTGTGTGTGTGCACGTTTGTGTGAATGTGCATATGGATGTGTGTGCACGTGTATGTGAATGTGCATATGGATGTGTGTGCACATGTATGTGAATGTGCATATGGATGTGTGTGCGCATGTATGTGAATGTGCATATGGATGTGTGTGCGCATGTATGTGAATGTGCATATGGATGTGTGTGCGCATGTATGTGAATGTGAATGTGCATATGGATGGTGTGTGTCCGCGTATATGTGAATGTTTGTGCATGTGTGCGCATGCCCATATTCAAAACCACTGTCACAAAATACAGGGGAGCTCAAAACTCTTCTTACTGTGTCATTATACTGCTCAAAGCCAGCCAGCCTGACATTCTCACGACATTGCAACATCTCCAGAAGTGCATCTCCAGAGTGGCAGACCAAAACGGTCAACCTCATAATCACACAGACAGATCCAGTAAAGGTATATGTGATACAAACACTCACCGACCGGTTCAGCTTTCTCTTTCTGCCTCACGATGTAGCCCAGTCTAAGATATAGTACTCACTCCTCTCCTACCCTGTGTCTTTGTGCGTGTAAGGATATGACTGTGGGCAGTGTGGTTTGGAGAGCTGATACACACGGGCTATGGAGGCTGGAACACTCACCCACCTGCCATCTCCAGGGCCACTTGTGTTCGCAGCCTATTCAAATCTATTTATTTCTGCTTCTCCATCAAGATTTTGCGGAAATCTATCAAGGCTTTTGCCATACAGGTAGCTGCTGTTCAGTAAATGCGGTTCATAAGAAGTTCCCTAGCCCTGGTGGGCTTGATGTTAGGAGAGCGGTACCAATTTTATCTTTGCAAGTACTTTTTTAAGTCCTTCTGGACAAGGGCATCTGCTAAATGACCAAATGTAAATGTAAGTCTAATTAATGTTTTGTTGTTGTTCTGTCATGTTTTGCATTTGTAGCTTTGTAGCTTGGTCTGTGCTATTCAAAGCTGTGGTCAAATAAACTTCAGTTCAGTCAGCTCAGGCAGCGAATTGGATTCAAGATCATCAATTCATAAAAATCTTCAGAGAAACTGATGGACAATTTTGAATTTATGAATTGAACTTCAGTTCATTTGTATGAACTAAGCTGGAATGGAATTGAGTGCTCTCTCTCACCTCAGTTCTGGTACTCTACATTGTCACTGCAGCGAGGCACAATTTGGATTTGAATTTGAATTTTAAATTAGGACATCTCTGGGGGCTAATATCCTTTACAGTGGAAAGGGGGACTAGCTAGGTTTAAAAAGGCAAAGGGGGTGGGACTCCAGTCACAGTAGCCCCTCCCATTTATACAATCTGGCCTGTGGGCCTTTGCCCCAAACCCTAAGGCTACACAGCACTGCCAGGGTGTAGACCCTAAATGAAAGAGGCTATCAGAGACCACAGCCAAGCATAAGTGGAACCCAAAGCCTTACCCTCATTCCCCATGTCCCTCTCAATGCAAACCATCAGCATGCAATGCTGATGCGTTCTTGCAGCGTTGCAGCGACGTTGCTCCAGCGTTCTGGCTACGTCGCCTCTTCGCTGCATCACTCCCGTGGGGTTTATGGATCGCCGCCGTTGGTCTGCTGCCCAACAAGACGCTCTCCAGAGGAACGTAATTACAAGTCATTTGTAAATATAATAAGAGTCCGCTTTTTATTACCAGCAATAAAAATCAATTCTTCATTCAATTATCCTCCGTCTCCCTCTCCCCCCCTTCCCTCACCCCACCCCCCCAGGAGAAAGCAAGAGCCAGGGGGTATTCCAACAGGGAAGACAGTCTTCAGATAGGAGAAAAAAACAAATGTAATTGGGCCTGAGTTTTTTTTTGAAACTTCGCACCTAATGACAAATCAATGAAACAAACCTTGGCTGAAAAGTCACAAACACACAGAGCTCAGTGATTCGCTCCCGCCCGCGCTGCCGAAACGGCCCCCTAATTACCGTAACAACCACAGAGATTCCGTATTCCCTCACTGGATAATCAGCTGGCTCTAGCCTGTGGTCAGATTAAAATAAAATTTTAGAAATCTGGTTTTTTTTTACCATTCCTGGGAAAAAAAAATCTATAAATGTGTTATAATCCTCAACATTTACCAAACTCTTATTGTGTTATTATCTGTCGGACACAGACGAGCTGTATCTGTGTCCCACCAGTACTTAGAATGCAGAGGGTAGAAGTAAACAAGACTAAATGCTTAGGGGACTGCTCTTCAGCTTGTTTCATATAAACAGCTGTGTATTAAATATTACATGTAAAATATATATGTTAAGTTATATATATATATACACAGTATTATATGTATAATAAAGAAAAAAGGAGAGAGAGGGAGTGGGAGAGAGAGAGGGAAATAGAGAGAGAGAGAGAGGAAAAGGGAGAAGGAGAGAGAGAGGTAAAGAATGCCGGGGGAGGCTGACATGGCTGCCTGCCGCAGATCACTCCAGAGTTCTCAGAGTAAATGCCGTGCCGAAAGATAAATAAATAAACGAATAAAACCTTAATCCGGGGAGTTGATTCTCAGAAATGCCAGCGCTGGAAGAGTCTGATCCCCTTTGAAATGACATGTAGGTGAGGGAGGGAGAGGAGAGGGCTGAGGGACCCCTCGGAAATCCGCCCGGTCGGAACGCCATGGGTGAATTTGGGACCCTGGAATGTGGGCCAGCGATTGGGGTACGGCGCCCGTGGGGAGGCGGAGCCAGGAATCGACGGCTGTTGGGTTGCTGCTTGTAAAGACACTGAAACTTCACATTGTGAGCACTGTGAGAGTTTTTTGTCTTCAGTAGATTTGGATGGATGGATGTGTGACTATGACAAAACCTGTCATAGTCCTGATAACAGCGGTGAACAAAATATCGACTACAGTGCGTCAAAAAGCAGAACTGCAATTCATTAATACAACAACAAGCATAGCTGTTGATGAGGGTAAAGGGGCACTGGTTTTTGGCTTGGAGTCCAATTAAGGGGTCATACATAGCTGTGGACCAAGGTTGTTGACCCCCCATAGGACATCAAACACAGGAATAGAAAAAAAAGGAAGAGAGTGGATGAAGGAGGGATGCCCTGAACAACTATGCAAAAAGGAAGAGGTGAGGAGGGGGTTTCATACTTGAGCATTGGACATGTTTGCTAGCTGCGTAGGCACTGCCTAAAAATTCTCCTCCTGAATCTTCATTTGGAAATTCAATTAATATGTACCTGATTTTAAACAGTTAAGACACAAACAGCTGGAGGAACAATAACTGCTGTGAAAGAAAAGGAGATTATTAGATTATTAGAGGTGGAAGGATCATGGCTTATTAGAAACGCACACAAGCTAAGTCATCTAAAGGCATTAGATGAGTCAGCAGGAAGATGCAAGTGTTTTGAAGCGTGTATCAGGGATCTCACTTCCCCTCACCACCAGGAAGGGCCGTGAGATGACAGGTGGTGGGGGGAATGAGGGGGGAGAGTGGGTCGCTGTGCAACTTTGTTTCCCCGCACGGCGCGACGTTTCTGGGAAGATGACTGGGTGTCATTAATTAGCACGGGCATGCCGCTGACCTGACAGATTTCATTTCTTACCAAACGGAATGAATCCCCGCTCAAACCACGGGAGGACAACTTTTGATCTCCCGTTTAGCGTGGTTATCCTGGTAATTAGATACTACACTCTGCCTGAGGCGACACAAGGACCGAGGGATATTTTCAAAAAGAGAGACGGAGGTGAAAGCAGGCAGGGTGGTAAATGGCTCTGTCTCTCGTTTTTGGTGGCTCACCTGACGGATACATAGTGAAGGACGAAGACACCCTGCATAAATAAACCACCTTGCTCTTTCTAAGCAATCAAACCTCATCCAAGAGGAGCATCCAAAAGTCCAGCACTGTGAAAACAGATGCATTTCAGGTCAGTATGGTAGCCTTCCTAGCCTCCTCTGCCTTAAGCAGTAACTCGGGGCCTTCAGGAAGACAGATGGTGCAGCAGCCGCTGCAGTAAAACACTGATGGTTTTGGTGCTAGGCCACCTCTCAGACCGCAGTCCCAGACAGAATTCCTCTTTTACGGTGGAGTTTTCAGCTGCGGAGCGGCCCGCGGCCTGGATGCGCTTCAGGTTCACATTCTTGCGCTCACTGTGTGCCGCAGCTATCTGTTCACGCAGAGCCGCTCACTTAGTCCGACCACACACATAGACACACACACACACACACACTTATGCGCGCACACACACACACCACACACACCCACACACACACAGGCACAGAAAACTTTCAGATATGATTACCATACACACACCCCCCCCACACACACACACACGCGCACACACACACACACACACACACACACACACACAAATGAAAACCCTGAAGATATGATTTCCTCAACACACATATACACAGACATTGATGAATACATGCAATCAATATTTACAGAGCAAAGCTACAGGGTGTCAACAGGGTAGCATTTTCTTTATTTAAAAATCTGACTGATGAACAACTCCCAATGTATATAAAGTGCAGATTTTGCCTGCAGTTACAGAGGTGTAAAAATGAGAAGGAACTGTAAGCACACCCACAGTTTCACCATCACACGTTATCTACCAGGCATGGCTGCATGAGCTATGGCCCTAACTGCTGCTCTGTAGCACAGCACGGTAAGGGCAGGGTTCCCACTGCATTGACACCAGTCCAAACATGAAGTATCGAAGCATTGCAGGAGCACAGTCAGCTCTCACAGCACCCCCCTCTCAAAGCTCGGCCACTCACTCACTCTGGGCTGAGATCGGCACCCTTCCAGAACCCTCCGCCCTGCAAAAATTTGGGTTTGACTCCCCTGCTGAATCGACACCGGAGGCTTTAAAATGAACCCTCCCCGCTTTCTCGGTTTGGGGCTCTTCTGTACAGAGATGGATGGAGGTAATAGCCTTGTGCGAGTGCATCTGGTGGGATATCAGAGTGAGATCAGACCTGGTCAGCCCGGATCTGTGAACATGGCCTCCTCAGGAAAGCCGCTTCATATCACACAAACAAACAGAGCCTTAATGAAGCGGAGAAACTTTGGCCCTGTGAGTGTTTTTGTGTGCATGCCTGAATGTGGTTTCTGCATGTGTGGGTCTGTGTATGTGTGTCCGTGTATACCTGTATGCATGTGTTTGCCTGTTTGTGTGATTATGTTTTTGTGTCTTTGTGTGTGTGTCTTTCTGTATGCACGCATCTATGCATTTGTGTATGCGTCTATCTGTGTGTATTTGTGTGTGTCTGTGTGCATTTGTGTGCGTATTTGTATGTAGCTTTGTGTGAGTTTATGCGCAAGTATATATGTGTATCTATGTGATAGCACGAACGTGCGTGTGTCTGTGTATTTGTGTGTATCTGTATGTTGGCCTGACCACGTTTGTGTGTGTCTGTGTGAGAGTATGTGCCTCCCTGTGTGTGTTTGTGCATATCTGTGTGAGTGAGTGTGTCTGCTAGTGTTTGTGTGTATCTGTGTGTTTGCGTGAGTGTGTCAGCGTGTATCTGTGTGTGTCTGTGTGAGTGTGTGTGCCTCCCTGTGTGCATCTGTGTGAGAGTGTATGCTTCCCTGTGTGTGTCTGTGTGAGTGTATATGCTTCCCTATGTGTGTCTGTGTGTGTCTGTGTGAGTGTATATGCTTCACTGTGTGTGTCTGTGTGTGTCTGTGTGAATGTATATGCTTCCCTGTGTGTGTCTGTGTGTCTGTGTGAGTGTATATGCTTCCCTGTGTGTGTCTGTGTGTGTCTGTGTGAGTGTATATGCTTCCCTGTGTGTGTCTGTGTGTGTCTGTGTGAGAGTGTATGCTTTCCTGTGTGTGTCTGTGTGAGTGTATATGCTTCCCTGTGTGTGTCTGTGTGTGTCTGTGTGAGTGTATATGCTTCCCTGTGTGTGCCTGTGTGTGTCTGTGTGAGTGTATATGCTTCCCTGTGTGTGTCTGTGTGTGTCTGTGTGAGTGTATATGCTTCACTGTGTGTGTCTGTGTGTGTCTGTGCGCATCTGTGTGAGAGTGTATGATTCCCTGTGTGTGCCTGTGTGAGCGCGTGTGCTTACATGTGTGTGTCTGTGTGTCTGTGTGAGTGTATATGCTTCCCTGTGTGTGTCTGTGTGAGTGTATATGCTTCCCTGTGTGTGTCTGTGTGAGTGTATGTGCTTCCCTGTGTGTGTCTGTGTGTGTGTATATGCTTCCCTGTGTGTGTCTGTGTGTGTCTGTGTGAGAGTGTGTGCGTTCCTGTGTGTGTCTGTATGTGTGTATATGCTTCCCTGTGTGTCTGTGTGTGTCTGTGTGAGAGTGTGTGCGTTCCTGTGTGTGTTTGTGTGTATCTGTGTGTTGGCATGAGCGTGCCCGTGTGTGTTTGTGTGTATCTGTGTGTTGGCATGAGCGTGTCCGTGTGTTTTTGTGTGTATCTGTGTGTTGGCATGAGCATGTCCGTGTGTGTTTGTGTGTATCTGTGTGTTGGCATGAGCGTGCCCGTGTGTGTTTGTGTGTATCTGTGTGTTGGCATGAGCATGTCCGTGTGTGTTTGTGTGTATCTGTGTGTTGGCATGAGCGTGTCCGTGTGTGTGTCTGTGTGCCTCCCTGCGTGTGTAAGTGCGCCCGTGCGCCTCCATCTCCAGACCCCGCCGGTGGAGATTACGCTATCAGCTGAGAGCTGTATCTGCCGTCTCCTGCCGCTGATTGTCAGGCTGTGACACGGCTGCTTTTCACATTGAGATCCACTGAGATTAATACCCGCGGCGGCGCCGGCCAATCAAATCCGCACTCGGATTTCTCACCATGGGCCCTTAAGCTGAGGTGGCCTGGGCCTGGCGTTCCCCGCATCATGCAGGGAAAAACACTGCAGCTTCTGGCCCGACTCAAACTGAGCATCAGTGTGAATAAAGCTAAAGATTGCATGGCAAAGCAAGATAGGCCATTTGTTTAATTGTGCCTCTTTTTTTTAAATGGATTTTTATCTGAGGATTTTTTTTTCCCTTGCTCTCGCTTATTCAATGTGTGAAAATGCTTATAAGCGATCGTTTATGTGAAAACCAGATGCATGATTTAAGTAACTGGGAAAACCATCTGCCACCCAGCCGATAGCGATGAGCAGAATATTTTTGCCTGAAAATAATATATTCCCAAGAACTGTCACATGGTTGTGACACTGTCTTACATATTTAGGGTTGCTACGAACTGGCATGCCTCCCTAAATTTTAAAAATATTCTGAGTGCATACGAAAGTAAGTGTTTTCTAAATGGCTCAACCATTTAGGAAATGCTTTCTTGAGTATGCGGACGTCAATATCAGCCTGTTTGGTTCGGTTTCAGGAGAAAAGAAGTCTGAAATGATTTTGAACAAGATAAACCAGTTATACATCAGCAATTAATAGGTGATTAATCCGTGATTAATTGGCAACATTCAGATGTGCAGCATGATGTCACAATGAGGGAAACAGGCTCGGTGCTAGGAGAAAATACAGAGGGATGCAATTACAATCTACAGGGTCGCACGAAAAGCCATCATTACTATGTAGACACTGGGATATAAGGAGAAAACTTGGAGTGCACTGAGGTCTGTCTAGGGGTGCAATGCACCCCTAAGCACCCCCATAGCACTGGACCAAGAGGGAAAGCCACTTCCCTGTGTCAGACTGCCGTGCTGTGTGTCTGGCCTGGGTGGACAGGCGATTGTGAGGCCACCTCTTTTGTGGACACAAGCTCAGACAGTGGAGAGGTACGTAGTGCGTGGTTACCCAAAGAGAAAGATAAACCGCCCTGGCTTGAAACCCTGTTTCCCCCAGGACCCCAGACCTCAGCTGCCTCACAGCCCCCTGGCAAACTGTCTCCATCCAATTAAAACAAAAGAAAAAAAGGCAGAGAAAAAGTTCCAGAACAATCCCCGCTGCCTTGCGGTGCCAGGTGATGGGGATCAGAGAGCTGACTCTACATTCATCACGTTCACACTGGCAGCCGGTGACACGAAGCATGATGAGAGAAAGAAAGAGAGTCAGGAAGAGAGGAACAGAAGGAGAAAAGGGAGGGAGTGAAGGAAATGAAATGCCTCATATTGGCTGCCACCTGATACCCAGGCTTGCAATGCTAAAAAAAAACCCTTCCTTGTAACACTGAAGCAATCAGGACTGTCACTGGAGAAAGAGGAGAGAGAGATGGAGAGAGAGAGGAGGAGGGAGAAAGAGAGCAGGAGGGAGAGAGAAACAGAGAGGGAGAAGTAAAGAGAGAAAAAGAACGAAAGAGAGAGAGGTAGTGAGAGAAAGATCGAGTGAACAAGAGAATGAGAGTGAGAGAAACAGAGAGGGAGAAGAAGTGAGTAAGAAGGAAAGAGGAGAGAGAAAGATGGAGGAAGAGGAGCAACACAGAGATAGAGAAAGGGGGAGAATGAGGTAGAGAGAGAAAGCTGGAGTGAAAAAGTGAACAAGAAGAAGAGAGAAACAGCGAGAAGAAATGAGAAAAAAAGAATGAGGGAGAGAGAGTGTAGAATAGGAGCAACAGAGAAAAGAGAGGGAGAGAGAGAGATAAGGAGACACAGAACATCGTCTCACTAACACAGAGAATGGGGGCTGAAACTGAACAAACCAGACCCTGAAATGAGCTGAGCTGGGGAGAGAGGGGACACGGACATTGATGTTTTGCGAACAGCGGTGCCAGGGAAGGCAGTGGTCGGAGGGCGGGGCGTGGACAGGGCTGCGGAGCAGATCAAGGGCGGCTGCGTGACTCCATGGGTGGTCTGTCAGGTTGGCTCCGATTTTGGGTCATGTCCCGGTCCCCTCTGCCACGTGCTGTGACACCTGCAGGGACCCCAGGAAAAGGAAGCGTCTTGATCAAAAAGGGAAACGCGGGCAGCTATTGACAGATTTTTTAAAATGCAAATTAGGTGGTTTAAAGAAACACAAACCTGTTTCGCACAGATAATCTAACCCGACCTCTCACGAGGTCCCAGAATACCTGGCACTGAGCCCGCTGATGCCCCCCTCCCCAAACCCCCTCCACGGAGTGACGCATCTTGGTTTTTACTCCGAGAGAATCTTTGTGCGCTTCTGACAGCTTGACTTTTAAAATGAAAAAGGAGCACATGAATAAACAGTGCCGTGCTAAATAATGCAACTGCTCGGGCTTGGGGATTTAAGCATAAGCCAGGAGTGAGGAGAGCGCCCCTCCCACCTCATGTTAGAGGGAGAGACTCTCAGAGAAGGGGTGGCTGCTGGGTACTGCCGAGCCACAGCCCCTGTGATTGGCTGCTGACCAAGATACCTATCACACATCTGAGATCTCACAACGTTGCTACATGTTGAGCACCCCAAGACTGGCTTGAGGGAACAGGGGTGAAACGGAATCGATTCTCCCAGGCTCTCCTGCCTCTCCGCCGCGTATGTGATGCGGGCCTGTTGAAGTGAATACGTGTATGTCTCCTGCCACGTTTTAAGCTGAGGAGTGACAGCTTGACATGAAACGAGTCACTGTTAAATCAGAGAATGAGAGACTAAAGGTGTCGCTCGTGCGTCGCGGGGAAGAGAGAGGGAGGCCTGCGTTCCGGAACGTTCTGGTTCGCTCTCACGCTGCGGAGGACATGAACAGTGTGTGTGTGTGTGTGTGTGTGTGTGTGTGTGTGTGTGTGTATGTGTTGGTGTGTGCCATCTCCTTGCACAGACATGTGCACACACTCACACACACACACACGCACACACACACACACACACACACGCACACACACACACACACACACACACACTTTCTTTCTGCTCATTCTAATGCTGTGCTGCTAAGTTCTGGTGCATTCACACTCTAGAAATGATTGGCCTGCAGTACAGTGCTTTGGGGATAGGCTTATGTAAACCGTCTGAAAACCGCAAGACAGCGGTGGAGGAATTCATTTGCGAACCGAGAAATGAGGGAGGCTCGGGAACAGAACAGGACGACAGGATCCAGACACAAAGTTGAAAAATTCTGTTGCAAACGTTAGCGCATATTTTCGATCGATGCTTGCTTGCACAGTACAGCGCCCGGCGGGTCATCTCGTTGGCAAAACCGGAGCGGCACTGCAACAAGTTCACCGAATGCCATTTCTGCGGTCATGATGAACTGGTCACAAGGCAACGCTCTTTTTTGGGGGGAGAGGGGATCGTGTGTGTGTGTGTGTGTGTGTGTGCGCGCGCGCGTGTGCAGGCGTATAGGTGATGGCAGCAGGGCACCGCGAGTCGCTGTAAGTCGCAAACAAGATCGCTGTGTTTTTCTGCATCTGCTCCTAATGACCGGTTATATAACAAGGCTTTCTTTCTCCCTCACAAAGGAGCGCGGAAGGTTCTCCACCGATGTCAGGGGAGTGCGATGCTAAAATAATCATCTGAGTGGGGGGGGGGCACCCCGCTTTAAAGTGGTTAAAGGGGGAGCTGCTGTCGGGCTGACTCACAGAGCGGGGAGAGCGGGGAGCCCGATGAGGCGGCTTCCTCCCAGACTGCTCTTGATCGCTCCGTTTCTCCCCTCTCATCACTCCCCGCGACTTTTAATGCCTGACATGTCGAACACCGCTCTCAAAGAGACGGGGTGGTGGGTGGTGGGGGGGAGAGGCGGGGGGGACCGAAGGCGTCTCCTGCTATCCCTCTTTTTCAGAAAGAGCATCTTGTTGTTAGCAGCCTGAATCACAAACACGCGCGCAGGAACACACACGCGTGCGTGCACACACGCACACACACACACAGACGCGCGCACATGCAGGGCAGAAAAGAGATCTGTCGGAGTTTTTGCGCTTTCGTCCGCGGCAAATTAAACGCGGTTGCCGACTCCCACGCCGTTTTCAAAAACCCGCCGACTTTCCTTTCTTCTTCCCTCCCTCCCACTCTCCTTCTTCGCCCTCCCTTGTCTCCTTAAGAAGTCAAAAATAAATAAGAACCCGAAAGGAAAAAATACATAACGTTATGCTTCATTGGAGTGAAGTCCTGGGATGATAGGGTCTGTTTTTGAGTCGGTGAAGGTTGTGTCTCTTACACTCCCTTTTTCTTTGTGTCACCCAGTCCTTCCCTCCTTCCCCCCCCCCTCTCATCCTTCCTTTTCTTTCCCTCCCCTTTCCCCTGTTGTCATCATCTTTGGCTTGTAGAGCCACACCGCTGCACATTAGAGGTGTTATCGCGCCACCACGCCCAAAGCTTTTCTCTCCTTCTCCACTTCCTGTCCCAGCGCTAACTTAGCATTCCTGTTCCACATCCTGTCGCAGTGAAAACTTGCTGTTCTTGCCCCACTTCCTGTCTCAGCACAAAACCACTGTTCCTGCTTCACTTCCTGTCTGACTGCTAGCTCACAGCTTGTGCTCCGCTTCCTGTCTCATTGATAACTCTCTGTTCTGGCTCAGCTTCCTGTCACCATGCCTCCTCATCACCTGGACACCTTTCTTTTCCAGCCAGGCAGACTGGTATCACAGACGCCCACTGACAGAAGTTGCCTACCAGGAAACCAAACTCTCCTCTCCCGTATTCACATCTCCAAGCTCCTTTCTGAGCACAACGCTCCACCATCACTCCGGAGAGCTTTGACACTACCTGAAATATAAACCGTGGAAGTCGTGTACATGAAGGAGTGCCATGTCAGGAGCGTGGAGTGGCTGGACATCCCTCTCATTAAGAGGCCTGAGCCGCCTGGGGACCCTGCGGTGAGCCCGACTGCGGCGTGGGCAGCCGGGTTGATTTTCGGCGCAAACACCCGCTCTGGGTCGCTGCCTGCCGACGCTCTCAACTCGCACTTCACGGCAGCTGATGACCCCGGAGAGGTTTCTGAGATGCTGTGAAGTGCTACGCGGTGACAGTGGAACAGCACTTCCATGTGATTGCATTGGATTGCGTTACACATTAAGAAATGCCTCCTTGATGACCGCTTCCTAATTTTAATTAACACAAAAAATATAGCAAAAGGCTGCTCTGGGTGTAGGCCGCTGTGACTGCTTTTCTACAGGAAACATACAAGAAGCAACAGAGCCTTTTTATTTACTCTTACGCATTCAGTTCACCTTGATAGCGCATATTCTCCCCTTTTTAACTTCATTTGTATGACTGAAGTTACATGTAATTTTGTATGTTTGGTTTTGGTTTTGTACAGGTGTTGATTGTATTTGTGATGACCTCAACAAAGTAAATTTCCTCAATAGTGGATGATACAGGCAACCTGAAGGCTCATGAGGGCTATACAGAAACAATTACAAAACATATTTGTGTATGCATACATGCACACACACACACACACACACACACACACACACGCACTCACACTCACACACACACACACTTCGGCTCCATTATTTAAGTTGTGATGTCACACAAACAATCTTGAGAAAGTTTGCATTCCATTTCTGGCCTGTGGAAAGGTGAATGAGATTACCCACGCACGTAACAGCATTTGGTTGAATCTTTCGCAAACAGAGCCATTAATATAAAGGATCAGCTTGGTTTATGTCTCCAGGACATCCACACATACCAACCAGCACTGTGCTGCTGTGATACCGTAAAAGTGTGTGTATGTATGTATGTGTGTGTGTGTGTGTGTGTGTGGGGGGGGATGGCAGTCAGAATCTGCCAGCTACTCTTCCCTGGCGCTGTGAGAGTGACTGAGTAGGAGTGCTGCAATTTGCCATCCAAAAATAAGGCGCTTTTCTGGAGCGATTGGTTTAAATTGCTCTCAATAAAGCACACATGGATCCACGCAATCCTCCCTCCAAGGAATGTAAACTGGTGTAACCTGTCTCTCCGGATTAGGTGGCGCCGATCATATCTCTGTGCCTTTCCCAAGTGGTGGCTGATGAAACAAACACCGGCGCTTTCTTAAAACAAAAACGAGTATTGACTCTGCGTGAAAGAGGGCAAACACCTTCCGCACCCCGCTCTTGTTCCATGCAAAAGGTGTGTGTGTCTATGTTCAATATGTGGTGTTCATTATTGAGACATTATACTTTTGTTTGCAGTATTAACATTATTACTGTTTTTCCTCCCATTATTGATATCGAAGTTTCTGATTTCATTATTTATATGCATTGTAATACATGCCTAATGTTTGTCATGCCAGCAAAACTGATTTGAGTTGAATTGAATTATACTGAACTGAGAGAGAGGGAGAAAGAGAGAGACTGTATGAGTAATCCATCATTTTTATGAGTTTTATAGTAGGTTAGTATGGTTCTGTCATATTTCTGTGAAATTTGCAATAATGTACATCTGTCCAATCATGCTAATGGGACTTATTTGAATTTCCATTTGAATTTAAATTTGAAAGAGAGACTTTCTGATTTTGGAAAAAAATAAAACAGATAAAGAGCATATTTTGAAAAAAGGGTAAAAGAAATAGTAAAAAAAAAAAGAAAAAAAAAGACAAGACACCAGAAACAAACAAAAAACAGCCCACATTTTCAAACAATCACATCAAGTCACAGAGCCTTTGTACCTTTCTGTTTCTTGAATCTCGAAGACTTTGAAAGCTTGAATGGAATCATATTGAACTACAAGACAGAGAGAGAGAGAGACAGAGACAAGGGTGAATGAGTCACATTGAAGTCAACTGTAAAACATTTATCAAAGAGATGCCACCATGATGCAGGTAGTGAGAGAAGTGGAGATACAGTGAAAAGGGACAGTATATACAATGGCACTGTTTCTTCCACATCAGGTATTTCTAGAAAGTGGATAAGTCAAGCTACAAAAATCACATAATTATTACATATTCATCATTACATTACAGGTTTTCCAATTTTCTCTTTATTCCCAATATAATTCTTTTTCTCAGACAGATATCAATATGTTGCCATATTTATTCATAGCATGGAGTAGTTTTCCCAAAATGACAAACACATTTTTGATAGGTAGTCAAGCGCGGGCAAATGCATTCTGTCTGAGAGTGAAGAGTTTATTAATGTGATCTGTTTCCTTCAGTGCATTTTCACAACTTTAGCGTTGTCAGGTTTGATTTTGAACTTGCCTCTGAAAGGAACAGCTGTGGTTTTTATTGAATTAGCTAATTAATTTAACGGGATTTGCACCAGATAATCAAAACTTGTGCAGTTTTCTGCTTCGAATGCCTCATAAGTCAACTTGCAGAGATTGCACTGTGGTGAAAACAAGAAGTGTGAAAACACACACACACACACACACACCAACAACAAGCTCATGAATATTATAACACAGAATGAAAAAGAATCAGGTAAAGCTTGAAACCTTGGCCTAATATTGTGTTCTAATTTTATTGCAGAATTCATCACCATACAACTGCTTGAAGTCTACTCACCGCTACATACAGACGAAGACAGAATAACATTACACCACACTCGTCTGCTCCACGGTGTCGAACATAAAACACATACAGTACCAAGCATGCTCCAAACACAACAGAGATGCAAATGAGGGGCATACAACCAATCACAACGCAGACAGGACAAAATACAATGGTACAATGCAAAACATTTACAATACAGTTTCATTGTCCAAGAAAAATTGGGGGGAGGATTAAGAGAGGGGTTACCCAGGCATACTTGCACTAAACAGTGTTGAGTATCTGAGACTCCAAGAATCTCACGCTGCTTCCTCTCCCTTTGACCTGCGACTCGCCAGGTATGACGAGCTGAGAGCAGAGGGGCCAAGCGGATCTCTCACTGCCCAATGGACATGCACCCCAGGGACTGAAAACTTCAGTCTCGCTTCCTCTGTCCAAGAGTATTAATGAATGTTTGTGATGGAGTTTGTGAGCAGGGCCCCTCTGAGGGAATCACTGAGATTATTTGATAGTTATGCGTGTGCCTGTGTGTGTGTGTGTGTGTGTGTGTGTGTGTGAGGGACTGTGACTTGTTATAAAGAACAGAGCTGGATTTAGTGCATCACTCTGAAGTCCCTCTTGTACCTGAGCCTGTAGCAGTGATTCATAGGGCTTAACCTGTTTTTGTCTGATGTGAATGGACATCACCTGCCTTTGTGCGTGCTGGTTTCAGTGCATCACTCATCTTTGTCTTTGTGTCTGTTGATTACAGTGAGTCAGTCTAACACCATTTAAGTGTGTGTGTGTGTGAGTGTGTAAGGCAGCAGACAGAAACATGCCTATAGTGGTTAAGATAAAGTGGAGCATGCCTGTTGTGCACCCTGAATGCATTACAGTCTCCCGCATGCTTGCAGAAATCTGTGTGTGTCATTGTGTGACTGTGTAAGTGTGTGTGTGTTTGTTTGTGTGTGTGTGTGACCCACGAGCCCACAAATTCATCCACTCATTTGATAGATTTTTCCATTCTTTTAAGTTGCAAGGTCACTAGCCACTCTAAAAAAATCATGTTAGTTAAAGATCCCTTGTAAAACACAATCCAAGAGAAGGTGTGTTAACTGTGTTAACCCCTTCTCTGTGGGTGTGCTGTACCGAGCGGCTTAACGCACTTGGACGTACGCAGTGCTGTGGGCTGAGAATACCCTCCAAAGTAAGCTCAGTTTCACTCCAAAAGTCATCCGCCCATTCCCTGCTGCACTTACCAAAGGTTAACACCGTCCATTAGGCTCTTTAAAATATACATTTGAGATGAACAATGTTAGACTGACACTTTAATGCCATCATTTCCCTTTTTTTCACCACAGTGATGACTGTGTAGGGCCCTTTATGAAATTATATAATTCAGCTAGCCAGTGATGGCTTCAATTAGGATTCCAGTGAAATAAGACTTTTTTTTATTAGTTGATTTAATTGTTTCTGGGGTTGAATTCTAAAATTGTATGAGCAGTATGACAAGCATGTGTGGCCCCACTGCTGACAAACAGGCTATTGTGTACAGAACCACTGCTTCTGTTACAAAGACCTGCTGCATACAGGCCTACTGCTTCTGTTACAAAGACCTGCTGCATACAGACACAAACCCTTATTACAAAGCCTTACTGAAGACAGCATTGCATGTGGTGTTTAAATTACATGTAGCCTTCATAAGGTCTGCTTAATGTTTGCTTTATGGATGCTGTTCTGCATGTGCTGGTAGAAATATCGACTTATTAGCAGAGTTACCTGGGAATCCGCTAGATGGTCTTTCTGCCTTCTAGAGCAAGGCAGTTTAAGAAGTTGCCATGACACATTAGCCTGTATACATTTTGCATGAGAAGTTGTCCCGTCGATGACCTGCAGCATTGGGACACAGCATCCTATGAAAAATGTGACTGTGTTTCACTAATGAAAATGCTGCAGGTGAATTAATGTCCTGCATAGATGCTAGGGGGAATAATTTCTAAAGCACAACACCGGAAAGAATTAATGTGTGTGTGTGTGTGTGTGTGTGTGTGTGTGTGTGTGCGCGTGTGTATACAGGGCAGGAGACAGCAACATGCTTCTAATGGGGTAAAATAAAATGCCTTACAACCGTGCCCGTTGCGTACCCTGAATGTATTATATTTTCGGGCTGGGCAGCAGGAAGAAGTCCCTGGCCTGCGGGACTTTGAGTGCCCGTGCTCCACCCCCACGACTTATTCATGCCCCGAGTTTCGCAGAGCTTTGAGTCACCGCTTTCCAGCCCAAATTGGTTTTAAATACGAGAGAAGAGCTGGAGGAGTAGGGGAACTGAGACCTCTTCTGGGAGACTGTCAAATAGCCCATTTCCCACAAAATAATGAACACAGACGTAGTGTACGCTGGTTAAGCTGCGTCCGCGGGGGTCTCTGCCGAGACGATCATATTCACAAACAGGCACTAGCAAAGGAAATGATTTTATAAATATATAAATGGCTTCATTTTGCACCTCTTCAAAATGCAATTAGCACTTCATCTTTTGGACAAGGAGGGGGTGTGGGGAGGGGCGGGGGTGAACCTGTTAGCATGATCATCCAAGCAAAGAGAGAGGAAATTGGAAAATAAGAGTCTTATTAAAGGTTTAAGTACAGGCGGTGGAATGGAGGATGCATACCGCTTCCCTTTTCAGCATCCAAGATAAACTCACTCTGTCTTTTCAAATAAGGAAATGAGCAGAATAGCATGCACAGATGTACAGTGCGTATTCACTTGCCAGCATCAGATTTAGATTCTTACCCAAAATTCACAGATCACTCGGCAGTAGCGGAGCAGCAGTGAGAGCAGCAGTATGGAGCAGTGGTCAGAGCAGCAGTATGGAGCAGTGGTCAGAGCAGCAGTGTGGAGCAGCGGTCAGAGCAGCAGGGTGGAGCAATGGTCAGAGCAGCGGTGTGGAGCAATGCTTAGAGCAGTGGTATGGAGCAGTGGTCAGTGCAGCAGTGTGGTGCAGTGATTAAAGCAGCAGTGTTGAGAAGTGGTCAGGGCAGTAGCGTGGAGTAGCGGTCAGAACAGCAGTATGGAGCAGTGGTTAGAGCAGCAGCGTGGAGCAGTGGTCAGAGCAGCATTGTAGAGCAGTGGTCGTAGTGGCAGTGTGGGGCAGTGGTCAGCACTGCGGAACAATGGTCAGGGCAGCAGTCAGGGCAGCAGTGCGGAGATGCAGTTGGGGCGGCATACAACGCCACTGATGATAAAATGCCCAGGTTGAGTGAGTCACAGCTGTGCTGTTGAATAATATATTTTGTCTCATTTGTTTGGCTGTAAACCCAGCTGTTTAAATGGGCCGTTGTAGGTGTGGGTTCATAATGGCATGTATAAACTGTACAAACAAACCTATGTACCAAACTCAGTTCAACACACACAGAAGCCAGGGAACAACACCTCAGCAGATATTGAGGTGGACTGTTTCAGTGCTCTCGGCTGGGGTTTCAAAAGAGGATGCTCTGAAGCACTGAAGCCCCACTGCATCGTGGGCGATACTCAGCCGTTGCCATGGAGCAGAGCACATGTGACATACTCGCCGATAGCTGGGCGCACACAGCAGTCTCAAATTTTGCCCCTCTCGCCGCATTCGCTTTTTGGCAGAGACTGAAGTTTCGGGAGCCCGGAGTACCCCTTACCTTTGAAGACAAACAGACTAAAAAAAAGTTTCTTGTGCCTTAATTAATGCAGACAATCCTGGAGAACGCTCCCACATATGCAAAGAGAAAGTGGGGGATTTTTAAGCAGCTTGTGAAATTAACTGCATTTGTTTTGTGGAAATTTACAGTACAGCAGGTGGTTTATCACAAAAAGGGCTGACGCACGGCCTGCTGGGATGGAAATAAGAGAGTATCGAGCTGCTTGCCTGCATCACGGTGACTCTTTTAGCTGCGTATGCAAACCATACAGGGTGTCTAGTGTACTCACCATATAAATTTATGCACTCCTCTCCCACTTGTTTGTGTGCACATGCGTGTGTGTGCGTGCGTCACCTCCAGAAGAAATGCATTGTTCACACGCGCCTCTTGCTTATCACAGGTACTGCCATCTTACTCCTACCAGCAGACTCCCTGCAAAACTCTGCATGACCGGAGGGGAGGGGGTGGATTACTTAATTAATTACCAGGAGGTCCACCTCATCGAGGGTGTTTCTGATTGGACCCAGACAATGGCCAACAGCAACAATGAACAATTTCACTGGCTGGGTGATACGGTATGAACGCCAGATATTATGCAGAAAGGGAGGACGGGAAGGAGTCCGGTGGGCCAGCTGAAAATGAGCAGGGATGAGGGCTCAGGCAGCTCCAAGCCAGAGGGTCAGATCAAGGAAAAGGGGACAGTGTGGACAAAGATGGCAAAATGGCCAAAGATGAGAGCAGAAAGAGTGAAGATGTCTTCTGGAGATAGTCTGTGTCTCTGCAACACTATAGAAGTTAAGATATTAAGTTAAGGAGAAGTCAAATAGCATTCTGTTGGAAGCCTGCAGGTTTACAGATGCAAGTGAAGCATATTTGTGGGCGTGGTTTGGAAAACAGAAAAGGGGACTTGGGTGGGAGGGGTTTCCACCTCTGACTGGCATGTGCTGATTTGTGTGGAGGCGGGGCCAGCAGCCAGAGCAGGAGTAGCGCAGAGGCTCTTTGCACATTCTGGTCCAGTGGTGTGCAAACCGTGGGTCCCGACCCAAATCTGGGGTGTGACAAGGCACAGACAGGGTCATGATTATGATTTATGACTCATGACTCATATCATCATACAGAGCAATTACACAACTCACTGCTCCAATGTTTTTTTTTTTTCTGCACTATCAAGCCACTTACATAGACAGCAATATCAACTTACATGACTTTTGTCAGTAATTCAGATCTGGGGAAAAATAATTCATTTTCCCTAATGTTGATACCTATCTGCTACACACCACTATAGGGAACTAAAAAAGCATGGATAATTAGTTGTTACTATATTTTTAAAAGAGTAAGTTGTACACTATATGGACAAAAGTATTCAGACGCCTAAACATTACACCAACAGGGACTGTAATGACATTGCATTCAACTTGCAGCTATAACAGCTTCCACTCTTCTTGGAAGGCTTTCCACAAGATTTTGGAGTGTTTCTGTGGGAATTTGTGCCCATTCATTCTGTAGAGCATTTATGAAGTCAGGCACTGATGTTGGACGAGAAGGCCTGGCTCGCAATCTCCGTTCCAGTTCATCCCAAAGGTACTCGATGGGGTTGAGGTCAGGGCTCTGTGCGGGCCAGTCAAGTTCTTCCACACCGAACTCATCAAACCGTGTCTTTATAGTCCTTGCTTTGTGCACTGGGGCACAGTCATGTTGGAATAGAAAAGGGCCTTCCCCAAACTGTTGCCACAAAGTTGGAAGCATAGTATGTCTGGGTATGCTGAAGCATTAAGATTGCCCTTCACTGGAGATAAGGGGCGTAGCCCAAACCCTGAAAAACAGGTGTGGCCAAATACTTTTGTCCATGTAGTGTATCTTTGCACTGGCATATGTTAGTTGTATGGATGCAGTGCTGTTTGTGTTAGGTGTAGTTTTTCCATGCCTCTGTGTTCTGTACATGTTTGACTATGAGCATTGATTCACTATAGGATATCAATCAATTTTTCTACTAAGAAAAGGAGTCAGCAGATCTCATATTTAAATTATGCAATGGGTAACAGGGTATCAGTGAGGAGACATTTTGCCAAAGTTAGCAGCCTTCTGTGACGAGGAATTTATAAAAACCGCTGAGGATTTAACTAGGAGTTAATGATATACAGACCGGCAGAGGGATCAGCAGAAGAGAAAGTAAAAGATTTCACTTTCTCATTCCTTGGGAAACGCAAAGATCCGTGCATCACGGTTACCATGGAGTTTCATCATCCATGAGGATTTCTCCATCTGGTGGACTTGCTGTTTTTTTCTTTCTTTTTTTTTTGTTATCTCACCGGCATATCGGATGTAGGAACTTGCAACACAGCGTGTATCAGCAGGGACAATTCCTCCGCCTGAACCTTTTACACCAAAAGAATCTCTCAGCTGTGCGGGAAGAAGGGAACGATGATCAGCCTCTGTCCCGCCAGCCCGCGGAGCGTCTTGTCATTAGTTTTGATGGACCCGCCCTGACCACAATGCATTACATTTATGTTGCATTGTTTTTTGCTTAGCAGAAGGTCTTATTCAGAGCAACTTGCTTAGACTATTTTTACAAGTTATCCATTTGTAAAACTGGATATTTACTGGGGCAGTTCAGGTTGAGTACGCTCCCCAAGTGTGCAACAGTGGTGGCCGGATTTGAACTGGCAACATATGAATTATAAGGCCTGCTCCTTAACTCTACACCAGACTGCTGCCCAATTGCTCTCAATGTCCTCAGCTTTGAGGGATTCATCTGGTAGCAATGTGCCTTGAGCAATTAATTGAGGAAATCATTTTTAAATTTATTTTCTTTTTTTTGCACAGTATCAATGTTCAGGAAGATGAAAAATAATGTTGAGTTCGCTAGCTGAAAAATGACTTGAAACTTTGTTCAATTTGCATGAAGTTAATGCAAAGTGCAATGTGATCAGATCGAATGCATTGTGAATTAGGTCTGTGAGACCGCAGGGGAAGAGAGCGAATAAGTAATGAATAAATCAAAAACTTGAGGAAGAAAGTGCAACTGGTACTTTCCTCAGTGCTTTGGCCACACACTTTGAAGAGGCTACCTGATTGTAGAACAGGGTCTACTTTTATAGAGTACAGTAGATGTTCTTAAGCACTTGCTGTTGTGTTTAACTCATTTCTTATTAGCATATCTTCAATAATATAGCTATAGCTACAGCTTCAGCCTAATATTATATAGGACAAACAAATGTGAACCCAAATGTGAAAATAATAAAATAAACTTGTATATACATATACATACACATAGAGTAAATGCATAACAATAAGAAAGCAAACAGACTAAATGCCTCACTAAATGCCTCCATTTACAGTACACATGGGTACATATGCATACATTCTATACTCACATATAAAAGTGCTTAAATACTATTTACCTGCATTCCAAAAAAAGGTGTCACGTGTTAAAGTAACATTCTGAAGATGAAGTTCTGTGCCATGTTTAATCTGCTAATTATAACAAGTAGCATTCCAAACAAACAGCAAATATTCCCCACAGAAACAGCTTTCGCACTGTGCTGAGCCAAAATCAGCCCCAGTTTGAGGGAGGAGAGACCATCTTCATTTAGCTGTAACGTTTCTCTGTATTTTTCCATTGCTAGTTGGAGCTGTGTTTGTGAAGGGCTGGTAGTCAAAAGTACATGGGAGAAATGGCGGTTGTAATGCCACCACTGACCTGAGATCAGCAAGTGTATGAGGAGTTAGCAGTGAAAGATTATTTGCCTCTCTGGGATATGTAAAAAAACAGTCATGCTTCGGCCTAATTCATTTTATATTAGATTTTAAATCAGTCCACCTAAATGAAATTAAAATGCAATTAAGGTGCCCTCAGCCACATTAGATCCACAGGGTCCATCGTACAGGAAAGAGATGACTCATTTCAGGGATGAGGACACTGTCCTGCAGGAGACATGGCCTTTGGATGAGATGAGCCGACGTTCTGATTCACTGTGGTCATTAAAGAACTCATTGCAAAGTGAGGTTCTGGTCAAACTCCCAATCAGGCTCTTTCAGTCTGGAGATGTCATCATTCCCCAGTTTAATTGCCTGCACAATTCCCTTCCTCTCCCCTTCAGGTGATCTGTGAAGAGTACTCTGGCACAATATGACTACCAGGCATGTGGGTGCTTCACACAAGAGAATCCAAACTTTAAGGTGCTTGGAGATCACGGAAAGGTACTATATAAATGCTATAATCATCATCATCATCATCATCATCATCATCACCACAGGAAGTCATTTCTTCCTGTGGCCATCAAACTGTACAAATCCTCACCCTATAACCATATTGAATATGAACATAACCGTTCATATTCAATATGTACTGCATATGCATATCAACATCTTCCTTGTGCAATATGTATATGTATATCAACATCTATCTTGTGCATAATAATATACAATATCTACTGGTGTGCGATGATGTGCTCTTAAATACCTTAGTAGAAATGTATATTGTGCAACATCTGAGTATAAACATTTAATGGTTGTGCAATTCTTACATCTGAATGTGCACCTTACCTTTTGCTTTAATCTCACTTATTTATACATTCTTTTTACCCTCTTGTGTTTTATTTATTGCATGCTTGCCTACCTTTTATCTCCATTGTTTCTTGATACTGTAATATGAGCAATCACTGGGACAATAATTTCCATCGGGATCAATAGTCTTATCTTATCTTATCTTATCTTATCATCACCATCATCATCATCATCATCATCATCACCATCACCATTATCATCATCACCATCACCATTATCTTCCTTCCATTACCTACAGGCTTCATCTGAAGGAAAAAAAAAACAAAACAATAACTACAAGTGATGAGGTGGAATCATCTCAAGTGGAACCAGTTTAAAATCATATTCATGTAGCGTCGCTATTGCGTACGGCACACCAACCTCCCCCTCAGATTCACACTTCAGCATACACTCCCTTTCTCATGCAAATACAGGGGGGACACTTTGAACAACAGCTGGTTTCAACAACAATGCACGCTGGAGTAGCACTTAACTTGAGAGCATCTTGTGTCGGTTGCCATAAAGAGTGACATTCATAAATCCATATGGAAACCAATTTCTGACTATTAAGAATAATAGATGAAAAATGCACACGTTTCTTGTGTCATAAATTGGCATGGATACTTGTGAATGTTTATTATGATATGTTTGTATGCATACAACACGCTGCATCTGTTACATAAGTTTAAAGTGTGGCCTTTTCGCGATAATAAAGCAGTATGTCTAAGAATGAATAGGTTTCTATGGTGGGTTTTTCACAGTTTTCACAGTACTTTCCATGTTTCTTATGGAAAGTAATATCTGTGATACATCTCCATTTTGTATAATATCCTAAAAGCAACACACACATTAGCTTCACTTAAAACCTAGGTCATCAGTATCCTTCTCTCTTTCGGTGGTGGTCTTTAGACTTCACATTTATTATCATTTTGCACATTTGTATTCAATAGTTTAAAGGTGCTGAAATTAGAAAATATAATGATGAGAAATTGATTGTTTACGCCATTAATAAAAATGAACAATTTTTTCCTTTATTAGTCTCTACAACTGCACTAAATTCTGTAACAGTCCGCCCCTTGAAGCTACATGAAGATATACTGAAATCACTGTCATTTGGAGTAGTTTAGATTTGTTTCATAATTAATAACTACATTATTTTAATGTATTTATTCATTCATCAGAAAATAGCCAGGTGCCTCATTAAGTGCACTTGTTTTTATTGAACAATGGAATTAACAGTCCAGCACTTTTTAAACTAAATGAAATTTAGTAAAATATCAGCAGAGCAGCAGTAATCTTTTTGACTACAGAGTATAGCAGTTTCAGTGAACAGAGGTCTATAGCAGGGAGTGGAGGTCTGTTACAGGCTCAGTGTATGGAGGTCTGTAGCAGACTCAGTATGTGGAGGTCTGCAGCAGATTCAGTTGGTGAAGGTTTACAGTGGTTTCAGTTAGTGAAGGCCTTTAGCAGACTCAGAGAGGCCTAATTTGGGAGGTCTACAGCAGTTTCAGTGAGTGGAAGTCTACAGCAGAACTTTGACTTGTCACATTTTTCCATCTCAGGAGACAATGAAAGGCTTGTAGTGCTTTATTTACACAGATTCCAACATATGACAAGGAGTCAAATCTCAGCGAGGGGGAATGTGCAGGGAAGACAAAGGGAGGTAAAGAGAGCAAGGTAAAGACTAAAGGGGGGGGGGGGGGGGTTAAGAAAGAGAGAGAGGGAGAGAAAGAGAAAGGGGAGATAAAGAATGAAAGAGAGAGATGACTTGACTTTGAAAATCCCTTTTTAATAAAAAAAATCAATCCAGGGCAGTAATACATCCAGCCATGAAAATCTGGCAGCAGTAACATACAGCTCCTATATGTGCCTCACATCAGGAAGTATATCAACAAAAAAAGAACACTCTAGAAAAGGGAGCTGGGCACTCCAAAACGCCATCCTCTCACATTCAGTGCCAGTTTACCATCAAGCACCTGGAGCAGGTTGCCATTTTTACACTCCAGCAAGCCATTGATCAGCAGATAACATGCCAAATCTGTCTTTATTTTGGCATTTATTGCGAAAACCAGACATGTTATTAGGCCTGCCAGTCCTGGCCTGCTCATTTTGGGTTTTTCAACAGAGCGCGTGAGAAAGAGAGTGACAGGAGAGAGTGAAAGAGAGAATGTAGAGGGAACGAGGGAGGGAGAGATAGACAGTGTGAGGATAGAAAGTGATATATTCCTGTGAGCCGTACGAAAGCCATCAGTACAGATGGGCTCCAAACAGCACATAACCATATGCAGATGCAGTGGGTGCTTATGATGTAAAAAAGTCTGTTACAAACATTGCAGCACACTTTATTGATGCACAAAAACAGGGGTAAATTTGGCCATACATGATTTACACATAGTCTTTGAAAAAACAAATCAGCCACAAAATCTAAATTAGAAACAACACGTTTGAAACTGATTTTTTTTACTCCTCTTCATCTATTATTGTGTCTCCCTTTGATTGAACCTTGCACATGTAATACTTACTTACGTTACCTACGTTTTGGATTGGACGTGACTGCTTCCACAACATTGCTGTTTGTTCTGGCAACAAAGCAGCACTGAAGAAGAGATGGAGAAGAAACTGAGAATGGGAGAGAGAGAAAGAGAGAGAGAGAGACAGAGAGAGATAGAGACCTGCTCCCAGACCTGACTTCCCAACAAAGCTCACGGAGGGCACAATGACTGCGGCTCTGCCTGTCAGTGGACTCTGACAGGGGAGGAGAGAGAGACAGAGACAGAGAGAGATCGCCCACCCGCTGCGAGCCGCCGCTGTCGGGGGAGACGGACGTGTCATTAACCGGCGGACCATAGGGAAGGGACGTATCGCTGTCACACACCAGTCAGGTGGGGGGGAGAGGGGGGGGGGGGTGATGGGACCCGGGCACAGCTCTATCAATGGCAGGATCACAAAGCACACACACACGCAGACCTTTGTGAGGAAATAGCTTTGGAAGCTGAGGGTGCAAAGGGATCCGTGCCCACCCGCGAGGGGGGAGGTGTGTGTGTGGGGGGGGGGTTTGCTGTGGCCTTCTGGGAAATGAATACTATGCACTTCAACCCAGTGCACTCAATCAAGCGAAGCAGCACCTGGAAAAACACACGGGCCAGGTCAACAATGACGAAATTCACGCCGGTGCCCCCATATCTGATCAATGGTGTGAACACTTGTTCAATACTGCCCTGTGGGAGCAGAGTATCACAGGGAGGACATTAATGAATCTCTGTTTTAAAACAATATCACATGCTGCCTCAAACACAAAGATCCCATGCATTACATCACATGTTGAACTTTTTAATAACTAACCATAATTAGGATAATAACAAAATAATTAAAAATAAATTAAAAGAGACCATTGACAGTGTTATTTTTCCCAAAGTCAACAAATCAAAACCACTGCTGATAACAATTCTGTAATTTAGTTTAAGATGGATTATTACGTTGTGCAGTGCTTGTGTTTGCTTGAGACAGGCTTTTCATGGTTATCTTTGTTTTGAGGCCACATACTTTACCACTGCAAAAAACCTGTCAGTATATCAGTTGTGGTTATTTTCAGTGGAATGTAGGAAAAAGAATCTGTTAAGAATGATGTTTCTCAGTTCTTTGTTATAGTCCATACAACGTCTCCTCTACCTTGCAGATGAAACCCTGTATGGAGGACGGACTGATAGTGCATGTAAACTAGACATGTAAAGCTGTGCTTAGGTCAAGGTGGGGAGAATGGATCTACTTCACAATCTCTATAATCTTTGACTTGACTGAAGGCTAAACTAACAATAGTTTTCTGAGGCTCAGTCGGAGGTAGCGCTTCACTTTGAGAATACTGCCAAATGCACTCAATTGATTTGAACCTTCAGGACTCAAGCCCAGCCATTTTTGCGGATCATAATACATGCACTTTAGCTACGTGTCCATTGACCGTTGGAATCCATGCTGAACAAACCGCATGAAAGATTTGCAGCTGGAAGCCACCGATACAATCTCACAGATGCAATTTAAAACCAACAGCTGTAAGGAGGCAGCTTGTGTTGGGAGTTTCTTTGTTGCGTGGCTTTGGTATGGATCTGGGGAAATGAACTGTGCTCTCTGCACACGGAAAATAAATCGGTTTTGCCTGGTGGCTGTGTTTTCTGATGGCAAACATTAATATTTCCCCAGAGGACCGATGAATAACTTCACGTGTTGAAAGGTCACGGAGAAACCCGACACTCCTCTTTGACGACTGAATTTAACCTTTTGAATATACTCTCTGGGGCATACGATAGGGCTTATCTCTATTTAAATGAGTAACATCTAAATACAGTAAAGCGGGATGGGGGCCCTCCCATGCCATTTCGTACAGAGCGAATCATTGTGTTTGTTTTCCACCAAAACGCTGCTGGGTTCAACACGTGAACAATGAGGTGAAGAAATACAATCAGAATAGACTTAGAAAACCATGGGACTCTGTTCACTCAACATGGACGGATTTGTTTCATCCAAATTTCAGGCACAAAGAACCTCACAGAGAGTATAAAACACAGAGACAGGAAAAAAGGCCGGCTTACCACAAAATGAAGGCCCATAGTCAATGGTACCTATTAAGGAACACATTTGTGATCTCAGCACTACGTTCAGCACTGACGCTTGATCACATGGGGTTAGCGGTGTCCTATTTGTGCAACTTTTCATGCCACTTTATTAGATGTACTGCATACGTTGATCTGGATAATAGCGTCTGGCAAATGACAATAATGTAATAATGTTATATGTGATTCACAGCGATGGAGAGGCCTATATTGATGACCCTCTGAACTAATGACAAGTTCCACCTCATGGTTCAAACCGGCTCCTCTGTTTCTAACTTTGACAGTCCTTTCAAGATGGAGGGTGGACCAGAGGCAGACCCAAAAAGCCGGAGGAAGGGACACCGGGGGCGAAAAGGCGTAATGCAGCACCCACTGTGTCGTGAGGTTTTAATGAGAAGGCCTTGCACCTGCCCACTGCGTGGTCATTTTCCCGCATGGTCATTTGTCCTCCTTTGCCCCGAAGCCCTGGCAGATGCTCCCCCCACCCCTGCTTCCTGAAGGGCCTGGCCAACCAGGCGAGGCCGGATCCGTAATCCACTTTCCCTCTAATCCCCGCTCCGCGGACCTGTTGGCTCTCGTCGCTCCCTTCATGCTAATATTCAATGGCGCTAACGAGATTGGCGGCAACACACGCCGAAGGCTTCCACATCTGCGCGCTGCATCTGACAGTCAGGTCTTTCACATTTGCCAACACCTTTATAACCATGGCAAATACCAGCATCCACCACCCCCCCCCCCCCCCCCCCCACACGCCCCCCACCCCCCAACCCAACTTAAAAATGACTTGGGGGCCCTTTATTCAAAGGTAAGCCCTCGCCATCCTAAAAATGACTGTTAGCGGTGGCGAGGGATTTAGGCAGAAACAAAGGATCCTGGGGGATGTGAAATTTCATCCGTTGCTCTGGGATATGAAGAGATTCGGAGAGCGGGAACGAGAGAGGCTTGGAACAGAGAGTACTCGGCCAAATGCAAGATGACACAAGGGTGGGGGGGGGGCTCGCTAATGCGAGCCAATTGAAGAATCTTAAGGAGCCTTAATGTGCACAGCTGACGGTTATCAGGGAGGCGCAGGGAAGGCATTCGCAAGCCCCAGCAAGAGGCGGAAATCAGGAACAGATGAAACAAAAAAACACACCACACCACACACACATACGAGCCCACTCCCTCGTACACGCACCCACTCAGCCGTTCTCTCTCTGTCCCTCTCTCTCTCTCTATCTTGTCCCCTCGCTCACTTGCGCGCCCACGCACGTACACTTTTAGAAGAAAGGAGGGAAAAAAAAAAACAAAAAAAAAACCCAGAGCTCGGTTGAGGCGTTCAGATGAGGACACGAAGTGGAAGGCTTTGGTTTTCCAGGCGCAGATCTGGAAATTGGGGGATCGAGTTTCGCGTTCGTTTTGTGGGTGCAGTCCCTTGTATGGCAAGGAGTCGGCGACCACTGTTCTTTAAGAGTGGTTGCACAAGAGTTTCTATTGAGATTGTACTTGTATTGTTTCACTTGGAGATCCGGTGCACTTGAGAAATTTCCAGCATTCATGCAGAGGACCGCACATGAGACAGTCCAATTAAAAAAGAATAAAAACACCAATAAAAAGAACAATGACAAAAATGACAGAAAGGAAAAGTAGGACAAGAAAACTAAAATTAAAAGGAGGTTGCATGTACTGTATGAACTGACAAAATGTACAGGCATAAATCTAACACAAGACTTCATCCACAACTGCAGAGCCACACAGAAATCTTTTTCCCGCTCTTTTTTCAGCCCCTCTTTTGGGCCTTAAAAGCTCTTTTCTGCCTCTGAAAAGGACTGGTTTTGTTTTCGGGGTGAAGCCCCGCATGCTTCTTTTCACTGTAAACAAGCCTCAGGTCCCAAAGAGACTCTCTTTTTGGTTTTCAGGAGGGGAGGGTGGAAGAGTTTGAAGGATGGAGTCTCCAGCCCGCCTATTGAAGTGTTTTATTAAGGCACTCAAAGGAATGCTTGGCTGAATAAACAAACAGGGCCGATTTGAGGTTCGACGAGCGATCGTTACTCTCAATTAGGGTGTCTTTCGGAACCCTGAGGAGCATTAGGCCTAATTATTGATCGAATTCTCCCCGACGCTCGTTTTCTGTCTTCAGAGGCGCAAATGGAATTTGTCATCTACTGTAGCACCCCTTTTGTTTTCTAACCCACCTGTGAGCGGAGCGGGTATTTGTATTGACGAGGGATTAGAACCTGGGGTTTGGTCAAGTGTCTCTAAATCCCATGTTTAATTAGCTTAATGCAGGAACAAAAAGACAGAAAGGTGAATTTGCCCCAGCAAGTCACCTGATAGGGCACTGAGGGTCATTCAGATCAATCTATAAAGCCAGCAAAACAAAGGTCCTCTGTATAGGACAGGGACATGAAATGAATTTGGGGAAACCCACAGTCAATGGTCTGGGACTAGATTCAAGGTATAAATGCTCAAGAAAATGCAGGGCTCTGCCTACTACCATACCCTAACTCCAGCACTAATGCTAACCCTAATGCTCTCGCTAATGCTAACCCTATTCCTAACACTAACACTGCAACCCTAACGCTAACTTATTGATGCTTATTGATTTAATCAGACAATTGCTATTGTGAATGCTCAGCTAAATATGAATCTGAAGTAATACAGTAATATAGTACCTCTAAAAAGACCTGGTGACATATGCCTGCTGTCATGACAGCGGTTCACATACATTGTATGCTTCTACAAAGGAGCAGTTAATTCAAGCTTCTATCTCATTGCTTATTTGAGAAATGTACGGCATGTGACAATGGCCAGGAACTGAAACCCAGTCTCTAGCTTCACAGGAGAGGCCTCGGCCGCTACACCATGGCTTCCATGTCATAACCTAGAAACAAGGTGTTAATTGACCAAAATGGCTTCACAGTCTCCCTACCCCTGGTTTTGAAAATATAATTGGGGTGATGCTGAAGGGTGCTGAAGATTTTGGAAAGTAAAGAAGCAAAGGGCGAAACCTTTGAGCCGCACACAAGGACTCTCACCTTAGTTTGCAAATGACAAATGCTGGACAGCCTTCACACATCAGATCATCCCTATTGGCTGAAATTTGCAGTGTAATCTGCTTTCAGAGGAATAGCCTTTCAACATCACAACACTTACAATCATTACAATTTCATATGCAAATTTACTCTTGTTAGCGGTGTAACTAATTACCACCACATATGTAGGCTGCCTAACAAAAACATCAGCTGATCTGAAGTATGAACTGATCAGCATGCAGTGAAAAGGAAGACCGCCCTCTTGCATTTGTCAGACCAATCAGATCGCGTCTGCCCTCAAGGCAGAGCTGCCCTCGGGTCAGAAACTGACTGCAGAAAACATGAATGTGCTTGTTCGAGTGTTATCACCCTGTGCGAAGCAGAGGCGCTAACACGCAAAGATCTGTGCAGTGTGCTCTTTACTCCCTCTGAGAACAATTATTTATTTTTACACAAACCATCTCTTCTTCCTCTATGAAAAAAAGGAAAAGAAAAAAGCAAAAAAAAAAATCTATGGAAATGATCAGCTGTCTTCCCCACATCAAACGGAGGGACTCGGCGGGTCTGACAGGGGCTGACAGATGGAGAAGGAGACTCGGCCCCCCCCCCCAAGGGAGACAGGACGCTGCCGTAGCCTGTGATCTGAGGACGGCTGCCAACTCCGGGAGGATGGTCGCTCGCCGAGGAGGAAAGAAAGAGAAGGAGAGAGAGAGAGAGAGAGAGAGAGAGAGAGCGAGGGAGCGAGAAAGAGGAGGAGTGCGGGAACGAGAGCAGAGGGAGAGAGATGAAGGAAAGAGAGAGAGAGAGACGCACTGAGAGAAAGGCAGAAGGACAGCGAGAGATGAAGGAGAGAGAGAGAGAGACAGTGAGCAGGAGGAGGAGAATGAGAGAGCCAGAAAGAGGAGGAGTGAGGCAAAGAGCAGAGGGAAAAAGATGAAGAGAGAGAGATCAGAGAGAGGGGGACAGAGAAAGAGAGAGGGAGGGAGAGAGAGTAAGCAAGATTGGCCCTGGAATGCTGGGCAACACTGGGCAAGCTCATGTTGTGTGAGGGTGAATCCTTGCGAGAGAGGGGTAGAGAGACTCACTGGGCATTCTGGGCCAGAATGAAACAACAGAGAACTGGGGAGGCCACATAACTCTTTAAAGTAGTGTATGTGTGTGTGTGTGTGTGTGTGTGTGTGTTTGTGTGTGTGCGTGTGTGCATGCTTCCTAAAGCTCATGGGGTCGGAGCTTACAATATCCTAGTGTCTGGTAGCCTAGCCTGGCATACTCCCAGCATTCCCTCTGGACAGGAAGCCAGTGTTTGATATCACTCGGTGGGATATCGAACACTCAGCCTCCCAGCGCCAAAGCAGCTGTCCTAACTACAAGCCCGCTGAACCACTCAACACGGTGCTGCACATCATCACACACCTTTCTCAAATTGCAATGCTAAATATTTACAGCCTTCCTGTGTCCACAATGACAGGCTTTATTCAAAAAAGAAACACCCAATATTAATATCTTCTGAAGCTTCAACGAGCATCACAGCAAAATCAGAAGGATACAAACCCAAACCTCCCTCTACTTTCTCACTGACATGCAAACATTTGTTGGAATGAATAAGGGTTGATTCTGAAAGTAATATTCATCTCCGCAATCAATAATGCAATAATGCACTAACCAGATGTAGTGCGCCATTATTGGCCTTGCGTATTGTATAAAAAAGACTGTGCACATTTAAGGAAGATGGCACAACACCCTCATCTGGCCTCCCACTCCGGTCGTTTGCCAGTGTTTCCTGTCCATGATTAGATCACCCATAAGACTGACCGGGAGAGAGGCAGAATGAAAAAGTGAAAAAAGTGCACAGAAAGACAAAAACACTTAAATTTTGAAGCAGAAGCCGCTTTATCACCAGCTATGACCTACTATCAAAGCAAGCCTATCTAAGTCGCTAACACTAACAACACTGACACTGCAAAGCATAAAAGCTAGCTAAGAGGTCTACCCAAGAGACACCTGCAGTGGCTATGTGAATCCTGCTTTCGGGCTACCTCTGTTGCTGTTTAAAGCTGGCACTCAAGTGGTGTCCTACCACTCGCTGCTGACAGCAATTACGGCTGCAACAACAACAGCTAAGTCCTTATTTTTCCAAAACAAAATCAACGCTAACATCACTAACCCCCGCAATCTCTTCTCTACCTTATCCACTCTACTTTCCCCTCCTCCTCCCCCCTCCCCTTCTCTTCTTTCTGCAGAAGACTTTAAGGTTCACTTTGAGAAGAAGATGTCCAGCATCTGGGACACCTTCACTCCTCCAGCTACAACCTCAACCACCGGAAAGGCATCCAGTCACCACCTGTCCTCCTTCTCTACACTTAGCGGCTCAGAAGTTCCTCAAGTCATCACAACCCACCATGCTACAACCTGCCCTCTCGACCCCATTCCTTCTACCCTTCTCCAGTCTGTATCCACTGAGATCGCCCCATATCTCTCCTCCATCATTAACTCATCTCTAACTACTGGCTTTGTTCCCACAGATCTTAAAAGTGCTGTGGTTACCCCCCTGCTAAAAAAACCTACCGCTGACCCATCTGACATGAACAATTACTGTCCAGTATCCCTCCTGGCATTTGTATCCAAACCTTTTGAATGTCCTGTACTTATCCAACTGTCTCCCTTTCTCCACAAGCATAACCTCCTGGATCCCCACAGTCCGGGTTCAGACCCGGACACTCAACCGAAACAGCACTCCTGGCAGTGACAGAGGCCCTCCACACAGCTAGAGCCTCTGACCTGTCCTCGGTCCTAATCCTCCATGACCTCTCCACTGCGTTTGATACCATCATTCACCAGCTGCTCATCTCCAAGCTCTCAGAGATTGGCTTCTCTGGGACAGCCCTTTCTTGGTTCAGGTCCTACCTGACTGATAGATCTTCCCAGGTCTACTGGAAAGGCTCTACCTCCACACCCACTCCCCTCAGAGTACCCCAGGGCTCTGTATTGGGACCCCTCCTCTTCTCCATCTACACCAACTCACTTGGTTCAGTCATTAACTCATATGGTTTCTCCTATCACTGCTATGCTGATGACACTCAACTAATCTTTTATTTTCCTCCCTCCACCCCCCAGGTCAACGAAAATATCTCTGCATGCCTGGCTGACATCTCCAGATGGATGGCCTCCAACCTCAAGCTTAACCTGGACAAGACCTTTTGCTGTTCATCCCGGCCAAGCCCTCTCCTCTTCAAGAGCTCTATGGCACCACAGTAACTTCCTCCACTTCTATGAAAAGCCTGGGTGTCACCCTCGACAACAGGTTGGACTTCACCGACTATGTCTCGCAGACAATGCATTCCTGTCAATTCCTCCTCTTCAACATCAGGAGGATTCGCCCTTTTTTGACCACCTACTCCACCCAGCTGCTTGTCCAAGCCACCGTGCTCTCCCGTTTGGACTACTGCAACACCCCCCTTGCAGCCTACACCATTCAGCCGCTCATCCAAAACGCAGCTTCTAGGCTGATCTACAATCTCCCAAAGTTCTCCCGCGTCACCCCTTTACTGAGATCCCTCCACTGGCTCCCGATCGCAGCCAGGATCCACTTCAAAACCTTGACTCTCACCTTTTCTGTTGCAAAAAAGACTGCCCCGACCTACCTCCAGGACCTCATCCTACCCTACGCACCCGCTCGACAACTTTGCTCTGCTACATCTGGATGCCTCGCTCCTCCCACCAACAGAACGAAAGGCACATGCTCCTCACAATGTTGCTTTTCCATCATCGCTCCCCAGTGGTGGAATGAACTCCCACCCCCCTGAGAACAACTCCTTCAATCCAACCCTTCAGACGTAGGCTGAAGACACACCTCTTCAGACTCTACCTGAACTGACACCCTTGCCATTTTGACCCTGTAAACCTAAGATTTATAGCTTGTACTTGTAGCTCTATCTTGTTTTTGCCTAAGTAGTATAGCGGCACTTTATTGTCCAAGTGATTGTATTTGATATATGTAACCTTAGATCAGATTAGCTCTGGCTCGCTACACCAACCTTGTGCTCAGCTTCAGCACTATCTGCATTGTATGACATGTACACATCTTGCCCTTGTGCCTGTTTGCCCACTATATGCATTCTTGTACGTCGCTTTGGATAAAAGCGTCTGCTAAATGAATAAATGTAAATGTAAATGGTGTGCACTCAAGCAAAGGAAAAGATCCATGCAAAACAGTGACATAAACACAATTCGCCAGGTTTCCTTAGCAGCGAATACTTCCTGTTTATTTGGTAAAGCGTGGCATTCAGCCGCTAGCTGCCGTAAAATTCGATCGCAGATGAAAATCAGACAGGAGAAAGAGATCAAGAAGAGACATTATGGTGGAGGGAACCAGGGAAACTACCGCGGCCAAACAGCACGGGCTCCCATTATCATCCTCCATTGAGATCGTCGGTAATAGACCGGGCACAAGCCGTCACATCTAGTTAAAGCACACCGTGGCTGTTGCCGCACCACCAATTTGTCGATTTTTTTTGGCAGCAGCAGACCCCGAGCATGGAACGGCGACCATGGGGCGAAGCCAGCCTTTCAGCGCCGACACTGGCTCGTTTGATGTCGTTCGCTCTCATTTGATGCGAACGCTGCTCGAGACTACAGAGGGTGGGAGAACGAAAGAGGGAGAGAGGGAGAGAGGAGGAAGAGAGAGGGAGAGGGAACGTGGGCCGCTCAGCTGATCTTGTTGCCGTCGGCTCGCCATTCAGATCCCTGCTCTGTGCACGCGACCTGGTTCTGGTCTCAGCTCACAGAAAAAGTGGGCTGACCGGCCACGCCCAAAAAGCTGGGCCTGCGAAAACCCACCAAATAGAATACTAAGGCAGTCCTAAGCAATCCTAAGCAAAATGAACTTAAAACCTAAGAGGGACCTAAAACAGAAGACCCTCGTGACAGGTCTTGAGTAACTGACCCCTCTCTCTCAAGTCACCCTTGCAGGATGGGATCTTTCACAGTGTTACCAAAGCATTTCAGCACCAACCTTCCTTTCACTATCTGCCTCTCCCTCTCTCTCTTTCCCTCTTTCTCCCTCCCTCTCTGATCTGTCTCTCTCCTTCATCTCTCTTTCTTTCCATCTCCCCCTCTCCTATCTGACTCTTTCTGTCTCTCTCCTTCATCTCTCTCCCTCTACTTTCTTTCTGTCTCTCTTTCATCTTTCCCTCTCCTATCTTACTTTCAGTCTCGCTCCCTCCTTCATCCTCCCTCCCTCTACTCTCGCCATCTCTCTCCTCATCTTTCTCTCTCCCTCTCTCCCCTCTCTTTTTCCCGCCGAGAGAGGGAGAGACGCAAAGCCTTGCGCACAGAGAAGACTGGCTGTATGGTCACTGTGGGACAGAAAAAGTGCACATGCGGATGTCCTTTGTCCTGCTCAGAGAGGGAGGGATGCAGACAGAGAAACGCCTCCTCTGACACTGTGACAGAAAAGATAAGAGGAAGCTATTTTAAGAAAATGATGCTCGCCGTCTCCAGAATGAAGGAAACCGAAACACAACAAAATTCCACAGGGAGTGAGACAGACGGTCCCACTGCAGACCTGTCCATCACAAACTCCGTCTGAAGGACAACGCGTGACCACAGACCACAGAACAGGGACACACTGGTGCCACGAGAGGCAGGCCATCAGAATGTATTTTACAGATCTTTAAGGGAAGTGGTTATCCTGTGATGATTGTTGTTTAATCATCATAAGTGCTAATTGTATTTGCATAATCATTTTTTTCCCTTACCAGCGCATTATAATCATAAGGCTTATTCATTCAGGGCTATGCCCGCTACTCTGTGATCAGTTTTTTATGCTGACATCAAAGACATATCACGCACACAAAATGTACAGGTAATTCAGCGCGTTAAGTAAAACAATTTTAGCTGAACTGAATGGGAGTGAAAGAAAAGAGAAAGAGAGAGAGGGAGGGTATCAGAGAAAGAGAGAGAGAGCAAGAGAGAGAGGGGAAAGCAGACACCAGGGTGCCTCTCTTGGATTGTAATTAGGGGAAAAAAAGGTCATTAATTAACAAACAGGCCAGCTGCGACGCTCTTTAAAGCTTTGCTTCCCAACATTAAATATAGATTACAGACCAGGAACTGCCATCCTGCAATAACACTAATAAACCAACCTGATTAGAGTTATTGATTCCTTTTTTTCTTTCTCTCCCTCAATGATATAAAGAAATGTGAAACACCCCCCCACACAATGCCCCCCCCCTCCCCTCCGGCTGTCTAAATGGTACCCCTTGAGATTTGACAGGGGGGCTCCCGCGGCCCCCGAAGTCTCAAACTTCCACCAGGGAGCGCTGGGGGAAAATCTACCTGACAGTTGCCATGGCGACGCGGCCGCAGAGGGGCGAGACGCACGGCCAGAGAAGCGGTCCTTAATTGGAAGGCTTTTAGCCCCCATGCTTTTTTTCCCCTTCTCTCTCTCTCTCTCTCTCTCTCTCTGTCTGAGGCGTCGGAAGTTTACGTCTGAAAAGATGATTAAATTTCTCAATAGACTCGAGCAGAACAGGTTTGTACACTGTTTTTGTTCCTGTAGGTGACTCGGTGCAGGAGTGGGCGAGTGGGCGGGTGAGCGGGCGAGCTGGCCTGCCGTGGAGGGAGGCCTGTCATGCAGTAATGTGCGCTGGGGATGAAGATTGGTAATCCCGCAGAGCCAGCACTAGAGAGCCTGACCAGAGCACTGCGTGTGTGTGTGTGTGCGTGTGTGTGTGTGTGTGTGTGTGTGCGCGTGTTTGTGTATCTGTGTGAATGTGTATGTGTATGTGTGTGTGTACGTGTCTGTGTGTGTGTATGTTTGTGTGTGCACATGTGTGTGTATATGCATGAGAGTGTGCGGGTGAGTGTATGTATGTGTGTGTGTGCACGCGTATGTGTATGCGGGCATGATTGTGTATTTGCGAGTGTGTGTGTGTCTGTGTCTGTGTCTGTGCGTGCATGTGTGTGTGGCCATGATATGATTGTGGGTGTGTGCATGTGTGTGTATGTGTGTGGAAGTGACTAATGCCTTCATTTGCAGTTACTCCTGCTGATATAGAATAATGTAGTGCATATTTTCTTTCACATCTTTTTCCCCAGTAACACTTTTTCATATAGCTCACTCCACCAGCCATCTTAAAGCCCTGCAATACCATATGACTGTGTGATAATGTCATTCTCATGAATGTACTATCTGTGCTTTATGTGGGCCTTAATAGGGTGCACTTAATGTGAAGTGTCACCTTTAAAAAGCCGAAGCCACGCGTATTTGCAAGCAAACAAGCCACTTGGTCTGTAGCTTTTATGTCTGCCTGGAGATGTCTGGGAAAAAATAGCAGCACATGCTCCTTTATTCTCCTCCTGCTTAGAACAAAACAAAATGACATTTATGTAGCTGTCTATCTCACTGTAACCACAAAATATGTGATAATTCTGTAAAAATAGCAACCACAACAATAACCGCACACTTGACACATTTGACAATATGTCAATACAATGTATCTCACAAGGGAGAGACGAATAGACAGGTGTGCATGTATTTAACACTGAAAGGTGTTAATTATCCTCAGACAACCTATTCTCTCTTATTTCTCCAGTATCAAAACTTATCATTTAAAACATTCTAGTTGAAACCCCATTGATCTAAGCTATTGTTATCCCATGGTAAAACACAATGTTTCTGGTGCTTACTGTGGGTCTGTGTGTATATGCGCATGTCATATGTGAGTGTGTGTGTTCATGGGTGTTATGTGTGTGCATGGACAGTGTGTGTTTGTAATGTGTCTGTGTACATGAGATACATTGCATGCATGCATCTGTGATATGAGGCACTGTGTGTGTGTGTGTGTGTGTGTGTGTGTGTGATGTGTGTGTTTGCATGATGTATGTCTGTGATATGAGTGATGTATGTGCAATGTGAGTGTTTAATGTGTGTATTCTGTGTAGATTTCTTGTGTGCATGTGTGTTTATGTGTAATGTGTTCTGTGTGCCAGTGCCGTATGTGTGATGTGAATGAGTGATGTGTATGTGCGCATGTGTGTGTATGTAGCCTATGTGTGTGTAATGTGCACGTGTGATGTGTGCTAGTGTCTTTATATGTGTGTGTACGTGTATGTCTTGTGTGTGATGTGTGTACTTCATATGCATGTGTGTCCTTGTGTGTGTGATGTGTATGTTTGATGTGTATGTGTGTGTGTGTGAGGAGCATGTGTGATGTGTGCTGTGTGAGATGTGTGCTTGATGTGTGTATGTCTTTGCTGTGCATGTGTGTGATGTGTGCACTCAATGTGCATGTGTGTCCTTGTGTGTGTGATGTGTGTGCATGTGCATGCGTGGTATGTGTGTGTGTGTGCGTACATCTACATCCATTGTGTGTGTGTGCGCGTGTGTGTCCTGTGTGCATCTGTCATCTCTAATTCCCCGTATTCTGATGGTTATTGAAAGGGAGTCCTGCGCATGTCAATCAGTGACCATCATCATAGTGACAGATCAAGCCGTCTCCGTGGGCAACCCGTAAAGCACACAGAGACGTCAGACCTTCTATGCCGAGGCCTCAGAAGTCATCTTTGATCAGATATACAGCCAGAGGTATATACAGTGAAAATATGAGGAAAGATCTGTACCGCCTGAAGCTATTGTCCGCCGAACTGTGCAGGCATGCTGATACTCATATCATACCCTCGTAATCCCGCTGCAATTCCACAGCCAGGTCCTAATGGTGGATCGGACTGGTATTTACTTACTATATTACTTACTTACTATATTACTCAAAAATGCACCGGTGTGTGCATCAGAATGAGACGCACGCATGAGAACAGCAGCCCTGGTTTGTCTGCAAGTCCAGCGCGAGCCGGGCTAATGCATAACTGCCTCGTAATTACAGCAATTACAACGTACGGCCGCGCTTCTGAAAGCGGAGCAAGTTTGCCCCGGGGTCAGATGCAGCGCAAGGTAAATTCCACCTTTGATTTCACAGAGGAAATAGGAGTCTACCAGCCAGCCAGCCCACGCTGTTAAGAGGAGCAGCCTCAGTATAGAGTCTATACCTGCCGCACTGCTCTGAGAGGTTAACACGGGCCCCATCTGTTCCTCTGTGTCACACTTGGACTCAAAGTGGCCCCAGTGCCTCTTCACTGTATGGTGAACTTTAAGGGTGCCTCCTATTTTCCTATTCATGCCATGGCCCCTCCTTCTCCAAGGAGGAGGTGACTTCACTAGGGGGAAAAAGCTAACGCATCAACCCATCAACCATCCCTGCCCCACACTACCATCAAACTGAAATTGAGAGAATAACAAAGAATCATGGGAGGCTGATGAAGCCGCTGCCATATGTTCTTTATGAATGCCCCGCCCCCCTCACAACCACAGAGAGGCTCTTCCCTCCTGTAACCCAACACCTTGGTCTGCTCTTCACCCACAGATTTCCAGGGGCTTGGCTCAGAGTTAATTTTTTCGCTGTGGCATTCCGGTGCATCACCAGTTGAATCTTAGTTTTGCAATACAACCTTGGTGGCACCAAGTAGGAAGGGGGGGAAGCTCTGGGTACCTCAGCTGCTTTGGACCCTGGCTGCCTATCTCTCCTCTCTCAGATGGCAGACCTCATCAGGCCGGATCGATCCTTATCGATGCAGACTGTAATCACACTTTGTTAGCCGTCACTCCTAATCCCGGCCTCCCGGTACTTCAGATGCTGTTTTTAATTTGGTTGGCGCCTCCGGTCTAAAAGCAGTGTGCCCCGCCTCTCTCTTACCCCACAGTTTTCACCTCCTTCAGAACCCCACAGTTTTATCACGAAGATTAGCCATCGAGGATTTGTTCTGATGACATGAGATGCACACCGCAGGTCCCGCTGAATAGGGCGAAAGAACCGCACTCGGTTTAGCCAATCATTTCACTCTGAACTGGCGTCATCTTTTCCTTGACTTTGATGTGGTTGGTGTGTAGAAGCGACTGTGTTTTTTCCAGCACAAATCAAAGCTTTTTTAAAGAGGTTCAATCATGCATGCGTAATGTGCGTATGCACACCCCCCTCAGGGGACACCACCCCCTCCCTGTCCCTGGACAACCTGAAAACATGCGATAATTGGCGCAAAAGCGTGGTGCTTTTTTTCAGAGACGGATTGGGATCGCGCTCCCAGAGAAGGCTGCGAGGCTGAGGCTAACGGAAAAGGTTGCGGCACGGTCCCATGGGTGGGCGTGTACCGAAGGCCATTCACAGAGCGCATGTGCCCCGCCCCCACCGAATCTGCCAAATCGTCACTGCTTCAAGCAGGATGTCTCCCAGGGCCACAAGTCGACCCTCTCACTGCACCACGACCAGAGGGAGGGGGGCGCACAGCATCGTACCCCGTTACCACAAATTTTTTACGTTGCGGCAATTAAAAAGGGAAAAAAAAGGATCTCTGAATGCATGGGTGTACAACACACGGTCTGAAACACGTTCAGCCTCCTAACAAGGGAGTGATTTAGAGAATTAAATGCAAATTCAGTTTTTTTTTTCGCCTACCCTGAAGGAGAGTCAAAATGTTAATTTAACTTAAATGACTTGCCATTACAGTTCAGTAAGTATAGTATTGAAAGCGCTCTTTCTCTCTTTCAAGATGAGCCATGGAGACAAACAGGGGGGGAAATGAAGAACCATTTTAAACTCCTCCAGCAAATCTGTGACTATCTTCTCTTTTTTATCACTGATGTAACAGATGAGCCAGACTACCAACACTCCCAGACTCACACACTAATTAGGACAAACTCCAAATGAGGAACACCCTGGAAGAAAACAGATATTCTTCATTTTTTTTTTTTTAACATTGGGAGTTACTGTCTTTTGAACTCATCAGTGATTACTGAAGGCTTATGGGCTTAAGGATAAGGTTCATTACCTCCATTTGGGACACAGCACCTACATGCGCAGTTCGCTTTGGCTTGCATCCTTTGTGCAGTTAAACTTGTCGATAGCGTTCTCCCTTTGTTGTTGGTTACAGTGGTCATTTATGGCTGTGTTGGGAAGCGTTGCAAATAGCAAAGTGGATCCACATTGTTAACGTGGAGTTTGGTTTAGAATGTGAAAAGAGATTCATTTCCCCCCCTGTTTGTTGCTTTGGAGCCCTGTTGTATTTGGAAACGTGAACATTGTTTTCCTTTAAAACCACAACTCTGCCCCACTTGTACAAGCTAAAACCATTAGCAAGCCAGCATGAAGCTGATATAACATAAAAGAACTTAACGGGGGGGTGCCTTTATCTAAATGTCTAGGGTGCTCTGAGAGATGTCTAACATAAAGACTCCCGCTGGCTCATTTGGTGCCAGTGAGACATTTAGCTTGGTAGCTGTGCAGTACAGTGTCAAAGATACAAGGACCAGTGATAGTCATGGATCTACAACTAACAAACTGCACAGTCATAAAAAGTACGAACACTAGTAGTCTCATAAGAATATACTGTACATTAGTAGATGCTATGTAATGCATACTATCTTTTCATGAACTGTTTTTAAGTGTAGTGGCCTCTAAATTAAGCACAGGTCAGCTATTTTGATGTTATATATTTTCCATTACCCTACTGAGGAACTTTACTGTTTTCTTTCTTTCATTATTGTTTTGTGTTATGTTTCGTGCTGTTTTTTATAATGTTGTATGTAATCCATCCGCTCTGGGATTACCAATAAAACGTATCCTGTGGCTATCCTCTATAAATTGTGTGACATGTCATAATTGTTTTTAATTTTGCAGTGATAAATAAATGTAACTTAACTACCATTGTGGTGACAGTGATGTATCCCTAGCCAGGTAGATCAATAATCCATCAACCTTCTTCAATAGCTCTGGGAATCAAGAGATAGCCAGCTAGAAAACCCAAGAAGAAAGAGAGGACAGGTCAGAACTGTTTGAGAACTAACCTACTAGTTGCTCCCACAAAAATTCACTTGGTGTGATTGGCCAGTGAAAGGCTAGCCAATCAGATTAGGCAGAGACACCAACCAGAGGTCAGGAAGAAGCCAGCTGTTTATGGACGGAGGATGAACAGTGTGAGACAAACCTCTACCGCCAGTGAATCATCTTTTCCCTGTACATTAATGCAAAGCATTAGGTGGCTGTCTCCTAATGTTTTTTTCTTTCCCATGTACACATGGAGGTTAAACTGTTGCAGCTAGCTTGCTAACTGGCATCCAATTTAAGCTAGGGAACCAGACCCCCTGACCTCACTGCAGGCTCATTCAGTAACCCAAGTGTATGCTTACATTCTGTCTCAAGAAAGGGAGGAAAATGAGGAGTGTAGTGTGGACACAAGGGCCAGTGAAATGCCTGTTATGCAACTGTATATTTGAACTGGTGGCTTAGTTTGTGCTGACTGTAGTTGTACCAGACAGCGATGTCACTTCTATACATAACAAAAACTGGAGATATAAAAATCATTTAATCATTCCATTTTACCTTTGCAATGACCACATCCACTGTCCTAAATCAGCTCTAGCCTATCTTTTTGTTTGGACTAATAATCCAGCAGGAGTTTACAAGAAGTGTGTAAATGGTTTCTTTGGATCACGTCACACCCCGCTTGGGAGCCAATTGTACAATTTTTGGCTTTTTTGTTTTTGAGCCATTGTCAGGCAACACTGTCTCAACACCTGATAGACCTGCCCTCTTCTCTTGAGCCCAGAGCTTCAGACGTGCCCTTTACGACTCTATAAATCTCGACACGGAATTCCAGTAACATTCCATCAGATTCAAACGTGACCGCAAATCACATTTTCAGGTCTCGGGGACCTAGAGCTTTTCCACTGTAAAAAGCCATCTGTTTTTAACAGGTCTTGCATGTGAGTTCAAGTGCTCCACATTGCCAAGGGCAACAGCAGAATGTCAGAGGAGCAAACCGATGAGGGGATGTTATCTTTTGTCACCGTCGATGACACACAGGGTCTTGTTTGTTGGGTGGGGCCTTCAAGTCGACGCTTTAGGTCTCTGAGCTGTGAGGAGCGATCAGAGCAACGTTGTCCTCTGCCTACACAGGCGCCTGTCTCTTTGAGCGGCGATAGACCGGCGCAGCCAATTAACGATCTCCCGAAACGAGTTTAATTAGCGTCGCGGGTGGGCCCCTGCCCGACAGAGTGTGGACGGGCGGCACCGGTGCCTGACGGCCACACGTGGGCCGGTGATGTCGGTGCTACGATGCGGCTCACTCGGTTGCCATGGGGGGTGGGGGGTTGATTATGTGAGATGACGGGGGCGCCTGATGATTAATTAAAGTCCTCCCGCTGGGTTTGTGACTTCGTCTCTCATCACGTTACAAGCAAAAGGAGCTGCCCATGCGTTCCTCTCCGCGCCGTCATTCGCCGGCCAGCGCTGTGTCACTAATGCTCCACCTCCTCAGTCTCTCTCTCACTTTCTCTCTCCACAAGGGGCAGATCTCAGCTCCCATTCCTGCAATGCTGTAACCCACCCTTCACAGGGTTGGAGTCAGAGCCTAGGCCGTATGTGCTGACCCCCCCTCTTTCATTCATTACAGAACATTACGTCATTGTCATTCAGCAGACGATCTCATCCAGCGACTTACATAGGTAACAATTTTACATGTTATCCATTTATACAGCTGGATATTGACTGAGGTAAATGTGGGTTAAGTACCTTGCCCAAGGGGTCAACAGCAGTGCTCCAGTGGGTAATCGAACCAGCAACCTTTTGGTTGCGAGCCCTGCGCCTTGCTGATACGCCACACTGCTGCCCCATTCAGTGGACTTACCTTCCTGTTAGTTCAAAGGTCGCCCGGGGCTCTGACGGGCTGAACAAGGAGCCATGAGATAACCGCGGTTTCGCTGGTGGCATTGTTGGTGTTCATTGATTTTCTCTCTCTCTCTCAGGTGGAGGATTTCAGATAAAAGCTTTCTCTGGCCCTGCTGTTCCTTCTGCCCACGTTTCTTGTAATTCCAGAATAAGAAAAAAACAGAACCTTTGTTAAGCCTGTACCAATACAGAGCGATGGGGACAGCTACTCCCAAGTGATCTGCAACTTCAGACCCTGCAATATTTCCAGATCATTATATTGTCTTAAATCATTGCCGTTAATATCCCATCCAGGCACAGCCTACCAGGACTAGTCTCTGTGACATGCTGGAAAAATGAGCTGAGAGGTCAGTAAGACCCAGACTGATCACGAAATCTGAACCAATAAAGTTAAGAGAGCTGAATGTTTTTTAGCAGGGCTCAGGTAATCATCCCTTTATTCTTTTACTGCTGTGTGCTGAGAACAGATAAAGCACAGACTTAACCCCATCAATTCCTCGTGCGTCAAACTCAGATGCGATTTGTGGTTTAAATGATGGAAACTACAATACATCTTTCGACAAGCATGGTCGGACGAGGCAGGCCCTAGTCACTTCAATACAACCTCAACCTCTAGTGGACAAATGTCATTGCTGCTACCCTTGCGTTGTCAGCAACAGACAGACAAACATACCTGCAAACACACAGCATGCAGACATATTGTGCATGTCTTCATACAGTGTGCATCTGTGTGTAACAAAACACGTAAGGCTAGATGTGTGGATGCTATGCTTACGTTTTACGAGTCCTCTTGGTGGTGCTTAGTGACATGTGCGGTACTCCTTTTCCTTGGGAAGCCCCGCCTCAGTCTGGAGACCGTCAGCTGTCTGAAATGGCAACGTCACGTTTGTGCCTGGCTGTGCACAGCAGGGTACATACAAGACACCTCCCTGATGGAAAACAGCAAGCAAGTGCAGAGACAGAGCACAGACAATAGAATCCCCACAGAAGGCAAGTCAATGAGGAGTATGGAGGAAGTATTACCGACCTCCCAAGATCAACAGTGAGTGCAGAAAAAGGGGCTGTGCATACAGAGTATTACAACCCCTCCGTAGGTCGACATTGATTGTAGAGTCAGGGACAGTGCATACAGGCACACAGTTTTACAAGCCCCCTGTAGGTCAATGGCGATTATAGAGGCAGGGACATTGCGTATAGAATACACTCTCCGAAGTGACAGCGAGCACAGCATCCGGATTTCCGATCACAAAACGATGGACGCTCGCCCCCTGGCCAGTCCTGCTGACGCTGTGCAGAGCAAAACCAGTTTACTGACGTACCTCAGAGACACTCTAACCCGGCGCCTTCCGTATTCGGCTCAGTGAGGTGCTGCACCGGGGAGTAGCCTGGGAAATCAGACGCGGCCCTTGAGCACAATATCCGCCTCGGCCACTGCAGTGGCGGTCCCGCTGCCTAAACGGACCGTGTGTAAAATGTAATTCATTTAACGCTCTGTCCATTGTCCCTGCAAGGGGGGGGGGGCTAGGGGGTGTCCAACAGCGGGATATGAATAATGCAGGCACTCCCGCGTATAGCCGACACAGACCACAGAGTAGGCCAGCGGCACAAGAGGTTGTCCAGTTGAAATTCCCGAGACCTCCCGGGGAGAAACGATCTTTGGTTCGTGTTGATGCCAGATAAAGGCATTTTTAAATGAATAAAAAAACAAGGCAGGCAGGGGTGAGTGGGGGGGGTGGAGGTGGGCAAAAAACACATTTTCTTTACCCACGATCCGTGTGCCCCCCTGCCCCAGCGATGACCCGGCTTTATAATTCATGCCCCACATGCGTGGAGCGTCCAGCTTTATTGAAATGATCTTGGCGATCCGGAGGACGGCCCATTATTCATGGAGCCGTGAAGCTCAGTCATTAGACTGCCCCGCTACACCACGGCGCAGAGGCTATGCGGCTCACAGTGCAATAACTAGTGATGGGAAGGACTTGCTAATAAAGAGGGGTAGCTCAACAGAGGGGTACTGCTCATTTGCCAAGACTCACAGCGCTGGGATTGGGGGGCGGGGGGCTTTCGTGAAAGATATCTGAGCTTTCCAGGGCTCAGGTGAGAGGAGGTGAGCGAAGAGCTGAAAATAGCTCATGAAAAACTGCACTCACTGAGATAACTGATTCAAGATGGCTGCCAGGGAGCTGTGGGCTTCTAGGCTGAAGTTGCCCTGAAAGGAGTCTTGATCCAGGATCAGTTTTGATGTGTTGCTTATAATGTTGTAGATAGAATTTTGGCTGGAAAATCTGACCCTAGATAAGCACCTGTGGGCAATTCTGCCTGGAGTGAGCTGTGGTATTGCAGTTCCTGAAGCTACACCCTAAATGCCTCACATCCTACAGTAACTGGGTGGGTTCAAATATTCAAAATAATAGCTCCAAAGACTCACCTCACAAAACTGACCACATGTATAGATAAGCAGTGATCAAGAGGCAAACACTGCATAGTTTAGTTATAGATGTGTTCTGATCAGTTTCTCGTGTGCTTAAACCAGAGTTGCTAATTACTCATGTACTAGTTATCAGTTTTCAGTAAGTAAGAATATGTGCTGAAGTCTGCAAGTGTTCTCCTGCTTCTATTTTGAACTACAGCTACTTGAAATTGTAATAATGGCCAGATATTTGTTCTTAGCAGGTGCTGCAGAGGACCACTAATCTTTACATCATATGGATGTGATAATCTACTCATATGTGTCAACGATGAACCTGTCCCAGTGATATAAATATCAGCATCTCTGCACAGCACCTGCTCTGAATTAATGGCTGTGAACAATGTGTTCTAACTGTGATGTGAATGAAGCATCTATGAGAGACGCAGGCAGGAGTGTGTGGGAGGAAGAGAAAGAGGATCAGACAGAGTGCTGCTGAAACTGGGAGACACACACACACACACACACACACACACACATACACACAATTAGACACCTGCTGGATGCATGCTGGATGCAGATTGGCCTGATGAAGCAGAGGTCAGAGTTTCACACTCCTTTGTGGGCAGCAGTGTGCACTCTGCTATTTGCATATACTTACATATACCTATTCCAGCATGGACAGACCCACACACATACAGAATCAGGCATGCTTACATAGAGTTACACATGCACACGTTACATGTACATGCTTACGCAGAACCACACATGCTTATACTGTACATCCATACATGTACTTACACATGCACACATATACCTGCACATGCATATAAATGTGCATTCAAACATGCATATGATTACACACTGATACACTTACATATGCATACATACAAATTTGTGCATCTATAAAAATGCCTAGACCTCTATACACAAACTTACACACACGTGCCAACAAATGCAAGCAAATTCTCACACATAACTGCTATCACACCTAACCGGGTTCTCAACACATACACTGGAATGAAAATGACTTCACTAACAACCAAGAGCAACAAACAACCTGGCAAAAAGTCAGCAAAACTTCTCTGTATATGTCATACTAACCAATAATGATCACAAAGTACCCAGTATAGCTGGAAAGATGAGACATTAGATTCTTCAGATTCTTCATTAGATTCTTCTTAGATTCACATCTATAGTGTCCTGCAATTGTTATTTAGAAGACACTTTTATCCAGGGAGACTTACAAACAGTAAGCACAGGGTGCATTAAAAGTGTATGAGTGGCATGAAAGATCACATACACACAACCAACTATGAAAATGTTCAAGCCTGAAAAGACCACGGTTTCCTTGTCCTATTTGTTAGATTTTCTGCAACCCTATTATAGAGCTACAGGTCTTTGTTTAGGTTTGCCCTGGGTTATGAATTTATTCATAGTACTTGCTTTAATGACACTGTAATGACACAAAGCGAGATGTCTGCTTTGTGAAATATATTCCTCCAAAATTACAGACCCCTGAGACCTTTGTTACATCCTTTGTTGTGAGACCTTTCTGTACAGGACCCAAACGAACATGCGTCACCCCCTAACAGTGCTGTGATAACTATGTGTGTCAATGCGTAAGTGAAATGCATGCTATCCAAATGTAAGACTACAGGAAGAGAATAGAAAAGCGACAACCTATTACATACATTACCTATGAAATAATTGCATATTACAATACATTACATATTACATAGCCTGTAGTAAAACTTCAACAGAAAAGACACAGAGGGGGGAAGGAGAGTTCATACGAGTTGAGCTGAGGTGTGGACCGAAGAGGTGGGTCTTTTGTCTGGGATTGCCTGAAACTCTGCTATTCTGCTATTCTTACCACAACTGGAATCTTATTTCACCACACTACAGCCCGAACAGACAGACAATGTGACTTGGCCATGAGGCTATGAAGGTGAGGGGCAGAGGAGGGGTGAGGAATGGGAGAATTAGGGGACATTGTGATATTCTAGGGGCACCAGAGATAACCTGTGCTTTTCAAGAGGGCACCAAAGATGATTGGGTTGCTCAGGAGGCCTGGGGTAATGTATTGTCCGACAGGATGCTGAAAATAATCTGTGCTGTTCAGGACAATATCAGATATAATATGAGATGTTTAGGAGCCCAAGGATAATCTAAATTGTGTAGGAAGACACCAGAGATAATCTAAGTGTTTAGGATAACAGTGATAATCTATATTGTGTAGGAGGACACAGAATTTATCTGTGCTATTTGCGCACAGACACCCCCCCCTATCCAATACTCATCCCCATTGGGCAAGAGGAACACAGGCCTCGCCCTGCATCTCCTCTGTATAAAAACACATGCCCGCCTTGTATAGACCTGTTTTTAACTGCGCACCCACACCGCGAGCTCTCGGGCGACCAGGTCGATAGGAGCATCCTGAAACCCCCGCAGGGGGGATTACTGCGGCTAGTGCCCCCCCCCCCAACTCACACCGTGGCACCGCTAGTCTCTCATTGGGCGAGAGGCTAATCTCTGAGAGCCCTCTGCTCAGGCGAACCGTGGAGATTAGGGAATGAGAGAGAGAGAGAGGGGGAGAGGGGGAGAGGGGGAGCGACAGAGAGGGCGAGACCATAAAACACCTTTTCTCAAACTCTGCAGGGAGGGTCTCTCTAAAATGACAGGGGCAGCGCGGAGGGGGAAAATAAAAAGGATGAAGAAATCCATACAAGCCTTTACCAGGTCCGCCTCTCACAACAGCAATTTATTCTTCCTTTTAATTCCATTCCCGGATGTGTGAAAACACAGCCATTATATTTTCAGGAAAAAAAAAAGATGAATGATGCAATATTTTCATGCCAGAGGGAAATTATTGCATTTCAATTTAGAGGGGTGACAGAGGCAGTATAAGAGGAGGAGGATTTGGGGAATATAAACCCACAATGCTTGGGGAAATTATATGCTAATGATGGCCCATATTAAAAGATGCAACCTGCATGGTGTGAGATTTAGAGTGGAGAGTCAGATAGAGAATGAGAGAGGGAAGGGGAAAACACAGAAAGGGAGATTGAGAGAACGAGAGATAGAAAAGAGAGAGATAAAGGGAGAGAGAAGGAGAAAGACATGGAGAGAAAGAAAAAGAGAAGACAGGAGACAGACAGAGAGGCAGAGTGAGAGAGAGAGTAAGAGAGACAAAAACAGACAGAGGGTGAGAGGAGGAGAAAGACAGAGAAGGAAGGTGAGGGAAAGAGAGGAGATATAGAAAGAGGCAGAGATAGAGGGAAAGTGAAAGAGAGGGAGAAAGACACAGGGACGAAGAAAGAGGGAAAGAGAGGAAACAGACGAGAGAGAGAGAAAGAGAGAGAGAGAGGCAGGTTCAGGAGCTGTCAGGTAGTCGACGGCCAGGCCGTCTCCCTACAAGCTCTGGTGGTGTAATGACTGCGGCTGTATGGGCGAGCGGCGGGCCTGCGGCCTTGTCAACCTGACAGGCGTCAGAGTGCGCCAGGCCCGATCCACACCGCCAGCTCCGCCCGACACAGAGAGGAGAGGAGAGGAGGGGGGAACGCGGGAAGTGTCAGAATCTACATCTGCATCCCCCCCCCCCCCCCCCCCCCCCAAATGCATGCCAACACGCTACAGCAGTACAACAGAACCCGAAAACGCACGCCTCACCTCACCAGCCCCCAAACTTGCCTCTGAGAGAGGGAGGAATCATCGCCGGGCGTTGCTCCGGCTGAGTGCTCGTCTGAGGGGGTGAGAGGCGTAAAATAAAATGAAAAAGAGCTAATAAAAACCTGCAAATACAGTAACTACAGTGTGAAACAGCTGAGGCGGGGCTGTTTTCAGTGGATTCAGTGGAAGTTGTAAAGGAAAAAAACCCTTGGTTCTTTTATATGAGGAAGCATACTGCATAAACCAAGGGATACAATGTTTTCTCTCCACTCCAGGCAGAAACTGTGATCAGCGTACAAAAGCATTTTGGCAAGATGGTCTTGCCCTACTTAAAATAGTGGGTTGAGTTTATTGGTGTTTTCACGGGCAATTGAGCTGACCCAAGCCAGTTCCATATCCACTGTGGTTTTGTATACCCCCCCCCACACACATACTCCTCCATCTCCCACCCGGCACATAACACACGTATATGCACATCACACCACGTAACGCTCTGATTCCTCTTGTTTTTTTTTGAGATTCTGCCTCTGCCTTAGCGCTCCCCTCTCCCTCGCTTTAAGTGCAGGAGATAGGTCATCGCCGCTCTCCCCTGTGTAAACGGAGTTTTGTGTTTCCGTGGGAGAGATCATTTGATCTGGTGCACAAACGAGAACAAAATGTAAACATGCCAACTGCCAAGGCCCTCCGGGAAATCTCATCCCGCAAAAGCTGTGTCAAAACACATTCAAACGCGGTGCGTCGCCGAGTTCAACAGCGGCTATTTCGAGTTCGTTTCCAAAACGCCGATGTAACGAACGGGGAAAAAAAGGAAGAAATGTAAATCAGACAGATCAAGAAGTTGCGGAGCCAAGGGAAGAATCCTCACTTTTCCTTATGAGTGCAGAGAGTATCAATAGCACCGGTCGATTATTTATGGAGGGTCAACGATGGTTATCGACCATGGTGAAATCACTCTGCATGTGATAAATTGCTTTTTTTTATGAGGAAAAACACAAAAGAGGTTGACAAATTCTGCCGAAGGCCCAGCTTTGATGAGCGTGGTGCCCCGTCACACAAAGAGCTAACCCAAAAGATCTGGAAAATGTTCCTGACATTGTAATGACGTTACTGCGGCATGCTGGGTAATGAGCTGCATATATACTGAGAGGGCTCCAGCTGGCTTCACACGCAGGCAGAGGTAGCACCACCTCCTCGTTAAAGGGCACGGTCCATAAAACTGCAGTGACAGCATGCCTGTTCACAGTGTGGGTGGTATGATCCCTGTGTCACCTATAAACGGTGTGACCTATTACCACGGAGCGGTTACTCTTTAGCGTAACTCTATAGCGATGCCTATTTATAGCGTAGTGCTTTTACAGTGTGGGCTATGCCCTCAGGCGCTGGCTAAGGCTCTCTGTCCTCTGTCCAATCCAGGGCTGCCCAGTACCTCCTAACTTCTGTCCATTCCAGGCCTGTCCAACACCCCTACCCTCTGTCCACTTTGAGACTGACCTATATCGGACCCCATCCTCAGGACAGAAGGCCGCTTTACTCCCTTTGGATGAGAAGACCCCAGTAACACCTCTAAACTGCAAGGTTCCTCTGCCTCCTTTTACATGCAAAGAGAAAGGTGAACTCAGATCAGCAGAGGACCCCCTGGCCGGTGATCAGGTTAGGACCCTGTTCATGAAGGTGCACTTAAAATGATAAAGCTGTCGTTCAAGGCCACAGCTCGACAGAGTGTCATGAATAATAAACTGGACCCCCCAAGTGAAATGCCACTCCTGGGATAAACCTGCGGGCTCCTGCTGTGTCTGATTGGAGCCGCGACCGAGACTAACAGGGGTCTGATTTCCCCCTCGGCGGGGTCCTCTCTGAGTGCTGCTGGTGAAGTGCGGGGTGAGAGAAAAGCAAAAGCTACAAAGGAGAAAAAAGACAAAACACACAGTGGCCGTTTGGCGAAGAAGGTCTCCAAGTGCAATATCCAGTGTGTGAGTGGTGTTGGTCCATGGGTGAGGGGACTGTCTGGCAGAATGCCTCCTCTCCCTTCCCCCCAGGGTGCTGAAGCCCCTCCACAAAGCTTCCATGAATCCTCGAAACAATTCGGAGCACCATGTTGACAGCGGAGAAACTGATGGTGGGTGGTGGCGGGTGTGGGGGGAGGGGGGTCGTGTGGCTCATGCCTGCGCCGGTCTCCGAGAGATGCACGCCGTGGCAGAAAGCCGGGGGTGCGCCGCTTGACACCTGCCTGCCGACCGGTCAAATTAGGATCCTGCATCTTTCCATAAAATAAGGTGTCGGGGAGTAGGTGACACTCGGAGATGAGCGGCAGCAGACAGCACCGCGACAAGAGTTCCACCTGGATTCTGCAACCCTTAGCAGCTTCAGCCAATTATACTGCAGAAGTGCTAACTTTACTTTGTTTCAAGGGGATTTTTTTCTCCATTCCTTTCTCCATAACTGTTCCAGGCAAAGTTGGAGGCAAAATAACTGCAGGAGATGCAGACTTGGTTTCTGCTGTGAATAAAGCCAACAACAGGGAGGGAGGGAGAGAGTGATGAGGGTAGAGAATGAGCGAGTGAGTGAGAAGGTGTGTGAGTGTGATAATGAATGGGTGAGACAGGGTGTGTGTGAGTAGGTGAGGGAGTTAGGGGGGGGATTGAGTGAGTCAGTGTGTGAGTTTGGGAATGAGTATAAGGTGGTGAAAGAGTGATCAGGTGAGTGAGTTGATGTGTGCCTGTGAGTGTGGTGGTGAGAGTGAGTGAGTAGGAAAATCAGTGTGTGAGTGGGTAAATGAATCAGTAAGTAGGTCAGTGAAAGAGTGAGTCAGTTGGTTAGTCTGTGAGCGAGTAGGTGAGTGTGAGTGAATGAATGAATGAGTGAGTGAGTATGTCAGTCTGTGAGTGAATAGGTCAGTGAGTGAGTAAGTCAGTCTTTGAGTAAGTGAGTGAGTGGGTCAGTCTGTGAGTGAGTTAGTTTGTGGAGTAACTGAGGTGATGAGCGAGTGAGAGAGCGCGTAAGCAGGCAGGAGAGAGACTGAATGAACGCCTGCGTGTTTTCTGAAGGCAGTGGGAGACATCACACGCTTTACGGTTGCTGAAACTCTTCATGACAGAGAAACAGCCCACGGCGGCTGTGTTTCCCAGCCAGAGAGAGAACACAACGGGCCAAATTAAAGGACAGTGCACCTGTTTCACATCTCCTAGCAACACGTCGAACTTACTCGTTTTCAAATCGCTCTCCATCTCGCTGTCACTACTATCATGACCGCGGTGGCGTCAGACACTTTTAAAACTGCGTTATGTGACACAAACTCCATCAGACTCACATTGAATCCAATTAGCACAACGTGACTCTGCGGAGGGTAAAAAAAAAAAGTGCTATGGATGCAAACCGAGTGGGATCTCGCTGTGGGGGAGGGAGAGCGAGTCCCGCTCCAGTCTTCCAGAAGGTTCCAGCCCACGCAGCCGTTCCGCACGTCTTCCGCAGCCAGTCCACGAGGACTGCGACCCCCCGCCCCCCCAAATATATGGTGTACCAGGGGTTTAAATCCCGAGATAGACCAGTCTTAAAAAGGCTGAGGCTGTAAAATCATTAGCGGTATGCAGGAACCTGCACTAGATCATGGCATCTGCTGAATAAACGATGCAAAATAATATTCAGACAAGAGTACCAATGGCAACTGTCTCTGTACATACTGCCAGTCTGTACGGACTGAGAACAGCATACATTATGACAATATTATGTTCATGTTCACCCTCCAGCCAGGAGGAGAACACCCCAGGAGAGCAGAGTCTGGCTGTGCTGAGGCGTGGGCGGAATGACACAAGGAGCGCAGCCGTGCCTCAAACTCCGGGACTTCACACCCTCTCCGTGCTCCAAAGAACCAGTCAATTACCCTGGAAACAATTAGACAACAATGCAAGCTCTAGCTGTGAGAGCTGGTATGTGTTAGTGTTTAGGATTGTGGTTGAGACCCACTGTTTTGACTAGATAGTCATGGGTGCAAACGCAGTTGAATCTGTGGGCCCTCAGATCCATAGGCACAGGACCTTTGGGCCCAATAGCTTCTATGTGTATATAGTTCCTTAGAAAATGTGTGATGGTCTAAGGGCTGGAGTATACACAGAGTAACTGTGGACTGCAGTCTGTTTAAAATGCATGTGAACTTTGGGAGGGGGAGAAGTATGCCTTCCCTGGGCAGCTCTGGGTAAATCCAGCATGAAAACGAAACCCATTTTTCTGCTAAATGAAGATGACAACCGGAAATCACCCAGCACGCCATGCAAAATCAAGCATGCAGGTACACACTCAACTTCAATGTCTCCCGACCACAGAGGGTCAGCTACATCCACCTTTCAAACATGGGGACAGTCAAAAGTTTGTAGACAGTAAACAAACATGTACTAGACCACAGTCTTTTGCTGAACATACTTTGGTGTGTACCAAATGGAGAAAGGCAAGTGGGTGAGCATTCTCTTCAAAGGCAGTCTTCTTTGTGAAGATTCACGGTGTGCCAGTAATTATGGCACAATAACATGGAGCAGTTTTCTCCCTTTCCAAATTTACGTGCAACCACCCACAAAGACTGCGACCACTGCCTTCACACCCCCCAGCGGTCCCTTCACGTTTTACATTCCCAGAACCCTGTTTCATTCCACAGATGACCAGCAATTACAACAGCATGCAAATGGGTGACCTACCAACTTGAGCTGTATGTATTAAAAGTTAATAATAATTACTATTACTGCTCTTACTACAACGACTAATAATAATGGAAAAAGTGTTGATTTGTACCTACCTGGTTGTCATCAGTCATCATTCCAATCCATTCCAACCCTAAAAAAAATCATATGTTAAGAATATATTTTAGAGAGTATATTTTTTAGGTGAAGAAATATATTGAAAATCTTAAAATTATTGCCATTATGGTATATTGTCATATATTTAGCTTTGCATTAATATGTTTTAAATGTATTTGCAATATATTCTTTGGCTTAACAACATATTTCTCAGTATAGTAGTATAGTAACCATACCCGTTTGGGTTGGTCTGTACATGGCATCGTTATATGAATTACAGAGTGTTGTGTTGATAAGTAGCGGGGCTCATAACACAGGTTGCCAGTTCAAATCCCCAAGTAGGCCACCGCTGTTGTAACCTCAGGCAAGGTACCTAAAAGGAATTGCCTCAGCAAATACCCAGCTGTATAAATTGACGTCTAAAAACTGTAAGCTGCATAAGTCGCTGTGGATAATAGTGTCAGCTGAGGTAATGAAATGTAAATCTTGAGATGCGATACATTCCGGCAGCAGCCAGTTTATTTTATGAGGTGCAGGTTTTAATGTGATTGAGGATAATGTGCAGTGACTTAACACTCCTGCTCACCCCCTATATCCTTGAATGGCCTCCCAGTAGCCTTCCACCATCAGCATTGCAAGCCAAATTTGGGCCCTCCCTCAAGGTGAAAGCAACATCTACCATGCACCTACGTTGCTTTGGTTTGGAGACACTGGCTCCTCCCCATAAAGGACATCCTCTTACATTGTGCTGTGGGTGGAAATGACCAGGAGCAGTTCCACCGACAGTCATTATTCGAGTTATGAGATTTCACGTTACTCTGAATGCAACACGATTACTTCTGCCTTGAATAAAACAGTGTGTCAATATTGTTTGTCCAACAACAGAGAGAAAGTCGTCTCCACGACTGTGAGAGTGAAACCTCTGCTCATTTTCCTCGCTTGCTATTGGTTGTGCTGCAGCATAATCACAGGGACTGGAAAGAGCCTGATACAGTCTCATAGCTATGGCAAACCCAAACTCCGACTTAAAGAGGCGAGTGATTTGTAGGTTTGATAGGCTGGAACGGGTATCTGACCTACGGTATGTGACAATGCAGGTGACAATGTATTGTATTTCTTGGTATTCATAGTTCCATTCGCTTATAAACATCTTATGACACCTTATAAACATCATATAACAGCTTATAAACATTGTATCCGCCTGTTGCGAGGGACACCTGAGTGGACACGTCACCGCGAATGCCTGAGGAGTCCGTGACTGAGGGGTCAGAGTCGGGTGTCGGTTAATCAACACGCCCGTCTGGCCCGCCGTTCCGCTCCGTCTCTGAGCTGCTCCGCCACTTAAACTCCCTCTGATTCCCAGCATTAATCAATGCGGAGATCAAAGGGGGGCATCGCTGGAGAAATCTGTTCGTTAATTACAAGCGCTGTAAAGGATTTTTGTCTTTAAACATGCCCTTTAAGTTCACATCGCCACCCTCTCATTAAGCTGAGGGGGAAAAAAAAACCTGGTTTGAATGAATATGAGGCGATTGATGGCAAACAGATGTCCTGATCGCAGATTAATGCGATAACGGCCGGATGCATGGCAGTGGGAACCCGGAGAGCTTCAAGGTCTGTGTCCCGTGCAAGTGTGAGAGGTCTGCTGCTGACAAACAATCAGAAGTCTATGAAATTTCACTAGGTACAGCTCCGTTGTTATTGCTGATGAGGAGAAAATTGCGAAACGGCCATGTAAACTATAACTATTAAGAGAATTACTGGCTCATTTTCACGGAGCGTATGAAGTTGGAAAGGCTACTGGGAATTTTTCAGAACCCCTTCAGATCATTTCTCTGTATCCCTATGCTGATGTGAAAAAATAAAGCAGACAAAATGAAACTGGAAATAGTGCAGTGAGGCCATTCCAAAAAAAAGGCCAGGATGCCTAACATACACACACACACACAGGTGAGTCAGCCCAGCAGGGGCACTGGTGAGGAGAAGCTGGCAAAAGGTCACATGCTTTGCGACTGTAACTCTGCGTGTCTCTGACAGAGCTCCGAGCCCCCCCTCCCAATCCCCCCCCCCGCCCTCCCTGCCTCACAGCACAGCGCCATCTCCATTAAAGCGCCCCCTTGCCGTGGCACCTGACAGCGCGTGCCAAGGGGCGACCGGTCCTCCCGCCGCCACTCTCTCCAGTCAATCCGGCTGGGCGAGGCCCCCTCTCCCTTGCTCTATTGGCGCTGGCTGGCTCTGCCGCTCCGTGGGCGATCGCTAATGGAGTCCTGCGGACGTTCAGCTGTGACCGCGGGCGCCCGTGGCTTTTATTAATCGCTCCCCTCTGCAAGGGAGCCTTTCAGATTCCTGTTTCTGTTTCGCTGAAAGCGGTGTTCCCGTTTTTTGCCCTCACAGGTGTCCCTGGTCTTAAAAAAAACTTTTTTTCTTTTTTTTCTTCCTGCAGGGAAGCAGTCACCACTATCATTCACAGTTACTGAAGCCACTGAAAACAACTGCAGCTTGTACTACCCCAAAGCTTAGCACTTATGGTACCCTGAAGTGTAGCAAGCATCTATGGCCATTCGAAAAAGTAATAGAAATTCATGCACATACACATCCCAGGAACATTCGTTGCACAGAAACATCCAATACAGAGCACGTCTTCTGTGGATTTTTATTTAGATTTCAATCATTTTTCCCTCTTGTCTTTCGCAATCCAGCTCCCCTAACACGCACAATATGTGTTTGTTCCTATGTTCAACTGAATCCTTCATCCTGACGTCAGCAGCGCAGGGTAATGTTCAGAGATTGTTTATTTATCGGCAAGATGTGTGCCGCTCAGTAGTTTACAACGAAAGCTCTGTTCCTGCATTGTTGAACCTAAAAAGTTCTGGCGAAGGCAGGTGCTCATGAATATGCAGAAGCGGCACGAATTTGAATATGTGTGGAGTCATAGTAAGCGACAAACATTCTGAATCCAAATATGTTCAAGGCCTGGCTGCTCTTGAATATTCACGAGTACAGTGGTAGCGACATGCTTATCGACAGAAGTCTTTGGGAGAGAATTTACTGTAGAATATAAACCGTCATTGCGACTTCTCCCTGGGGGTCTTCACTGGATAACGGACACAGTTTAACTGACAGAATTCAAATTCTTATTTATTCTCCTTTTTGCCTCTAAAGGGAGTTCCAAGAGCATGACAAAAAGCCAAAACTATGCATGAAAATAGGGGTAAATAAATTAGAGCAGAACAAGGCCCAATATTAAAGAATATTCTATTAGTCGACAAGCTCATTAATAAAAGGCTGAGCTTGGTAAAATAAATGAACAATAATAATCCGAACCACCCACTGCGACATTGTTTCTGCCTAAAGTAAGAAATAAAAGAATGAAATGCAGTGTGTGCTTCTTTCATTACAAAATAATTCATCAGTTAGGATCAAGGCTTAGAAGCAACCCCATACTGCCACCACCATGTAAAGGTTTTTCTCAAATGTACTTTAAAAAGAAGGAAAAAAAAAAAAAACGCATAATGTGTTTTCCCCCTCAGCTGTCCGTCACAGCATAGTGATGGTTGTGCTGTTCCTCTGAAAAAAATGGTGGAAATTGGAAATTGGAAATTTTGCCCTGGTGTTGTTTGATTTCAAGTAGCACAAGTTTGCTGTTACATTATGTTCTCTTACTTTAGTTTAAACTGCTTGTGTATGACAGCTATTGTGCCTGAATGCGGTGGTATTTTTTTAATTTTTTGGTGTGTAAAAAGAGAGCAGACAATGGAGATCAATCCATTCATGTTTTGCAGTTACAACAAAGCTCCTTTCCCATAAGTCTGTTCAGTCTGCTCTGATGTGCAAAAAGTAACATTTTAGCTAAAGAGATTAAAATAAAATAAAAGAAAGTCTGACACCATTTTTAAATATTTTTGTTTTTAGTATATACATGTCTCACCACTGCATTTGAAAATTGACATGTTGACCACGTGGCAGCCTAATAGAATGGCAGCGGAGAGGACACGTTTGGCGAACACAGAGCATCCAGCATAACAGGTTTTTGCCCATTTTGTCTCCAATAAATTTTCAGAAACCCAATGGGCTGGACCCCTTTGATGCACAAGCTCCACCAAATTCTGAATCCCATTTCCAGTTGTGGGTTAACCCCTGTAACCATACTAATCTATGCATCCAAAGAACCTTTAATCTGTGGTAACGAACAAAATGTAACATAACTGTCAACTGAATGCAAACAGAAGGTTAGAGGTTTCTGCTGTTCGAGGTCGGGTAATAGTTATATTTTTTGACTGTATGACTAGGAATTCAGGTTTATTACAGTTCTATTTAAAGCTTTTTTGTTAATAATTGAATTTTAATGATATAATATATTTGATCATGGTATATTTTGTCATGTCATATATTCAGATGTTATGGCCCTTAAAGGATAATGGACAAACTGTTTTCATGAATGCAAACGGCAATTATCCAGAAGGATTGTAACAGTAAAGGATTGCAACAGTATTATAGCATTTTTAAAGGTAACTATTGTATATATATATTGTCTTATCTATTACCTTTATCTTTATTTTATGTAATATCCTTATTTATTTAGCAATATTTATGATAACCTCCGCTAGAACCAAAAATAAAAGGTGGATGAAATGAATGCGGGGGTGAAGAAAAGGTAGAATATAAGGCAAACAGTGAGAAGAGAAAGCGGTGCTGGAAGGGGAAGTGTGGCTCCGGAGATGTGTGGGAAGTGACCGTGCTCCCAGATAAGCTGACAGACACAGCGTGAGGTTTCATTACCGCCGGCGCTTTGACTGACATCGCGCCCGCTCGTCTCAGGCCCCGGCAGGGGCAGGAATTGAATCTGTAAACGTTAATCAATATCGCGCCGCTATTAAATAAAGGAAAAGGGGGCCAGGCGAAAATCAAAGAGCCGCTCTCTCTAATGACCGGTGCGGGCCCCGCTGGTGTTGCGCCACGGTGGCCAGCCCCGACCGCGTGCGCGGAGAAAGAGGGGATCGAGGGGGAGAGTGAAAATAGAAAATGATAGTTTTCCTGCCTGGGCTTGGGATTTGAATCCGCTTCCTGTTCAAATGGGAATGGTCGGGAGAGCAGCTGGGAGGCTCCACAGGGGCTGAGCCTCAGGGAGAGCAAAACAATAAAAGAGAGGGAGGGAGAGATGGGAAGGATGGAGAGAGAGAGAGAGAGAGAGAGAGAGAGAGATAGATAGAGATGCGAAAGAGAGAGTGAGAGAGACGGATGTGTAAGAGAGGGACTATGCAAAGGAGAAAAACATTAATGACCATCTTGTTGTGCTACAGACAACACCAAACCGATTAAACTTGCTGAAGCAAATACAAAGATATACAAGGGATTCATAAAATAAAAAAAGAATGCATTGCAGTGATGGTTTTTTATATCATAGCAACAATTCATATGCTATTCTTAACACATCAACAGAGCTATGGTTATGCTGTTGCTACACGTGCAAGATACACTCATTGATATCAACATACCATTCAATATAGAAATACAAGCCCAGCAGGTGTGAACATTGTGGTCCAGCCCGATGTGGACTGGAAATCAAGGGAAAAAGGCTCAATGAAGCGGTGGTGATGTGTACAACACTGCTCTCACATAGTTTACACAGCTGAGCAGAAGGTGACCAGTCAAAACCTAGCTCAGAGTGACAGCACTTCCATTACTGAAACCCACCAGAATGAACAGTCCCAGTTTCAAAACTGCATTCCTGCCAGCCGTTTCTCCTTGTAACCCTCATAGACAGTAGGTGCTCATGTGGGTGCCTTATAGTTCCATACCTCTTCCTGTTTTATTGTGCCACCTGCCCAATTGCAAGCTAACTTGTCACATGACCAAACTGTTCCCAGGCACTTCTGGGGAGTGTTGTTTGGACTGATGGCCATTTACACCAGAGCATAACACTATGTTTGTTTATACAGCAGAGGAAAATGAGGGTTAAGGGCAGTACTCTGCTGGTGTCCTGAGCATAGGCTAACATTTACACAGGGCCACAACGCACTGCATATTCTCATTCGTGTGCTCTCCACTGCTGACAAAATGCTCCATTTCGCCCTAATTTTCAGACACTGTTTTAAAGGGGGGGAAATGGCCTTCTGTGTGGCTGGCGAAGCAGGTGACAGTTTAATTCTGTGTGTGATTGACAGAGCGCTCGGACCTGGAGTGGCGGAATAATCAGCCCTGCACAACTGAATGGGAGTAATATAACTGCCCCCTCACACAGATAACGAGCAGGTGTGAAATCTCTCCCATGTAAAAGCAAATGGCACAACAGCACATTAACACTAATGGTCTTGTTACCTAGAGAGCAGTGGCTGTCCTTCTCCAAATGGTACACTTTCTCGTGCTGAAACTAGGCTTATATTTACATATACATATACATATATACATATACATATAGTATACAAACATGTTTACATATGAATGTGAAGGAATAAATTGCAGAACACTGAGAAATGATAAACTAATCTTAAGGGAGAAGCTGCCTAGTGATGAATTTTACCACCGATCAGATCCTGTTATTTTTTTCGTCTAATAAACACTGTCAAGGAAAAAGAAAACATGCATTTGCATGCCGCGATGAATCCCTCTGGTAAACGATGAAATTGTTACCTTGGAAGCGCATGGCGATCAGCGTGACTGAAACCAATGATACAAAGCCAGAGCCTGTTCCACATGGGTCTCAGCAAAAACTACTTTTGCTGTCACTTATGACTCCCGGTTATCAACGCAACCTGTTATCATCTTAATAGTATACATAGAAGTATGAGTTATCATGAATAATTTTCTACAAAAAGAGGATTCTACAAAAATACGATGGTTCAGTTTAAATGTGACTTCACTTGAGGACTGGAGGATGGACAAGAAGACGTTATTTTATTGTGTTTGGTTGGCTAACATCATACACAATAATATACCAGGTGATACATTCTATTCGAGAAGGGTTCCCCCTTTAGGTGTCAATAAAACAGTTCCTTTTCCAGCCGTGCTTTTGTCCTGTAAAACCCGCTGACCCCCTACACTGACACAGACATCCTTAGAGTAAGTACTTAAACAGATTTTTCAGTATTCCACTGTTTACTGTGTCACTGTGTGACAGGACTGACACTTGTTCAGGTGCATCCCGCTGCTTACTGTATCCCTTTGTTTGTGTGGCCTTATTATACTTGCATAACTTTGCTTTGTAAATTGCTCCTGGTAAATTGCTCTGGGTGAGAGCTGCCAAATAAATACTGTACATGCGACATAAATGGACACGTTGGTTAGAGACAATCCCCCTGCCTTACACGCATATTTTTTGAGAGCAATGCTTCATTTTTGCCAGTGAAGCGGCACTCAAACTAACTACGGCTCAGGGGCAAAAGCCGGGCTTATCGTGTCTCTTGGCTTTTCCCCTTTGAAAATGATGAAAAAAACATTTTAATGATGCTAACATTTTAGCTATGACTATACTATAGCTTTGTCTCTGTTGTCCATTTAAATCTAAACACTTTGGTGTCTAATATACTATTACTGATCACATTACATTATTTTCATTTAGCAGACACTCTTATCCAGACTGACTTACCTAGGTTACAGTTTTTACATGTTATCCATTTATACAGCTGGATATTTACTGAGGCAGTTGAGGGTTAAGTACCTTGACCACTGGTACAGCAGCAATGTCCCAGTGAGGAATCAAACCAGCAACCTTTTGGTAACCAGCCCTGTGCTTTACCATAATGCTACACTAGCCCATTAGTAGCTATGACAGAATGTGAAGTGTTTGCTTAATACGGGTTGACGGAGGGAGATGCTGGCATGCTGTCTTTTCCTCTGACCTGATAAAAAAATGGGCATCCTGTCTCCAGAATCCAGCCTGCCACAGAATCCCAAACTACATGCAGCTCCATCTGTGAGTCTACAGGGTTCACTTACTGCCGCTGCCAGTCTATGTGTCACAGAGACTCCGAACTTTTGCCGGAGCGCCAGGGACACATGCAGAGTGGATCTGACTGGCAAGAGCAGAACCAGGACGGCTGGCAGTACAGAACTCTAAATCTCCCACGTCAGGGCTCCAAGTGAGCAGGACAGGACCAGAACCACTCAGAGCTATAATGGGCCTCCGTTATGACATGATAAACTCTCCCCTGTGTTAAACCAGAGATTGAAGGAAGATGTCCTCACTTGTTCCCTGTTGAGATGAACTGATGTGGCACACAGTGAGGGGAATTTAACTGTATGCTTGAAGAGTAGAGGTTTTACCTGGTTACAGGATGATGTCCCTCACCTGTTGTCTCTGTATAGGACTATGGATATTCCCACCTCCAAATTAAAACTAAACTTAGGTACCTGAGAGTACAGCCATAAACTCTTGAGAACTTTAAGGTACTTCAAGGTAAGGGGGCAAGGCTGGGGACAAACTTAATCCCACACACTAGTCATCACACATGCAAGCAGGATTGGAAGGGAACCGTCTCCAGGTCACTGTGCATGGTGGGTAACAAACTACAGCAAACTACACCAATCCTGGGTTCTGCTGATATTGGCCCACACATTAAATAACATCACTGTCATGTAGCAGATGTTCTTATCCAGAGCAGCTTAAATAGGGTACAGTTTTATACATTCATACAGCTTTTACACATTTACTGGGGCAATTCTGGGTTAAGCACCTTGTCCAAGGGTACAGCAGCAGTGCCTCAGTAGGGAGTCAAACCAGCAACCTTTTGGTTAAGAGCCCTGCTCTCTACCACAATGCTGCACTGCTGCCTGCACATCAGATGGGGGGGGGGGGGGTTCGGACAGAGCGCTGCGCGGATCAGCTTGTTACGTCCACCCCCCTCTTTACCCCTTGCTGGGACAGTGGCCTTAATTAAGGCCGCAAATTTCTGGCCCCGTCTCTACGGCCCACTCGCCCCACGCACTCCCAGGGTCCCGGCAGCCGGAGAGTGTTTATCAGAAAAGCCATAACACGGAGCCACGGTGGGGTCCCGGCGGCCGCGTTCTCCAGCCCGCAATCAAACAGCTAATTGGAGCTTGGGCCAAGCTTTTCAGTGTCCATAAATAATGCATTTGGCAGCCATGGAACAGGCCGTGTCCTGGGAGAGCCCTCATTCTCCATTTTACCTTTCTTCCGAGACGAACAACAAATGGCTGTAACCGAATGGGTCCTTTTATATGAAAATCTATCGTCTGTGGACTTTAATCGGGGGCATAAACAGACTTTAACAACTTTGTTTTTTTGGTTTAATCTTCCTTCCTTATTGAAAGCTAACTTGTTTCTTTATTGATTTATGAAGGCGGGTGCCATTACACGGATAGCGTGTCTGTTTTGAAACATTTAAAATGAAACTGTGAAATATTTAAAGGGTACAGCTATTTCCTCTTCGGTGATGTCGATGTTGGCAGTGTCCCCTGTAAAAGATCATGAAGCTTACAGCTACATGTGACACTTCTCCCAGCATCCTCCCAGAGCATCTTGGTCTAGGTCCTTATATAAACAGGAACTTTACAGAGGATAATATCTCTCTCTCTCTCTCTCTCTCTCACACACACACACACACACACACACAACTTGTCTACATGCACCTGTGCACACATACATACATTTGGCTACCTATAAATCATGTTCATTAAAAGAATAAAGGTTGCTTCATCCCAAAGTGAGGTCATTCAGTGCCGAATTAAGATTTGTAAAATGGCAGCATGAACTCCATTTTGAAAAATAACCAGCTGCGCCATTAAAAATACCCTTCACCACGTAAGCAGCTTGTAAGAGGCTTCAGTATTCTTGTACTGTGTTTTAATCACTTTATGTGTTCACAGGTTACCAAACCTTTATTCACATGATCAAGGAGATAGTTCTGTCGTGCCTGGGGTAATGGTGAGAGTATTGCAGCGTGACAGATAGGAACTCTGTAATTAGGCACTGCTTATTCACAGCTCAGGCTGACTCTGACGACCTGAATAGAGTATAACATGGGGAAGAATTCTGGATGCCTCAGCTATGTATCTATGTGTAGTCATATACAGTACATGCATGTATTTGTATGCCAAACTTAAAACTAAAGATCAATTAGCAGAGAGGCACAGCACCCAGAAATTAATGTGATTACTTTTAAAGCTGTCCACTTTAATGATATCAAACTGTCTACTTTTGCATTCTGTGGCAATACAATTGTGAATATAGCATTAAGGGGTTGGGTGGTGAACATGGCACTGCTGCCATATTAGAAAGACTGTTTAATGTTCATTTTACATTCAATTACAAAGTTCCCTTGTGGTATGCTGTTCTGTGCTTGACATGATTTACTTCACATGCTGAATAAATTAAAAATAAATTTGAACATTAAGTCTTAGATTATGTGTAAAGGTGTCTTTCTTGCCAAAACAATGCACTGTGAAGCCTTCTTAAAAGGTTTTTCATGTTTACAGAGCCACATCAGCTCACTACAGGGTGGGCCAGAAAGGTTGGTTCTGTGTGTACAGTCCCTGGTTTTGAGCCTTCTACTTTCCCGAATGCTGGCGCTCTCTCTCTGCCTATGAAGTGCCATCGCTAAGCTTGGCCTGTGCACTGACTGACGGCCATGAAGATCCGCGTTGTGACACGTTTGCACACTTCGCTGGATTGATCACGCATCCCTCATTTCCCGTCTACTACACAAGTGACAACCCTAATGGCGGTGGTATGCTCGCGTGAAAGGTTAGCCACCTTTCAACAGAACATTGATAGCTTTTGCGGGAGGCGGAAGTCGGTTGTTTCTCACAGAGCCTGCTGTACGAACCTCCTCAGGTGCGTGAATGTGTTTTAGACAATAAACGCATGTGCCGCACTGAGCAGCTCAGAATGGAATGCTAATTCAGCAGGCTATGCCCCATCAATTTGCTGAGGTGGTGACAGTCGTTTGAGCTGAGAGGGCCCGCTTAGGCTGGGACAGCAGTATCAGATTGAGGTTTAACCGGGACTGGAGCATGGGTCCGCTGGATAGCCCCTGCCCTGCTGCTAAATGCAACTGCACCCAAAGAGGAAGAGAGGGACAGCGAAGAGACTCAGAGAGACAAAGAGAGAGAGACAAGAGACAAAAACAGAGAGAAAGAGGTGACAGAGCGAGAGAACAAGAGATCACAGAGGGTTAGAGAAGGAGAGAGGGAGGTGTGGAAGAGTGAAAGAGAGAGAGTTGAGACAGGGTGAGAGAGAAAGATGAAAAGGGCGTGATAGAGCGTGACAGAGGGAGAAAGATGTGAGAGAAGGTGAGAAAGGGAGGAGTGAGAGAGAGAGATTGTGTGTGCACACCAGTGCACACCCCACAGACAAAATGATATCCCATTGGTGGGTACTCTGATCCAATCCATGCAGCTCAGTGCCAGACGGGGACATTTTCATGTCCTTGTGACAACAGTATAACTGACTAATTGATATCAAGAGTTCCCGGCATTTACCCTCAATGGAATGCTCTCCCATTACCTGTTTCTCTATTCAATGACTAAACCAATGCTAATTAACACTCCACGGGCATAAACCACGTTAAAAGGGTAGATTTCACCTTTTGCAGAGATACCATAATCCCTCCTCTCTTAACTGTTCAAATATAAGGTATTCAGAATCTGAACCCTCGGAAAGCGCCATTTAACCGGAATAATTGCCAATCCTTTTAGAATTCAGTGGCTAGTTCAAGTCTCCAGTCTTTAGATCTCTCTCTCTGCATGTTCTGGGAATGATTTTCCTTTGAAATCTACCTGATTAGCATGTTGCCCGGGTAAAATTAGACTTCTCAGATACAAGAAGGTTGCGGTCACCAGCTTCATATTGACCGTCGGCACGGATAATTGGAGACTTTACATTTTCCAAATGCCATGAATTAAAAGAGGGCCCTGGAAACGTTCCATTTAATGGAACGGGTAAGGTAATTAGACAGCTAGGTATTTTTTTTACCGTTTAATCACTTTGTTTGTTTGACCAAACATTACTTTGAAGTGAAAACTTACCAAACACTCACATAGCCTTACTTCCTTGAAATCTCACCCCCCTTCTCCTTCTCTTTCTCTTTCTCTCTCTCTCGCACCACTGGCGGAGAGAAATGTGTCGCCGTGGCAACACCTCTAAAAGTAAAAGTCAACGAAATGCCAGGTCTTGCCTGTGTTCGCCTGGGAGAAATCAAGCGCACGCTGGCGTGTGTTAGGAACTTTCACTTCAGAGAGAGTTTAAACATCACGGGGGGACTGGAAACCCGTCCTGCGATGCCAACGGCCGCGCTTCCTGCATCACCCCTGATTGCTTTTGTTATGTTTGTTTGTTTCACGACCCTTTCTTATAAAAGAACAAAAAAAGCCCTCCTGAGAGCGGGCCAGTTCAGTTCATGAGCCTGTGTTAGGGTTCTGTTCCTCTGAAGAGCAAAAAGGGCCACTTTGTGAAGATGATAATCAGTTCCAATACAAAAATATTTAGATTATATTTTTTTAGCACAATCAATATTATTAAAACATGCTAATTATTGCTATTTTGGTATGTTGCAATGTGGTATAATATAATATAATATAAAATAATATAATACAGATGACCCTCCCACATTGCGACTTTCCACATTGTGGCTTCGTTTTTTCGTGGGTCGGCAACAAACAATTAAATGGGATTTTTTTGTGAGCTTTGATGCTTTGTGCAGGAAACCATGTAGCACTGCAGACAACGCTAAAAGTAAAGAAAGCGTAAAAAAGTTTAGTAAGTCATAAATGCATAAAATATATGCATGGATTTTATTGTTTAATACCAAAATATGCACAAATATATATATATAAAATTTTACATGGTTTTTCCACATCGTGAGGCGGCTGAGCCCCTAACCTCCGCGATGTGGGAGGGTCAACTGTGTACTTCTTTTTTGCATGACTATACCTTAATTTTATTTGCAATATATTCATGGGCTAAACAACATATTTTGCAGTTTATTGCAATGACCTTTGCTTCTGTATGGGTTCAAGCTTTAAAGAATTCATTTTTGGACACTTGATAATTAAGCAGAGCACAAAAGTTGCATAAATCCATAATTGGACCACATTCACACAAGAAAGTACACCTGCAATTTCATATACAGTGGCTCAAAAATAATTACTTCCATAAATATGCAGACTTTATCCCTCAACAGTGTCAATTGCACAGAGATGTGGCTTTAATTACTTGAAAATAGAATTGTACCAATTGATTTTTCCACTAAGTACAAAGCTTATTACTATTACCTCATTTCTGTAGCATCTACACGTCAACATTTGGGGAAAAAAAAGTACCACACATACACACACACACACACACTCAGCATTCTGTAGTCATTATTTTGAACAGAACAATCGCTGCGTACTATCAGACTGCAAGGGTGTAGACATGTCAGGTGAGCTCTGCGTCAGTATCTAAAATTGCCACGTTATTGTTGACTGAACGGTGTGGCTGTGACGATGGAGGCAGCATGATAACAGCGTGAGGGATTCCTCTGCTTATCTCTCTATTATGCAACGGAGAGGAACGCTAAGTGACACCTGGACTGCTTACAATGGAAAGCTCTTACGCCTGCAATTGTGACGATAGTCTTAAGGGCAGGATTCTCGTCTTGGTTTTGGTGGCAGTAAGCTTGTTTATTCAGGGTCCTGTTCAGCTGAAGTGCTTTTATGTGCGTATTCCTCACACACAATGGTATCTCCCTCTGTGTCTCCGTATCAGTCTTTAACATAGACAAACATTAGCGTGTTGCCCACACTACTGTACAGGGAGACTTACTTACACTGTTTTTCCACTCAGTCTTTTCGGCAGCATTTTTATTGACTATATGTGCTGTGGTATAACTTGCATTTTTCATGCAGCACTATTGATGAAATACTGAAATAATTACATTTCTTACCTTTCTTATTTCTTGAAGCTACAAGAAATGGTAGCACTCAGTGAAATGTTCCCACTGGAAATATGAGCGCTGCCACATTGCTCGGTGGCAGTGTAGCACAGTGGTCAAGTGCAGTGCTTGTAAGCAAAAGGTTGCTGGTTTGATTCCCCACTGGGGCACTGCTGTTCTACCCTTGTGGAAGGTACTTAACCCAAATCCTGCTATATTTACATTTATTCATTTGGCAGACACTTTTATCCAAAGTGACAAGGTAGAGTACAACACAAGCAAAAAACCATAAGGAGTCAACAATATAACGTTCTAAAGTACAAGCTAGCTGGTAGAGCTAACGAGTGTTTTAAACCATTAAATGGATAACGTAAAAAAAACTGTAGTCTATCTTAGTTGCTTCGGAGCCCAAATTTATCCCCTGAATACCCACAATGCAGTTGGCTCCTATCAGTGCCGCGGAGCAGAAGAGGAGTAATTAGCTTTCTCATTACGACCCAAACCCTCTCTCACACACGATATTGCAGTGGGTTTTGGGGGGGGGGGGGGGGGTGTTGTGCTCGCTCAGGCAGCATGGCAGCCTCCCTATGTTATTGTTTTATATCGACCCGCTGCGCAGTCCGCTGATGACAATCAGGCGGAGAGGCCGCTAAACCATCACGCCACGTTAAACTTGTGTCTGCCCAGTGCCCGGCCCGGCACCTCTCTCTCCCCCCCCCGTCCCCTCCATACCCCAACCCCCCCCCACCCAGGGTCAGCGATCACATCTCAGGGGCTTTGTGCTCTTTTGTTGTTCGACAGAAACTCATTTCAGCTCCTTCTGCATTCGCATACCGACTGAAACACAATAAGACCCACAGAAACAATCAGGAGTCAAAATCAAACCCTGGGAAACTGCTTGGTCACACGTGCCAATCATTTCTATGTGTCTGTCTGTCTATCTTGCCCTCTAAGAGCCATCTCTACTTGACCTCTAGTATATCCTAGCCAACACTCTCTTTGGTTTTTACTCTCAAATACATGCAGCATTGGCTTGCTCTGGATCAGATTTCAAGCATTCATTAATTATGTACTGAGGTAAAGCCTTGTGGGTAAAGAGAAAGTGAATGAGAACGTAAGGAGACACAAGGGCGACAAAGAGCCGTTCAGGCTCTTCATTGTCCCATAATCCTATGAATTTCCTCACAAAGCTACTTTAGGAAATTCAAATGTGAGGATGTCAGAGTCAAACAAACCTCCCGAAAAATGATTTTACCCTCTGTCGTGAAACACTTTGAATCAGCGGACCTAGCATATTTTTTCCCAGACGTGATGCGCCATGTTTCGCTGCACACCCTGAAATCTGTGGAAAGAATTACCTGCCCCCCCCCACTGGAGCACCACGTAATCAGGATGTTCAGAGGCTCCACCTAATCTTCAAAACGAATGGCCTGCAGTCTCTCTGGTCCTTACTCCGTGTACCCCCGGCACTGAATGTGGAAGAAATTGTTGCCGGTTCCCTCAAATCAGTTAACTTGGCCTTTGAAAGTGTGAGATTCTAATGAGCATGTCTTCCTTCTTCTCATTAGCCTTATCTGAGGCATCAAGCGGGGCTCCACCATCTGGTCTGACAAGGGAGGGGAAAGAATCTCTCTCCCTTTTCTTTTCCTTCCGCGTGAAGGTTAAAGCATTCAATTTACTCAGGTTCACACTCTCAGACAACTGTCCGCAGGAGCAGAGAGAAAAGAGACACTCTCTTTTTTTTCCTTTGCAAGGTTTAAAATAACTGCACATAAAAGAGAGGCCCTTACATCTCGGGCAGCAGCGCTACTAATGATCTTGATTTTGATGTGCCGCTCTCTCATGGTGGGAACGTGCGAGCGGGCGAAGGGCATTATGGGTAAGGCTGACAGCTGAATTCAAAGGAAAGTGTTTGGTTGGAAAAGCCAGCAGTTCGTTTCTCGTCTGCAAGAAATCGCTGTCTCTGGAAAGGGTCGAGGCGACCAGATAAACACTCTCCCTGGGTATGCTTTTCGAACGGGTGCATCCTAATAATTTGAAATTCAGCTGAAGCTCTGAGCACATGGTGCACAGTGTCCTGTTATGCCACCCTCCTCTCTTTTTGTACACAGCTCTAGCGAGCGCGGAAATCGCAGTCTTTGGACCGGTGTTTGTTTAGGCTAGAGGGTGAGGAGGCTGCGCATGCACTCAAAGGGTAAAATAAATAAGTCATCTTCAGCTCCCCCTCATGAGCTCACTGAACGAAAACAACAAACCTAAATAAGAGAAACAAAACAACAAACTAAAACAAAGCCCCCTGATGGGAACAAAATTTTTCATTGTCTTTTCAAACTGTTTTTTTTTTTGTTCCTCTTGAGCTCTTTCTCTCACGCTTGTTATGGTTTCTAAGACTTTCACTCCTTATACATGAGGATTTTGTGCCGTGGAATAATTAGCGATGGCGTTTTTATGAATGTCGTAAAAGTGGAGAGTTGTGAAAAATGGAGAGCCTACTGTAGTCCTACGGTGGTGGCAGCAGACAAGAGGCCCCTTAATTTAACACTTTTCAGTTCCCTGTCCTGGACCTCACCTCCCATCAGCCTCTGTTGATGAGCAATTGCATTTTGGGAAATTGTTTTCTTCCTTTAGAAATGGCCAGAGGGTCAAAAAAGATTTGACATGCTAAACAATTGAAATCATTTTTGCATTTGTGCATTGGATCTCTGAAAACCCATAAGAAAATGAAATATGTTGTAATGTACTGAGAAAAATACATTTAATATTAATAAAAAGCAAAAATATACTGCAATACACCAATAAATATTGCAATGATTTACATATTTTCAACACATGTATTGAGCTGAAAAAGATATTCTCTTAAATATATTCTAAATGTAATATAATTTGTATTGGCAGTGCACGTCAGAATTTAAAGAAATGGCATCTGATAAAAATGACAAATAATAAAATCCTTTGAAGGATGATCTTGTCTTCAGTGGTACATTATGTAAAAATTATTACCAGCTCTTTGCTCCTTTAAAAACTAAGGATTGGCTTAATGAGGCAAATAATGAGACACACTTCTTAAATTAATGACAAGTTTAAACATAATGATGGTAAGAATACAAAAAAGCTCAATAAAAGAATACCACGCTTTAAATAGTATGTTTAAATTAATAAGTTCTGCAATATGTTGAATGAGGGATGTTAAGTAGCCTACTCATCATTTTGGAGGAAATACTACCCTGGGTGCACACGAAGATTATACAGAATAAGAATTTTGCATTCTCTATATGATTGTACATACATTTGCTCAGCAAATACCATTAACCAGGGTAAATTACATTGCTACATTCTACGGTATATAGAGACCATTAGAACTCTTGCATTTTTGCCAGAGGAGGCCGGCCAAAGTAGTCAGGTGTGAAATAATCGCGTTCAACCGCGGGATAAAAACCCAGTCCCCACTGGCTAAGTGTCCTCCATATTGCTGCCCCGCAAGCCATTTCAATATTTCATAACCCAAATGTATCTGCAGCTAATCTAGGTCTTCTGAACGGGTAAGTGGAACACATAACGCGAAGTTTCTCGATTATGCACTTGATTAAATTGTTGCTTCGCCTCGGAAAAGTTCGGAGAGAACTTTTCAGCGCTCTATTACGTGAGTGAGGGAGGGTGTGCGGAGGCTTTTTGCTGGACAGTATAAGTTACCTTAATGGGTTTCAGTCCAGCATGCAGCTAAATATTGCAAATGATGTCCCGAAAAAAGTAGCCTTCAAATCATTTTTAATTTGCGTACGGTGGTGCAAACGACAATTCATTCCCCCTGTGATATCAACAAAAGAATTCATCTACATCTCTTTTTAGAAATGGTGAGAAATTAAATGTCAACTCCGTCACATTTGACTTTGGCAATGGATAGATTTTTTTTTTTTGGTAAAGACTGAGTTTGTCTTTGACGGGCATTGCTTATTAACATTACTTGGATATTTGCGGGACCGCGGGGATTAAACGGCGTTGAACTGGACCGCAGTGCGGCGCAGTACACGCCGTTTATCCCGTCGCCTTTGACTCCTTAATCATATAAGGTAAGGCCAGGCTTTTGTGCACTCCCCGACAAGTTCTTTTATCTGAGAATTCATATGTGTACCCTAGATATTATAGTTATTTAGGCCCCGCTACTGGCGGAATATAATTCTCTATACCTTTCAGAGCGTAAAAATTCCATTTGAGTTTCCTGTTCTCTCTGAGCTTTGATCCTTTGACTACCTGGTCATGCTAAGTAAACGGTAAAGGGGTGCACTTATAACAGGAGGGTCTCTGAAATAAGACTTAGCGGGATGGATTCTATATAAAAGGTGAATTCCTTTTCTTTTCAGTTTTCTCAAGAGGGGATGGAGCCCCATCTGAAGAATATTCTATTTCATTTAGAAATTTTTCTTCAGTAGGATACAGAGGGTATTCTAGGTGGCCACTGCTGTTGTTTGCTTGAACATGGAAATTTACAGTAATTTCTCCAGATTTGTGCAGGGATATTATGTTCTATGTCCAAGATTGACCTGGGTAACTGAGTCTGCTGAAATTCATAGCTGTTTTATCTGTAATGTTTGCATGCATATTTCCCACTGATGTCTGAGGGACCTACTATCATCATCATTATTCTTCAGAAAGAAGAAAAGATGTAAAAATACACAAAAACGACAAAAGTACTACAATACAGCAACTAGCACACGATGATGAAGCCCTGTCTCTTCAGAATGAATGGAATGGATCAGAAAACATGTTGACAAATCAAATCCTCTAACACCCTCAACAGCTGCATTAACATGTTATATCAGAGTAACCCAGTAACACCGCTTCAGTGTGACCTATTAACACTGCTTCAGAGGTTATTCCAAATCTGTAAGATCACCATTTTATGTGCTGTCTCTTGTAGATTTGCAATAAACGCTAAAGCAATGTTAATGGGTCATGCTGAATCAGAGCAACCTGTTAACATGGCCCCAACACATGCCAATAAAATGCTGCCTCAGTGTAACCCTTTAACACTACTTCAGAGTTCATTCCAAATCTGAAGAGACAGTCTATAAAATGGGGGATCTTCAGTTAAGCACCTCTGCTGATTTTTCTCAAGGCATGGCCACCCCTCTGCAGTTAGAAACATACTTCAAGTAACATTTAAAAACAATCACACAGATATGAATCCAGCAAAACGTGTATTTAATATTCTGTCATAACTTGGAGCATAATTTCAAACCAGTAAAGATGTAAGCCTGTTGGATTAATAGCAACAAAAAGCTTTGATCTCAAGAAGTAACACTATCATAATTTGGACTCTGATGTTAATATTCAAAAAGTATTGTACTTATATTGAAGAGCAATTAAATATACCATTATGAATGTTTACACAGTAAATTCTTCAGTAATGGTTTTCATGATGTATCTCTCATTAAGGAGCACTCATCAGGACGTGGCTTCATTTCATCATTATGATTATGGCTTTATGCAAAAGTTAATTTTTGTTCTTTTATAAATTTATTTTTTTTAATCTTGCAAGAATGGTAATTTACATCATGTAAGAAGCACACACAAAGCATTGGTTCTGTAGACTTCATTAAAGCTTGGGAAAGATGAAAGCTTTCCCTTTGCCAAAAGTCACATCCAGCTCCGTTTCTTTATTTTCAGAAAAAAAAAAAACTGCAATGATAATATGTGGAGTGTCATGAATGAAGAACCTTAAAGAAAGTTTAGGAAAGTTTAATAACAGGTTTATTAAATCAAACTCACTTGTACTGAACAATATCCTCGGCTGACACAGTTCCAATATAATTACACTGTAATATGCTGTATTAGGTCAGACGGCTTTCTTAGGCAACACTAAAACAGAGTCTGTACACAGATGTGTCATTAGGTCATTAGGAGTTATGGCTACAAATACAACAAAAGTAATTGTTGGGAATCTGTAAATGTGAAAATGGCACCTGCCTAATTATAGTGTAATAAAAGGTATAATTACTTATAATTAATTTTATATATATATATATATACTTATATTATATATACTTATAATTATTATATTTATTGCTTATATTCAGCTGGTCAATTTTTTTTGTCTCCCACATGTTTTGCTAAACTGTACCCATGACAAGATGGTCCCAAATCATAACCACTCTTCAAAGGTAATCACTCATAGTCTGGCAAATCTGTAAGCCTCACCCTGATACAGGAAGTCCAGATTTTTCTTTGGTGTTGACATTGTTTTTATTTCTCATGATTTGAATTGCATGGTTTTATTGAAATAAGCGTTTTTAACAAATATGCTTTTTTCAAGGCCATTGTGACAGGATAAGCATATCATTTAACAGCTTCATGTTAATGTGAATGAAATATAACTTCAATGCTTTTAAATGCGAAGTCATCATTCCTTGGAACGAAAACTCGAAGGCAGCTTTGTTGGATATAGCAAGCATTCGCCAAATAGGCTACACCATCATGCCTGAGTCATAATTTCTTGGAATCATCACAAGCCGATATGCAGATATGTCACCAGATATTTTCTCCACATTCATGTGCGTATTTATTGACGTGAAAAAAGAGAAGCGTTTTGCTGTAATCTAATAAAAAGGGACAATGCACTTCACATACCGAATGGGTGACCCAGTTTCAATACTCTGTGGCCCACAGCCAATTACAGTGCAGCATGCGTGTGTGTGTGTGCGCGCGCGCGCGTGTGTGTGTGTGTGTGCGTACATGAGCATGTGTCGCTATGGAGTCTACCTCATTAGTGCATTAACACTGTAACAAACACAAAATTCACATGAGGTTTGGTCTTCTCCGCTATGGAGAGAGAGAGAGAAGAAGAGACAGAGAGAGAGAGGGAGAACGGAAATTTCCATGATCAATTACAGCTCCCCGGAGCGAACGGAGACACATTCACTGTAGTTGCGCTGATGTCTGGTGAAAGACTCGGCTTGTTAGGAGCTTTGAGAGAAGGGGGAAGAAGACAATCACCAAAGCAGAGCAAAAGACAAGGAATGCAGTCTTGAAGGAATCAGGTTATGATTTCTTTTGTTTATTTTTTTCTCCCCTCTACCTGTCCAATAGAGGCTTATTATTATTTCCCCCCACAAAGCCGCTAGCTCATTTGGAAGAGCTGCCACTCAAATCCACTCACCTAATAATGATTTCTCCTCGTGTGGGTTTGGAGTTTAATCTAGTTTCGCCTGTTATTCATATTGTAACAAGCATTAATATGAGGGAAGCACACTTATTAAAATCAAGCCCGTTCCATTCCAGAGTTCACACAGATTTATTTGGAGGCGGGAATCTGTCCGAGGCCATTTTAGATTGGAAATAAATTGGCTGTAATCCTTCCATAAAACATGACCGGGCTTAAACCACGCTGAATAAAGTCTCCGCTCGGACGGATCAATATTGACCGCCCCTCCGTCGTTCCGCGGTGATTTGTGTGGGTAAGCCTTCATCAATTAAAGAAAGTGCCAGAGAGAGAGAGAGAGAAAGAGAAAGAGAGAGAAATGAGGAGGTGGTTTTCCTTTATTCTTCCAGTGGATTCCAGCAAATTTACATGCCCCTGGCAAAAGAGATGCACAGTTCTTGAGCTAAGTGCCCTAAAAATGACAGGGTGTTGTGATGAAGGTGAGTGGAGACAAAGACAGGATGATTAATCGTTCTGATAATAATCGCTTGTAGCTCCTGAGGAGGAGCCTCCAGTCTTTCCCAATGACAGTATCTGCTCAGGCACCGAGCAGTACTGGGACCTACAGCGCAAGGGGTTCAGTCAGGGGGCAGAATTTGCCCTGTTATTACGAACGTCGTGTTTCTGTAGGTCTTAGCCTCACGTTAAACAGGGTTATGCATCAGTTATAACAATGGATAATGGTGCCTGAAATGTGCCACCAATTGCTGAGGTGTAGGGGTGTAATGGTGACGTATGCAATCCCCCATGTGGTGCGTTAATTTTTGGACACCATACTAACATTGGGAAAGCCATGCAAATGAGAGTGACCAAAATGGCAGATATTCCCCCTTAGGCCAGGTTCACACTACATGACTTTCAAAGTCGTCAGATCATTGTACTATTCACATTACACAACTTGATGTCTTGTAATCGGGAATCTTGAAGTCGTTGTTGTTTGCACACTACATGACTGATCAGCGACAGGGGGTCACACATTACAAGATCTTTCACCAGGAGGAATCTCCAACAAGTCTGTCTGGTCTCCAAAACTACATTTTGTCATGAAAACACATGCGAGAAATGACACGGGAAATGATGCAATACTATGGACAGGGATTTTAATCTTCCAAAAATGGCTCCTGTAGACAGAGATAATATACTCTGTAAGCAATATGGCCAAAATCTCATCTCAATATACAAATATATAATACAATATTATACAGTATTTGTATTTTTACGGGGTACTGTTTATGTAATTAAATTGTAATGTAAGAATCAGTCTTAAGTCATGAATTCATATTCACAGTACTGCAGAAATTTATTAATTTTTGAAGCATCAAAAAGGCATTGGTCCTCCTGCCAAAGTTCAACCAAATTTTCCTCCATTTCTTGGGTCCAAGCAGACCGCGGAACTTTTGTAGCCATGCTTGTTGATGTTGTACTACTCCTCCCCCGGGTTTCCCCTGACCCCTTGTCTTGCGCTCTCATTGGCTGTAGCTTGTCGCTGCACTCACTACTTACTTTTTTCTCATAAAGATGAGGGTAACAGGTTCAGATGTTTTGGTAATCAGCTTTGGCATCTTTTTAATAATTAACTTTAAATAACAAACATTCCTATGTATGTACATGTACAGTATATTGAAACTTGCTCTTTATTTCCTTTAAAAACAAAGAGCAACCCATCATCTCTCTTGGCACATGAAACCCTCTCTTTTCATTAGTTCTTTAAAACACTATTCCAGTCAAATAGCGCTCTATGCCAAGGATCTGATTTTGATTCATATTAATATTTACCTTCTTTAAGGTGGAATTATCTCCCGATAATGTTTTTATTGGGTGTCATAAATGCCGCGTTCCAAGAGCCTGTACCAATATTTGCTTAATTCTACTGCCTTGGATATTGTTTTAATCTAATTTGAAATATAATAAAGAAATCTTATTAACACAAGAGCGCACAAAGTTAATATCTTCATGACACTTTGATAATATAAGCCCTTTTCTATTTCCAGCGAAGCACTGGAAGATTTTAAGAACACTCTATTAAATGGCACTTTATAATGAGATAAAGCTAACACAGGGAGAATTTCTCACATTCTGGGCGGGCGTTCTGTACTAAATGAACACTTCTCTCTTAGAGGGACTTCATTTCTACATCCTTCATTAAGTGAGCCCATACTGACTAACATCCCAGTCTCCCTCGCCGTTGATGAATAGTAACGTGGTGAACTGCTGTAATGGATTGTAATTGCAATTAATTGTACTTAGACCTCGAGAATTGTGGGTAACAGCTTCCATTCCTGTTATCAAAAGCAAACATGCTCAGTGTGCGTAAAATAACGACCAAATTTTTTTGTTTCTAAAGGGGAGAGGGGTCATAGCTGTCCTTTAAAATGCAGAGTGGAGGAAAAGAGATGGGAGATGTTGGCATGTGATTTCGGAGGCCATGGTCTTTTGTCTGTGCTTTTTCCTTGCATCAGAGTGAGTTCAGAGCTTCCTCACTTCCCCCCTGGGGTAGGGTAAGGATTAAGGTTTGAGAGGGGGTTTGGGTACAATGACCCCCTTCAGGGACAGTAGAAAGAGTGACATAACTCACATGGAAGAGAGCGTAAACAAGCATCAGAATGTGCTGATACCCAAAGGGAACCAAATCTGATGCTACACTGTCAACAGACCATATTAATTATAGTCAATCAATCAATCAAATTCTATTTGCTATAGTGCATTTTTACAAAATCAAAATTCAAAATCAAGATTTTCACAAAGGTCCAATCCAGTTGACTGTCACCAGACAGCATGTTAGGACTGGGGAGCTGTTTCGATCAAACAGTGTGTTCCCCACTACATCACTCTGCCAGAAGAACTGTCTTCTTTGAGGGGCCCTGATTCCAGGCTCTCTGGAGATGTGAGGGGGGTGCATTTGGATCCCCCTCTCTGATCTGTAGTGCTAAGACTCCGGTCTGATGTAAGGGCGTAAAGTTAAATATAGCTGCGCACAAACAAGCAATACCTGCCCGTGACTTCATGCACACTGTTCAGCGGTCAGCTTCGATATTCATCAAATTTGAATATCCCTGTCAAAACAATAAACCAGCCCTTTGTACGATGATAATAGAAAAAAAAATAAATGAATAAAACAAAAGCACCCAGAGCGACGTGAACTCTGCTGGGGACCCTGTGTCAGAACGATGTGGGACCGACCCGCTCCTGGGCCCCTGCCCGGCCCCCGTCAGGCTCTGCTGGCACCAGGGAGCGGAGGCAGCGGGCTCGACCAGGCCCAAGCCTCGGAGGAGGCAGCTGGCAGCCGCCAAATTGCCTGGGAGCCCCCCATCTCCGTGCTGATGCGACGCTGAGGAAGAAAGAGAGGGAGAAAAGAACAGAGAGGAGGGAGGAGAAGAAAAGGGTGTGAACTGGAGGAGGCGGACGACAGACAATCAGACGGAGGGAAATAATGGTCATTACGGTAATAGTCATCCATTTAATCGGTGGGAATAATAGGGGATCTCTTGACTGCCCACACTTTATCTGGTCCCCCTCGTCTTTATGCATTCCATCCCGGCCCACTCCAGACAGAGAATGCTAATTTTCATCCTCTGATGAGAGCAATTAGGCCGGTGTGATAGCTCAGCTTGGGGGACGAGCGGGGTCTCAGGAATTCAGGAGCGGCACGGTTTGGGAACCAGCTCCCTCTCTCCTTTATAATTAATTGCGACCGTTTTTGCATTTTACTTTTTCATTTTTTCGTTCTCCCCCGGCCTGGCACACACATTCTGCTAAATTATGATGATTCCGGTAGATCTGAGATTCAGAGGAAAATAAAAAATAAATAAATAAACAGCAGGAGACAGAAACCCCTTCTCGCTCATGAGCAGCTCCATAAAAGAATCCGCGCTCAAAAAATACCTGCGAAGAAATGCAAAAAATGAAAAATCTAAGTCTAAAACTGGAGCCTGCCGCCCACATATATTTCATAATTTTTGCATATTCCTCTTGTTAATAAATGTATTGTTTTGAAAAGGGGAATAGCTTTGATGGTGTCACCCTTCTGGGCCTGGTGACTGTCAGATGTTAATTGACGGCTTGCAAGCCTGTGCGAATCCTCTTTCACGTCGACAAATTATTCAGCACTGCCGGTTACCCCCCCTCCCACCCCTCCAATCCCTGCATGTTTGGCAATGCGATTTCCATCTGACAGTCCATTTAACAGGCAACACAGCAGAGAGCAAACACTGACGGAGAGGAGCTCTGATTAAATAACATTTCTGTCACACACCGCGCCGTCGCCGGGCCTAATCCGGAACGACCTCCGCGTCGATTCGCTTCCGAGGACGGCCGTCTCGAAGGGCGTGCACCCCGATTCGGATTCCCACAGCGTAGCCCCCGTTTTCGGCCTGCTCTCGCGGCGGCGCTCCTGTGACCTTAACGTCTTCGAGTCACTGATAAAAAAAGGGGGAGGACGCAGCCATTGCCACCCCGTCTCTGAAAGCCACCCCCCCCCCATGCCACCGTCTCCCCCTGAAGCAGAAACTGCCAGGAATTTTGTAGGTTGTCAGCTCACATTATCGGGCGACGCAGACAGAACCACGAGGAAAATGGCAAGGGGACATCGGTGAAGAAAAAAGGAAACAAAACAAAACAAATAAAAAAAAAAACCTCAGCCTGGGCATATCAGCAGAATTAATGCATACCAGGAATAAGGGCGACGCTTGGCCAAAAACAAACAGGTCAGGTGGGGTAAAGCGGATCAGAATGGGCTGCCAAAGTTCAGGCCCCTCCCCTACACGTTCGACAGTCAGGCAACAAAAAACTAAAGGTAGTTGGGAAAGGAGCGGCCCAACAGCTCTGCTTATGAAATAAATGTTCCCTTTTTTCTGCCATTTTGGATGAAAAAAAGACACCTCCTCACTCAATATTCCCTCCAGTATTTGACAGGCTAAATGTTTCAGGGGAACGATGTCGATGTGGTTTGCCAGCATGCAACAGGCCATAGAGCCGAGGCAGAGCTGCCCGCGAGTCATAGGTGAGCCGTGTTCTGCTGTGTTCTGCAGATGTGTTTGGGGGCCTTCGTTTTCCCCCACTGCGCAAGCTGCAGACTACTAATGGGGAAGCGGCGTGGCCCGGAACACGGCTCTTTGCTGATTCGATTCCCCAGTGGGGAACTGCTGCTGTACCCTTGGGCGAGGTACTTAACCTGGACTGCCACAGTAATGTACCCAGCTGTATAAATGGATGAGGTAAGAAATGTGCGAGCCGCTGCGGATAGGAGCGCCCGCTTAGCAGCGGTAAAGCAGTGCGGCGTGCAGAGAGAGGCCTGTGTGCTGGCGCCTGCCGCTCCCTCTCGCGGCTCCCCTGCTCCACGAGCCCCTCCAGGTTGTGTGCGCCCGCTGCGTTTGTTTTAATTAAGAACTGCAACGGAAAGGTGGGGGAAGCCTTCCCCGCGTGAGATGTCCCCCCCGATTTCTGCCGACCCCCCTCCCTCCCCGCTCCCGGTCTCTGGGGAGAGGGGAGTTGGGGGGGGGGGGGGGAGGGGAGTGGGGAGTGAGAGGGGGGGGGGGTGGCGCGGCAGGCTCCGCACGCTCAGGTCCCTGTCAGCTGAACCTGACAGGCGCCGCTCCCTGACACGGCGGTGCTAATTAGCAGAGCCGCCTGCTCAGCCCGGGAGAGGAGCAGAAGCCTGCGAGTGCTGGATTACAAACGGGAGATGGCGCGGGAGAAGGAGGGAGGGAGGGGGGTGACCGTTACAGGTGTTTTATGGGGAACATACGTGTGTGTGTGTGTGTGTGTGTGTGTGAGAGTGAGAGTGTTGGGGAGTGCAGGCATTGAAACAGAGGGATATTTTTAGCCGTCCTACATTTCCAGTTCCTCCCGTATCTCTCACTCCATCGTTGCTGCTGCTGTTGTTGTCATTTATTCCGTGTCCTCCATGCCCCCCGGCGCTCTGGCTAGGTGACCCAGAATGCACCAGGGAGCTGGGGTAGTAGCAACCCCTCTGTCAGAATTCGATAGAACGAAGGGGGCGGAGCTGTGCATTTGCCGCCTTCCTCTCCACCCTCAGCTGTTCACCCATTGGACGAGTCAGAAGAAGGCATGTTATTATGTGCATATCTAGCCTGCCTTTATTTGAACAGGGGAAGGGATAAGGGAATTCATTTCTGTGAAGCGAATGTGAAGTCAAACAGTGTAAAATAAAATGAGCCACAGTTCATGGTTTTCCTCTTTTTTTTCTATTAGAGAGTTGGATTTCAGTTTGGTGTTGTTGGCTAACAGTAAATGTACTATATAAATTTTTGTGACATCTGAATAATATTCCATGACAGATGAGAATGAAATTGAATACCTGAACTTAACAGCATATAGTAATGTGTATGCAAGCAGGGATATGCGAAAATGTCCATGTAATGTGCATGTCTATCTATGTGAAGCTACAGTACCGTGACTGGAAATCATAACAACAGCGTCTGCATCAATCAGACAATATTATTTCATTGTACACAATAAGATAGATGGTCATACATTTTCATTACAGGCCTCAAATGTTCTCCTACAGCAAAGACCAGAGGCTGGTGTTTGATAAACACATTCTGCTAGCAAACAAGCATGTTTTATTCTTACTCTTGTTATTCAAAGCTCAGTGTTAGAGCTGTGTTTCGGGCTCCAGAGCGGTAAGGGTTGATTAAGTTAACAGCGTCTGACATTTTGTCGCAGCGACATGAGAGGACAGCGGACTCGGCCCATGGCCTGGGCGGCCCTGCTTTGTCTCGTTGCGATTGCGTCTAAACCCTGCCGCACAGCAAAGCAGGTGAATCCGAGTCAGGTGTGCTGTAGCCGCGGTCCCCGAGCGCCCGGCGTCGGCTCAGCTATAAATAGCGCCCGGCCTGTCAGCCGCTTTGCTGTCTCCGGCACTGTGAGGAGAGCCGCCAGCGAGCCCGGGGCGAGGACCCAGAGATGACAATCTCACCACGTTATCAAGGCGGCAGCGATGGCAGGGGCGCCCCCCACTGGCTGAGCCCACGCCTGCATTATCTGTCGATCAGCTGTTGCTGGGTGAGTCGTTTCACTGCTGGCGAGCCTCAGCACTACTATCGACCAATAAAATGGCACCTGGGGCACTGATAGCGAGGAACAGTGTGCAGGCAGCACTATTGCTATGAGTCGTGAAGTAGCAGTAATACAGCACAATGTATTTTAGATAATTATGTCATCATGGTGATGCCCAAGGTGCTGTAGGGCTAATACACCTGGATGCTGAAATGAAAAGAGTGGGTCTAGTATACTCACGTGTGGTGTTTATGACTGTAACTTGTCATGTAATGGTTTGGAGCATTGCAGCCCAAATGTTGCCAGTTTGATTCCCTGATATGGGCATTGCTGTTGCACCCTTGGGAAACGTACTGAACCTGAAATGCCTCAATAAACATCCAGCATAAATGGATGTATAAACGCACCACGTAAAAAGTGCCTCTGCGTAAGAAGGTCTATAAAAATATGTACACAGTATATTGTGATGGGACCAGAGGTAAGACACATGGTCGTGCAATAATTGATGGACCAAACACAATGTAATACGAAAAGAACCATAGGACTTTTATTATGACAGACATGCACTGCCCGTAGCAACAACACAAAACAAAAAAGAAAGCAAACGAAAAAGAACCAAATCCTACCCACACCTCCCCCAGTCCCTCTATACTACTGGCCAACTAAGGTGGTTCCCAGTACAGCAAACACATCCAGATCAGAAGACAAGAGTACAGTCAAAACACAATCCGGGATCAAACACCAGTGCAGTGTCTCTAACAACATTATTCGGTGAACAGATTCAGTTGTCAGCTCAGACGAAACACCGCTCACTCCCTCCATGCTTTTCCCTCAACAGTACTTCACACCCATTGAGATTTTGGGGAGCCTTAAATAAGCCAAGGAAGAATTCATTGGCAACAGGTGTGTGGCTGCTGGCTGGCTGGATGATGGAGTGGAGCCGCTTTGAGGCACATAGCACCCCTCCACTACCACTGCCCTGGTCCTGTTACAATATGTATTATATATGTACTACAATATGTATTAATATCTATATGAAGGGAACAACATCTTTAGTTGAAAAATCTGATTAAAACATGAAAATAGTAAGCATCCTCTGCGAAAAAAATGAAAAAACAGCCAAAAAAAAAAAACAACAGCTACACGATCAACAGCCACAAAAGCCACAGGCACACAATCAACAGCTACAAAGACAAAAACTACAAAAACAAAAGCAACAAAATCAAGAGCCACAAAAACAAAAGTCGCAGGGAGAGAAAAGCAAATTGGTCTCTTTTATCAGATGAAGATACCCTGGGATGCCTTGGAAGCAGAGGACGTCATTCTGCCCCGCGCTGTGGCGATATTGGGAAAACGAAAAAGTGCCAGTCTCGGCCCTCTCCCCAGAATACCCCCCACACACCCCTCACTATGACAGACGAGTGAGGGACGTCCGCCACAGCGGGGGTGAGGCAGGGTTCACCCATCAGCACGACAGAGGGGAGACAGGCGCCTTCCCCTAAACATCCTCACACCCCTGCCATCTTTCACCTACCATCCTGTCTCTCTCTGGCTGCTTCCTGGTCCGCCAGAAATCACCTGGCTGCATGGGGGATCGATGGCTGTCCTGTCCCACGTCACAAAGTATTGATAGGCTAAAAACGATGAGACAAAAGTCAATTGGGGCGGGGGGGGGGGGGCACAAGGAAAATGGCAGTATATTACATGCTGGGGAGCATGAGTGGAAAACAAAGAGTGAGCTGCTGGAATACAAGAGGCTTTTATCAGGAAGGGAGCGTGCAGGCCAACATTAGTCTGAGTTTACAGAGATTGAGTGTGAGTTCCAGGCACAGAGCGTTTTTTTCCGCCCTGTTCGTGCTTTTGACTGATTGCGCATTGCATGACCTTAAAAGAGAGCAAAGCTCCTTCAAATATCACTGGCAATAGCCAGCCAGCGAGCAGTAAATTACTTGCGAGGGAGACAACAGTTCTCAGAAGCAAATCCTCACGGAGCAAAGAACCCGAATGCGATTGAGACGCTGAGATTGGCTCTCTCATCCTCAGGTCCACTTCAATTCCTTGACAGCAGTTATCAAAGAATTAGATTCATGATTATTATGCCCTCTTAATGTGTTACCTGGCTTACATTTTAATGCATTACCTATTTTGCAGCAAGGAAATTATGGAATAAATTTAGGGTTAAGCACTTTACTCAGCTTTTCTACTTTTTCAGTGTCCCCCCAAGGGTTCAGTCCCCCCACCCTTTGCTTAGCTTCCGGGTCATTGAGAAAGAGCAGGCTGCCTCCTGTTGCAATGCGATCACACCCTTTCAATTCAGCCCTGAACGACAGGAACGCACCAGGAGCAATTACAAGAAAAAAATGGCGAGGGGGAAAAAAACACAATGTAATTAACAATTACACTGAACAACTCCTCAGAAGTACGCTGTTAATGAATGGGGGCCTTTGTTATAAGCGTTATGGTCTACTTAAGTCAGTGAGAGGCTCATTTGAACCGCTTCTCCATATTAAGTGTTTCGTATGAGGCGTCACCTAATTTCCTTACATTGCTTTGTAAGCATGGATCTATAGCAATCCAACCTCAGTGGCAATTAGAGCCCACCTGTTTGGTATTATGAGATTATTTATTTGCTTACCATGCATCTTTAACCTTCAGTTAAGCAACACTGTTTACAATTACATGTATTACATACACTGTATAGTGATATCTATAAAAAATGTAATACTATGTAGACTAGGGATGTGCATCTCCATCACTGAGGCCGATGCGATACACATCTTGATGCATTGCCAACGATCCGATACATTAAAGATATATATGAAGCAACTACTAGTGTGATACGATACAATTGACCCCTATTGCGATGCAGTGCGATTCAACACAATTTGATTCAACACAATGCGATTCAACGCAATATGATGTGATGCGAAAGAATATGATGCTATACAATTCCATATGGTACAGATAGGTTGATTTTATTTCTTTGGTTAGTCGTTAGTGTACTTTATACCGGCATGGCATATTTTGTAAATTGCACGCATCTTGTCAAATTGTCTGTCTCTCTTGAAAAATCCAAAGATTTGATTTGTAGCAATTCGGTGGAATGTGTAGTTTTTCCTCCTTCAAGACAATCTGTGACTCACCCGGACACGCCTCCAACTCGCGAGAGACTTGGCTGAGAGACCTGACGAGAATTGGCCACTGACAGCAGTGGAGATGAGAGAGCACGCTTGAGAAACAGTTTAGAGAGGAGGAATCAATCTAAATATAAAATCATTGGTCACAAATTATTGGTCACATTTCTAAATAACAAAGGCATAGGGCCTCTACTAACAATTATATATAAATAAATCGGATTTTACTGATGCAAAGATGTTAGAAACGATGCATCCCAAGTTCATCCCAAATTGTATCTGGTGCACACTTTTTTAATCGGGGCAATCACATTGTGAACTTTTATGCCGGTGCACTGATGCCTTACCTTACCATCCCTAATGTAGACATCAGGATATAAGGAGACAACTGGGGGTGCACTGAGGTCCGTCTGCAATGCAGCCCGAAGAACCCGATAGTGCCGGCCATGCACCACCCTCTGATGAAGACATACCCTTAAAGCCATAATGAGGAGATCTTACTGGCTTAGGGGAAGATAATTGGGATGCCTCCTTCTGTGTGCCACAGGAAGTAGAGGCTCAGTTCTACTTCCTGTGGCCGGTCAGAGGGTCACAGATCAGTCGCTCAGAGGTACATGTTATAGCCCTCGCAGATCACATGACCGCTTGGTACCCGGAGTGCTTCGTAACCAGCTAACCAATTGGAGCATTCCAGAGCTGCGTGCATCACTGTTCCTACAGCAAGGCATGTTCCCCGGCCCTGACGAACGCGCTGCCACAGAGATGCAGAGCCAGCAGCTGTCAAAGTCTCCTACAGAGATTTCAATTCTCCTCCGCTAACACAGTGCCCAGCCGCTCGCAAACAGCGTAATGAAAAACACTGTTTTATTAGATTTAGAGGGAGACAACAAAGCTCTGAGTTTGATCCGTGTGTAACAGCGGGCCCTGGAGAGTGGTCTGGCCCAGCAGGATGTGGAAGGTACCATTCTGTTCCCCACCCCCGGGGAGTTGACCTCTTTAATTCCCGCAGAATGAAAATGTCACCGCCCCGCGGGGAGTGTTTTAAGCTCACGGGGAGCAAGCAAAGAGAGGGGGGGAGGGGGGGTTCACCGCACATACGCATCCAGGCACAGGGCTTTGTTAGTGGAGGCCATTGCCTCGGTGACAGCGGGCCGACGAAGGCGGGGGGTTCGAACTGGAGGCAGGCGAGAATCGATCAAACGCTACAGGAGGGCCTTCCTCTGAGCCATGACTGTTTTCTCCATCGAGTTCCACAGCCCCCAGCTCTGTCACCCTTTCTCACCCAGTGCGCCCCTTCCTCTGGGCCCCTTCTTTCCATCCACCTCCATCCCTTCTTCTACATCCCCTTCTTTTATTCCATTTCTTTCATTTATCCCGCTTCCATTTTTCCCCAATCCCTCCACTCTTTATCACAACCTTCGTCCTGTTTCCAACCCGAGAATCTGACTCCTCTCTTTTTCTCACCACCTCCTTCTCCCATCCTTCCGTTCTGCTACCTCTCTCTGGTCTGTCACCTCCACCCGCTGTCTCTTACTCTCTTTTATTTCTGGTTTTTGTGAGACCGGGTGAAAATGGAAGAAATCACCTCAGAAATCGATCCTGTTCCTTTCCTGTTCCAGGTTTGAGACTACAGCAAGGCCTCACAGTGCCATACTCAGAGAATTCTTTCAAAAGCGCAGCCTCTCCCCCCTTCCCTCCACACCGACCCATTAATTCCTAAACGTATAAAGAAATATCAAAGTGCTCCAAACCCAGCCAAGGAGAAGCCAAAATGCTTTGCGCGCCTGAATCAATCAGACAGAGGAATAATGTCCCGTTGAAGCGGATATCAAAGAACACCACACAGGAGACAGGCCTTGCCGTCCCTCCATGGCTAACAACCATGGCTCTTTACGGATTCGCGCTAATGGCTAACCGCGAGGCCGGGTCGCTTTTGATCGCAACTGCCGAATCATAGGGTGCACAAGACCCTTTGTGCATGCACGTTCAGGCACACACACACACACACACACACAGCTTCACAAGGCTGGTCATCCGTCATACTTTTGTTAGTGCCAGATGTAAATGAGGCTCCCTAACAGCATGCAGATCCAAACTTCCCACCACTCTTTTGAATGTCTTTAAAAGAAATCCATTTCAAACAAAAACGCATGCAAGCCCATGGATACAACCCTGAGTGGAGTGGGGGAGGCATTAATAGGGATTAGGTTCAAAATGTAGAAATGAAACATGGGAATCGAACTCAAAAACAAAGCTCTCATGGAGCTGCAATTTGTCTCCACTTCCATTGTCACAGATTGACAATTATAAGCCTATAGGGACAGGCTTCATAATCCTATGGAGTCTGTCACTTTATTCAACCGATTTGCTAGTGTCTTATTACTGTGATGTGCAGCTCAGTAAATATAGAAAACGGAAGCTTGGGTTACAAAGAGCGATAATCCCCCTGGTTAAAAAATTCCACCATAAACATGTTTAGCGCATCACAAATAATTGCCTTGCAGTGAAATGCATGCACATGCATGAACACGCATGTGCACAGAACCGCATCCATCACTTCAGACACTCGCTCAAGGAACACAATGCCAGCCTACACGCTTATTAATATCTCCATCCGTGCTCACGGGAGCGTCTTAACGAATGCGCTTAACGAGCCCTCAGGGACACACGCTGTATGGAAAATCCATCTGTTCTGTAAGAAGAAAGGTGAACGGCACGGCCGATGAAGATGCCTCGGCTCAGTGTCTGTGTGACCTGAGCTTCAATTCGATATCGCTGGGGGATCACGCAGCCACCCCCTTCCTCCGCCCCCGACCCCCCACCCCCCGCTACCACCCGTGGAATCTCACAGGGGGAAGCTGGTAACGTGTGGTTTGCTTAACTAACCAAATAGGGACGCCCTGGTGCCTGGCCTTTGGATGACGATGGTCTGTGGCACAATGCAAAATCTACTAATTACGCATCTGCTGCTCTCCCACGCGATTAAATTAAATGATTGTTGGGCAAATGAGGAGTTTCAGGAACTGCTCAGTCACGAGGACAGCCACCTGCATTAGGACTGCAGTATCAGTGATGCTCCCAACTGAAACTGTTAATAATGACTGCTAATAATAATAACTGTTAATAAGGAGTTCCCCTTACCATCACAAATGGGAGTTCCAGTATCAGGGAAACGGTCTTCAGTGTAAATTACATGGAGATTGATCTCTTGCGATTATAGAATCTCTCTGCTTCACAGCTATGATTGAGGATCTAATCTGGAGCTAACGGCTAACTGACACGGGCCTCCTTCAGCAAATTAACTCTCCAAATCAACTCACCAAGTCTGAAGATGAGAAACATATTTAATGTCTCTGTGCAATACTGTCAAAGTTAGGCAATGTGCTTTCAAATACAAGCTTGTTTAAATTGGAAGGGTGTTATATTTTTCTATGTGACGATACACATATACCACAGAACCAGTGGTCACGACAAATACAAAGAGAGAGATACAAAAGAGAGACATACAAAAGAGAGATACAAAATCAAGAAGATATTTCCTATTACTAATATTTATAATACTAATACTGGATAATACAATGTGTGAGTGTCAGTCCAGCATTTGTGGTTTGTGATTTCAGTCTGATTTCTTCATTTTATTCTCAATTTCATTTTCTCCCACATAATTCTTAGCTATCCTCTAATAACTATTAATAGGTCACCATCCCTCTGATGTTTCATAGACTTTATTTAACTGCCAGTCTCATTCCCTGGATCATCTCCTGCCCCTCCCTCCTGCACACACACCCCAAATTATTGCACTCTGTCTCCCACCTCCTCCCATCTCTCTAAATTCGACACTGGAAAGCTTCGCAACCTAAAACCTCCCCCTAATTCCTCAAAAACACAAACCATTTCAACTCATGCCCCTTCCATGCCTGAACAAAGCAGCTCCTTTCCAAAACCCACCTCCTGCAATGCTGCAATGCCATGTTTCACCCCTGAAAGACCTGCCATACCTCCCACAACCCCCCAGTAGTTGATCCTCCTCCGAACTGAACACCACCTCGATGCCACGCCCTCTCCTCAGCGCCCTCGGCAACAACACGAAGCAACAAATAGCAGTAACCAGTCGCCGACGCCTCGTTCGTGTCACCCACACTTCATTACCAGGGGCCACCTCAGGGTGACGAGTTGCGCATGTACCCGTGTGCCTGCGTATGTGTGTGTGCGTGTGTGTGAGCGCGTGTGTGTGGGGGGGTGAGAACGCACAGACAAGGAGGAAGCGGCGCGCTGAGACACTCCTTGCCCCGCGACGCTATTCTCAGCCTTTGGAGAAAGCGAACGCTTTCGCAGGTGTAGGAGGGAGGAATCTTGATTTTTCACGCCGTTAATTTAGCTCCGCTGAGCCAATTTCACCATTCTCACATTCTCCAGTGCTGTCAGAGCATGCTAATTAACAATAATAAGTGACATGAGCGAGGTTTAAAGGCTAATTTGCATAAAGTCTAACACATAGTATTTTTACCTTCTCTAATCAACACCCTCACACGTTCCCATATTTAGACGTGGGGGGGGAGCTTTGACGCAATTGAAAAAGAAAATTAACATGCAGAAAAGAAGAATGGAAAAAGAACCACTGTTCTTTACATTCAAAAACCAATTTCAGCTGTACGGGTTTCAGTTTTAATTCCTTGCTTGCACAGTATGCATTAACACATAATTTATATGGTATGATCAATTAGAAGTATGAATCATCAAACATTGATGAATCACATAGGTTTGTTTTCTTCACTTAACACAGACACTGCTCCATACTGCTGCTCTGACCGCTTCTCCACACTGATTCTCTGACCGTTACTTCACACTGCTGCTCTGACCACTGGCCCACACTAATGTCCGAAGAAGCAGTTTCAGTATGCCTACAGGGTAAATGGCTGCACTCTTCAGAAGGACAAGCGCCTCTCCATCCCTGACTGTACCACTGCACGCCCTGGAGGGCTGCTGTACTGAACACCGCCACGGCCTCCCCGGCATGGTCCCTCCCAGGGGAGGAGCCAAAACAGTTGGGAGGGGCCTATAGCACTCAAAGGGGCGGGATAAATCCAGTGACGGCCCTCAGACATAGGGGGCCTGTGGATGGCCTCATTTCAAGAAGGCCCAAGGGGTGTGAAACACAGGGTGTGATGTGGTTTCCAATCTTTCCATCACAGTTGTTTTTTTTTTCCTGTATTGAGCGTTTATGTTATTTCTTGCCACCTCTGTACCTTCAAGAGCTTCTCTCCCTCACCCCTGAGGGAGGAAAGATGGCACTCCTCTACCTCCTCACTGCCAGATATATAGGCGGGACATCAGCTGGTGACACACTGTGGCTTTAAAACAATCACAGAGTGGACGAGAGAGAAACAGAGAGAGAGAGAGAGAGAGAGAGAAAGAGAGAGAGGATCAAGAGAGGGAGAGAGAGAGAGTTGCTGCTTGCCCTCCGTTATCACTGATGCCCCCCTGTCCCCCCCGTTGCTCTTATCGTCACCCGCAGGACACGATAGTGACCTTCGAGGCTCTGCGCGCTGCCATTAAGATGAATGGAGCGCGGCCTTTCGCCGTTGGCGATACAGCTCCCCGGAGTGAAGTGACGCCTTGCTCACGATGACACCGTCCCATCACCCCCTGCTCCCCACACACACCGCCCCTCGCCAGCTCCCAACACAGCTACAGCCTTGGATTGCCACGGCTGGACTGTAAATGAGGACACAGTAAATGGAAGAGCCTTTTGCCATTCATGTCTCATGCTACATATCATACATGAGGGTTATTCAGCATTCTCATGCTGTATATCATGTATAAAGCCTGTTCACCATTCTCATGCTGTATATCATATATAAAGCCTAGTTATGATTTTCATGCTATATTTCATGAACAGGGGCTATTCAGACTAGGGCTATTCAGTAGATTTATGCAATATATTGTACATTCAGGCTAGCTGAGATTTGTTTTGAGGCTTCAGTTGAGCCTCCCTTCGTGTCTACACCACTAACCTATGAAACAGAAAGTGGAGATGAATGTATTTTGCCTCCTACAGCACAGACGCAGAGAGCTCTGCCTCATGTCCTACAGAGGGTCAAGGAGAGGTTTCTGTTCCAGGCCTCGTACCAGAGGGAGGCGAGTGGAGTCTCGTAGGGGGTTGTGTGATCTGGTCAGGTCCAGTTTGGACTGTCGGGGGAAGACTCAACCCCAGTTCATGGACAAAGGGCTACAGTGGCGCATGGTCAAAAGGTCAAGCTCAATGGGGAATGCATACTTCATTCACATTATGCTCAAAATCATAAACGGAACAGATATCACACATTTTCTTAATCTATGACAGGTTTTTGCTTGATTATTAATTCCATTGTTAAGTGGGACTCTGAGACACATTTTTGTAATGCATTCAGTAGAAATATTGAATACATATCAATAAAATGACACAAGGAGAGATTTTTTTCAAATCACCAAAAATGCTACAGTATTACAGTTTTTTACAATCATTTTCACGTCTCAATACCATGTCCACTTTTTCAAAACACTTAACACATTCACCATATCAGTAGACTGATCACTGTAGATGGAAATATGCTGCATTTTGACAGACAAATGAAACTATACGCTTGGAATAAGAGAGATTATTCTGATTTTAGCAGAAAGTTTATTCAGTTTTTTACTTGCAGCCTTGTTACCATCTATACAAAAGTGGTCATATTTGCATTGAAATGTGCACGTATATAGACAAAATAGAGATGTAGTTGACGCTGAAGAGATTTTTCCACTATTACTGCTGTATATGTAAGTCATGGGCTATCAATGAGAGAAAGTGACCCAAGAATGCAACTACAGTAAATTTACTACACTCAATAATGGTATCTACAGTATTGTGACAGGCAAAACAACAGATCAAAAAGTTTGTTCTTGGTGTCATGATAGATGCTTGGCTTCAAATATTTATGGGTCATGGGGGATTGTAGGGGTGGATAAAATATGCTAAAGATTTTTTTTCTAAAGGTTCAAGGCAAGGAAGGATGTTTCAGTAAATGTGAAATTTGTAAAAATTTGTCCCAAAATACAGAGGACACCATGGATCAGCATTAGGGCTACAGCAGACTTCTAGTGGTAGTATCATGTGTTGTTGTTTCACTTACTGTACTAGAAATGAAAAGCATCTGCAGATTTTTTGTTGTACTATAGTATACCTCAGAAGTAGCATAGAGCTGTCATGAGGCATATTGCAGCATTTCAGATTTATTTGTTTGGTATTACAATATGTACTGTAAACTTTAATCTTTGCAATGCAGCACTAATCTATGCAAGAAGATATGGCAACACATAATATGTGCATTTTGCAATGCTTCAAGTTGTTTCTGTTTTTTAGTCCATTGTATTTTGAGTGACAAAGTAGTCTTGCTGGGACAGAGCATTTGCTATAGTTATGGCAGCATGAGTCACTTTTGGATGAAGTATGTTAGTAAGTGTTGCATTCAATGTGTACTTGTTTCAGATTTCATGGATTTTCTTCTCAATCAATGTCAAACAAAAGAAAAACTCTGTAACTTCAACATATTTTGCATACAATTAGAAAACGCTTTCAAAGCAGTTAACATAAAGCTCAAACTCTTACACACATTTGAAACACTGTGGGCAATGTGATGTGATGCATTTGTACAGAAATATAAAACTATATAAAAAAACACCTGGTTGCCATTTCAGCTAAAGACCTACCCAGGTATTTTGTATGTGCTTCGTTACCACATATACAAAAGGGGCCAGTTTTGGATTGGCATTTGCTTTCTTTAGCCTATGTGAGTACTCGCGGAAGAGCAAGACGTTCAAGTTCAAGAACTTTATTGTCATTGGCAAGCACAACGGAGTTGCAAAATAGCAAGAAAAGGCACCAGTAAGAGGAGCACAAAGCCGCTGCTTTCATGCACGCCGCCATGATAGGTCGAGTGACTGATGAAATCAGAGCCACAATAATCGATCATGCAGTAAATCATGGTCTGTCCCTGAGGGAAGCAGGTCTGAGGGTTCAACCAAACTTTCCTAGATCCACAGTGGCATCGATAGTGAGGATTTTCAGGCAAACCAACAGGTACTACAGAGTATTCACAGCATTCTGACTGAAGGTATCTGATTGGTATGTATATTACAGTAGTACTGTGATTTGAGAATCAGGTCTGGTCTCTACAAACTCTACAACTGATGTATCAGTACACATTTGTCTTTGACACAATACTGTAGGACCCAGCGGTTACCTCCCACAGGGGGAAGGGGAAGAATATTTATGCCTCAACAGGAGGATGCAATAGTTGAGATGGTCATTGCCAACAACAGCATCAGGCTAAGAGAAATATGCAACAACATAATCGCAGACAGCAACATATTTTCAAACATTGAGAATGTTAGCACTACAACCATTTCAAGAGTGCTACAGAAACATCAGATCAGGATGAAACAGTGGTACACTGTCCCCTTTGAGAGGAACTCTGAGCGTGTCAAGGAACTCACGCATCAATACGTCCAGGCAAGCTATCTAATGTGATTTTGAACAACACAGCACATACGCGCATTTTCTTTGAGATTTTTCACAACACAGTAAGTTATGCAATTTGTACCTTGTACCGTGTATTCTCTAACTTGTACTGTGTATTCTCTAATTACTCTAAGACATTTTTTTGTTAGAGTAATTGATTGTAATGTATTTTTCTTTTCTGTACTACAGTAAATTGCACTGTGAGAACAAATGGAAAAATACAGTAAAGCCCACTGAAGAATACTGTTGCTTTTATGATTTGTTTCTTTATCATATATTGTTTTACATTACAGAGTAATTGTTATTCTTGGTTTCTGATAAAACACACATTCATTTACAGTTTACTGTATATTTACCACACTCAATCATGACATCTCTTGTGAGAGGCAAACCAACGGATCAAAGGTTTCTTCAGCTGCTTGGCTTGCAATATTTGTGGATGATTGTAGGGTTGGATACAGTAAGATATCCTAGAGATTTACGTATCTCCAAGATTCAAGGCAAAGGAGTTATCGCAAATGTGAAGTTCGTACATGTAAAAGTTTGACACCAAATATAGAGGACAGGATGGATCAGCATTATGGCTACAGTAGACTTCTAGTGGTATTACTGTGGTATACAGTATCATGTGTTGGTGTTTGTAACATACTGCACTGAGAATGAATAACACCTGCATGCTTTTTGTTGTGCTGTAGTAGGCCTATACAGTAACACAGACATTTTAGTATGTTGCTGTAATGAAACATATTGCAGCATTTTAGAATTATTTATTTGGTATTACAATATGTACTCTAAAGAGGTGTCATTCTTTTTTTTCATTTTTTTGCAATGGAACACTACAGTAATCTATGCCAAACTGGAGGATACAGCAACACATTATATATGCAATTTGCAATGCCTCAAGTTGTTTGTGTTTTTTAGTTCATTGTGCTTTGAGTGACAAAGTAGTCTTCCTGGGAGAGAACATTTGCTATAGTTATAAGTGTTTTGGTGGTTGTTTTGCACAAAAGATTAAACTGATGTGCTCATATGCATGGTTGTTAAGCACACTGTGTTAAGAGTCTTGAAAAAAGAGGGCATGGTATTGACCTAAGTGTGTAAACGGTTGTAAAAAACTGTAAAAAAGGTGCTTCCTTTGTTCAATGTATTTACACATCCTCTTTATGGTAACCATGAGCGTTGGTGCTAAATTGTAATGTGTAACATTGTTGATTTACTTTAGCGCATCTTGTCGGGTGCATTGAGATGTGTTTTAATGCAATAAAAAGGAGATTCATTTATTGGAGGAAGCGTGTGTGCGTGCATGTGCACACGTGTGGTGGGGATGATGAAAGAGAGTCTGCTGCCAAGCCAATTAGCACATTGCTGCATGGGTGCGTGGCGTCAGACCCCCCTGCGTGGCGCCGATTGTGACATCACAGAAGGAGCGGAACGGCCTGGGGTGCTGGCAGCAAGCGCCGGTACCCCACCCCCATCTCTTCCCCCACCCCCTTCTCCTCTCTGTGACAAAGTGCCATTATCCTTCAAGCGGGATGCCATCTGCGCAGTGAGAACTGCTCTCCGCCCTCCTGCTGGGCCCGAGGAGGGGGGGGGGGACCGAAATTCCTCCCTGAATGGGTGCAGTCGCGACTGAAGTGAAAGCATGCAGGCTCTGTGTACCTGTGTGCCAGGGATGATGTCTTCCTCTGTGCTGTGCTAAAGCAGAGAGATGAGCTTGCTGCTGATCCAAGCACCCCCCAATCCCTCTTCCCTTCAGATGGAGGAGCGGGTGTCTGCTGCTTTGTGGATCCCCAGCTGTGACCTAACGTTGGTCCCACCATGGGGGTCGCTGGGTTTCTGAGCAAGCGTGTAGTGTGCAGTGCAGGAACAGGCTGAATTAAATTTAGTTTAGTGGATTGGAAGAGAATTGGACTGGACTGAAATTAACTCAGTTCACCTCCACTTGACTGAATTCAATGCAATGCAATGTGATTGAGTTTAATTAAGTGCAATGCAATTCAATTCAGTTCAATGCAGTGCGGTTCAGTTCAGTGCATTTCAATGCAGTTCAGTGCAGTGCAGCACAGTATAGTTCAGTTCAGTTCAATTCATCTTAATTCAATTCAATTCAGTGCAATTCAATTCAATTCAATTCAATTCAGTTCAGTTCAGTTCGGTTCAGTTCAGTTCAGTTCGGTTCAGTTCGGTTCGGTTCAGTTCAGTTCGGTTCAATTCAATTCAATTCAATTCAATTCAATTCAATTCAATTCAATTCAATTCAATTGGTGCATTGCCAGAAAGAAAGATCTTATTCAGTGACAGTGGTTAAAAATAATCCCTTTCACCCCAGCATGGCACACGGTCAATGCTATTACGCTGTGGCCCACAGTGGACATGTGGAGATAGTTTGGCATCGAGCCGCACCGGCAGCTCAGAGACATTCCCAGATTCTCCGCAGATGAGCTCAGAAGCGCTTCCACGAGCACCACGGGGACAAGAGCGGAGATTTTGGAGCTCCCCCCATCGCCTACGGTCCCTTCTGCCAAAAGACTGGTTCCAAGGAAAACTGGAACACCACGCATTCTTCCCACACTCAAGAGCACAGACTGTGGCTAGAATGCTGGGAGCGGCTCGGATGTGAACAAAGAGGAATATATCTGCAGTAACAGTTGCACTGTATCTCTCTCAGTCACACATACACACACACAGACACAATTGGTCTGTGTGAAGGAGGATCGATTCAAGAAATCCGATGCTGTTCAGCTTGTTAACTGTCTGAAACCATCCAAACAAGAAGACGCTGCCAAAGTGTAGTTTCAGGCATGTTCGCACACATCCGAACACACACCTACATTCTCACCTTCACTCATACCCTCAAGAATAAATCCACACACATGTGCGCGCATACATACACACGCACACATGCACACACACACACACACACACACAATCAGTCTCACACTACTTATACCCACAAGAACAAATCCACACAAACACACACTATCGATAACACACCAATCCCACACACAAAAACACATCACACACGTACCTCTCTCTCACACACATACACAGACCACTCATGCACAGAAACCATTCATATACACACAGAAGGGGCCCTTGCCAGAGCGCATGCCTCTACCACCCTCAGCACACCTTGTGGCAGCCCTAAAATCAATCCTTTTTTGTCCCCAACGCATTTTATCAAGTTTTACCCAAGTCCATCCTCAGATTTTTTTCAGCCCTGTTCATAATCAAACACAAACAGACAGGAAAATGGGCAGAAACTGACAGATAGACCAACAGACACGCTGACAGGTGTGGAGGGACAATCTCCTGGCCCTTTGCTCCGCGACTCACTCCGGTCCAGGCTGCAGCTACTGCTGCGTAGAATCATGCGTGGGTCTGCAGGTGCCTGGCACTGCTCTCGAATACGAAGCTTGTGGGTTCACTCAGCGTTGAGCTGGATGAGTAACGCTGACGCACAGAGGCCGAGCTGGAGCCGCCCTCACCTTTAGGCCCTCTCTCGTCTGACCGCTGCAGTGGCCACCGGCTCCGCCGCTTGCGTTCCCCCGCCTCCGTGGCGTTGAGTCACGGCGGGACATCCTCGCCGGGCCATTCGGGGACGGGGCCATGTTTAAGGCGGCTTAGGCAGACGTGTTTGAACACGTGCTTAGGCCAAGCCTCTAGAATCTTCTTCTAAGAGGCGAATTCCACCTTCCCCTCCTGTCATCCTATGCTGCAATTGATGGTGCTAGCGTGGCGCTTCTGGGAGTTTTAGAGTGCCAATGAGTACATACAGTTGCAACTACATCTGTAGCAACTCTCCAAAAATGTTAACTCTTTATGAATCTTCCCTGGTGGCTTTTGTAAGGGGTACTGGTAAATATGAGCAATATGATCATTCTCATTTACAAACGTGTGTGATCACTCAGAGACTATAAACAAGTACACCAACATGAAAACTTTACTTGGACTTACGATCACGTCCAGCAGTCATAACATAGTAGTACTCAGAAGACAAGTAATCATAAACATAATAATAAGCATACATAAATATTATGACCTAAATTCAGTTTCCTCTCATTTGAGTCTCATGTCATTGGTTGCATGCTGATCATAAAGTTTATGAATGCTTATGACAAGTTGTTATGGCTGTTAATTGCTGCTGAAGGAAATATGAATGCACCATAAGGCATACTTACATAAGTACAGTGTGTTCAGTGGAAGAGATTATCTGCAACACAAGCAGGTCTCCATTTCTCCTTGTTTTTTTCTCTGCCTCTCCACATAGACACACACAAAACCATACATACACCCCTCACAGATAAAGGCAACTCACCCACCCCCAAGCTCTGTCATCACAGGCTCCTCCCACTGACTGGGGATCAGCCAATGATGGACAGGGGGCTCTCCTTTACAGAGAGGCCTCTCTCTGAAACCGACAGAAACGAACGGACACATTCGTTCCCCTTTCCATTGCATCCCAAGGACGGGACCTCCCACAGCATAGTGTCCCCATCACCACGCTGGGGAATTGGGTTTGCTTGGCCCAGAGGGGAAGAATGCCCCCTGCAGCCTGGTTTGCCCAAGGATTGCCTTCCTACACACTACACACTGACCAAAGCCCAGCTCCACCAAGCCTTAGGTGTTTGGCACAAGAGGGCAAAGAGGTCAGATAAAATGCCAACCGTGCCGATGGCACTCCCAACACCAGTAGTGCAACAGTTGGCTTGCATGTTGCTGTGATTTAGGCATTAATCCACGACACTGAAAGATACACCGCCATCAACAACATAGTTTGCACACCACCATAAAAAGGACAAAAAAAATCAATAGGTGTTTCGCAAACAAGGTATGCGGTCAGTCACATGTTATTGTTTGAGGCTGTGATTATTAAACCAGAAGACGAGGCTTAAACAGCCCTGCCAATGATGAAATTGGAAAATAAAATGAGAGGATTGATTTTTGCCCCCACAGCACATTAACCAGGGGAGGCTCCTCCCACTGAAAATTACAATGTAATTAATGCGGAGGGAGGCAGGAATGTAATACAGAGTACAGATCAGAGCTATATTAATCCCTTTACACTTAGGGCCCCCCGATCTGCAGCGTGGCAAACAAATGGTTTGATGTGTTTAATTGCTTTTGTTTTAACACTGGTCCGCAGACAGATAATTATATCCTTATAGTGTTACTGATAGCAGATCTGGTTTCACAATATAGTCAGACATCTCAGCTGGGGCGCTTCTGTGCTGATTATTGTATCAGAAATGTAAACAGGAGATCAGATCTTCCCACAGGATAACAGTGATAATCAGAAGCGTTTCTGAAAGACACTCCCCCATTTGTCTGAAACTCATGAGGAAAGCAGGCTTCTGGACATGGAAAGAGCATCATAGCAACAACATTCTCCACATGCAGTATAAAGCCTCAGCTTGTATCTGCATGGGCTTACACGTGTGTGTTTCTGTGTGTGAGCGTGTTTTCTGCTTTTGTGCATGACTGTATTTGTGTGTATGTTTCTGTCCATGTATGTGTGAGCATGTTTACTGTAATGTTGTGTCCATCTTTTTGCATGTATGTATATATATATATATATATATATATATATATGAGTGAGTATGTATGCATGTGTGTGTGTGTGTGTGTGTGTGTGTGTGTGTGTAAGTGAGAGGGAGAGAAAGACAATGAATGTGTGTGTATGTTTGTGTGTGATTATGTGTTTCTATGTTTGCACGCGTGCTTGAGTACATGTGTGTTTATGTGTGTGGGTGAGAGAATATACTTTTGTGCTTGTGTGTGCATGTATATGAGTGTATATATGTGTATGTAAGTGAGCGTGTGTGTATATGTGTCTGTGTGTAAGTATACATGCGGAGACATCTGAAATGTCCCTAAGACAATTAGCGGATTTCTGCAGCAGCAGGCTCTAAATCAGCTCGTGGATAATAGGCTGCTCGCGGACCCGCGGTCGCGGCACGCAGCGGACGCTTTACTGCTTTTCATCGCCGCGGTAATGATGCCATGGGCAGAAATTGATGTGGCCCTTTTAATGCCGCGCAATAATTTGTGTTAATGCTTTCAAGCAGACCCCCGCGAGACGTTTGACAAGGAAATTTTTATGTCCCTAAATGAGAGAAAAGGGCTCCGTCTGCTTTAGTCTATCGACCAGACGCGATCGATGCGGGCTAATGTTCTCCTACTAACTTTGTTGTTTCGCCTGGTTAGGAAACCAGAAACATATTTATGATGGTCATTTTTTCCCCTCCTGGTTATTTAAAGAATAGCCAGCCGCGCGGCTGGAGATTAAAGTCTCATCAGACGCATCTTTATTCATGTTTCCATCATTTAAATTGGCAGCTTTATTCTTCTGTGGCAATTTCAAAAGGCTGCTGTTCCTTAAAAAAATTAACTTGAAATAAGCAGCGAGGAACAATTTTGTTAAATTAGGCCACATTATCTCTGCCGGGCTGACAATGATGCGAAAATCAAAGCCAGTGAACATTCCGCTGCACAAAGAAAAGATTTTTAAGTAACGGGAGGGAAAAGTAAATAAAATAAACTGCATTGTAAATAAGCATACACAGAAAAGTCAAAAGAAGAAATATAATATGCACTGTTAAACACTTTCAACAGCCTTGAGTATGAAGACATCATAATGACTGCTCTAAAACTCAGACACACCTAGGCCCTCAGCACAGGATGGAAACACAAATCAGCGTGAGTTGATTGGCTTAATTGAAGTTAGGTTGCAGACCTGGGCCAATCAGAGGCTGCAGTATACATCCATGATGGATCCTTCAGAGGAGAAAGGGAAAGGCAATGTTAGTGATGGGAATAACGGCTCTTTGAAGGGAGCCGAAGCTCCGTTCCTTTCATCGTTCTTTTTTCTTTTTTAGGGGGCAGAGGTTAGTAGGTTTATCTGCGAAATAATCATATCATATAATGATATGGTAATGATCAGAAATTAATCATATTACCAGACCTAATGTCATTCTGCATCTGTGCTTTGGAACATCACCACCGTGGAACAAAAAGGGGGGAATTCTTCCTCTCTCTCTCACTCAGGATCAAACTAGCAACCTTTTGGTTACAACACCTGCTCCTTAACCACTATGCTACACTAAGTGAATTTAGGGCAGGCTGTGAAATTTGGCTGCAATGATAGAAAGAATGGCTCGGATCCCTTGGTTCGTACCAAAGAGCCGTTGAAAGGGCTCGGAAAGGTTGCAAACATCATTAAAAGCCTTCATTTGTGTCTGCACCATAATGGTACAGTGGCTTTTGCTGAATGGATCTACATTTAAACTCAAACTATGGAAACAGGCAAACCTGACAAAGGTATCAATTAATTTGTGCTGCTTTTCCACGTGTAACAGTGTAGTGCAGGGGGAATATCCAACCAATATCAACCCTGACTGTGCATCTTTACAGGGTAGGGGGGAAAGTAATATCAGCCCTGATTGTGTACGTTCACATTTTAGGGAGTAATAGTAATACCAGCGCTGACTGTGTACTGTTATAGAGTAAGGTGAATAGTAATATCACCACCAACAGTGTACTGCTACACTGTAGTAACAGTACACTGTAGAATAGTAACAGCTCTGACACTCGCTGTCCCCCTCAGTGGGGCTGGAGTCTGGACTATTGCCTGTGTCCTGCTCTCCCTTCTCCCAACAAATCAAAACACATAATATGGATTTACCAGGAGGTACAGTGGAAATATTTGTACCTCTGCACTGCTAGACTAACAGAGAACGCTGAACCGAAGCACAAGAAAGCAGATGATAAAGGAGAAATCTCTGCACTCTGTCAGGTTAACAGGCAGATCCTGGCACAGAGAGCAGTTTTATTGGAACATCTACTGTAACAACACCAGTCTTCTGTGACACTGTGATGTATCACTGTGTGTGTGCGCTGGCAAGTTATCTCACTTTGTTCACCTAACACACACCATGTCACAGGGCAGAAGGAACGGCAGGAACTCTGCATGTCTCTTTGATATAAAAAGGCTGGCTTTGATATAAAAAAAAAAATGGTTTGGCCGCCATAAATTGTAGCGTTATTCACAGTTCAACAATCTGAATGTGACAGCCAGACCTGCTGGGCCCGCTGCATGTCAGGTGACATGTGGCTTCAACAGGAACGCAGCTATTCCGCGTGGAGGTCACCGCAGCAACGTGGCACATCTCCGACACCTGTCCACACACATCAGCATGTTTGTGGGGGCTTGACAAAGGACAGAACCAGAATGTGCTCTGAGGACAGTCTATGAAGTCCATCAAGCATTGTACCTGACGGGCGCAATATAGACAATCCTATTTAACACAAATACAAGTTGCTACATAGTAATATGCTATTTTCAACACAGGTGAAGGTTATAAAGCAAATCAACCAATCAAGTAACTGCCTCCCACCCCTGACCTCCCCCCTGCAGCCATGAACCTTAAATCCTGACATCAACTACAGTGACATTTGATGAAAATGCGCAAGAGTCTTCCACCAGAGCGAGACCCTCACCTGCTCGGTCCTAAAAATCTGCTAGCACCGCCAAGGCATGCGCAATCAATTCAACTCTAATTTCACGGGCGCAAAGCTTTGACACAGCACTCACAACATCAGCCAATGTTTCTAAGAATACACCAAGAACATGACAACAGCTCAAAACTGAGACACTTCGCAAAAAAATATCTCAGATGCTCAGATGTTTTGACAACGTGTCTCAGTTTTACTTTAAAGGGGAACGAGGTGCAAATCACCACATCTTAATAATTTTTCCACATCTGAAACTTTTCATCTAAAAATAAAACAAAAAGGCACAGAGGCCTGAAGTTATTTGGAAAACTGACATTTCATATATTGGCAGAGTTAGTGAATATCAGCTTCTATTGTGAGACCCCGCATCTTGTTTACAGTCTTGGATTGGTTGCCTGTGAAATATATGAAGGCAAATTCAACCCAGTCCTTTTCAATAAAACAAAAAGATATTTCCAGACGCAAACTTTAATTATTTTCCTCCGTTATCCAAATCCATGGAGTGCAAATCCAATCCCGATCCAGATCCTTTCGCGGCGCGACATACCCTGTGCAATTGTCTCTGAAATTGGATTATGATAACCTGTCACAATTCTAATTCAAAAAGATATTAGTTGTGAAAACGACGGAGGGGTTCCGAGTCTTAAAGGGGAAATTGTTTAATGGAGTATGCGACACGTTACCTGGGGGCTGCCGTTTGGAGCGCAGCATCTGTGCCCTCCCCAGGGCACGCTGTGACATACCCTTTAAATGGATGTTATCCCTGCGAAAAGTGAGACGTTTCCCCCTTATATAAAGAGCCCTTTGGCAGGGAAAACCCAGCATATCTGTGATTACCTCTTGTAGGTCGGCAGTAGCTTTGACCTCTTTGTCTCAGTGATTGCTGGTGTAATATACTGGGCAGATTTTATAATAAGCTATCCACATATACTGTATATGACTTCATTACATTACATTATTGGCATTTAGCAGACACTCTTATCCAGAGCAACTTACATTAATTACAGTTTAAATTTTTTTTACAATGTTATCCAATTATAGAGCTGGATATTTACTGAGGCAATTCTGGGTTAAGGACCTTGCCCAAGGGTACAACGGCAGAGCCCCTGCGGGGAATTGAACCAACAACATTTCGGTTACTCTACACTTCACTACTATGCTACACTGCTGCTCCACTGTCCTCTGTTCACTCCTGGTCACCTCCTTGTTCCTGATTTAGAGATGGCATCATTAAAAAATGCCTTCAGATCTTAAAAAGGATGAACTACATTAAATGCGCAGCCTGGGATGTTGTTAAATAGAGGGGTTATTTTTTCCACTTGGTTCAAATACTCACTCATTTGCCTCAGATTCATGGTGTCATCTCTTCCCCTCAACGCAGAATGAGAGTGTGAACACTTGAAGCTGGGTGCTAGGTGAAACAGGCACCGTCTCTCCAACTCTCAGCGGTCACTGTGTTGGCCTGAACAGTGAGCAGCTCGCTCCGATTCAGTCCAGGCGAGTTCATTCGCTTTGACCATAACATTTCTGCTCTGGTTGGACGCCCCACTGTTTGAATCCGCACCCCCCACACTCTCCGAGAGGTCGTCCCCGTGTGGACCTTGGACCCCTGCGCCACACAGCCTAGACGCAAACGCGGCTGTGACATTCTACCAAAAAATGTCATTTCGAAAAAAAAAATCTATTTTGTGATATTTTTTTCCCCCTCAATGGCCAGATGAAACAAAAAGTTAAACGTCAGCGACAAGCCTTTCAGGTCAGAGCCCATCTCCGCTCGAGCTCCCTGAAAAAAACTCTGCGGCCGGATGAGCCGATCACATTTAAATAATGTGCTGCTCTCCACTGGGTCACATCCCGTCTTTGTCTCCGCGCCTGAGAGCCGGACCTCCGTTTCGCCATGTCGAGATATATGCCCTTGCTACCAATTAAAATCTCCATTTCAGCTCACGGATAAAAATAGAGAGCGTCTCCGAGTGGTTTTTAAGACGAGACCAGAGGAATTCGCCCTAATTCAGAGCAGTCAAAGCAGAGCATATCTTATGGATAGAGGCCCAGTATTGCCTCCAAGAGATTATTAAATAAGGCCACGGTACAACTACATCAAATGGATCATTGTGGAAATGGAAAACTATCAGGATCTTATGACAGGCACAGCAGGGATGGGTATTTTGCATTTTTCCCATGCAGAAAACCTCCAATTAATCCACCAAAAAGACTGGTTGCACAACAGTATATTAATCCATAAACATAAAGCATTTTCAATTAAAAACTAGATGGTGCAACCACATTCCACCTGGCAACATTCAAAATCAGTACGTATTGTAGTTTATCAGGCATGATGATAATATTATGATGATGGTCCCACTGATGAAACCTACTGGCCAAATGCATGCAAGAACTGGGCTGCCATACTTGTAGTAATGCAACTGGCAAGCCATTTTGCCAGTGCTCACGTCACGCTTCAGACAGCTAACAGCCCACACTGTAAATCGTATTCGATTTCTCGCATTGATCCACCCTCACACAGATAAAATGTGTGTGTGTGTGTGTGGGTGAGAGGGAGAGAGGGGGAGTTGAAACCGTTCTTTTAAGGTGTGGGATTCCAGCCAAGGAACAGCTAAAGCCCATATGACACAATTGTAAACCAAACCCAACCATCATTTTGAAATAATTCACTGTTTTTCCCAACCAGATGAAATGCTGACTTTCAAAGTGTTGGCTACTTTTGGTTTCTTTGGTTCCTTTTTTGCCTGAGAAAATTCAGCTACTCTTGATGTCATTTTATAAAGGCACAAAATGATGAATAAGCACAGGTTTTAAACTCATTTAAGATTAAACTGGAAGACCTTGGTGCAGGGCACAATTATAGTATTTTATAGTTATTATAATTATTCTCTCAATGAGTCAGTTGCTTTTCTTAAAGATAAACACAAACATACATAGTAAAGGGAGCATGTAAATATAACCCTTTTTGTACTATGTAGTACCAAGTATTATGATGCACTATGTAGTACCAAGTACTATGATGGAAGTCTTCAACAAATAACATTATTCATCAATGACATCATCTACATCACCAAGGATTGCAGGAACCTGCTCCCACGTTCCAGTGTAGGTTTGGCAGCTGTTACTGCGATGGTCACAAGCCTAAATGCATAATGCATGATTGGCAACTAATAAAGTTGAGTGAAAAGGGGGGGGATGCCAAAAAAGTGTAAAACAGCAGAATGAGTGCTATTCTTGTTACCACTTTTTTTTTGGGGGGGGGGGCATCAAGACCAGAGTATGTGAGTATGTTGGCAAATTATCATGCCATGCCATTACTGTAACCAGGCACAATTCATTACCATGAGAACACACGATTCACAGCCAAGTCATCACAGTGCTCACTGTCCTGTATCGCCGTCCCTGGCAGACCCATTTCACTGAGTCCGATCATTCAGAAAACACACACAGCAAAGACACCCCTTTTTATAAGCACACAGGACAGCATAAAAGACATATCCCTTCCTCCAGAGGCACATCTTGAGCAAGAGAGGGGATGGCAGATGGAGGGATTTCTCCCTTTCTTTTAAATATCAATTCGGGAGCTGTTGCCCCTCCCACTTCCCAAAACCTTCTCCCCTGCTTTTGATGTCTGTGTGTACATCTCCAACTTTCTTTCAATTAACCTCTGCTTTTCACATTTTCATACACACTGGAGGAATGTTTATTGACAAAGTGATCGCTGTATTTTATTGTATAAGGGCAGAAGAGGAACCACCCCATGGTAGAAGGCTGTCCCACAAACAACAAAAGGCCATCAGACAAAAGGGGGTGGGAGAGGGTGGCTGAAACAGGTCACCACTCTGACCCAAATGAGCGCAGCACTGTCACCACCCCGACGCACGTGCGGGGGCCCGTCTAAACCTCACAGACAGTGACATCAGCCGCGTAGCCATCGGCTCCGATCACCGCTTATTACATCAACTTACTCATTCGCATGCCCCCCCCCCCCCCCAAATCCCCCATCATTATTTTTTGGGAACCTTTATCGGGCCGAGGGACTTAACACGAAGCTCAGTCACATTTTCTTTTGCGATTAGCGACAGAAGGACTCATGGTGCGGAAAAAAAGAAAAACAAACTTTTCCTCTCCTTTTTTTCACAGAGCACAAAATGACGAGTTCCCTGGAGGCTTCAGCTGCTTAAACAGCGTGAGAGAGAAAAAAGAGGAATGACAAGGGCAGTGAGGGGTCACGCCCTTTCCTTCTAAATCTCTTAAATCTAATGCCTCGGTTATACAGCCACATTATTATTTGTATTGTTAGACAGCAGGGTTGGGTGTTGTGTTGTCCTAAAACTGGAGGGGTTTCTTCTTGTTTTGGGTGGTTGTTGTAACAATTATTTTTTTGCAGTAATTTTGGGGGCAAGTCTCTTCATTTTGGGTAGAAGTGTTGGAGGTAGCTTGCTTTCTTGCTGAGGGGGATGTTTGTGATATTGGAAAGGATATGGGTTGCTTTGGATGGTGCTGGAGGCAGTTTTCCTTGTTTTGTGTGGTTGTTTTGGTTTTAGACAGAATACTGCTTATTTTGGGTACTGGTATTCGATACAGTTCCATTTGTTTTCACTGGTGGTGGTGAAGGTGGTTTTCCTCACTTTGGGTGGCAGTGTTGGAGGGGCAGTTTTGCTTGAATCCAACAGCAGTTCCAACCAGCTCAACAGAGAAAAATCAGTCTTACAGCGTGACAGCGAGCTCTGCGCTTTCCCTGACAGCTATTGCCTTACAAACAAAACAAATTCTGTCGCTCACCACAAAGGTCGATTTCTACATGTTCAGGGTCTCAACTCGAACAAAATTAACCTGAATAAAGAGACTGGAAAGAAGAAAAACATGTCACAAATGTTTCTCCAGACAGTTTTTTCTTTCACTCTGAAATTCTATCTGTTTATTTCTGCCACTTCTGTGTTAAATATTTTAAAAATTAGATTAGCTAACCGGGAACATCAGTGGGAAATTTTAGAACCAACTTGTCCCCCTTATGCAGTTAGCATCCACAGAATTACACACAATGACAGAAACTTCTATGCACATTTCATATAAGTAGTCTGTAAGCCTTGCATTATCTATTATTATGTCAGAGGGGAATACCTAAACCGGATGGTATTCAGCAAAAGGAAAACAATATTGTGTTGTCATTGTTATCTTATTATTTAGCATAGCATGTGGTGGTAGACCACTTTAGACTGGAGGGTGTACCTGTTGGTCTTGGCTAGAAAATTTCAGCAGTGTCACAAGTGATCTTGACCATGTAGCCACCTAGGAAGCAGTGGCAGCAAGATAATTATTCTGGCTAACAGGTAAGAGCATTGAAGCCAATTATTTGTGATGTCACTGTGTTAGTTTTGATATTACCAAAGGTGGTCCTTTCCCCTCTTGATCTCTTTGATGTATATATAGTAGTATCACCTTGGTGACAAGATGTGTGAATGGGACACACACGATGACAGAATATGAGAGGTAGGACATGTGAACCAGACGGCAAAGATGAATGGACAGGCAAAGTGTGTGAATTGACCAGGTAAGATGTGTAATTGGTACAGGTAAGATGTCTGAATTTAGCACATAAAACATGTGATTGGCAAAGGTAAGATGTGTGAATTTGACAGGTAAAATGCGCAAATCGGACAGGTTAGATGTCAAAATGTGCTAGACGAGATGTTTGAATGGAACAGAGAAGACGTGTGAACTAGACAGGTAAGATATATGACTCAGACAGGAAAGATGTTTGGACTGGATATGTAATATGTGTGATTGGCAGGTAACAGGTAAGGTGTGCAAACTGGACGGGTAAAATACATGAATTGGGCAGTTAAAATGTTGTTTTTATGTCAGAACTCAGCAGCCGTCAAAGAAGCCAGGTCAATGCCTGGAAGCAATAGTATGCACCTACAAAGCAGTCAGTTTAACCCAAACTAAAACTGACCACTCTGTAGACTGAAAAACAATGTAGTACAATGTATTAAAATACACAGGGCAATATGGTCCCGAATCTGCAGGTATTAAGCGAGGGCTCTGAATTTAGCAACATGAATGTTCAGTGGAATAAGAAAATATGCAAAATTAATGCAATTCATAAGACATCCATAGATTTGAAATAATTTTTAATCCTTACAATGAAAATTGTGCAGTTAACTCCATTACAAGATATATTATTTCTGTAACACTGTTTTTTTTTCAGTTACAGTTTTCCACTGTTCTGAAACAACCAAGTATCCGGCAACACGTGTCATTTCAACCAAGTATCCGGCAACATGTGTCATTTATCTTAAGGTTGAAATAATTGAGAAGTCTGAACTTATCACACACACCAACAAAAATTCTTACAGTCAGAGTCTCTTTGAACAGAAGAATCGGCTTTAACACGTTTAGCCATTCAAGGTGAAGATTCTTGACCCATTTTGGATTGAACGGCTCTGCAGGTTTTTGTCTTTCTTAAATCGCCGCCTGGTTGTTAAACCTATGAGAATGTCTTTGCCTCAAAACAAAGTCAACTACTTGACTAATTTTTTCACTCCATCTCTTTCAAAAATTAAGCCTGTTAACCACTGCATCCGTAACACTCATTTTAATCCATCTACTGAAAAATACATCCAATAGCAACACACAGAATGGATGCTGAACCACACCAGACCTGTATGTTAAATTCTGGAAAGCACCATTGCTATGTGACACTAGCTGACACTTTGCTGTAGTGTATTTGATTACATTTCTTGCAATACAACTTGATTGAGCTGTTTACAATCTGTTGCTAAGCTGCCCCTAAATGCTCAATGATAAACCTTTCTCAGAGATTTCTTCGCTCTGCAAGGAGGGTGATTTACTTTTGCACCGCCTTGATGAAGAGGGAGCTCTCATGTGTCAGCATGAACACTTTTACTGGCAGTGACATCATGAATGGTAAAAGTGCATTTTAATGTGTCACATGTCACTGCGTCACTAGAAATATAAGCTGTTAGATTCCAAATTCAATGGATCACCATTGGATCACCGTCATACAGCAAGCTATCTGCGCATACTATTGGCAAAACCCATAGTTCTGTTAAGTTGTCATATCACAATAATGTCACACATGCAGTGAGTAATGGCCCATAATGTAGAGACAACTTCAACAACCACCGAATTGTTTTGGTACAGGTTGAAAAATAAACCTTGATTACAACTGTTGGGCCGAGAAAAAAGGAATAAAAATCAAATACTGGCACCTATTCAACATCAGGATTTGCAATTCATGTGAACTCTCCTGCTCCTACCCCCCCCCCCCCCCCATATCACTCTCCCTCCATTCAGAAAGTCTCCACCCCCCTCCCCTTCATGTCTTCCCTCTTTCACACTTCCTCCCATTGACAGACTCTCCTCCTTTCTCTCTCTCTCTCTCTCTCTCTCTCTCTCTCTCTCCCCTCCACCGCAAGGCCAGTCTGTCAGCCTGTATGCCAGATTCACTTCTGCTCCAGAGATGCTGTTTATTCTAAAAAAAAAAAAAAACACAAAATCAATGAGCCTTCCAGAGGTCCCGTGCTGTTGGGGCGAGAGTGAATAAACTGATCTCGCTAACATCACAAATCGATACCCGCGGACAGACACACAGTGTGGGGGAGGGGGGGTAGGATGGTGGGTGCGTGGGGTGGCGGGGGACTCGCGGCCTCTGTTTGTATCAGAAGACGAGGGACAGGTTGGGCCGCCTTAGTTTAGCAGGTCAATACGAAGGGGGGGGGGGGGGGGGGGGGGGAGTAATCAAGTAATCACAAGTGACGTGGAAGAAGGGACAACACGGGAGGAGGTGACAACCGCAGCAGACTGAGCACACACTGTCACCAAATGTCAGAAGGAGAAACGCGCATGTGGCATATCAACTAACCTAACTACCTACGTCAAGCGACTGAGTCACAACAACGTCGTAGGCATGTCACTCTTCCTGGCAGGCGACTTTCAGTTCGTTGCGGAGTAGTGGTAAGGAGCAGGGCCCGTGACCCAAAGGTTGATTCCAATGTGGGACACAGCTGGCAGACAGTTCAGTGAGGCAACTGAATTGCTTCAATTAACAGCCTTCATTAAATAGGATAATATGTGATGCAATGTTGCAATGAAACTAGTACTGCAGACTTTGATTCTACAGAGTCAAAGAACTATTAAGCCATTCTAGACCAATTGCCAGATGCGTCTGATATAGGATCAGTTACTCAAGGCCAGGGACTATGCTGTGAAAATTGAATGATGGCTCTGGTTCAGAGAGGAAGCTCTGGCATACAGCTGATAGACAGTATCTATACTGTGGCAGGTGGGTTAGGCGTTAGGTGGGAAGGCTCCGACATGGAGTTGACAGGCGGCATCTGTAATGCAGGGGGCGGGGGGGTGGGTTTTGGTAGGGCTGACGCGGATGGGCCTGGGGAGTGACGCGCTCCATAATGAGTCCGGACGGATGGGCTGCTCTTACATCGGATCGCGTTCAAGAATAATAGATCTGGCGGAGCGCCGAGGCTTCACGTTCAATCTCGCGTCACGTCTCAATCGCCGCGGCGGCACCCTTCCTCGGAAATGAGTGTGCGATCCTCCGCGGCTCTGCGTGCCAAAGGCCTCTGGTTCCCCACACCTGCCTGAGCGGTGATCTTAATCTCTCACCCCCGAGAAAAGCACGCCCGGCTAATTAAAAACATACTGGGCCCAATTAAGCTGGTGTGAAACTGCTTTTGATCTCTTCTTTGTCTCCAAAGCTTTAATCACTTTCACAGTAAGAAATACTAAATGATGCTGAGGGCGTTTGGGTTTGGGCTAGAGGGCGAAAAGCTGACAGAACTCCTGAACCACAGCTGCATGGATGTGATTGACAGATTAGTATATGATTTTGTGGATGTGAGTGAGATATTAGCATTTGAGTTCATGGATGTGACTGAGAGATTAGTACATGTTTGCATGAATGTGATTGACAGGTTTGTATGTGATTTTGTGGATACAACTGACTAAGTACTATACGATTGCATGAATGAGATTGAGACTAGTACATGATTTCATGGATGTGCCTGAAACATTAGTATATGATTACGCTGATGAGATCAAGATTTTAGTGTAGGCTGCAGGTATATGACAGGTAGATGTGTGCACAACTGTATGCACGTGATACAGGGAAGTACAAGCAGCGAGAGGCAAATTTTGCATCTCGAAAACATTCAACATCCAAAGGTATGAGCAGAGGTGGCTAACTGCTACCTAAGAGACTCAAGTCTTTCGTCCCTGTACTCCAAAGGCCCGACACTGAGGGATTATGTCGTTTCTCACATCAGACTCCCATACACAGCAGTCACAGTCGCATATGATGACCTGGTGGATCTAAGGCTGGTGTCTTTAAGAACATGTGGACTATTAATAGCGGTATGGAGGCAGGAAAGGTCAAACTGCAGATAGACGGACTTATACATAGCTTCTCCCCATGAAAGATTTTGCATCCCGCTCGGCTCAGGATTGAAAGCCTTCTGCGCTGCTGAGGAAATGGAGACTGGTGGGGCTGACACGTTTGATAGAGCTGACGGCCTCCTGGTTCATCCGTCGGCTTCGTCTTGAGCATTTGTCTGTGCAGAGTAATGTACCAGTATGGAGAGCCTTTCTGTGTAGCGGCCACCGAGTCACGTAGAGGACAGGAAGCCTGAGGGACATGTTCTCGTACTTACATGCGGAGAAACGTGAGCGACGCTGTCAGATGAAAAGAAGCGAGGCTTCTGCTCTTTAGCAGGCAGCTGCTGTGTGCAGCATCCTGCTACAGCAGTGTTAGGTGGAGTCTTTTTCTCCACCCAAAGTCAAACCCCCCTCGAATCGACATGGTTTTGAGGTCCATCTTCCCAATGGGAGCATGCCTTTGAATCAGTCTGTTCTTTTTGGGGTGGAGAAAATAAAAATGTATTCAGCCATAAATTATGCAAAAATTCAGGCGATATAGGCTTCAGGAAAATGTTCAAGTGTTTGTGCTCTCCTGCTAAGACTGTGTACCTCATACAGAAAATCCGCATGCAAACACACACACACACACACACACACACACACACACTGCACTGAGAAACAGGGGATGGGACACCAGAGAGAAGCAGGGATGCTTTCAGCGGTGTGTGTTTTGGGGCAAATACTTCTAGACCTCTCCACCTGTGGATTAACGGTGTACCCTTTAATTGGAGCCATTTGAATCCTGGGGTGAAAAATCAGAGACGTTTCTTTCCGCCCTTGGTTCTCAGTATCAATAAGATGCGAATCCAGGGGTTTAATCAGAACCCCATACTATTGGAGCTCCTGAAAGAATGGGCAAGCCCCCGCCTCACCCCACCTCATCCTAGCTCCTCACAAGTCCAGACACCTCTCTGCACACTGCAGAAACACAAACAGGGTACTTTTACACAGAACAGACACTTGTGTTTATAAATGCTGTTGTGTCTGGATGCTTACTGAAAAAAGCAAGAATGACAGAAACAGTGTGGTGTGTATATATATAATTTATTTAATTAAAAAATTAAAGAGGCTCCCAGTCCCATCCAGTCTAACACAGAGAGTTCATCAAGAGCAATAAAGAAAATAGTAATTGTAAATAATAACTTGAGACTGGATTGGCCCATGCAAAGCTGACACAGTTTAAAGCATCATTCTTCATCTTTTTATTATTATTGTAAATATAATATTCTCTACCTATCAAATGTGAAAACGAAATGCAACATCCAGCCTTTCCTGGATCAGACAGCTGTTCTCTGCAGCAGTCCACCCCAAATGCAAGGTGCTGTGCCCGTGTGAGACAGCTCAGGATCACATCCGCCACTCTGGGAGGAAAACAGACATCAGCGCAGACATTTAATAAATCACTTCTGAAGAGAAAGTCTTGAGTTCTGCTGTTTGCTTTCTGAAAACGGAAAGCATCTCTGCTTAAAAGAGAGGAGAGATGAGAAAAAGAAAAAAGGTTGGGCTGTGCAATCTGTTCTGCTCGAGGAGAGGAGAGATTTAGGCTCGACCCACAGCGTTCCAGGGGACTCAAACGCCCGCACGGCTGCGGAACTTGACCTCCGCCTGTGGATGTTTCAAAAGTGCAACTTCCTCCATGTTCTGCGCGGTGGCTTTTCAGTGTGTCTGACAAATCTCTGAATTTGGGATCAAAGTGCATGACAGACCATGAGTAACACATAATGCTAACAGAAATGACAGTATCACCAGGTAGTTACTGAGTTAGAGAAGCAGAAGAAGATTATTTTGAATAAGAACTACCTCCCTTCGTGTGTGTGTGTTTAGGCACTCATTTTATGTCCAACTATAAATGTCCTTACTTAATAAATGTTGCCTGTATACATTTCCATTTGACATTACAGAATGTTTATGAAGTATTTTAAAGTCAAACTGAAATAGTAACACCTTGATCTGAGAACACATTTCTGTTTTGAAGCATCCAGCTTCGAGACTCACTCGAGTCTAAGTGTATAATATCTGAGCGGTGAGGCAAATCATTGTAGAAATCACCAGTCTTGTGTGAATCGGGTTGGGAAATTCACAGAGAACACACGGAGAAAGCGATCTTAAGAATTTAATTTTTCACTCTGATGGAGAGGGAGGGGTATGTGTGGGGTTGGGAAACAGATGGGGCCTGTGGAGGTTTTTCCGAGTTAAAAAGCTTGCCTAGACATTACAATTAGTTAAATCAGGAAGAAAGGTTTGCTTTTCAAATTGAACATAACGCGAATCCAATAAAGATCCTAAATAATGTCTGCGCGGGGATTTAAGGCTGAATGCTACGAAACTTACCAGATGTGAGATAAATATTCCTAATTAAAGTCACATTAGTCCTTTCGAGAGGGAATGAACAAAACGCTTCTACGGCTGCGTCAGCTAAGCCTTCTCTGTGAATACAGCTGTCAGCAAGCCCAGGGAATACGTATACCTTGAACTTCACATATCTTTACAGCGCTGTTGCTCTGATAACAGAAGAAAATACATTTATATTCACGTTAAAAATCAATTTTACACTCTCCTTCTGTCTGTGGCTAATTTACAGTCCGTATTTTATCGTTGTATTTCAGTTCACCTCGTTGAAACTGTTTCGGGAAAACAGGAGGAATCACAACGTAATGTTAGACTGACACCGATTTTCAATTGCTAAAATAAAGCTCCATCCTTCTCGGCACGTTAAAAAAAAGACGGGAGAAACACTTTATGTGGGATTATACTTATATTTCTTGCTTTAAACCTGCCATCCCACTCGCGAGAAACGCCGCGTTTAGCATGACGACAACCCAACATCCTGGGTTGCGGAGTTTGCCAATGCATGTCACATGTTACCACACAGCTATGAACTCTTAGTATATTACGAATTTCCTTGAAGTCTAAATGAACTGCTTCGAAGCAGCGCAGTCCCAAACCTAATTCACACAGCATATTCACTGAAAGGGACTACTCTGCGACGGCTCTGGGGTTAAGAGAATGCAATAGTATATTTTTAGAACACTGATAACAGCAAACTAACTAACGTTGCCCAACACGACGCCTCTAAGGCACTGGGAAAGCGATCCGGTGGAATGGAGGGGAGGTATAGACTGCACTAAGTTTACGGCAACAGCTCCCTCTATGTGCAAGAAGAGGAATGGCATCCTGTATGCTGGGTGTTTATTTCATCCTAAATGTAGTTGTGATGCTGTTCCGCTTCTTAGAGGTACCTTTTGACTTGAGGAGAGGACAAGAGTGGCATTTGACAGTGGTAAGAGCAGACGTCAATTCTCATTCAATATGGTGGTAACGTTCTGTGTTGGCAGACTTCTGTTCATATGATCAGTTCACAGGCATGACGACAACAGTTGAAAATTGCTTATGATGACTTGGTGCAGATAGATTGTTGGCTGTGGCCCCACTGGTCTACACATTTCTGCAAAAATACACTGCAGCACAATTTGCTCTAACCCGCCTTCCATTCCTACATTTAACCTGCTTTCCTGCACCCAATAAGTGCGGTTGTGTTACCATGACAATTCGAAATCAAGAGTACACTCAAGATTATAAATCAAGTGGGAGCCCATATGACAGAGCGCAACTATGCTGCCTCTGTTCAGTGGCCCGACAGGCCTAAATAATGGATCCTGCATAGAAAATCACACTGATTGCTAGCTAATTTTGTACTCGGTCATAACCATTTTTAAATTACAATAGGTATTACACAAGAGTTCTAAATGTGCTTCTCATTTAGAGTGTTCTGACTGTATTTTCAGAGATGGAAAGTTTGTAACCCAAAGGTTGCTAGTTCAGTTCACTGGAAGGGAACTGCAATTGAACAGTTGGTCAGTAAATACCCAGCTATTTACACCTAAGTGATAATGTGAAAAAAATGTTAGCTATGTAAATTACTCTTGATTAGTGCATCTGCAAAGCAAATGTAATGGTATGGTATACTCAGGATGTCATAAGTATGTGTAGATTCAATCACTGTAAAAAGAGGAGGGGCCAATTACTATTTCTTAGTTGAGATGTGCCACTTGTGGAGAGGCGGGGCTGATGGAAACAAAAACACTCCTGGTTGGAGAGGGGGTGGGGCTAATGCCATAGCGAAGGTGGGGCTTATCCCTCATTGTAGAGGGAGGTGGCGCTAATTTCTGCTGTTGCTCCTGGCCGACCAGGAGCAGTGTTTTAGGGATCAAAACAGTGTTTTCGGTCAAAGAAATTAATTGAAATTATTTTCATTGGTTGAAAAATCTCCACAGAAATCAATGGACCATTTTGAATTCATTAATTGAATTTCACTTTGTTCCCTGAATTGATTGAATTGAGATGGAATTTACCCTAAACCTGCCATCTATGTATAAAATGGCATTTGATGTTGTTATACAGAACACATATAGGGTGACAACGTTTTAAGCCCACTTGAGCGCTTTGAAATATATTCAGTTACTGGCGTTTCTGTGTTACAGGGCATACTGTTGACGTTAGCGGCTCGTTAGCTCTTATAACACATCTGCAGAGTCAGAAAAAAACAGGCCCAAAACGGTCTGATGAGCGACTGCACGCAATAGAGCGCGTTGCGCGCGTCCATTTCCTCCAGCTGTTGCGCGCTCATCTTTCTGCCGAGCATTTATCTCGTCCTCCGGAGGCTTAGCGAAAACACCCCGTTCTCGGAAACAACCTGTTCTCATCCAATTTCCAGCCGTCCTTCAGCCATTGTGCCACACATTAATACAGGCTCGGGGACAGGAGAATTACAGGGAGACCGCTCTCAGGCGGCGGTAATGACACAGCCAACGCACCCTGCCTGTCACTTACCGATGAGGGACGAGAGAGAGCCGCCCGCGCTCCTTAAGCGACGAACACTGCATCTCCTAAAACCCCCGCAGGATTACTGCGCCGCCGATACCAATGCGTCCACACATGGCGATAAAGTCACCCTCGGTGTGTTTATCTCTATATTACAAAGTGCAGCGTCTTTCAGTGCATTGTCTCCTGAGCCTGCAGGGGAATTCCAGACCCGAGCACAACGCTTCCTCACGTGACATTGGGCGCCGTGCTCACCCTTCGTGGTCGTTTCCTATTAACTGTAGCGTTGGCCATCTTTCAGTGTCGAGCGAGCGACAAATAAATAAAGACAATCAGTCGAAAGATTCCCCACAAGAGAAATATGAGAGACTTAAGGAAATAATTTTGGGAGCCATTTCTTAAAGCTATGTTTTTTTTTTTTTTTTTACTTGTTGTTTTTTTGTACTTGTTTTTTTTTTATGAACGTTGGGTTGCCTTTTCATCTATTGACAACCAAGCAGAGAAAAAACATCTTTGTGCCAAAGCTAAAACAATGGAATATTACATGAAAGCCGCCATTTAACACCCTCTAAGCTCAGGTGTGATGCCTTTGGCTTGCACAGAGAGTTGGCCTCACTTTCTCTCACACACACAAACACGCACGCGCACACACACACACACACACACACACATCCATTCAGTATAAGACAGCACAGCACAGAAACCGTCAGTTGAATACTACATCAAGATAACCACTAATTTGTGGTGAACACACAAATTACTCAGACTAAAATATCCAACCTTCTTCATGTGTGGTAGGTAAAAAAAATCAAAATTACATAAAAATCCAGAAGCCAGATCACAGCCTTAGCTGAGATGCTGCTGTTGTCAAATAACATTTTAGCTGTTTGCCTTTTTCTCTCTGTTTTTATCGTATTTAGACAAAGTACAAAATGGCCCGTTCAAAATCAGTAAATGCCCTCTCTCAGCTGGGCTGCAGGTTTGTAATTTGCACCTCAATTCATAAAAATCCCCAACAATCGTCCTGCAAATGATACCGGCTTCCCGACTCCAGTTAGCAGGACGGCCGCTCTTAGGTGGGAAAGAGCCAGGGACAGAGGTGAGGCCTCCCCTCGTGGTGGAATGGTGAGCGAGGGGTCCTCCTCTCATGCTCTCTCTTGATTTGGACACAAGTGGATTGGAGGAGTGTATGGTCGATCATGTTGGTCATCAGTGCATGGAAGAAGTGGACCCTTCACGTTTGGGTGGGGGGGTCTCTCTGCGCTTTCCCTGTCTCCTCTCCAATCAGCCGAGGGTGTTATGGGACAAGGCGGGGGGGGGGGAGTCAGAGGAGATCGTGCGCCTGCCTCCACCTCTACGGCCGTAGCTGGGGGAGGGGAATGGAGTGTCGACATCTCGACATCTCGACATCCCTTATGCATAGACACACATGCACAAACAGACACAGATACACCCAAGGCTGGATTATGCCCCGGGGCCTGGGACTGCCAGGGGCCCTCCAAGTCTCGGGCCATGATCCGGCCCTGGATACACCCACTCACATGCATACACACAGACACATGCACATACATTAACCCTTACACATTCACATGCACACAGGTGTGATCATATAAACACACACAAGACACAAATGTGTATGCTCACACGCAACCACTCACACGCACAGGCACCAACACGGATGCAAAAGACTGCTGATCCACACAAGCATGCACACAAACAACACATACAGGCAACACACCCAACCCCCCCCCCCCCCCCAAAAAAAATGACCCTGCCCCCCAAAGGGGTACTTTTCTGTGTGACAGCAGAAAGGCTGTGAGATCTTTGAATCCCTATTCAAGGAACCATGCACATGCACCCATGCATATCTTCATAAGCTTGGAAGAGACAAGCGCTCCCCATTTGGGACCACTGTCAATCAATTCACACCCTACTGTAAGCCATATTAAGCGGGCCCAACAGTGATGCAGGGACACACATTCCTTACAGTTTCAGTGCAATCAATGCCTGTGCCACATCTTGTGTCATTCCTCTGCTGTAAGATACAGTTAATAAAGAGCCCCGTTGGACTGCAATATTCTAATGTGTGTGAGCACTCAAATCAGAAGAAGGCCCACTTTGAGAGTTGCACTCCACCTTCACTTTCTGGGAAACGTTCCATCATCAAAATGTCAAATCTTACTCAGCTGAAGTACTTTTTTGCCTTTTTAAGAGACATACCCTTTATGAATCTCTCCATTTCCTCTGAAAGGCCTTTTAACGCACAGTAAACCAAGCAAGCTGTGCTCACAGTCCCTGTAGGGGGGGGGGGGGGGGCACCCGAATCAATCGGGTCTTTAACGTTCCCCCTTTAGCATTTAAAAGCCCTCAGCTAACAAGCAACGTACGGACGACCTCCGACCACACCGAGATCGATGCTCGGTCACGTGATCGGCGGGGCAGGCGGCGTTACGCAACAAATGCACGGAAAGGAGGGGGGGGGGGGGGCGATCTGATACCGTTTTTCCCTCACCGCCAGCGTTTTAACGGGGCGAGAAACCGCGCGCGGATGCGAACATCCGGTAGGAGAAAGATAGGGAGAGAGAAGTTGAAACATTCAAAAATGGGAAAAAAGTGCACGAAATCGATAAGCACATGCGATGTCAACACGTACCGTCCGCCCACGCTCAGAGATCCGAGCCGACATCACAGGAGCAAGTACGCTGACCTGTAGGAAAACAAAAGTGAAGCGAATCCATAAATTACACGGAAACAGCTCCATTTCCCAACACAGTGGCTCACACACCCACACGCCTCCTGTTCTTGGGGGGGGGGGGGGGGGGTTTGTCTGATACAAGAAGACATTTTTTTCGTAATTAAAGTTTAATTTTTTCCCTTGCCCTGATTAAAGGAAAGGTTTAAGGTTTTGCAGCCACAAACGGGAAGGGATAGTAATAGCAATAATAATTAAAAAAGGAGCAGAAATTATGTTGCAAAGGTCTCACATTCCTCTCAAATGTCATTCCCAAAATAAGCCTGCATTTAAAAAAAAGCGAACATGGGTGGTATTTAACATGCACGGTAATTAAATATCACCGGGCTACGCTCCGACTGCGTTGCTGCCTCTGTGGATATTTAAATAGTTTAGGGGGCCCTGGAAATATTACACAGTGAGGGGGAACAGCTGGCATGAACTCCAGATGAGAAAATACATTACATTTGTAATGATATACCTGGAATTAGGATGATGCAGAATACAGTGCAGTTTAAGTTTTATTCTTTCAAGGTAATTCATTATCATTAATTAATTACACTATTATCAATTACATTTTTGTAATTATTAGTCTTAGTAGTAGCAGTAGTCCTATACCAATAAGAAAAAAATGAGTAAAGAAGAGTACATGACTAGTTAAGTCCATGTTTTCCTTTGTGTTAAATTTATGGGCTGATCCCATCTAGTACAGACTTATATCTATATTGTTTAAAGGAATATGTTGTAGTATATCATTATGATTGTTAATTATTTAATAGGATTGTTGATTGTTGTATTTATTTATGAAGATATATGAATTTTTAGTGCATATAAATGTCAAAAGATTTCAGACTTTGGAATAATTGAATATAAGAAAGATTTCAGGGCATAAATCATTTACAGGGGAGCAATAGATGTCCTGTACCTTTAGTGTTTATTAAGAGCAGAAGGACTTGGAGTGCCAGGCCTGCCTGAGATCAGGATCATTATGGCAGTCATTTTCATCCGTCAGTCACCCCTGGGGTTATGATTCTCATATCTCTACAAGTCTCCACTGAATGGGTAGAATTTGTACTCTAGTGGAGTCTTTATGTACAAGGCCTCAGATGACCTTCCTGCTCCATATTACAGGCCTAACTGCCTGAAATCCAGGGTCTGTGTGCTCCCCCATCCGAAGTGTAACTGCACTAGTCTCTGATATAATTTTTTCATGTTCCAGATCTAACTGCTCCAAATCCAGACCAAACCAATCCACATCCCCACTGGATCTCAAACAGAATGCTCACCTCCAACCCTCACATCCCTAACCACATCACCCCTAACCTGAACCCTAACCACACTGCATCGCAGTGCTGACATCCCCTGCCCTGTCATGGGCTGAATCTCATCCTGGAAGAATCGACCCTCCCAGCCCCCACCCTCCCTCTCATGGGGCCAATTGCTTGTGGCTCCGCCCCCATTGCTCGCCTCTCCTCTGACAGGGTTAGGCCCTGCGTGCGTTCAAGCACGACGTTTCTGCTATGCTTTATTAACATTCCGCTAGCTCTCGTGTTGGTTTTAACCACGGATAACATGGCAGAGGGGGGGTTCAAATGCCTCTACTGATCCCGTCCCCCCCACCCTGCTACACCATGCTTGCACTGCAACATGAAAAGTCACTTAAAGCTTCCCAGAATATGTGTATGTGTATGGACAATGTTACATCCAAACCCTGTCCCCTTAACCCCTACCGGAACACCCCATGGTGACAGCCCACCCCCTGAGGCAGGCGGAGCTTCTCTAAGACCAACTACGGAGATAGCCATGCAGGACTTCTAGAGCTTTCCAGGACACACCATCACAGTTTAACTCACAGTGGAATGGTGTGGAGGGGTAGGGGGAGTGGTGGGGAGGGGGACCACGTTTTGGATGACAGCACTACAAGCTGTAAAGCAGGCACTCCTGTTTGCTTTCAGCAGCAGAAGTGCCCCATTAGAGCTCTCAATGCATTCACTGAAGTGGAGGGGGGTTGGGGTGGGGGGGGGGGGATATGGGGGGGCCACTCCTGTGTTTCCAGTGACCTTTGGGGCCATTGGAAAAGTTGCGCACACGCCTGGCATTTGCATGCTACGGCAGCTACACCTGCCACGGGAACTGCTCAACGGCAGAGTGCTCAGTCCTTTTCTGTGTTTTTTTTATCTCCCTTTCCGACAATTGTTCATCGAAAAAGAGCTTCTCGTATTACCAAAAGTTCAGGGGGATCTAATGGACGCTTTTTCCTGCAACCCCCCCCACCCCCCCCCCCCCCCCCCCCCCCACACCCCCATTTCACGCGAATGGCCAGGGCTCTGTTTTCTCTCCCACGGGCTTTTCTGAGCGCGTCGTCCGCAATTACATATCAAACCGTTGTGAATTACTCCACACGACAACGGGTCTGCTCATCCACTTACACGCCACGCAATGAATGTCTCTAAATAACAGGGAAATGGACCAGGAAGACGCTCATTGGATATGCTCTCCCCAGAGTAGATACACATTAAATGTTGTATTTAATGCCAATAATTGGACTTCAAAAGGCATGTGAAATCCAAAGGAGTTCGTGTTCAGGCCCACGGACGGAACTTCGGCTTCTTTGGAAGTCTCCATGACTTTTGGAAATTGAGCCGGAGCTCTCGTTAGGTGTTTCTTCTTTTGTCTTTTCGACACCCCTCTGCAGCGTGATTGACTGGAGAAAGTTTCTGATGCTGTTTCCTGAGCCCTGACATCTTCAGTAATCTTCTAATGCACTGTTTTGTGCCATTCTGCTCCTAAGGCACACTTCCTGGGTCGAACATACACTCAGGCTGTGAGACACGGAAGGCCTTGTGTCATAGCTGGCGGTTCAGAGGAGAGGACCGACACATGAGGATTAAGGTGGATGCTGGAGAATCACCTGCTCCAGCCGCTAAGTTGGAGCAGGTGATGTGGGGTCGCTCCCTTGGAGGAGCCAGCTGCTCGAATGTTATGAAGATGCAGAGGGCCGTCTTTTATATCTGTGAGAAGGCTTAGTTCGTTTGTTAACCACAGGCTGGTCTTTTTCAGTGATTTTTTTGAGGCACTCATTTCGTATGTTGCTGTCAAAGTTACACAGCAGGAAGAACGAAGCCCTCCCGCCTGTCATGACTGGTCCTGACCCAGATGCACGTCCAACCTGTCACAGAGAACCCATCTCCAGCTCTCCACCTCAGTAGGCTTCTCTGTGTTCGTCAGTCCACACATGAGACCCCCGCCCCTCTTTTTGCCTCAAGTGCCTCAGTTTCCCCCCAGAGATGCGGGCTGAATGTTTGACCTTCTCACAGCCCCTTGGGGCATGTTAAAAAAGGCAGGCTGTGCTGTCCTGTCAACTTTGCTTTCTCTCAGAGACAAACTACTTCGCTGTGGCACAAACAATCAACAAAAAACACAAGGAACGGAAAAATCAGATTCAACAGAGGGATGAGATTCCGCAGGGTGGCACACAGAAAAATGCTCCAAAGAAAACTGCAATCAAACTATTTTCAGTTTCTAACAACTTCACTGTCTAGGTAAAGTACATCACTCAAGAGTGCAGGAGCAGCACACACCTTGGGTTTCAAACCTGCAACCTCCCTGATTTGGTCCCCTTACCACTTTCTGGAAACACACATCTATGTTGTGAGTCCACAATGCTTCCTTAAGATCAGATATTAAACTGTCCTGACTGTTTGTGGTCATTAAAGATCCAATGGCACTTCTCACAAAGAGTAGGGAGTTTCCCAACGTCCTGGCTAAATTCCCAAATCAGGATCTTTCAACCAGGCCATTTACTGTTCTGCCAGGTCTCTCCCTCAGGCCGTCATTGCCTGAGAGTAGGCAATTGATAGAGAGTAGGTGCTCAATTGACACTACCTGGTAAAATAAAGGTGAAAAATAAATTTAAAATCCTTCCATGCATTAAAATATAGTGCATGGTAAATGCGCATCACAAACTACAGACAAGCAAGGAAAATAGTCTGTGATCAGACCCAATTTTGGTGAAGCCTTGGAACAGATGCTGTGAGTGGAGTGAGACAGTGATAGATCGACAGATAGACAGAGTTAATTCCAGCACCGGCAAGGATGGGATAATTATACCTGGTGATGTTTTCCAACATGGCAGCCAGCCAACATGCCCCCAGAGAAGAATTTGTGTTTGGACCAGCCTATCTGAGATCACTGTGTGAACCCATTGATCGTAGATGTAGAAGCAATAGATTGGATATGATTGAGAGTTAATGCTGAGAGTATGCTAACAACTGCCTGTATGGGCCTTATCAGCCCTGATAAAGGGGAGATGGACTCCCTAATAATTACAAATGATACAAAACACTAATGATGCAGCTAAGGCAACAGCAGCGCTACGTCTGTTCAGTTGGATGCACTTAAATATGTTTGTGATCTAGCCATTCTATATCTATGCCAAATCCAGTCTTGTGCAGCCAGGTAATGCAACTGGGACATGAAATGCAGAGCTTCTGAGGAGTGCTGGGAAACGTATTCATTCATGCTGCCTACATGTTTACCTTCAGGTTAGAGTAGAAAAGCAGAGAATAACTTGTAAAAAATAGGAAGAAAGAAGTTAAGGAGTCTATGATGTGTGGACTCCATCGTATAAACAACAAATCAATGGGAACAAAAAAGGAAAAAAAAAAATCCAGCCAGACTTGGAGGAGCGCATTATGATTTCCCCTTCAAATCAACAGTCTCGAGCCCACGGTTTGACCAATTAGTCTCAATGAGACGTTCATAAGGCAGCACGGCAATCAGCGAGCGGGGGAGACAGGCAGTTTCAAATGAGAGGGTGAGTTGAAGGGTCAGAGAGAGAGAGGGAGAAAGAGAGAGAGAGGGAGAAAATCAAAGACTGTGTTTTAAAAATAGCAGCAGAGAAGGAGAGACGGAGCCTGCAGGAGGCCCGGGGCTTAGGTAGAGCTGATTATGAAGGAGAACAGCGAGTGCTTTTTTCATTACCGATCGCAAACAGCTATCTCGCGCCACCGCTCCTGAAACACCGTGCCAATGGTGCAACAGAAATGTTACGTTCCGTTATGCAGGGGATAGGCGCTTTGCGGCATACATGAAATAATCTGTCACCACCAACACCTCCCCCACTGTCTCTCTCTCAGGCTTGCTTTTAGTCCTCTCACATTCACTCTCTTCCTCTCTTTCTTCGTTTCTCTCTCGCTCTCTTTTCCCTCTCTCACTCACTCTCTTTGTCTATCCTTTCTGCTCCTCTCTCGTTCTCTCCCTCTCTTTCTTTCTCCATCTTCTGTCTTACACACACTTTCTTCCCCGTCTCTCACTCACTTCCTCTGTCGGTCTCCACTCTTCTCGCTCATTCACTCTCTCCTTCTCTCACGCTCTCCTTCTCTCTCATGCTCTTTCTTTTTCCTTCTCTCCCTCTCACAATCTCTTTTGTCTTTCTCCACTGTTCTCTGTCACTCATTCTCTCCTCTCTCTATCTCCTTCTCTCACTCTCTATCACTCTCTCTCTTTCTCTCTCATGATTTGAGCTGTAAAATGTGTTTTTAGACAACAACTTTTCTCTATGAGACAGAATAATGAACAGTGTTGCATGTGCATTAGCAGGGAATTGAAATGCACAGTAGAGCAGGTGAAAAAGAAAAAAAAAGAGACAGGGAGACAGGTGAACATCCCCAAACATGTTCCCTTGAGTCTCTGAAGTGCAGAGTGAATGAGCACTTCAAGCTGTTCATGTCCTTAAACCACGCTGTACAGCACATCCTGTATCTCAGTGGAGTCAGTCTGTCAGTATGTAACAGACATTATTAGCTGATCACTGAGAATGTATGGAGTCAGACTGTCTTTATGTGACAGACATAAGTAGCCAAACACGGAAATATCACACACTGAGAATCTATGGAGTCAGTCAGTCTGTGTGCGACAGACATCAGTAGCAGAGCACAGATGTCGCACACTGAGAATCTATGGAGTCAGTGTGTCTGTATGTGACAGACATCAGAAACCGAACACAGATGTCATACACTGAGTCTCTGAGGACTCAGTCTCTGTATCCATCCATGAATCCTGAAGTAAACTGCTTCCCTGTGACTCACCTGCAAGCAGACAGACATGCCGCTGTTCTCCTCCAAGGTGAGCACGAAGCGTGGAAATGAAGCTAATGAGAAACCATGTTCCTCCTTCACACAGACAAGAGCAATTTAGAGCGTGCTGCGTTCATTCATTTATTTGTCTGCTTATTTATTCATCTGCCGTTCTTACCGGAAAGCACGTGCACTCCGAGTCACTCAGGTGGTTACAGGTCGCAGGGGGAGGGCTGTACTGCAGCGACCCCTTCAGGAGCAGGTATGTGGAGACACATGCACACACACACGCGCGCACACACACGTGCGCGCACACACACACACACACGCACACACACACGCATACATACACACACACATACGCATACACACACACGCGCGCACACACACGTGCGCGCACACACACACACACACACACACATGCACACACACACACACACGCACGCACACACACACGCATACATACACACACACATACGCATACACACACACGCGCGCGCGCACACACATACACACACACACTCATACATACACACACACATACGAATACACACACATACGCACACACACGCGCACGCACACACACACACACACACACACATATGCATACACACACACACACACATACACACACACATATGCACAGTTATACACAGTTGTACACAGTCACCCCTCTATCGTCACATTTAGTTCCACTCACTGGATCACACTGGCTGCAAACAGTGAAAAAATGTTGCTCTTAAACTGTTCTCATTGGTTCTTCTCACGATTCTAAAAAAAAAAGTCCTCCAGGAGAAGCGGAACACAAACAAACAGCCGCCAGCGAGTTGAGCGAAATGGGATAAACGCCTTTTACAAACATAATTCTGCACCCTGCAAAACAGGACATAAGCTCTGTTACATTAAGCTGTGATATTAATGAAGAGATGATGTTTGTTTTGGATGTACTTTGTATTGTAAATTAATAATAACAAGCTCGGCTAAGACAATCCCATTGTGCTGTGGCCAGAGTGATACGTTAATCCGCAATGGGCTTTTTCTGTCTGATAAATTAAAATGGAAGCGAAGAAGTTAAGAGAGTCCTATCTGTTTGTACAGTCTGCGTCAATATTGTCCTTCTTTCCCGTTATTGCTCATTAACTCTGTGTAATGACTGACACCTGTTTTGAGTGATTCAGTCACATGACAAGCCAAAAACAAGCCTTAATACCGTACAATCAAGGCTAATGCACTTTAATATTAGCCATAAAACAAACACCCATGTGTTACTATGGAAACAGTGACTGCTGCAGGGGTCTTACCTCTCGTTCCATGGTGTCCTCGGTAAAGTGAGCGATGTCTGCCCTTTGAGACGGTAGACGAGCACCATCCATCCTCGAGCCAGTTGGCCGGTCGGTTTAGCAATCTACAGTGCAAAAATGAACACACGAAACCAGCGCCACCTCTGGCGAAAAGCCATCACTGCATGCTCAGTCGCCATGCTTCAAATCACAGCCAAGTACATTTCAGAGTAAGAGCATTTCAGAACTCTTCAAACACAGTGCGCATTGGGCTGGATGAAATGTTGTTGGTACTCCAGGCAAACATATGAGCTTAACTCCAAAATGCGATGTAGCTGGTAGACAGACTTCATTTATTCAGCTGTAACTAACAAACATACACTCACATACACAAACATGGGCCCACATCTCAAGTTGCCCCTTACAGTGATTGGCTCTTTCTTGGGGGCCCTGTCCAATCCTATCCTGTGCTCATTATGTCTTCAGGGCATCCTGTTCCAGTCTCATCCAGCTCAATGTCTACACTGAATTGAATCACACATACATGCAATGATTTGTGAATCGCAGGCCTGAACTCCCACGACCTGCACTGTGCTCCATACAGTGGCTCACAGCAGCAGACTAACGCAAAACTCAGCTCAAAGCTCCGAGCTCGGAGCTGAGACATTTCCTGGCGGAACGCCGCTCCTAACACACCACCAGGGCTGCTGTCACCGCTTCCCCCGGATCGCACTAAAGGGAAAACTAAAACGACAGCAACAAAAAAAAAAAACTGATAATTTATGTGCTTGTTTCTTCATTGCTATGGGAACCGCGTTGCTGTGGACTGGGGAGTGGAAAGATCTTTAACGCAGTGAGAGGTAGCGGCTTTCTTGCTGTGCTGGCACGCCAAGTGAAGGGTGCTGTGGAGTCTGTGCAACATTGAGTAACACCGTGCCTAAACAGAACAACCACAATGCCGTGTGCATGCAGGACACCCGCAATGCTTTCGAATTCTGCCTTCATTTTGTGGGTATCAGTGTTAATTGCAATTGAAATGAAATTAGCTAGAATGCACTGATATTGGGTTCTTCAGTAGTTTTTCCCCATTAGTGTTTGGTAACACTTTATTTGCTATGTATGTAACAAAGCTAGATTTTACAAAGATCAGTTAGGGAGCAGAGGAAAGCAAAAAACAACTTTTTTGAAAAATAAAGGCGTATGCTAGTAGGCTTTGTAGATGTCAAGACCAACTTGGAAAGGGTCATACTGTTTACATTTGGCTAAATCCATGCTTATATATGACGTGATTGCCCTGGTCCGCGCTCCCATTCAGTTGAAGTTTAACTTAACGGCTTGATTTCCTCTGCATATTGGGATTATAAACTGCATGCCTTTTGTTTACCCAGCGACTGTATGTATAATCAAAAATCTGCACTGCAATAAAAGGTCATATCAAAGGTTACATTGTGAAAAAAAAAAAAAAAAACGCAAAAATGGAAAACCACCGCTGATCAAAATTAATACATAAACAAACACAGCCACAGGCCCGCATCGCGCAGGCGGACGGTTTAAAAAGCAATTAAAGACTCTGACGTCTGTTTGGCCAAAAATGAATAATTACCCCCTCGGTGAGTGTCGGATTCTGATACATATTTTCATTTGCAATCTCTTATTAGGACAATGGGAAACGTGGGGGCAGACACAGCCGGATTGACAGGACCACGGTTTGGCTAAATGCTAATGCGCTGCGTGACATTTAGCAGCTCTGTGACGGTGCCCTGCACTTGCGTGACTCCACGCCCGCTGAAAGACAGTACCGTGCCCTCGGTAAAGGTCCATCAACCGGAGGGGGGTTTGGGAGGGGGGGTTGGTGGTTTAAGGGGGGGCCCACTGTCCCAACCCCTAATTAGTAGCTAATGGCCCATGGAGCTTATTTCTCTATGGTGCTGTAGAGAGGAAAGGCCCAAGGCGGAACTGCAGACATTTTGTGGAGGCCTTTCAGTGGTTTAGGGTTTGGGTGCTTTCGCATTAAATGGATAGCTTTCAGAGGATCTATGCCCCTTTCTTACCACAGTATGATGTCGAAACCTCCAAAGGAAGTGTTTGGCTGGCCTGTCTGATGGTTGTCTCAGAGCACAATAGGATGGGTACCAAGGTAAACCAAGGGTAAGAGCACGGCATGTATGCTGTGGCTAATTCGCCTGGCCTCCGACTCTCGACTTTCGATCCAACAGAGAAACAATTGCCTGCTCACTGAGGCATGAGGATTAGGGAGCATGAGGGAGTCATTTTTCGTCCTGATGAGCTCTTGGGTCGCCAAAGAATGCTGGCAACCTGATGGACCCTGACAGGGTGCGAAGCGTTTTGAGGGGCATAAAATTCCACTTAGCTAGGAAGCCCCACCTTTTACAATCGTCCCCTGGCTACCTGATCCCAGACCCTCCTCTCACCATGCGCTAACTCTTATAGCGTGCAGTCTCCATCTATGTGTTGGTGTTTCTGTCAAACAAGTTTTACCATATGCACTAATCAGTACGTCATCCTGTTTAAGAACATTATGGGAATGATGAGAAAATGTTATGAGGGTAATTATTCCGCCCATTCCTCTTCAGTACGGGGATAGTAACCTCTGACACAGGTTATTTTTGAGGTCCCCTATCATTCATCTCAATGGCTTGTTCGCTAATAAGGAAGTGATATGATTGGATATGATCTACTTGGTATGAAAGAGCCTTAAAGAAAGTATTAAAGAGAGTACATAACTGTACGTCGTCTCACTGTATGGGGAAAACATCAGTGGGAGGAGGGGAAATGTACAAAGAGAACTAGAGGGAGAGAGACAGAGAGAGAGAGAGAGTGAGAGAGAGAGAGAGAGAGCGCATGCAGTAATTCCATTATTCTCTGCTCACTGAACTCATCCAGGCAATATGCGCAGAAACGGTTCCAAATTGCAGTAAATTATTTGTTGATTTCTCTCTCTCCTTCCCTCTGACTGCTGTAGACATTAGTACACCAGAGATTTGTCTTTTGAGGCAACAAATCAAATTTCACTTTCGCCGAAAGGCCTGTTTGGAATCGCACTGATGCGATCCCATCAGCGAGGGTATAACTCATCCTAGCTTAGCCAGAGCTGTCGGGGCAATCTCTATGACCGGGTTTCAGCTCTCTAAGGCCAGAAAAAAACTCTCGCTCAGGTTTATTATTGCTTATTATGAGTTTGCTACGTTTATGAACTTCTCCACAAAGTTAAGGCATTCATTATTTATGTATTACATTTATATATTTATTTCTTTGGCCCAGCACCTGGGTTGTACTGTGTAATTATTTTATAGACCTCCAGTTGCCTGCAGTGCTCCATTAACGCTTTATTGCCTGCCAGCCTTCAGGTGAAGCTGCAGGGTTTAGCTCGATACCAGTCAATAAACCCATGATGACAAATGTGTTTTTCCGTTCACTTCCATAACTATCTGGTCAAGGGAAACTGTTAAGGTGACAAGCACCATTGGATGGAACATGCTCCCACGAGCCTTTTTCAAAACCGTTGTGACATCAAAGCCCATTTCCTTGTTCCCAGAGTGCACTGCAGTCCTTTCCTCTTACACTTGCTGTATGGAATGTAACAAGTGACCCATCAGCTAAACCTATGACTACCCCCCCAACGAATAATTCCATTTTTTTGCATTGTGGCTCCCTCCCCCGCGCTTGAATAATGGGGATCAAATGTAATCTCAGAATGAGGAAATGGCGGGAGCGAGAGAACCCTCCAGAGCGACAGCCCGAATTACACAAACGCTGCCCTCCGGAGGGGCGCGAAGCAATAACAGTAAAGCTGATGTATTGCGCCGCTCAAGAGACACCCCCCCGAAGGCCCTGCTTAACTGTGTGAGAATGCCGAGGCGCTCTGGATCGATTACGGAACAGAAACTAAAGAAGCGGGGCCCGTGAACGGAGGTGTCAGCAGACACTCCTCTCGGACCATGTCCTCAGACGCGTCACATGACCACAAGGCAGAGAGGGAGGACGGAGAGGCCCAGTAATGATTGGGGTTATTCGCAGCGGGAGTTGTAACATAGTACGCTGGGAATGGATCACATGAAAGTGTCTGGGGAACTTCTGGGATTAAAGTTGTGGAAAATAGGGAGGGGGAGGTGGGAAAAAGGGGGGGCAGAGCTGCGAATGTGACTGTCTGTGTATCATCTCCTCTCCCTCTTTCTCTCTCTCTCTGACAGGGAACGATATAATTCTGGTCTCACTGAAGTCAAGCTGATAAGAAGGCCAGCCAAAATCTACTGATACCAAAGAACTGCCTGGCTCTCTTTCCTCTGTGCTTTACTGAGGGGCTCGGCATATTTCCAGTGGTGTGAATGCTGCCCTGTATCATTCCACCAAAAGTGTGTGAGGGATTGAGGCAATCAGTCCAATTTAAAAAGTGAATGCGTTCCAGTGAACCACTGCAAAAAATAAGATAACACCACTGACCTAAAGATTCCTGTCAGAGAAGGAACAGTCTTGCTTTCCTAACAAACACCCACAAAGAGGCGTGATGGCTTGCTCTTTTTTTGGCATACCACTCAGGAGAGATCTGTGTTTAAAACTTTAAGAAGCTTTGTTTGATATCTGTCAAAATAAACTAATCAATTTATCAGCTGAGAAGCCACATCCAAGCAGTGGCATTCGTCTTTCACCAGTGGCACTTTTCTACCTACCTTTTCTACCTGATAGGATCTTACTACATTAGCCATGCTTTAAAGTATTTATTTATGGTAACTGTATGTACAATATACTGTTTATTACATTACATTTAGCACATATCACTGTATTTATATACAGTAGCTTTTGTTTGTCTTTTGGCTAGAACTTCTTGTCCTCAATACCTTTTTCAATGAAAGGTTACCTGTATGAGATTATGTGATGAATGAATAATGACTTTAAAAAGCATTCAGTCATTACAGTGATCCACAGTAAAGGAAATATAACCCGACAGAGTCCCTGTCCCTGTTTCCCTCCTTGTTTGTCCTTACGTAAACACAGCCAAAGGTATCTGTTCGCAGAAAAACATATTCCCACTGATGCGTGACTAATTTGGGAGTAAATTGACCCCACAGGGAGTATTCAGAGATAAACATTTTTGACATCAAAACACCAAAAGGTGAAGTTTTAATCTGCCCATCGCCATGCACAGGCCCAGAGCCCTCGGAATATGTCTTTCCGATTGATTCAGGGACTGAAAGCGGGTACACGTTTAGCTTCGAGCAGACAGGTCAACTTTTTTCAAACTTGCGGGATGAGATAAAAAAAAAAGAAAGAAAGAAAAAGAAAAACGTGACAACGAAGAGCATTCCCAGAGCTCCTTGGCCTGTTTGCACTCGAAGCATTCCTCTGTGCCCGGTGTTGCTGAGAGCTGCTGACTAAACGCGCTGATAAACTGACCCGGCGCATCCCGTCGGAGGAGCCGGCGACATTATTATGCCCGGAAGGCTCGCACGCCAGGCCCTTGCTCGCTCGCTGTCATGACAGCGCTCCGCGCGCCTCCGACTACGCTTCCACCCGGCTAATCAGCCACATTATTGCAGCAACACCAAAGAACTGGCGAGAACATCCGACAAAAGGAAGCTCTGTTTAAAAAGCAATTACGGTTGTGGCCATTCAATCAATTTCAGTGAGCTAGCCAAATTTCTCAGCACGCCGGTGGCGGCGTCCTTGGAACAGCCCGTGTGCTCTGTGCTCCTCTGCGTGATGGAGAAATTTCCGCAGGACATGTCTCAAAACTTAAAGTAAATTGTAGACGACTGCTAAGCAACAGTGTTTCAGAACTTCCTTAAATCGGTCAAAGAAGTGTAGGCGCTGGAAGCAAGTGGATTACTAACACTTGAATGGATGGAATAAATCTGAATAGCCACTCCATATAAACCACCACTTTGTAATTATACAAATAATAAAATAAATGTGTGCGTGTGTGTGTGCTTGAATGTGTTAAACAGAATTTAAGGAATCAATTTTGTTAGACTAGATTGTGAACCATTATTACGATTAAGTATATACGGTGTCTATTTAAAGCACTTTAATGCATTCAAAAGCCTTTAATGCTTTTGTGGGTGTCATATGATCAAAACTGGATTAGAGAAGTTTTGCGTGTAATATAATTTGTGCTTTTTAATAAGCAAATAATTCCGATAAAAAATAATAAAACATTATGCCAAGCCAATTAGTAATAAATTATAATCTTTTGATAAATAATCTTGTGTTGACAGCCGGGGGGGAATTGTGCAATCAAACATTAATTATTCATATGATAATTAAGTTTAAAGGCGTCAGCGTCGCACTCTGGAGGTTTGTGTGGAAGAGTTGAGGCTACAGAGGCGAGTTCCAGCAGCGTGTGCTTCATGCGTTCTTCTGCACCGGGTACCCTTTGCATCACCGCGTGAAAATCCAGCCAGCATAAACACGGAGGAAGCGCGTACATAAAAACCGCCCCAGATATGTCACCGAGGGACTAAAAGCAGCAGCATATGCTCCAAAAGCAAGGATATGAAATGACTGATCTTGAACAAATAAAGCTCTGAGTAACACCATTCAAAATAACAGCGCTAAAGCAGCATTATTTGAAGGCTGTGTTAATACAGACGTGGAAAATGAGAGTGCCATCGTTGTTGAATTCGATCTTTTTCAACTAAGTCTACGGTCTTCTTGCTTTGTGGGTATTTATATACTAGGAAATGAGAGCTTTTTTCGGTCACATTGTGCTTCCCTCAGATTTCTCCGTGAGTCGATGAATTATATATACATGAATGCCTCCCGTTCAAAAAAAGTTGGAGAGTTAAAGTACTTATTTGGATGTATCGCCCTGGCCATACATTCTGGTGTGGAAGACTTTAAACATAGCACGGACAGCACGAGCTGTGTTGGTTAATCCGCCTTTCATTGTATTATTTTATGCCTCAGGCTATGACGCTTTTCGCTGTCCTTATAGCATACAGTCGGATACATATAGGCACTGTTTTGTTATAGAACGTTCTCTCATACCAGATAAAAAATGTTCAAACTAATTAAACTGCCTAACTATCTTCCTGAGTAGCCAAGGTTGTCGTTGCTTTCGACGCGGAAATTCAGGAGTTAAAAGAGGATCCTAACAGATGATCGAAGACATCGGTTATAACCTGGCATTTAAATACTACAAGCTGACAAATGAGGAGGAAATGTTTTTGATGATATGGGCTATTGATGGGCTCTGTATTGTACCAGAGCTGCTGGTAGAGTTTTAAGAAGAAGAAAATGTACAGTGTTTTGTAAGGGGACATGCAAAAAATGGGATTTAATTCATCATACGCTTCATGAGTATATGCTTGAAGAGTACTCAAAAGTCTATTCTAAAATGCGAAATTCTCGTTTGATGGAACAGGTTCTGAAGTGGCATGAATAAATGAGCAAATCAATGGTAAAGGAGTATGAAGAGAAATGGGGTTACATGTAAACTGATGAAAAGCCTGAGGAAATATGTTTGTAGTGAGCAGAAAGGGCTAAACTATATAAGAACACACAGGCATGTATTTAGTGAGTGACTTACAAAAGTGAATACAAGATGTATCTAATGAAGTGGCAGGAAAGACTTACATATAGGACACCATTGACTGTGTCTGAACATGTATCAGCCCCTGGTGCTGAGATAACTAGTGTGTACATGTTTCAATACATGCAATACATGTGTACATGCTTCTATGCAATGTAAGGTATGCTGTGGTAAGATTACAACATACCTAACTGAACAACAGTTACATGTCCAACAATAAAACTCTAACATACCCTACAGTAAAATTTCAAAGTACAGTAAGAGTACGCAAGAGGGGAAGGAGAGTTCAAGCTTGGGCATGGGAGCTGAGGTACAGTCTGAAGAGGTGGGTCTTTAGTCTGAGATGGAAAATGGCCTGAGACTCCATGACCTGGATGTGTGGCTAAAAGGGGAAGGGGACAGCCAGGAGTCCTGAAGTTCCAGAACAGACTGTTTTAGCCAGTATGCAGAGCCTGATGATGGACTAAAGGTAAGGGGGAGCCATTCTCCTTCCCTCTCAGTAGGCTAACAATAGCTTTTTAAGTGGATTAGAGCTGTTACCGGTGGTCAGTGGAGGTAGATCAGGAAGGCTGAGACGTGGGTAAATGTGGGGAAATGTGGACCAGCCAAGCAGCAGCAGTCTGCATCATCATTGGAAGGGTCCTACTGATCACCATTGCATGAATACAAATACAGTATGCCCTCTGTATTTATTCAGACCCTCAATTAAACAAGAACAAAAAACATGGTATAAGAGAAAAAATGTACAAATTGGATCATTTTTAGGCACTGGGTTGCCAGGTCTTGTAACAAAAACCAGCCAAATGCTTAATCAAAACCAGCCCAATATGCCAGAAAGCCAAACACACGGCTGCCAGTTGAGCGTGCACTCCTGTGTGACGGCCAATGTGTGTCACATGATCCTGTGTTCCAGCCAATGAGCCCAATGTGAGTGTGTCACATGAGGGCGTGTACACACACTGGTATACAGTGCAGGAGATCAGCGAGCTGTACGCCATGCCACACTGAACCTCACGCCACTGGAGTGGAATCATTTTTATTTAACATCAGTGTTGTTGTTATGAATGATTTAGGATATTTATGTACAGGCATGTAAAAAGCTCAAGCCTCAGGCAAAAAGGAGAGCTTAGGACAACATTTTAAAGGTAGTCCAACTGGACGGGAAAACCGCTGACCCGGCAACACTTCAGAAAGCAGGAAAGCCAGCACACACACTGAAATGATAAAAAGTAAGCACTTTATTCAGCTCAAACAAACAGCAACAAACTCAAATACCCACACAGATGTGTGTGTGTGTGTGTGTGTGTGTGTGTGTGAGTGTGTGTGTGTGTGTGTGTGTGTGTGTGGGACAGTGACCTTTTCTCACTTTCCTTCCCACTTCTTGGTCTCCATCATATGGTGAATCTGGACTTTGTCACATGAAGCAATCATTGGTGGCACATTTAATAAACAGTGTGGATGTAGATTGCTGTAAACCCCTTTATGCATTTTGCATTCACATGCTTCAACACGTAAGGAAAATTAAAACTTTGTGCATACTTTAGCCTTTTAGCCATGTTCCGCTTTATTAACAGAGACAACCTCTCCACACCACATCCTTTCAGTCCTGACTTCAGGACGACCTTGGTGCTGTTGATAGATGGACGCAGACACCTGAGCCCTCTGCCAGTGCTGTTGTCAACTCCATGCTCGTCTTCTTTCTATTTATATATTTATATTTACATTCATTTTCAAGTATTGCTCATCCTTCCTGAGCAGATTATGGGGTCGTCCAGGGTTTTTGTCAATCAGACATGATATTTTTCTGTGCTTTATAAAGCTACAACTTCATTCAATTTTTATCTGCCTTATGGAAGACAGAGATAAAGACTGTTTTATACAAACAACAAGATATACACAGCCATGCATTGTAAATCACACACACACACGCACACACACACACACACACACACACACACACACACACACACACACACACACACACACACACACTTTTGAAGTATTTTCTCCATTTGCATAATCCTAAAAATACTCTTCACTGCCAACAGGTATGAATTCAATCATTATGCTGTCCCTGTTGTCCTTAACTGTCACTATTTGCTATTGTCCACCAGTCTTTTTCTTCCAGTGTTTCTGCCTCATTTGCTGAAATACTCTGCATTTCTGTGTTATATATGTGTACACGTATTACCATTTTCTGATCCCAATTTTAAACTAGTGTCTCTGACTTGCGGGAAAACCATCTTTAAAAAAATGTGGATTGCCTCACAGAATGATTATTTGAATGTTTATTTGCTGAAATCAGAGCATGAGTAAAATAGAGAGAACAAAAAAAAATGCTGGAATGAAAATCAGAGCATGATAAAAGCATGTTTGATTAATTCGCTGGCTTATGTAGAGGTGTACTGCCTCTGGGAGGGGAAAAAAATGCAGACTCGCTAAATTAGCAGAATGCGATTTTCATTTAGGTCACTGAACTGAGCTCTGCTGCGAGCATCTGAAAACGCACAGCCCCAGAGGTAATGGACGCCAATGACAGACATCACATGCGCACCGTATCAAACGATAGCACCTTGTTATGTGCAATTAACAACAACCACAAAAAAAAGGACATGAGGAAAAATCACAAGCTTTGGTTCTGGAGAGGGGTACAACACATGGGCAGGTCTTACTTTATGAAACCTTTATCTGTGCTCAGATCATCCCATACAGTAGTGATAATGCCTCTCCTCATGGTGCTGGAGTTAATTCACCAGTCTGTGAAGTTACGTTGCATCCATTGCCATTTGCAAACAGAATTGTACCAGATTGTTTCGAAAAGCATGACAGTGACAAGGTAGCGTAAATGTAAATACTGATACAGGATTATGAGTGACTAAAGAACGCACTGATGAAATGACAAATAATGTACATAATGATACATAGATGATAAACAACGATAAGTGTAATAATACTAACAAGGAGAAACCAAAAGGGATCAGAAGTTGCAACAAAATCACAGCACAAAACAATTCTGCCTTCATCTTTAATTCCACTCCCTAATAAATGTCTGCACCATGCCACAGGCAAAACCGATACAATAACTCCTCAGAGATACAATAAGATAGCTGTAAAACAAAACTTGAGAACCACAAAGGGAAAACAATTATTTAATAATATATAATAATGATAAAAAGGACGAACCACTTCTTTACTTGTTAAACCCACATTAGAAATTGCAGTAAAAGAAGTGTTGAAGTAGTCTTCATACTGCAGTGATTTGTATTTGGAACCCTTGTCAGATCATGTGGTTTTTATGTTGTATGTGCATTTAACTTGAAATTGAAACTGAAATGCTTGAACATGTTTGTATGTCTTGTTGGGTGCAAATCATGCTGAACAAAATATAAGCAGCATGAACATAGGTCTACTCCAGACACAGACAGAGACACGCACGCACGCACGCATACACACACAGTTACTAAATAGTACCTGTCACAGTTTCTGACTTGGACCCGTTTTTAACTTATAGAATGAGAGAGAAGTGGAGGTGCATTGAGAAGTGAGACAGAGAGAGGAGAAGAGGGAGTCATAGACCCAGAGAGAAACAGAGGCAGAAAGGAAGAGAAGGAGTCATAGACATAGAGAAGTAGAGACAGGCAGAGGAGGAGAAGCAGTCATACGGGCAGACAGAAATAGAGACAGTGAGGGAATGATATGGGAAACGCTCCCCAGGATTCCTCAGTCACACAACATGGCTGCACACTGTGTAACATCGTGAGGTAAACATTTTCACCTCCAATGCAATTATATTTAATGCCCTCAGAGGCTCAATGAGACAACATCCTCCTTTTCCTTCCTGCACTGGCCTGCCCCATGACCATCAGCTCTGTCACATGGCTGTCACTCATGTGACACATACATAGTACTGTGTATCTAGTGCAGTTGTAATCATATTAGAGCGAATTTACCATTTCCATATTTGAATGCTGTACTTCAGATCTCAGTCTTAGATTCAGGAGCATTATAGCTCTTAAGTTTTTTTTCACAGTACTATTATTGCTCTTTGCCTTTAGGTTTTGAAATCTTGCCTATTGTAGCACTTAGTCTAATCTTAAGTACGGCACTGGGTATTGTAGCATGGTGTGACATAATGACTCCTGCTCAGATGTGGTCTGACATTTACTGTACATTCTGTTGCTCACATGGTCTTATTACATGCATTTATGTGCCTTTGCTTTGTTAGTCACTCTGGATAAGAGTGTCTGCCAAATGGCTAAATGTAAAATGTAATTACATTGCACTTTCTCAACTTGAGTTTAATAGCTGCAGTTCACTGATTTGCTTCTTGTTTCTATTCTCCTTTAAGGGGGGAAAAATCCCAGTTTAACTTCTCCGGAGCACAAGATTCTGTACTTGTGGCCAGGTGAAGCTTCTGCAGTATAACACCTTCTTCCAAGCATCCTTGGTTTTGTCATTTGTAGTGCTGTTAATGTACCATTGTTATTGGTATTACATTCAGTAGCAGAAGATCAGACTCTGTCTCTGTGGATGATTAAAGTTGAACACTAAGTACCAAAACTGATGGCTTTAAGCTGATGTCTGTAGACCATCGGACCTGATGTCAGTAAAGAGATCATCACGACCCCACATGTGTAACACCCAATCAAACCATTATTTGGATAAAATCAGTTGGTGAATAATAAGTGAACAGAATAAATATTTGTCTGTGGTGCATTTTATAATTGAATCTGTGAGAGGGTTTTCAAATACAAATAAAAAAATCATTCAAAAAGTTTCATTTATTATGTATGTTGCAATTACAAGAGCAAATGCAACCTCCAGCCACAGTCCACTATATGTTCATTCAAATGGCCTGCTGTGGGAACAGCTGTTTAGAAAGTGAAAATTATTTAGCCGCAATCACGACAGTCATCTCGACCAACACAACCATGCCCCCACAAATACACTAACTATATCAGGCTGCAGTACTCATTGTCCAATTACTCCTCTGCAAATTGAATGCACATCCTAAACGATTAGCTGTAGCACATGCTAATAGTTAACGATTCACTCGGCTATTATTTATTTATCTATTAAGTACATTTATTAAATCACTTTGCCTGGAAGCACATCTCTTGATGGCTTTCAGCTGCAGAGATCCAAATTTCCATGCCCTTTAATCATCATTGTGTGTGGGACGAGGCAAAATGAATCAGCACGCGAGTCAATAGCCCAACATGCCTTTCATTGCGTTGCCTTTCTAGTGCAGGTTTTGCAGTTAACAAAACTATAAATAGTCTTTGTTTATTTGTCAGCAACCAGGAAGCCAGGTATAAGTGTGACAGGAAGGCAAAGAAGCTGTGTTATCATGTTTAAAAAAGAGAGCACATTGGGGTATTTTATAGGCATGCTTCTCTATACAGTAATCCACCATGCAATTCTTTGCAGCACTGATAACTGATTGTCTCCTGGCTGCAGAAATTTACTGATTTTTTTTTTTTTTTTGCTTTTCTCCTCAGGACCTTCTGTTGTTATTAGTATTATAATTACTATTGTGATCCAAGGTCAGTAGTCACCAAACCATCTCCAATACTGTATGTCAAGAAGCAAACAATTAAACAGCCCAATTAACAGGATGAATCTGTGCCTGTTTGTAGTACCTCTTAGACAGTGACATGTTTGAGTTTTCACCATCTAACTATAATGGGGGGTGCAGTAATGAGGGCCATGCCAATTAATTTGAATTAGTGGTCGAACAAATGTGACCAGTCCAAAGAAACACCTCTTGTATTCATGCAGCGTAAATATGACTATTCTAAATATGACCACTGCTACTCTATGGGCAATGTGACATATAGTACACCTTTTTTTTACAGCGGCAACTGGCACGTCCATTATAACTATTCACATTGTGATTTTGTCATACTTTTTTGTGATGGTCACATTTATTTTCATGGAAGCAGGAGACGTGCTCCCATAACCTCATGCAATGGAATGTAAACTTTAAATGATAGGCTGTTCCCTGGCCACTCCCATCGTTAAACTTGGCTCAGTCCCAGAGCCAGAGCACTGTAATGAGGCTAGGACAGGCAGAATGATCAAGATAATATTGAACATAACAGGCCTGAAGAGGTTTTTCCTGTCTCAGTTTGTCTCTCCTACGCTCCAAAATGGCGCCTATCCCAGACAGTGAAGAATTATGCTGTTGGTGCTACAAACCAGTGTTTCTAGAGCTGGACTGATCACGTCTCACTCCCTCTAGCATCCAAAGGCATCTCTTTGTGTGAGCGGTTCTGGGCCTCCTGTGGCATCAGGACACCCCCCCCCAACACTGTCTCTCCTTATGCAGCTCAGAGAGACGCGCAGAGACAGGCAGCTCCCCCAAGAGACGGCTCTGCTTTTTCACACCAACAGTCAGGGTATGGAGCGGGAGAGGACAAGCTGATCCTGGATCAGGGCTGCAGGGGCGCTCCCTTCCTGGACAATTCACAGGCTTCCCATTGTATAGCCGGGTCGCCGCAGGGCCCAAACGTCACGGATATCTTCTATAGTGACACACTACAATATTGGCATGGCTGACCTAGTCAGAATCCATATACTGTATTCTCCCTCTCTCTCCGTCTCTCAAATACACCAGCCATTAGCTTCCCTGGTGTGGTGCCTAAATCAAGCCTGTATGCAGCAGCCCATTTACAGTGCTCTAGCATGCCCTCCTGTGTATGGCCGCGTGGGCACACAGCAGGCATATATTGGAATATTTAGGATGGTTCTGGAACCTCAGGCAAAGCCATGTCCATCTCATTGCCAGTGCAGACAACCATAATTCAGTCCTCTGCGAGGCCCTGACAGCTAAGATGCTGCAGTCATGTCCATGAATCGGAATAGGGTTAAATAGCCATTGATTGCCACCTTACCTCAGTGATGAATGAGTGTCAGCTCATTATACTTTTAACCAATCCCTGACCTTATCAAACCTTATTACAGACATGTAAAAAAAGACAAGGTGTAGGCAAAGGGTTAAAAGTCCAGCTGTACCAATGGAATTGTGCATTGAGTCAAAATAATTAGACCAAATCCTAAAATGAAAGTTTTGAGGTTAGCATTGACTGAACATAGGGAAATTGTACAGTAATGACAGTATAGGTTACAAGAGGAAATAAATGTATAGGTTATTATTGAGTGGAGGCTAGGATCCGAAGCGGCTCAGATGGTAAAAGCGCTTGTTTCAAGTACAGGCTGTACCCTATGGCCCTTGTTCGATTCCCACCGTGTCATCAGCTGACGATCATAGCAGTAGAATAAATTGGCTTCGTTCCACCGAGGACATGGGGGTGGGTAGGTCAGTCAAGAGTTTATCTATCCTGTTGCTCATTAGCGACCCCCACTGGTCAGTAAGGGTGTTTGGTGTCTTTCTGTACAAAGTTACAGATGAGGTGTCTTCTTTTCCTGTCTTCCTGTCTTCCAGGTTTGGCATTGGGACTGCGGTGTGTAAAGAAGCAATGCTTGGTATCATGTATTTCTGAGGAGGGCGTGTGACTGTCTGCACCCTCCCAGATTGTCTGTGGTTGTTGCCATGACACAACTGGGCATTCCAAACTGGGAGAAAATGGGAGAAAGAAAGTATTATTGAACAAAAGCATTTGCTACTGGTCAGGTTATAATCTCTCCATGGGGGGCGATAATTGAAATGTATAGTAATAGTCAATTTGTGCACACACAAATAAAAGTCTATAGGTCCCTGACCACGCACCCTCCCCCCATTGTGATGTCATAATATAAAGTCCATTTTTAGCCTCAGGGGGCTTGTGTGTACAATACCAGGCTTACTTATGCTTCATGGGTCTGCACTCGTTAGCACTGGGGGTTGTGACCTCTCCTCTGTAGGGTAGACAGCCCACTGTCCCCCAGGGGTCTCCGAGGACTCAGCCACTATCTCCCCTGCCTCACACATTCTTGCATTATGGGCAACTATCACCTGCTTCTACAGTAATCCCACCTGAATACATCTCTCCCTTCACCCTGAGTATGTGCCACATGCAGTCGTACTGTGGAGCGTGACAGCACATACTGAACCCATTCACCCCCCCGTATGGCTTTGGCCCCACAAAACTCACACTGGCAGGTTTGCTATGATTTGTATAATGTAGAAAAATTTGTCTGGAAAGAAACTAAGGCACTGAAGGAAGATTCATCTATATGTGGTCTTCTTAAATGCATTCCCACATCATAAAAGCGCAGGCCGGCCCTATTTTTCACTCTCTCCAGCTAATTAATGTGACTCTGGGTAGTGGCTCGGCAGCAAATGACTCAGACAGAGAGGGATGAATCTGTACAAACAGCACCAAGGCCTCCAGGCTGGGGGGAAACAGCAGGGAAAGGGGAGGGGGTGTAGACAGTCGGTGCGGGAGAGGAGCGGGGTGACACTGGCGGCTCGGCCTGCTGCTGTTTACCTCTGTCTGAGGGACGGCGAGTGACACGGGCGCACCTCAGACGAGGACGCAGGGAACGGCGCGTGTTCGCATCCGAGGATCCGCTAATGCAGCCATCTCCACCCGTCAGAATTATTGCCTTTGTTTGTTGTTGTATTATGTGCTCAAGTAATATATATGGAAATTTGCCAAAATAATGAATCAAACGGAGTGGAGCGGAGGGACAGGTTATGGCCGAACTTCTTGTGTTTGTTCGAAACGCTAAAGCAAGTACACGTCTGATTTAGCTCCGTCATGCTAATAAAGCCTCCCTGAATCAGACTTAATTGAACTTGGAGAAGAGAGAACGAAAGAGACAGACTGAGAGGAGGGCGAGCAATAGGGCGAGACAGGTGTGCGTGTGTGTGCGTGTGTGTGTGTGTGTGTGCGTGACAATCAGTCTCAGTGTTTCTGACTTAGTCTTAGGTGGCTACTTCACTGACTGATACAGTTGCAGTCAGTGAATCTTAGTCTTTTTTGGTCTGAGAGTCAGTCTTTGTCTCTGGGTCTCAGCATCTGGGCCACTGGTACCTCTACCTCTGATGCTTCTGTGACACAGAGAGTGCAGTGCTAGGTGAGTTACCCACAGTACAGACTCTGGACTACTGCAGTAGCCTCTATAGAGTATTGCAATAGACTGTGCAGGCTATTATAGTAAATGGACTGCATTTATATAGCGCTTTTCTACTCATTTGAGTACTCAAAGCAATTTACAGTTATATGCCTCACATCTACCTACCAGTGGCAGAGGCTGCTATACAGGCTTACCAACTGGCCACTGGGAGCTGTTGGGGGTTCAGTGTCTTGCTCAAGGACACTTTGACACTCTGCCAGGATGAGCCAGATTCAAACCAGGGACCTTCCAATCCCCAGTCGACTGCTCTACCTCCTGAGCCACTGTCGCCCCCTGTAGTAGTCTATATAGAGTATTTTAGTAGTCTCAGGGGACTATTGCAGTAGCCTCTATAGACTATTGTAGTAGCCTCTATGGATTACTGCAGAAGCCTCTATAGAGTACTGCAGGAGACTCTATGGATTATTGCAGAAGACTCTGTGGACTATTGCAGTAGATGATTGCGCCCCTCCTTCATACCCCACTTCCTTTCCACCATCTGTCCGCTGACAGATCAAGGGGCTTTGCCTTTCTCACCGTCTCATGACTTCAAAGGCACCCAAATCTGTTTTTCTCCCCTTCCCGCTGTGTCCAGACCTCCACCGGAGCGGTGGCTGTTCCGGAGAGACGCCCCGCGCCGCCGTTCCCCGTCACCCCCCGTCCGTTCAGCGCCCTTCCCCTCCCCCCCATCACCGGCATCCTCAAGTGATCCACAACCCAGAGCGTCAACGCGGCTCCTCACCAAAGGGCGCTGGGTATCCCAGAGATCCTCTTTCCATGTATGTATGAGTCATGTGTTCTTTAGGCAAATATCATGTGATTCACATTTTCCTGAACAAGTGGATTCAGTATTGTACGATGTGTAGACACAGCCCACTATGTTGACAGCCTCCCATCTAAGGCCCTGACCATGGGAGCCACAACGGGCTCAGACCCTGTAAGCCGTTGTATGGGCAAAACAGGGTGCAAGATGGCATCCTTTGCGGTCACCATGGTGCAATCAAGCCGTTACACACCCTCCACTGCGTTGTAATCGGGCACCCCAGAAATGCTCACTGTGGAGTTGGACCAATGGAGGGGCGCAATTACTTTGCTTCCAGTTGAAGCAATCAGCCACCAGCCCCGATTGCTCAGTCTTCCACAAATGGACAATAACTGGTGGCGGAGTGGCTGGATCTCATTAGAGGGGGTTTTGAGCTGCATCGGCTGCCCATGATCGATAGCACACTTATTACAGCCACGTCGGGTACCCACCGCCCCCACCCCCCCCCCCCCCCCCCCCCCCCCCACCGCCTTGGCCTCACACCCGCAGCCTCAGTGCCCATCACAGCCTCTGCAGGGTCTTTGTAGTCTCAGATACTAGTTAGCATTAGCTGCTGAGGCCTTCCCTCTGTCCTTGTGAACAGAGTGTTTGCAACCAGACCCCGGGCAAGCTCTCTGTGCTCCGTTGTTCAGGCTCCCCCAACAACACCCGAGGGCCAAGAGAAGAAGAGTTTCATTACATTACTTTCACTTAGCAGGCACTCTTATCCAGAGTGATTTATGCAGCAGATAATTTTTACATGCTATCTATATAAACAGCTGGATATTTTCTGAGGCAAGTCAGGTTAAGCGCCTTGCCCAAGTGTACAATAGCGGTGCCCCCACTGCGGAATCGAACTGGCAACCTTTGGGTAACAAACCCTCTTCCTTTACATCATATCATGCTGCTGCTCAGAGCTAGACATTTAAAGGGCCACCAGCAGGGAACTAAAAGTATTGTATGAGTGTCAGGCAGTGTCCAAATCGATACGGGCGATCAGTGTGCAGAGAGAAGGCAGCTAAATGCGCGTACCGATGCAGAAATGCACTTCACTCGATTTCCGATCTTATTTTTAGTTTATTGGGTGCTCTCTACAGTTCTGGGGCGGGGCCAGACCAGCTTGGCGCGTGTGCCATTTCCTCCTGCAGTGACACTCTGCAGATTCAATCAGAGCGGATCTATTCTGCTCTCCGACACGTTTCTGTCTCACGTCAAAGAAACGTGATGGCAGCAAAGAGGAGTTTAGCGAGGATGCTGTTTGCAGACGCCTTCCTTCACTGTCAGCTCAGTAATGCTAGGCTTTATTAAGCAACTGACTCACCTGGTATGTGATGGGACGTCAGACACTGCCCCCCTCTATAAAAAATCAGGATCAGTAATATAATTCAGGGTTTTAAACAGAACTCGCTACGTGTGACATGACACCACACGCCCTCCATATCAAGATGATCGGATTACAGAATGAATTGAGTGATTTAAGAAGCTATTTCAGTGTCCGTAGGTGATGAGAGATGTTTGGGTGAGGCACCGATTCTTTGTGTCACACTGCCCTCTGCTGGTGAACACCGAGAAATGTCCTGACGTGTCTACAGGACATAAATATGTTGCTGTGAATGGTGATGCAGTCAGTGATGTCTTGCCTGCCTTTCACTCAAGGGTAACGGTAGCTACCCTTTTAATGTACAATCCCATGTTTGAATGCTCAGCACACATGCACATTGTAAACACTCTCCAGTAATTGCATTCATTATCACATACACACACACACATACACACACACATACACTCCTGACTTTTCCCCTGTATCAAATTCCTCATTCAAGCCCCTGCTGAAGGTTTTTATATTTTTGCTAAGGAGCTTTACCTTACTTTCTCTTTGGGGTCCAGGCTGGGATCTCTGTAGAGCTGCTCTGTGACAAATTCCATTTTTAAACGTGCTACACATATATAAAAGAATTGGAATTGACTTTAATTGATGAATGAACTGGTACATTTTTTCATTCAGTTCAATTGAGAAGCAAGCCTGGGGTCAGGGAATACCTTCATGTTCTTCTCCTAATTGGCCCTGGCTTATTTTCAATTCCCTATGCACTGTGTTCACCACATTGTGACAATTTCCATTATAGAATTCAATTGATTTATTGGTGTATTGACAGATTTATCCTCAAACCTGAGGAATAAAATCTTGTTACCACACAACACTGATGCAGGAACACAGAGATACAGGCACACATTCAGAGTCAAAGGGAATATCCTTGGGAGAGCGGTAATTACAGCAATGAAAACAGTGAATAAACACTAGGAGATTTCACAATACAGCATTGAAAACTGCACTGTTTCAGACTGAACTGTTCAGATACGTGCCTACATGACCACCTGTACAGTACATTATCCTTCCAGTGTTCCATCTAACATCTAAAGGATCAAACCCAAGCCTCGCACAGTGCTTCACAGGGTCCTGATGGTTGCAGAAACCTGATGGAAAAAAATCACCGGCTCACTTCACAGGCTTAGCATTTGCTGTCACGGCATCACCGGAGTGTAAAATAAACTGCGCACCATGAGAGGGAGCGTTATTGCCTTTTATATAAATGTATTCGCCTTTGTGTAAACCGTGCCGCGCTGATACCACCCATAAGGCGAGTCAATGGTGTGCCTCGCTCCTGAAATATGGGTCAAATCTGGTCACGTTGCAGCTTGGCGAGGGATAGTGTACCCCATGCCTGTGCAGCACAGAGCTTTTTTGGGTGCCCTTTGGAAATGACCACGATGATGCTGAGGCTTCAGGCCTCGTGAATTCTTCTGTCCCATCTATACTCATTTGGACACACATGATCTCTGCACGGCTTCAAAAGGCAACAGAATGAATAGGCAATCTCGACAGCCACGATAAATAACCATTTTCCACTCCCTTCCTAATAATCATCTTCATCATCGTCTTCTTCTTCTACTGCTACTTCTTCTCCATCTCAATATCCCTTATCATTATAAGACTACAAATCTACCAGTATCCTTAACAACAATTCTGTCCATCTGTCTATCCTGCCTGGATAGTCTGAAGTTCATCAGATTCAATCAACTGCAATGCCCTTAGTCAATTACAGACTTCTTCCTTCGGCATACAAAGCACTGTGAATAAGATTACAGCTGTGGGTATGTGTTACTTAAGTAGGCTACAATATGCCCTGAGAGAGTCTGGCTGTATTATGTACAACTAGTGTTAAATCCCTCTGTGTGCGTCGATACAAGGCACATTATACCTTTGTATACATAGCCCTCTGTGTGCTTTGATACAAGGCACATTATACCTTAGCATACATAGCTGGGAGCTATGTTTACTGAAAGCTGCAGCTGCAGTGGTGCTGAACTCTGCTGTTCTCTTTTGTCACTTCTTTGATATTATGTGTTATGTATTATGTATTAGTCACAATGACTGACTAAAATGCAAAAATTCCTCTCATAGTAGGGCTGTTTAGCATAACAATTGTGCATTTTATGATAAAAGCATCAAATTTGATAGAAAAACTCATAAAGGTGGTCTGATCAGATTTAGAAATGGAGGCGCTTCAAATTCAGCCCCTGGGGGCCATGGCCACCAAATATGGCTTTTGTTAGGTGAAAAAGGATTGAAAGCAGAAACTAGCAACTAATTTTACCATAAATCAATCTAATTCTAGGGACATACTCACAAAAAAGGTCCTTAAATACTTTCAGAGATTATAGAGAGATAATATCAGAGATTTACAAATTTGGCACCTGTAATACCAAATATTACCATGCATAGGTTAATGAATTGAGGTGTAAATTCAGGTAGTGTAATCTGAATTAAGAATCATTCAAGAATTTAAATATATATTCATAATAATAACCAATAAAGAACTGATCTTTGTCTGGTCTCTACCTCAGAGCAATTCACCATAGATGAAACAAAAAGATCCCTCTTTTTAAACAGCTCATAGGGTCACAGAGACATGCAAGCTAATCCACCATTGCAAGGTGCCAGCTCATTAGGATTTTTTTTTTCTTTTTTTCCTGTTTTTCAACATGCATGACAATAAACAGAATGAAGACCCAGTGAAGTTAACTTTAAACAACTAGTCTTACCATTTAAAAACTCATCTTAATTTGCTAACTATACAACAAATATCTCAAACTGCATTGAAAGGGTGAAGAACCGCCATCACACCATTCCTGCAGAACTCCTCTGTTGACTAAGCATATTTTACTGTACTGTCCTGCTCTGCTACCTACCTACCTACTCAAACTGCATTGAGGTCTTCATGGTTTCCGACACTCTCCCTCACATAAATACAATGCAGTGATGCTGCTCTGCATTTGCTTAATACAGGCTTCTGTACATTTGCAGGCAATAAGTTCATAGCAGGCTTTAGATGCTTCAGCAAGTGAGGTCCAGTGTGGTTCAAAAATATCATCCTCTGTTTTGACCCATCCCCATTTAGTTGGACAAGGCAAGAGAGGAGATGGCAGTAATACCTGGCCCCATATATGGCCACCCCGATAGGTTGACCTCCTCACGTGCTGTTCAAGAGCTGCACATTCAACAAACACTGTGCCTTTTGGCTGTGTTAACAAGCAGACATGTACTAGTTCTGTCAAAACTGTGAACCTTTCAATGGTTTCAGCTGCATGTGCTGGAATGTCAGATGGAGCACAGCTCAGTTCCAGCAATGCCTGAGTAAGTTCTGCGAGAACCTTCCACGTTGCCCATGATGTTTTTTTTTCCCTTGTCCAGCAAAGCTAGACACTGAGTCACAACCAGTCAGAGCATGAAACATTGGAAGTGCATGTGCCTTCTCAGGACTAAGCCCATGTGCAATTTCATGTGCAGCTAAGTACCTGAAGTTCTTCTCTGTTCCAAATTCAACCCAGAGTTCAGCACCACAGCAACTGCCAGCACTACGACATCTGTATCAACGGTTCGAATCATGATCTTTTGATGGTCATTCTGTGCAGCATGAGATGTGTGCAAAATCATCCTGCTGTATGCCTCCTCATGGGTGCATGGGTGAGAGTGCATATATCATGCAACTGTGGCTTCCATGAGTGATGGCTTGCAGGTGTGTACACCATCACCAGTTGTCACAATTACTGAACAGGTCACTTGCAGTCAAGATTTAAATAACAATAACAAAGGTGCAAATTTTCACTGAAATGCATGGACAAGTGCATCATTAAGCGTCCCATTCTACAGGTTTGGCCTTTTTGTGTGTGTGTGTGTGTGTGTGCGCAATTGTTTCGCCTATGTTTCTAACCAATAGCTTCATTCTAACACCTAAGTTAGATGGGAAAATACAGGCTATCTCTTTCAGAAACAGCATGCAAAAACTCTGAGTTACTCACAAGTGATATATATCCAAGAAATCTGTAGTTACACATTTGCAAAAATAGGTCTGCCACTCAATACTGCTCTACATTGATATCTCAATAAAAAATGTTTGCAGTGTACAAAAACAAGTTATTCACAGATACAAATCATATAATCTTTGCATACACATTTGTAAAAATATCTCTGCCACTCAAACTATTGACATCCATATAATGGAAACAACTACCAATTTAGGCCATGCTGCCTCACACACACTAAAAAGGCTAAATATTCTAAATGGATGCTATCCCATTTCTTCTGTTCTGTCATGCAAAATAATGGGACTTTGGCCTAAATTAATGATAATAGCTTACCTAAAGCAGCAGGACAATTCTTTAGAAAAGCAATTTTACTGACATAGGGGAAACATATGATTTGAACAAGGAAGCAGCTTGCCATGTTTGTACAGTGGCTTCGGAAAGTATTCAGAGACTTCACTTTTTGCACAATTTGTTGTGTATAGTGTAATATAAAATGGATTGAGTGTAATCTTTTGGCCATCAATCGACACACAATGACCCATAATGACAAAGCAAAATATTTGTTTTTGAAATTTTTGCAAATTTATTAAAAACCATATGTACATCTTATTTATATATTCAGACCCTTCATTCAGGACTTTGTAGAAGTATCTTTCGCAGAAATCACAGCTTCAAGTCTTCTTGGGTAAGTCTCTGCAGCAGTGTTTCCCAAACCTCTCCTGGAGGACCACTTGTCCTGCATGTTTTAGATCTCTCCCTGCTCCAACACAGCTGATTCAAATGATCAACTCATTGCAAACTCCTGAAGCTGCTTAATAACAAACTAATCATTTTGGATTTGGCTTTGTGCACCTGGATTTGGGCAGTTTCTCCCGTTCTTCCTGGCAGATCCTGTCAAACTCGATCAGATTGGATAGGGGGTGTCTATGAACTGCCATCTTTAGGACCATCCACACATGTTCTGTGGGGTTCAGGCCCGGATTTTGGCTGAGACTTTCAGAGACTTCACCTGAAGCCACTAAATTGTTGTCTTGACTGTATGCTTTGGGTCGTTGTCGTGCTGAAAGGTGAACCTTCGTTCCAGCCTGAGGTTGTGTGCACTCTGGAGCAGGTTTTTTTCAGGGATCTCTCTATTTTGATGCATTCTTCCTTCCCTAAATTCAGTCTCCCCATCCCTGCTGCTGAGAAGCACCCCCATAGTATAGTGCTGCCACCACCATGCTTCACTGTAGGGATGGTATTAACCAGGTGATGAGTAGTACTTGGTTTTCGCTTGATGTGGCGCTTGGAATAGAGTTCAATTTTTGTCTCATCAGACCAGAGAATCTTTTTCCTCATGCTCTGAGTCCTTTAAGTACCTTTTGGCAAATTCCAGGCAGACTCACATATGCCATTCATTTAGGAGTGGCTTTGGTCTAGTCACTCTATGAAAGCCTGTTTGACAGAGTGCTTCTGAGATAGCTGTCCTTCTGGCAGGTTTTCCCATCTCTGCAGAGGACTTCTGGAGCTCTGTTAGAGTGGCCATTACATTCTTGGTCACCTCCCTGACCAAGGCCCTTCTTGCCCGTTTACTGAGTTTGGCCAGATGGCCCGCTCTTAGAGTCCTGGTGGTTACAAACTTCTTCCATTTCACAATGATAGGACTCATTGTGCTTCTGGGGATATTCAAATCTATACAAATGGTTTTATACCCTTGTCCAGATCTATGCCTTGACACAATTTGATTGTGGAGTTCTACAAACAGTTCCTTGGAATTCACTGCTTGTTTTTGGTCTGACATCCACTGTGAATTGTGGGACCTTATACACACAGGTGTGTGCCTTTCTGAATCATGTCCAACGAATTCAATTTGCCACATGTGTACTCCAATCAATTTCTAGAAACATCTCAAGGACAATCTACGCAAAACAGGATGCACCTGAGCTCAATTTGGAATGCTATAGCAAAGGGTCTGAATACTTATTTAAAATATATTTGAGATATTTCAGTTTCTGATTTTTAATAAGTTTGCAAAAAAATTAAAAATTCAGGCATTTTTTGTTCACATTAACTTCAGAGATCAAATTTAAAGCATACTTTTTTTCCCCTAAATCACATCAATGAGTCATTATTGCTGAATTTCCAAAGGTATGTACACAACCAGTTAATAATTTAAAAAAAAAGCTTCTCATTAAATCATTCAAGGACAGCTCATGCAGTTCCAGCAAGGGTTGGGGTTCCAATTGAGAATTGGAATTATAATTCCAAATAAATTGAGATTCATTGGACAATTCAAAAATTCACACATGAAGTGGAGAATTTCTCATGAATTGGAACTGCAAGAATGTTCAACCACTCAGTTGGATTTGCATTGGAATTTTAGACAATTGAAATTTTGAATTGGAACTGAACTGGAATCTCTGGAAAGCTTGTGGACAAACATTTAGTTGGCTAAATAAAGCCTAGCATGGTAGTTGCCAACAAATACAAACTTTGCTCAAGAGAAGTCTTGTATCTGGGCCCACTGTAGCAGACCCATTGTGATGTCAGCTGCATGTGTTAGAATGTTCAGCACAAGCAAAAAGCACAAGCAAGGCAATCCCACAGAAAATAGCAATAGGAACCAGACTGAGAGGTGTATGTATCTGTTCATCTTGTCTACAAGGGGTCTGTGACTAATATTGTAGGCCTTGCTAATTATTTTACTTAAAAAGAAAGCACTAAAGTGACTAGTGACCCTACAAATTTAACCCACTCATGAGGTAAAATGATGGTCCACGAGGTCAAAGGATAGTGGGTGTTAATTTCAGACTCTTCTTTATGCTTGAGTTGAGGGAAGTAAAGGAATTTAAATTCAGGTGACAGAATTGGTCTAGAAAGGGAACTGGATTGAGGGAATTGTGGAAAGCGAATATTGAATTGGGAATAATACAACTTACAAGTAAATTGACTCGGAATTACAAGAAGTGGTCTGGAATTGGAATTTAATTAGTGGAATTTACAGGGTGAGGAACTGAATTGAATGCAGTTTTGTGGCATTGACCGCAACCCTGCTTACAGCTGCTGGTCACAAGGTGGCACCTTGCTCTACACAGATGGAGAACCTCTATAGAAGCCAAATGAGAAAGAGTCAGATTTCGCCATCCGCCTCCCAACCCGTACCTCCAGCCCCGATATAGGAGGTTTCGGCCTCTCAACAAAGATCTACAAAAGAGACAGGCAGAGATGGGCTCAAGTGTCCAGTCTGCCAGTCTTTGTCCTGTTCAATCACTGAAGTCACCATGAGGACAGGAAGTCTCATATGCATCAGGGGTGCATTATGACTGGCACTTCCAAACCCTGAAAGGATATTTAATGATTACTGATGTGCAGGGAATCTAAGACAAGATCATTCAAAAAGAAAAATCTGATCACAATACATGTCTTGCAACAACCACTAGAGGTCAGTGTTCACTACATTTTTATAGGGTTTCTGTTTCAGTTGCAGGTATACCACGTAGCCAACGGAAATGTTACAGGTGGGATTGTACCTATACAGCACAGAGAGCTGTGCTCTTTCCAGAAGGTTCCAAAAATATTCAAATGGACCAAGAAAAACATTTAATTTTGGATCATGTATCCTTATTTTAGCAACCGGCAACAATACCCTAGCATTGCCCTTACTTCTTTTTTGTCCTTTTTCCTACCCAGCAAGTCATTGCAAATTCCCCAATACCCCTAACAATACTCCTCACCATTGGTCTGTAGTGTCAAGACAGCACATGTTCTTTGTAGCCAACCACAAATTGAAGACAACATTAGCTTCTGGATTTCAAATATTTTCAAGTGTATTGCCAATGACAGAGTAAACATGTGATGCTATTTGAGCCAATAGGAAATGTACATATAAAAAAATCATGGCCACCATCTTTGCTGTATGTGAAATATATGTTAATATATTAATATGTTATGTTAATATAGTAATGAAATCTTGACAGTCAGCAAGCATTGTTATCTTATTCAAAGCTGTTTCCAATATTAGGTGCATCTAACCTAATGATCCATCCTCCAGATTTCAGAATATGGCACAAGATATAACACAACTGCCTAGATATCAAACTAATGTATAGGCTAAGTAACTGTTATAGTTACTGATTTTAGTTAACTATTATAGTCCTATTCTAAAATGTGTGTTGTATTCAACAAACAAACATTGATATATATACTGTACTTATCAGTAAAATATATATATATATAGTTTGTCATATCCATGTTTTATTCATTTAGTGAAGTGTTTAATAACTTCTGTGTCACTATCAATCTTGTAAATCTAGCTATTTTAAATATGACCACGAACGGAAGATTATTTTTTTCTAATTTATTTATAGGAATCTTACTTCCGTACATACATTTACCACGTAAGAACACTGGTTTAGTGATGAGATCAAGCCATTTTGGCTTAATTTCTACCAATAGCACAGTCCACATAATTTGCTGTTACCTCAAAGAAATCCAGTACAAAGAAGCCCAGAAGTTCAGTGAAGTCCACACTGACTATCAGTTATAACACATTTTTTCCCAGGAATAATTCTAACCTCTCCCTAGAGATAGCAATAGATTCTACATTTAAGTTTTTACATATCAGATCCTAGCACTTACCGCCTGCAATGTTCTGAACAAGCAGATTTCAGGGCCTCCTGACTTAATTGTAAAATTTTCCAGTACTTATTTCTGTAATAATACAGGGAATCAGGTTTAATCAAGGATGTTTGTAACTTCTCCCCTGGTGAAGCTCTCAACATAGTGAGAGTTAAGTGTATCTGCAATATCTGTATTGTTAAAAAGCAAAACCTATTCCCTATTTTAAATGCATCTAACCTCTTCTCTAACTTTTCCCTTTTCTACTGCAATACTGAAAAATGCATTTAGGATTACTTTATGCATTTTCAGCAATTTGCTTCTCAAAGAGCCTTTTGACCAGCCTTATTTCTTTTTCAACATCGGCACACACTTTTCAATATACTAACATTTTCCTCTCTGAACTTTTAATATCTTTTTAATTTATTCTGCAGTCTGTTCAAAGCCTTTTCTGTCCTTCACTTGTCCATAAGGATTTATCTATCAACTGTAGAGACAGCTTATTCTACTTATTTTTACTTTACATTTTTTTACAATTTTACAATATCTAGAGAAATAAAGTACAAAAGTACATCTAGTAATGTCACCGAGACAACAGTATAAGGAGAATGCAACCTGCCACATGAAGACATTTGTCAATCCATACGTATTTCTGTGACAAAGGTGCTGTCTTGAAATACTTGAAGTGTTATAACACATCCACAAGTGTAATTCAACATAGCCCATCCTAATACAAAGAATACACAAGTAAAGGAAAGAAGAGTTTGACTGGCTTGGGAAGCCAAGATGGAGAAAGGCTGGGTCTCCACATCTGAGATGGAAGATGGCTATCAGGACTACACTATCCAGTTCTGGAGTCCCCGTTCTTCACTGGAATCCAAACAGATTTGGGGCGCAGGTGAGCCCTGAATTTGCACTGCAGAATGAGAATAACTTTGAATTGAACCCCCTGTCATTAACAGCTCCCCAGTCTAGACTATGTCGCCATTCTATGTTGTTTAATTTTCTCTCACCCTATCAAACGTGCCTCATTTAAAATGAAAAAACGCTGAGCTGGACTATGTGGGTTTCAGTTGCCAAAATAAATCAAATGTGACAATGTTGTGGTCGCTTGGGCACAGTAGCTCAACCACACTGATCAGCACTGCCAATTCTATCTGGATTATCACATCATTTACAGCATCCAAGAGATCCTGTTCAAATGCCCCATGTCCTACACACATTTCCCCAGTTAATAGAGAGCTAATGGGAGCAGCCATCTGTCTCCTGACAGACTTTTTTTCTTGCTTTCATTGATAGAGTCAAATTTATTGTATGAGTCAAAAGTCTGGACACACCTGATTAAGATAATGGGAAACATGCATTCAAAGATGTTTTGCTCTGAAGAATCATGCTTAAACGCTTGAATTTTTTGGCTACTTTGAAGAATCTGAAACAAGATTGTTTTGTTTTGTTTTGTTTGACAGATTTTGGTCACTGCATAATTCCATTTGAGTTGTTTCATAGTTTTGATGTCTTTACTATTATTCTAAAATGTGGAAAATAGTAAAAATATAGACTAACCCTTCTATGAGTAGGTGTGTCCAAACTTTTGACTAGTACTGTTTTCCTACATAAAGGCCCTTCTCAATTCAATCCACTTTAACACAGTAACTGAATCTAAACATCCTTTTTAGGATTCAGATCAGCAACTTATTGTACATTTAGACTGGTTTACCAGTGCCTTTTGTTAGTTCAATCCTTTCTCATCAGCTCAAAAGCAACAAAATTGTACCTGTCCCTTCTCCTATCAATAGACAAGTTTGTAATATTGTAATCAGTTATGGAATAGCACCCACCTACTACTAAAACCTTTAAACCTCTTTTCCTTCACAACTTTTGTAGCCACACATAATTTAATCTTCAAATAAAATCTTGCTTTCTGGGAAAAGCGGTACCAGATGAAATGTACCCAGGGTTCCAGCTGGTCAAACGTGTGGACGACATGGCTGCTCGTCAGCCAGTCAGGAGGGGGAGGGGGGCCCGCTGTCCCGCACGAGAGCACCTGATCGATCGGCGCAATCAGTCCCGCCTGGATGGGAGTGCGTTGGGAACACAGAAGCCATTGAAGTGGCAGACTTTAGCCATGGCGCGGCCCCGCCCCCCACAGTTTATGACAGCCAAAGATGCCTTTGATAGCAGCATATCACCCTCATCATTAGTCTTGCTATCCAGAATGAATCTGAGGATGCTTAAAATTCCACTCGTGCAGGTGAAGTATCAAGTATTAACGCCAGCAGGCCGTCTGTCATCCTCTAACGGACCATGCATAAACTGACTCTCATTTACACGGAGGAAAGTGGTCTTGAGAAATAAGTTAGTGATGTCAGATTGGGCAGGATGAGCCAATCAGGCAACTGAAAACATCGAGTGGCACAGGCTTGCATTTTGTCTGTGTGTGGTATTCCTATAGCTAATCAGTTAAAGATATTACATTGCATATGAGCCGTGTGTATGATATTGGCTCTGGTAAATTTGTGGCAATACTTAATGGGCCCAATCTGCAAAATTTCCTCATTTGTACATTGTAAAGAGCTGCATATGTGTCACAGGCAAAGCTGCATGGTGTGGCTGAAACAGATCTAGATTGCAAGTTCTGCCCGTCATGGTCGGTCAGAAAATCCCACACACATATTCGCAGGCCTTTACCGCCCACAGCACACTCAAGGTCCTTTAATAGGCGTGGTTGTGAGACCACCCCAGTACAGTCATTAAGCGAAAACTTAAAGTAACAGAGAAAAGAAATCACTGGGTTTGCTTTAAATGATACATAATGGCTGCTGTATCATTTATGCTGTTTCTCTGTCTCAGTCTCTCTATCTCTACTCTATTTTTTGTAGATTTGGATGTGGGTAATCCTGTTCCTGGAGTATTAGGGATGTATTCATTTTCTATTCCACCTGAGATCAGTTTTTATGTTAAATGAATGCAGGTGACTGCCTACACATTAATATCGCCTCCAGGATCACAGTTACCTACCCCTGTGTGTTGAATAAAGGTTATATGTGTATATTTCTTCACTGTATATTTGTATCGGCATACATGGCCTGAATTTATCTATAAGATTTTTGAAGGTGGTTAGAAACACAGAAGTTTCTCATGTGAGATAATTAAGCATTGTGTCCTGTTCTCTTCAGATTCCACATGATGGCACTATCGTTCAACCAATTTCCAAACGCCAGGTTGGATCACTTCATCATCGGAGTGCGTTTAAATGGGTGTGCAGGTGGACCAGCAAATGACTTTCAGTATGCATCAAGAACGGGATTATTCACATGTACCTCAAGACTTCAATGAGTTCAGAAAATGACAGGTGGTAACTAACATCCTCCTCATTAATGAAGAAGAGTAGATTGTCTTTACTCAGGTGTCCAGATGCCTTGTTTTTAACTGTGGTGCCACATTAAACATAGAACGCATGAATGTAGCAAATATGTAGTAAAATATCACATTCGGACAGAACACTAAACATAACGCTTCGTTCCCACCTCAACACTAAACGTAATGCAATATTCACACCTGAACACAAAATGCAACGCTGCATTCAAACATTCAACACAGGGTATAACATAATGTTTGGACCTGGACACATGATGCATATAGTACACTGTGACCACAAGGCTAAGACTGTGGCCTTTACACTTTAGCATAAGCTGAGGTTGGAGAGGGGGGAGCAGTGAGAGAATCTCTCAGACTCTAGGACAGCTGCAGTCACACCAGTGCATCAGGGGGAAGTATGCACCAGGCTGAACAGGCATATACACTTAGAAATAAGAGCCTAGACAGGCAGATATTCTTTTACGATGCTGTTTTGTTGTGCACAATCCACTACATTACATTTATGCCATTTAGAAGACACTCTTGTCTTACCTACAGTTTTATCCATTCATACAGCTGGATACTGAGGCAACTGTGGGTTAAGTACCTTGCCCAAGGGTACAACACCAGTGTCAACACGCGGAATCAATCTGAAAACCTTTCGGTTAGTGGCCATTAGCGCACCATGATGCTGCACTAAACAACATGGAGGCCAGAGCAGATGATAAGCAGTATGTGCGACTGTTGTATTTTCCCATGAGGCCATTCCCCTCAGTCCACTGCGCTATGCCGAGAGCCACACAGAGAGGCGGTGAGTGTTGGGTATCTCCCGTCTTTGGGACAGCCTGCCTGGGCATGACGGTGGAGAGTGCGAGTGCAGCGACCGTGGCGTGGCACTAAGTCTTCAGAGACGGAATAAGCTGGAAATTAGAGCGGCAGGGAAAGTTCAGAATGAGAACAGGAGCGTGAAAAGGGTGAGGCTAGTCTAAGCACAGAGGGGAGAGCTTAACATCCCGCTGTGGGCCGGTTTCTCTTCATCATCCCCGGCCTGTCCTGGAACACACAGTCATAGGGCGAGTCTGGGAATCCATTCCAGGACGGTACCGTCAGTAAGAGAACGAGTCTGGTAGTCTATCTCAGGACATTTCAGTCAGTGACAGGCCAGGTTCTGTAGTCTCTACCAGGACACTATGTTCAGTAACAGGGAGAGCTTAGCAGTCTATCCCTGGACACTACGGTCAGTAACAGGGCGCGTTTGGCAGTCTATCCCATTATACTAAAGTATAGTATATACTATACTTTGATAACAGAATGAATCCAACAGTCTCTTCCAGTGCACTTTAGTAAGTAACAGGGCGAGTTTTGTAGTCTACCCCAGGTTTCTACAGTCAGTAACAGCACAAGTTTGGTCGCCTATCCCAGGATACTACAGTCGGTAAAAGGCTGAGTGTTACAGTGTAACCTGGAATGGACACAGCCCATCACAGGGCGGGTTTCAGAGGATGGCACCATGTCCGTCCGCGGCTGTCACCCGGAACTCATTAGGCCTCCATGCGGGGGGTGGGGGGTCTGGGGGGGGGTGGGGCGTGGGGTTGGGGGGGAAATGGAGCAGCGGCTCCAGCCACAGACGCGCATTAGGAGAGCACGGAGTTCCAGATCCCAAGCAATACATCAGCCCAGAGGAACGAGATAAACGCAGGGAGGAGGATACGCCTGCGATCCAAGAGATTAGATAATCCAATTCATTAGATCAATTACATCATCTCCGAAAAAACCCCGGGCCAAACCGAGTTTGGCCCTCCGCGCCGCCGATCGATGCTAAAGACGTCGCGGGCGTCAGGATGGATGGGGCCAAGAGGGGGCCCCGTGCCCTCGGAACGCGAAGGCCGTGGGCTAAACAGCCACCTGATAAGGACCCTTATAGGACAGGGGTGCCTCTAATGGAATTCTTTGGGACAGAGAATTACAGAGTCATAGGACAACGGCTCCCCGTGGTCATGTGGCACGGCTGTAAGGTAGAGACGCTGAGCTGTGCCTGGACATTACATTACATTACTGTCATTTAGCAAAGGCTCTTATCCAAAGTCACTGACAGGTTTTTCTCATTTATACAGCTGGATTTTTACTGAGGCAGTTGTGGGTGCCCAACGGTACAGCAGCAGTGCCCCAGCAGGGAATCAAATTGGCAATCTTTTGTTACAAGTCCTGCTTCTTAACCACTATGCTACATTGCCACCCTGGGCCAAACCACACTCACGGAGTTCTGTCTGTACATAATGTCCCTGTTTCATGATGTCAGGTGCCCACAGACTCAGGGGGTAAGAGTTTGTTTAGTGCCAGGGAGAGACAGCACAGATTCTTTCAGCTGAATCTGCACTCATAGCACTGAGGGTAAAATTCGTTCACGATGCACAGACCTGTGTCGTTTGTCTACGCTCGGGTTCCGGCCAACATCCATATCAGCTCAGCTTTCATTTCCTCTGCAATCAATACGGAAGCTGCATCTAGCTCTCTTGTACGGCGCATTTTGCATGCATATATCAAGAAGTGTGATTATGTGTGAGTTACATAATGAACCGCTTTAGATGCCACATGTTACAAAGGCCTCAGATGCGATATCAACATGCTCTTGTTGAGTCGAACAAACCTATCATGCTGAATGAGTTTTACATTACATAATTACATTGTTATGTCATTTTCTTTCTAGACTGGTATTGTCTGGTATTGTCCAGTATTCTGTAAAGCTTCCATGTGACCCCCTGACCCCCACTACAATGCTTTATTTGTCCTGTTGACAATTTCTCCTTGTTGCAACAATGGATGTCAGGTGCCTTGGCATGAGGGACTGGAACCCATGACACGCAGGTCACATGTTCATGGTTCATATGCACCTTGTTAACAGGACTGGCAAACATGAACACAGAGCAGAGACCCATTCCGAAAGCATTATTCTGGCACCTCCAGTATCACTTGACCAGAGGGAACATGGGAAGCGCAGATGCAGCCGAGTGTGCAGAAATGTCTTTGTGGTTTTACAATAGTACAACAGCTGAGAGGAGCCCGAATCTTGCACTGAGGTCCACCCGTCCCCCATTCTTAAATTGTGCCCCGACTGAGACTGGTGCTGGGAAGGACAGGCCTGAAACACTATTCCAGTGTAGCCCACTGCTGCAGGCCACCATGGCAGTTCCCACCATGTTCCCTTTTTTCCTGAGATTTTCAAGTCACCGATCATTTCCATGGCAGCTGGCACTAAAAACACCCCTTCCTATGTCCTGTACATTCCCCTCCAAGCAGTGTGAAACGCTACCCTTGGAGTCTGATCGCTGCTTTTCAACATGACAAAAACAAGAGAAAGTAGCCACATTGGAAAGACAAAGCCGTTCACAAGTCGCAAAAATCTCCTTCTAAAAACAAGTTCACGGACCCCAGGAACAAACGGCAGGTTTTTGGTTGTCTCGCATGAAATCAAATCCCACTTGGAATGAATATGTACACTGCAGATCTAAGCACCAATGGACAATTACACACTTGAATTTTTGTATCATTATTGAGGTATGATTAATTGAAACAGACCTCTTTTGACATTTCACACCTACCCAGCCTTCCTTGGAGTCTTTGAAGTAATGGAGAACCAATCTTAGTGCCTTATCAAAGCCCGTCGCATGCACCAATATATTAGTGATCTTTTTTTAGTGACAGTTTCTGTAAATGAAATGTCCATTTTTAAAATAAACATCCAGACACATTTTTATAATATTAATATATTATATATTATAATAATGTTTCATGTCATGATTGTAAATTTTTTTCTACGATGTTCAACAAACTGGCCAGTACGAGCACATGGCTAAGAGCATACATTCTGAGACGCAGAATATCAGATGATGCAGGATGGAGATTTAAGCGCCCGAATGGGCACAATGCAGCCGCTAATGCTAATATCTGCCGAACAGCGTTTCCGACACGTTGCGCTCCGCAGATCCGATCGCACGATCGCAGCACATTTCAAAGGCGAGCCTCGCGCGGTTTCTGAGGCGCCGCTCATTGTGCGGGGGGCGGAGAGGCAGAGGGAGCAGCCGTCTGGCAGCAGCACCCAGTGAATACGGGGGGGGGGGGTTACTGCTAACACGCTGCACAATGTGTCAGCTCAGTGGCTTTCTCAGTCAAAGCGCACAGCACGCGTCCCCAAAATATGACCGTACGAAAAGGGCTTATTGAAAATTGCCTCCTTGAACTATTTTTCCTCAAGAGTGTGTCATTTCTAACAAACAGAAGACGGGTAGGCGTGATTGGACAGGACTGATCACCTCAAAGTGTCTGGGCCAATCGGATGGCTGGATGTGAACAAGAAGCGCTGTTGTCCACAGATATTTAAATTATACATTTTGTTACATTTAGAAATTGATTTACAAAGCACAAGTAAAAAAGTGCACCAAAGGGAGCGGAAAAGAATAATGGTATATACCCAAAATGGCAGGCCAAACCTGAACATGAATGAACCCATCAGGGAATGCTGTAGCAAATAGCGCTGTTGTGTATACAAGGTGTGCTACAGTAAAAGTAAGAAGTAATAGCCTACAGCAATGCACAATAAAAAGCAAAGATTTCAGTTGTGATTGGATTTGGGGCCGAGATGTAGCCTGAAGAGGTGTAGCGATGGTAGATGGCCAGCGACCCCGCTGTTCTGACTGCAATGGGAAGCTTGTTCCACCACATGGTGGGGAGGGATAACCTGGTGCCCAAAGTGGGCACAGACTGGAGCGACCTGGCCAGCATGCAAGACCTGATGATAATGAGCATACATAACAAGATTCAAGAACCCTGGAATCAGACCACATTGACTTACACCTGACTCACTGATTCAGATCAAATTCATTGACACCTAACTGAGTCGTCTGAGTGAGTGATTTCGCTGACTTACAGTATGGCATACAGCTTGATCTTGCATCTACATCGATATCGATGACGTGCTCTGTTAGGATTCTGAATGGGGCTTCGTGAATGGGGATTCATGAATTAAAATCTGCGTGCAAAATTTGAGCAGGCTGGGTATTTGACTCTGTATAATGGCTAACATTCAGTCTATTCAGTCTAACAATGCAGTCTGGCATGCACATCACTGGCATGGGAATGGCATGGATATCATTTCAATCACTCTGTGTTCTCTTATCTGCACAACTTGCGGGTTGTGTACCAAACACCGACTTCCCTAGAAAAACACGTGTCCTGCTCCTTTCAAACATGCCAATAAAAAAAGAGAAAACAAGTGTTCTGTTCTTTCCAAATATGCCAATAATCTGAAGAATTTTAGATCTGATGTCAGCCCCCGGTTCTCTTCACTCACGTGCCGGGCGTGTGCGTACCTACCTGCTCACCGCTCAAAAAGGCAGCCAAACGGAGGCTGAAGGGTAGACTTTCGTGCTTGCGCACACGTACTGTAACGCTCATCACCTTGTGACAAGGAGCCCTGAAGCCATGTGACAAAAACCCCACCTGTCACCTCGGTGACAGAGAGGATTCGGGAACAGCCTGTAACAAAGCAACGCAGAAAGATTTTCGGACAGAATAGAGGGACAGATATGCTCAAGGGGGAGCGGTCGAGAAGAATGATCATTGGTGCTATACCATGAAGGGTACGCTCTCATTCTACGGCCGCTGTCAGGCAACATCTGTTACACACCCAACAGGAATTCCTCAAAATCCCAGCTGCATGAAACCATATATATTTTTTTTCCATTTTTGTTGGTTATTAATAAACAGGCACTTCAAATATGTTCTACAGAAGGAAAGCAAGCAAAACAATAACGAAAAAACAAAGCAACAACAAAAAAAAAACAGCTCGCCAATTCAGTCTTGGGGGGGAAGAGCAGAGAGGGAGGGGTATTTGTCCACAGTAATGAAATACGTTATTGGTTACACATCCAATAATCCCGACAGCTCACCGTGGTCAGAAGTGCTCCTTTCTACTTTATCAGAATCTGACACAGAGGAAATCTCAGAGCATCTAATGCGCCTCTTATCTGGCGCCTCTTCATCTTTTCCCTGGTGCGGCCAGCTCTCGACCTATCAATCACCCCCGCCGCCACCACGGCCGTACATCAAAAAAAGGAGCGCGCCGCGTATCGCCCGCCCCAGACGCGGCGGGGACCCGCGGTGAGCACCGTTCCACGGGAACGGAGGGGTGCTCAGTAGCGTTTCATAACATGATCAGCGCTTACATTTGGGAGTTTTTTTTTGATTTTATATACATGCTTCTTCACGTAGCAGACTGGTGAGTGAAACACTGTCGCCAATCAAAGGGATAAAACAGGATGGCCAATCTCATATATTATTGATGACTTATGATTCTCGGGTTTTGACGGTGTATACAGTTTCATGTTACTGTTTTAAAATTCATCTCGACTGAAAGCTTCAAAGAAAACTCCAGTTACCCTTGTGATTAGATCTAAGCCAATCCATTAGTGGACATTTAAGCTTTGAGGGATGAAGGGATGTAAAAAAAACCCTAACATTTAGTTAGCCAGTCAAAAGAATTAGTGGTACTCATTTGTTGCTGGGGGCGGCTCACGACGGAGCTTTTGGAACTAATGTTTGAAATGATTCGTGTCTTAAGAGAGGCGCACTCCCGAAACCGTGAGGCCCCTTTGAAATCGGGTGCAGTGGTGAGGCATCCTTAAATCCTGAAGCAGGTGAAAAGACTCTGTAAGCCGCTGTGGAGGTGTGGCACCGTTAGGTGGATTTTGCCCGATAAGGCCCCAGAAACCTATTTGACGTGCACACATGGTGTGTTACGAGCCCTTTGCGTGTTCATGATAAGGAAAAATAGCCACAGTGGCGATGGCGCTCTCTGTGATGTGGACGGCGCAGGAGGTGTTAAACTCCGTAAAAACTGTGTGGCCTCCGCAGCCATTCAGAGGAGGAGGGGAGGGGAGGAAGAGGGGAACAGAGTCACTCATTAAACAACATTGGGCCCTCCAATCCCGGGCGTGGTCAGTTCAGTCTCTCTAGCCTAAGCTCCCTGTTCATTCAGAATCTCCTGCTCAACGGGGTTGAAGGTCAGAGGTCAAGGAGCTTCTTCCTTCGAAATCTTGCCAAACAACAGAAAATAATAACCTGACACGAAAAGCTTTTGATCAGTTGGCGCCCTCCAAATCAAAAAGCTACAATATGGAGGGACCAAAACACAGCTCCTTTTTTTTTTACAAAATCTAATAAGAGAGTGCGAGTGAGAGAGAGAGACCAAGAGAAAGGAGAAGGGAGAGAGGAAGAAAAAAAATGAGATTAAAAAAAGGGGGGGGGGGCGCACTCGAGCGGCGAGCGCGGGGGAAGATATATCACCGTCCCGCGCGGCAGTGACAGCCGCAGACCCTATCGGGGGCTGTTTGTTTGCACACTACCGCGCCGCATTAGAAAAGCCATCCGGACTGTCGCGAGGTTCTGGAGTTGCCCGTTTCGCCACCTGACACGGCGGCAGATGTTATGGGCCGATAACAGCCTTTAAGCCGCGGTCCCATCGCATCTACGATTACCTCCGCAAAAAAAAAAGAGGAGAGGGGGAGAAAAATGGAATGCATTATTATGCTTGGAGCCATTTATAAAAAAAGGAAGGCGATTTATCCTTTATGCAATGGTAAATAGCCTCCCTGTTTCCGGACTGTCATAATTTCTCCCTGTCGTAATTGGTTTATTCCATAACTGCCTCTCCGACATCATCATTAGCGAATGATAATGATATTATTTAACAAAGACAAAAGAATTAAGGAGGGCCCGGTATCAGATGGGTATTTTTGTTCGGGATCATTTCCTCGCCCTCAAATGTAACGTTTTTAGCTGATATCGCTTGTTTGCCATCATAATTACTGTCATAAGCACTGTCATCAGAGCTGGGAAACATCATTAAGGTTTTTTTTCAAGTGTTTATTCATTTTCTTGCATGGCTAGCTTGAATAACAAAATAAAACTGGTTGTCAAAACCTAGATTCCTATTAGTTTTGCTACAATAATCAGGTACTTTAGTTCTGATAAATGTATTTATGTATACCCACAGATCAAATACAGTCAAACTACGGGCCTCTACTGAGTCCCACACAAAAGAAATCATCCATTCATCACTGACCTGCTCCATGCTATAATTTCATCGTTCATTCATTGTAACGATGAGAGAGAGACTCTTAAACCCATAATTTGACAAGACCACATTTATTAAACATTTGTAACTTCAAACTGAGATTTTTTATGGCCTTTCTTATGCCTCCTTGAGATTTTTTTCCTTGAAAATGACATTGACTGAGAGCAATCAATACGCCACACAAGCGCGGGGTGACCGAACAAACGACCAAACAAAAACCCAAACGGATCAGAAACAAAAACACCCATGCCCAAGCGCCGGCCCCCTTGATCAATTTAAATGGGGTACAGACGATAAGGCAGGCGAGGTAATCAATGCCGCAATGATAGTGGGTGATCCCACAAGAGTGTCGGGCTTGTATCGGTGGGAGTCATCTGAGGAATTTCTATAGCGACCGAAGTGGTGGTGGCAGTGGTGCTGGTGGTGGGGGGGCGATTCACACCGTGACAAACACGCCTTCTCATGTGCGCCAGAGATAAGTGCTAAATTATTGCGAGCTGACAGGCCTGAGGAATGGCCAAATTAGACAGAAGGTGTACTTTATCGTGGCTTTTTTTATATGTTTAAGGGTAGTTAAGTCTATCGGCTTGGATAATTATGGCAAATGCTGCCGCAAGGCCTTTTGGAGGAGTGTTTTTTTCCTTTCCGTTAATTTTTGTCAGGTGAAAATTCAAAGAGGGCGCGATAGGGGGAAAATTCACTCGTGTGGTGCGATTAATTTGACTACAGGCGTACCTGTGGTTTCCCTTCTGGGCCCCGCCCACACACATACTCACTTTGTGAAAAAAAAACATAAACAAGGGGGGGTTGGAGTTGTGGGGACAGGCACGCCGCTGAACCGAAAAACTAACCTGAGGGGGCAATGAGGGACCTGATTCTGCCTTTCATCTTCCACAGGAGGGGGGACTGGGGGGTGGTGGGAGAGACGTGCAATCTCTTTGATGCTCATCAGTTCAGGATCTCCTGTTTTGTCTCTGCGTCCGTCTCGGCGTGGCGAACAAGAAAGGCGGGGAGGGCGAGGGGGGAGATTCTGGCTTTCGTGTTTGACTGAATTTAAAACAATACATCCATGTCTGAATCAAAGCCGTCAGTTCAAAAGCCCGTTCTGAACAGCATTTTGAATGGTGTAAACCGTGCATGCGAAGTCAGCAGGCCTTTAATATCACAAAAGAGCCTTGGATCTACAGGAAGGAAGAAAGAAAAAAAATAGCATAATTTCACTATCCGGGTACTTTGTTACAAACCTCAGCCTGTCCATTGGACTCCATGATGCAGATGAACCTGCTCGTTTGATATTTGTACCATCTAATACTCCGAACAGATGTTTGGCACAGATGAGAACATGAATTTGGCACCCAGAGAGAGATCTCATGGGATAAGTTATTAAGCTAAGCTATAAAAAGACTGAAAATTAATTCTGTGTTCCCTTTGGAATTATGTTACAACTCTGTGTCAGATATGTAGAGATGGTTTACATTTTGAACTTGATAATTACAGCCCAATATCTCTGCTCAAATGTGGACGAAGCACAGGATATTTGATCTACATCAATGACAATGAATATAAATTTTCTGCTATCAATAATATATTTCTTCCACAAAAGTATACATATAAGTGTTGGCTTCCTTCACAACCTGTACTCTTTTCATGGTGTCTTTCCATTATACCTTTACCATCTAAAATGAAGGTGCTCACAGTGTAGTATTTCTTTTGGAAACTCTAAAAGAACTTGATGGTGGGACTCATTTCAAAATGATGAGCTGCTACTTCTCACTGAGCTCCATCCTTTCCTCCATTTTTACATTTTTGTCAGCGAATTCCATATTGAGCAAAAAAAAAGGCTCACAACATGACTTTACCTGGGGGGTACGATTATTTGACTCCCAAAACTACACCGACAACAGATCAGAAATAAAAAAAATAAATAAAGGATCAAAATCAAATCTAATCGTTTATGAAGCCCGTGGTATATCTTTTGTCCTAATCTACCTTGGCATCAAAGGAGATGTCCTCATGCCAGTCAAGGTAACTCTCAAAACACAAAATAAGGCCTTATCTCCCGAAGTTGGAAGAAGATTAAAAACTGTCCTGTCGGTTCATGTTTAGATACAGAGCTGATGCCACCGGCTATGCGGAGCCTGTCTCTGGTGATGTTATTCATTTCGACATTTACCAGGAGAACTCCTTTTCTTGGGGGGGAGGGATGTTGTCTGGCTCGGGATTCAGAGGAGGGAAAATACTCCACTTCCAAAGAAGCCTCCAACGTGTTTCTTCCTCTTGAAGCTAAACCAAAAGCATTTACATTGCATTTATGAAGGAAAAGACCAACACTGAAGTTTTCCCCCTGCCATTACACACCAGAGGTGTGGATGAGGAGGATGGCGAATGGGGAGATTCGGGAGGCCCGCTAAAGACCGTACGAGCAGAAAAGGAGATCAAATGGAGAAATTTGGGAGGCCTGCTGGAGACCACCATGAGGAGAAAAGCCTCTTTGGTACACCACTGAAATCAGAGTCTGCAGCTCTTTCATTCGCTGTCCAAAGATAATGCAGGCGGGTGGTGGGGTGGGGGGGGGGGGGGTTCTCTAAATATCGCACAATGACACGGTCCACGGAATGCACGCACACAAAAACACGTGTGCACGCGTGCACGCTCCCAACTCCCACAAATGCACACACTCCTATCTCCTACAAACACACACATAACTGCACTCCTACACGTACACACACACACACACACACACACACACACAGAGGGAATCCAATTGGCAGTCTTTCAGTTATCAGGCCTTCTTCTTACCACTATGTCTCACAGCTGCCCTTACAGATTCACAAAGTTAGTATCTCACTGTTCTCAAACAGACGCTTATAGAAGCTTACAAGTGTGTAAAGCTGAATGAGGTATTAATGAGTATTGTGAGCATTTTTGTGTGTGTTCCGCAAAAACTTGAAATATGGTATATTATACAATTAATTTGAAAAAAAAAACAAACTTGGAGGTCTGTTAAGCTAATAGGCCCATTAAAATAAATCAAGGCATTAGTCCAACTGGTGAGAGATGTGGTAGGTCTATCACTAATGTTAAAATCTTCAATTGTGAGGGCAGATGAGGAAGTCTTTGTATTTCTGGGACAGTCTAGATAGATGAACCATTTTACTGGAACATGTATGGTGTGCGTGAGCCTAACATCTCACTGAGAAGCACTGCTAATACTATGAATCATGGGTCAGCAGAGGTTTTCTGCTTTTGCTTTTCGCAATGCCACCCGACCATCTCAGCTCCGTGGAGCATGGGAGAGTGTGGCTGGGGTAGATGGACACCCTGTTCCCAAACAGTAGCGTCACATGGTCTCGGCGGCGCTCATCTCGGACCCGCCACTCCCGCCACCGATACAGCCCTTCCGTCTCTTGGTAAGTTATGGAGCACGAGGTACTGAAACATCAGATGGTTTTATCTGCTTTCCACCATAATTATGCTGCTGCAAATTCAATCTGCCCTGCCCCATGCTGGCGCGCTTATGTTTCATAATGATTCTTCCACTGCTTATCAGCAGCTCTGATTTTACTTCTGCATGCTTGTGTGTGTGTGTGTGCTTGTGTGTGTGTGTGTGTGTGTGTGTGTGTGTGTGTGTGTGTGTGTGTGTGTGTTTGTGTGTGTGTCAAGTCAATTATGAGCAAGTGATTTTACAGAAGTCACTGCTCAGCCTGGTGATTAAAGACTTCGTGAAGGCTATTTGAAATTTCACAGCCAGCGCCCCATTTAGAGGAGTCTCTGTACTCAGGCAATTTTACTTCCCTTTTTTACTATGGTTATTAAATCTAATTTTTAACATTAATGTTTATGTTCATTGTCCGTCCAGCTTTTTCCTCAAGCGCACCATTGGAGCTAGTATTTACGGTGAAAAATTTTCCCTTTGACTAACATAGACAAAATATTCAGAATCTCAGCATACACATATGTCACAATCGACCTGATACAACGGGCACAGATACAGACCACTACCATGCTAGGCTTTTTCAAGCCGACTTTGTCCACAAACGTTCCTTTTTAGTTTATTTTGATATTATTTGAGTTTGAGACAGAGAAGTAAAGCACACCATGTTATAAACTCTATAGCACATCTTTCCTGCATCAAAGGAGAGCTCTTTCTTTGAAATTGTCACATTGGACCTTGGCTATACTTAACAGTCTGGGTAGCTCACGACAAATGTGTTTTGATTAATGCTAATATAAAAAGAATGTTCCCTAGGAGACACATTAAATTCTATGTTCCTCTTTATCTTTAATAAACCCCAGCAGGACAGTTAGGACAGTCCTAGCAGCCCACACACTTCCAGCAGTCCGCCTGTGTGATGTCCTGACACATTTTTGCCACTGATCTCCGTATCTACAGGAACACAAACAGGCCTGGTGTGTTAGGAAGATCTCCATTTTCTTTAAACAAATAAACTAAATACAGAGATAAAATGATTTAGTCATGTTTTTTTGTGCTGAAGTCCTCAGTGGAGGAGAACACAGATCAGATGCCCCCCCATGACTCGCACCCCAAAAACATCACACCCCCTAGATTCCCACATGCTGGATGTCTCTTGCACTGGATGTCTTCCCATGATCCCCTAACCCCCACCCCCCTAACCCACCCACAGCTCCTTTCTTTATGTCCATGCTACAGTTGTGATCTTGATATCCACCCGAGGCCACATGTTGTCCAGAAACCTTCGCCACTCCATGGACACCCAATAACCCCCCTCCCCCAAAACAATAACACTAAATAAAAAATCTCAGCAGGGGTGGGTCGGGCCAAAGATAGTACGGAGATTTACAGGCCTGCTCTGTTCTCTGCACCTCTGCCAACATTCTCTGCCCAGCTCAACAGAACCAACACAGTCCGGCTCAACAGGGCCCTCTCCTCTCAGAAAAGGGGCCCAGAATGGTCACTACTCTATGAACGCCTTGAGCTATCCATTCACTTTCTGTCAGAGCCATTTAAATACGGCACCACAGACAAAATGGATGATGGCGAAGACTTTTTCTGCTGTATTCTTTTCCTTTCATTTATGCTCTAATATCGAATCAAAGAAATTGGTTGTGACTGAACACTTATGACAACAGGGGCTTTGAAGGCGCCTTTGTCTGTTCTCAAATCAAGAGCTATGAGGTCAGAAACCACATGTGATGCTGCTCAGTAGACATATGTAATTGCTGATGTTCGTGTTGATGAATTGCAACCAAGTGCTTTGGGGACACAGTTTGTGTCTGTGTGTAATCACACCATCAAAGCTGCATTTGAATTTGGAGTTGGACACAAATTTCAAAACCCCTTCAAGCAGAAAAGTCCCTCGCCTTCACAAAAAAAAAAAACGTAGAAAGGACAACGTACTGCGGCAGGGCCCATGGTGAATTATCGTCCATTTAGCACAAGGTTCGGCATAATTGGTAACTCCAGCCCGTGCATTTTGACTTTGCTCCCTCTCCCCTGCTGGAGTTATCTGGTGGGGAACAGAGGACTCAGGGGCTGCTGGCAGGCAAAGGAAGAAAGTTAGCGATCCGTGCTAGCGTGGTGTGGGGTGGCGGGCAATTCGCCATTGTTCCCGGTTGGACTGTCAGTTATCATTACGGTGCGTTGCGCATTACAGAGTGCTGTGGAGTCACCGCCATCCTCTGCTCGGCCCTTCACACAAGTGTGTGTGGTCTCTGGGACTGCGTGTGTGTAAGTGTCGGGGGGGGGGGGTGTTGCCTTTTCTGCTCATCACTTACACCAGCGTTACAGGCGGGCTCCCAAAGCCTACACACCAAATTGTCTTGAGATGTGGAACTCTCTGCAGACAGTGTGTAGGTGTTCAAAAAAAAAAAGAAAACCCCAAAGGCTCCGTGCCCCGATTTAGGGTGCTTTTCACCCCCCCTCCCCTTCATCCGATGTGAAATTATACGTAGGCTGGAATGTGCCTGGAACCATTTTCGGAAAGAAAGCCCTCAAATCCTTGGACCACCAACGAAAACGCGACGGCGAAATGCAGTGGCTGCTCGGCGCTCCGTCTTTATTCCTTTTTGAAATTTCATCATTCGGAAAAAAAGATTAAAACCTTCCAAATAAATAATAATGACGTAATTAAACGAGAGATTACGGCTCTAAAGAGTTGGGTGAATTAAAAAGCGAGGCTAAAGTAATTACGGGATTGGAGATAAAGTTCTTGAAACAGAATTGAAATTGATTGAAAAGAACGCGGCCGTAATCAACCAGATATAATAAATAAAACAAGAGCTGGCAATAACAGCGTTTTAGCCCTCCACAATAAATTGCATTGCTGCGTTGATTCAATTAGTTTGAATGGAGTTTGGAGTGTTTTAAAATTCCATGTCTCCTCAGAATACAAATGGCCTTACCTTTTTTGGCATGTGAACCATACAGAAAAAAACATTCCATAAAAAACATTCCAAAAAAACTTAAAAGCTACAGTTTTTTCTCCTAAAGAATGTGTCTGGACTTGATATCATTTATAGGCTGTGTGATGTACATGTAAGATATACTGGGGTTACATTTACTCATGTTAAAATCCAGAATGTTAATCCTGACATATTAGGCTCATATCTATTAATATCGTTACAAATATTGATGTACACAACGCTACCTGTTCATTATGACAGATTTAGCAAACTGATAAATAGGATGAAGCCATAGCTCACGATCACTGGGGAAATGTGTGAAACAATGTAGAAAGCACTGCTTACAGATGTTCATCTAGTGTGTTTGGATCCATTGTTTAAAATAAATAGACCTCCAGAGTGGTAAAAACATTTAGGTGCTTTTACTATATAAAATTACAATCATTTTTCTAATCTAGTTTAATTATTTAGTCTAATTTATTTTGTATGTCACACAACAACATTAGCTTTGGATAACTAAAACTAGATTCTGGCTGTGATTGGCTGCAAACTGAATGCACACTGTGGAATTATGGGAAACGGGTGTGCTAAAGCACTGGGGCCTATAGAAATCATTATGAATCAGCACTGAATCCATTATCGTTAGAATATGTTAAATAAATGTTATTCTTATGCCTATCATCAAATCACTACATGCTAATGTGCTGTGAAGCTATCTACGAAAGAAGAAGAAAAGTCATTATGGACAAGGGAACCATATTTAAGTTACTATAACACAGAGAAGCACTTTAGGGAAGAGAAGTTCTTCTTTTCTCTCACAGCAAGAATGCGGTTCCATCCATTAGTCTTGATGCAAAAAATTAATCTTGCACATTTATGTAAGAAGACCTGTGAAGGGTTAAAAGCTATACAGGCCAGTTCTCATGTACGGTTAAATATACCTGATCAGTGCGGTGCAACATTAAATGTGGGTGATTCATTCTATGTATTGAGGATATGCAGTCTTTAACTCATCGGCAGATTCCCGAGCACATATTCATCTTGGCTGCTTAGTCAGCCTCCCCCGATCCTATTAACAGCCCCGAACGTGCCCACGGTGCCTCCGAGATGCCAAAGCAAACGTGTCGGACCGACGGCGTGCACCTAGGCCATCGCGGAGATTTCGCATTGGCCTGGGGGGGTGACTTTTCCGGAGAGCACAGTTCTGTCCTTCTCATGTGTCGCAAACAGATTAAGAAATGCAGGGAACGAGAGGAACGTTGCACGTTCTGCAATGTTCTGCTTTGACTTATCTAAAATTGCAAGTAAGCATGTTTTCCCCCGCACCCTTAAAATAAGACACAGCATGCAGCAGCTTGCAGTTCTTCCAAATCCCACATGGTCCCTGTGACTCCTGCTAGTGAAGAGTGCATTTAATGATATACTCAGGGGTAGGTGTATGTATTTAAAGACACTGAATGCTAACCATCCCACTCCTGTCATGAGTTTATGGTTACAACACAATACAATTTATTATCAGTATTACAAGTTGTCGTATTAGTTGTAATAGCAGTATTGTTATTTGCTTTCGTTGGTGTTATATCTCCTCATACTCCTGTATCCATAATTTTCCCTGCATTAAAAGGGTCTAGTATGTACTAGCAGCACCTTGACTGTACCTTGCCCAGAGTTGAATACACCCACTAAACATCCGCTACTGACCGCAAAGCTGAGAAAACATTTTACAGTATTGACAGAGCTGAAAACACATGCTGAAGTATTGATCTCACCTGCTTCAAGGCTGACAACATTCCACACAGGAATGACGGCAGAACAGAAAATACCTGCAAAAGTACCCATTTCAAAGCTGGAAACAGCTTTTATGGTACTGACCTCAGAACTGAACACACCCTGAACAGCAGATACCTCAGAACTGAAAACACCCGTTACAGCAGATACCTCAGAACTGAAAACACCCGTTACAGCAGACACCTCTGAGCTGAAAACACCCGTTACAGCAGATACCTCAGAACTGAAAACACCCGTTACAACAGATACCTCAGAGCTCAAAACACCCATTACAGCAGATACCTCAGAACTGAAAACACCCGTTACAACAGATACCTCAGAGCTCAAAACACCCATTACAGCAGATACCCTCAGAGCTCAGGCTTGCTCTGAGCACTTAAGCACACAGTGAGCGGCTCTTTCAGAGCTCCCGCCAGAGGCTACCAAGGCTCCTGTGGAGCAGCCAGCCATCTCCCCTCTGGCCTGGTAAAAAAAAGAAAAACCACATTAACATTACGGCCAGGCCCGGGAAGAGGGGGCCGCGGCGCAGCTTTGAGGAAAGCCTTTGTTCGACAGTGAGTGGGCTTCGGCTCTGCTCCAGAGGGCAGTAAAAAAAACAGAGGACCGTACCTGAGAGAACGGGGAGAGGTGGTCGGAGGGGACGGGGGGTGGGGGCAGGGGAGGTTACGGGATGGACTCTATTCCGTTGTGCGCTGCTTGATATTTCTCCAGGTCCTGATCTGAGCACGCAGCGGGGGCGAGGATACCAGGGGCCCCTGTGGATTATGCTCAGCGGCGGCTCCACAGGGTCTAAGAAACGAAAGGATTGCTATTTCAGTGATTATCACCGTGTGAACCGACATGTGCGTGGGAGACACGATCGCAGTGTGTCCATTAGAAACATTACCGCCATTATCGCCATTACCAGTGCCAGCGGAGGCACCATAAACACAGCGGTACAATTATGACTGTCATAATTATTATTACTCAAGAAACTATTGCTACATTAGAGTAGTATTGTCTAGTATGTCTAAAGCATGTCTGAAGCAAGTCTCTAAAGCAGGCTACCATAAAGAGGACTGGTGAATTAATTCCATGACAAAAACACATCTTTTGAGACACACCACAAATCAGTCACCTTCCTTGCAAATATTTAAGAATAACGTCTGCTATGAAACATATGGTAGGCATGAGCTGGGTATGAGCTGGGAGAAGAGGGATGAGCAGGGAGAAAGAGCAGTATGCATACGAGGGTGATAAAAATGATTTTTAAAAAGTCCCACAGTGGATACATGATGTACAATGGTGTATTTCTGTGGCGAATCTCGATTTAAGCAGAGTGGACGCATCACCGATCCTTTGTTATGTCCTTGGGTTGATTTCAGGTTGCTGCTGTCGATAATCAACACCTCTTATTATTAAACAGAAGACCTCTTATTATTAAAGGGGAAGAAGAGGGGAAAAAAACCTCCTTTTTAACAATAGTGGTGTTTAAAAGGTTATTTCTCTGCAGAATGTACCGGTGAATTAGAATACTGGGTGGCACCGTGACAAAGGAGGACACGATTGGAACCTCTCGTTAACATCAGCATTCCGCACGGGCCATGCCGGGTCTCGACGGCAAGGAGAACAACGGCGGCGGAGAGCAAGAAGAGGCCCGGTTCGACAGGAGACAAAGCAGGCCGTCAAACCGACAGAGGGGAAAACGCACGAGGCTCGTCTCCCGGGTTACTGCACATTGTTTACTCGTTTTGAAGGGTCAGAGGTTGCCTTGACCGCGCCTGCTCTCTCCCGCTGGCCCCCGTGCCCTTCCTCTTCCCGCACCGGTCCGAACAAAGACGGGGGGCTGGATGGAATTAAAAAATATATAAAGAGCGAGCAGCGATCAGACAGCTCCGATAAGGGGATGGGGGGGCGTACGCTTTGGAGGTGATGTGTGTATTCAACTCCAGACTGACTCCTCTTATGCTAATGCAGCCAATTTCCTCTTTTATTTCATTTCTGGAGCCGAAATCTGCGATCTCTGATAAGGTTTCCAAGGCGACCGCCTCCTCTCTGGGCGGATGCGGGCAGCCGTGTGATGGAGATGTGTAAGTCTGCGGGAGCAGCAGGGAATGAATAATTTAAAACTCCAGCAAACCCCGGAGATGGGAGGCGAAACGGGAGAGATAAGAGCTACACAGCCAGGGCCCCCTCTCCCTCTCCCTCTCCCTCTCTCCCTCTCCCTCTCCCTCTCTCTCTCTCTCTCTCTCTCTCTCTCTCCCTCTCTCTCTCTTCTCTCTCTGTGGATTCGGAGCTTCATCTTCCAACGACAGGTGACCCGCAAGGTCAAGGGCATGATGGGTAATTTAACCAGCGGTGGCGGTGGCGGCGGTGTCAGGAGGGAGATGACGACGAATCCCTCTCGAGAAAATCCACGCTTTACTTTGTCGTGCCCTGCTTCAAATAAAGAAATAAAAAAGAAAATAGTGAGCTGGAAAAAAGGTATTGATTTTTCCCTTTTTTTTGAGGGGGGTGCATAAAGGAACTGGGGCGCATTTCTCTGAAGCGGGCAACTCGTGGTCAGTGGAGTGGAGTGATATTGGCTTTGTCGGAACGCCCTCGTCACAACCCGGGGCCAGTCCCCCCCCCCACCCCCAACTCCTGGCCACTTGCCTTGTTTCTGTTCTTTTCACATAGCAGAGTAGTGCCCAGGCGTTCAGAAACAAGAGACACGCTCCAGATGCGTTCACGTCGAACGCCCATCACGTTGCTGAGCACAGTGGCTGGAGCTGCCTCTCCATACCGTCAGTGGGTGACAAAGAAAAGGAGAGAAAGACGGGGCAACGTAAAGCTGGGCCCGCGATGCGGGCGGGTCGGTCCCCCCAACCCCGCCCCCGACTCCCGTCTGTCTGCCACTCTGTCTCGGCCGCCCGCGTGTTTTCATTCCTGAGTGCTGGCGGGCCTTTATCAGGGAGGGTAAACACGGAAACATCCGCGGGTCGTGGCCAGGTGAGGGGTTCACGGGGAGGGCCTGCCCCGCCCCTCCCTGCGGCGGGACGATCCGGAGACGCAGCGGGACGGGGTTGGGGGGGTAGGGGTTGTGGGGGCAGAAATTGGAACAAAAAGGCGATTGAGAAACACGCCACACAAGGCGGCTATACAGGTAATCTCAGCTCAGGCGTGAAGAAGTCAACCTGCTGGCGCCATCCGGGCCCTACTGCAGGTTACTCACACTACCTGTGTGTGTGTGTGTGTGTGTGTGTGTGTGTGTGTGTGTGTGTGTGTGCGCGCGCGCATGTATTCTGCATTTTTGTAGAAGCTCTGTCTCAATGTATTAACTGTAAATACATTATTCATTTCCTTAACCAGACTCCCTCGGCCAAAGTAAACAATTTGTCCACAAGAAAGGAAGATTCCATTGCTACTTACATAACATTTTTATTTTTGAAGGGGGGGGGGGGTTCTTACATTGTGGTATAAAAGTGAACCACAGTGTATGAAAAATAGAACAATCATGCTGCCCAAAATTCATCACTGATTGTTCCATTTCTGCAAAAGTACCGTTTCAAAATTGTCTCCGCTGCCCCCAGATTGTGTGGTTGACCAAATGGTGACCAGGTGGGTGATTTCGGCAGTCAAAGAGAAAGAACAGCTGAGAGCGTTCCTGACGTGTGCACGTCCCTCTGTCCGTCTGTCAACTTATCTTGATCATCCCCAAAGAAGATTCCGGCGAATGTTGCTTGCGTTTCTGAGGGAGAATTGTTATGTCTGTTCCTCCTAATTTTTTGCATTCCGAGCGCCGCTGTCACGGATTGGGCAGGGCGGCCGAGCATGTACTCGTGCCCCGCGCCGTGGCGGCTCCTGCGTAGGCCCGACGGTCCTCAGAAGGGTGCGTTTCGCCCTCAGCTGTGTTCCTGGGCCAGGAATTACCACTCTGTTCCTTCAGAATCAGAACGGTCAAAGCCTTACACCTCCTATTTACAACGGCAGAAAAAAGTATCCCAGTTATATGGTTTGTGCTGGTGTATTTGTCAATGACAAATTTTTGTCATTTTTGTGCTTCCTAACACTTTATATTTGAAGTGCCTGGAGTTATATCATACTATTTAAATATAATCAATTTAATATAAATATATCAAACTTGATTTACTTTGATACAAATGTTTGATCTGAGATGAATATATGACAACACCCTTTACTACTGAATTACATTATTGCAGAATTACTGTTATTTCAGTTAAGCTGTAAATTATGTAATATAACATTTTTAACCCATGTTCGCAGGGACTTACAGTAAATCACATTTCGGTTTGATGCAGGATGGTCTTCATACAGAACGTACTAAGTTCAGAATGATCGCCATACCACGACCAAACACATGGTGGCAGTAGATACTTATTGAAAAAGGGGAAGATAGCCCTTTCCCCCAGGTTTAAAATTACGATGTGCAGTCACAAAATTATGTGTAAATACAGGCACACAGATACTCTCGATCACGACAACGATAAAAATATTGTCCCATGGTAAAATAACAGTGATAACAGCTTAAATTAACAGCTGGTCTCTGATCACAATTTCATCCTAAATTCATGTTTAGAATATCTCTCAGTAACAAACGAGAAACAAGAGACAAGTTCCACCTTGATAAGAAAAATGAGCAAGTTCGCACATCTGATGGCATTATCTAATATGACAAAATGTTAACAAACAATTGGGAGTGCAGGTATTTTGGAACGACAACAAAAAATTCTCAACACGCATATTAAGATTTTAGGGAAGGTTTAGCAAACCGTTTCGTTTTAATTGCATTTAAAAACAATTAGAACTGACTGCCAACATACATGTGCCGACAACCACCAAAGCAATAAGGTGACAAGTATATAAATTTCGGTAATTTTTAGCTTCACATTAGTAACCTCCTCTCTTACCAATCCAAAACAGACTGCGTTTTTGGCCATGTAGTCAACTTTAATGCTGAACATTATGACCGACTCGAGCTACCTGAGGTATCGACCCTCAAGGCAGCGAAACAGATTCATTTAAAGTGTAAAATCCAGCAGAAATCAGAATATCAGGGCCGTGCAGAGCGTTGCCGAAGAAAAATGTAATTCAGTCGTTCTGGGGTAAATCACTTTACTGTAAAATGATGCAGTTTAACACGAAAAATTAGTAAGAGTAACACTTTGTCGATTTTCACATCACAGTAATCTTAAACTTTTGAATCCATTTCTCTGAACATCAGTTATCATAGGCCTACGTCAAAAAATGTGTTCAGAGATAATTATAGTATATGGATCAAACATGCTTCAACATCAAAATATTCTTAATTTACTGATTATATATAACACACATATTAGATAACACACGATATATATGTTTTTAATTAATCAAGAGGATTATAATTCATTGAGAATTACTATATACAAAGCATTGTTATTAATTTCTGTGTTCAATATTTTTCAATATTTCAATATTTCTCAATATTTTATGTTTAGTGCCATTTATAATTAATATTCCTAACCAAAAAATGACAAAGGCCATAAAGAAAAAGTATTTTAAAATAATGTAATAATATGTAACTTGATAGATGAAATGAAATGTAGCACATTGAATCATAAATGTCATACAGATTACATATAGCTAAACCATTTTGTAGCTTTGTAGCTGTTTCTTTTAAAAAACAATTGTGTGTGTGTGTGTGTGTGTGTGTGTGTATGTGTTTGTAACGCATTCATTATTTTATTTTACTTTAAACCTGTAGATTTATCTGACTTATGTCGCTTTCCGTGGTAGGTTCCTGGAAGTACAGAACTTCAGATAAGTGAAATAATTCTGTCTGTGGTCAGCAGTAGCTTTCAGATATGAGTGCTTTTCAGCTATTTTAGGAAACTGTTTATCCAGAAAACTGAGATAGGGGTGAATGAGGAAAAAAAAAACATTTCCAAACCACATTAGTCTAATTAACAAACTAATTTAAACTTGAAGAAATATTGACTAATACATCTGAGACCGGAGAAAAATATTGCAGGTGTATGTAAATTGTTTGTTGGCAATACAGAAATTTAAATTACAGTTCAATCAAGAAGAAAAAAAAAACACAGGGACTCTTCTCTGATTTCGCTTCGCCACGGTTTGTTAATATTTCACTGGGCGAGAATGCGACGGTAAGGCAGCATTTCACTCCGTGAATGAGAAGCAATCTCGCTCAGCCGAGTAGAACAATAATTAGAATGGAGATTAAATAAAAATAATTAGAAAAAGTTCATCTAGTTTTGATGTATTAATTATTCAGTCCCCTGCTTTATTCCGAGTCTAATTATCTGCTTCACTGAAAATGCCAAGATTTCTGTGACTCATAAAAATTACATTCATGTAATTATGTCAGCAATTTGGGAGGCACTCAGCTAAGCAGGGAGTCAGCTTTATTCCTAGTTAAAAGTAAGTAACTTCTAACTACTTATAACTTGGAAGTTAATACACTTCGTTTAAAGCCAGCGGTATAAATAATAAAATGCAATCGGAGATTATTTACTTTAAAAATGAAGAAGCGTTTGTGCTCGGCGCTTCCCCCCTCCACCTCCCCCATCATTCTTTTTTTGAGCTCCGTACCTCTGATGACATAATGAAAACAAGAACAGTTTTATCCAGGCCCGGTCAATAGATAACCATTTGCATATAAATGGAAATATTTATTGCGACAAAAAAAGAGAGCCGAGATGAAGTTTAAAAAAACGCTCATTTTTCAAAACTCACGAGGCTAACAGTGATATCTGTATATTACAAACCGAGCAGTTTAAAATAAGAAGAAAGAGGGTGATGGGGGGGGGGGGGGGGGGTCCCGTTGCCATTGTGCTGACATGTGGTTTAAAATATATTAAAGATAGGGTGTTTGTGACATGACTGCGCTCTTCGCAGAAAAAAGAGCAAGTCGAACCGTGCTGAGGAAATGTGTGAGATAGCCTGTCAAAATGATACGCGCTCTTCCCCTTTTTTTCCACATTCAACTTTTAGATGTCTTGAGAGCGGTTATGGGTACTGAACTCAAACTGAAACAGCTAGATTCTCCTATCTGAAAACGCGACGATGAAGCAATGCAGTATTATCCATCCACACATGGATGCAAGTTCATATTAGAATTCACATGGCGCTAACCACCTACATTTTCCTGTCGATTTTTTGTGAAAATTTCTGTTTTACATTTAAGGGTGAATTCCCAGCTCTTAATTAGTCTCACATATTTAATCACATATATGGTTCTGAAAGGACAGGAAAAGAGGATCAGGGGATCTTTAAGCAAACATTTATCTATGTCCAGGTGCTGGAAAACAGATAGATATACTGATAAACTAGTAGCCCCACACCCTGATTTACTGAAATAATACATTTAAAAATTTTTCGTTGAAACCAAAGAGGGTGAAAACAACATTTCAACCTATGCGGCCTTCCTACATGTTGAAACATTGCGTCTGCTTTTGCTCCACCAGTAAAGGTTTTCTTTGCAGCTGCTAAAGCACGCAGGTATCACCTCCTTTTTATCAGGCAATCAAAGGAATATGAACAGTGAAACAGAAGCACTCTGCAATCATCACAGGCACCTCAGGTCATGAGCATGTCCAGATTTCGGGCCCTCAGCGGGAGTGTGGCATCTTGGGCCGGTTTACACCTGACTCCTGCACACCAAGAGCAGCCAGGCTGTGGTCAGCGTACCCTCACGAGAAGCTGTTTTTCATGTGTGTACATTTCAGTCTATTCAATATCATAGTGCTGTTATAACTTTCTGTAAGAAGAGAGATAGATTCTTCACAACCTCCAGCACCACACAAACTTTCATTTAGGAGCAAAAACACATTTCTCAAGCTGCATAACCACTGAAGATGCACACTAACAAACATAAATAATAATGTATAACAAAAATATAATAAAATAAGTAAAAATAAGTAAATAAATACATAAAAAGCTACGTCTGATGCAACAGTGTAGTTCATTTTTTGCAAATAAATGAATATATATCTTTTTTGTACTTAATATTTTCCAGACAATAGAAGAGACTGTCTGTGCAGCCCTGGCGTGACTGCAGAGAACACCTACATGGGCACAGTTATCAAAAGCACGGCTGTTGCAAGCGAGAGTCTGGCAAATGCAACAGATGCATATCTGTTTGACCGCAGTTTGTTTTTAACAATCTTTCAGTAAGCACGGGGACGTCTTTGATTCAGTGAATAAGTTGGGGAAACATCCCTCACCCCCTTTTTTTGGTCTTTACTATTTTTTGTTTTTACAATGTCTTGTGTTTATTTGTGTAATTCTCACATTATACCATGTGATTATCAATGTTTTAAATTATTTTTCTTCTCATTTCTATTTTCTGTGTTAAGCTACCAAATATTGGTTGATAATGTGTGATATACCTCTTTATTATTATCTTTAGTATTATTTTTTGAACCACTTTATATGTGTATGTTTTCACCTTGTAAGTGTGTGTGTGTGTGTGTGTGTGTGTGTGTGTGTGTGTGTGTGTCTTTGCCTGCAACAGTTCACATGGAAATGCAAAGGGAGGAAAAACCCAGAAGACTTTGCCCTTGCAAATATTAGTTTAAAACACCCTAAATTAATTTATCACCTACATGTGTTACACACGGTGTCATGATTATAATTTTGGAGTTTTTGATTTCCTAGTAAGAGAGTGATTTAAATGTGCATTCTGAGTTGGTAGTTTCTCCTTTTTGACAATTGTTCATTTAACTGGTAATTTTTAATGGATAGGGCCCTGCAGTCAGTACATCCTGTTGTGTAAGTTCTATATGAATAGAATGGTACAGGGCTGTGAATTATTTATGAATGAGAGGTATTATGTATAATATGGCATTGAGTATGTATGGTATGCTGTGAGGGTTTTATGAATATAGCAGTACTGTGCAGTGAATGCTTTAAAAATGCAACAGTGCCTTGCTATGAATGCTTTATGCATGCAGTAATGCTGTGCTATGAATGCTTCACAAATGTGGCAGGAATGTGCTATGTACACTGTATGAATGCTGCAATATCATGGTGTCAATATGGCAGTACCGTATTTTGAGTCTTCACTAAACTTAATAAGCCCTCTACCTAACACATGCACAGTTGGGCCCATGATGAAACCTGTGCTTCCACTGGTACTGACTGCAGTGGGTTAGCAGATGCCCAAACCTATCTGAAGAGGTATACTGAGGGTAAAGAGAAATCTAGCCCCATTTGTGTTCTGACACTTTAAAACACGGAGGGCCCTAACTTTTAATGGGTCCATTAACCAAACTGCACTTCTCACCCCAGTGTTGACGTTGCAGTTAGTGACTTGGGCGGCTGGTTGTTTTGTCTCAGGGTCGGCTCCTTGTCGGGCCTCACTTTATTCACCTGCCAGCCATGTTTCGTGTTTTTTTTTTTTGGTTATTGTTTGTTCTTCAGAAAAGAAACGCTATTAGTGGAATTAACATGCAGATTAACGGCTCCCAGCGAACAAGCTAGAATCAGCGGGCCGTGATCAAAGGTACAGGTATGGCAATGCCACACAGAGACACACGGAGACATGCAAATTCAGGACAGCATCCTACAGATCCAGACCTGTCCACAGATCCAGGGTCAGTTCTTCTGCCTTCTCACACACACAGTCGGCAGAAAGCAGGACGGAACACAGACAGAGAGTTTACTACAAAGGTTCTACCACGGGTGTTCTGTATTCTCACCGGTTATTCATCTTCTGCAGTCTTTCAGTCATAGATATGGATTTTCTGCTTCAGATCACACCCCCACCATGAATATTCATAACAAAACAGAAAACATAGAATATCTTTGTGTTTACTAATAATAGGCAAAGTGCAGACAGCCTGAATCAGACAGGATCAAATACAAAGGACCAGATCCAAATCTGTCACATTCAAGTCTGTCACATTCTTAAAAGTGTCAACTCCACCATCACATTTTCATGGACCGGTGACAGAATATGCATACGCAGAATATGCATACTCACAGCATGCTCGGTAGCACTTAACACAACGGCTCAATGAGAGGCACTAACACTTGTGTAATTACTGTTTAATTATACAGTAATTATACTTCGATGGCACTGGCCATTGGGACATGGACCATTGCTTCCTTGCCGCTTGTCCTCACCCCAGTCTAAATCAAACACCCTAACCTTAAGTGGGTGTTCAGTACGATCACACCTGTACATACACTCTTTGGGAAGGGTGCTTCATACTACACACACTCACGCTGTCCCCAGGAACAGTGCTGAGCCACCCACACACACACACACACACACACACACACACACACACACAGTGTGTGAGGTGCCTGTGGTTTCCCCCTGCTTTGAGGGCTCTTTTTTTGGAAAACGAGCAACGTCTCAAAGTCAAAGGGAAGGGGGTCATGAATATTCATTTCCTGGTCGCCATGGTCACAGTGGCGCTCGGAGAGTGCCAGGAAAGCGAACGGAGGCCGATGGCTTTCGAGAACCACCCGAGACCAGAGATTATCAGCTCGATTCGGAGGGAGAAAAAAAGCGGGCGGTATCTGATCTGAGTCAAGGTCGTGACCCCGCGGTCGCCGGGCAGCCTGAAAGGCTCCGGGCGGACGGACGTTTTGGGGTCACGCTTTTCTCTCCCCTGAAAGGAAGCTGAAGGTCCCTGCATAGAAGGACCATTGAGAGGTGGACAGAGGATCTTCAATGGAGAATTGTGCAAGTGACAGTAGATACAAACAGATGTCTGGTACACCTGGGCCAAGCATTGGATGGTGGAGGGGGGAGGCTTTCTGAGAACAGGTGGAGACTGTAGCGCTCTAGCTAACACTTTTACCGAGTCACATCCAACATTAGCGGGCAGCATGGAGTGTTAGTGAATGAGCCTGTTTCCACACTGATGAAACAAGAGGTTCACTGCTGCCACATACAAGGAGCTTGATTTGTTTGGTTGCATCTTCTTGTTTAGTTAGTTTATTTTTGTATGTTTTTTTTTCCTGTTACCAAGATTTTTCCCTCCACAATTGTTAAAACTCTTAAACTGCTAAACAATGTTGTTTTAGTCTCTCTCTTTCTTCCTTTCTCGCAAACCTCCCCTTGCCCAGAATGACCTCATTGCTTATGACAACAGTGGCGTTTTGCATCGATCACACTGGATCAAAACAGAAAAATAGCTATTACTGACAGAGGGAGTTTGTGTTGAAAGCATTCTTACATAGAATCTAAAAAAAACACTAACAAAAAAAATGAAAAAAATAAACTTCCTGTTTTTACATTTATTCTGCACTGTTTTATTGCTGACCAGCGGAGGAACGGAAAAAGGAAGCAAGTGACAAGTTAATATGTCTCCAAGAAGTTTTATGGCAAAAACTTGAAGTGGAAAAAATAAAAAGCAAAACAAAAAAAACTTCATTAGGGCATGTTTGTTTTTGATGGTATTTAAAGTGCATTTTCCTTGGGCAAGAGAGGCGCCAGGGGGGACGAATCGAGTGCCTATCAATTACTGCCTGGAGCGCAACCTTTGACTGCCCAAAACCCCTCCCCCTATGCCTCAGAGGGCCACAGGTTAACCTGCTAAGTTGAGAAGTGATCCCAAAGTGGACATTAATTTCTTAATGCATTTTAGCAGTGATGTGGCCTCTCTAAAGAGGGGTTCCCCAGGGACCACAGACGTTTTCATAACTGAGCCGAGGCGCCAATCAAAAGTGTATGCAAGGAACCGGGGGGGTATATATTCAGTTTTTTTTTTTTACCTCGATATTATCAATGAGCAAGGCCAAGGTTTCGCTCCTACCAAATTCAACTACCACAGAAAATAAACAAAGCGTCTATTAATTTATGTTTGAGAGGGTTTGTTGATTTGTTTTGACGTCGTCTGACATTCAAGGAGCTAAAAAAAACGACAATGGGTTTTTAGAGCCCAAACATTTTAACCCATCATGTTATTCCACATTGATGCTTTGTTTTGCTTTCTCTTCACAGTGCACAAGCAGAGAGCACACCATCTCTGTCCAAATACAGAATGATTAATAACAAATGTGCGAGGTGGACTGAGCTCCATTGCTGATGTTTGGTGGTGTCCCTGTCGCCACCAAACATCAGCAACCTGCGATTTTTGAATCAATTTGCATCATGATCTCCACAACCGTTTCTTAGTTTACACTGCCTCTGGGAGAGAAAGAGAGATTTGCTTGGAAAGAGCGAAAAGTCTCGAGTCTTAAGTCACATGCCATCTACCCAAATGTTTTTGAGTGAGGCATTCGAACGTATGGTGTACAACTAGCAGCACTGACTTGAGGGCAGCTATAGTTGACTCATCCAGGAGTACCACTCACAAACAGAATGATTTTTAGGACCCACCTTCCTATTTAACCAGGGTCATAACCCTGTCACAGGCACAGTTTGAAGGCAAATCTAGCCTAGCTGTGTGCTGCATTTGGTACTTTTGAAATAGATGGACATGGCCGTACACATAGTCTTTTTGAAAAAATATATATGAGGGCTGTGGGTCTTTGAATCAGGATGCAGAAAACTTTGTTGGTTCCCAATGAATGGTTTGTGTAATAAGCCTCAGAGGGGTGGTGAAAGGCAGGGGGCAGCACTGAGCTGTATGCCCCCTAGCGAGGAGCTTTTCCTCATGTTGTCTGATGGAAAAGTGCATGCGGCTGGGCACAAGAGAATGGGTAGCGGGGTAATCGCCCCCACCCCCAACCCGATGTACAGCCCAGATGTGACCATCGCTTAGCGTATTGGGGAGGTCGCGGGTTACATAAACAGCTGCTTCCCGAGTAGGACGGGGGCGAGTCCGACCGCGGGGTCACCTCGTGTCCTGTGGGGGAACCGCCGCCGCTCATGCCTGATTGGATGATACCGCGGGCCAGGACTCCGCACCCCCGCCCACGGTTTACAGGGGTCGTCCCAGGGCGACTGACCGCAGAGGAGTACTAAGACGACAAAACACAGACAGGGGGGAAAAACACCCGTCTTCCGCTAAACATTTATAGTAAGTGTCTTAAATCCCTATGGGTGAGGGGAGCTGCCTAGCCAAAAAAGATTATGATTTTTTTTTTAACTAGAGATCAATATGTGAGCCCAGAGTCCCTTAGAGGAGGTGTGGGTCATGGCATTGTCCTCCTTGATTATACAGAGGTCAAGGGGTTTTGGCACAACAGACCGGAAACCGAATGCATTGTAATGCAGTAGCTCTGTGTCCACCAATCAGGAAAAAGGTGCAGCTTTGTGTTCACCAATCAGGACAAAGGAGCCTAAACAGGACACGCAACAGTATGAGAGGCAAGTTCCTCCTTATACAGGGATGGCTGCAGTAGAACCACTTTCAGCCCAGCCAATGAGGAGCCTCTCTGGCTAAGTGACACTTGTCCAAGCCAATGTGAAGTTTCTGCAGTGGTGCATGCCTGGCTCAGCAGGGAGTTCTTGTATTTGACAACACACTGGCCTGTTTCTGCAGTGTGGTTCCTCAAATTTGACCAAGCCCCAAATTTATCCCTTGAAGATGGAAATTTCACTCCGTCCATTGACTTAACCTCCTATCGAGATGGACAATAAATGTGTCCGCAATGTTAGGGGTTCCACTAACCAGCTCTTCAAGATAAATTATTCAGACCGAAAAAAAGAGTGACAGAGAGTAAGTGATATATTATCTCTGACCTATTCATTCAAAAGCAAATTCCCTTAAGCTTTCAAAATACTGTAAGTAACAGAAACTGTATTTGGACTGCGGCCTAGTTCAACAAATCTGATACAAACGCACGCAGCGTAATGTTTAACATAGCCGCAAGTCTTTATTTGCTTTAGTGTTTGGATGAATGGCGCGTTATGGCAGACTTTGTTCTGCTAAGAGGTAGCGGCACTTCTATGCTGTGTTTGGTATGCAAGACTGAGAGCGCAGCGGCCATTAACAGATCTCCTTATTCCTTGCCTCCAGGCACAATTCCACATTTACTCCCCAGGAAGGTATTCCAAAAAGTTTTTAAGCCTTTTAGGAAATGCGAGTTGACCTCTCCTTCCTCACCCCCCCCCCCCCCCCCCCCTCCCACCTACAACCACCCCCAGCCATCTCACTTCCCCCTCCATCTACCAGCCCCAACCATTAAAACTACTTATTTGCCTTCTAGGAAGCTGCTCTGGTGCGGGTGATTGTGAGAGCCGGTGTCATTGTAATGATATCACGCCAAGATGACGATGCCTGCAAAAGGCGATTGACCCATCACCTCCTCCACCTCTTTGGACAGATTAAAGGTGATGGCTGTTTGTTTCACGCCCATTAACTCGCCATTGTGGCACTTTCAGTGTCCTCCCAACCCCCCCCCCCCCCCCCACCCACACACACAACAACACCCCACTGCACACACTCCTCCCGTCCTTACAGTTGTGCTTTTCCAACAAGGTGATTTTAATGTGCAGCGTGAGGGAAGGCCACAGGAGAGCAGCTCCCTTGATGTTCCCTTGATGCTGCGTACGTTTGAAGAACAGCCCTGCTCTGCAGATGCTCACATAAAAACACAACAGACTTGCTCACCCCTCAGTATACCCTTAATTACTTTGGTTTCTTAAAACCTTCACATTTTGTGATGCTGTTGGTAGTCAGTTAGATCAGCAGGACACAATGTTGCTGTCGTGGCACGGTCTCCAAAACTGCATGTTACATGCAGAGCAACCATTTTGTGCAGGTTGGCATTTTCGATGAGCTATGGGGTACTTCTGTGCTGGAAGGGTATTCAGTGTTGCTCCGCCCTGAGTTTGAGGACCACGATCGTCAGGTTATTCGTGGTTGAAGGTCCAGGCCCCTGACCTCTGAACTCTGACTCCCCCACAGCAACACACTTTTTCTGAAAGTACAGAGATTTGAACGTTCACACTCACAGGCCCAAACTGGGTACATCCAGGAAGGACAATGACCAGGCCCAGCAAAAGACAGAAGACTGAGGAAGAAGAAGAAGAAGACTCCCTTCCGAAAAAGAAGGAGAGAGGATAAAAAATGGCACACACCCCAGAAGAGTCTGATAGCTACAGGGAAGCAGGCCACTGAAGCGTTCCACTTTGTTGCACTGGATCAATCCAGCTGGCTATCGGGATAGGCGGCAGTTCATTAAACTTCAGCAGGCTGCGTGCGTGTGTGTGTGTGTGTGTGTGTATGTGTTTGTGTGGTGACAGGCTGCAACGCACGCCTGGCTGATACACAAGAGTGAGCCCACGTCCCATTAAATTCCTGGGAAGATTCGGAAGAAGAACAGGGGGAGGGTGGGAGGGGGGTGGCTCTCCCTACACTTTGAAGCCGAGGCTGGGCTCCCAGGTACTGAACTGCGCTAATTAACCGTGAAGGAGCGGCTCACGTCGCAGTCAGTGGGATTTCATTAAAGCGTTTTTCTGTTTCAGGTTCAGGTGCACGCGGTCCTGATATTTGTGCCAAAGGGGGGTGGGGGAGACATTGGCAAAATAAACATAGCTTTGCTTGTTTTTTGCCGAGCAAATTTCATTTTAAGAGCATGGAATAAAAATGGTAAAAATGTGACTAGATTTCATTAGCATTTGACCACTAAATTGATGGCATTTCACTTAGAAACAGTGAGAAATAAAAATCGTGAAAATAATTTTGTAGACTTGTTTACATCTCTGACAATTTATGACCGTCAACTTATAACAGAGAGAGAGAGGGACTGAGAGAGAACGAGGGAGGGAGTTGGGGAGAGAGGGGAAATGTCGCCCATTTTTGGTGTCCTGCTTATGATGATCATGAAAAACATGAATACCTTATCAATGTGGAGCGAGAGATGCAGAGAGGAAGAAAGGAGTGTGGGACAGGAAATGGGGAGAGCAGGCGGCCCATGCATTTCATTATTTGTCTTACATTTATGGTGTCCTTTGGTCTGTATACAGCTTACTGCCATGGAGCGGGAGAGAGAGGGGGGAACAGGAGAGAGAGAGAGAGAGAGGGAGAGAGAGAGAGAGAGAGAGAGAGAGAGGGAGGGAGAGGAAACAGGGGGCAGGGGCCGGTGAAGCGAGAGACACAGACAGTTGAGTCATATTTCAGCCCTGATTGGAACTGACAAAATGTTATTGGAGGGATCACTCTTCTCTGCTGTGTTTGCTTTAGAAAGGCAGGCCCAGATTTATTATGACTGAAAAACATTATAGCCATCGGAAGTGAGGAGGGCTTAGAGAGCACAAAATGTCTGTCCGCACTCTAACAGGGAGGGGAGGGAGGGGAGAGGGAGGGAGAGACAGAGAGCAGTGGACTGAGGCAGAGAAACAGAGGGGGAGATAAAGGGAGAAAGACAGAGTTAGGAAGAAAGGGAGGAAAAGAAAGAAGGTGAGAAACAGAGAGGAATATAGAGTGGGGGGGCTAAGAGAGGCAGACAGAAAGAAAGCGCTCTGGCTGCAAATGTTTTGCACGCATGTGTTCGTAAGAAAGAGAGAAGGTGAGTGGGAAGGAGGAAGACAGAGGGGGGCCTTCGTCCGGTTTCAGAGAGCGTCTTCTTCTTCAGAAACCTCTGATCTAACCCTTCATTTCACTTGCCCCTCCCAAGTTCGCACCTCCGTTGCCGGTTCTGCTCTCGCTAATCGTGTTTTGAGAATTGCTAACGCAAAGCGACTACCAGACTACCACGAACCTGAGCGTGAGTCAAGCTGTTTTGATAATTGATGGAGGGCGTGCGGGGACTTAGCGGAGCGTATTTTCCTAACCTTGGAGTGACCTCTCTGCAACCTCGGTGGAGATGGATGGGGAGGGGAGGGATTGGCGGGAGGGAGGGACTCTCAGGTTTTTATCAAATAAAATCACAATCCTCAGCTCTGACTACCAGATGCACTCTGGGCCGTATTTTACTTGGCAGTCCCGCCCGACGCAATGTTACGGCAGCATAAGACTGTAAGCCCCATCACTCCACACTGTAAGCAACGCTCGTGTTCGCAGTTCTGACTGTTGTCATTCCTCATTCTGAATTGTGTGTGTGTGTGTGTGTGTGTGTGTGTGTGTGTGTGTGTCTGCCTCTGTGGAGGATGTGAACCAGGAGTTCCCACCCCTTGAACACACAGCCAGAAAGCTGGATGGATTCCTCTGCAGTGAACAGGCCATCTGTCCCCAGGTCTGAGGTATCAGGCATCCTAACTGCATTCAGGGTGGATTCATTCCGCTGGCATTCCAAGGGAGCGTGACTCAAAGGGCCCGTGGAGGCTGTGCGAAGGTGAGGCGGGGGCTTTGCGAAAGCCGGGATTTCTGCTCACAGGAAGCCTGCTGTGGTCACAAGCCTCCTGGCCCCTGAATCTCCGCATCTGTGGCGTTTCGGGTGTCTCCGGTCTCAGCTCACACACCTGGCGTCCCAGGGCAACCGTGTGTCTGCGAGGGAAATGACCTGGCCGGTGAGCGGCTCAGCGAGAGGGGTCTGCAGGGGGTTTCTACAAACAATGATTTCAAAAGGAACTGGGAAGGCGCTGCTTAATGGCCACTGGCTACTTCATCAGCAGAGTCGCCTCCTAGTGGAGAAATGACGCTAGCGCGGGACCTGCTCACCCATTCATTGAGTCAGTTGGTCAGAAAGAGAAGGACCTTGCTGGGTTGCTTTGTGCCATTACAGCAAAAAGTCAGAGCTGAGATGATGATGACAACAATAATAACGATGATGATGATGATATTGCTGTACGGGTGTTTCAGAATCTTCTTTGCTTCTGCAAAATGCCATGTGTCCCAGGCACTGTTGGAAACTTGCCCTGACTAAAACCCACTGTAAGAGATACATTGTATTTGTCCCTACTGAAAAAAATGAAGATGAAACGATCATCTAGGAAGATGGACTCTTCCCCCGGCCCTGAATGCACTGGCACAGATAAACCCACCGCCCTCTAGTGCCCAAGACAGGGAACGTGGCAGAGCAACTCCAAGCCTGGAGCCACGCAGTTTGCTGACATCTGGAAGGAAATTAAGAAATCACCGACGCAAGGGGGATCTCAGGGGCGGGGCTCCCCCGCCGCGAGCCAATAGTGTGGAGAACCGCAGAGAATCCCCTCCTCTCCCCTGCGTCGAAATGCGGCGTAACCGAACCAAGCAGTATGAAGGCAGCCTCCCATTCGCCTGGTCTCCCAGGGAGGCGAGGGAGCCAGGAGAGGGACGTGTCACGGAAACGCTTATCGGGCCGATCTGTAGACGATTATAATAACGCAATTAAACAAAGTAACACGACACACTATCCGGGCGCGAGAATGGGAACTAATAAAAGCGAACAGACAACGGGGAGGGTGGGAGGGGCGCAAAATTGTTTCGGGAGGGACGAGGGTATCCAACGCATCTGTTTCTCGTTCGCAGATTGGCTCGGGGTGTGCAGTTCTGTCCCAGCCTCAGTAAGAAAACCCACACTGTAATATTACAACTCAATAACTCCACAACCGAAACAGGCATCTCTGAGCCAACATGAGCAAGCTTTTTACAGACAGAGCCCCAAACGAGGATTTCATTTTTGAGGTTATACTACATATTACATTATAAATGTAATGTAACAGTATACAACCACTTTTCCTCAGTGAACAAGCATGTATGAACAAGATCACTCTACATAACAGCAACGGCACATACAGCAAATAGTAAAGGCTGATCAATCAGTCATGTGATCTGTTTCTACCAAGTCAAGCATGTCCAACCAAATGCATTCCCTGGGTGTATCCTTCTCAAAGTTTTAAATGTGTAATCTGTTTGAATGAGATGTAATGGGAAGGGTTTCATCTGAGAACAGATAGGGGGCACTCTGGCGATGAGATCACAGGACGTTTGAGAAGGGCTCAGAGACTGGAAAAGCCAGGCCGGAGAAACAACAGTCATTCAGATACCCCAGTGATGCAATCCATTCACACCAATATCAGCCAATATGGAGGTTTCATTCACACTATTGGACTGAAAGCTATCTCACATGGTGCTGGTTAAAGGTTACCCTTAAGCTACTGTGTGTTCTTAGCAATCCTTCAATAGGTTTCTATAGACATCCATTATGCCACTGTGCTGATGTACTGCATCCGTGAAGAGAGTAGCTGTTGCATAGGAGACATCTCTGTGTACATGAGAGAGAGAGAATACAAAAAAGAAACTTATCTCTTCATAAAATTACTATACAGTTGCATTAAAATATATTTTAGAAGAAATATTCAGCAACTGTAGACTACAAAAGTTATGAACATCTTATTAGTATTGATGCAATCATGAATGGCTTATTGCATGTACTCCAGAACGAAAACCAACCCAAAGCAAATCCTTTGAGCTGATTGGCTGGTGAACAATGTGGGTATAGCAGAGGGCCTAATGACTCTCAGAAGGGACTAGAGTTCAGACAGACATACATGTGGTTCTGAGGTATTAAAGGCTTGCGTTTGTGTGTGTGTGTGTGTGTGTGTGTGTGTGTGTGCATGCTATGGAAACACCCTTACACAAGGCAACACAGCAAATGTTTTACACAGGTGGACATTTATCTTTTCCATATCAACAATGTTTTGGTTCTATTCAGGATTGAAACCTATAACCAAGCCATCACTCCGCAGTGCTGTTCACACAGACTCTATCTGTCACTGGGTAATGCATCGCTCCCCGGAGCCTCATTTTCACCACCTAATTTATGGCACAGTGATTCATTCACGCTCCATCCTCATTGATTTCTGTGTAAATACAATATTTATAAACGGACTATTAAGCTCAAAAAAGTATCCGTCAAATGTTCATGAATCACGCCGGGAGCCACTTATTTTTTAAGGTCCTTTTAATAGCAACGACACGTTTGGACCGGCTCCACGTCCGATCCGACGCACTAGAGCACGGCAGGCCACCGCCGGGACCCCCTTCCCTTACATAAACACGCCGGGACGAAAAGGCCCTGACAGCAACCAGCGACTGCGCCCCGCTGGAGTCCGCCACTGGCTCCGAGGCAGGGGCAGCCAAAAGAATGGGACTAATGTATCGACGACCTTTGACCCTGGGAACCACTCCAGTTGAACTCAGACTAACTCCAGACTGATGGTGTTGGTTCTGGCGAGGGACGCGACTCTTGATATATGTTTCAGGAAAAAGGGTAGGAAATCGGGGGATTTTAAATATTTGGCATATTTTTTCCTTTTTTGTGTAGGTGTTCCAAGCCTCTGTGTAACAGTGGTAGTCACTGGAAAAAAACTCCTATCAACTAACCTCATCTAACTTCCATTTTGTATTTCCAGATAGTCAAATAGTTCAGTAGAATGACTGTCCTGTGACACTGAACAATCCCTTTTATGATTTCATCATTTTCTAAGATGCCTCAACATCTTGATTTTGTCTATTTGTGATTGGGACTCCCACATTCTAAGGTTCCTACTGTAGTAATGTTCTTACTCTCCATCATCTCATAACATCACACTTGGGGGGGGGATCACGTGACATCACAGGCTTGCTGGTGGGGGAAGGGGGGGGGCGCGTGTCATCGATAGGGGGTGGTACAGTACCCCTGAAGTGGGAGTCTGAAACTGACAGATATCAGGAAGCCCCTGACAGGAGTGGAGAGATTAGGCCTTGAAGCCTCTCTCAGTGCATGCAGTGCTTTGGCAAACACGGCCCATCTCTGCTAGGGTAGATGCAGGCCTGGGGGCTGGATTGGGATCTGCCAGTGCTGGCCCGCTGCATATGGCAGGAGACCACAGTGGGCAGGCTGCACCCGTATTCGCATCAAGTTGGCAGGAGAGATTAAGTGCCTTAAGATTATGATACACACTCGACCACTCTGCTCTTGAACAATACGCGCATTCACTCTTACAAGCGTGACTCACACGGCGAGCTAATTTACTGAAAGATCTCATTCATCTTCTGTAAGATTCGGTTGAAAACAGGCCTATTCTACAGTGTAAGACATTTTTGTAAAGACTTATGCAACCAACAGTAACAGATAAGCAGTGAAATCATTTATGTAGGAGCGGAGTGTGAGTTTCATCAAACAGTAAGAGCGCTTCACAATGGCTGCTTTAACCAAACGACATTTATTAATGATCTAGTAGTGAACGCTGCCATTCCCACAAGCTATTTTAACTAATGTTCTGATGTCCTTAATGCTAGTGTGAGGCCCAGTGTGGACACACTGCCATGTTAGATGTGATCAGGTGGATTCTAAATAGCCCAGTGCATGCTGACTGAATCTATGCCTCTCTTCCCATTATACTTTCAGTTTGCAGTTGTTTAAGGCAACTTGCATCTCTGTTTATGCACCTGACATGGGCTCTGTCTCAGGCATACTGACAGACTTTGTAATGAGTCAGGTTTTGCACAGTTTACAACATGACACAAAACATGTTTAGGCTGTTAGAAACAAACCATATAGGGTCTGTAAAACTACAGCACTCTAGCACTGTGACATCATCTTTATTCATACATGTGCATTTTTGAGTGCTTCCCGTCAAAAGGGGAAAAAAAAAGATAGAAAAACACAAAATGTAAGATTTATGATGGCGAAGAACCCCAAAAACTGCCATTTCGAAAACAAAACAAATCTGCCAGGGACACTGTGGGAAGAAAGGAAACTTGTGTTCTTAAATAAACAGCTTGTTTCATCGTGATAATGACTGCGATTATTATTGTCAATGCAAACGCATTCGTGTGGGAGGGAGGCCGCAGATATGCATCATCTCTGAGTCATGCGGAGAGGAAACTTTTTCCTCTGGGAGAAGGGGGGTCCACGGCAAGGTAGGGTTCTCCAAGGACAGAGGGGGGAAATTTCCATTTCCAATTGCCCCTTTAATTACATTAAAGCATTACATTATATAGTCTCTTACCTAACAGTTTGATTTACTCCAGTAAAATTGTTTCTGTTCTTGTGGTTTAAACTTGGCATTGCCGCATCGAAATCCACATTTAAAAAATGATTTTCTGAGTGAAAGAATGAATGTGTGAATGAATGTAATGAATGATTTAAGTACTCTTTTTACAAGCAAATGTACTTTTACAGGCCTTAATGAATGAGTGAAAGAACAGGTGGGTGAAATGTAAATGAATGAGGGAATGAATGGAAGAATGAGTAAATGAAAGAAAGATTGAGTGAGTAACCAATGAAAGAACAAGTGAATCCCTTTATTATTTTTTTGTCAGTTATTGAAATGTCTGCCATTATAACAGACTGAGCCTTACACTTGGACTCTTTTTCCCCTGCTCCAGTCTCCATAACATTGCACACCTCTAGAATCAGCATTTTCATTCATACAATGATGGATATGTTTGTATATTACATGCTATTTGTGTTTGAAAAGACTTCAGTTTCTACAATAAAAAATACGCTGAAAAAATAAAACTTTGCCTTTTATGGCCTGCTGAAGTAAGCACCCTTGCCTAGCTAAATGTCTTCCTTTAATATGATGATATACAAGGTGATAAAAATACATGAAATAAAAGGTTTTCAGAGGAACTATACACCTATTCCCTGTTGAACCCTGACATCACTTCCTGATAACTGCCTTATACTGTGATTGAGTTAGCCTGTAATAGAGGGTAAGGGAGCGAGAGAAGAGAGAGGGACGAAAGAGAGGAGTTTTTGTTTTGGGGTAAACAAAGCCCCCCGGAAAGCCACGAATCACTGCAGGGGTGCCAGGAGCACGTCAAGAGAACAAGGGGCGAAGAACAAGAGGTAAGAGAAGACAGGACGGCGCAGATCCAGGTGTCCGAGTCCCGACGCTCCCGATCCCTCTCTATGGCAGCTTTGTTTGCGGTTTCTCCCCTCGCGGGGACGGGGGGTCAGGCAAAGCCTCGCCTTTTGTGACTCGTGACCCCGTTACCAGGACAATTCGGAGTGCAGGGGCAGGTTCAAGGTCAGGGGCGGTGGTAGAGTGGTTCTTATGACTTCATTAGCACCAAGGGGCTGTGGGAATGGGTCTCCCCCGGCAGCCCTTCGATGAAGCGGGGGCCGGCCTATCAGAACCAGGCTCTATCGTGGCACTCCTGGATGTGACATCGTCGTGAACAGGGCTGGAATGGGCAATTGAAACATTCACAAGTTTACATTTAAACATGATGCTCTAGGTAGAACCATCTCACCAAACAGATGGTCCTTTCACTGATAAGTGCTTGGCATGTCCAACCTAACACTTACTTTGAGTTTCAGAGATCAAGCCTTTCAAACATCTCTGGGTGCTCTTTAAAGCTGGCTGAAAACAATATTTTTCCAAACATGTATTCATCATGGTTTTAATCATTTGACATAAGCCAATCAATTCACATAGTCCAGAAGGCAAGTCAACAAAAGTCATTGATTGAAGGGTTGCCAGCTGTTTTAACAGAGGAACGTCATCGAATGAAAGAAGATCGGGAAATCCAAACAAGCGAAACTCTCAGCTGCTCTGCTCATACCGGGAAACAGGGATCTGCTGCTAAACGTGCCCAGCTTGTGTGACGCCCTTGGCTTACAGAAATGCAGACAGCTGTCTGAGTCTCGATGAGCTGTGTGAAAGAGGATTTTGATCCAGGTGAACGAGGCAATAGCACCTTTTCCAGCAGACTCCCCCACCCCCACCCCTTTCTCCCTGGGGGCCCTCAGGGTAATGATCTAACTGAAGACAGATGGGCAAGAGTGCACGTGGCCTTCGAAGACAAAACATCCAGCCCCCAGCTGTAGAAATGGGAGCGTCCTGAAAGCGAGGGCCCCTTTTCGCACCTGCTCCCAAAAGGATGCTGTCCAGTGGCCAAGGCGCTGTCCTGTCAGACCCCGCTGCTGGGGTGCGGTTCCTGGGGTCTCCAAGTCGGCCTGCACTGCCCAGCTCCGAAAGAGGATCTGGCTGCTACATGGGGAGGGTTCAGGGATTGGTCACGCAGATAACGGTGACACTGGGTGTGTGTGTGTGTGTGTGTGTGTGTGTGTGTGTGTGTGTGTGTGTGTGAGAGTGTGGTTTTAATAGAGCCGAGAGACGCACATTGCAGGTGACTGCAGCTGAATAGCACACCTGTGTCATTGTCAGCAGCACCCTGCCACAACCTCCACCCTGATCACAAACCCATACCAGTCTTTAGGAGAGGGTGCGCATCAGGTGTAGGAGAGGAGGGGAAAGGTGGGAACCACGGCAACCATGACAGGCAGTGGAAACCAGACCCCGGAGCTGAACTGAATATAACCGACACCTTAAACCGCTGTGTGCATGTCAGAATACCACCCTTTCAGTGTAGCAGTGGTGCTATGCTAATGCCTGGAGACACCACTTGATTTCAGACTCACTACAGCGGATTGCTTGCTTCAGTATTATCATCTGCAAATCATACACACTAGGCACATTGAAGCATAATCATTAAACACTTAATCTCACCTCCAGTCTAGATCTATTAATTTCACATCTTTGTCTGTGATGCGTTATTGCTGATATAAACATACATTTCCTCCAGAGCAGTTTGCTAAACTGCAGCGCCAATTGTCATGCAAAGGAATTGTGTCCTGACCCCGCTCTGGCCTTCTCACTTTCTCTGAGCTGTTGAACAGCCAGTCATTTAAATGGGGGGCGTCCACATTTGTGACGACGCCAGCTCCTTACCACCACAGGAAATTCAGACAGTCCATATGCGTGGAGAGGAAAAAGTCACTGTGTTCCCTGGAACATTAGACTCGGACCAGGACCAAAATCAAGCCAAGACTGAAAAATGGAGCATAAAACAGCGAGCAGATGAGAGTGAAGGACAAAACAGTCCATTAGTGTCAGACAGAACAGACCAGACTCCTCCCCAAAACCGAGGCTTTCTGTTTGCAGTAAATACGAGGTAGGTTCCGTATAGCAGACCTTGTCTGGATTGACAATCCCAAACCATTGTCCTCCCAGCGGTCACTACAAAGAGGCCACAGGATAATTATTTTATCCTGGGCTGCAACGTCGACCACCCAGGCCAAGGACGTGAACACAGGATACAAGAACGTTCTTCTCAGACGCATTTTTGTTTTCCTTTTGTTTCATGGCTTGGCTGCTCGCGGCCGCTGATCTAATACACAAACTTCCTATACGCGAAAAACAATGGCTCTGTGAAGGTCAACACAAAACAAAGAGCAGCATCAAACAAACAATGAAGAGGTGTGCTCAGCGCACCAGACGGTCGGCCCAGCTGCCGAAGCCATCAGCAAGGTTCACCCACGGAGCAACCCGAACCCATGTTCGCCCGCGCCGCCCGAAAGCACCGTGGTGAATTCTCCACCTGTCCGTTCCCCCCCCCCCCCCCCCAATCCCATTTTAAAGAGGAGTTATTTTTATTGCAATTACCGCCGCCTATTTGTAGAGGGGAAGTGCGGCCAGGGAGCGATTCACCCATCAGCACTTACATTAAGGGCCCAATTGGGATTTTTGTCCAGCTGCCGAGGGCCATGATTTCGCCCCATTGCCAACACCCCCCCCCCCAGCCCCCCCCGCCCCCCCCCCAGGTTCACTCAAGACAGCACGAGCAACCGCCATGGCCTACCCACCAGTAAACCACGACCTGAAGCCATTCTGTTCAGATGGGAACTTATAGCGCCATTGCTGCCAACGTCTCTTTTTTTTCTCTTCGTTTAAATCCTGGGCTCCGCGACCGCTGGAAGTTTCAGATTTCTAACCTCTGGGCTCACCAAACAAAATATTGTCAAAATGGGCGGATATTTAACCAAAAGACAGATGTGGGAGAGAGAGACTGAGAGAGGGATTACTGATAAGCAGACAGGGATGAATCACTAAAGGAAAGTTATATCTGAAAGGAAAAAAAAAAAAAAACAAGAACAAGATCTTCAGGGACAAATAAAATGTGTTTTTATTTGCTTTTTTTTTTTTTTTGGACGTGGTGCTCAGGACACTGAAATACTCACTAAAAGGACTGTAACACTTGGCTGTCCTGCTGCAGTTTTTTTGATTACGCACCGTTGCCACTTACTATGACTGAATGTGACTAAAACAACATATTTTTCTACTACTTTTGTAATTCTGTTCTGAAGATGCTTGTGTTCCATGCTACACCCAGAGTGTAAGTTCTTCCCCTGGTCAAGATCACATCACAGTCCAGCTCTTACGCACATGTGGTCAGTCTTGTCAAACCTTTATCAAGCAGCAGAGTCTGCCACCCTCACAACATTTCTGAAAGTGGGGGGGGGGGGTGAAAACCACTTCCCCAGTGATAATTTTCCATGTCATACAGAATGATGCTGTTCACTCCAGCTTATCTTGCTAGGCATTCGTATTCAGCTCGGTCTTCCACTGTCTCATCTTTTCAGCTCTGCTTAGTAAGCCCAGCCTGTTTTTGTACAACATTGAGCTCAGATCAGTGCGTTTGTGACACCCCCCACCATGAGCACACACACAGACACACGTTCTCTCACCAAAGCCACTGGCTTTGCATGGGGTGAGCAGTACCCTTAGCAGATAGCCAATGACCAGGAGTTATGTTCAGTTTTTATCGTGTAAGAAATGCCTGGCTTTTTCTTGTTTGGCTTTTTAAAGAGCCTTTTTTGTACAAACAAGCAAAATAACCAATTAATTCGCCCAAACCTTGGTTCCCTTCCCAGTACCCTGGTACTGCCATAAATAACAGGAAAAATAAACTTGTAAACCCACATTAATGTCACGCTAACCCAGTCCTCTTTATATTGGGTTTATTAGCATTAAAGGGGTTGACATATTAATCACTACAAGCATTTAATCACAATTTCATAGAGAGCAATAAGCTCTTTGGAGCATTATTAATTCTGGTCAGAGCTCAGAAAGCTTTCTTGTGTTTAGTGAATCAGTTATTTGTACATATTTTATACACACTATACTTAAATACACACTCTTTTTATACACTTTTATTTTCTTTTATTATGGTTTTTAGTGTTGGGACACAACATGTATACAGTCAGATAAAACAAATATTTAATTTGTAAAGGCTAAAGTATTGATTACATGAGAGATAACAGAGAAAGAAATAGTATGTATGTGTGTGTCTGTCTGTCTGTGTGTGTATGTACAGTATGTGTGTGTAACTGTGAGAAAGATAGAGAGGGAGAGAGGGAGAGAGACAGACAGAGTGGGGGGGGGGGGCGCTGGCCAGGGTGGATGAGATGAGGTAATAGGTTTAGCACTCAGACAGGGCAAAGGACAGCTTATCCAGGGGGTGAGGTCTCTCTGAGGTCACATCTCAAATGGTGAACGTCAGCTCCCATTGTAACGATGCGCTCGCCAGAGACACGGGACAGAGAGCCAGGTCCCATTGTGATGGAGCGCCGGCCAATGGGGCGGCTTGGAGCCGGCCGTCCAGCGCGCCAACACATTGGGGGGGGATATTCCCTGTAAGACTGGAAAGGTTGGGTAGGAGGCAGTCACCTCCTGTCAATGAACTACAGAATTCTAATGCAATGAAGAACTAACCACAATGAAGCACTGACTAGCAGTGTAAATGAAAGTATGCTTGTATTGCAATTATGATCACTGACTATAAAGACGTACTAACCAACAAAGCCCTTATGAATCAGTTCCTATTAAAATGAAGCACTGACAATAGTTAAGCACTGACCAGCACAGTCCTTGTGATTCAGTTTCTGTTTTAGAAAAACACTAACTGAAATGGCTGCTGTGAATCAGCTCCTATAATACTAAGGCACTGACCACAAAGCAGGCAGGAGTTTCTGTGGTTTGCGCCATATCATGGAAGTGTACATTACGGGTTTCCCGAAAAACTAGAAAACTTCCTGTGAGAGCATTTTTGGAAAAATGGCGGTTTGCGTGTGTAAGAAGGCCTGGCTGAAGACTGCAGAGAGCGGTTATTACATTTTTAGCTCCATCTTCTCCCGGAGGTCAGTGACAAAATGAACACTACCCCAAGATGATTGGCATGTGTCCTGTGGTGTGAAATTATTTTTCTAAATTTAAATTTTAAAAAAATTCCCCCAAGACAGCTCACAATATCAGAATGTTTATGCTAGTGAAAATGTTTTCTAGCACAGAGGAAACATACACTGAAAATGCAATGTTCTACTTGTCAAAAGAATGTCTTTTTCTGAGAACTGACTTCAGAAAACAAGCATTTAGAATATACACAGATAGTTCATTCTGACTTTTTAAAGGGATATTTACATATATTAGTGCACATTACTATATGGGCATTTATTAACAATCCTTAATAATCAGCAAGTAGCTCATCTGTAGCTGTGTTGTCACTTTAGCAAGTAACTTAAAATGTTAAAATCACCAAGAACCATTATTTTGTTTGGTTAGCCAAAACATACGAGGTAATGTATAAATAATCAAAACATTCATGCCAGAAAATGATTCAAAGAAAATAAAAGTATTAACAAATCCCAGAAATGATGTATGGCTTCGAAAAAATGTGAGAGAATGTCAGGAGAGATGTTGCACAGCATTATATGGCATTTATTGCAGATGGGTTTCTCCTCTCACCCGAGTCACAGAACAAATCTGGACAGATGGAATGAGGAAGGGGGCACTTTTAAAGCCTGTTGGAAAATAACTGCCAGGTGACCGCAACAAACGGGGCATGAGCCAAAACGTGTGAGTGCGTGTGCACTTTCATACTGCTCTCTTTCTCTCTATCTCTCTCTCAGTGTCTTGGCTTAGCTTTTTCATCCTACCTACTTCCGAGCTACACCGAGCCACTAGCACTGTGGAGGGAAATATCAGGTAGGCCAGGGTCTGCAAAAGAAAAGAATTGTAAAAAGTGATTATTTCCGTGGGAACATACGCAGGTGGACAGAGTTATTTTATCGTTTCCTAACTTAATTAAAGCAGGAATGAAGAACCGTGTGTGTGTGCGTGTGTTTGGGTGTGGGTGGGGTGCGCAGAAAGCTTATCGCTCCGGTCATCTATGTCTCTGACTGCCTGGCCCGGTAGTTAAATTTTCGACTTTTCTCCCCTCCTCATCAAAGGGAGCAGTTGGCGTCTCCAGCGGGTGGGTCGGGACACGAGGCGCTGGTGGGGGTTCCCGCGGATTTCAGCGGGGTGACGACCAGTCACCGGGGGGGGTTGGACCTCGGCCGGCAGCTGAAAGGGGGCCCTCGGCGGAGCCCCCTTGGACGCCGGAGCCCCTCAACCCCCGGCGAGGAGGGGGGGCTCATGTGTTAGTGTAACCAAAACCGCCGCTGATCCCCGGGTCACCTCCCCGAGCGTGCCGGCTGTCTCCTTTAATAGACCAAACACATATGTCTCTCTCGGCCCCGCCGAAGGAAGGTGACTTCATAATAGACCTGTTACAAATGGCCATTTCCAAAACGCTTTTAATGGGAAATGACAAAGTGACAATATGAGCAGGGCGCAGTTGGCTTGTATTGTATTACTTTTTCCCCTTTTTTTTCCTTATGGGAGTGAAGATCACGGATGAGGACACAGCACAGGGTTTTGAAGTTGTAAAAGCTTTGAATGAGCACTGCTATTATTTTATGGTTACTGTGCAAAATACAGCTTCTTCAAGACTATGAATAAATGTCCTACCAACTACCACGTTATTTACATTTTATTTATTCATGCAGTTATTTGCTTGGAAAATCATTTAAGCAAATGAAAATTTCATAAAAATACTCTCCAACCATTTATAGCGTCAAAGTTTTACAATGGAGCTGTACTTCAATCGTGCAACAGCAACAGCTCCAGCTTATAATGGAAGAAGCGAGCCCGGGTTTCAACAAACAGCAGCCAGGGCCCTCCGGGTCTCAGACCTCACAGTGGTCTCCCCTCTCCTGCATTTGTATTATAGTAGAGGAAGGAACGGCACTGGACACTTCTAGAATCTAATTTGTGCTAAAAATATGTTAATGTCCATTTACAATGAATGTGCAAGAAATTGGATCCAACTTCATGTTCCATCTGAAGTACTGGCACCAAAAGATTACTGTACAACCAAAAAGTTAGAGATTCACCTTTATCAAACAATATTGACAGGAAGCTGACACCCTGCCTTCTTGTAAATCCTGGTAAATCCAAGCATTGCAAAGAACTGTGTGCCTTAGCTTGAGATAAGCAGTAAAAATGAGCATGAAATTGATAAAACTGGCATTTCAGTTTTTGTTAAATTTTTTTGTGTTAAACGAGATATTGTGCAGTATAACAATAGTGGAGTTTTTTTTTTTCCACATTTCATAAAGCTTAAAAAACGTGACCAGCATTCCTAATATAGGGACAAACTGACACAGGACAGAACGGACCTGTAGGAGCCTTACAAAAAGACACTAACACCAGAATTCAGAGAGAAGCAAGCGTGGGAATGCTGAGCGATCACACGCTGATATCAAAATTCCTTTCGCGGCAACTTGCTCAAAGGGATGTTGTCAGGGTACAGTAACTTTAGGGTTAGAGCGGAGCATCCAGCTCTATGGCCAGAAACTATCAAAGCAAATTCAACAAGGTTGAGAAATGCAATGAGGAGAGGGGGCAATAAAAAAGTGCCCCGAGTTAACACACCGAAAATGCCCCAAGTGTTCTGCACCAACAGACACTGCCGACTCATGGGACAGAGATAGGGTGAGCCTGTGTTTTAACAATAGGACAATGGGCCTCATACCCTAGCTTTCACACACACACACACACACACACACACACACAAACACACGCACACACACACACCAACACCAGACGCCCCCCTCCAGCGCAGAAGCTGGTAAAACGCCATTAAAGAAAGGGTTCTTCCCCAGCACGTCTCCTGATACAGCGTGAGGGTAATGTGGGCGGACAGCAGGGAGGCTCACGCTTCCTCCGAACAGCAGGGCCCTGAGAGCCACTCCCGGGGCTCCGGGGTTGAACTTGGCCTTGCCCTCGCTTAGCGGAAACCCAACACCCTCGCTCACAGAGAGGTCTGGGAGAGTAAGGGAGGGAGGGGGAAAAGGGGACGGTGTGGGGGTTCAGCCTGCTGGGACCTCAGATGCATTTCAAAACCATCAGTGTCAGTTATGTGGCTAAGTGGTGACATAATCACAATCGGGCCTGGGGAATTCCGCCGGGAACCCGCCGTGTCCCCATTGGCTCCCCGCTCCCTGTGATGCCCTGCCCCCAAAGACGACTTCAAGGCCTCTGCTAATAGAGAAGCGAGCATTCCCAGGGGACACTGTGCCCCTTTACAGTTGTGACAAGAGGGAGAAAATAATTAAATTAAAGCTCAGGTGACAAAGTGAAAACAGTGTCAAACGTGATCTTTCTGGTCTCTATTCGCTCTCTTTGGACTTTGCTGTCCCCCGATCCACAGATAAAAGTTTTTCCAAAAAAAAGTCTCTCAAAGTCATTTTCCCACATGGTTCAAAGTGTAACTAGAAGAGAGTGGGCAGTTTATCTCTGTTGATCACAACACTAGGCTGTCTAAGCTGCTGCAGAACGGGGCCGGCTGTTCTTCACCTTAAGAAACCCACAGCGTGAGCTGTAGAACATCTTGCGGACAGAGAAGGTTACCGTCAACAGCAGTTGCAAGTGTTCCCAAACACAGTGTCATTTAAATATGTGTGCAGTTCTATTATACAGAAATTATAGTGAAAAATAAATTATAAACAAAAATATAAATATATACATATATATTGAGTGTGTCACTCAAATTCAATGCCCTGAATGACACACATTTTCATACCTTGTAATGCATTTTTACACATTACTTTCACCATCCCAGTTTGCTTTGTCCAACTTTCAACAACTCTATTTAATATTCATTTCATTAAAATTTTATGTATCACAAAATTAAATTAAATGTATATTTGTTTAAATTATTTAGATTTTTTTCAGTTAAAAATACTTTAAATGAATTTAGTATATAAGCAAAAAACAGGTAGTAGAGGACCACAGGTTGGTCACTTTATCTAGTTTTTGTCATCACCTGGTTATGTTCAAAAGGAAGTGCGATTGCAACAATTTTACACACCCCCACCCCACCAGCCCCTTAGGTCACGATATCTGCTGCTGTATTCATAGTTGCACAGAGATAACAGACTGTACCCTTGCCACCAACCTGTCCCTTGAAGTTTCCTGCCCCTATAACTGCTTGTGAGACATTCACCTTGTGACATTTTGGTGTCACAGAATTGAAGGACTGCAAAAAAGACCCCGAAAAAAAAAAACCAAAAAAAAAAAAAACAGAATGACTTGTTCAGTCCTCTTTGATCATTTTACATTAGCTTTCTTTCTTTGTGACATAAAATTTCCAACAGAGAAAAAAAAACAAAACAAAATACCTAGAATGTGCTTTCTAATAGGTTTCTATGAATGTAATGTACAGAGAAATGTGAATCACCAGTAGCACTCAGAATATTGATTCTGAAATTCCGCCATTGCTGGCCGCGACTACACAGATGAAAACAAAACGAAACTTCATCTGACACACCAAGAGAATATAGTGACTTGCAGTCAATTCAGTGCTGCTTTTGGCTGGGGGGGGGGGGGGGGGGGGGGGGGCTTATTGACTGTTGACATACAAAGCACTTTAACTTACCCCACTGCAGTTCAGTTTGTGTATCTGAGCTTTATTTGATATGTACTATTAACACTCCCGTTTCATAATTTGGTCTTTTGTTTTTTTGTTTGCTCGTTTTTTCTTACCTTGTCCTTTGACCTTGTCTGCCTTGCAAATAATACTTTCCCCCTGCCCCATTTTGCCTTTTCTTGGAGTTCGTCCAAACTTCATAAGCCACTGAAAGTAGTGTGATCATTTTTGGATCAGTGCATATATTCAGCATTTGATCAGAACTGCAGTCATTTATTTCTAGGTTTTATTTTAAGATTTTTTCACAGCATTCTGAAAGCATGGAACAGCCACAAACGAAGATCATTACACATTTAAGCCAAAACAAGGATACTTCTGTCATCCTTCACAATAGGGATCTGAGAAAATGCACCACGTGATGTCAGTTACTGGTAACAACTTCGCTGATGGTGCATGTATGAGGCCTACACAATGCATACGTAAACACTGCGATGAGGCCTGACATAGCTCGACATGAGGCTTGATAAAAGGTTTAGTTTGTCACTTTCCACGTAAAAGTGACATCATTATTTGTGGGAATTGGCTGTTCCAGCGGTGCAGTCTGAAATTTTCCATGTTGAACTCGCATGGCCATTTATGGTAATTTGAAGTAAAAAATGTATGGTAATTTGAAGTAAAAAAGATTCCAACCATGCCATTTTTTACACAAACAACAGCTTTATTCAATAATTAATCAATAAATACAAACTTTCACAATGTTATAGTTTATTTCAACTGATAAAACCATGGCTTAAATTTAAAAATTGGATTATACACTGTGGTACTGTAATTGTGTAATGTTTTAAGACATAAATAGTACCAAATACGAAGTGACTGCTGCAACATTGAAGCAGATTAATATCAAAGTGACTCCAACTTGCAACTGCACCCTAATTACCCCAGACAATAATGGAAAGGATGTTACTGCAGACAAACGCTGCTCTGTGTTTTCCTTGCATGCATTTCCAGTTAAAAAAAAAAAATAATAAATTCATCTGGCATGACAGACGTGCTCGTCTCCTAGCGAGATTTTAATGTGTCACAGAAACAGAAATGGTGCCTGCGAAGATAATGTGGTCGAGTACATTTCTCAGGGACATGGAGGTGGCAGTCCGTGCTTCTACGGTCACTGTGTGCACCACTTTTCAGGGTGCCATCTGCACCAGGCCTTCACCGAGAGAAAGGGTGCATTCTCTTCCAACAAAAGGTCCTTCAGTATGTCTCCTTTTCACATACTCTCATGCCTGTACAGAGACCTTCTGCAGGAGCTAACACCATGCTGTACACACTGCTGACTCTGCACCTGGCTTAGGTTTTTGCATGTTTTTTTTCAGTGCAGTGGTTGGGCCTCTGCCCAAAGAGTTGCAGGTTCAATTCCCAGATGGGGGCAGTGCTCTCATTGCCTCAAATCATGTGGTTAACCAGAACTGCTTCAGTAAAATACCCAGAAAACATGCGTCACCTGGGGCAAGGACGTCAAAATATGCAAAATATGTCTCTTATCAAGTGCCCTAGCTCAGGGAGATGTGTTTAGTACCATTGTGTATTATCCGCTTTGACTGCTGGGGGCTTATTCAGGTTAGGAATTTTTGAACATGGTGTTTCTTAACCACTGAACCACAATCTATAACTCACATTATGGCTCTTTGCAAAATCATATTTGTAGGTCAGCAAATTCACTCCTCGACCTACAACTCGAAAGTCACTGCTGTCACAGCTCCATCTACTTGTACCTGTCCAGCTTGCGTGAGGTTCACAAGCTTCCTGCCTGAACAAAAGCACAATGATCATCTGATTTTAAACAGATAATGGCATTTCAATGTCTAAGCGCACATACCCCTGGTACATTCTAAAGGTTACCTTCAGAGACCAAGGACCATCAGAGTGTCTTGATGTGGTCTCATCTGTCTGTCAGGCAGCTTTCGAAGTCAGACGCCAGTCTGCACAACGCGGTCCCTCGCGCGAAAGCGAAAAAGGCTTGGACGCCCCACATGTTTCTGCGCCTTCAATTTAGTCCCCCCCCCCCCCCCCTATATGTTCTGATCATTCATTAGGGGCTTGCGGTCAGAGCTTGCGGACTGTCCCCCATGCACGCCACGTCCTCTGCCGATAACGAGGCAGATTCTGAAGCTGGTGCAGACCGTGTGAACGAGGACAGCGTCGGTGACGCCTCGGTTTCCCACAGTCCAGTCAGAAGAAGTTGGTCGCTGTAACAGCTGCAGCCTACACTCAACAAGTTTCACATTTGACCACACAAGCAAAAAACCACACTTCTAGAATTGTACATTTTGAATGAGGACCAGAACTGTCTAGGTAAACACTGACTGACCTACAGTCATAAAAGGCTCAAACGAGGGCTCAGTTTGAACAAAGTACGAAGTTTCAGAAACAAAACTGCAGCCTTGAGAAATGGTGACTGGATATGGTGACAGAATCCATGAACTGATAGGCCTCTAAATATCAGCTAAAAACAGCTATGTTAACTTTACCATTTTAACCAGTATTGTGTCACATGTGAAGAACATGTGAACATCCTAAGTTTAAATATGGGAATAGGCCATTCAGCCCAGCAAGATTTGTTGTTCTACCTATAGTCTATATAGTATAGTCACTGGGTGAAAGACCAGTTTTAAACAGGCTGAGGGTCTTGGATTTCACTATTTAGCCTATCTATGGAATGAATGAGAAGCTATTCAATGCATTTATTTTTAATATTTACATAACTGGTGCCTGAAGATTACCCAATTTAAACCAACTTCCACCTTTTTTTCTTTTGTTCTGCTGACAGAACACATTGTGGAAAGAGATTTTGTAGTCCACTTTATTAATCCCTTTTTAAAAATGTAAAAACATGCATCAAATTTCCCCTGACTCAGCTTTTGTCTAAACAGAGGAAACTGAGTGTCTGAGTCTTACATATTTGACACCTGGAACCAGTCATGTTGCCCTTCTCTGTACTTTTTCAAGAGGTTTTTACCTGATGTGCTTGACTATTCTTTTTTGCGTTGTGCCCAGTACTCATGATACAATGACAGGGTGAAGGATACGGGTCTGTATACTTGCAGGTTACATGTTGCAAGATTTAAACTTGTAACCAGAAGGTTTAAATCCCTGGTTCAGCACCGATGCTGTATGTGTGAGTTCACAACAAAAAATGCTTCTGTAAATATCCAGCTTCATACATGGATAATATGTATCAATGAAGGTGTTCATTAAGCAAACTAATAATATAAATTGTCACTTGGACAATACTTTAATTACTTTAAGGACAAGGGAATACTTTCTGTAAATTCTGTTAATGCATTATGGAGTCCGCATAATTAGTGTTAAGGCATTATAAGGTTTGCACTACGTTAAGGCATGAAGGGGACCTCACTGTGTTAAGGCTTTAAGGGAACTGCACTCTGTTAAGGGTTTAAGGGGACTGCACCATGTTAATGTTTCACCGTGTCAACACAAGAGAATGCAGTTTACAGAAGATAGGGGGTAAAAGAAGAGACACTTGCTGGTGCCACAGAAAAAAGGCTGCCCATATCACTATACTTCTCCAAAAACAAGTTTACACCCCACTGATAAAATCTCAGCAGGAACTAAAAAAAAAACCGAGCAGCTTTGGACCAAAATTGCCAGGACCTGAGCCAAAAAAATGCAGGGGTGCCATTTCACTACCTCACAGCATCAAAGAGGAGAGTCAGGAGGGCCCTTTGGCGGAACGGTCCACCATAATGATACATTTCTGAAGCCGTGCCTTAAACCTCCATGTCAAAGCTTATACCAAATAAAGGGGGGGGGGGGGGGGGGGGTCGCTTCGACTTTTAGATGGTAAGGTGAATGAAGATGAATATTTCATCTTGTTTGGACTATAATGGAGCGATTAGAGTGAGGCATAAGGCACAGTATAGGAATGCGCTGAGATGCTCAGCAGCAGCCCCAGAGTTGCACACAGCATGCCGTGGGTGTCACTTTCAGAACCCACGCACGGGGAACGGGCACAGCTCAGACACCATGGGACCCATAGCACTCCTCTGCGAAAAGTGAGAGGGGAAGGTGCAGTCCATGGTTTTCTCTGAATTTTCTAATGGTTAGGGAGAAGTGCTTTTGCGACACCCTACCAGTTCATACTTGGAAGCACGTATTTTTGAGTCGACTCCACTCTGTTTTTTTTAACTTTCCAGTTGCAGTTCATGCACTGTGTACCTGTGGTAGCTGCATCTCTGTACATCTGTCTGTCTGTCACAAGAAGAGTTCTGGAATGTTCCTTTGAGACACCATACACTGGCTAGACAGGGAGATTCCAGTAACGAAAGAAAACAAATTTGAAATTAATAATTAACAAAGCTCGGAATTAGCAATCTTAAAGAAGGGGGGTTGGCGTGGGCAAAGAAAAAAAGCACATTTGATCCAGTGTAAATAGGACAGAAGTATTTCAAAAACCTGGACGTGAGCCTCATTATGTAAAGTGTTTAGGGCTGAAAGATGTGGCAGGGAACTGTATCAACAAATCAAATAATGAGGCTCCTCTTCCACAAAAACATTATAAACTTCTCCCCAGCAGAAGTCTCTGGGACTTATGGCCCCATCTTGCTGTCTGGAAGACCCCGATCACATCATCTTTAAAACTGAAAAAACATGTGGGGCACAGGGAAGAGCAGACACGGAACAGAAGCCGACCCTCATGTGAGCCGCGCGTGGGCTAACCCGGTACTAGAGACATTTGCACCAAGTCTTTTCTTCGTCAGAACAGCAAATCCCCAAGAGGTCGAGAGCCAATCGATGGAAACAGAGGGACATTTAGCTTAACATGCAAAAGAGACACAATGAGGGCTATAAATAAAACGTGCCATTTTCTGCTGCGGAAGATTAAAAGGATTAATTAGGGTTTTGCTGGGGGGGTTAGGGCACCGCTACCTAAAGAGCTTCCGAAAAACGACAAGGATTTTCCAACTGAGTTAACGGGGATCGCATTACACCCCCTTACCCTGTCCAATGCTACTGTGTCGGGCCCAATGACAGATCAATTTGTAAAAGCCACTGCATATGGGCTCAATCCCACTCAATATAATAAGTGGGAATGCATTTGTTGAACATAAAACTACCTCTTTAAAAGGGTATTCAATATGATTTTGGATAGATCTGCAACAGTATTATAGAGCTGCAACAACATAATGCATACTGTATGTGTGATAAGTTGTGAACACTTACAATATGCTGCATATATCTACAGGATCTACAGTATATATGCTTCAAAGGTCAGTCAACCATATATACCCACAGAAAGTATAAGTCCTGATAACATGTGAGGTTAAGCATATCATAAATGAAGGATTTCAATGTAAACTTTGTAGTCCATTAAACTTTAAAGTATTATTATTAGTTTTTAAATGCATGTCTAATTTTTCATGCAGAAGTTTCAGTTTTGCAGAACCTCTCTGGTGTGAATCATGCACAAAGTCTAACCACAATCAATATCTCGAAATCACAGTCCCCATCGGTATCATCTCATCATTTTCCACCTCATGGCTTTTTGCATGTATCTGCAAATATTCAGGAAGTACTCTTCAAATTGTCTTAATAGAGCAAAAAATAGCTCTCTGCATGAAGATATTGAAAAAGTGCACTTGACCGTCACTGTTGAAACAGTGAAATTTTATGATTCTTGAAAGCCACACTTTGCAATTCACTTTTCCATGTGGAGTCCATGACTGCCTCAACAAAAATTTATCAGAATGATATCAGTGGTGTTTGATCCCAAAATAGTTATTACCAACATAAAAAGGGATATTTCCACTATCAAAATCAACACATTAGTGTACAAAAATGTTTCAAAACTATTTTTTTCATCACCACTCTTTAACAGTTTCCAGATAATCACAATGGACCACACATAATTCTCAGAACCACTGATTATGACTCTACTTGATTAAAACATTCCAGAACTTTGAGCTTCAATCACTTGCAGAACGGTAATAGCTGTTCAGTGTAATGTTTCAGTGTAAGTGTTGAAATTGTTCTCAAATTGAAATTGCTCAATTGTTCTGCTTATTAGTGGCTAAGCTAACAGATACAAAATTGTAGTAAAGTGAAACGCAATAAAATTCTAAAATGGTTCTATGGATAGATGCAGTAATTAAGAGAACAGAATATTCTGTATCATGTCTTTCAGACTGGCTTGGCAGAAGAAAATGCCGAAGATATTATCAGTCTGTGTCTTAAACACATATAAACACATGCGCACAGTCTCTCAACTTGTGTAATAATCTGCCTCATAGATCAATGGGTAGTTCCACTCCAGGCTTTTTTGACTTTTAGATAACAAACAGCATAATCATTGAAAGTGCCAAAAAGAAACATGCTGAATATACTGTCTTCAGGTTTTTTTGACAGGATTTTATCAAAGCAAGCATGATGTCATGTCCCTGCCAATACAGAAAAATCCTTGGTTTTAATGTCAGGTATAGTGCTGATGAAATCTCGTTCAGACAAGCAAACGCACAGGAAAATGGCCAGCCTCAATTCTTACACAGTACACAGTGTACTGAAAAAATTCTGTACTCCATATTAAGGAAAAAAAAAAAAAAAAAAAATATATATATATATATATATATATATATATATAATATATATATACTTTTTTTTTAAATTGGACTGTCCTGAGACATTAATATTCAGGGCCTTTACTTGTATTTAGGAAGTCACAGGTTCCAATAGAAGGATGGTATCTGCCATCTGCCATTAATCTCTTACGCCTTTGTTTTTAGTGATTACTGGCATTTTTAAATATAAATAATAAATATCACAAAGTAAGCTACCACTGAGAAGGATATCTGTTAATCATATAAATAATCTGACATTATTAATAAGGCAGCCAATCAGCATGAATTAATTGAATTAACCCTATAACAACATTCTATAATACATATGAGCTTGGTTAGACACACTCTTAGTTCACAGTAGTCACAATTTCTCCCGGCGCATATATATATATATATATATATATATATATATATATATATATATATATATACAGTATATATTAATGTACAAACATGTAAATAGTCATACTGTTTCAATTCATATTTTCCGTCTTGAGGAATGTATTCCACCATTTTGTTATTTATAATAAAGTGTATGATATTTATAATTTGTAATTGCAATTTAAAGTTTCAATACATTAAAACCTATACACTTTTCAAAAATTCATATTAAACCTTCAGTTTTTGGTGTTGTTTTTTTTTTCTTCCATGAATCGATATCATCACCCTCACATTTTTTCCAGTTCATTTCGCTCTTTCAAAACCACGAGTCTTGCTCACAGATTTGCATGGATCATCACGCTATTTTTGGAGTGGGCAGAGGGAAGGACGACAGCGGAGGGTGCCGCTGATTATAATAATGCTCCCCCACGACTCCACAGACGGGCGAAAGGATGTCACACCTTCAGTTGCTCCGGCCCGACGAGCTTTCGGGAAGCTTTCCGCAATCGGCCTGACCGCAAACTGCTAGGATAAGGTGACGTTTCTATGACAGACATTTTCCATCCAGATTGTTCCCTCCCCGCCCCCTCTGTCTCCTGACAGACAGGCCGGTTCTTGCGGTTCGCGGAAACACCATTTCGAAATATCAGAGCGTGACGTTCATTAGCAGAGGTGACGTTCATTAGCACCTCATTTCACATTATCCAGTATGGCTTCCGCTGCATGAGGTACCAATAAGTAGACAACGTTGAACTGAGAGACATTGTTAAGTTTTATACTGTTTCAACACAAGGTAGTTTAGAGAGGCATGTGTGACATTTTGTTTGTTTTGTTTTGTTTTGTTTTTTCTTTCACAATTCTCACCAAAGGTCTACGTCCAATAGAAAGAAAACAAGGCCAAAAAATCCCCCCCAAAAAAAACCGAAATGCCAGAGAGTCTATTCAGAGTGCAACAAAAGGCCAGGGTCGAAACAGCTGCGGCGTGAATATGAGCGTTTCTCGAGTTGCGCTCCCACGCAGATGGACACAAAGGCGGGGGAGTCAGAACATCCTCGGACGCGCAGATAACGAGGCAGCTCTTTCAGAGCTCAGGGGTCGGGCCGAAATGCTCGGCTGGAGAGGGGGCCGATACGCATCTGACCCCGGAGGGGCTTTTGATTCGGGCCTATCTGGTGCCCCAACCTGAGCGACGGGGGCAGGGCGCTGGTTCGGAAACACACAGATGCTGTAGGAGGCTGGCAACGATGGAGATCAAAAGCACTCGATCAAACATCCACCCCGTTTTGCATTCAAATTGAGCCGCACAAAAAAAAAAAAAATCTGACAGTTTGATCTTTGAAAACAAACTTCAGAAAACAGTAAGGTTACAGGACGTGCTAGCCATCAATATAGTCATCAGCTAAGCTTAAACAGTGAAATGTTATTTCACAAAATATCCCGTGGTTCATTTAGTACAAAAAAGACTGTGGAGTTTGCGACAGTCAGCCTTCTGTGTAATGATCAATATAGGGTCCTACAACTGTTACAGTATTTAATAAAGAATAGTATGATAAATATGATATCACCAGTATTTTACATCTTACTACTATCATTTGTTTAGTTATTTCATGCTAAGCCAGTGCTTTAACCAGCAGAGTGTGCTTTGATCAGTGTAATCAGTGTAACCTTTACATCATCACTGTAGTGTGTTATAAACAAAACAGTCTACTACAGCCAATGCTGTCATATGACCAGAGTGAAGAACAGTATGAAAGTGCAGTAATACAGTTATGACGTCTATACTGAGTATTCAAATGCCATCGTATGCCATCTGCTGTGTAGTCTTCCTGATGGACAGATACAGGGCTTCATCACGTTAATTATGATGATGTCCACTGCATGAGATAGTAACAACAAATGCTGGACATTATGTAGATTGTAAGAATGTTCTGTACTGTTTTTTTTTTACTTATTTACATTCATGTTTTTTTTTTTTTTTTTTTTTTTTTACATAACACATGAAGCTACCACAAACATCCGTTCCCCTGCTCTGAGTTTTTCCCCCAAAATATAAATCGATCATTTCTGGCTTGCCCCATGACAGACAAGCAGGTTTTTGTGGGAGAGAGGCCACACGCCCTCTCACGCCCGTCCTGCAGCGTTTCAAATGCCAGTGAGGCGTCTCTCCCCCACCACTCCTCTACTTTTCCAGTTTCTGATGCACCCCTTCTTCTTCTTCAGATCAAAGAGCTCGAGATCTGTCTCGCTCTCCCACCCTGACAATCTGCGCTGAGTCGGACTGGGGTCCGTGCTGGGCTTTCTCACTATTGCGGTTTTTCTCCCTACTGTGATTTCTGACACACGTCACCCTGAATTCGCACTGTACGAAAGACATGTATGTAAAACGCCATATTATTATGCTGCAAAATGAGTATGCAATTCCCTGTTATTCCCTGGCATTTCAAATAAAACGTAATGTAGCTGCGTTTCCAAATGGAGAATTTTGCAGATCTTAAAATGTTTACAGCTGAACGATTACAGTCCACCCCCAACTTACATTATCAAATACATTATTATACTACATTATTACGTAGGAGAAGCTACTTACATAAGTTACAATTTTTAAATGGTATCCATTTACACAGCTGGATATTTACTGAGGCAATTCTGTATTAAGTACTTTGCGCAAAGGTACAACAGCACTGCTGCAGCAGAGATCGAACCAGCAACCTTTAGGTTATAAGCCCTGCTCTTTACCACTACAGCACATTCTTGCAAACAGTTGTAAATAGTGTAGCTGGATGAGTGTACACATGAATTATGTAAGTGTAAAGGTGACAATGTATGTCAAAATATATGAAAACTTATTAAATAGATGCATGTACCAAAACCCACTTTTTTCAGATCCCTTCTCCTAAAATTACACTGTTTTTAGTTGTCTAATTTCTGTCATATTATCATGTCACTGTGATATCTATGTTCTGTAAACCCATTAAGAGGCAATCGCTCGTAAAGCATTAAGTTCATGAGATGAAACGCAACACCAGCCAAAGAGAAGCCGAATCAAATTGAAAACGAAACAAACCAAAGCCCTAACTTATTACACGTACTAACAGTGAATGCCCATGTACATATTGATAAAGGTCGTAAGGATAGCGTGGTGGGTTGAGGGTTTCTCGTTACAAGAGCACACTGTAAAAAGACGCTCGCTCCCTAGCCAATGCCATCTCAGTCTGCCACAGGGCTAAGTAGGTCAACAGTGACTTCCTGCCTGCAGTTACACAGAAGCGCACACCTGGTCCTGCCGCCATATGGAAGGACGGGCCTTCTGCATCAGTCCTGGGCTACCCTCCCCCTCACAAAAGAAATAATCGCGGACAAATGCAAATTGATCGTGACAACGTGCGTTTCCGACGGCGAGAAAGCCCCATTTTTTCCCTCTGATGCCTAGCAAAATGACAAACAGAAAATGCAGAAATGCGTAGCGTGAACCAATCCCATCCTGTTGCGGTGATGAGAGAAGGAGGTGGGGGTTTGAAAAAAAAAAAAAAGAGAGAGAGACGATTTATTTTTCTAATTTCATACTTGTTTAAAGTTCACAGAAAAGACAGCGTGGTCGTTTTAGTTGCACAAAGCCGAGGATCACTTTGAGAAGACAATTAAAATGCATTTTGCAACTCGATTCTGTAAAAGAAAATATTGAAATGTAAATTTAAACGATTCCGGGGCTTACCTTTGAATTTCTAATTAAAGGGAAGACAGCCGCGTAATTTGTGTAAGTCATCGCACTCGGCGCTAAACGACGCAACAAGCCAGTAATATGTGTTTAAGCCTTGGCACCATATCAGAAAGTAATGTGTGCGACTCCAGGCCTTGCAAGCCATTATGTACAGGCTGATTTTCATACCCAATGCGTCATGGCAGTGCTTGACATAGGCCCGTCTCTTTCTCTCGTTCTATGTGTTCTGAGAAAATGATCACATCTCTCAACAATCTCAATGCTGTATTTTTAGAAAATAGACTTTAAATATTTTGACTACAGAGAACTTAATGGGTAGGTCACTTTTGAAGTTTACAACCAAAGTCTGAAAGTTACAAAAATCAAAAGCAATTCTCAGAGCCCAGCCCTTAGATTAATCGGCTGAAATATCACAAATATAGCGTTTCTCTCTCTCTCTCTCTCTCTCTCGCCCTCTCTCTCCCTCTGTCACTCTCTCTGTTGCCACACAGGATGAGCTACGGGGGTGTCATGAGGTTTGTCAGCACGATGATCAAAGAGAAATGCTCTCAAGTTCGACCTCCTAAAAGGAGAAGGGGGCACCGTAGCAGCTCCCAAGTTACGCGCTGCGGAGGAGTGCGCCCAGTCGCGTTCTCAGAAGCAAAGTGCGCCAAGCCTCGAAAAACAAGCCACCTCACAGCAGCCTGTGCACAAGAGAAAAAAAAAATCACACATGCACATGAACACACAGGCAGTCAAACCGAGACAGCCCCTGTCAAAAGGTTCGAGGAATTTTCGCTTTTTGTTTTTTTTTTTGGTCTCACTTTTCTGGTGATCTGACATTTCAGAAGTTTCAAATATGAATAATTTCTCACCTCATATGTTCCTGAAAAAAAAAATCCAAACTCGATTCTCTAAGAATTATATAGCTTTCCTTGTATTTATTTATTTTTAATGTGTGAAACTGCCTTGCTGTTTATTGCCCCAACGCCCCCCCACACACACACACACACATACATAGATGGCACTGATGTACAGCCTTCTTTTTTAACCCGAAACACACTTCAGCTCTTTTTGACTTGTCTCTCTTGCACCCCAAATGTAAAATCATTTTACGTTGTGACACAACCGTTTTTTTTTTTTTTTTCACAAAAATTAATGAAAATGAACATGTTCTGGTTTGCGGAGCACTATGAATATGTTATAAAGATGTAATAGCATGGAATAGCATATGTGTATTACTAACTGAAATATCATTTCGCTGCAAATCCATTTAGAAGATTTAAAGGAGCAAACGTCGTTCCTGGAGTGGAGAATGCTGCATTCCCCACGGGTTTCTGAGAATGGAATCAAATTAGCATTGAGATTTTGGCCCACATTTTAATGCTGGGGCCAAAAGGGATTTGAGGAAAAAGACTGATGGTTGGAAACATGTCCTTGGTGAGCACACAGTCTCGCACAGGAACGCACTCACGCCCATCGACAGAGAGAGTGGAAAGTGTTCTAAATGTAAACTCAGGAAGTTGCTTTCATCCTCCTCTTTCAAAAACTTCGAGCAGGAAATGAATGTGGTCAAAGGTTCCGAAAAGTACACATGCTTTTATCAGCGTTGTGTTTTCTTTTTTTGCAATTAATTTTGCACAGGTTTGAAATGCTTATAATGGTCCATTCTTCTATGTAATTGGACAATTCTTCAAAAAGAAACGCCTCCAATTCTTTGAAGGATGAAGGAGGTGGAAATCTACTCCCCACTCTATGTTCCAAAACTTCCCATAAAGGTTCAATAATGTCTAGATCTGGTGATTGGGGAGGCCATGGTTGACTGGAAGGTGTCTGAATTCTCAAATCCATTTTACAGTGCGCATGGGGGTGCTATTGTCTTAGAATATGGGAACATCTTGAGAAAACAATGTTTGTACCATACGGAGCACCTGGTTGTTTAAAATGGCATCATATTGCTTGTTGTGTAATCCTACTGTGCACAGTAATAATCAGACCCAATGAGTGCCATAAAGTGGCTGCCTTAGTAGTTACCATAACAGATTCACCACCATGTTTAACATTTTAATAGGGAACAGCCAATGTGGGTTGCAGGCCTCTTTTGGCTGTCTCCGAACATAACCCCATCCAGATGTTAGAAAAGGGGTAAAAAAAAAGGACTTATCAGACCATATTACTTTCTTCCACTGCTCAGAGTCCAGGTTTTGGGGTCATTACAATAGGAAGTGCTGTTTGTGTGTTGGATTTAGTTACAAGTGGCTTGGCTTCCAACGGGCAGCCCTACCATACATATACCATACCACACAAGCACACACATATATACATACATGCATGTATACAAACAATATAAGTCCAACAAGTGACAGTTTCTTCACCAACCACAAGCTTTTGTTTTTTCATTGAAGCCTTTTATCAGTCCACTCAGCTCTGGTGAGCTGCTTCCTGTCTGCTGCCCGGACACATACACATTCTCACACACAAACACACTCGCGTGTAAACGCAGACATCAGTTGCACCACTCATCCTACCACGCGGCTACAGAGCGCCCAGACTCCAGGCTGTGCACCTGGGGGTCTGCAGTGGACTCCCCGCACACCTCCCCCTCCCAGCCAAAACCCACACTAGGCTCCACTGTCCTGGGTGTGGTTTGTACCCGCAGCTGGGGGTGGGTGGTCTGCCCCGGTCAGAGAGGGCCTTGCGGTCACCCCCTCCCACAGCACCCCTGTGTCACGTCACAGGCGCGCTACAGAGACGCATCTGCACAACACCGGGCCAGAGCAGAACAAAACGCGATCTTCAGAGATAAAGCGCAGTCCCCTGTAACTTCTGCCACAGGGTGAGGCCAGGCCAGTGGGTCAGCTTGCGCCGTTCGCGTAACGGTGACCTCACTGCAAAGCTCATATTGTCAGTGTTGTGCAAATCCGTTGTGGTGTGCGCCTGCTGGAGACTTCAGGAGACATGAACGTACTGTGGAAAACAATGAGCTGAATGCAACAGGGCCTGTTCTAGGCTGAGGAGCAGGACAAAAAAAAACAGTTGCTTACAACATTTCTTCCAGCCACTATGCCAATAATAAATACTTTATAAAAAAATTAATAATAATTAATTATTATTATTAATAATAATAATTTAAATGAATAACACACACACACACACATATATATATGAGTGATGATGAGTCATCACTCCAATAAACAGTCTGTATTGTGGACAAGTTTTTTGGGGGAATCACAGTGCTGAAGAACATCAAACTTGTGTTGCTTTACTATCTGTTTACATAGGTGCACACTAGTTTCATAGTAGCTACTGCGTACATATGAACTGTTGTCACCCACGTGTATTTACACAAACCAAAAAAAAACAGGCCTAACAATTTTAAGTACCTACCCAACCATGTGTATGTACACAGTAGTAACAATGTACCTTTGTAGGTAGAGTGTAAATATTCAGGTATTAGGCCCAATAAATGTCAAATGGGACCCGATGTTGTGTGGCAGAAAGTGCTAGATTGTTGATGGTTACTTTTAAATTTTAAATGCAGTCATTAGCAGATGTTCTCTCAAAGGAAAGGGACATAAGCATACACAATAAGGCCAGACAAACAACTGCATACACAGAAAGAAACAGACCACATCTTAACAAGCCTCAATCCGTTCCACAGGGCCGCTCCATAGTAACCAGCACTACGCCAAACACAGAGGTGCAAATGTGTGTTTTGAACAAGCATAATACAACCTTATAGTAATAAGGTAGTATTGCGCTTACATTTTGTATTGTGCGTGTGTGTGTGTGTGTGTGTGTGTGTGTGTGTGTGTGTGGGGGGGGGGGGGGGTCTGGTATAATCAGGGTTACAAAGTGCTTAGAAAGCTTCATGAGGAACCAGGAACAGGGTAGGGTGCATCCTCCAAAACGAAACACCCGTGTAAACTTTATGTATGTAACGTCATGTGTCTATTTTTGTGTTTGTGGGGTTGGGAGTGAAGAGGCGGACATAAAAAAGAGAGCCCTTTGATCATTACACGTGGAGGAAAAGGAAACGAGTCTTGAGAGAGAGCTTTGTGGAAAAGAGGCAAATGCGGGTGGCTCTGAGCACCCTCAGAGAGGGGGTGGGGAGAGTTTCGGAGCTTCCTGTGCCCGCGCCCTAATACCCTTTTTTCGGCCTGCCGCCTGCCACCCTCCCACGACACCACTTTCATCTCAGGCCTTCCGCCTTTATCGCTCATCTCGTGATGAACGTCACCCTCAGAAAGGCTTCTTGGGACGGACCAGCAGGAGTGGGCGTAGCCCTTTTGAAAGAGCCTGGGCCCGTGACCCCGCCAGGCTCTGATTGTGAAGACACCGTGACCCAGTTGTGAGCACACATGAGCCGCGGCCTCTGTCAAATGCGGACGTTGTGTGAGCCAGGGTCACATACTGAGCATGATCAGTGTTAGGCCTGCAGGTCTCTTGTGTGCCTTGACGCAGTATGTCTCCTGTTGAAGCAAAAAGTTTTTTGTTTTCTATTTTTAAATTTTACATGTAGCTTTGTAAGTAAATTATAGGAGGAAATTATAGGAGGAAACACAGTAAGCACACAGGGGTCTAACGGAAGTCTCCTCTCTGCCTTCAGGGCTGTTAACTGTTGTGTCTGATGTGCAGCCCCGAGAGCTGACCCATGGCCGATTCAGCCGGGCTCTGTCGGGCCAGGCCGGCTTGGACAGACTCGGCGAGCAGAGCCGGCCCCGTGCCGACTCTCCCGTCAGCTGACCTGGGATCAGGGAACACACTCCATAATCCCACGGCCAGCAGACACACTGATCCCAGAATCCAGGCTCCTCTGCCCTGGATCGAAAAGGAGCTTAGCTCCGCAACACAGTATTCTAGAGACTCTGGTGAATGTGTTCTCTGTGCTGTGTCTGTGAGCAATCAGACACATAGGATAGGCCATGTATATACACATTTGTTAACACATGTAAGCACAGCCATGACTCGTGGTTACTTCAGCGAGTGGGAGACACTGCAAAATTTTTACCGCACCTTTATGAAACTCACAGCTCTGTGACACTTTTGACAGGGTTCAAAAGGGACTGGTAATAACTCTACCAGCATGGCTTTTTCAAGGAGGAGGTGGTGTAGTATCTTGTCCTCCACAACAATGGTGGTGCACAGCACTCAGTAACAACAGCCTGGTGCTACAGTGTTGCCACTGTGCTCAGCTAGGGCAGCGAATGAACGTGTTGCCATGGTTTCACGCACGAAGAGTTTCCTTACTGTCAACCCCGCCTACTTTCGATCCCTGCGACAGCTTGAAAAAAAGCTGTCTTATCTGGCAGAATGAACACTTTGAACAATATCACTTTCTCATTGGCTACTGGACAATATTGGCTACCCAATTTGCCCATTCAGAAAGGGATCCCTTCAATCAGGGATTTCACTGTTTGAACACTTGCTCCATTTTGAGAGCTCAGAAATTCATGGCCATCTTTGCTGTAAAAGATAATGTAACTGCAGTCTTGGCAGCATTACCTTGTGCAACTGCATGTGGGTGACAAAGACAACAGCAGCTACTTTTGATCATTGAATGATATAAGCACAAGGAGCTTTCATCATCCTGGAAATGATCAGCAAAATCGCATTTGAAACCAGGGACTTACCCCATCAAGGATTATATCTGTTTTTGGTGGTTACATTTTTACCAAAGTGCCATGCAACCCAAGTCATATGACCACAGGAAACACCAATTTGTTACAACTCTCTGCCTGTTTCCAAGTGATACCACCCCAACCACCACCCCCCCCACCCCCAAACGGCAATATACCATGGAAATATTACAGAACTATTATTGCAGAAGTGTTCTGTCCAATGACAGGATATTGGGCTGGAGCACGAATCATCCAAGAATTACCCGGCATAATTACAGTGCAATTACGAGGCAGATAAAATCGATATCATTCTGTGGGGCTGGAGCGAGAGAAATCCGAGGCCGGATTACGGTCTCGGCGGAGCCCGGGGACATCAGAGCGAAACAATGGCAGGGAAATGGCCCGAAAAATCGAGGCCCTTCTAATTCATTAGAAGGAAGCAGAATCCCATCTGTAATTACGCAAGTTCAGAGATCTGCCTGACCTTCACCGGGCACACGATCTCAGAAAGTTTGATATGTGCTGTGCTATATGTTCGCCACATTCTGACACTTCCCTGAAGTCAGCAAATTGAGAATGGTTAAATGTTCTTGTGCAATCACTGTACCAGTTTCATTCTCAACTGAGGAACATCTTATCCACCTGAAATCCACTGTCTTCTTGACTTTGTCAAGCAAAGTCAACAAAACTAATTCTGTTCTGTTCCCCAACATTTTTGAGTGAGACTGTAAGGTAATAATAAGGGTAATACACAGTCATTTCACATCATAAGGTCACTCTACAGGATGTCTCCATAATAGTAAGCTGACATGAGAATTCTTCAGAATCCCAAACTGCCACTGTTTAAAGGATGACCCCTTTGGGTCTGAGGTCTACATGTAAAGCAGTGACACTGATACTAATGCAAAGTTGGACCCGACCCCCTCTCTTTCTTTTTAAAAATCTGCAGTTGTGACACAGGCCTCACAAGCTTGGCAGGCCACAGCTAAACTCTCTCTTTCTCCCCCACATTCACTCACACACTGTCTGACACTTACTCACATACGTTCAGAGTCTGTCTCTCACTCACGCACACAACAAAAATTTTCTCTTTCACATGCTCACAGACACTTTCTCTCTAGACGCATACACACAGACACACACAAACACACTTGTCTTTCCCTCTTACACACACACACACACACACATACACACATCTCTCTGGCACAGATATGCAGGCGCAGGTACAGACACATACATATATACGTACATACAATCTCCCATTCTCTCTCACACGCCATCTCAGAATTGCATACACATGAATGCTTTCTCTTTCACACACTCACCAACACTTTCTCAAGCGTAGGCAGACACACACACTTTTCCCACACACATGCAAATATACACACATGCATACATACACTTAAACACACACAGACACTCTCATACATACATACAATCAAACACTCTTGTGCGCACACACAGACAAAAAGGAGGGGAGGATAACTGTAGCAAGGGGAAAAAGAGCGAGTGTGGAGGAAGAGGAGGATTAGCTATGGATGAAGGAGAGGCAGATTATTTGAGTGTGATTTTGGCGCTGTGGAACAAGCAGATCAGCCACTCACTAACACTGTAACCTACCCCCCAGCGTCTGTGGTCTAAACCTTGCAGATGGAAACTGCTTGGTTTAACGGCCATTTCTCATGTCTTTCTCATTGTGCCACCTTGTTAGCTTCAGTGATACCAATGGTCTGTGCTGTGTTTTTGAGCATATCTACATGGGTATTGATACTTCAGTGTGATTCTCACGGCTTCCATTTTGACTACTCATCCAGGTGCCCGTGTTTAATGCTTGCAGAGGCATTCTGCAGTGAGACTGAGCATTCAAAATGAAGATACTTTCTTGCAAAAAATATACTAGTATCTTGAGAAAGAGTCACATTATCTCCAGAAGCAAATCATTTGCTGTGGCACTTCTGGTGTTGGCCACTAGGGGTTGGACCATACTACTGTAGTGTCTGACTGTTGTCAAGCTTCACTGAGCACCAATCCATACTGAATAAATTCTGTTTCAAGTGATGAGAACACACTTCTGCCCCATGGCTCAAATAATTATGATAAAAAATGAATATTATTGTTAAATATGAATCCATTATCGATACATATTTAACAAATTGAGTTTACGTAGTACTATCTCGAGACACCAATCACAGGAGAGGGGCTACAGACAGCCTGCTTCAGTCACAGTGCATTATGTTCACTTATCAGATGCTCCTATACAGAGCAACTTAATCTGTTTTCAGCCTTTACATGTTGTCCATTTATATAGCTGCATATTTACTGAAACAGTTCAGATTAAGCAGTTTGCCCAAAGGTACAGTGGTGGACCACCAGGGAATCAAACTGGCAGCTTTTGGACTGCAAGCCCCTTCTCCCTACACCACATAGTACCTCCTGTCTCATCTTTACTGAGAAATTCTCCTGGTGTCCTCTAACCCATGAAAAATAGCTTACCTCAGTCATCGCTATTTAACATTTCATTCACCATATCACTGACATATCCTTTTTTACAGGCTATTGAAATTCAGTTTTTCACTTGTCCTAATGAAGCAAAGTGACTTTAAGTTTTACATTTTCTCAACATTCTTTCAACATTTTGAGCTCAGAACATCTACAAATTAGCAAAAAAAAAAGATTCTGAATAATCAAAAACAACAACATGACCCTTGGTTACATGTCCAACTCAAAACTAAGGACAGAGCCCATTTTGCTTACATTGAATCTGGGCATTGACGTATCCATGAACAAGAAAAAAATTAAAACCCCAAAAATGAGGAGGGGTGATAGTACACAAGTCCCATTTTAATGGTTGATGTCAGACAGAAACCTCAGTGGGTTGAGGAATTGGCAGACACTCAGCACGGATCAAACTCAAACTCCAGCTGGGTACTAAGAGAGACCGAACATCAAGGTCCTTATCGAGCAATGCTAGAAAGCCTGACCTTTCCTATAAATACTGTTTTTCACCTGGCCTTATTGTATGTACTTATGACCCTTCACATTATAAGTCGCTCTGAGAAAGTACGTCTCCCAAGCACCAGACCAAGGAGAGTCAAGCTTCAATTCTGAGATGTCGTGTGAGAGAGAATGGGAGATCAATCTCAATACGAAAAAGGAAATGGCAGCTACATCTATTGATTGAAATCATGTGGGGATTAAAGGTAAAATTATTTCTAGCCTTGCATGAGGCTTCACTTGGGGCCAAAGAATTACAGAAAGCAATGTGCCACTATTCATGCACTGATGAATGGTAACAGTGTTTTTAATGTGTGAGAGTTTGCCCTTAATGGCATTACCTTTACCATTGGTTCACAGACCGAACGGCTCCTCTTTTGCACTGAATGAGGAGACTGGCGGCTGGGAACACTCTGTTGGTGCTGTGCCATCTGGTCAGAGGCACCTTTGTCCCCAATCCCTGACCTAACCACTCCTTGTTCTCTATTGGTAACCTTCCCTGGCTGGGGGGTTCCCTGGTGTCCTGGCTGGAGCCTCAATATGGCTATCTCAGTCCAGCCCTCCACTCATGCCCTGATTTAATTGGGTAAAATAAATCCCTTAACTGTCATTTTTTCTGATGTACAGTGAGCGAGTTGCTCCAAAAGTGATGCCATACATCACCCACATATGAGCTACACATTGGTAGTGGTTTCGAGGGATCACCCCTTCTTCACTGTCAAACACATTGAGACCCTTAAAAGGTACTGTGAAACCACAATCTATTTTCATTATCATTATGAAAATTATTTTTGCAAGGGGAGATATCGGGTGAAGGAAGGATGTCATAAACAGCTGATGTGAAAATGAAGAGGTATCATTTTTTTTTAGTCATGGATGGAACCAGTTTGTCTGGGCTTGGATAAATATGTAGGGATTGTCTGTAAATACTCTTCCCAAGTCTTTGTTTGGAACTTCAGTTATCACCTGCACAAATTCACAGAGCTAAGCAGTGCATTCTGGAGGCTTGGAGCACGACTGCTGCAAAAATGAAGCCCACTTTTTTCAATTTTGCTAATTATACCAGGTAATTATAGTGTTAGTACACTATTTTAATCTATTTTTATCAATTTTGCTGACTTTGACACATTGTACATCCATCATTTTCCATGCTATGACCGTCTTTTATTTTCTCCTTCTTTTCATTTTTCATTTTTTTGCATTTTGTCATATTTTGGTATCTTTCATTACACGGGTCCTAATAAAAATTTGGCAGAAAAAGAGTAACAGATGGGAGATTTTTCCATGGATTCCATCAAGGGTCACTCTGGGTTACTCTGTCCTTTAAGCAACACGGTGCAGTGGGCGGAATGACCACCAAAGTTACTGAAAAATACCTTAGAAAAAAAACAAAACAAACATATTTATTTCTAAGTCATAGTGAAGGAAAAATGTTGTTTGAATTTGGTTGGGTTAAATCTCTGCTTGGGAAAACCCGGCAGCACGTACCCCCCTCCCCACATCTGTGCTTAATCGCTGCACGAGCGTTTCCTCCACGCGGGCCCAATGTTTTTGACTGGGGGCCATGAACAGCACGAGGGGGGAAATTGCTTTCGCAAACATTACAAGGAAAAGGCCGGTTTATTTTACATTTCCAATTTAGGAGCAAGGAGTTTAACATCAAAACTATTTTACTTTTCTATAACGGGAGACATTTGAGTCTTTGTATTTGCTTGCTGTCGTTTTTCTGTAGCGGGTGAGCCAGGTATCAAAATCCAGAGATCGACAGTGGCGGTCATTTAAGCCCAGTACTGCTCCAGAATATTTTTTCCATAATGTTTGAAAGATCAATGCATTACCTTACAAAGATTCAAAATATGTCTCATTAGAACAAGGAGGTAATGGTCTTTTCTATGTGTTTAGATGTTTGCTGCATGTAGTGTAGTACATGTAAATAGTACTGTATAGTACATATAACTGTAATATACGCACTTATGTACCTTTGCATTGTAAGTTACTCTGGATAAGTGCATCTGGAAAAGTATCTTCATAAACAGTAAGTAACTTAAAAATTAAACTCTGGGTAAGCGTTCGGTGGAATGCACCACATAGTAGGAGGCCACAACAAGGGTGACAAGTAGAAGCTTGGAAGCTCATAGCCAGGGTTACACGTGTGACTCTTATGGCAGTGTAATTTTATTTGGTCTTGAGCAAAACTGATTCCACTGCCAGCTGTGTTTCTCAGAGTGTTGGAAATGGACCCAGATACAGGGTTCCTTATTGTGCCTCAATTGTGCCCCCACTCATGAATTTGGCTGCCTCCTCGGGGTGGGGAGGGGGTCTGTATCCTCAGATATATGGGTGACAAACTAGAGCAACCCAAATCTGACACAAGTTCATATATTCATTAAAAGAATATTGTTGATGCATCTTCACATTCATTTCTTGTTTCTGTTCATACTTAAAAAATAGTACCAGTCACTTCATCTTAGTGAATTAAAATCAAGCGCTGAAATCTGATAGGGGTTTTAAAAATCACATCGACTGAACAAGGCTTCCAATGCAGAGAGCTCATTTCAAATCAGTCATCTGTTTAATGCAGCCAGTCTCACTCCAAAACAAAACGGCGAATCCTACAATGAAGCACCTTCAGAGGTGATTGCGATCTGATTCATATTCGGTCGTCAGAAAGACGAATGAATTTGTGGCGACGGAATGAGGAATATGGCTGGATTTTAATAAATCCCGCGTCTCAGCCACGCCACGGCATTCAGGCGCAGGCTTGACAACCACATTTATTTAAAGACAGTTTGATAAATTCATTTGTTTTTATCTAGGAATAATACATTTACAGCTGACTGAAAAGTGGAAACGATCGCGCTTGGGGAATGTGTTATTTTGCGGGAAAATGTAAGAAAGGGGGGCATGCATTACTTTTACTGAGCAAACTTTTCAAAATTTCTCAGCACGTTTCTGCTCATCAGAATGCATTCCACTTTGACATCAAATTTACTGTAAAATCTCTACTCTTCTGCAGCCCTGAACTTCTGAAAGAGAATCTAAATAAAAATCTGTGTATAGCAACAGTCAGCAGCTGGATCTTGCATATTGAAGAGCTATTCTCAGGAAGTGACACAGTGAATCCATACAGTCTCTCAGTCACTTCTTAAAACAGTTATGTTGATAGTACTGTTCCCATAACTGAATCTATCTCTCTCTCTCTCTCTCTCACACACACACACACACACACACACACACACACACACATACACACACACAAACAGAATAGTCAACTGTCTGGAGTGTCTGGAGCTTCTTCAGATACACTCTCGTAATTTAAATGGGAACAATGTGTTTTCACCCTGTCCAATGCTATTAATGTGTAGCATTTTAAAATATTTTTATAGCAGAAAAGGATCCAGTTCACTTTTTTATAGTATGCAATGTTTTTCACTCTTTCTTAATCAGGAGTATGAGTAAATACATAGGGCATTGCATACAAGTGTGTGCATGTATTCATATGTGAGTTTATTATATACGTGTGTGTGTGTGTGTGTGTGTGTGTGCATCTTTGGAAAAGCACAAGGGAAAGTCTTGATATGTGTACAGGGAGCCACTCTGTAGCCTGAGAGACAGATCTGATAGCACACCACAGGTCAGGAAAAAACACACAGGTTCTGCCTGTATCAACTAGAACATCTGACTAAGAAGATAGAGCTGGAACCACACAGGAAGAGGAAACGATGTACACTGCCCTTTCACATGAAAAAAAAAACACACATTCAACACATGCACACGCACCTTACACCGGCCAACAATCACAAGACGCACTCGCTTGCATGGACGTGCATACACACACACACACACACACACACACACACACACACACACACACACACACACACACTACCTAACAAACGTTAAACCTGGCGTACTCTAGATGTTCGAGGACAAAGCAAAAAGCATCTGAGGTCATGAAAACAGAAAAGAAGACATTATTTTAAAAATTTATTTTACTTTGTAATTTTTTATTTTGATGTATAATTACATGGTGTGTAATTATACTAACTTTAAAGAGTTAATAATACCAGTTTTTGTTTGTTAAGAGAAGTGTGTAGTTTTCAGTATTTAAATTGCCAAGAAGAAAAATGACAGCTGATGAAAAGTCCAAAGAATAGCATGTTTGGAAGGCAATTCTGTAACAGCAACACTTGCACAATATGTCAAATGTGAACTGAGGCATTGTCTCTTATTTGCTGAGGCAATGCTTGAGTCCCAACGCTATATATTGTTTCAGAAACACAGAGTTTAAGTTAACTTTTGTTTCCATTTACATTTGCAGTTTCTTCATTTCTCAGATGCTACTATCCAGAGCTCCATACAATGTGCCTCTTTACTAATGATTCCATTATTTAGTAAACATTTCCAAATACTACACTGATGTTTAATTAACTTAAACATTAATCAACTTAATTGCAAACTTTTGAATGTTTACCAAAGAGAGACCGAGAGGTGGGGGAAGGAAAGTATAGACATGCAGAGAAAAGGGTGTAGTTCATTATATTAATTTAACAACAGGTGACTTTAATGTTTAGTCACAGATGTATTAAAATAACATATGTTTGGTGGATAGATACACCTTAAACAGATTTTTCATCTGAAGTGAATGAACTGAAGTGAGTTCAGTTCACTTTCACCCTCACCATACTTTAATTAAGCCACACTTTCTCTCATTTTAAAGCATGACACACATTCTACCATTATGACTTGCTACTTGTATCTCTCTACCACTGTTGTTAATTCATATAAGTCAAAGATTTGTCATAAGTATCACCAAAAACAATGAGACGAAGAGCATCTTATTAAAGGATATTCTGTATCTGTGCCTATACTATGAGTTGGTAGGTTTTTGCATAACACACTGTTCAGTGCAAACATACATTACATGCACTTACCATAGATAGTTCAGAGATGTGTAAGTCTTAAGTCTTAAGTCTATATTCTGAGACACTGCACTTCAAGGAGTGAAAACTAATAAAAGTAGTTATTAAATAGATATTAAAATAGATACTAAAATAACTCAATAGAAAACTAAATAATAAAAAGTGGGAAAAAACAGTCTTTCGTATGAACAAGAACTTGCATCCATACGAGACAAGTGCTTTATGTTATATTTCCTAACGTAATTCCAAACAGAAGAACTTTCAACTAACCTCAGTTAAAAAAGTTCTTTTAATGACTGTCTAAAAACTGAAAGGAAAATTGGAAGTATGACTTGTTTTTAAACTGTAACCATAAAAAAGCAGGTTTTTAATTGTTTGACAGCCCTGGTTTTGGTGAAAAGGCTCTTGGTTCTCTGCTTGGTGCATTGAACGCGCATGCGCGACCACACAGACTGAGCCCCCGCGGAGTGCGTCGTCCTTCGATCCCCTGATAAGATTTCAGTTTCCAAAAACAGACCCTTCTCTCCGCCCTGCAGAAACCAGAGGCACTCGGTGTGGACTGGTCTTCTTTTATCAGTCAGATCGCGTGGTGCAATCAGCCGTTCATTTCACACGCACGGACAGACTGTAATACATGACAGAAAGTGTGTGAACTTAATGTCATTTCATGTCATCTCTTAGGGAGGACACACCGAAATGAAGTTTGGTCACATACTTTCCTTTAAGCCACAGTGGTTTTAGACTGGAAACTTAAAAACATCTAAAACACATTAAGATACTGTAGTAAGATGTTTTTTCCCTCCTTTTTTCCTTCTCTTCCCTCAATTTTTTTCTTATGCAGCCCTACTTTGGAATTGTCAATTGGATATGTTATGCTCATCTCACCATGATAACTACTGTACTCATGCAGGAGTGTTGGGGTCTGACAAAGGCAACCCTGCAATAAGCTCACATGCCAACCGCAACTATTTTTCACCCTGCAAGCTGCCCATTGCGCTACAGTGAGATACGTGCCAACTGGAGGATGAGAATGTCGTTGCAGGTGACTGATGAGCCATGGGGTCCCTTAGAGCAGCAGGACGAGCAACCCCTGCTGACCCTATTCCCCTCAGAACAAAGCCAATTTGAGCTCAGCAGGTGCTCAAAGAGAATGCCTTCACCATTGAGCTACTTCGGAGCCCCCAAAAGAAATAAAGCTTTTAAGAAAGCATTGTAATGTTAGAGCATCTTAATTTGGAAAATGAGTATGTTGCACGTAACCTTATTTTCCCTGAGCATTTTAAATTGCTTTGGATGAGAGTCTGCCAAATGAATAAATGTCCAGATAAATGTCACTTTGAGTCTTCTGTTTTGTCTCATTTTAAATGCTTCTCTTTGACCCCCACACACACACCTGACCTTTTGAACTCCTTTAACCTTGCCTTCATCTCCCTCTGTTGTTCACAGGGCCATTGGCAGCCATTTGAGCCTTTTATCTCCAGGCCCACCTTCTTCCTCTGCCACATTCACAATTAATTATCTAACCTTGTTTCCCACCCCTCACACCATCGCCACGATTCGTCTTCACACAGCCACCATCAGCACTCTTCCCGAGGGGCGGGATGGCGGAACGATGAACGATCTGGCGAATACCGCGGCAGCCATTTCAGATCCGCCTTGTCTTTTGACCCGTGTCACGATTGGGCGCTCCCCCCCCTACCCTCCCGGCACCGAGGTCCCGGGCGCGATTACCTTGTTCTGCACCTCTTATCTTCCATCGACTTTGCATCCCCCCCCACCTTCTGGGGATCGGCGTACTCCTCGGCGTAATATAGTTGCGGTCCCTGTCAAAGTCGCGCTGACCTTCTCCCGCCTCCGCCGCGCCATTGTACCGACGCGGAAAAACCAATTAATGACTTATCCGTCCATCTCAATGTCAAGTCTTTTTCGGAGGTGCACCGCGGCGGCCGTGTCCGCGACGGGGAGTTAATTAACTCACACAGGCCGTCTTCGGCGCGTCATTATTTGAAACCAAACTTTTATTCGGTGCGAATAATGGTCGCTACGACTGACTGGAGGAGCCTGCTCTTCTCCCACCCCCCACCCAAAAGTTCTGGGAGCGACAATGTATGGCCTGATGTTCACAAAAAAGGGGAGTGGGGGGGGGTATCCTTTTAATGAACGGGATTTTTGAAAGCGGTCTCCACAGAGGACAGATAACAGTTTAAGCTGCTAAGAGTGGGAGGGAGGGCCTGTGTCTTAGGGCGGCGCTAAAAGGTGATTCTCTTGCCACTTCACATCACTGTAGACACAGTGTAAACGTTTCACCAGAAATGAATGGATGGCTGTGGTTAAACATTAGCATTTTAGCACAGCATAGTTTTTAGTTGACGAAGGTACATAAATATATCCAATCTGGGAACAGAACATTGGCTTCAACATGCTGAATTATTTTAGCGTTTCCTGCATTCATGGCCACACTTCCACTTATTATATTTTTAGCTGGAAAAGCATTCAGACAAGATATAAATGTGATAAAACACTATTTTGTATTATTTTTGTTAGATATGCACAACTATAATGGGCATACTTCAGATGTAGTGATGCCAATCAGTAAGACTTTGTGTGTAGGACTGAGGGTTTATGTGACACTGTTCCTGTTTAGATGTCAGATGCTCATGTTTGTCAACAGTCAACAGTCTGTTGCTGTAGAATGTCTGTTAGGGACAGATGGGTCACTCTCACTGAAATCATACCTGCAGGATGACCTCTCTGTTAGACAGACAGTTCACGCACACTGAACTCATACCTGAAGGATGACCTCTCTGTTAGACAGGCAGTTCGCTCTCACTGGACTCAGACCTGTAGACCATGCTCTCTGTTACAGACCTGTCCCTCTCATTATACCAACCCGTAAGATGTGCTCTATTTTGAAGACATACTTGTCACTCTGTGAGCTCAGATCAGTAGAATGTGCTCTCTGTTACAGGCAGAGCAGTCACTCTCACTGAACTCAGACCTGTCAATTTCCCTGCAAAGAGAAGGAGAAGGAACAGCTGTTTGCTTCTCCTCCATCCTGCTATTCACTTAAGTTGGTGTTCCACCACTGTGAAGAACAATGTGTAGACAGCCCTCGGATGATACATAACACACAGCAGTGCTAGCAGTGCAGGTTGAACTTGCACCTGCAGTTAGCACTACCCATGATGCATTTCACTGCATGACACAGACAGTATAAACAGAACCAATGATATCAACCTGGTGAAAGCCAGCTCTGCCACTGTTGAAGTTGACATTTATTTTGGGGGTGTCAGGAAAAATGCAGGGGCCAGAAGTGAAAAGCTGCAATGTCACCTTACAGACTTGCATACATGCATCTTTTCACAATGCAGTCACTGTCAGTTTATGGTATTATTATTGTTCAAGCCCGATTTTTATTCTTCACACAACAAAAGGTTATACTCAATCACAGTACCTCCACACAGGTACTCCAAATGTAAGTGCCTATATTAAAGAGACAATATTGTCAACAGAATTAATTGATACCACAGGAAGCTATGAGCAGAAGCTTGGAAAGACACTTGGAAGTACGTTGGGTTACCATGGGGAACAGTGAAGAGCGCATACATTTCTACTGTAATATAGTAAAAGAAATGTGAACGCAATGTCAGAGGTCAAAGGTCAGAGAGGAAACGCATTCTGCGCATTCACCCGTTTCATAAATACACTTTTGTACCTGCCCCCCTATTGTCAGTCACGTGAATGCGGAAAAAGAGCATAATTCTCCTGTGAGGGCCATGCTTGAATGGCAAGTGTGATATTTATCTGCCGTAGTTCTTTTTCTTTTCATTAAAACTTGCTGGCAAAGTGTTGTGGAACCATTATTAAAATAACTCCAATAGCCTATCGTTCAAAATTAGAAAAGTAATATTGATTGGGCATTACGTTTTGATTTTTGAACTCCAAGTAATAAATTACACACTTGCACAGCCAGACTCTGGAGTCATATCTTTTTTTAATTTTCTGAATGTAATTCATTGCTCTGCACATGGACTCAAAACAGTAATTAATTTGCATTTGATAATTTGCAGATTTTCACGGCAGGACTTAAGTGTATATTCCTTTTTAAACTTTGCAAGTTTAATTAAGTCAAAACTACCGACTTAATCGCCGTCATGAATTGTAAGTATGCGCAAAATTTGAAGTATGCATTTTTTAAATCTTTCATTTTAGCACAGAAGCTATTTCATAATTAGTGGGAGCGATCGCTGGAGGAGGTATCCATTTCATTTCATTTTCCATTGACCCCCAAAAAAATGAATAGCCCGAGATGCAGTTAAAACACTCAAAGAAAAATACCTACCACTGCTGCTAATGTTAGAAATCATACCTCAGTGCGTGCTTTTTATTGCAGTTGTGTGCCATCATGCAAAGGTTTCAGTATCTGTTGCCACTGAAGTTGAGAAGCCGTCATCCTACCTTCCTATGATTGTTGTTGCCAGAACTCTGGCCTTGAGCATGACCGCTGGTCGTGCGTTCATTTCTGCCTGTGTTCAAAGGTCCTCTACTTCCACTTGCCTCTGTCTACTCAGTATCAAAAGAATGATCTTGCGATCGCCTGATTACTTGCTTGTTTTTTTTGTTTTTTTTTACTTCAACGGTGTTCTTAAGTATAAGGTAAAGAGCAAACCCTTCACATTCTCAGCAAAGAGAATGCGCGCGTCCTCTGTTACGCGCATATAACGCTTGTCAGGTGCAGCACTCCTCACGGTGAATAGAAATAGTTGCCTGGATAGTTGCGTAAACAATTGCCTATAATCAAGTGCAATCAATGCAGACAAATAACTTTATACTTGTTCTCATAATGTGAAAAACTAGATATTATATTGCCAACATTGTACAAGTATGTCAACCACTGTATAACTAATGGATATTACATACCATATTAACCTAAGATACAGAGCACATATATAAATGTATATATTTTAAAACATTAGAGATTATTTTCAGACCTCTGACTATAGACGTGTCGAGCCTGTATTTCATTATGTACATTGTGAACAGGCGCTTACAAAGCTGGCATGGTAAATGCGTGTGAAATCTGCAAATCACATTAATTTTAAAAGTAAGGTATCTTAACTTTTTCTTTTTCACTTTTTTTCGCCGCCGCAGACAAAAGATCAAGCAGTTCTTGGGAACATCCAATGCCACTGGGTCCGAGCCCAGAAAATCATTTAACGCCGCAATCAAAGCGGTCTTGGCCGAGCGGAGCGATTAGGGAAACTCGACCGGGCCCTGAAGATCTCGCAAGCCCCGTTATTTTTCTTAGATCCTCTACAAATTGCGCATCCTCAACTCTCACAAGCAATTTGGAGATGAATGGAAGCCGGGGCGTTGGGCGATAATTACCCGCAGAACGAGGGGGACCGTGTGGGAATGGACATGGAAATAGCGTCCTGCCGTTTAAGAGGTGATTGAAAGCTCCAGATAAAAGTGAATTAGCTCCGCTGATTGACGGGTTTTTCCTCGTGCCCTCCTTTCTCAGTCCTCGAACTCAGCACCTTGATAAAAACCTCTCTCCCCCGAAAACTAGCCGCCAGGGAACACACCAACCTGTGTTTATCGAACGGGTTTTAAGGTATTTTTCGTTTCTTTTCTTCAGACTTATAAAACTAGGACAAATATCTTAGGTCTGTGATATACAGAGGATAAGAATATCATACAACCGTATTTTTCAATTCATGCCCTGATAATGGAGGATATTAGGCTCCAATATTCACAAAAACAACAGTGCAAGAATAGAGCAATGCATTAATTGTTTTGATACTAAATCAAACTATTCTGTTCATAACTATTCTGCAGGGAAAGTGTCGCACTTCCTGAAAAAAAATGCTTCCGAACTGTCAAAAGAATGCTCTATTTCGTAGTAAAAACGGAAAGGGGGGAATGGTTTTATAGTCACAGATTTAAAATGCATCATAATTTAGAAAGTATGTATAAAAACCGCGTTATACGCATTTACTTTTAGAATGCATCTATGTGCATAATACGTGTCCAATACTATGTGATCCATTAAAAAAACTGAACAGTCAGTAAAAGACATTTCAAAGTCTAAACAATAACACAGATGGTCTGTCTCAAGGCCCAAGGAACAGGGTGTGTGCATTACCTAAAAGGCACTCTCTCTGCATTTCTGCCTACTGATGTTTGTGTGTGTGTGAGAGTGAGTGTATATGTGTGTGTGAGTGAGTGTATATGTGTTAGTGTGTGTGTGTGTGTTTGTGTGAGTGAGTGCACATTGTGCAAGTTTGTGCCCATGTGACCATACGTTTGTGCACATGCACGCATTTGTCTGTGCATGCGAGTGCATTACCTGCGCCCGCTCATCACTTTGTCCCCTCAGGGTGTTAAGGGAGTGTCAGGCCAGGCCTTGCCTAACTGATTCTGGACCTGTCAAATGCACCTCCTCGCTCTCTCTTTAGAGCCACCTAACTGATCCCGGGCCTGACGAAAACACACCTCCCCACCCTGTGTGACGGAGCAGCACCTGGCAGGGTGCAGGAGGTTCCTAGTGGTCGTAAATCACCAGCACCGTCGCACGGGGGGAGAATAGGAGGGCCTGCCGGCTCTCTCCACCCTGCTCCGCGGGCCAGCCGAGTGATTAATGTGATCCTTTAATTAATGCCTTCACTGTATTTAGTGCAAATCTATTTTAATTAGCACTAGTACACAGGTATCACCACCTAAATACATCCTAGGCAGTCATCTTGAGAGGAATAAAAACAGCGAGGTATGCAGAGTGAGGATTGCCACTGTAATGATCTGTTGCTGTGTGTGTGTGTGTGCACATGTTAGCATGGAAAGGGTGTCTTTCTTCACAATGCGCACCCTCTTGAAAAGGATTTTTTGAAGACCAAAATTTTAAAAACAGCTCTTCTTGGCCCAGAACATCCAATGAAGGTAATGCCTGATTCTCATACTGAATTTAGGCTCTCGCACCAGGAGACAAGAAATCCCCACTTGCTTATGGCTGTGCCAAGATGTAACAATCCCCCTAAAAAGGAATAAAAAACAATTAAAAGACCTGAGCCTGAAAACCTGGCAACCTCAGACACAAGCCCACAGCACATGTCATCCAGTAAGAAGAGACTTCAGAGAGCTAACCCTTTCTGCCACTGTGCAAGTTACAAAACAAGGTGCGTTCACATGCTCAAAGCAGAGTTACCTCTGAATTCAGAGCGTTTGTGTAACTACTGTCTATTGACTCCAAAGTGTAACCCTGCTCTGGCAAAGCTTGTGGTGTACACAGTGCTGCAGAACAAGAAAGAAAACACAGCAAAACTAGTATAGTGTACACACTGTGTGAAGAAAAAACTGCATCGAAAAATGACATTTAAACTGTTTGATAAGATAACCGGATAAGAAAATATAATAGCCACACTGGTATCCAGTGTCCGATTCTGTACTGTTGACAGAATAACAACAGTTTACCCTGAGAGCTTCAAATGTGTGTGTGTTTTTCAGGAGAAGCGAAAAAAAACAAGGTATTAATTACAAACTGATTAGCGCTAGCTCCGCAGAACGCTGTATCATTTAATTGAAAAACAGAATAAGTGTGTTCCTCCAACTTCTAATTACAAAAACACAAATCTTATCGTCTCCTAGCGGCGCGTGCAAACACACTCTCAAAAACAAAGAGCCGTCGCCGTCGTCTCTCTTAAGTGGATTGCGAGCGAGGGGGATCCTCTCTTCTGAGTTTATCGCGGATTACGCCGTCAGATATCGCCTCGCTATCAGCGCCAAACATTTTTAAAACGACGGTCAACAAACCGGCAATTAAATAATCTGATGGCTTCTCAGACGGGAAGCTGGAGCTGTTGTTGCAGTTGTTGTGATCCAGTGATCAGACAGGTGTGTAACAGCGTTATGGAGATGCGAGGCTGCATCAAAAGCCTCACTCCACCCACTAATTGCAGACTGTAAAACCCGCTGCGTCTCGAGATCCGACTGGACGAGAGCCAGCAACCCCCGAGCTAGAAAACAAAAACGGTTTGTTTTCCTTTTTCTTTTTAACGGTTTTGCGTTTTACAATTGCCTGGCTGTACCTTCGCAGAGGTTGTAGAGCATGGCCACGGGTTGGTTCGGGGAGTAACAAAAACAGCCCCGGAATGAATAACTTCGGGGGAACAAGGGGTTCTGGGATGTATTCAGCTCAGATCTGGTATTCTCTGCCCACCCCGCCCAACATCTGACCCTAAACGCATCCTCTGTGGAATTCAGGCAGAAAACCACCCGCCACATTTTCCTGACACAGGTATTGGCCAGGCTCAATGTGCAAAATGACCGCCCTGTGCTGTACGTTCACTTTAGCGAGCCGCGCTTGAGTCGCGCTGGGCTCTATGAGCACGACGTGCTGTTGGATACTCCAATAACCCGCCTTGACCGCTTGTGTGTGCGTTCCGTCAGAACGGCAAGAACAACAGGCGCTGTGCTAGACGAACGGACACGCAGACGGACCTTTTCCTGACTGCGGAGTCGGGCGAGGTGTAGCGCTGACTCTGGGTCAGTTTAAACAATCTGTTAAGTGTGAATGTTGCAAGGATTTGGGCTGCGTTAGCAGGTCCTGGGTCAGAGATGCCTGGGTAATGGCAGAGTTAAACGACTGGAATGTTTACTGTTCCAGCCATTCCTAAGAACCCTCCGGGCTGTCGTACATCTTTTAACGGACCACTGTTTTCTGTCGGCTTCAAAATACAGATTTTTTTCCTCATCCGTTCCAGTAAGTGTTCACTGAAAAGCTCACCCGTCCAGTAGGCCTATGCAGTGCACAATCACAATGGCACTGTCATTGGAAAATGGCACTAACATCAAAGGCCTTTTATCTAAAACGTCAAATCCAACCTGACTTAGCCGGCAACACACATCTTCTCGCCGCAGAGTTTATTCGACAAAATGGCTGCATGACTTTTACAGCTCATTGTTTCAGAGGGCATGAAATAACTACGGACGACAGAAGGGATAAGTGAACGAGCTTTACGATGATAATCATGTAGGGCCAAAGCATTACATTAAGAAAACTACACTCAACAATCCATACTACGCGCATTTCAATTCCAGTTAAAGTGTTTTTCTACAATAAATTGAGTCGCATTTGTAATTCTTTACACACACGCTAATTCTGAAGCTAATGCTAATACTTTATGTAGCGGAGCACCGGGTCACGGCACCAATGTAACGGGTGGTATCTTGCGTTGTGTTTTTTTTTTAATGTGATGTTACGTGGGTTGGCGAGTGAGCGAGTTTCGAACCGAGGTTCTTACTGCTCGCTGCCAACCCCTTAAAGCCAGCGTCGTTGCCAGTTGAGCTAAAGGCAAATTGCCGTTAGCCTGTCGGCGACAACGCTACTTAACCAGGTCTCAGAGGGAGTGACGTAGCCGCTGCAACCACTCGGCTACCTGCTACCCGCTACCTAAGGCTTTACGCAGGACTCACACGAGCTAATCACTTCAGCTCCGCTACACTTAGGCACACGCAGGCATGAAACGTCACCAGAAATCAATTTGTAGCATCACAGCCGAAATGCAGGTGCTTTGAAAAGCCACCACGTGGAAATACAGTTTGTCTGATTCATACTAATAATGATAATATGCTTGATTTATGGTCTGCGTCTAGACGGCGTTTTTCGCTTTCCCAGAAGAAGATGTGCAGATTTGAATACGCGGCCGGCGCGTCGTTATTAATTGACTGTCATTTTGTTTTTGGTTCTGCAACGAATGCAGTGTCGGATTCGGGACACCCCCCGGTGCTCGCGGTACTCAATATGCCGAACTATTCCGCTCGATTTGGGTAAACAGCTGTAAATCACTGCCCCGAAGCAGAATCTGACGTTCTCCAAAAAACGCCCGACGCGCAAAATAAACTGCGCCTGACCCGCAGCGCGACGCGTTCATTTGCAACGGCGTCCGTGGAAACAGAGAAAGTGATGCATTGCGCGGGTGTGACGCTGTTGAAACAGCAAATATTATGGTACGTTTAATAACCGACGTCTGTTTACAGCCAGTTTGCGACAACAGACACGCGGCCAAACTTCTTTCAGCAAATGTCAAAATAAATGTCCGTTCTCCTGACAGGAAGATAATTCATTAGCGCATTCATGCTAGCAGACTCAATGGATAAAACTGGTTGGGGCATGAGGGGGAAAGACCATTTGTCATTATTATAAAGGCAGAAAGCAGACTGATACAGCCATCTGTCAATACCTCTCTCTCTCTCTCTATTTTACTGCCCTCTCTCTCTCTCTCTCTCTCTCTATTTTACTGCGAGCTTTGTTCTCGCTGTACGGAGAATAAATATAACTCAAAATTAGCTATAGGAGCTGCAGTGGAATTTGAGGGCCGCAGATTGAGACTGCATGTGTAATTGCTGGAGAAATTGAATGAATGTAGGTGTGAATTTGGAGTGATGAAGTGGTACTGGCCCCAAACGCCCTGAACGTTTTGAAAGGCAAACAGTGCTGTGGTGGTAGAGAACCACGTGTCAAACCTCTGAAAAGGCAATAAAAAGCACTTGAGTCACAGAGCAACTCAAGCACACAAAATCACAAACCTGCACTCACTTACACTCACACACACATATAAACTTGCCCTTGCAGAGATCCACGCACACTGTATGCTAGTACATGCATACAAGCACATTCACGGACACACACACACGTAAAAACACACAGGCATGCATACAAGAACACACACATATACAAATACACAGGCACAAGCACAAACACAAATTGGTGGGCAGACAGGCTCATGCACACATACACACACACACAAATACACAGGCACAAACACACAAATTGGCACACCAACAGGCTCATGCACACCCAAATACAGTCACACAAACAGGCACACAGACAGACAAGTACACAGGCGCACACAGTCTCACACACACACACACACACACACACACACACACATAGAGCAGCGGGAGGGGAGGGATGGCAGTGCGGCGCAGCAGGCTGGGACGAGGTGCCAGGTGGCAGAGGGGACCCGGCAGGGAGAGGAGAGAGAGCCCTGGCCGCCGTTGAAAGGGAGCTGCACAAACCGCCGCCTCGGTGCCGAGATTTGGATCCCGCCAGCGGAGCCCCGCAGGAATTTCCTGAGAGGATAGCCGCCGCCGCGCGGCCCTCCATTTCGGCACCCCGCTCCACTGTAATGGAGAAACACTCAACGGCCGCCGCTCTTAATTGTGTCCACTCATCTTAACCCAGAGAAAGGAGAAAAAAACACAAACAAACCAAAAAAAATAAAAACATTTGAGTGGTTTATCCATAACGACCCAATTTGCATAGCTTTAGGATCTTCTAATGGAGCGCTGTCAAACTGGCATAGCTACAGTATGTGCTGTTATGTGTGTAATAGATTATATGGACCTCTTTGCATGCAGAGCCGGCGCTTCTGGCGAGGCCTCCAAGTATTGAGGCGACATGTTCGTCCTTGGACTTCCATGTGTATCAGAGGTCAAAGGTCAACGGCCAGAGAAGACGACCCATTGGGTCGCCGCTGTCTTCTAAAGAGACACTGCTGCCCGCGTGGACACCCACAGTCTTCCAGCCGGCTCGGATATGGAGGAGGAGCCATATAAGATGAATATAATCAGGGTGGTGAGTATAAAAAAGACACAGCCACATTCTGTTTCTGTCTCTGAAGGCTTTGACCTGCTCATCTGCCAGAGAACTGACACAGCAGATCAGGGTAAGTTGGGAAAGGTTTGAGCATGGGGGCAGGTTCAACAAGATACATACACATATACAATCACCCAATGAGGAACAAAAGCTAACCTAATCATCTGCATATAACATTTTACATTTGTTTAGCAGATCAAATTACATAGTTTACCATTTTTACATGATACTCATTTATACAGTTGGACATTTACAGAGGCAATTCAAGTGAGGTGCCTTGCCCAAGGTTACAACAGCAGTGGTCAACCTGGGAACTGAACCAGAAGGCTTTAGGTTATGATCACTGCTCCGTACCACTACCCCACACTGCCGCCTGAGTACAACAGACTTTGTTAATACTCGGTTCCCTTTAACTGGAGTTTTCCTTCACGTCTTAGCAATAATTCAATGGCAAGACCACACAACACTGAAATCTGCCCTTTTTAGAACTGAACACCTGGCATTGCTGCAATCATGATATTTTTACCTTTTAATCTGATTGGCAGAAATATCCTCTTGATCATCAACAAATCTCATACCATTGCTATTACATCTACAACCTTGAAACAGTTTCACAGTTCAGTGCTGGAGACATACACTCAGTCTTTTTTTGTTTATTTGTTTTTCCTTTAATAAAAGGAAAAGTTCATGGAAAGAAAGATCTCGGATGCAATTCAAAACAAATAAGAGGCCTGCCACGTCGCGATAGCTACCCCCCCAGTTCGATGGAACAGATTGCACGTGATAGTCGGATCGTGCCAGCAGCAGCACAAAGGCTCATGGATGATGTCACCTGGAAGACGATCAGCTGCCACACTAGGTGGTCCCTGTAACCGGCCTTCTTGGGGGAAATCCAAGCTCAACTATAAAAATATATACACACATGTAAACTCGTCTTGATTGTTTACTAATAAAGTAGATTGATTTAAAGGTACCTGTTATTCTGTCATACTCATCGACCGCAAAACCGAAGTCATCAGCCTCCCACCAGCAACCTTGCGCACTAACACGCCCCTTCCCCCTGTCCCGGACTCCACCCACAGCCGCTGTTCATATCTACAGACAAGTTTTCGCTTAGCAAGCTCTATGGGCGGTAAACGAGTTCTGCCCCCTTGTCCTCCCTCACGCCCCCGCCCCCAACCCCCAACCTGGAAGAGAATGGACCCAGGAAAGAAAGCAGGGAGGAGGAGAAGAAGGGAGCTGAATTTAAGTAGCCGGAGTGTCACAGCTGCCCCTGCTTTTCGGTCCACCGTGTAACCCAAGCCCGGGCGGAGCAAGCAGCGCCCGGGGGGTTCCCGCAGGGCGGCTTACATGGGGTCTGGCCGCGCTCCAGGCCCGGCGAGGACCTCTAATGGTGCTCCGCTTTCACCCCACACACAGCAGCGCACCCTTAATTGAAGGTAATTGTTGGGAAGAGGCTCCTCTCCCGGCGAGCTGCACAGCTTCCCGACTGTTCCCTGCTCCAAGAGACGGACGGCCGAGGCCGGGAGCGGGAGGGATCGCATTTCCCCACCCCCCTCCACCCCCCCACCCCCCGCCACATACACTTTCCCTCGACCGTCCCACGTCGCGTCTTTGTCCGCCCGCACAACTGCGTCATTGTGTCCCCCCCTTCCATTCTGTCCAGCCGATAAGGGGGCGGCGGGGGGGAGCTCGGGTGACAGGGATGGCGGGCCGGGGAAGAGAGAGCGGTCTGTCCTTCGTAGCCTGCCGCGTCTCCTATTGTCACATCCCTGGACCCCCCTGTCCCCCAGGACAGTGCAGGTCTACTGTAGTTAATAACTTAAAAGAAAGAGGGTGGTTTGTTTAAAGGCCATCTGAGGTTCTTCTCACAGAAAATGGCTGCCTCTTGTTCTTGCTGTTAAGAAAATGTATCCAAATGGAGCTAGCAGTGGAAAGTGGGGGCTAACAGGCACAAGGACAGCAAATGAACCCCCAAGATGAATCCTCATTATGTCCAACCAGATACTTTCCCTGGGTTTATTCATCCCTTTATGGTTCTCAGGAAATGACTTAACTCTCTTTAAAATCTTTATGTGTTCTAAATGAAACCCCAGCCCAATGGGGTTGCCCTTCCAGTCATGTCCCACACGTCTGGATGGAGAAGCACTGATACTGAGATATTAAGGCAATTAAATGCAGAATCTAATCATGGGATGAATGTAAAACCGTCACCCCAAACACAATTTATTTTAGTATTAAAAAGAGCCCAATAAAACCAAACTATAAAATAGTCCAGGAACAACACGCCAAGGCAATGCCAGGAAATTAATGCTCTGGCTTCTAATGACTTTAAACTAGCTGAAGATTTTTCACCATAATCATGTTCCTTCATTGCATATCTTGTCTGCCTTGCTTACGAGATAGCTGTTAAGGTAGCTGTATGAACTACACTTCCGTTGGGTGGATCAGGTTTTTCTGTGAAACGGACAGGGCTGGCGGTACTCTCTTTAAAGCTTAAATAGACCATATTCTTGAAACATTGAATCCTAGAGTAGAAGTGAAACAAACAACTGGAATAGTTGTGAAATTTGTCGAGGCTCAGTTGAGCTGGGCATCACTGACCCTGGCCTTGGCAGTGGATCCAGCCCACTATGCGCTCTGCATCGCTCATGACTCATGCGCGTCACAAAAGGCGAATCAACGGAGACATCGACAAGTAGGCCTACGCGATCGGCGCGCAGTTTACCTTACAGCACAACGGTTGCTGCAGGCGCGTCACGTCTCGCCGCCAAACCCAGGTGTTGCCACATACGTTGTTCTGAAGAGGTACTGTTATTGTCTTTGCCCCTTAAAGAACACGCTTCATTGCTACATTGTTTCTCGCCTCAGAGCAGAATAGTGACGCAAGGGCTCTTTCACAAAAACTGCAAAACAGCAAAAAAAAAAATTAAACAAAACTACCATGTGTTTTTACCTTTCATGTTGAGAAGCTCTCAAAAACAACGCACAAACTGGCGTTTCTCCGGGCTTTTCGATTGCACAGCTACGGAATAAGAAATTGACTATTTGAACAGAGAGAGGGAGAAAGATTGGAGGAGGCTAAAGAGGAAATGTTTACGAAAGCAAGTCCCGGGGACAGAGCGAGGCACAGCGCTAGCCGTTCCCGGTCACAGCAGAACTCCGCGCTGACAGATCTCACCTCAAGCCTCTGAAGTCAGAACAGATCGGCTTTTTCTCCAGGTGTCACTGCAGGCCGGTAGAAATATCAAGTCATTAGCGCCGAGTTGCCGAGAGCAGTTTTCCTCGATTCAACGCAGACCAAACGCCAATTATAAGTCACTCTCCAGTTCATGCATATTTAACAAAAATCAAAATGCATAGTAATATTACAACAATTTCTAATGAAGTAAATAGCTCCTAGTCACAATCTTTCACACAAGCTCAAAATGGAGTCAAAATTCGCGGTGCATTCATTACAGGTACATCTTGTCGAAAAAATGGTAGCCTATCTTGTTACAGGAAAAACATATTAAATCATAAATCGTTGTAAATTGAAATTTAGTGTAGACTAGACTGTGGTTTGGTGTGTCTGTACGGTCCCTCTCAAATGAATATATATATATATATATATATATATATATATATATATATATATATATATATATATATACACTAGTTCATTTGATAATGTACTTTTTGGCATAAGGAACTTTGGGCTGTATTTTGTCAATTTTCGCCCTTACATTTCATTACATGAAAGCGATATATCTATTCTTCACTAACAACCTCGAGTTCAGGGATTATACAAATTAACTGAGTAAATTGTGTGTGTTTTTTTAATCGAGAAAAGTACCACTTACATTTATTTGTAAATCAAATTTAAGGACAAGTACTGACTGAACTCTGACCTTCGTCTCGGAACTGGAGGTACGAACAATCATCTTTTAATTCAAACACGCAATCACTAATGTTAGCACATGTGTATTAATGTGTCCTTCTAATAAAATGCGACCAGGCTAACAGATTGAGTTTTTCTAGAAGAATAGAATTCTTAGTTGAAACCGTAATGTCAGATGTGACGTGTTCAGTCTTTAATTAGATAAAAATGATAAAAGTTTGCTTGAATTTCATCAAATCTTTCATTTAAACACAAGGAACTCCGCGAAAACGCCCGCGGATGAGGAAACACTTATACTAACGTGGACACGAAGTTTCTGGTGGGTTCTTGGTTCTTACGGTTTGATATATCCTTGAAATTGTAACCTCATGTATAGGACCTTCTATACATAGGCTGTTTTGTTCAAAACAGTACTTACTTATTATTTCGGTTTGAGACAAATCGATTAGGTTTTACTTTGAATGATTAAGTAAAACATCCATAAGGTAAGACTTAAATAAGTAACATTACCGTGGTGATGGTTTTGTGCTGGACATTAAATGTTTTGTAATAGTGTTCAGGACATCTTATGTGGTATAGGTGTTATTCACTTGGTAAAGCTGCTTAACCTTAAGCCTATTTCAAAGGCTACCCTCACATCATCCAGCGTTTAGTATCAACCCATTTCAAAATGTGGTGTCAATATTCACAAAATGTTGGAGTGCAAAACAAATGTTTTGGGAGTGTGTGTGTGTGTGTGTGTGTCTGTGTGTGAGTGTCTGGGTGGGGGGGGCACTATTTCTTAAGCTACTTATTCTGTTTGAGTTGTTTTTGAAATACTGCAGTTTTTTCTATGGGAAAACATCAATAATGACTCATTTGCATGGAGACATTCCCATTCGTCCATCTGAAAATGGACAGAGGTGCCAAAAGCAGAGCCAGGGAAACACCCTTTCTTATCTGATCACACGTGAGTCACGCGAAAAAGGTCATTGAGAAAGAAATTGGGGGGAACCCCACCTCTGTTATTTCATCGGTCATCCCGATATGAACAGACTCACAGAAAGATCAACTCAAGATCAAAGATTAATCAACTCACAGAAGGAAACCTTTGGAAAAAGCGACTCAGTGACGATACATTTTGATACAGTGCCATACATATTTATTCATACCCCTGACTGAACAGCGCTAACAAAATATGCTATAAAATGAAAAAATGCACATTTTAGATTACTTGTCCTGCTTATTTATATTTTTAAATGATACTTTAATCCTAACAGTGCTGCAGAGAGCAAAGTGGTTTTGTTCACAAATAATGGATTTTTTTTTTTCCAGCTCACACAAGGGTAACATTTATTCACATCCCTGTAATTAGTATTTTGTAAATCCTCTTCTGGCGTGGATTACAGTGTCAACACACTTCCTGTAGTGTTCCATTAGGGTCTGACACTTCTCAGTGGACTTTTTGACCATTCTCCCTGGCAGAATTGCCTTAAGATCTTTAGATTTTTGTTACTGGCCTGCTTTCTTGAGTTTGGACCACAAAGGTTGATTGGATCAAGGTGTGGAGGTTTAGATGTTTGGTTAGGAACATTTGTTTTATGCTTGGTTAATCACTTCATTGTAGATGTCAGTGAATACTTTGGATAATGGTCATGTTGGCAAGTCTATTTTCAGCCAAATTTGAGCTTCTTGGCAGAGAGAACCAGGTTTCTTGCCAAAACATCCTGGTAGATGTTAGAGTTCATAAGTCCCTCTACCTTGACAAGGGCTCCAAGGGCTGTAGTTGCAAAACAAACTCAAAACATAATTACCACCCTACCATATCACACTGTGGGCATAGGTTGTTTCACAATCCAAAGGGCTTACCAAACATAAAGCTAATGGGCATGTCTGAAAAGGTCCATTTTCACTTTGTTAGTGTCAACGGGTTTTGTCAAATGGAGTTTGTCAAATGCAAGTTGCTCTTTTTTTGTGGTTCATGTAGGAGAGGCATCCCAGCCATGAATGCAGCATTCATGTATGTAACTTTGAATGGTTCATTTTGACACTTTGTAACCTGAAGATGTCAGTTTCGTTAGGGAGGTCTCCGACTGCTGCCTTTGGATTTATGGTTGCCTGCGGCATCAATTGTCTCTCTGTAAATGATGGCAAAACAGACATGCATCCTCTTCATGGAAGGGTTGCCTTGGTACCAGTAGCCTTCGATTTCTTCATAATGGACACATTGCATTACATTATTGTCATTGACAGATGCTCTCACACAGTGCATCTAATAAATGGCATGAAAAGTTGCACAAACAAGGCAGCATTAACCATGTACAGTATGAACAAGTGTCAGTGCCATAGTGCTGAGATTGCAAGCGTGTACGTAGATAGACATATAAGTAAAATGCAATATGCACTGAAGACTATACCATTCCAAACACAATGCTACCTCCACATGTCTGATTACATAAAACACTACAGTGGAAAGTGGTAGATTCAGCTTTTTGTGAATTTCTTTAAAGTCATGCTTCAACTTGTGGAAATTAATGACCATGAATGCTATCTACCAATGTAGCAAACCCTAAAGTTACTATGAAGGCATGCAGTTATAACACTGTCACCACTTTTCATATGCTAGGGGGGCATGGGGGAAGAAACAATGACTCAGGATATATTCTAGCCAAAATAGATCATTTTATTCAATGATTTAAAATATCCAGGGGTAGTAGTGCTGCTGTTAACATTGGTTTCTCATCTCCACAGACACTGCTTTAAAAAACAATACTACAGAATGATATGAATACAAATAAAGTATATGAGCACAGTGCACATACCAAATCATGATTCACAGTCATTAAGGTAGAGCGTTGCGAGGGAAATCAAATTGGAAAAAGGAGGCACTAATATGAATGACACATAACGGATGATTAAAATATCTAGCTATACAGTGAACCCATGAAGAGAATGCAAGGCATTAAAGTAAATAGGCTCCATATATGCAAGGCATATGAACACATACTAAAGGCATTTCAAAATAACCTTTATCACTAAGGGTTCAGACAGGAGAGAGAAAAAACAGGAGTTCCACTTATTATTATTATTATTATTGTGATTATTATTATTTTATTATTATTTTACCAAATTTGACAAGATTTATCTCCAACACAAGCCGGTCATGTGGGACAACATCTCCAATACACACACACACACACACACACACACACACACACACTTCCATAGATGAACTTGCAGGTTTGCATGACTTACCTTAGTTAACCTGTGCAGCAACCTGCGTCATGGGTGGCCTGACAGTCAGTACATTTCCTTTCATACCACATGGAAACAGGAAACCTTTGGATGCCTCTATAGTTCCAGAAGCTTCCACTAAGCCTCCAATAGGCAGCATGATGGTATAGATGCATTTTTACCGGAATCTGTTTTAAAGGTACTTAAAGGTGTGAATAAATGTGGCCCTCATGTTTACTGATTTAAAATTCATGTTTATGGATTTGCTCTGTGAATTAAGATGAAAGTATAACAATAAAATGATTTTTTTCTGTCTTATCAGAGATCATATATCATGTATCTATATGATATGTCATGTCATAGATATCCATAAATCTACAGCACATCTATAAATTACGTAAAATTATAATACATCTATCTTTCTGTGTGTTTGTTTGCATCTCCCCGCTTCCAGCCCCTGTCATAGTGGAATTCTGTGCAGGTTGGCTGTTTGAACCTCATGAATACACATGGAATAAATGGGAGTTTATTAACTTCCCATTTCGCTTACCTCACTGGTTTAGTGAATTTAACACACAGCGGATGCATTTGGTCTTCCCATCTCCCAGCAGGAAATCCTGATTCGCAAGCCGTTCACCAAAATACTGCACATGAATAACACGCCGTAATCATCTTTCCCAAATGGCAACTCCGCCATCATCACCACCGGCCAGGAGATTGAGCCCTAAGCCGTAACAGCTGAAATGCTGAAATGATTCCTCTATTACTTTTCCCTAAACCTCACCCCCGCCGAAGTGATCTAAACCCCGGCATTTGGAGAAAAGGAATATCAGTTAAGCTCACATCTGAAATGACCCACCGTTCCTGCAAATATTGTGGCCTTCTTTTTCCACCTACATTTCAGGCCCGGTTGTTCATGCATTCAGCTTTGAAAAAGAAGAGAAATATGAAAACTTAAATAAGAATGAGGAAGATGTGGATTGTTTAGTGACAATCAGATTGAACTTTGCTAGGAGTGTTCTTTTTTTTACACTGTCAAATAACTTTTCATCTTTTATTTTCCAAACTTTCCTACTTAATTGGCCCAGAATTTAGTACCTCGGTGCGAGTCAACTCCACTGCCACGGGAACGATAACTGCCCCATACTGTGCGCGCATCGGAGCTGTCTGATAATTAGCCAGATGAAATGAGCGTTAATTTGCTCCTTCTTTTAAATGTTAGATTTCGGGCATAATTACGGATGTTTAATTAAAAGTCCCGGCGAAACTGTTGGAGCGCCTATTTTCGATGCGGAAATCTGCAAAAATTAGACCTTAATCCTCCAGCTCACCCCCGAGCGCGTGCCCCCCCCCCCCCCCCGAAGCGATCCTTATGCCCACACTTGATGCCTCAAAAAGACAAAACGGTGGGTTTTTGTATCAAAATATAATATTGCGTCATTATGCCCCTTAAAAACTCATTATGGAGTGGATCGGCTTTTTGAAATGGGATCTGGGGGGAAGGATGTCGAAATGTGTCTTTGCACTATGCGAGAGGGAGGAACACACATCAGGGGAGGGGGGAAGGGGACATGCAATTAGAGCAAGAGGCATTGGTTGCCTTTTATAATCGCTGAGACACAATGTCAAAGTAACATGGAATCAATCCCCCCCCCCTTGCTAATCATCTGCACTTTATATTGTAGGTTCTTTAAAAAGCCCCTTCCTCCCTTCTGGAATGAAAGAAAGACGGGTGGTGGATGGAATTGTGGGAAACGGTCGACTTTAGAAGTTTCGATTTGAGGGGAATTAACTTGGGGAGAAGAAACGCGTCAGGGAGAACACAGTGGAGAGGTGTCAAAGTTCAGACTAGTGCTGCAGCACGGATTTATGTCCCCGCATGTAAAAACTGTAACAAAGCATTGTATACCGCCTGCCAAATAAAGTAGGTTAACGTTCCTTGTTACTCGTATTGAGCACATATGCACTGTATGAGTGTCTAGCAACTTCACGGCCCTCAGTACTAATAGCAGTGGATTTGCACGCCAACTCCTGAAGTGCAGACACTTTGACTTTAGCTGGAGAATTATGCCTCCCATTGAGGCTGCACTGTTATCTAACAGACTCTTGCTGAAACGTACTGAACTTTACTGTGACCCAGTAGATTCAGTGTAAATGTGCTGTACATTTACTGTAATTTGACAGATTCATTGTGAAAATACTGTATATTTATTGTACCCTGTAGCATTAATGTGCTGCCACCATTACAGATGTGCGGCGAAGGGATTGGCTGGAAGCCCACCTCTGCCCACTGGCTCCTGGAGGCAGCGGGAGTTTCAAAAGAGCCGACCTGTGGTGACAAAGAGGAGATACCCGGCGATAGAGAAGAGTTTCACTATTTGTACGTACACCTGGGGAGTAGTAGGGGTGAGCTGCCTTTCTTTTGTTGTTGTTGTTTTGGTTATCTTTTTCTCCTGTTTTTTGAGTAGTTAGGGAGTCAGAGTAAGCCTTTGTCTTTTTTTGGTTGTCTTTTGTTTGCCTAGGATGGCTATTACGGGTTTCCTAGGTAGTTTCGTTTTGTTTATTATTTTGGCCTGGGTGCACCCTGGTTTATGGGAATAAAACCTCAACTGTTTCCCTGAACTAGTCTGGTAATCAGTTGTTCACTGGAATTCACTATTTATGTTGCGCCCTATCGCCGCTAGACCGGGGGCTTAACATACCACAGTCTTGATGTAAATGCTGTTCAACTGCAGGTGGAAATGTAGGGTCTGTGTAACTGTACTGTTCATGTAGTGTAAACTTACAGACTCAACGCAAATATAATGCAAGTGCCATTTATATCCACAGACCTCAGTATTAATGTAATGCAAATATAGTATATTCTATGTCTAACTGTTAATGTTAGTGCAGTTTTTACAGTTTCAGTAAAAGGTTAACACCCTCATAAGGAAGTATATTTGCAAGCATGGCATGGACTGTAATTACACTGCACTGTCTGCTTTCCTCCCAACACCAGTCACATTAGTCACCATGGACATCCCACGCCCACAGAGGAAAGGTCCCACAAGCCTTTGCACCACCTCCTTCACTGTGGTCTGAGAGAGAACATGGGCTTCCCGAGAAAGTGAGGCTGAGGTACACAGTGTCACACATTACACACTTCCCACAGCTTTCACCTGAACATCACACCGTAACTGTGTTTTCCTGAACACCATTAAAGAACATAATAAGCATGTCTTTCTCCTTAACATCATGACATTACTGAACATAAATGTGTCTAAATTCAGGTTTTTCAGGTTTAAGAAATCCAGTATGCTTTTTCAGGAAAAATATCCAAGCCTCTAGAAGTGGGAAAAAAGGAAAAAAATAAAACAAAACTATTTTTTCACTACAGGCAAGATGGCCTGTGACACTCCTGCCACTGTGTCCAGCCACTGTAGGCTCAACGTATTACAGATTCATTTTTCAAACACTTCTCACCACATTACCACGACTTCACACCATAAAAGCATCCCTCTTCATCTCCTCCATTTCTGAAGGAGGAGATGGAGGACATTTCTTCAACTCTGAACACCACGTCATTCAGTCATTCAAAAGTGATAAGTTTGGCTAGCTCAGAATTTCAGGCACTGCATGAACTTAAGACACAGTGAAACAGTCAACTCTAAAATTATGTACACCTCACACATTCCTTTGGTCTCTGTGCAGCCACAGTCTTGTATAGGACGGCGAAGGTTGAAAAGTACATCCGACAATCTGAATACGAAATCCTTCTCGGGGGTAAGGTAGTCAGACGGTTTATTAACGCTCATTAAAACGAGATTGCCCCCCCCCCCCGGTAATATTTAATATTCTGTCTCTTTCCAACGTGAATACCGAAACCTTGCGTGTCTGCAACCGGTGATCCTGATAGGTTTATATGCAGGGATCATTCTAGCTAAGAGAAAAAAAGGTGTGAGGAATTTAAATTTCCCAAAAATCAAAGGAACCTTCGCGGTAATACCTGGTCTGTGATCCGTAGAGTCATTAATGTTCTTCCAACGTCTCTCGGCATAGCCTCAGAATCCATGCCTTCTGATTAAACTCGGAGCATAAATTAAATTAAACCATTTATTAAAATAAAAAAAAAAACATTTATCGCGACAGGTATGTGAATGCGAATGATAATGAGGGCCTTTAAAAATATCTCTGCCTCCGTCTCCGCATCAACCGGTAATCCAAACCCGAATTCATACGGCGCCCGAAAGCTCCCCTAATCCGAGGGGGAATTCAAATTATTTCCACGGAAGCGGGACTGAGGTAAATTTCATAACAGAAATGGCGAACGAATGGCACCTGGCTCTTTTTTACATACAGCTCAAAGGCCACATCGCTGTGACAGGCAGGAAGAATTTGGTTGGACTACAATTGGTCGTACTGGGTTCACGAATGAACACCCATTTCTCCACATGCACACTCAGGTACTGTACTGTTATCACCCCAAACATACACTCGGGCACTGAATAATTTAACCCCAATCAGGTATTCCTGAGTCATTTCACCCAAAACATGTGTTGCTGCACTGAATTATTTCCCCTTAAACATATTCTCTCACACTGAACCATTTCAGCCCAAAAATGCATCCCCTATACAATGTTTCCCCTCCATTTCTTTCAATTCTGTGCCACATTATTCTGCCCAAAAAACGCGGCACCGCACCATGTCATTTCACCTCTAAACTGGCAGCTCCATCCCATAATATCCCACCCCTAAGCACGTGCTCCCGTGCCGAATCATTTCACTCCGCAGATCTCACACCAAATCATTTCACCCTCCCCCCCACCACCCCCCTCAGCTATCCATTATCCCCTTCACCTCTTCCCCACGGGGCTCGGGGCCAATCAGTCATCTTCAGCCTTAACCAAAACAAAATGGTGCCAACCCAGTAGCTTTTAGCAGTGTTTACAGTCACGCGGGCCGGGGGCGCGGTGGGCGCGCTGCCGCGCCGGTGATTAATTTGGGACGTGCAGACAGGTAAACACACATCTATTTACATGGCTTTTCCACATTCTTATGTATACTGAGCTGCACTAAGCTTGAGACATAATATCCTTTAAGCTCAAACTGTTTATTTTTTTCAGCGTCTGCAGGATTCTGACTCCATTCTCCCCCCTCCTCCACTCCACCCCCCCCCCACCTCTCTCCTTTTCCTTCCCTCTGTACCTTTCTCTCCCATTCCCACTCCCTCCATGTTCCCATTCTCGCTCTCCTTCTGTCAGTCTGTATCTTTCTTATTCTCACTTTCTTTCTCTGCCTTCATCTCACTCTATCTCCTCCACCTCTCCCTCCTATCCCCATCTACCTCACTCACTCTCTCCCTCTAACTCTCCCTCTCTCCATCTGCCCTCCTTTACCTGTCCCTCTAGCTCCTCTCTCTCCTTTTATCCCTTACCCCCTCTCCCCTCTACCTCTTCCTGTATTTCTATAACGATCTACCTGTCGACCCTCTACCTCTGCCTCTCTCCCTCTCCATCTACCTCACTCCCTCTCTTTGTCTATCCCCCTCTACCTCTCCCTCTATTCCCCCTCTCTCCATTGCTCCTTCTATCATAGACACTCCCTCCCTTACTTTTGCTTTCCTTCCCTCTAAGATACACTCTACCCCTCTCTCTTTCTCTCTCTCTTCCTCTCTCTCTCTCTCTGTCTCTCCCTCTTGGGCAGACTGGCACGGGTATGGGTTTTAGGTGGCCAAACAAAAATCATTTTCACAGCGATGAGTCAAAAGAGGGGAAAACCTGAGTGGAACAGGGACGGAGGAATGTTCCAGTAAACAACGGCTAATCATGCCAGGGCACGGACTCTATACCTCCTCAGCCTTCTAGGGACAGTCTGGAAGCATTGTCGTTTCCAGCACGGCATTTCACCGAAGCGATTTCGCTGACCTTACAGAGCAGCGGAAATGTCACTAACGTCAAAGTGAGTGACAGCAACACCGCCAGGGAGGGAGTGACGGAATCCGGAATATTTCAGCATAAGGCCCAACGAGTTCTGGGTCATTCTCTCACCTATAATTCAAAAAAGACAGGCCGTAAAGCATTTAGCTGGTTGAAAACACGTAACAGTACCTCAGGATTTATGGAATTTTGGTCAGGCACCATTTTCAATTCCTTTTCATTATGCAACACACACACGGCCACACACACATGAACACACACATAGAAAATACTTTTCTAAGAACTGAAAAGATGTCCACAGGTATGGCAGTTGTACCCTTCCAGGAGTGTGACTCCCAGCATGGTTTCCTGTCACGGGTGACGTCACCCCAGTAGGTGCGGTTCACCCGTGTGAAAAGAACGACCCGAGGCACCCCAGCTCAGGGTGTCACTCCTGAGCCCCACCTCCTCCTTCCCACGATGCCTCACATTCCTGCTGTCTCCAAAGTCACGTAGCCCGGGAGGGCGGCTCCGCTCCCCCACCTGGGGGTGGGGGCAGGGGTGTGGGATTGGGAGGGGGGGGGTACGGGTCACAAGGGATCCTGTAATTGCATGCAAGAGCTGACAGCGTCACGGCGGAGGACGTGGAAGGCCGAACTGGAGGCGTCTGAGAGATGGGGGCACCCAGTCATGTCAGGGGAGCCAAACTGCCGTTTAGGGATTAGCAGTTTTTAACACGTCGGCTTTCGTCACCAGCATGCCTGCGATTCCTCTGGGTCCCCAGTGAGCCAGCAGAACCGGTGACGCTGCCATATTGGCGTGGTGACGAGCATGGGGCCACAGAAATCATGGTGGTCATGTGACAGGTGGGTCAAGCATGACATTTTATGTCACCTGGAGCAGGAGTCAGAAGCTAAGCATGTGATGCATCTTATTGCATAAGCGGTTATGGGGTCAGAATCAATGTCCTGAGAAGAGCCTGTTGAACGGTGATGAAAAGACAAAACACCTGTACCTGTATCTGCATAATCCAGCGTAATTTCTTGTTTCCTGTTTGAACTCCTCGAGTTTCCCCTCACACTCATAATTTTGCCAGTGTCTGTTCTCTCCCTTTTGGTATTACAACACAATACCTTTGGTACAATAGTCAAAGGCGATGACGAAATTAATATCTCTCTATCCTGTCCCCTTTGGTATTACAACACAGAGATATTAATATCATCATCTAAAGCAGTGTATTCAAGTGTATTAACTGTGTGTTCAAAGTGATTACAGCAAATGTTAGTTATTAGATTATTAACAATGAAAGCAGAAAATACCACAGATCAGGGCAGAACCACTCATTTAACAAACACGACATTCCACATACTTGCGCTAATTTAATTATTAGATCGCGAATTGAGTCCACAATCCATGCTTTAAAGGTTTATGTATGGCAAACATATCATACAAATGTATTTTTTTTAAAAAAAACGCAAAGCCAAATCTGCCTTTGGGCTAGGATAATTACTTATCAGTATTACTGCGCTTTAAAGGCAACCGAAAACGCGCAGCGACTGTCTATTTACGAGGGATTTTTTTCCTCCCCAGTTTTCCTTCCTGAACAGATTTGTCTATTATCTCCAGTGGATTTGCAATTTCATCTACAGCGCATTATTCCAGGCATGGAGCTGTAAGGTCATAAATCAGGCTGGCGAATGGGAACCCCCTTGACTCCAGCAGGTCTGACTCCAGCTCTGGTTCCTCTTGTCACCTCAGAAGCTGCTGAGAGTCTATACGATGGGGGGGAGTCGGGGATTTGTGCGTTGCCAGACTTTGAGGCAACCTCAGCGCCCGGGATGGAGGGGCTTCAGTTCAGTTCACCCTCCACAGGCTGTTTTTTTTTGGGGGGGGGCGGGGGGTGAAAATGTCTTGTCCCCATAAAAATTCATGGACTCAATGGCGTTGGCGGTGGTGGCAGGCGGGGAGGTGATGTGGAGTCGAGAGACGGGCCGTTAACAGGGCACGCTTCAGAAGGAGTTCCTAATCACCCTCACAGTGACAATTTAATTATAGAACTGTCTAACCAGAACTGTAAGCTGGGGAATTATAATCATTTACACAGGAGGTGGGGGGGAAGGTTTAGGCCGATGTGCGCGGAGCCCAGGGAGTCTAATGTGTATGCGGGAATTATTTATCAAATTCATAACGGTAAGAAATTTTTAGGGGGGGGGGGGGTAGTGAGGGGTGGACAAGAGGGTGGAGAGAAAGACATTTCCCTGTTCCAGGAAAAATGCAAAAGAGCATAGGTTCTGAAAAACATCACGACCACAGGGAAAGAAGTGACAGAACTTCTACCGCACTTACCCCACTTGAGAATTAAATTTACAAAAAGCAGTCTGTGCAAACGCACACCCTGAAATGAGGAACCAAAGGGGTCCTGGGATGCCACACCAAGCATGAAGGGTACAAGCTTGTATACTGGCTTAAAAGGAGCAACTAAGGCCAAGTGAAAGTTCCTTCTGTAGACTGGGATATCCTCACCCACGTGACTCGGCGCCATTTTGAGGGTAAGTGCCTAGGGAAAGTGTGCAAAAACGTGGACGGGGACGCAGCCTACCGTCACATAATGAGTGTTGATTAGAAGCAAAGGGAAAAATACAAAGTTGCGGTCCTAATTTCACTTTTCTTTGTCCTCTTGTTGGGGGGTGTAGGAGTACATGGCTAATCTAATTCCAGCGCAGACAGTCCTCCAGGTGTCTTGTCGCACGGAGCGCGACACACAAAGGTAAAGATAAGTAATATCTATCAGATCGCTCTGTCGTCTCTAATGCGCCCCCAGGTCGTAATCTGAATTTGCACGGGTCGAGGGGAACACAGCGAGAGGGGCGTGTCACGCTTCGTCGGCGAATTGTTTCCCGCCCGGCGTGCGTGCAGGAGTTGCCAGCTGATAGCGTTGGATGTGAATTGTGGCTAGGAGCAGTTACCGTGGAGATACCGATTGTTGCGATGGAAAAACAACATTAACGGGACCGCTCTGAACCGACAAGCGCAACGACGAGGGAGAATTAATTAATGATGGCTGACATAATTATTCGGCCCACAATACAGTGGGAGATAAAGTGATGCAAAGAAGAACAGAGCGTGCCGAAAGAGCCAATGGACCTGGAGATTTGCGTTCAAGATCCTGTCAGGCGCTGAGGCCTTTCACAACAAAAGTGCCGCAGCCATGGCCGTGTTACAGTGGCTGATAAACCTGGCATGAAATGCAGGAACTAATAATTCCCCACTTCTTCAGGGGGGTTTTCTGCTCACTGCTCTAACTTCCTTTTCCCTGTTGGTGCTGCTGAACAAGCCCCACAGGGCTCAGGGAGGTACACAAGGACACAATCACCGCCCTCACCCTGTGTGACGCACGCACACAGACACAAACACGCACACACACACACACACACACACACACAGATACGATGTCTCATTCTGTCTCACATACACGCGCAGTCTCTCAATCTCTCTCTCACACACACACACTCAGTCTTATATTCTGTCTCATACACACACACACACACACACACACACACACACACACACACACACACACACACACACACACACACACACACACACACACACAGCCTCATTCTGTCTCTCTCTCTCACAGGCACAGTCTTTTATTCTCTCTCTCGCACACACACATTCAGTCTTACATTCTGTCTCACACACACACACACACACACAGTCTCACAAATTCACACACAGTCTCTCATTCTATCTCATGCGTACACAAACTCTCATAAATACACACACCCACCTTCATTACATCTAAGGTCAGTTAGTTCCACAGACTTCTTCCTACAGACATTCTGCAGTACCTATCAGGGCATGGAAATCATATGTTAAGGCGTACAACCACATGGGACCAATACCCAGAAGCCCTTACTTCATTTATACACAGTCCCAGCACAGTCTACTTGCAGCTTTTGTAAACAGGCGGTGTCGTTTCATGCTTGCAGGTTGTGTGGTTCATAACAATTTTACCTTCCCATTCATGCAGCAAACATGCAGGCAAATGTGAGCATTTTGCTGCTTAATCATTCACCTCGGTTTGGGTATAGAAACGCTGCCGGATCCATATCTGCAGAACTGCCAGTATTTGTGGGGTACACATTGTGGGCTCTGCAGCAATGAGGTGAATGGGACTCAATCATAGCTGTAATGAAAGCGCATTCAAATCGCAGGCAGGCCAAGGCAGGATGGCCCGACCGCAGCACCGCAGCAATGTCAATGCCAAACGACCACATCCTTTTATTCGTCGGGAGGGTCGGCAACAATGACCGTCCACGAGGCTTTTGGGTCCCGGCAGGGTGGAACTGAAGGCCAACACCCAGCTCTGAGCACAGGATACAAGAGCATGCCAATGGAACTTTGAGACCCACTGTAGCTCAGTTAAACATGTTTAGGTTTAGTACAGGGAGAGAGAGAGAGGGGGGGGGTCTCCTATTTGTTTGTAACTGATGAAAATGCTTTTTTGCGGGGCGGATTAGCGACTTCCCCATCTCCATCCAGATAGCGGAGGAGCGAATGAGAGAAAGGATTTTTATGCAAAAGATCCCCCCTGCACCTCCGTCTGACAATTGCAATGCATCACTTCGTGGACAATTTTTAATCTGTTTCAAACGAACCCCGTTTTGAACCGCTGCTAAGGAGAGATACATAAGTGCGAGCTTGTGTGCGCTTTGTCCTTTGATTAATGCTCGCAGTCGGTTTTGGCAGTAAAAAAAAAAAGAACGATGCAGCGCTAAGATCTCTCCCCATCCAACTTAGTTTTTTGTTTCCAGCCGCAGCAAGTAAATCCTTGTCATTTCACTCTCTCGACTACACACTTACCTACATTAAAACTTCAGCAGGAGATCAGACTCGGGTAATCTTGGCTAATGATACCAGTAGCATGCGTCTCGGGAAAACAAGTATTTTGGCTGAAACTCAGGGCTTAAATATTTTAGACGGCTTGTAAAAGGATTTGATTCTCAAACTAAGGATCTCAGACACATTCTCAATCAAGAGATATGAATATTACATCAGCACATATATGCATAAGTAGGCCTATGTATAGTAATGATACAGTTGTACTCTGTGGTGTCTAACAATACACCCCAGATTTTCAATACACACAACAGTCATGAGCTATTTGAAATGACAGTTATTAGGAAACCACTTTTGAGCTCTGATCTGCAAAAATAACCAGTCAGGTTATTGCCTAATGTGCCTCAGTTATACGCTCTGAAAATAAAAAAATCTTATTCATGCATGCAAGTTTTCCCCGCAACAATAAAAACCCCTCACTAATCTTCACATGTGATTGGTTAAGTTACTTTTCCATGTGTGGCCATCACATCTCTGGCTAGCGTGACGATTCAGTGCTTATGCAACGCAGTCAGACAAGGGCAGCCCATGAACAATCAACTATAGGCCAAACCGATGCTGAAAATATTTAATGAAGCTTTCAATAAGAGTTTATTTTGTAGAACTTATTTACTTCATCTAATAACACACGTGCATTAACAGAATTGGGCCACATGAACAATTTTCACACCCTGCAAACTGTTGTCCTTAAAAGCAGACTATTTAGATGGTGTCTTAGGAGGAGGTATCCTGGACACTTTGATTGACGGCGCGATGATCAAAGGACGTAAATACATAACTACGGGAAAGAAAATCACAAGCTTGTTTATCTTTGCCGACTACAGTCGAAAACAGCATTAGCGAGCCTGGCACGGCGCAGATATCGACAGCAAACACAATGGAAAAAGATAAAGCGTTAAGACAGTTCCGTTCATCATATTTAATAAGCCCCCGTTTCAGACGGAAAAAGGTATTCAATGCTGGCTTTCGGGAAAGGTAAACATATCCATTTTGTAAGCTCTCACGGGGCACAAAGCTCCGGGTGACATGAATTTTAAGCACATCAGGTTGACAATAAGATACACCATGAATAATAGAATAAACAGATCCATATTTCCCCATACCTCTCCCTTTCCGTCAACAACTGCACGATAAACAAAAATCAAACACGCTGTCATTTCACACCTAATCGGAGTCCGTTTGCAATGTCAGTTCAGGTATTTGTTCGTTCGCTTCGCGGGCTTTTAGTATCTGCTACTTATCTGAACCCTTCTTTTCTGTGGAATTCTCCCATTCACAACACCTGAAGGTGCTAAATCTGACCTTATTGTACGAGCGCTTGATGAGGGGATGCTGGGAAGTCATTAATATAATCCTGACACAATGGCGGTTCGAATGGATCTTTGTAGTGTAAATACATTTGATTTATTCCTCGCTTTTTCTGACGTCTGACACGCGGGATGTTGAAAGCGCTTATCCACTAACTTCTTGTTGAGACATCGGGGCGCGCACAGTACACCTGTCAGAAAGACAAACCGATGAGCTCCTACCCACAGGAGATTTGCACCTTTGTTGCAAAGAAAGGGAGGAAAGAAAGGTGAGGCCCGCTTTACACCGGTGTGATTTTGCGGGATTGGGTTGAGCGCCATGTCACAATGGCTTAAGCGTTCGGTTGGGTTGCTTTCCTAGATCCTTTGAAGGCCTTTTTGTCACAAGTGAGTTTTGCTGTTACTATGTATTGAGCTACATTGTTAAAAAGTAGCCTGATACGTTTATAGAAACTGTGGGCAGATGGGGGGGGGGATATAATGTCAAATTTAATGGTAAAATGTGAAGCCCCAGGAACTACATTTCCCATCAAACACTTCATGAATCAAACCAGGCTCCTTAGTTTGTGAGGGAGAGAGACCAGCTCCTTGGTGTATAACAGAGAGATATCAACTCCTTTATTTGTTACAGACAGAGAGATACCAGCACTTCAGTGCCTGTGAAAGAGACTTATTCCTTAGTATATCAGAGAGACTTGTGCTTTAGCATGTGACACAGAAAGATCAGATCCTTAGTGTATGAGAGAGCTCCTTAGTATGTGAGACAGAGAGATCAGTTCATTAGTGTATGCTAGAGAGAGATCAGCTACGTAATGGAAGAGACAGAGAGAGACTGGTCCTTTAGTATACAAGAGACTGAGAGAGACCAGCTCACAGACAAGGAATCCTGCATTCCACAGCGTTAGCTAGCCTGCCAAGGCTTCTCCCATGGGAGGTGTGTGAGCACAAAAAACAGCTCTGCACTAAATAAACAATCAAGCATCAAGCGTCTAAATATGAGGGATGGACATGTGAGGAGTATGGTTGTTTTTTGATAAAACTATCAAGCACCAGACCACTTAAACATTCAACAGTACTGCATAGCAGACAAGATCAAAGATGATAAAGTGGCCATATTCAATCCAACAGGGACACAGAGATATGAATTACTGCGCAGCCATTACAGATCCAATGGGCCCTGCTGAAAAGACACAGACGGGCCGCTGAAGTATCGCAGAACTGCCGTAATGAGGTGATGTAGTGCCTACGCACCACCTAAACTGCTGCTTAAACAAGGACGGGCTGAGAGCTTGCCACCATACTCTCACAGGGGATTGGCCACTCAGAGGCCGGGCTGAACTTCATTGGCTCCTATTACTGTGAACAAGATGGAAGGATACACACACACACACACACACACACACACACACACACACATATATGCGGGAATTATCAGCTTCCCAATGGCTTTTGATGGAACAGCACCTTGTTTGGTTCATGCTATATTACCTACAGAATCATTCTGTAGGTCATCAATTATTAATCATCAATTGTGTTGAAATGGATAAATCTTATGACTTATGACAGATATGATCCCCCCACAGGTAATTCATATGGGCTCCACTGTACTGGTTAGAGAGAGAGAGCACTCATCCTCAATAATAAGTACAACAGCCTCATAAAACAGGTCAAGCACTTACTCTTCAATACTGATGGAGAAGGGCAAGGAGACAGCTGAATAGGTGGCCAATGATACTGTAAACTGATGCAGGTAAGTGGTCTGCATGTGGCCCGCCAAAGTTTTCAAAGCAAAAAATATTACATTCCTCTCTTACCACCTACCATCACCCACAGTGACAGAGCTGACAGTTTCACATGCCATCCAACTAAGATACCCTAAATGAATCTACTTTTGGTTACTTGCTGGGGGGGGGGGAGGGGGGCAGCACCACTTGGGACTTGAACCCACAACCTCCCGATCACATGTCCAGGCCCTTGATCACCACAGCTGCCATCACACCGCTGCCCAACAATAAGAATGATTGCGTTTCATTATCTGTCCGAGCCCTGTCATGAAACAGAGGTGGAATGGCGTGGGGGGGGGGGAGTTATTTGAGAATGGAAGGGGTCCTGGGTGACTGAACCCTTAGAGTTCAGAGCTTTTAGACTCTTAGAATGGAATGCGAGGGAACGTTGTATAAACACATTAACAACAGCACCAACGTATGACCACATAACCGGCGCCACCACTGCATTAGCTGAAATTTTATACAAAAATGGTGAATGTGGACTGTCTATCTTTGCTTCAAGCACACTGCTTTTTGAGATGACTGTTTTTATTATTTTTTTCCCTTAGTCTGTTTTTTTTTTCATAGCTTTTCACAAAGCCATGTCAAAAATGTTTCCAGTACAGTCAGGGGGTATACTCAAAAGGTGTACAGCTAAGTCAGAGATTTAGTCTGCCAATTTCTTTCTCAAAGTTTTGACATCCTATAGAGAGTCACAATGATAAAACTTTTTAAGACTCACATTTGAAATACTTCGAGCATACTGACTGATTGCAATTCCTGTTTCAAGGGAGAGAAATAAACGAAGCAAACCTGAGAGGATTCCTCTCACGACATGAAAATGTCATTTTTCTCTCTGTTTTGATGCAATTAACAAAAGAACCGCACCACAGTGCTGATTGCTCCGCAAAGGAGGCACAGAACTGCGTGGGACGTGCTGCGGACGGGAATCGCAGGACAAGGACCGCTTCGCAGGAAGGGCTGAAACGAACAGCTGATTAACGGTTGTGTGTGTGTGTGTGGTTTTTTTTTTTAAATGCCACACTACAAGGGAGAACGCGCTGCCTTTTTATCTCTCCCCCCGTCCTCTCCTGTCCCCGTTAGTAGCCTGGAGAGACGCTGTGAAGGGTTTACACTCCCCCCCCCCCTTCCCACCCCACCCCTATCACAAGACGCAGGACACTCGCTCGCGCGCGGCAAAGGCAATCCATTCCCGATATCGGGAAAACATGAAAACGTTGCTGAGGGCTGCGAGCATTAGTAACGGAGGAAAAAAACGCTGCATTTTGCTTTTGTCTCCATTCACACTTAAGTTCTCTGTGTGTTTTCATATGATTAAATAATTCTAAGGTCTCTTGTCCTCTCCCCCATTCTTCCTTTTCTGAACACTTCAAAGTTCAGCCCCAAAGGCTTACACGGGAATTGAGGGAACCAACACCGATAGTTGACGTTCGGAGTTTCCTGCACCGACGCTCACATGGTTCACATTGTATTCACAGCAAACAGGAAGGATTACTTTGATGCCAATAAGGGGGAACGATAACGATCAAAATTTCATAACCCATATATGGTTTTTAATTATATATTTTAGCATCAATTGCAGGTTGTCTGCTAAGGGTTCCAACTGTAAGTTTATCTCCAGTCTATTGTTTCCTTAAAACATTGTTTCAAGACACTCTGGCTGGTCAAGTCAGAGCGATCACCTTAACATTTGCCCTCATTTGTTGAGTCAGCACAAACCTCCCAGTTTGCCTTGCCTCAGTGGTAGTTAACATAGTGGTTGACATTTTGAGCGTAACACATTTTTCAGATCTTCGATACAAGTTCTTGCTGGCTATGGCATTTTTGTCACGTCATGCTAACTGTAAAAGTCTCCCAAATAATAAAAAAGAATCTCCCGCACTGAAAAAATAAGATTAATTGAACAATTACGATTCATCACTTTGGCCACAAATCTTTTTAATGTCTTTTATAGCCCTCTCTCACAAGAGAAAAAGATTTAAGATACCATTAGGGTTGGAAGACTCCCGTCCTCGGAGCGCTTCGGTTGCTTTATGAGCGGCCTCCAAAGGAGGAACATAAGTGGGAAGAGATTCAAACGTCGCACTGCAACCTCCCTCCCTCCCTCCCTCCATTCCCCTCGCCATTTTGTTCCCTAAATGAATGAAACAAACCTTTCTAGTTTGGCATCCTCTGTAGAGGGATGGGGAAAAAAGCATTCCCATAAAAACATCTGAGTGTTGCAACCCAGAGAGAGAGAGGACAGAGAGGGGGGATTGTGTTACAGGTGAATGGGGGGAGGGGACAGGGGTGACCTGTCTTTGTGGAGGATGTACAGCAGAAGTGGACTCCCCCCCACGCTGACCCTCCCCTCTGCAGAGCTGAAAGCGTTTATCGCCCCCGAAAGCGAGAAACGCCGGGATGTTGGACTCCATCGTGGATGGAGTGCCTCCCTCTTCTTCTTCTTCTTCTTCTTCTTTTTTTTTCCCAGCGTCCAGAAGGCGGCCCGGGAGCGGGTCCAGGAGGAGAGGCGCGAAAGCCGATCCGAAACGCGGGCTGCCAGGTCCGTGGCAGGCGTGGGCTGAGTGATACAGAAGCTGGAGGAATTTTCTCTGGATTACTCCTGGACCGCGGCGGCCTGCTTTTTGGCACCCGATTCCTTAGGCCTGCCCGGACACAGGAAACCGGAGTTGAAGCTGCGCTTGCCACTGATCCACACCGGGCTGTGCACCACTGGAAAGAGTGGCCTGGGGGGTGGGGTGGGGGGGTTGACTGTAAAGATATTAAACCAAGGGTGCCAGAGATGTGCCGACTCAATGACTGTGCCGCCTTGTCTCTGTGTCAACGGACACCTGGACAGCATCCGATTCCTGACAGAGAGAATGCAGCAGAAGCCCTGTGCTAAAAATAGGACTGCTGGTTAAATGATATTTTTCTTTTCTTATATGGCAAGGTCATTTGAAGAAAAAAGAAAACAATTACAGTAACATAATCTTTGTTATTCTGATTGTGTTTTTTTTTTTTTTTCCACACGGCCTGGCCAGTGTATGAGCTGCTTTGAAAGGTCTAAACATTAAACTGGCGATGAACCTGGTTTGTGTCCCCTTCGCGCCATGTCTAAATCCCTTGTTTTCATAACCACGTGCCACTGTGTCTGCGCGAAGCACACACTGTTAAAACTATGTTCCTGAATGGGCTAGTGAGGCTAGGGGGATATTAAGAGGATTTTCCTATTTGGGTGTTAGACTACACTGACATGAGCCAGCCATTTTCAGGGACAAAATTTGCATGCAAGACATGCAGAGTCAGGTAGCTTAATGCATGTCTCTAGGAACTGAAAGAATTTCATTTTAAAAATGAACGCCACAAGCCATTGTCAATATACATTTCAACCAACAGGGCCTAGCTGAGAAAGTGAGCCAGAGCAAAGAGGGTGGCCATTTTATTTGGTCTTCCAGCCTTTTCCTCCATGGCCTCAGGCTTCAAGGCCTTCTCCACGACCTCACCACAGTTTTATCTCTTTTTTTTGTAGTCGTCATGGTGACAGGTGTCTCATTACACATGTCAGAGCAGGTGGCCATGTTTCGGTCACTGGGAGAGAGTAAAGAATGTTCCAAACTGCACTCCAGCAGTAATTATCTCTGGAATGTCAACATTTCCTGTCTTTTGCCATTCTCTTGCAAAATGGGTGAAATAGGTATGGAATTTTTTTCTCAGACCCCTCCTTCTCCTTTTTTTCACCTTCTGATAAATTCCATGAGGGATTGTTAAGATCCCCCTCCTCTGCATCATAGCACAATAAATCGCATCTATTTTTTTATGCGAAATTTTTTGACTGACAATCAGATAACGAGTTGCAGTTTCCAAAGACATTGCTAATGTCCAGCACAGTCTCTCAGACAGAGTTCCTTTGATATCTTGGCCACTTGGGAAGGTCTGACCGAGTTCAAAACACACGAGGAGGGTCATTCAGAGGAAGTGAAAAGTCAGCCTATTTAATAATTGGTCTTTGATGCTCACACCATAACTATGCTGTTTTGATAGCACAGTGGCTTCCTGTTTCCTGGAGTGGGCAGTGTGGGGAGTGGTGCAAACCACCCCAGATCACACACATGGACACACACAAACACACACACACACACACATTGTCCCACACACATGGACACCCATCCTAAAATCATTACTCACACCAGTTCAGTACAGATATCTACATTTACACATTTGGAATCTGGAAATCTCTGAGATGTTAATGCTTTCCATCTAAATAGCCAAGGGAATTCTATGAAGAGCAGCTGTCCTCTATTCAGACATCTACGGGTTGGTAAAGAGATGAAAGAACAGAGTCAATATTATTTGCTGTGTTTTCAAAATCCATGCACAAGTTAAATTAAAATGAAAATAAAAGCATTTCATGTGCATTGAAGGTGTAAATCCAACACTTGCTGAAAAGCATTTGTCTTTGTTGGCAGTTTGGGGTTGGTGGTAACTATGGTGTTAGATGTGAGCTTTGACCATGAATGCTAGGGCAGCACATGAGTGCTAGCAACACATTTAAATAGATAACAAATTAAGCTTATCTTAATTTAGCAAAGTCAAGGAGAAAAAACAAAACAACTAAGTAACCAGAATTTTCGTTTATTCTTTTTTTTTTTTTTTGAAGAGGAGGCATTTCATGATCCTTGAGCTGGATTGTTCTTCTGATTAACAGAATATAAAATTCTAGTAAAATGTTGACTTGATTTAACAGGGGTGTCGAAATGGTATGCCTATCTGCAGTACAGAAAGTGTTCTTACATGTGAAAATGTAATGCATGGTAAGGAAGCTAATTATTAAATGAAATGAAATTATCCAATCATGTCCAACTCCAATTACCCAGGCAAACACATGGGCCTGCCCCCAGAACACAGGATGAAAAGATTCATGAGGGAACAAGGCTTCAAAGATGACATTCTCATCGTTCTGAAGAGTGACAAATGCCAGGATGGCCCATGCCACAGTACTGAGAGCCTGCCAGAGGTCACTGCACAGTAAACAGGGCGTTCCTCTTGCCGCTCAACAGACAGGGACAGTCCCTGCTGTTTCTGCACATTGGGTGCCATTCCCCTTCCTTATTTAAATGTAATGCCGATGAATCGTCCGAGCAGGCCGTCGCCCTGAGATATGCTGCCCTTTTTAATGCAGATGAGGAGCCAGAGAGAGAGACAGAGAGAGACAGAGAGAGAGAGAGAGAGAGACAGAGAGAGAGAGAGAGATGAGCTCAGGTTTCAGTAGGGGGCAATGCTAAGCTACGCAGTGCGCAAAGAGGAGCTCCACCGGGGGGAAGGCCGATGTTAAGCCCTCGCAGGACCCAGAGAGAGAGTACTCAGCAGGGGTTCAGCTCAGCCACGCACTGGGGAGGTCTGGATGTCTTCAGCGGCCTGTGTGCATTGCTAATTCAACCCAGCACCAGTACACCCTTCAGTACATGACCAATTAAATGCACACATAACTTAATAATTTAACAGAGTGTTACTTCAGATACCCACCATTAATTTGGGCAGATTTTACAGCACCCACATTAAGAAAACTATCTTTTTGCTTTGTCAGTAGCCTGACATTGTTGTCTTTTTTGTCTTAAGAGCAGAATGAATTATATGTGCACAAATCACACACGCAAAAAAAGCATGCTCAGCCTCCATTACAATACCACAAATAAAAAAATGTGTTACGATGCATTCGCAACAGTTTCAAATCGCGTTAATGTAATCCGGCAATGTTATTCACAATTGAGAGCCGATCCAAAGTTTTAAATGGAAGGAAAGATCCTGAATCAGGTGTGGAGGCCGCACGCGGGCGTAAGCAGGGGGGAAATGAGAACGAACGGAAAGCGTCGCTCTCTGTACAGTAAGTCCAATTAATAAATGAATGAATTTTTTAACAGCATGATGAATGAGCACGGGAGCTAATTAATCCCCGCATTCAGCTCCATTTTGATGTACTGATTTACATTAATCAGGTGTGTAGAACAAAACCGGCGAATCAAAGAGCTATTAAAATAATCCACAGTCGGCATTCTGCATTCCTCCGGATCACGTTCGTACACATCAGCAGGTTTTAATCGAAAGGGGGTAGGGGGTGGGGGTGGGGATGGGAGTGGGGGGGAGGCAGAATTAGCATATTCAAATGATTTTTTCCTAATGACTTTGATCCAGTCCAAGTTAATTCTGTACAGAACACTGGATGAGGATTTGGCTGGGTGTAAAGGGGGGGTCTGGGATGGGGGGTAGCTGTCAGCGCAGATATATCATTGTGCAAACCCTCGCACCCCTACTCCAAAAAACCCCACATCACTTAAATAATTGACACATTTCCGTACGTTTAAGTGGAAGATGAAGCCAAACACTTGGGAAGCCAAGGCCTGCGAGGGCCAGAGATCGAACGCTCACGTCGCTGCTGAAATTCCCCCCTCTTTTTAACCAGAACAATTAATGCCCAGTTGCCGTTTGATCTCCACTCTGGCCTGCAGGTCATGGGAATAAGTGTGTCTTTATCTTAATTGAAAAAAGTAAGTCATTAACCTGATGGCTCTATTGCAGAAATGAAAACGTCGAAGGGTTTTTTTTCCCATTCGTTTCATTCCCATAAAATGAAAGAAAGATGGAAGACTGGGGGAAAATAATTTCAGTAAAACAAGGAGAAAACTTTAGCTACTTGGGGTAATTTGATTAATAATTCAGAGCAAAAAAAACACAGAGGGAGGAAGACACAGGCGGAGAACAAATTACCCCCGCTCAGCCAGAGAGCAATTTCTGTGACGCCGGAATATCAAAGAACGCAGCACATTAAATAGTGTTCTTCACTTTTGTAGTTGTGAAGCTGAAATTGAAATTACATATCTGGGCACGGGGCCCACAGAAGCACCAATTTTTTTCAGCTCGTCCTTATCGCGCGCACAGCTCGTTCTTCTTTTATGAATATACATGTCCTTAATAGTATTAATTATTTGATTTCTAGCCGTCTCCAAACTTCCGACAACTTTTGACATTTGTTTCACAAAGCTTGTATTTTTTTTTTTTTTTTGGTTTTAATTTTGTCTTCTCTTGTGGAGGCAAAATCAGAATCCTGATCTTTTTCAAGCACCCTTACTGTGGAAGAACTGGAAAGCAAATATCGTTACATATTTAACAGATGATGAAAGACGCACACTTCTTTTGCAATTTTCTTCCCTCAATTTGTAAGCCATCCTCATTCACAGGAGGTGAGCAAAATAAATGTCACAGGTGTCTGTAATGAAATACAATACCTCTCTACGGCCAGGCCCTGTTTGAACATCCCTTTCCAGTGGGATTACATAGAAGGGATTTAGCTTGCTCATTTAACCTTTAAGAGGCCTAGATCACATCTAACCACACCGGGCATTGTTCTTGTTTTCAGAAACAAATCCAGGTTAAAAAGTGTCACTTTTTAAAAAAAAAAAATTGTATATCACAGAATGCATTCTATAAAATGCTGAAATTAAGACAAATTAAGAGTAAAGACGCACTTATTGAAATTTCCCACTCAAGTTAAGGACAAAACACATTGCAGGTTGAATTGAATAAAGGCCATAACCCTCCACTGAAAACCAGTGAGGTTGCAAAAACAGCTCACTGTTTTGCTGAATAACCCTGAGCACCTGTAGCATTACAGCAAATGTAAATAGGGGCACATTGTCAGGTTACACTCTGTTGGGGGGGCAGGGGGTTAAAGAAAAGCTTGTCTCTCTCAGTTCTCTCGCTGAACTAACACAACCCAAAATCTTCATTTTGGGCATTTGGAGACACAGGGGGAGCTTTCAATTCTACCTACCTCACACCTGTGTGACTTCTCGTTGCACACAGTTACAGTTGTCACTGTTCTCATAGCAGAAAACAGTGAAGCATTCAAAAATTTAACAGACATTTTGAGATATGTGCTAATTCACAGTTTTAAAAATGCTCTGTGTGTTTGACCTGTTCTGGCGAACGTTTCCAGAGGCTTCCATCTCTTGTGTGTTGAGCCAGGTCCTGTAGTACGCTGCATTACATGGAAGTGGCTATGTCCCATCTCTGGCTATGAGCCAGCGTCCACTTGTGTAGAAGTACTGGGTCAGTGGGAGTGAGACAACAGCCAGTCGTTAAAGACCCACAGTCACACATAGAATATACTAACAGGGCCAAAACCAGGACTTTTGATTCAAAATCTTAAAAGACATGACACAGCACAGTATGCTTGACTGTTTTGCATAGCACAAATTTCCACATTTTATGTGACATGTGACCCCTGTGTAAGGTTTCACATTTCTCAAATTTCTAACAACATGCAATAATGAGAAAGGTGTGACAGTGTCTCTCAGAAGTGACTTGTGCCACTTGACAAAGCTGTTGTTGATGACTCGGGTGTAAACCTCCTGAACAAAAGTGAGAACATAAAGAGCATTGTTTTCCCACGCAGCACTTTCTAAACATGAACGTTGCAGTCACCTGCTTTTAGATGACGTTTCCATCTGGTTTGCATATCCCAAATGTGTGCTGCAACCTACAGACTCTGACTGCAGTCCCCCGTTACCAGGCCAAATTCCACGTGTGCTCTTGGCCTGCCTCGCCCGAGCGGCCTCTCACCACCAAACGCAAAGGGCGAACCACGTGACCACCGCTTTCACGAGACTGGGTGACCCGCAACCAGCGTGGAGGAAATGTTTTATGAAAAGATAGGGGGGGTGCTGGGGCGGGCGTAGGGGGTGTAGTTGGGGGGGGCAGCCTGTCTCCCCGTATCTTACGGTTGGAGACCGAGGGGTGGTCTCCACTCCCTTATCAGTTTGTGAACAGAGGAACGAGAGTGATTAGCATCTCATTTAACCCAGCGCCCCGCTCGCTGATCTACGGCGTGCCAGTCACCCTTCTTTTATGCGTGTGCTTTGCGCGGTAATCACAGGGCAGCCTCGACCTTTTGTCTGCGGGGACGACAGGGAAACATATTTCCATCTGAAAGGCTGCCTTGCCTTTAAGACACTGTTAGATTTCTGGGATTTTTTTTTTGGATTGGGGACATTGATATCAGGCAGAGTTCACGCCAGCCCAAAGCCACCGCGAGCTCAAGACCCGGCCAGTATTTGCATTAAATAAATCTGCTCCGGGTGCCCTGCGCGCCGCTGTCAATCTCTTCCACGGAGCTTTCGCTTCATTGAGCACCGCTCACTCCAGAAAAGACAGGCTTTATATTTCATACTCTGTACCTGACTTAAAGGAACAGGGACAGTGTGCTTCCCTCTCTGTCTCTCTCTCTCTCTCTCTCTCTCTCTCTCTCCCGCTATGTGGGATATCTGCATAGATCGCTGTGTTTCACTTATGCCTGTATAAATACACATCCATCCTGTCGTCATTTGTGGTCCAAAATATGCCAGTACTTGTTTGCACCTGTCATATGACATTATGCAATGTGGGAAGAACTGAACACAAAGTGGCAAGGCCAAAAAAAACAAAAATAACTAAATCACCGATACCACTCACAGTGCAGTGTGAAACCTCTGTGTAGTGAAACAGTCCATGTCCTGACAACACTCTCACCCTAATTAAAGCAATGTATACAATGCAACTTGTCTAGCTGAACGAGTGGAATGGGTTCATGCAAAGCAGTAATGTATCATACTTAAGTGTAATGTATTTTTAGCAATATAACGTACCCAACTGTAATATGATGTCATGTAATTGATTGTGTTTTAATGCAAAACATTGTATTGTGATGTACTGTGGCATGCTGTGTTGTAATATAATGTAATATGCCATTTGTCATTGCCAGTCAGTGTGTTAGAAGATGTCCTATGACAAGATGAGAAGACGTGCCGTGCTGTTATACTGGTGTATTACCAAAATGGGGCAGGAACTCACTCTTCCCATCAGTGATGCCAAACAGGAAGTCCTCATCACTGCCATCTCGCCTTTCTGCATCTACCTTCCCCTAACTCTCATCTACTCAGGGTCACAGGGACAGATCTAACTAAAGGGTAGCCCTTTTAAGTTAAATACAATTCATCATTCATAAATGTAAGTATACCACCTTGATGAGGCTGATTATGTTATTGGTATTTGGCATTGGCCCAAAGACCACACAAACTCTACATCTCTCCTAGAACTGATAAAATAAACCCAAATAATAAAAAAAAAGTTTACCACTATCCCCTTCATACCACAAAACCAAATTCTGACCCAAATCCTTAACTTTCAGTCATGTGACAAGCATCTGAACATCTCAGGAGCCCATGACTCGGTCAGGTTATGCTCCTCCACCGCAAACACACAGAAATTCACACTGGTTCCCTGTAAAAGGATTACCCAATCAAAACATTCTTTGTGTGAGTGATTAATTGTGTACACATGTGTGGCACGCTGGCAAGTTTTGTGTGCAACTCGAGAATCTGGAAGCACCCCAGCGCCTCTCCCCTACACGGCGCAGTGTAGGACTCCATCCTGACATGTTTACGAGTAAGGGGACTGTAACGCATGAGAAACGCCACACAGAGGTTTCACATCAACAGCGGTGACTTTCAGGTGAATTGAAAAAAAGAAAAAAAATCAAATAAAAAGAGGTCACTGGGATTTCTGCTTTGGTCTTTCCACTGTGAGCCCACCGATGTAAACATTTCTCACACTGTGCATTCCACGCCTCGAACCCTGAAGGTTACTGTACGCCATGCACCGCCTGTGCCCGTCCACGATGCGGGACGCTCTGACAGGTCCAGCTTCACGCATCGTGGACGGCCTAGCCCAACAGCAGGAGTTAACAAAAGCAAGGTTGTCTGCACTTTTCTTTCTGCAGTGCAGGTCGTAAAGCTGACATGGCAAAGCCTTTTCCCAGCAGAACTGAAGGCGCCCACTGGTTCATGGTGGGCCTTATTAACAGTCTTTTCTTTCACGTTGAAAGGATATGACACCTTCTGTGCAGGTTGTTTTCCTTTTCACGGCAGAAAAGGAGACAATGTTATACATGTCCCAACTCTAAACAAGAGAAGAAGAATAAAAAATTTTTAAAAAAAACCTCACAGCACTGGCCTACAATCAAGCATGTGCCCACCTCTCATAACGTTTTTCCGCGTTTCTGATCTGAAAAGGCCTGAACACTCTCACAGAACAGAAATAGTAAATAAATAATAAATGGGAGCCAGTAATTATACTACAGTATGCACAACAGGCTTTGGAAAAAGGAAGAAAGGGGGGAGGAAAAAAAAGCCACCCCAGCATTAACCGAAAGCAATTTCTCCGGGTTCTCGGTCGGCTGCTCGGCGGCTCCTGGCAGCCTAATGGCCTTTCATTACATGTTTCCTCCTCCGCCGATTAGGCCCCGGCCGCGCCTCGCGACCCCGGCGGTCGGCACGCCGCCCGCTTTGATCCCTCACTTTGTTCACTGACACACGTCTAATGACCAGGAGTGGCGCTGGCCGCGGCGTCCGAGCCTTCCCTCCGTTTGCATACCCAACAGCTAAACCCCCCTCCCCCGCAAGTCCCCAAGCCCGAAACAAAGGGCTGGAATTAGCAATTACAGAACCGCTACTGTGACCTCACCTTCTCTCTGTTCTTTGGCCTGTGTCTTCAGTTGTTTACAGAGCGGTTTCCAGGCAGCTGGCTTCCTTCTTGCATTCCTCAGGTAGTGGGTGGGAGGAACCAGCCATTGTATGTATTCTCTAAGTGGCTGCGTGGCCATTGACTGTACGTACACCAAGGCCTTTAATGACAGCGGGCTGAATTTTTACAGGAAATTCTTAAGTGCTTGTCATTCATGCCGTACGACTGGAAAATGTGACATGATTTCCTTAAAATGTGTCGGTCCAGCAATGCTTGTCAGAGGAAATTGCAGATGCCGCTAATATAAACGTTTGGACTCGTTTCATTTTCTAAATTCCTTTCAGTGTGTTCTCGCTGTGGATGTGTGGTAATCTGAATTCGCATCAGTCTGTTCAGGGATTCTGGTGAAACCACAATGAAAACGTATGATCTCTCAACTACACCTCCCAAACATCAATCTCCTTCATTTTCAGTTGCCTTTTTTTGTTTTGACAAGTTTTATGGCCGTCCTTTGCAAGCCGTTTCAAGCAATATTTACATTATTCCATTAACTGAACTATTGTACTTCACCTTGTGAAAAAAATGGTCGTGTGCGTGCGTGTGTGTGTGTGTGGGGGGGGGGGGGGGGGGGGGTTTAGCAAAGAGAAATATTTGCAAAAGTAATATAAAACATCTACATTGTTTTTTTGTGGAAAATAACAGCATTTATTGACAGACAAAAGAGAAGAATGATGTACAGTCAACTGTATACATTTCCCTCAGACACTAGGCGCAGGACCTGAAAGGAGTGTTCATTTATTGAGCTCTGGCTGGTGATTGGTGTCAGTCCTTCCCCCCGTTCATTCTGCCTTCCCTTGGCCGTGCACACTTCACCGGCAAAGCCTCTCCGCTGCCCCCCCACCCCCACGGGCCCCCCCAGCACAGCAGAGCCCCACCGATGGAGCCCGCCGATGGAGAGCGGGCGCGAGCGGCACAGACGTGCCATCTAATGGCCCATCAGAGAGCCCTTTGTCACCCGACATAAACCCGTTATCTCCTCCGCGCAGATTCTAATCGTGCGGGGCCTCGTTTGCATTTCCAGCTCCAGTCCCCGCGGAGAGGGAGCTAATCTGGACAGGGATTCCTCCGCCCAGGGAAATAACACACACACGCACGCACATGCACACACATGCACACACACACACACACACAACTCCTCCAAACCCCCCCCCTTTTCCCCCATAACATTTAACAGCCTGAATTTATCTCCCCTCTCCTTTTAACATAAACATAATAAGTTTTAATTGGATTTAATGTGTGATTAGAGTAGAGGAAGGTGCTCTTTCCCTCTGAGGGGATAGGGTGGGGAGGGGTGGGGGGTCGTTTTGGGGAAGGAGGGGGCATCCTAATTCCCTTTAACAAGTCTTCAGACCCTCCGCCTAATTCTGCCGGAGAGCTCACAGCCTTCTTTTAAAGACAGCTCTGAATCATATTGATTGATATGACACCTTGTCCTTTTCGCTTTAATTTATAAGCCAACCCAAATACATAAAACAAGACAGTAATAAGCAGGTTGAGCTAACAAGCTACAAAGACAACAGTCCCTTGCATGGATACAAACAACCATATCTTAGTTACAAATGAATAGGCCTGCATGCACAAAAAGCCATACCACACACAATATTTGTCTCACCCAGCTTTCATAAAATTAATAAAGCTGTATATGTTAATAGGAATTAATTTTAAGATTGATAAAGCTGGAGAGGTATGTACGGATACTTGCTGGAATTAAATGGGAATTTAGTCTGAACAGGAGATTAATGGAAAATAATATTCGGCGTGGGATTAAGTTTAAGTTTATCTGCCGATGGTAAAATTCAGCATGTGACACTGCTGAATAATTCAGCTCTTAATGGAGCTATGCAGATGTTCTGAAGTGAAAATTGTTTTTTTGGCTTTTTTTTTCATTAATTCAGGGGGAGAACACTCCCCTCTTGTGCCGTCAGCAGTCACCAGGCCTCATGCGGGTCGTCAGAATTTGGCCTCTTACTCTTCCTCGTCCTCTGCGCACTCAGGCCGAAAAGCAAGCAAGTAAAAAAATGCTGTAAACCGCACAAATGTCACACACAGTTCAGACAACGGCAGCATGTCCCACTCCTGGCGTCCACGAGGAATAGCTCAGAAACTTGGGTTACTGGGCCACATCCTGAACGGCAAGCGTTTTCCTTTAAGAATGACCAAGGAATCATTACCTTCTGTCAAATCACCCCGGTAACCGCAGTCATTCTTAAACCGGCCAGCATCAGGCAGGCCATTATATTTTGGCCACAAAATGTGAAAATTTCACGTGACAGACCTGAATTCCTCGACCAGGTTAAACCCCTAACTCCAGTGCGTTTGATAACAGCCAAAACACAAGAAGGGAGATAACAGAGAAACACCATTGCCTCACACAACAGACAGCATTATCTGATTCTAAATAGCTATCGTAAAACATGCACACACACACACACTCACACGCGCACGCAACCAGGCGGGGGGGCGGACCAACCCAGTTCACCTTTTTTTTTTCTTTCGGCGCAGGCCTGGCGGAGCCGAGGCAAGAGGGTTGAGGAATTTCAGGTGTCCGCATCACAAAGCCTTTGTTTACGTTAATGTCGAGGTCGGCCTCTCAGGTATGTTTTAATGAAAACATTACCTCCAAGTGACCCAGCTAATCGGGGAAGGTGAGGAGGCAGTCAAAGGAAGAGGCAGAAGGAGGCCCGCGACACGACAGGATTTTTAAAATTTCAGTCAAAGGCAAACATTAAATGGTTTATATGTGAAAGAAAGGAACGCAGGAGGTCTCCCTGAGTCTAAAAAAAAGTTCTTTAAACATATACTTTAAAAAGCAGATCACAAAGATTGTAATAGAGTAAAGGTATTGGGAGAAGGAATCGGGATTTAAACCAATTACTGTGCTTTCAAAACTGGGCGTAAAACCTGACTGAAGGTAATTGTGGCTGCACTCTCTTTACATTGGACCCTTATTTCATCTACCATTTCATATTTGTATTTTGTGACTTTTATTTTGTTATATGTCCATGTTCACCTGCCAAGGGAAACTAAATGAAAAATTTAGCTGTGTAACTAAATCTGTCACTTTGACACAATTGCTGATGTTGATTATTGTGCACTGCCCCGTTATGTAAATGAAATAAATATTGTATACAAAAGGTTTGTGTGTGTGTATGTCTGTGTGTTTCTGTGTATGTGTGTGCCTTTGTGTGTGTGTGCTTGTATAATTGTATGTGTTTTGTGTGTTTGTGTGTATATGTGTGTGTTTCAATTCAATTCAATTCAATTCATTTTTATTTGTATAGCGCTTTTTCACAACACATGTTGTCACAAAGCAGCTTTACATTGTTCCCAGGCCTGAGACCCCCTGAGAGCAAGCCTAAGGCAACAGTGGCGAGGAAAAACTCCCTATCAGGAAGAAACCTTGAGCAGAACCGGGCTCAGAGGGGGGGCCCATCTACTTCTGGCCGGCACTGGGCAGATAGAGTTAAAGACAAGTTATACAATGTACTTTAAATGTGTTTATATGTTTGTATTTGTGTGTGTGTGTGTGTGTGTGTTGCATAAGGGCACAGATCCCTCTGCAACAGCAGTACCCTGCAGCTCCGCTTATCAGATCACAACTGCAACTTCTACCTCGCCCCCCTCACACCCAGGAATCCTGTACTGAGCATGCCCAAAGAGTGCTCGCCACAGTCTCCAGCCATGGGTTGGACCTAGTGCGCGTGGTCATCGGTCATTGTGAGGACCCATTGTTTCCAGACCTCAAAAATCCCCAGCCCCCCCCCATCTCAGAAAGACGCTGCATGACTGCAGCATTGACTGCCAGCTTTCGATATCGGTGACTTCCAATCTAAACCCGGACTGGCAGTTTCACGCCAGGTCAACATATGCTGTAAAGTTTACCAAAACTTAGAGGGAGTCAAACATGATCGCGAACACACACAAAAACACACTCACACACACATGCAAATACCCTTACACACACACGCATTTGATTAGCCTACAAGGAGCAGTTTTCTATTTTTTTGTCACCTGCAGATATGCATTTTTTTTCCCATCATGCCCCTGCTCTCCTGCGGTGGGGCTGATTCCTGCTTGCTGCTCGCTCTCGGAGCGCAGAGCAGTCATCCCCTCTCAGTGTCGATTAACATACCTCACATTACTGTGGTAAAGATAACGGCTGCGCTCCTACAGGCCTGCCAATCCACCGTAATCCTCAAATGTTCTCCGTTTTTCCATTTCAAACGACGGGAAATCCAACGGCGGGCCGACGCGCTCAATCATCCCCGCTTCACAACCAACCCCCCCATACCCCCCCCCCCCCAAACCCGCCTTTCGGCTCCCGCTCCCCCTCCCAGCCACTCGTCCGCATCTTTCACTTCTAAGATTTGTTCCTTTAATGAAATGTCACAAAAAAAACAAACAATCAAGGGGAGTTTTGTTTCAGGGTGACGCGTCTTCGTGAGCTGCGCGATCAAAGTTCAAGTGGGACTTTTTTTGTATAGTGCCCTTAATTACATCTTGCTCGTCCCTCATGAGTGAGGCATAGGAGGTGGGCTTGGGATTCAGCATAGGAGATGGACAAGGGTCCTGTTACATTTCATCGTGGGCCACAGACAGCTACACTGTCATTTCTTGGCACAGAGGCCCTGTCTCCACCTGTGCCAGCCTCTAAACCTGTATTTTTATTTCTGTCCCAGCCTCTAAAACTCTCTCCACCACTGTTGCAGCCTCTGAAACTGTCTGCACTTCCGTCCAAACGTCCACCTCCTCTAATCATGCCTCCATCACACCTTTCTAAACCTCCTCATGCGCCCCAGCCCCCTCATCCCCCCACCCCAGACAAAAACATGCACACACACACGCAGGAATGTATACACACGCAGACATGCACAAACCCCTTCAAACTCTTTCTAACAAGCCTTTTTAGTCTTCTGAGCAACTCTGTTGTGATGAGTCCCTAACAGAGACTATATGCATGACTGTCCCTGCCCCTCATGTTCCTTGAATGCATCAGGCTGAAATGTGAAGCACCATCCCTTAATTCCAATGCAGGGTGACGCCGGACCAGGAGATCCTCCCTCACGGAAGCCCCTCAGAACTTTAAGCGTGGCTGCCTCTTCACTGCCAGGCACCACTCCGTTGTCATGGAGAAGCAACAAAAGTCATGACAGAAGACGAGCCTCGTTACAGGCCGAAAGAGAGAGGTAGCCTCATTCTAGAAGAGGACACCCGCGGCCTTCTATGACAGAGAGGGGGCAGGAGGCGAACACACTCCCCTTGTGTTTTCTTTCCTCTTTAAGTAAATCTTAATCGAGCTGCCCGAGATGAAATCCCAACGCTAACCGCCACATTTGTGTTGTCGCATTTAAGTCACACTCAGAGTAAGCCTCTTAAATTACAAAATACTTTGGCCGTGTGTGTGTGTGTATCTTCCCTCCCATTTAATTACCCCTCCCTTGTACAAGGGCCGCTTAATTGAATTATTGCGGGCTATCAGCGTTTCCCAAAAGAAGCCAGAGCGCCAGTGGCCGGCGTGTGACCACAGGAGATGGGCCTGCACAAAGGCCTCTCCCAGGCGCCGATTGAGCCGAAACGGCGAGGGTGGAGCCGAGAAGGGGGGGGCCCACTGCCTTACACTGCCAAAAGGGAGCCCGTGATGGACGACGTCGTAAAACCGACCTTCAAAGTGTGTGGGCTGCCGGCGCGCTCTAATCTCGGCTCTGGAGGGCCCACGGATTCATGCCTCCCTCCAAATCTCCCTCTCTCTTCTTGTCTTTTGCCTCTTTTTGAAATCGTACCTGACCAAATTATCTGACCAAACCTCCATTTGGTAAACAGGCGAATACTGTTAATATCCCCGTTGCTCAACAGACAAAAGTTCTAATCTTTTCTAATCGATGATATTCAAAATAATTATGAGGTTAGTTCAGCCAAGTGTATGTATTATTTTGTACATATGTGTATATTTCATGTTAGCTGTGATCCTTTAACAAATTCTGCACCAGTACATGGTTGGAGTGCTGGCAAGCTACAAGGCTCTCTCTCTGTCATGTGATCCTGCAGTCCCTTAGTGGGACCAATAAGAAGTGCCCACAGGAGGGCAATCCAGCCAATCACGCTCCACCCACAGTGTGAAACACAGAACTGAGAAGGACTGAGTGACATTCACATTTACTCTTGAGACGTTTCTTCCTGACAGTGCAGCCTAGAGGAATCCACCAAGGCACTGTGTGTGTGTGTGTGTGTGTGTGTGTGTGTGTGTGTGTCTGTCTGTCTGTGTGTCTCTGTGTGTCTATGCGCACTAGATGAAATTCTTAAAATAACAATGATTCCACTTTCTCCTAAAGCACTTTGGCCAGTATTGATTCAAAGGTTTTTTTTTTCTTGTGAGGCCACAGATACAGTGATGCACAGGGCACTGCTTTGTATCACTGTCACCTGTTCTGAGTGAATACATACCAGCTTATGCTCCTTCCACAGTTCCCTTTTGTCTGTGTGAATATCACCTCTCTTCACACTGTCAGCTTCACAGATGGGCTGACACCGAGGTCTTAATCGTCCCGAAGAAGCCCTGAAACGTAGCCAAGGATCCCCTCAAAAAGTCTGTGCATGATGTCCGTTGATATTTTCACTTGGAGGGGGCTGGCGTCTCACAGATGGCCATTAGACACAAGGAGTTCTCAGAACAAACGTCGCCGAAAAGACCCCATTTTCAGCGTCCCTGCGTCACGTGACCGATTCGACTCCATTTCTGAAACGCACAGCTATTACTCACACAAAAGACCGAGGGTCAATTATATGTAACCCGCTACCTGGAAACGGGATGGTATTGTTGGGGGGTGGGTTGGGGGGGTGTCTACGGCGGGTCTGCCACGCAGCAGCACGTATGGCCAACCCACGCCCAGGGCCAAGGGGAGGCTGCAGGGGGGACATTGGGCATTCTTTATTGGCACCACGTCTGTCACCACCGTGGCAAACCCCCCCGCCCCCCGCCCCCAGACATGACTGTCACTACGTCCATTACCAGCGGCCACAGAGGCCCCTACCTACAGCCCAAAAGGCCCCCTTGTTCTCCACCCAGCTCCCCCCCCCCTCCAGAGCTCCGCTCACAGAGTGGTCACTGCCCACTGACCCCTGGCTTGGGCGCCCCCCATTATTGTAATTACAAGACTGGAGGCACTGGAGACCGGGGGCCCGCATTATGGTCAATTAGAGCCGCCCATGTCGAACTCAGCCGGGGGTTCGGGTTACCCGGGCCGGGGCGAGGGCCGCAGAGAGGGCCCTCACCTCCATTCATGCGTGCGGGCCACAGACAGACAGTCCTAATTTGTGCCTGTCATTGGGAGATAATGAGGCCTGTGTCTTCTCCTGCTTCCTCCCTCGAAAGCAGAGGTGCCCCTGATCTGGAACTATTTGCTATCCAAAGGTACTCCAACAGGTATCTGCGCAGGTATTCCTGATCTGGGCTATATCTTATCTCACTAACACAACACAGCCATGATCTGCGTTTGCAGCGTGGGTGGAAGAGGTAACGTCAGAGGCCCTTCTGTCATCCCCGGGGGAGGGACAGGGTCCAGCGCTGTGTCACTGTCACTGTCACCATCACCCAGCCACCGTAGCCAAAGATCAACCCAACCAAATGACCCAAATCTGTTGCAGGTCCACAAGCTGAGGACACCAGTGTTCTGAATTCTCTGACTTTGTAGGAAGGTGGAGCTGCGGTCTTGAATGTTAAAGGTTCAGGAACTACAAGGGGTGCTATTTTGAGGGCGGAACATCATAGGTTCCTAACCTAGATTGGCTGCTACTGTAAGGCCTCAACTGAAATCACCAGCCCTAAACAGCTTCAGCAAACACACACTTGTGTCAAGTAAGTGAACTGTAAGCTGTTTACATCTCCTTGGATTAAGGCATTCACTAAGCAAATGAACAAGGCATGCTTACGAAATGAAAATTGGGAGTGATTTTTTCCCACCAAAAAAAAAAAACAATGGCAGTTATATAGACACCTCTTAAGGTCTATACATTATGTTCCAAAGCAGTATATCACAAGAACATTCTTTACAATGAAAACATCTCCGCACTATCACCATCGATCACTGTCGCTATTCAAAGAATCCTCTCTGTCAGGGAAGATTAATTGCAAGGACCGATAAACAAAAGATCAACATCGTCATCATCGTCGCCATCGTCACAACTGTCATCATCATCATCATGTCAAGATCATGAGCATACCCACGATGCACTGCTGTTATAGTAGAATCTCATGATAGCACGGGCTCTCTCATGCTTTGCACATCCCTTTTCCTTTTGATTTTTTTTTTAGTTTGAGGGGAAAGGAGAAAAAAGTCAAAGGCTTCTCATTCGTTCTGACTCTGAATTGCAATAAAAATAAAATAAAAATGAAAAATGTCACCATACGCAATGAACAGTATGAACTCCCTTCCAAGTCAACAACAATGCCTGCAGTTGGTATGACGTGTATCACTTGTATCGCTACAGTGATCTTTTTTTTGAGAGCCGAGAACACGGTGTCAACCTCACGCCAAGCGGGCGCTCTTCGGCACGTGTGACGGGGTGTCGCGGCAGTTCCGTTTCCCTTTCTGGGGAAAAAAAATCCTGCTTGCGTGTTGCTCATCCTCCTCCGAGGTGAAAGGGACACCAGGTCCTTCGGGGGGTTTTCAGTTTTATGTCTCTTTTCCCCTCCGTGGCCGTTTGTCATTATTCGTGCCCTAGGTTCCCGCCCCCGGATGGAATGACAAGGTGAAAACGCACGTGTGCCATGGGCTTGTCTCCTTGGATGGGGTTCAAGACAGGTTCACTGTGCCTGTGTCTTAGAACATTCCCCATCCCATGCAACCAAATATATATGTATATATATATATATATATATATATATATATATATATATACTAATAAATGGTACTGTTCAGTTGCACTGATTACAAGGGAGAGAAACATCTTCATTTTTAAAAACATCTGACTCGGCAGAATAACAGTATTGCCAGGAATGCTTGTACCTGTAAGTAATTTGCCTTGTGCATCATATTGGGCTAGGCTAAAGGCGTGTATCTGCATGATAGCTGGATGTAAGCAGTTTTGCTGGTTTCAGAGGCCTACGTGACAACACCACAGCAGTTAGAGATGTCTGGAGGCGTCCAATGGCAGTGAGGACACCTCCAGAGTAGAATTTAAACCATCCTCTTCCTCAAGAGATCATGTGGCCACTTATCGGGGGTGAGAAGCCAGTGTGTGCTTGTACGCTTGCCAGAGAAACGCCAGAGAAATGCATGCCATCTCGACCAATACATCCCGACTCGCTATCAACTCAACCTGCATAATACCTCTGTGGGCATTGAGGAGAGACTTGAGAACGAAAGCTCCAGCTGTATCTCACACGCACACAAAAACCCTGTGATACAGCTGTGACCTTTGCCCATTGGAACACTCTTGTGACATCCAATCAGCGTTGCAGGAACGTTGCGGGAATGTTCCACGTGGGCCGCGTTCGGGCCTCGCCCCGCGGGAGCGGGCGGGGTCGCAAGCGGTGGGATCTCTCCGTGGATGCGGTCAGGGCTGGTAGCCCAGGGGCGGGCATCCGAGATTCACGATGGCAATCTGGCGCGTGAGTGTGTGTGTGCACGTATGTGTGTGTATGCGGAGGGGGTGCGGGGAGCAGGGACAGCAGGGATTCATTTACAGATACACAGCGTTATCTCCGCCAGAGGTGTGAAGGAACCAGATTAAACAAGCCTGGTGGATGTACACTGTCCAGGCTGCGGAAGAAGAAAAAACGCCACTGTGGCGTTGATGTTGCAAAAAAAAAATCCCTGTTTCAAAGGCTGATAAGAAAAGAACGTATTTATATCCTCCTGGGGCAGGGATACGAAGTTGGCTAGGGCCGGCGGACCGATCGACTCAAATGCATACCAATGGCAAGAATAGAGGATGTCCCCTTAGGGTTGGATATCTACAGTATCCCTTTTCTCCATTTTGGAGATCAGTATAAAAAAAAAATAATGCATTCGCAAAACGAGCTTAATATATGGTAATGCTGTGTAAACACGCGGCTCCGAAAAGCCATTTTGGAGAACGCGTCGACTCCAAGCTTTCAAAAGCCTTAATGATTGATCTTCAAACTCAACAGTAGGCCCCAGAGCATATTTATCTTGTTGAAAGGAAAATGACAAAAATGTAAAACTCTGCACCAGTGTTCTGAGGGGTGGGGTGGATGTGCGGGTGTGTGCATGTGTGTGTGTGCGTGTGTGTGTGTGTGTGTGTGTTGGGGGGGGGTGTGCAAATGACTGCAGTGGACGGGGATGGTTTTTAATGCACGGAGACATTTCTTTTTCCTTTCCCAGAACTGAAACCGGAGAATGGAACGGGCGCGGGGGGGTTTGAGGCGGGGGGTGCACGGGGTTAACGCTACCCCGATCCCGAGAGTTCGCGACTGGCCAGGCGTTCGCATGGGATCCCGACCACTGCCGACAGGTACGCCCCCGCTCCCCTTTCCACGAGGAACGGAATACGTCCCTTAATAAAAGTGCGCCTATTGTCCGCAGCGCGGTGTTGGTTACCTCCCTGTCTGCACGTTACATAATAAATAACACACCGGCCATGATGCCTGTTGCACCACAATTCTACCACCCCCCACCCCCCTCCCCGTTTGCGTTTGAAAACAAAGTGCAGACACTGATATGGGCAATGACACCGGCAATGTATTTTTGTTCTGTATGTATATAGAAAGCCAACCTATTTTTTTTTTCTTTGAAAGACCTGTTTGGGTGGACATAGAGTGCTCATTATATCCAGTCTGTGTGTGAATGCCTTTCCAGACAGACACTGTCAGAGAATCAACTACGTTAAGTTTTTTTAATGAGATACGCCGCCTTCGGGCAAAGTAGGATTTGTGAGCTCTTTGTAAGTATTGTTACTACACACTTGCGAGCCTGAACATTTGTGTGTGTGTGTCTGTGTGTGTCTTTGTGTGCGTGTGTGTGAAAATATTTGATGGATCATTTAATTGAAAACAGTCTTGTCTGTCTCAACCCTGCCAAAATCTGACACCTGGACACCCACCCTAATTTTGGGGCGTCACTGAGGTCAAATATGATTGAATTTGTGTTCTCAAAAATAAAACCCACACAAAGAAGAACAAAGAGGCCTTTCACTCCCTTTGTCCTACTTGTGTAAGCTTTAACCTCTGAAAGAACGAGGTGACATCCAGACTCTAGGAACCTGAAACAATCAGACTCTGCTAACACGTGTGCACAGGCCCTGCTAACCACCAGACTAAAGTCCTGGTAATCCCCACTCTTTGGCCTTACTAACCACCACACTCGGTCTCTGCTAACCACCACACTCAGACTCTGCTAATCCACCCACTCAGTCTCTGCTAACCACCACACTCAGACTCCACTAATACACACACTCAGTCTCTGCTAACCACCACACTCAGACTCCACTAATACACACACTCATTCTCTGCTAACCACCACACTCAGACTCCACTAATCCATCCACTCAGGCCCTGCTAACCCAAGGCATTCAGATGTTAATAATCCACAAGATAACTACAAAACCGCAACACTATCGAACTGTAATGATAATTACCCAAGACAATTGGGCTCTAATAACCCAACATTCTCAGGCTGTAATTACCCTATATGCTCAAGCTGTAGTAACCCAACACCCTTAGACTCTAATAACCTAAAATTATCAGGCCTTAAAGCAAAAGACTCAGACCTTAATAATCTACCTCAGACTCTAACAACCCAGCCTTCATAATCCAGATCAGCGAAAATAATAAATCAATGAAGGACGAGATCTCCCTGCTTGTCCAGAAAAAGGTGAAATGAAAGCCAATTGGGCCATACAGGTGCCACAGGTGAAATGGCTTTTTCCTCAGCGAGGCCTTGTCAGTGCACCAGAGCATTATCGGAGTTAAGTTTAACAGGACATGCGAGCTGTGAGGGAAAATAGTCAGTGCCAAATTACAGAGGACATCCCCTTCTCAAGGTGGGCTGTTTTTAACCACGTGTTTGATTGATCTCCCTGCCAATTCACTGCCAGTGCTCAGAGGGCAGTGCTGGGAAAGGAAGACAAAGAGGGGGTGAGGAAGAAGGGATTCAGATTGAGGTGGAAGAGTGTTTTTTCAACCTGAGAGAGACCACCATGCAGTGCCACCATGCAGCTTCGGTCCTTGCCGCCTTGTCCCCGTCGCTTTTGGAATGATTCTGGCCCCTGGCCAAGGCGCCATAGTAATTTTACACTCTTACAGGTGAACCTTTTACCCAGACTCTGCTAAACCAGTTTAAATGAAACACGAACATTGGCCTGCTTTACACGTGTATATCATGGTCTCAGTCATGTTTTGAAGATTTCCAGTCTGTGTAACTGTAAAGTAATAAAGACAAAAATACAAAATGCAAAAAAGCTGAAAAAGAAACAGGTTTCCAAAAATACTGAATGGAATTCCCCCCCAAAAAAGTGAATGAAAAAAACACTAAGTGGCTGTAGGGCAGGCGTGCCGTCTGTCCTTTTATTTTTGTTTTGTGGATCTCTGAAGACAATGGACTCCATTGTCCGCAGATCGTCTTCAGCTAATGTGTCCCTGGGTTATAAAAGTGGGCCATAAATTCTAACCCAGGGGACCAAAGTAGGGGAGGTGGGAGCACATCTCTCTGGCCTGAGGGGGGGGTAAGGTGGGTTCAGAGTAAAATCCTGTCCCAAACCACCCCCTCTGTTTCTGGAAGGCCACGGAATCCTCCCCACCCACCCACACCCCCCCCTCCCTGAAATACCTGAGATATTCTGCCTTTATTTGAAGACGACTCACGCCATTTAAACAGAACGCCGCCATTGACAGCCTCAAAGGCTGCACCCGCTAACTTCAGAGGGATTGCTATTCTGTCAGTAGTGGCTCAAAAAAAAAAGGAAGGAAAAAAAAAACACCGTCCTCGTCTGAATCGAAACTTAATTAAAATTTCGAACATATGAAACAACAACAACAAAAAAAACACAACTTATTGAATTTGAACCCTTTGATAGATTTATCCCCTGAACCAAAATAATGCGAAATAAGATTCAATAACACCTTTCATACCCAAGAGTACAAAGGACAGCATTAGCATAAAAGTGTAAACCGGAGCGGTGCGCGCGACGCGCATTTTAAGCTTATTGATGTCGAGTTCAAGGAGCTCAGCGCATTGTTTCATGTGAAAGCTTGACGGGTGTCGGGGTGATTATTAAGATCACCAATAAAAAAAAAAAAAAACAAGGTTTGAAATGTTAACGCAGGGAGCACCAAGAACACAAAAGACTTCAAATGTGTTTTTTTAAGAAAAAAAAAAACACAGAAAAAGACATCTGAAAAGCTATTGAGTTGTCAACGCGCTGTTATTTTCATAGGTGGATAAACGTCCTTTCAGCGCTCAGACAGTAACGAATTTGAAGGATTGTTTCAATGCACGGTTTAACGTAAACCATTGCAGCACAGAGCAGGGTGACCGCCTTAACTGTGCGTGTGTTTCACATGTGAAATCTTAATTGAAAAGAGGTACAGATGTTCGTGGAAATACGATCGAAAGCGCTCGAACCCGTCTGCCTCCAGCTGTGCATGGGTTCGAAGGGTTTCGGAAGCAGGCCAGACAGAGTGTGTTTGGAAGCCGTTTATCCCACCGGCACCAACTGGCACCTCCCACTCACCCGCATCCCCGATCCCGGGGTCAGATGGGTTAACCTCATTCCGGCCCCTCATTCCAACTGCATGGCCCTCTGGGGATTTTCCTCCATACCTGACTCATTCCTCTCTTCCATCCTGCTTTGTCTCTCTCCTCCCCTCTCTCTGTCTCTCTGTCATACACACAAGCACATTTTACTTGCATCCACAATAAAGCATGCAAGTCACAGTTAAGGACTGAAAAACAGAACAGCCATATGCTAGCATACCGCTTTTCCTTGTGTTTGTTAGCAAGTACATGATACATACAATTAAAGATTTGTCACACTAGACTATATTTAAGGGTACACAGAGTACAGAACTCTGTCTTCCATATGGAAAGACTGATCGCTGAAACAGCAATATCCTGCTAGCTTTTCCCTTCGGCTGCTTACACACACACACACACACACACGCGCACACACACCTTTACCCATTTCCGCATCAGCTTGACCTGGCCGGGAGAGAGAGCTCATCTCTTTTCCAATACCCCCAGAGTCCTCCTTTGGGAGCTACCTGGGCTGTGCACGGTGCGGTCGCCACCTGACACAATGCAAGAGATTTATTTCCTCAATTAACGAGCAATGGCGGCTGGGGAGAGTGATGAAATCTCCCCGGATCGTCCCAGACAGGTACACCGGCATGTCTGTGCCCGGGCGTGCGAGCGTGTGTGTGTGTGTGTGTGTGTGTGTGTGTGTGTGCGCACATGGGCAGACAATAGACAGCAGTGTTATTCTTTCTTTAGAGAGAAGTAGGGAGAGGGATGACCTAACGTTACCTGAACAGAGTGCACACCTTTCTAGTGCTTCCAAGAGAAGGAAGGCCTGTGCTGTGAAAGGAGTAATTAGCGCATGGTAGTAGACAGGCAGGTATTTACATAGTGGAGTAACACCTTTGGCACTAGCACGCATGCGACGCATTCCTAGTTATATTTGAATGAATATTTTGTGAAATGGAGAACAGCCAATGACATCGGAGACTCCAGGGAGGCCACAGTTGTCCTAATGTGCTCCTGTGCGCACAAATGACCTGGAATGGCAAATATGGGTGCGGTTTTAAGCATAGCAACTCGTTTCCATGGAACTGCCTTCCTCAAAACAGAAGCACGCCTTCAGTCGTGGATCCTTGCTTACTCCGTATTTACAGTGAAAACCTGCCAGTGTTGTGTCTTTCAAGCGTATGACCGCTGAGGTTTCAATGCACCCCTACTGCTTACAAAATGCCGGTGATACCCAGAATCCCTTTCACCCGAAGAAGGTGGATTTCGCCGCTGCACTGGGTTTTCAGAAAGGGGGGAGCTGCTGGACTGTAGAGTCCAGCCATGTTTCACCCGTTCATGCATTCATCTCATTTGCTTGCATTACTCACAGCTTCTGTTACTGCCCTGTTCGACTGACAGGCCCCACTGTGTGATTTCTCAGAGGCTGTGATGCGCTATCCTGCTCTTTACGAGACTGAGATACACAGTCCCAGTTATATAAGAGACTGAGATACACTGTCCAAGTTCCATAGGAGACTGATATACACTGTCTCTATTCTATAGTAAACTGAGATACACTATCCCCATTTTAGAGGACACTGAGATACACTATCCCAGTTCTTTAGGAGAATAAGATACAATGCCCCCCTTCTATAGGAGACTCAGATACACCACCTCCATTCTATAGTAGTCTGAGATATACTATCCCGCATTCTACTGGAGACGATGGTAGACTGACCCAGTTCTGTTAGGGATTGACATACACTGGCCCAGTTCTATAGGAAACTAAGATACACTGGCCCACTTCTACAAGAAACAGATACACTGGCCCAGTTCTGCAGTTAAGTGAGATACACCGGTCTACCTCTATAGGAAACTGAGATACACTGGCCCACTTCTACAGGAGACCGGGATGTCCTGGTTCTGTTCTACAAGAGGCTGAGACATACTGAGACAGTCTTTAAGAGACTGAGATAGACTTGTCCTGTTCTTATAAAACCATGACTTTCTTCTCTGTTCTCCCCAGCCTGTTTACAGCATGTTCATCAGCTGCAGTATTCTCTGCTCCTCACTATGGTGATGAGGTGACAGCGGGGAGGAGCTGAAAGCTGAACTAAAACCCTCTCTTACTGCCATGCAGTCACTGATCTCCACCTCAGATAAGACCGTGGTGTCTACTGGCTATATTTTCTGGAGTAGGTGTAGGCTGGAGCATGTGGGTCCCAGTTAATCACCCTCCCTCCCCCTTCCCTCCTCCTCCCTCCCCTGTCTAATTTGTCGCTGATAAGGCTCCTGATAGGACGTCTGTCTTAGGTTCCCTCACTCCGCTACCTTTGAAGGAGCATGAAAGACATGCTGGGTACTGGGTTTATGGAGGCCAAGCCACTCTGATCTGCTACTGTAAGTATGGAGCGCTCACGTGCAATGCAAGTCACGTGGTCGGAGGGGGGGTTCCGATTGAGAAAGGGTGAGACACCTGCTGTTCCTGTCAGGGTGTTGCAGTTTACTCCTTTTCAATCATTTTTGGTCGTTGGTTGTCTTTTATTATCTTGTAAACTTAAGTTGAACACCCCCCCATCCCCCACTGCTATAACAGTCTTAATTTGGATGAGACAAAGGGCGACACAGGAGATTTACGCCACTGTCACCTCGGCATCGAAGTGTATCGCCGTGTTTGGAGAGTCGTCGTGGTAACTGCGGTAGCCTCAGGAATCTCCCTGTTTTTTTTTGCGTTTGTCAAAGCACATGACAAGACGGGCAACATTTTTTTCTCCCCTCAAAAGATGAGAACCATCTAATGACCACTAACCTAGACATGGGACAAGATTCTTAGGTTGCCTGTTGGCTGCATCAGGCCTGGCACTGATTTTGGTGGGTGTCAACTCAACAGCGTTCTTGTGTGACACCTTTTTTTTTGAAAAAAGTAGGAAATATTTACCAAGAGGAATCACCACATGCAGTATATTTTTACTAATACTACAATGTGTATTTTTTTTTGTTACAAAAAAGAAGTTACCATAACAACATAACATCAAGAGTTTCCAGAGTGGAAATCCCAGCACCGCAGAAGTAGAAGCAGGAATCCCATCATACAACGGTGGAAAAACAATCTGACATTGTTTTTTACTCCTTGCTTCTCCAAAACCTCCCGTCTGCACCCTCCTCCCCACCATCCCATCCTCCTGCAACACCGCTGCCATTCCTTTAAACAGCTGTAGTCCCTTTCCGGGCGAAGTGGGTTTCTGAGGGCTGGGGAGACGTACGGGCGTGGGGTGAGAGGGGCGGTCGGCCGGAGATGAATCTCCCCTGGCGAATGGGGAGCAGGGAGGGGTCAGGGCGAAGGTCGTGCGTGCGCTCCCACAGAGATAAGGCCTCCCCCCGCTCCAGCAGTGATGGACACAGCCATTATGGCTTGCCGCCGGCCCCAGGCTCTCTGTATGCAAGGGCAAGCACTTGCAGGTGAGTTAAAAAAAAGAGAAACTCTTCTTCTCCTTCTTCTGGAAATGTCTCTCTTTTTCTTTTTTTTATCTCGCCACTGCACTTTCGAATCCATCCCAACGCGCCTTGGGCAAGGGCAGAAACCCCCTCCCCCCCTCCCCAATCCTGTTTAAATAAATAAAAATGCTGCCGGCCCTCTCCTGCCGATCAGCTTTTTCCCTCACTGGGGTGAATTAAAGAGGATTGCTTTTGCTCTAAGGAGGTTGACCTTTGACCCCACCCGACGGTGAGTCAGAGCCGTCCGTCACAGAGCCAGAGGAGACAAAGGGGGAGGGGGGTGAGGAGGCGTGCCAGCCCGGGCCGGCCCAGGTGAGGCTGTCCAGGTGTGGAGGTGTTTACACAGAGCTGGCGAGATTGATTGACTGACTCTTTCTCTCCCCCCTGCCGTTCGTTTCCAATACTGTCACAGGCCCTCGGCGGCGTCCAAAAAAATCACATTCCGCCTCGCCCCCACTTACTGTATGTGCCAAACAATATGCCTTTTATATCGACAATGTCGACAAGAACTTCTCAAAAGACGCCTCAAAGAGGAGGATGCGTCGACCACACACCAGGAGAGCGGAGACAATGCGGGATGAGTCAGGAGGCGCACAATGTTCGATTCTCCTCCGCCGGGCGCCAGGAATAAAAGGCATTAAGGCAAACTCCTTGGTCTGCATGCCAAAAAACGAACAATCGCGCCCGCGGTTCGGTGAAATCACCCCCCCCCCCCATCCCCCGCACTTCTCCAATCTGAAACGTTGTAAATCTTACACGCGGTGAGCGAATGTGTTCGAGGGCCCATCCAGGCTGGCACTGGGGGTGAGGGATTGGGGGGGGGGGGGGTCCTACCGTGGGGAGGGGGGCCGCTGTTCCTCAATGTTGCCCTCGAGGGACAGGAACCGAGCACGGGTCCTCCTGGGGAAAAGGTGACGTTCGCCAGTAAGTGGCGGTTTTGGCGGATTACGTCGCATTAACGAGCGGAAAATTACTCAAACCGGGCCAATCAGGGGAAACTCTGCTGCAAACTCAACTCAAACCCCTTGAGAAAATAGAAAATACAAGGTGAAGTCCAGACGAGGGCCGATGACAAGAGTTCAAGTGTGAAAAAAGTCTTGGTCTTGGGTCTTCTTCTCATTCATACTCAATGTATTTAAGATAAATTGATATTAATGATGCCCATAAAGGCAACGTGTTGTCTGAATTTTTTAAGCGGTGCTGTGTTTTTCTTGGCTGAATATGCCCAATGCAAACTGTAAACACAGAAAGATATGTCTCATCATGATGGATTCAGAATTTATCAAATGATTCATATTTTCAGAGAACTCTCTCACAGAGCCTATGAAAGACAACCATTATTATGACATTTGCATAATTCAACAGCTCCACCTGGGATAATTTATCATTCAACCCCATTTTATGACAATGGATCCAGAATGGACGAAAGCCTCTTTATTGGAAAATAATCTTTCAATCTTTTCAAAATAACACAAAATGAAGCCACCCAAACTTCCAGACGTAATTAATTTAGACGTCCTTGCTCGTTTGGGGATTGTCCGTTTTTCAATGCCGGCATTAGCTTCTCGCGCGGAGAGAATGCGCCCAAAACGGCTCCCTCTTCACGTTTAAATGGATATTTACTACAGCTTTTAAATCAGACGGGCATTCACTTACCCCTTGGGATTTAAAGGACAGTATATAAACCCACTGGAGGACTTATGAGGCTTACGCAGCAGCGAAGATCTGAATCAGAATCCCTAATTTTCCCGCCATCTAAATTTAGCCCTCTCCAATGCAAGTCTTTACTGTCTGCATCTTTGTGCATGTGTGTCATAGGAATTTTATCATCTTTATTATTATAATAAAAATAAGAGCACTTCTTTAAACATGTTCAATCCAGACTCCTGTTTTAGGACATAGGTCTTATCTTTTTTTAATCTTTACAGAATTGAGGAGAAAACAGCTAAGGACTTATAGTGCTGACTGGGGCTGCATAGCTGTTTAGGTATGTGTGGGTTTAAAGAGGATTTGGGATATGGAGTACTGCAAGTCAGTGGTTCAGTGCTCTAATGGCTATCACAACATACTCGTTTAAGTCCAGGTGGCCGTACTGTTTGTGATCATTTACCTCATCCACCATAGTAATACATACAAGTATAATGCAAACATCATTGTTTCTGTCATGGAAATACAGGAAACAGTGCTCTACCCATTGCTCTACCCATATCCCTCACCAGCTGATCTGAACTTACTGGGCTGCATTCAAATACATGGCTAACATTGATCTGCTGTTTTTTTTTTTTTTTTTGCTGACCCTGCTTTGACCACACTGACTTACCTCTCAGTCTGTGAGTGTTGGATTTAAGTCACTTATAGCAATGAGGGGGGCACACATAGGCAACTGACATTACCAGGCAGATGGCATTTGCTGTCATGAATCTGAATGAATGATTTGATGCCAGTAAAGAACCAGGTTGCCGATATGGGACAGCTTCAAATATGTATTATTTACCGATGGTAGAGCACTGTGTCCTCAGTTATTGTTTCATTCTGTTCTCCATCTTCAGTGGGGTTTCAGGACTTTCACCTGTGAAAGTCATCTTGGTCTCATAACAGAAGTGTACAGTCAGTGATAATGCAATGCGTTGCCTTCTTTAGGCCACACACAGACTAATTCATATACAGAGGGCCATTTTTTTCTCTTTTAGGGTGGCATTTCCCTTGAGTGTAAATGTATGACAGGTTCAACCAGCGTTTGTCTCATTTCTCTCAGTTTAGCAACAGGATGCTGGGTCCCCGGTTCCGGCCATTTCGACACTTATGAGTATTCGGAGGAAGCGTGACGTTTTTACGAACAGCGATTGAAGCGGCCAATGTTGAAAGTCCCGCTGTACGTCTGTCAGTTCTCCTGCAGCCATCGGTGCCCTCTCTCCTCAGAGGTAAGTGCTTGCGGTTTTTCGCTGCCGCGCCTCGCTGTTGCAAAGCACTTAATGACTCACACGCACAACTTTCAACACATCAAAGGTTCATTATACTTTTTTTGGCAGGCAAAAGTGCGCGCTCAAAAACCATCACTCATCTCATAACACCAAATATGCCGTTTGTGTGTATAAGCAATGTAAATCTTTTTTTAAAGTAAATAAAGATTTTTTTTAATTGTTCAGTTTCGAGTTTTCCAGATTTTCAGGGAACGAACACCTCTGGCCTGGTGAAAAACGCTTCACACCTGCGGTGTAGCGCAAAAAGCCTAGCCAACTATCACAGGCCTGAAACGGGTCATGACGCCACGCTTAAGATTCAAGTGAATATCTCTTCCAATTTTCCAGTATGTTTCCAATACTTCGTTTCCAATGAAAAGCTGATTTCGGCGGGAGTGCGGGGACGTTTGTTTGGCCCGCGGACGAGCGCGCTGGCTCTGTATTCGCCTGCTCCTCGGTTGCACGGCACTCAGGAAGCAGGTTCGGTTCAGAGTGCCGGCTGCTGCTGCCGCTGCTGCCTCAAAGTGAAAAGCCGGGATTCTCCACACATGAAAGAGGATCCTCCAGCTGACAGCAGCGGAGGGATTTTATTCACATTTTAAAATGTCACCGAACATCTGCTTCATATTTACGATTATTATACGCCCCGCGATGCCCCTTTAACACTTTAGCGATCCTATCTCTCTTTAGGATTACTCACTATCTCCCCCTGCATAATTTATGAGTCTAATCTTTCAGCGAAAGAGGACAAAAAACTGCAACAGATTTTTAACTGATACATAAAGTATTTAATGTTGTCTCTAATGGGATTATGCCGTATGCATGGGACCTAAAATAATAACGGTAACAATAATTTGTACACCATCTCCACTTTAACCCTTTTTTTCTTGCGACTTTACGTGTCAACGGTATTTGTCCTATGAAAAATTAATTTTCCTTCGATAATTTGCGATGCCTTCTATTTACAAATGCTTATCAGATTTCACCGATAAGGACGGGTGATATTAGTATCTCTAATGACTTCTTTGTGCTTTAACGGCGATCCATCTCATCGATCGCGCGCCACTTCCAGACGGGTAATTATACAAACTGGGGGGGGGGATTTTTTACGTTGCTGTTCGATTTGCTCACCGTTCCTGCGATTATTAGCAATTTTCCGCCAGAGATCGGGCGGCGCACAAAAAAATAAGGCGCCGTTCCTCTTCTGCCCTCTACTCGGTAAACGCAACCATCCGCCGGTGCCCCCCCACCCCGATTCCGCCGCGCCCGAAACGGCAGCTCTCGCTCCCCGTTATTATGAAGAGTACACAGTTTCTTTTTTTTTTTTTTTTTTTTTTTACATTTTGAAATTTTTACATTACATCATTTAGCAGACTTACAAATAAGTGCATCACTATGCTACGAGTTGACATTGTAAGGTATTACAAGAGGTCAGTAAGATACAGTTAAAATGCTAAGCTAGTGTGGAGTTTTTTTTTTTAAACATAACAATACATGACAAACATAACAAACATAACAGTCGATAGGATGGAAAGACATACATGGGGGGAAAGTAGGCTACAGACACAGCTTGAACACATGAGTTTTAAGTTTTTTCTTTAAGGCATCCAAGGAGTCTGTTGTCCAAATCTCGACAGGAAGCTCATCCCACCAGTGTGGAGCCAGTACTGGGAAGAGGCGGGTCCGAGAGACGCTTCCCCTGTATGATATGTAAAATATTTAAATGTGCAATTAGGCATTCCATACCTATGATATCTTCCAAGAACCTGACTCTCTCCCTGCAAACCGGTCTTTCTTGCCAGAGATTTTCAATGAAGTGAACAGAGAAAATGAGAGGTGAAGGAGCAGGGTTGGGGAGTAACGGTAGGCTGACCATACATGCTCAGTTTTACGGACATGTCCTCGTTTTGGGACCTAAACATTTGTCTCTAAACGAGGACATGTCCGGGAAAAAGAGGACGTATGGTCACCCTAAGTAACAGAATACATGTAACGGCGTTACGTATTTAAAATAAATGAGTAACTGTATTCCGTTACAGTTACCATTTAAATTGATGGTAATCAAATTACAGTTACATTTTTAAAAATTTAGATTACTGAAGGGATTACATTGGATTTTTTTTTTCCATTTAATTTGATTTTTTTTTCTTCATTTAATGTTTATTCAGTTGGAAAATCTATCCAATGATAGGCAACTCTGGGGTGTATCTCCCATATGCCCCTCACGAAAAAAAAAAAAGAAAAAAGCACGCAGCCTGTCTGACTCAACAAGACGGTAGAATGGAGAGTGAGGCGTTACTTTCAAATTTTATTTTTTTTTTTTTTTTTTTTTTTTTACAAAGAAATGATTTTGTTTTTACTAGCATTTGACAAAGCTATGAACAGGTTATTCAGAAAAAAGGAAATACTATTAAAGGTTTTCCACAATCTACATCTGTACCAATCAGAAACTGCTATGGTTATATTTCTTTTTTTTTTTTTTTTTTTTTTTTTTTTTTTTTTCTTTTATTAAAGGAGAAGGGGAGAAGAAGGAAGAAGGGGGAGAGAGAGGAAGAAAAAGAGAAAAAAAAAAAAAAAAAAAAAAGAAAAAAAAAAAAAAGGGGGGGGGGGGGTCAATTTGTTGGAAAGTTCAGAGCTACAAGGATGGGTTCCCAGGTGTTACTGAATAATTTGGTCTGTTTATTGTTTTTAGCTGTGATTCGTTCCATTGAGAGGTAGTCTGTTAACAGATTAAGCCATTGTGATATTGAAAGTTTGTGCCTGTATTTCCAGTTTAGGAGTATTGTTTTTTTGGCTATTGTTAAGGTGACAAGTATGATCTTGTGGTATTTGTGAATATGACTGATGGGTGTGAGATCTCCTAGAAGGCAAAGGGACGGGGACAGTGGAATGCTGTGACCCAGAAATTTGGAGAGTTCAAATATTATGGCTTGCCAGAAATTTTTGGTTGGTGTGCATTGCCAGAAAGAGTGATAATAACAATCTATTGTGTTGAGGGTGCATTGTGGACAGATATCTGTATTGGTGAAGCCCATGAGGCGCATTCTACGGGTGGTGATGTGTGTTCTGTGCATGACCTTATACTGGATTAGCTGTAGTTGGGAGTTGTTTGTCATGGAGAAGATGTTGCTACATATTTGTTTCCAGAAACTGAGATCAGTCTTAATTTTTAAATCTTTTTCCCAGTTTGTTATTGGTATAGGTAGTGCTTCTTCTTTTGGTGATGATATGTGTTTGTATATTTTAGATAAAGGTTTCTCAGATGTTGAAATGGATGCTATCTTTTCTATTAATGGTGGTGGTTGTAGATCAATGTTGGAAAGTTGTATTTTATTTTTTAGTGCATTTTTAAGCTGGAGGTACTGTAAAAAGTTTGGTTGGGTCATGTTATATTTCTGTGTTAGTTCATGGATGGTTAAGAATTTATCATTTGCAAACAGGTGTTGTAAGTGGGTGATTCCCTTACTTTTCCAGGTATTAAATGTGAAGGCGGTCTTATTGATTAAGAAATCGGGGTTGTTCCAAATTGGTGTGAGTTTACATGGTTTAAGTGGGTGATTTGTGATCTTATTGGTTTTCCACCAAGCTTCCAGGGTTGTTGAAATGGTGATGACCTTATAGCAGTTATGTTTTTTGATTGATTGGGGTAAGAATGGCAAGTCTTTAATAGAGAATTCTTCACAAGCTGACTGTTCAGTTTCAAGCCAAGGATCTTGTTGCATGTCTGAATATGTCCATTTCATTATGTACTGTAACTGATGAGCTAAGAAGTAATGGAGAAAGTTTGGGGCATTTAAGCCACCAAACTGTTTGCTTTCCTGGAGTGTTGAGAGTTTAATTCTTGGTTGTTTATTTTTCCAGTAAAATTTTGTGATTATTGAGTTTAGAGTAGAAAACCAGTTGGGTGTTGGGAAGACGGGAGTCATTGAAAAGAGATAGTTGATTCTTGGTAGGATTGACATTTTCACTGCAGCTATGCGGCCAGCAAGTGAGAGTGGTAAGTTATTCCAACAACTTAAACACTTTTCAGTGGTTTTAAGAATTGGTGTGAAGTTCAATTCAAACAAATCTGAAAGGTTGGAGGAAATATCAATGCCAAGATATCGAATGTTACCTGTAGGGATGTTTAGTGAGAGCCTGGGTGTCACAGCATTCCACTGGTCCTGGTTAACTGGGAGAATAATGGATTTTGACCAGTTGATTGAATATTCTGAGATGGCAGAAAATGTCCCAATCAGATTGAAAATGGCTGGGAGTGATGTAAGAGGGTTTTGTGCATATAGTAATAGGTCATCTGCATATAGACTGACTTTGTGGGTTGTGTTCAGAGTGGTGATACCAGTGATTTGGGTGTTTTGGCGGATGGCAGCTGCTAGGGGTTCAATAAACAGGGCAAATAGTAGGGGTGAGAGTGGGCATCCTTGTCTTGTACCTCTGTGAAGTGTGAAACGTTGTGAAATTATGCCATTTGTGATTACTGATGCTGTGGGTGAGTTGTACAAAATTTTAATCCATTGGATAAATGAATCCCCAAAACCAAATCTTTCTAATGTGGAGAATAAGAATGTCCAGTTAACACGGTCAAATGCTTTTTCTGCATCTAATGACAGGATGACTGTATTGTTTGTTTGGGTTTTGGCTATACTGATTAGATTGAATAGACGGCGCATGTTATTTGATGAATGCCTACCTTTAATGAAGCCTGTTTGATCAGGGTGTATTATAGAAGAGATGACTGTTTCTAATCTCATAGCTAGTGCTTTACTGATGATTTTAATGTCTGTGTTAATGAGAGATAATGGGCGATAGCTTGAGCAGAGAGTTGGGTCTTTATTAGGCTTAAGGAGGAGTGATATAAGTGCTGTATTCATATGGGGTGGAATGACAGAGGAATGTTGAATTTCAGCGGTCATTTTTATGAATAATGGTGATATTGTTGGCCAGAAATGTTTGTAAAATTCTGCTGGGAAACCATCGGCTCCAGGTGCTTTGTTATTTGGCATTGAAAACAGTGCTTTTTTAAAATCGTCTGATGAAAGTGGTCGATCTAGATTTATTACTTGAGTTTTATTTAGCCTGGGGAGTTTGATATTGTCAAGAAAAGTTTGAATTGCAGAGGGATCACATGTACAGTTGGATTTGTAAAGGTTGTAATAAAAGGACTGAAAGGTTGCTGAGATATCATTTGGAGTGGACACGGTTTTCCCTTCAGAGTTTTTAATGACTGGTATGATTGTTTTTTCTTGTTGTCTTTTTAGTTGATTTGCCAGATACTGTCCAGATTTGTCATTTTGTTCAAAATGGTTATGCCGGAGTCTCTGTATAAGGAATTGGGTTTTCTTATTTATGATGGTATCAAGTTCGTATTTTGTTTCAATGAGTTCTTTACGAAGGTCATCAGATGGATTTTCAGCTACTGACAGAGTAAGCTCACCAATTCTCTGCTCAAGCTTTTTTTCCAAGTCTTGTTCTTTCTTTTTTCTGTGAGTGGAGTATGAAATGATTTTTCCTCTTAATACTGCCTTAGCTGTTTCCCATAATAATGTAGATGAGGTGAATGGGGAGTCATTCAGTTCAATAAAGGATGTCCACTCTTGTATCAGGTATGTGTTGAATTCTGAATCTTGCAGTAATGATGTGTTGAAGCGCCATCTAGTCTGTGGTTTTATGGAGATTTTGTTTATGAGATTGAAGCTAACTGGGGCATGGTCAGAAATGATAATTGGGTGAATCTTTGCATTTCCTGTTTTAGATATAATAGAATTACTTATTAAGAAGTAATCGATCCGGGAAAGTGAATTGTGGTGTGGAGAGTAATAAGTATATTCTCTGCTGGTGGGGTTATGTAGTCGCCAATTGTCACTGAGACCAAAGTCATTTATGTATTGTTGCAGTGTTTCTGATGATTTCATTGGTCTGGAGAATTTTGTAGTGTTTGAGCGGTCGAGGTTAAAGTCCATAATTGTATTGAAGTCACCTCCAAGAATGATGGTCGTGTCAGAGAAGTTCATAAGCTGAGCAAAGAAGTTGTGAAAAAATGTGGGGTTGTCCTCATTGGGTGCATATATGTTTGCTACTGTTAATTTGATATTGCCAATGGAACCACTGATTATTAGGTAACGTCCCTCAGGATCTGCTGTGACTGAATTGCTGGTGTAAGGTGTATTTTTGCTGATTAATATTGCCACTCCTCTTTTTTTAGAGGTGTAAGATGCTGCAAAAACTTGGTTAACCCATTGATTTTTTAATTTTTCATGGTCTGAATTAATGAGGTGTGTTTCTTGTAATAGACAGATGTCTCCTTTAAGGTTTTGCAGGTGAGTGAGTATTTTGACTCTCTTTGCCAACAAGTTAAGACCCCTGACATTCCAACTTATAAATTTTGTTGAAGACATTACATGTGTTTACTGTGTGTCATTGGTAGTAGAATCAATTGGAGTCAACAAAGAAAAAGTAAAAGTAAAATAAGATAAATAATAATAAAATAAAATTGGGGAGGGAAAAAAAAAAAAAAAAAAAAAAGGGGATAGATAGGAGAAAATAGAATAGAATAAAAATGGTGGGAGGTGAACTCCACATGAACTCCAAATATGTGTGATGTTACCATATAACAAAGAAAAGAGACACTCAGTTTATATACAGACACAGACTCAGACAGAAGGACATTTGAACACAGACCACAGAAACAGACAGTGCAGAAGGGTATTACAGAAACATAAGTCTGGATAAGATGTGACAGTGTATTAGAAGGAGAGCAGGTAGGGAAAACAGAGTGAGGAAAGGGGTGAATGGTTGGAGTCATTGGAATAGGAAAAAATAAGGTGAGAGAGAGTAAAGAATCAAACAAATAAATTTAAATAAACAAAACAGAAAAAACAGGGGGTATGTGGGTAATGTTTAAGTTAAGGAAAAAAGAGAGATGGAGAGAGAACACTGGTTTGAACAGATAAATCGCATTTGGGGTGTGATTTTTTTTTTTCCCATTTAGAAAAGCCACGGTGTAATCTTGAGATCGCGAAATAGTTGGCCGTCGATGTACAGTTTGTCTACGGTGATTGAAGCTCTTTTCCCTTCTGCTCGATGTTGTTTAAGAATGGGGTAGAGCTTCTTGCGGCGTTCATTTATTTCACGAGGGAACTGATCATTGAGGCCGTAGTGAGTTCCTTTTAGTTCTCTGCCTCTGCTTTTCACTAGCTCCTTTTGTTGGAAGTGTTCAAACTTTGCAATGATGGGCCGAGGCCCCCTCTTTGCTGTGATTCCAAGGCGATGAACCCGATGGAAAGTTATATTGTCAACAATGTCGGAGGGCAGTTTTAGTTCGGTTCGTATGAAATCTTTAATCGTGTTTATTGGGTTTTCGGTTTTATTTTCTGGAATCCCGGAGAAAATTAAGTTATCGCGCATGCTGCGTGATTGTATATCCAATATGTTTTCTTTTATGGTCTTGTTTTCTTTGACAATGTTGTCCAGTTCCTTGGTCAATGTTTCAACAGTAATTTTCAAGCACTCGTTGTCTCTTTTTAGATCCTCGATTTCCTTGTGATTAAATTCAAGGCTCGCTCGCATTTCTTTCAGTTCAGCAGACAGTGATTCTAAAATGCTGAGTCTTGCATTAATTGAGTGAAGCACACTAACCTCTTGTGTCGGCGTGTTTAAGTCCTCGGTGTCGGTGGAGGATTCCCGGTAGCGTTTCTTTGCTGAGCCCTCTGTGCGCTGGTTGGGTTTTTGAGCCGGCATTTCGCACAGATTACTGTGGAACTCGTCGATGAATTTTTCTATTTCCTCCACGGTTGATTTCAGTGAGGAGAAGACCGCCGTTGTTTGTAAGTGTGACAAAAGCAGGGGTTTGTATCCGCTGTATTTTTGAAATTGAAAAACAAAAAAACGCGCCTCAGTGAGCGACCGGGAACACCGTCATGACTGATCTCACCCGCGCCTGCACGTGACTCTCAGAGTTTGCGCATTCCTCCTCTGTTGTGGATTACACAAGTACACAGTTTCGATAGAGTGCCCTTATGACATTTCAGACTTATTAGCTACTTTTCATACCGGCTTCAATCAGCCCCCTTAATCCTCAGAGGGAGAGGCGGTTTTTAATTCGCTGATCGACCGATAAGCGCGCCGCGGCGGCGGCAGCGGCGGCAGAGGCAGCGGGCGGCGGGCAACACGAGCGAGCGGCGACGAAGAGAAAAAATAAATAAATAATTTTTAGAAAAAAAAAAAGGATTTACACGTAGATGAATCGTGCTTACAAGATGGAACTCTGGGCATTAGGAAGCGGATCTGAATTTCCTATCTGTCATTTTTTTTTTTTTTTTTACCCGCCGTGTTGGTTCAGTGTTTTTTTTTCTTTTCCCCCCTTCTTCTCCGCCATTACCCTTGCTGATTGCAATCTTTCAGCGCCATTGGGCCCAGTGCTTCTGCAGTTTTTAATCTGCCTTTAATCCCATAGATTTTAAATATTCCCCAGCTCCCGGAGACTGGAGGCAATTAACTGCCCTTCTGATGCTCCTCTTATCAGTTGCCTCCTTGTATCTCTCTGAAGCAGCCTCAAGACACTGCGGCGGCTGACAAATAATACCGCCATTTACCGCCTACAATCCGCTGGGACCGGGAGCGGAGCGGGACAGCCCGGCCGCATTCTAAATAGGTATTTGGTAAACATATCAAACGACAAAGGCTGGTGGGGGGGGTGGGAGAACACCCAGAGCTTTGTTGTGTGTGTGTGCGCGTGTGTGTGTATGTTTTCACACGCATAAATTTCCAGTTTGAAAATGAAATCCCTTCTCCCCGACTCGGGTATAAGGCGAATGCAAGTGACGCAACCGCATATAAGACGCAGCTGGCTGTACTTGCGAACTAACAAAGACCAGCAGGGTTATTCACCGCAGTTCGACGCCGGGGCCGCGGCCGTCTCCAGAGCCCACGCCGTGCCAGTCAAGTCGAGGAACGCCACCGTTTTATTCCTTTTTCCCCCTCTCCTCAGACGTCAGGAAGAGTATAGAGCGTTCCCGTTAGAGTGTGGAATTCTCAGCGTGTCGCTGCGGCATCGTGGGAGTGTGTAGGCGCCTGTGCCGGCCGGACGTTGCGGGAGCATCGTGAGAACATTGCGTGACAATGGAGCTTCCCGCTCTCCCGTGAGCAAAAGAGGCGGCACTTCAAAGAGCGCGCCAGACATGGCAGCTGATAACTAACCGATAGGAAAGGGCCCGATGTGAAGCGTGGAGATATCGTTCGGAAAATCTCTGTGCGATCAACTTTGTCAAATTATTGAAGAGGGCCTACCAGAAGCTGAGGTATCGAGATCTAGAAGGGAAATCTCTGTCTCTCCCACTCTCCCTCCCTCTCTCTCTCTCTCTCTTTCTCTCCCCGTCTTTCTCTGTGCAAGTTTGTTTCTCTACAAATCCAGCACAGCCCGTATTAATTGGATTTTTCAGTGGGGGAGGGGGGGGGGGCTCTGTTGTTGCGCTAATCCTTGGCATCTTCTCTGGCACTGAGTGACAGCATGTTGATCACATCTTACGTACAACATCATGTTCTTTCAAACAATGTGCTCTATTTTGTTTTGTTTTTTTGTTTCATTTTTATTGGGGGGGTGGGGTGGGGGGGCTGTGGAGTGGAGGTGTCCATCCTCCGTTTCAAAGGAAGATCTGTACCACAACCTACTGGCTCATCCAAAAAAAAAAAAACAACCACGATAAGGGTCAGCTCAGAGCCCTCTGACATCATCAGCCAGTGACATGCATTGGCCCAGTGCCCGGAGTGATGCGGATTCATGTTGCAGGATTGTGGTTAATAATAACTCGCAAGGCCCGGCCAATCGAAGTCTGGCGACGGTGGTGGACTTTCTGAAGGAAGATTACTCACTTCACAAAGTGTTCTGGATGATTTCTTAACTAGCCAGATTGTCCCATTCTTTTGATTGGCCACACAATTCCCACAGCACTTTCCTGGTTTTCCTGAGCCATCTCTGTGAAGGACAATTAAATTGTCAGCTGATCTTTCTGGTCACAGAAATCAAAATGTTCTGTTATGATCAGCAGTAGATACACTATTATTTGATAATATGGGACTCCTGAAGTCACATTATAATATTAGTCATATTAGTCATGCAGAGGAAGGCTGAGTTACATTAGAAAGAGAAATCTGTCTGACACCAGGACCTCCCGTGGTGTCGGATTTCAGTGCACAAGCCACACCCACATTGCGATCTCATTCAATTACAGTAAAACTGTGCAGGCTCAATGCGTAACAGCTCTATTAATGGGAACGTCTGCATCCAAAACTCCCAGCTCTCTCAAGTCCCCACGCATACCTCAACAGTGATATCATGGGTTCTGCCATGTTCTGGGGCTGTCAGAGCGGCCTGGCTGGGGTTTCTAACTGATGTGAAGACACCATGCGGTGTAGTGATTAGAGCCAGAAGTACACCATAATTACATAATGAACTCTTCTCAGCTGATTAAAACAGCAACTTTACAAAGGGTTGTAGTCAGAACGCTGTATTCTGGACCTGAAGACCCAGCAGTACATCGTACCCTCAAATAATATACTCCATCCCAGCTGAAACAGTAACAATAAGCAACTGTGCAGAGAAGAATAAAGCTGTTTTCACATATGTACTCCGGACAATGTCCCCAGAATCAGGTCCAGACATTGTACGGAGTTGCCCTTTCACACATGTCGCACACAACAGGAGATTGTCCATGTCAGACGCGTTCTCACCTACTGGAAATACTCCATTTAGTTTAGGCAAGGGGTGGCGCCTGCGTAGAGCGTGTAGGAGGCAGGACATGATGCAAAAAGTACACTGCAGAAATTGCAGTGGCTGTATTTGAAACCGCCTACTGTGTACTGCGTACTACACAAGTATATACTGTATACTGCATGCCATTTTTCAGTGTAGTACCCAGTATGCGACCATTAATGATTACATTTGTAGTATGTTACATTGTCGTGTGAAATCATTGCGAGTTTAGAAACGTCCAGATTTCCTCGTGGTATTTTCCAGTTAGACACCACTTGCATTCTCACGAGTGAAAAGTATTGACAAGTTCAAAGAGAGTATTCTAGAGTTGAAGTATTTTCAGGTTTTTTCTTTTCAATGTCTTACCTTCGGTGGTACGAGCACGTAATGTGCCACGGAGGAGGAGAAGGCGAACATAGCCATTGTACTTTTGTACACACACAGCCATCCAAATGATGCTACCGGTACACATAACTTATTATTGATTATTAGGGGTGCAGCGGATCACAAAACTCATGGTTCAGATCGTATCGCAGTTTCTGAGTCACCAATCGGATCATTTTTTGGATCAGCAAAAAAGGGAAGACAAATATAACTTTGCTTTCCATGAACGCATAAAGCAAGGAACTTTTGCCCATGGTCTTAAATGAAAACAAGATTCAAGATGTCCAATGGTTAAATAAAATCTTAAAATAAAATATTCAATACTCAATTGTTGAGCACTTGTTCTGCTGTTCTTAGGCTGTGTCCAAAATCGCTCCCTATTCACTATATAGTGCATATATATATACATTTTACACTTGATCGTTGCACTTAACTGCCAGCTAGCTAGCTAACGTTAGTTTCAACTATTTTGAACAGATGAAGGTGGGTGCTAGTTCTTTCATTAAGTTAGCTAGTGATAGCTAGATAGCAGTATTATCTGCTAGGAGGTTAATGTCAGTTGCAACTAGCTAGTCACTTAGCTAGCTAGCTGGCACAGTTAGACACAAACATGTTCATACAAATGGTCAAATAATCTTGCAAACATAAAACTATATCCAGTGACTATGACTGTGAATAGTGAATGAGTGAGCGATTTCAGACGCAGCCTTCGTCTTCACAACACTTCTGCTAAGTAAGGTTGCTGGTTTTTAAAATCAGCTTCGCTAGCTACTAACCAGATAATAAATTACTAACCAACCTTCTTAATCATCGTAAGAGACAAGTTTTGGCAGTATAGCTATAGCTAACTATCTCTTTAACGATCGTTGGACTCAAAATATGATGTATTTGGACGTATCCGCAATATCAACAAAAGAGTGGAAAACAATATACAGGCAAGCAGAAAAGAGTATGAAGCAGATGTTTGTATTCTTCCGGTTTCGCGCCAGTCGCATGATAGAAACGTCATCAACACGCCCACTCGCTCGCTGTGAATTCTCCAGAAAATGACCTGCTCTATTCACACATGGACTCAATCTGACATTAGAAGGACTTTGAACTAGGGAGCTGGCAGAGTGAAGTCCGTCTCATGTCCAGTCCGACTGATTCGGACATTTGCGTTCTCACATACAGCTCCTCTGAGTAATGGATAGATAAGTTCTGGCTTTCAGTGCATGTCTGAAAGGGGCTTAAGAAGTATGGTGTTGCATGTGCCTACACATAAGTGTACTAGAGTTATGGACGAAACCGCCGTGCCATTCATTCATTCATTCATTCATTCCATCTGAACATCTCCACTCTCTGCTACTGTGTGCTGGGAAAGAGCAAGCAGTCCACAGATGGAGGCTGTGGCTCAGCTGTAGACACTGTCCTCAAGGGTGGTACATAGATATGTCATAGCAATCTCCCTATGCACCTCTACCCAGTCCTGTCTCTGAGCATAATCTATGCTTTCCCCTACTCTGGTAGGATCCAGAAATGGGCATGTTTCTTTCCCACTCCCAACCACCCCCGCCCCAAACACCTTGAAGGAATCCCACCAGCCTTAGGGGCCTGCCGGTAAAGCAAGCACACAGAAGGTTCGTTTGGGCGTTACCCTGCGCACTGCATGCCGTTCGAACTGGGCGACGCGGCTATGTCACACTGGGTCAGAGCAGCTCCCCGCCACACCCTAAATCACGGCAGGGGCTTTTTTTTGTCTGAGCACAGGCTGAGCCGGCCTCGTTTAATCCTGCCATTGCGCGGGGGGGCCGTCCTCGGCTGCACGCTCGTCCTTCACGGTGCAGAGCAAAAGAGCCCTCAGACCCATTCCGAAACATGCACACGAAAGACACAACCCTTCTTGTGAGTTTCATAACAACAATTCATAACAATTCATAATAACACCATGTTTGAGGCACTTATGTGAAGACATTACAAGTTTGAGGCATTTTTGTGTGTCTGAAAAAGCACAGTTTTTATGAATATTAATAAAGTAGTGTTCTCAGTGGTACAGAATACTTTTGACTGGCATCCTCTTCAACGATGTCGTATCACTAACACACTGGCTTTGGTTTGGGTTAAGCCTATACTGAAAATGGTAGACACAGGAGATTGTGGGGGTTAAGTTGGTGTGGCTATACTGAAACTGGTGAACACAGGAGATTGTGGGGGTTAAGTTGGTGTGGCTATATTGAAAACGGTGAACTCAGGAGACTGTGGGGGTTAAGTTGGTGTGGCTATACTGAAAACGGTGAACACAGGAGATTGTGGGGGTTAAGTTGGTGTGGCTATACTGAAAATGGTATACACAGGAGATTGTGGGGGTTAAGTTGGTGTGGCTATACTGAAAATGGTGAACACAGAAGATTGTGGGGGTTAAGTTGGTGTGGCTGGGACTGAACATGGTAAGTAAACAGGCTTTAGGGGGAGGAGGTTAAGCTCAAAACACCTTCAGCAAGGCATCTGGAATGGCCAAGGTGGAGTGGAACGGGGGGGTTGAGGAGGGTGGGATAGGCACAGGGGCAGGTGAGACCAGCAGCGGCCTCTGACCAGGCGCCCCCGCCGACCTCCCCCGCCCCCCGCTCGGCCCATTGATTTCACACCTCTGCGTGTCGGATTAGCGGCCCCCCGTCCCGCGCCGCCCGTTTATCAGCAGGACCCGGGGTGCTGCCGGCGCAAAAGAAATCGCCCCAGACTGCACGGAGATCACGTAATCGCGTTCAGCAAACGAACGCGGACTTGGCACGAGACCTGTCCCTCCGAAGAGGAGCAGGACAACACTCAACACCAGCCCAGACCACAGTCCTGCAGTCCTACAGCACACCAAAGCACACAAAAAATTTAATGTAAAAATGTGGCTGTTTTTATTGTAATCGCTGATTCTCCACGAGGGGAGGAAAGGATCTGTTGGGCAAAGGGGGTGGAGGGGTGGGGGGGGTTGGGAGGCAGGGGTGTCGTGCCGAAAAACCCCCCCCGCCACAGCCTTAGAGCCGAGGCCCCGGCCCCAGCCCCGCGTCTCCGTGGCGACCGCTAAGCCCGAAGTTACGGTAAAGCGTCGCTTCTGAGCCCTCGGCAGGATTTGTGACAGAGAAATCACATCAGCCTCCGCTGATTAACAATTCCATTCCACCCAGAGATTTATATAAAAAACTATCTTACATTTGGCTTTTTAATAGGAACGATCGCTATCTCAAATTGAGTCCCTGCAAACTTTAATAAAGGCTACAGGGTTGAGTGGCATTTTGCATGCCGATTTGGGCCCGATTGCCCGCTTTTGATGAGAGCTAGGCGGCTATGTAAAGCTGTGCTCCTAGCGCTTTCCGCACCGACGGTTCAACTGCGGAGGATAAGAACATGAAAAAAAAAACACTTCCATCTGGAATCTTGGGATTTTTTTTTAAATGTGATTGACTGCTGAATAAATAGATGGAATAGAACGAAAAAAAAAACCCACAGAATTTCTCTGGAGGTGAAAAAAAAATTCACAAGCCAGACTTTTTTCGTGACATTTTATAAATGGTATTAGTGTACGCTGTTCGTCTTACACACGAGTACTACGGCCAGGGAAAAAATGCAATAAAATCAAACATTTTCAGAAAGATCCAGCCCCCCCCCTCCTCGAGAAATCTATGACTGGCATTAAATAACTATTTTTAGAACTGCTTGGCTTAATAGGATAATCAGCTTTATTTGTAAAGATATTGGCTAATCCTAAATAGTTTATATGGTTATAGAGATTTAAAACATTTTCATTAGATGTACTGCGTGCGAGGCATTCAGGTCTGTTTAAATATGATTTTGGATTTTGGTAAATTGAAACTAAAAGAAACAAAAGGGTAGAAGACACACTTGAATCCCCTCTTCAGGAAGAAACGTGATTTTACTCTTTTACTCAGACGGGTCGGGCTTTCTGTGTTTCAGTTGTTGCTGTTACATTGTTCTATAACGGCATGCTCCTTTAGGGAAAAACACTCTCTCACCCTCTATTCCTGCTATTATGAGGTTCACCCTCCAACATTGCTGTGAGTGTGTGTGTATTTTACAGAATTCCATCTATAAGTACAAATGTCACACAATCCAGGCTGTCCTTGTGTGTGTGTGTGTGTGTGTGTTATACTTTCCACCAGCTGCCAAATGTGTAGGTGCACGTGCATGCATGGGTGATGCTGGTGCACAATCCTTCTGAAAGTGCAAGTGTATGTGTGGGTGTGTGGTGTTACACACAATCCAAGCAGTAAGACCTTGTGTGTGTGTGTGTATGTGTGTGTGTGTGCATGCACCGTGACACTGCTCTTACTGGGATTAATCCCAATTGTAATAGCTTGTGTGTGTGTGTGTGGGTGTGTGTATGTGTGAGCGCGCTCTCTGCATTGCTGTCCTCCAAGTAAAAACCTCCATCACCTCTGCATGAGGAGGTGAAGAGGAGTATTGGGGAGGAGGAGGAGGAGAGAGAGGAGGGGCCACTGGAGGATCAGAAGGAGGGGCACCTTGCCAAGTCCCCGCCCCTGACCCCCCCCTCCACGGACACATCACCAGGGTTACCTCGCCGTTGGCCCTGTCAATCAGCAGTTCCAGAGCCAATTGCACCCAGAAGGAGGCAGTTCAGAGGGGGAGGGGAGGGGTCACATGAGGCATAATTAACAATTCGATATGCATGTGGAGCGCTTCCTCTGAGCAATGAAATATCTTTATTCTGGTGCCAAAAGGGGTGACGCTGTGTCACACTGCAGACATTTTAAGGCTCATTCTCAATACTTCAGACAGCCAGTTCATATTGATTAGTATAATTTGTCTAATCCTCTGGGCAAAATGAACATATATAGAACTATGTAAATATGAATATGTGAAACTTGGAAATAGACAATCAGTGATGGCTGTGACTGCTGCCATCTCACATAAGTAAATTTGTGATAAATAAATGTCAGAGTCTGAGAGTATGATAGTGTCCACATGAGCCATGAAGACCTTGGTTAAGAGTTTCACACGCAGATAGTGGAAGGCATCAAACCTGTATAAGTGTAGTTCACTTGTGCACAAACACACACATGTATACACACATGCATGTAATAAGTTACTTTGATAAGGGTTCTGGCCCATAGCATGTCCATGCACACACACACACACACGCACACGCACGCTCACACACATACACACACACACACACGCATATACACAGACTCACTGTCCTGAGATTAATCAGGACCAGCTCTAGGTCTCTTGCTCTCATAGGGCTACACAAGCAGCAAGGGCAGTAGTCCCTATCAAGGCCTCTGTAAACGTTAAAGTAATGTCCATCTTGCGTTAAAAAACTTCAGAAGCTCCCCCACTGATGGAGGGCGCTCAGTCTGAAAGGGAAGAGGAATGAGATGGAGTGACTGCAGTTACAGAGGGCTCCCACCCCATGAGGTCATCCATCACCCCCCCATCCCTCCAACCCCCCTACCCCTCAGAGTCAGCTCCAGGACCCCCTGATCGTTCCCCCCAAACCCCCCCCCCACACACACACTCACACACACACACAACAGACCTGGCCGAGATGCTATCTGCGCCCTCTCTAAGCACTCCAGAGCTACTTTAGACAATTACCAGGAAAAGTAAAAGATACTGCCCGTATTGATGGGAGATTAATACTGACCACAACGCCATCGATTTCCCTCCCCCCCACCCCTTCTCCGCAATCTTACTTTCTCATCGTGACAGCGTTTTTTTGTGGCCTACACTAGCGAGCTGGGGCGCCCCGCACCTCCCCGATAAAAACGAGCCGTACGTTCACTATCTGCCATTTCGGGGTGGGGTGGGGAGGGTCGATCCTTTAAAAGGAGACCGAGACCCCTCCGTTATCTGCCGGTGTTACTCGATTGTTACAGGGCGATCCCAGCCATTAGAGCGACGCTTTAAATAATGCATCCGGTTTTAAAAGGGACCCCTTATCTTCCCGTTTTTTTAACGTTATTAGTACAGGAGGATAATGAAAAGGAGAAAGATGGGAGGAGATACAGAAACAAGAGCTTTTTTTTTCCTTTTTTTTTGAACAACTAACGAAGTCTGTGTTTTTTTTATCTTATTTTATTAATGCACCAACATACCTTTGCACACTTGTGGGGAAGGATGAATCAGATTTCCTTTAGAGCAGGCGATTACAGGGGGACACACGGACAGGGCCGAGATCATTGGTCAGCACAAGCCGATTCAGAGAAAAAATTTGTCCAGCCAGACAGCTCGAGTGAACACACACACTTCACTGTAATGCAATCAGAGATCTTCCAATTGATCCAACAGCCACTCACGCTCTGATTAGAGGAATCAGAGAATGGGGAAATCTCGAAGATCATGCTCTGGAGCAAGCCCCTCTTAACAACTGAGAGGAAAGGGCTCGTTCTATTGAACTGTATTGTATTCCTGTGTTGATTTCATTATGCTCATGTTCTTTACAAAACATGTTACTCGCCATTTGTGGCGATGTGCGTATCTGACTAAAACTGGCTCTGTTTGCTTTAAGAAAGAGGAGATGTATGGCAAACGCCTTCTTTCAGACCTTCTTTCATCCCAGACCTGCATTCAGCCAAAATTACATAGACACAGGATGCTCTTTCTCCTCCATCTTGGCTCAAATCTCACATTAACCTGCAGACAGCATTTAATGAAGAGAAACAACAGTATTACTCAGGGGAGGAAATACAGGGCCACCATGTTGCCTGAAATCTCACATTTACCTGCAAGAGGTAGAGAGAGAGATTTCTTCTGTTTCTCTTCGTTCCTATTTGAACCATCCTGTATTTCTGAGAGGAGGAAATCCCCCCCTCCCAATTTCTATTATATGCTCTGAAATGCTTTAGCAGCACTAGGCACCTCCTGTAATGAATAAAGCCGGTGTGAACCCCTCGCATCCTTGAGAGAGAAGGAGACAGGACAGCACACACTGGACTCGATTTGGCTAAATTTACCTCTATCAAAGAAGTGTAAATACAGTGTTTATCTTGTGGGTGGGGTGAGGCATACATCCTCACTTTTGAGAACCTGTCTTTTGTAGTGTTGCATACTTCCATGTTTACAGCATTTGGGGAATCTCCATCCCAAATCTGCAAATGCCACCCCCACCCCCCCCCACCCCAATCAGGACTCCCTGTCCGGAATCCAGCACAGAGACACACCCCAGAGCCACCCCTGCACCACTGTTTAATTTGGCAGGCAAGCGTACGTCTCTGGGAAACACCACGACTCACTGTAATTCATCACCTGGAGTTAGACACATAAATAAACAGGCCCTTCACATGTCATTCCAACAGAGCGTGCAAATAAGAGATGGCTGTATTACATTTAAAGTGCATGAAGAGTTCAAAGGTCGCATGCTAGCATTGTGCTTATGAGAGTGTGATATCGACATTGAGCGTTCCAAGACTACGCGGCATACAATACGTGGTGTGAACTCGGAGCACAACAGCAGATATTGTTCCCAGAGAATGGATTACGCAAACCTTCCTCTACCGCTATGCAGTGCTTTTTTGTGCCAAAAACACAAGACGGCACAAATATCCAATGTAGAAACCTCACCAGGCACACAAGATGAAACACCAACGATTCCCTGCGAGGCAGCCTCTCTCTACACCCGTTTCTTGGTTCCTCAAAAGCGCTTGTTTCTGACCGTCAGATGAGGTCACTGTGTTACATCATGCTTCACATGTATTAAGTAAACCTGACCAACTTGTGGTTGAGAAGCTTGAAAAGCAAGACTCGATTGCATGCCAAGAGCTTCTTCACTGGTTGTCCGTGTGCTTTCCCTCTCCAGAACTAGAAAACACTTTCACTCTTTCCTAAATGTTTTGTTTGAAGTGAAACCAATGTGCTTCAGGTGAAACACTGCACTCCCTCTCCTCCGAGAATGTTTCTGATGTTTCTCTGGACGTAGTGTGGATGAAGGAATGGACTTCCAGATGGGTCCCGGTGTTTCGTACCACAGAGCACACCACAGAGAAATAAATGAGAGGGAGCAACAAATCCTCAACTGACCGGAAGCAACATTTAATTAAGGCCACGGAGAAGAGCTGCAGGCAACGGTCTCTGGAGCAGAGGGCAGCAGGCCTACGTCCTGGACGGAAAACCACTGTCCTTGCCAAGACTAAAGATGGGGGTGAGGTACTTTGCCTCATCCATGATCGTCCTGTCTGAAATCCTCACCTTATCCTACCGCAAGCCTCCGCTAGCATGGTCAACCCTTTGAGCGTGTGACACGTTCACAGAGAATGCAAGCCCGCCGCTGTGGCCCATGGCGTTGAGACGCGCATGAGAAAGGAATTCGGCCTCATTACTCCCAAGTGTCACCGGAGAATTCCTAAACCATTGATCAAGACCTGGGAACAAGAACAAACTAGAGCATTTGTGTGTGTTTTTTTTAAATGAAACAAAGCATTCCATTAGCTCTGACAGAGGAGCTGACAGTGAACCCAGAGAGTGGGTGAGGAGATCTCTCTCTTGTCGTGTGATTGCAGCCGAACACAGCATCTAACACCAGTTTCGGTATTCATTAGGTTCGAGGCTGGCAATGAAAGCTAGTTTCGGGTCCCTCGATCAAACAAAATGCAGAAACTGTGACCTAGAACCAGTTGCAGTGTGTTTCTTCTCTCATAGGAGCTGTTTTGTTCTTCCTTTGCCCCGTGTGTAACAATGGAAAAGCACAGAGCACTCACAAAACGCAGAGTTCACGTTTCAAACTTCACTATGGTTACATCACTGCTGCGTATAAGCAATAGCTTCCCCTTGCACACCATTAACAATTTAATCATTACCTAGCGATTTCTCCACAGCCCCTGGTGACATACCTGACTCAAAGCCACCCTCTGAATCGTCACACACAAAGTGTCATGTCGGCGGTCTCTACCAGTTTTCCAAAGAGACATCAGCAGTCACTCAGAAATAAGGCTCGAACCCGGGACACTGAAACACCGAGATGAGCTGCAGCCACAACCCACTGTAATGCCAGCTAACTATGAAGTACCTGATATGTACACGGATTATGAGACGGGCAATTTAGCCATTATCTGAAGACTTTACGCTCACCACACAGGATGCTCCACCGATCCATTCCGCGCACTGTGCCGGATCAAACAAACCGCCGGTGCAGCAAGCGCAGAGCCAGCCAGCATTGCCGGCGTGCCACGGCCAGTCAAAGCCGCCGGGGCGCTAATCAGCGCTTCATTAGCATGGCCCGGGGGCGTGTCTGCGTTGATAATTGGTCGCGCGCGGGGTGCCAGAGGGTCCGGCAGCGGGCACGGGCAGATCTGCCCCGGATAGGCCAGGGCGAGTGCCAAGGAGGCTCGAGGGGGAGAGAGAGAGATGGTGCAGATAGGCGTGCTTCCAGATCCAAAGAGCCTTCACCTCAGAGAGGGGGGGTTGGAAACAAAAAAAGCAGGGCAATAAAACTGTTTCATTTACACTAAGCGCCTATGTCTGTCCTCTCTTTCAGACATCAACAAATAAGCCACAGGAACTGTTTGCCAATACCGCATCTTTGGAATGTAGGTGTTTTTATAGTTATTGTCTGTGTGAGCGTGTGTGTGTGTGTGTGTGTGTATGGGGTGGGGGAGTTTAGATATTCCCTGAGGAAAAATAAAAAGGTTAATCATGTCAGTCAGCACAGCACTGTGAAGCCTGCATAACTCTGCCATGAAGCTTCACTGTCATTTATAAGCTTGCCACAAGTGTTTATAAACATTCTTAATCCCTGTGTTTATGCTGTCACAGCCAACCACAAATGCGCAGGCAATTCATTCCATAGCGTAAGAGAGGTGTTTCGTAGTTGACACATAGATTCAGTAACATGCTGCAATCACATTGTGACACATTGTGGCCCCTGCCTTGAAAAACAATGGGAAACTAAACTGAAATAAGTTTGATAGGGTAGTCAATAGTCCTGGCCACTACCCCTTGTCACGTGACTATGACTGCCAATCGGCTTCTCCCGGGGTAAAGCATGATGCCACCACTCACCACTCCTACTCCTGAAGCTCTCATGATCTTGTCTGGCGTCACCATGGCTACAGGATGACAAGGGAGTAACATTGCTGGGTGCTGGTCATTTGCCAAGGGGTAAGGGACAACTTTGTCAGAGTGGGCACTGATTCCTAAGTGCCCCCAGGCTCCAGGAGGAGCAGAGGTCATGCAACTCGCATTGCAGTGGACATGCAACTCGCATTGCCGTGGACATGCAACTCGCATTGCCAAAAGGGCGCTGGCAAAAAGGGTCTGAACGTTGGGCAGCCATAGTTTCCCTGAGGCCATTTGCACAGAACCCAGCTGAAAACCCTTGCTGTGGAAATGAAATGTCAGTCTTGAGTCAGAGCACCTGAGGAAGTAATAAGTTATTTTGGTAGGGATTCTGGCCCAGAGCATGTATACATGCACACACACACACACACATACACTCTACACACACACACACACACACACACACACACACACACACACACACACACACACACACACACACTCTACACACACACACACACTCTAAGGCCTACTCAGCTCTACTCTCTACTCTATAGCTCTACTCTGCATTTATATATTTTACATATTTACTTTGGGAGAACTTTGAAAGAGTTATTTGCAGGCTCAGTTCCCTAACCACAATGACACAATGTCACAAAGAGTCACCAAAGTGGCTGTAATTTACAGCAACTTTTAACAGCCTGACGTAGATTAGACAAGTCTAGTGATTTCATTACATTGCCCCCTAAGACAAGTAAAGCGGTTTTTGACCCCCCCCCCCCCTTCCCCGAAAATGATTTTTCTCATAAATGCGACACTTTGTCACAGTGTGGCTACTTGCGTGCAGAAATTGCACAACCCTTTAAGTATGTATCTAATGTGGCAACAGTGGTTCTAACACATATGCAACATGTTGGATGATGTGTTGTATGCAACAGACCTCTCTCCTTCATGCCCCCCTCTCAAAAACATGCTTGCTGTTGTCAAGGAAAATGCGCAGTATGTATAAAAATAAAAAAGACACGCTATTCCTCGTCTGCACAAACGACCGTTCAGGTTCTGCCCACACAGGTGCACACGCACACGCACACACATGTACACGCACACACACGCATACACAGAGTTAACCACGGGAGGAAGGAGCTGTTCTAGCACCTTTTATTAACTCCACTGACAACTCACACACCTCACCACAATCCCCCCAACCCCCCCGCCCCGGTCTCCCTGTGCCCACACAATCCCCGCCCCCAACCCCAACCCACCCCCCCCCCCACCTCCCACGACTGCCGCTCAGACTGTTAGCGGCACCTGTGCTGTTGTGAAATTTTTTCCCTCCCTCAACAGTTTAACCCTTTAAACTGTGCGGCGTAGCACACAACCACGCTGGGCCGGTTAACGAGTGGAATTTCTTCCTGCTTTCAGGGCGGGGGGTGCGTGTTGGGGAGGGGGGGGAGGCGGTGGTTCGCTGATCAAAAGAAATGACGCAAAACCTCTGGGTGCCGGAGAGAAAGAGAAGGCAGCTCTGCAACGCTCCTGGGCTGCACGGTTAAACCTATGTGAAATTGCTTTACTGCAATAAAAAAAAACACACACACACACACACACACACATACACAAACTGACGAAATTTCCTACTGTGGTGCACATGTGGGGGGGGGGGGATTTGTTACCTCACAAGGGTTCAGCCGCCAGAGGAAGACTGCCGCCGGTGCGTTGACTCAATTCTGAGCGGGGGGGGTTCTGTGTTCGGGTTTCTCAGGATCCCTCTCCTCGGATTCCCCTCTCCAGCTTCGCCACGGTGTGGGATCGAAGAGCGAGGACCGTGTGCGCCTCTCTCCCCAAACCCACACCCCTCACCGGAGGTGATGCCGGCGCCGAGGGGGATGGGGATTAAGCTGGCAGGCCTGGCGCCCGTGCCGTAACAGAAGCTACGTCTAAAACCGTTGCATTTTCATACTGTGTTTTTTTTGTTTCATTTATTTTTTCAAGACAGCGATTTTTCGTTTCTCAAATGCTCATAATCCTATGCTGCTCGATGCATAGTACGTCGTACACCACGGTAGAAAATGCTACACGCTGGCGTGAATCCCACCCTCCTAAATATCCAAGCCCGTCTGCTTTTCCAGTTATAAAACACTGGCCAAGGTGGAGGGAACACCTGTGAACTAGTGTGGGGCAGTAGTGTGGAATAGTGGTATGAAGGGCTCATAACCTAAAGGTTGCTGGTTCAATTCCCTGCTTGTGCACTGCCATTATACCTTTGAGCAAAAGCACCTAACCCAGAACTGCTTCAGTAAGTCTCCAGCTGTATAACTGGATAACACATAAGAACTGTAACCTATGTAAGTCGCTCTGGATAAGAGCATCTGCTAAGCCACTACATGTAAATGTAAATTATAGCCATGGAGCATCATTATGCAGTTATGTTAAATTTACATTTCCGCAACATCAACAGTCTGCAGACAAGACTAGGACAATAGCTTCATTGCCTTGGTACCAAGGCTCCTTTGAGCCATCGATCCTCACAGTATATAATAAGCGGCTAGAGACACAAACTGAGAGAGCAACATACAAAATGTCTCACTCGTGAAAAAAGGCCGTGGAAATTTCCTCTGTGAAATAAGAGCATGTCTCATTTTAACATACTGTTCTGTACTGTACTGTACTCAGTCACATGAATTTAATGAATGGCTTCAAGGGTATCCACTTTAATTCCCAACCCCACAGGAAAAAAATCGAACTCAAGAAAAGCATTCAGCTGGACGCAACAAGCATTTATCAGTCAACATTAAGGGAACCCTGCCAAAAACTTTCTAAGAGTTAGATTTTTTTTTAAAACGCTGACTTTGCCAGACCTGCCCCCAAAAACGGATTTCCTGAAACCCTGGTTTCCTGGTTATCCCATGTTAACCAGTGTTGGAGTACGGTGAAGCGTGTGTTCCACAGACTGGCTCTGTAATCAGGGAGCAGGTCTCTCAGGGAGGGCCACCTGAGTGAAGTCATGCCAGTTTGCGAACAATGTCACTGCAAGGCCTGTGCGGGTGCAGCCTCCCCATGTAGCTTATATAGAGATCTATTTAAAGTCTTGTGCCTGTCTTAGAGGAGAGACAGCGGGAGGGAGAGGGGCAGGGACAGAGAGAGAGAGAGAGAGAGAGAGAGAGGGTGGGGGGGGGGGAACGAGAGAGAGAGAGAGAGAACAAGAGAGAGAGAGAAAAAGAGAACAAGAGAGTGAATGAGAGAGACAAAGAGAGGGAGGTAGAGAGAGACAGACAGAGAGGGAGAGGGGCAGAGACAGACAGAGGGGGGGAACGAGAGAGAGAGAACAAGAGAGAGAGAAAAAGAGAACAACAGAGTGAATGAGAGAGACAAAGAGAGGGAGGTAGAGAGAGACAGACAGAGAGGGAGAGAGAGACAGAGAAAGATAGCAAGAGAGAAAGAGAGGGGGAGGGAGGGAGAGAGGAAAAGTCCAAATTGCACAAAGTTCAGCAGATAGGTAGTATGAATGGTTCGTCGGCAGCCATAATTTGTTTTAATAAATACAATTAGAATAATTCCTCTGGGAATGACTGGCGACATGGTTTGCTTTCCTAACCTGGTCATGTGAGGCCACAGGGCTTTTCCAGTGCGGGCGTTCTTTCTTTTCTTCTTTTTTTTCCTGTTATTGTGTTTGTGTGTGTGTGTGTGTGTGTGTGTGTGTGTGTGTGTGTGTGTGTGTGTGTGTGTGTGTGCATGTCTGTCTGTCTCCGTGTCTGTCTCTGTATGTATGTGTGTGTGCCCAAAGTTGTATCATATCATATCGTGTAGGCTTTTGTCTGAGTGTATGTTTTTTTGTGAATGTGTTTGTGTGTCTTCTTGTTTGCCTCTGTGTGTGTGTATGTGTGTGTCCGTCTCTCTCTCTCTCTCTGTCTGAGGAATGTTTAGCACAAGCAACATGTAAACACACACCGGCAAAATGGTGGTCCGGCCTCCGAGTCTCTGTGATCATTAGAAAAAGTTAATAAACCATTTCAAAGCGCTCCGTTCCTCACGACTTCACCTCAGACGCGTGCTCTCACAAGCGTTTCGTAACACACTGCAGAAGGAGCCCAAATCCGGCCCTCTGTCTGTCGGCTGAAATGCATTCTTTCAGCTTTTGGAGTTCTGATCTGCGCACTGATTACCAGGCGGAGATTAAACACTGAAATAATTCAGACATACATGCAAAAGCAGCTCACATACAATCTCTGACGGGTAAATTGTTTATTAAGAAAAGCCACTGTGAAAATGAAAAAAAAAAACCCTAACATAATTACTTCAGCATAATACCAATTATTTTGGCATAACATTCTTATCTTAATTACCTCAAAAGACCAACTTCAATTAGGACGTACTGTAGAAACAGCGTTGAGCAAGCATTCGGTCCACAGTCCCCTATGGAGTAACCATCAGTCTCATTTCTGCCATCTTTTTTCTCCATTTTCAAAGGCGTTATTAAGATATCACAAACAATTTTTGCAAATGGTCCATTTGTGTTGAGAGGAACACACCGCGTCTATAAAATCAATACTGAGAAAATAATTATTTGTTCTTCTGGACAGATAGGCAACATGAAGTGAGTACTGTTTTGGCACATTGGGCAAAAATGAATCAGTAGTGATTACTAGCATAATGACAGACTACATTTTTGAATATAACAGAATGGTGCTCTTAACATACACATATATTTTGCTTGTTTTTTAATTAATCTGTGCAAGATATTCTAATATATAATAAGATACACAGTACATAATGACTATAATTCCCAATATAGTGACTGCCTTTGGAACGATTTATACTTGAAGAAACCCATCCTTTTGTAAATTCCTAATCTTGGTGTAATCTTCCATGTTATTAGAATTATGTCTATTATGACCCTTATAGCGCAAACCTGCCACATATGCGTCTGAGACTAGAGGTGCTAGAAAACCCAGTGTCAATGAGCAACTACCTTAAACAAAAAGTGTGTGAGGGAAACTGCCACGTGATGGTCGGGCGGCAGGGTGACCTTCAGGGCCCTGTTAACCTGACACAGAGGATGTGTAATTTGGGGATAAATAATAATAATAATAATAATTTGGGGAGCTCTTTGAGAGGTCTGGCCACAGTGGTAAATGTTCCGCTTCCAGCGTATCCTATTTTGTAAAGAAGCAGAAGTGTTCTAGGCCTCGCGCAACCGCCGCACAGCCATGATATTAACACCGCTACCACATGATAAAGACGCCGCGCTCCACCTCCAGGACTCACTGCCCTCCCTCTCACCACAGCTGGTCGAATGTTAACATGTGGCTTGCGTCTCAGGACTGCTGTTGTTTGCTTGCGTTTAGTCTTCGAGCAGCAGGACGGGTGCCTTTTGTCTGCGCATACATGGGCCTCAAACGGAAACAGCAGCCTTTGTTTGTGCGTACCTGGCCCTCCGAGTGTAAGACAGTGGCTTCTGTTTGCGTATATTTGGGCTCCAAGTCAGAGCCTCGAGCAGGAGCTGCACGGGACCTCACAGGTGAACCACAACAGTCGACGGCTCAGTCACGCTTACCTGATAGTCACCAAGGCAGGGCTGCGGTCAAAAAGCTAAGCCGAAAAACGGGTGGGCGGGTATGGGGGGGGGTTGTGGGGTTGACTAGAAAACACTTGACGCATGGACCGAGGACAGGAAATGACAGAGAAATCCCCAGACTCCACTCTGATTGGCTGGTGAGTCTGCTTTGTTTGAAACATTGAGGGTATCAGTGACACAACCTGGAAAAATGTCAATAATGCAAAAAGAAAATGTCTTCCTTGTTTTCCGTTTGAGTTCGTATTAGACATAAGAAATCATGGGGGAAAGTCACCTAGGAAAATAGGAATATTTCCTGGAAAGTAACCTCTGCTTGCCATGTCTTACTGTAATTATCATCAAGAAGCGTTATGTATCTTTTTGCACAGAAAATAATGAGCGTCTGATTATTTTTATATCATTTTAATTGGACTTGATCCATGTTAGAAGGCGTAAAATGAATCTGCCTGGTCAATAATTGGAAAACAATGAGCCCCTCCCTTCACAGTTATTCTCAGATCTTAGCAGGTAAATGTCTTTAAGATGTCTTAAAATGACATCATGTTGCAATGGAAGCATTCACACTTTAAAAAAAATCCATGCATCTACCAAATTTCTGCCACTGAGAGTTAACCAATCAGCTTTGATGCAATATCCCAGTTGAAGTTAGACAGAGAATTTTGGCTGCTTTGGTCAGGAGGTGCTTTGGGTAATGTGTGTGGGGGAATAGGAGCCCTCGGATAAGAGCCAGTGGAAGTCTTCAAAAGCTAAACGGGGTCGTCGAGTGGGGTGTGTTGGGGGGCGAGGGGGAGGGATGAAAGCCAGGCCAGGCTGTAAGGTAATGGCCACATGAGGGGGTGTTAAAGCCTCTGAACCGTGTCTAAGTGAACAGGTTGTGTTTACTGCCAGGAAGGAAGCTGTCAGCTCTGTTTGCTCGCCAAGGACTAACGACACCGGCTCTGACGGACAGACCCTGACGGTCCAAGTCGTGGAGAAGGGGCACGGCGTGGGGGTGGGGGGGCAGCGAGAGGTCGTCGACAGGAGATGTGAGGACCATTGGCGAGAAATGAGTGTGTTGGCTCCACAGGTGTGGAGAGAACCTGGCCGAAATTCAAGGGAAGACAGAGAAAGAGAGAGAGAGAGACATTTTCCCCCTCTGCGGGACTGAAGGAGATTGATTGACAGGTTTTTCTGAGGGGTCAGATTTCTCTCTCATAAGAAATCCCTTTGGCACTTTGGTAAGGGGTGACTGCATTCCTGGCCAGGTCACGAACTGCCCACCTTAGTCCAACCCCTCCTTCCCCCATCCCTCTAACCTCCAGTTGAAAAGACCTAATGGATTTTAGGGATTCACGGCGGCAAGCAGGGAAACTCAGGAATTCCTCATTGGAAGCACATGTACCCTGCACAAATTCATCCAGAAAATCCAAATGTCATGTAGGCATTACTGGTTGTACTTTAAAATTCCCCTGTATTCCCCTGTAGTCAGGGTGTCTGTTAAATAAATGTAAATAAATAAATCATTAGATAATAAGTGTAATTTGGCATTAACAGTGACAGCCAGTAATAAATATATTACCCATCTCCCCCTGCTTAATGGAGCTGTTCAAAGGAGTTGTGATGTGTAAGGGGAGTCTGTAGGTACCATTCCCTTGGTGGAAAGGGAGATGTTTTCACCTTCACAGACTGCAACAGTCTGCAATAGTCAGACTGTAATAATCCATTGCAGTGTCTGCCTCTGGCAACAGGACACATTTTTTTCATTGTTTGGAGAGCACTGTGGCATCACCAGCTGGGTGTGACCCTGCAGAGTATAGTTTAGGGTCTCTGTGTGCAGAAACGAGATGGAGCAGAGGCCATGGACAGGTACACGGTGAACCCTATCCGACCAGTTATCAGGGTCTCTCAAAAAACCCCTTCAGAGCTTTAGCTCTGCAACACCACACAGAGCCACTGGGATCATCAGAGAGGAGGGGAGGCCTTCTCCAGTCCTCCCCTTCAGACCACAGCGACAGTCAAGCCTTGGTCACTAGCTAAAGCGGGTCACAGGAAGCAGCCATGGAGACCCAACATGGATTTCAGTATGCTGATATAGCACAGTTCCGACCACCCCACCCCTTAACTCAGCGGTCCCAGCGACACTACAGGATGTTACAGTGGCGACAAAAACTCTAGCCTGCGAGGATGGAGCCCCCATCCCGTCCCTTCAGAAGACCAAATATAATCAGAGGAGAGCCCGATACTTCCTGCCTCCGTAATTACACCGCTAATTAAAACTTAATTGCTGGCCTCTCCGACCAAGATTTAAATGACTTCTGGGATACGGAATGGGGTATAATCCAGCAGAAATGTTTATATGGACAGTAAATTGGTTTATGCGTATCAGATTCCCGCGTTTTAGCGAGAGCTTTAGAGGAGGGATCCCACGAGCGGAGCTCTTTAATGTGAAGTGGGCCTGAGTTACAAAACCGAGGCCTCGCGTTTGCACTGAAGGGTTTTGATTTTTTTATCTTCCTGGTTGCTGGATTTGCATTTTTGCTGGGATAGCAGGAGGGGGCGGTGCACGGTCGTGCTGCAGCGCTGAGAGCACTCGAAAAGGAGAGGGCGCCGAGCCGTTGCTGCGGCGACAGCGGATGTCCCCTGCCAAATTGAACGAGGAAATGCCCGAGCAATCTTGGTGGATTTTAATTTCTGCCATTATTGAATTTCGCATTCTGGTAATGGACGGTGTCCTGAACTCATCAGGATGTTGACAGGTTGTCCTGTCATCTTCAGCTTGTTCGGTGGGGGGGGGCTGGCTTCATGGCTTTGGGGAGGAATGTTAACCTCATTGCCAACAAGGAAGTGATCCAATTGAAGAACATGCTTTCTAGCTGTCTCCTGCACTCCCCGGTTCCCTAAACCTTTCACAGTCTCGCACTTTCTCCCTCTCTCCCTTCTCTCTCACACTCTTCAATGCGTTTCCGATAAACAGATACAAAGAGTGGAGCCATTTATAGAGATGGTTTTAGAGGCAGGAGTGATTACAGAGACATGACAGGTGACATCCATAACAGGATTAAAGCGCGGGCATTAAAGGAGGCCGATAATCCGGGCTTTGTTGCAGAGCCGATAAACAGCGGCAGTCTGCTCGTCTGCTTTCTCTTTAAAAAAGTGAGTATGAGACGCACAAAGAACTTCCCAGCGCTTCACGTGCCACCTCAGCGCGAGGGATGGGAGTGTCAGCACTACCTGCCGGAGGAGTGAGGTAAACACCGGGGTGAATTTCAGAAAGCCCACCTGTGGATCCCGGGAAAGGGTGGGAGCTGTTGGTGTCTCCTCTCCCGTTCTCTCCAGGAGCCCTGGGGTTGTTTACCATGGGATCAGAGAGCACCCGGAGACCCGGAGGGAGAGGATGCACAAATGCACCCGCATATGTGTGCATGCAAGTACTCACACGGACACACACAAACATACACATGTATATGCACTCATACACACACAAATACGCCCACAACAAGCAGACACAGGTAGTCACAGATAGACATCACCAGCACACTGTAGTGGAAATACTGCTATCCAGACACCCATACACACACACAAACACATGCACACACAAACACACACACACAGATACACGAGGAAGAGCAGTGATGGAGTTACTGGTACACACATTCACACACACAGTCACAGCACACAAACAGACAGAGATAGTCTTGAACCTCAGAAGCACATAGCACTGAAAATACCCACACACACAGACACACACACCCACACATACACACACACACACACACACACACACAGACACGCACACACACACACACACACACACACACCCACACATACACACACACACACACACATACATACACACACACACACACACACACACACACACACCTTTGCAGCTTGCAGGCCTCCTGAGCCTATGACAGTTTGTGGTCTAATAGATGACAATCACAGGGCACCGCGTACTGGGAGGCTGCGGGAGTCAGCCTGCCTGTAGAATACACCTGCGTTGCAGAGAGACAGGAAGCGCAGCTAACTGAAACTCATTTCTCATGCAGATCAATGAATGAGGCAGCGCCACGCACCGACAGAGGTGGCCCTGAAACCGGCCTTCCCTCTCTCTTACCGCCACTGACGCTAATCGGCGCCGCTTTTTCACATGCACCCTGACGCATGCTCAGTTTCATGCCGGTCTTCAAAAAAGAAGCGAAAAAGGATGACAACACTCATTTCTGCTGTTCCTCTGTGGGTGCGTGGGTCTTTAGGCCCCTGCGTCTGGGAGCTTGTCTCCACCAACCACGTTCACCTTTGCTTGGACTGTGGGAACGCTAAAAAGGTCACTTACGCTAACAGCCAGCTGTAAGCTAGGTGGGGTCAAAGCAGGCAACTCCAGCTACAGCTAGTACTCAGTGTGCCCATGGTGAGGTCACACTATATTTCACAGAAGTAGAATCAATGAAGGAGGACTTGGGCTGGCAGAGCAGCAAGTTAATTGTGTCACCTCATGTGAATTATTTTTAAGGCAAACACTGAACACATCCAGTCAGACAGAGACGCTGCATTTTTGTTCTTTCACATCAGAATACTTTGTGTGTTCTGCTTCCTATCTACGAGAAAATGAAAATAGTGAAAATAGTGAAAACAGGAAAACTCCATCAAAATGGTATCATTGAACATTACAGACCAGAGCTGCAGAAGTATATTTAACTCAGGTTGGACCATTTTACCTATCCAGCTTGCATCTGCAGGTGCTAGTCAGTGACAAAGAGCTAGATTTTAGATAGCTAGCCAGCTGTTCCACTGGTTGCTTGTATACCACTGTGAGCCTGCTAGTTACTTAGCAGGCTATTCCACTTGTATACCACCATCAGACTGCTAGCTAGCTAGCAAGTTGTTCACTTGTCTACCACCATGAAACTGCTAGACAGCTAGTCTTTCCACTGCTTTCCACTTATTTACCCAGAGAGGAGCAGGGTGGCAAAAGAGAGGATCCCTGATGCCATTCCATAGCTAACTGAACCTCAAGATAATGAACAGAAACAGAGTTTACTTCTGACATGGACCTGTGTCCACTGGGTCAACATGGCTGATGGAATCCAGCCAAATGGGCCTTCCTGTCGGCAGCCGCGAGGACATGTTTCAGTCCAAGCTTGTGGGCGTTCATCTGCATGTACGCATGCTTTGTTCACGCAGATGGGTCCCAGCCATAACTACATGCTGACTACTGTGCATCTGCAAGAAAGACGCTCCTTCAGTCCTCTTCACTGTGAAATTAACTGCAAGAGTTCTTTTCTTCTCTCTCTCTGAAGGCACTCAGCTCTCTCTCCCTGTCCAGGACTAAGACTCTGCCTAAGACTGCAAAGAAAATCCTGCAGGCGCTGCAGGCAACAGGCCAAAGGTTAGAGGCAGCGGGTGTCGCTTCATTCTGAAACTCCAGAAACAACACCGGACGACCGGAGGAGTCCTCATAGAGGAAATGAATCAGCTTCGGCTTTGATCAGCACATCACTGTTTAAGAAATGACTGGATTGTTTGCCACATTCAGCTTTACCTCCCTATGAGAGGGATTCGGGTAACCCCCCCGGTGACTGGACTAACCTGACACCTTCAGTTTCTCTCCCTGCAGCTGAACTACTGTATATGATAAATTCAGCGAACCCTACAGTGTCTGGACTACATGACAAATTTCCTTAACCTGCCAGTGGGTAGACTATATCACTGTAATACCTCTTAACTATATGACACATCCAGTTGACCTCAGGGTCAACATTGCTGAATTTGCGAAAAAAAAAAAAATTGCCACTTCAGTCAACACCATCCGATTCCTGGTAACCGTTCCTGTCACAGCAGAGTGTGATATGAAAAAAAAAATAGTTTGTCATCCTGCTTGAAAGGGCATTTTCTCTGATTGTGATATTGCCCAACAACAACAACAACCTCAACCTTAACACTTTCACAGGAAACTGAGGCAGCACAGTGTTATGCAAACCATGCATGTCCATCGACAAAAACCAATGTCACAGTTCTTATGCCTTGCTACAAAGTCCAAGGAAAAAGTGAAAAAAATCCTTAAACAATATTGTACTTTTACATCAAGCCCTGTGCTCTACCTGGAAAATTAGACATCCACCCTCAGATCATTCTACTTGCATTGCTTTAGGAAGTCTGGACATGACTCCATTAGCTCCTCTGTGAGGTGCCTCGGTATATGTTGAATTGTCCAATGGCACTGGTATCATAACCCATAATTCTCATAGCATAGTCACTGATACACACCCTACCACAATGTAAATGTCAACGGAGAGTCTCATGAAGCAGTCAGTGGCCTGTGGGTTGGTCTGTGAGCCCGCTGTTGGATTCTGACCCTGAGTAGGGGGTGAAAAGTGCGGGGAATCAGCAAGCCACTCATGAGAAACTGCACCAAGCTGGGCATTAAGGCAAAAGGGGAAAAATTACAGCAACAGCGTAGGAAAAGTAGAAGAGTAAAACAGAATGTAACCAATTTTTTTGATTGCCCATTGGTGTGGAAGGCATGTGACTTTTCTTCCTTTTCTTCCTGTCACCAGTATATATATATTATATTCTTTCACACGAGAGAGACCAGCAAAGAGACCAAACCTAGCCTTGGACTGTGGGAGAAGAAATCGCAGAAACCTTCCGAGTCGATCCTGACATTAAACGCGTACCTTTTTGATTTCAGACACATTTTTTACCCCCCCTTACACAAGATGATGAAAAGGGTCGCTGTAATGGTTGTTTTGGAAATATGCATGGTCGGCTCTTTATCTTCCATTTTTACGCTCTCTTCTAATCAGACCGCTTGTTACGAGATGATGAATAGGTTTCTCTGTCACCTCGACGCATACGCCAATCTAGTCCCTGCGCTGTCACACATCAGTGGCAGTATTCTTTGAAATTCCATCTGCAAAAGCGCTCTGAGGAAGATTTTATTTCAACGCTTTAACAATGTTATTACTGCCTGTGCCTTCATCATTTCCCCTAATATTTTAATTAATATTCACCCTCAAGGTTCAGAGGAAAAAAACACACAGTATAACACAGAATCACATTGTCCTCAACTAGTCTAACCTATTATTGCCAAAACCTTAGATACGGCAGCTTCAAGTATAAAGGCAAGCAACTATAAACTTTGTTGCGGGTGCACTGCCGTGTCCAAACAGCAAACTTGGAGATTGTTGGATTTTTAAAAGATGTGTCCGCCGCTCCTCTGTGTCCCACGAGAAGGAGGGAAATAAACAGAAATATATTTTTTTAAAAAAAGGCTGGACAAATAAACAGCAAGAGTGACTGAGGAAGGATTCCTCTAATAATCCGCCCAAACGAAATGATCCCCTAATCCCATTTATTATCGGCCGCAGATACTCTGTCTGCGGGAGAGAGGAGACATCCTCAAAATCACACACACAATTCCAGAGTATTTATAACTCCAATGTGCTCTGCGGAGATATTCACTGAGTCTCACTGAGCGTGCTCGGTAATGAGGATGGAAACTTCGGAGAGACCCAGATAGAGGTCTTTCAGAAATGGGCTGCCGGCGCTGAATGACCAACGGGCCAGTGAAGGGGACATTAGCGTCGCTAAAACCTCCCTAATCTGATAGAGCCGCTCTTCCCTTTTTTTATGCATTTTCATATTGAGACATTACAGCACGTGGCTCCTGAGTGGCTCGATTTCAAACTTTGGGTGAACTTCGGGGGAAGATTTCAGAAAGCACGTTCAAGGAACTCCTCTGGAAGAAGAAAACAGGAATGTTTGGAATTAGCAGAACTGATTCCTGCTTGTAAAATGGATTATTTTTTCATCCATTTCACGCTTGCTTTCTGTGTTTACGGAAGGCTGCTTTCACATGCGTACATACACACATGCTGATAGCTGCAGCGATGTCTTTTAGGTACCGTGCATGCAGAATTGTAACGGCTAGTTCAGGCCATATGTTGCTAAATTTTCCCACCTCATCGTCACAGGGGGTGGGTGAGGGGTCAAACGTAGAGCCACTGCAAGGTGATGAAAGTGGGAGAGTCTTCCTCTCCCTGATTCTGTAAAGATAGTCTGTTGGCTTTCGCCCTCGTCCGGGGACGCTTCACTGCGGTTTAGCAGCGTGATGGCGAACGGCCTTACTGCTCTCACCTCCCTAGTGTCGCAACTCCTCAAGGTCGCAAAGCACTCATCCGCTCATTTGCTTTGGCCTTTTATGGTGGAGGACAGTGTTTCCCAAACCTCTCCTGGAGGACCCCTTGTCCTGCATGTTTTAGATGCTCCAACACAGCTGATTTAAATGATCACTTTGTTATTAAGCAGCTTCAGGAGTTCATAACGACTTGATCATTTGCACTTATTCGATTCAATTATTCGATTCCTCTTTGCTTATCCAGAGCAATTTCCAAGAAGGGCATTCAATCGGGTTAGGCGTTTGGCTGTACAGATATCAAATCATTAGGGCCACCCTTGAAATGCAGTGGCATTCTGCGGAAACACTGTCACAGTGAGTGGCAATGAATGGTAACCGCTGTCACAGAGTGTACAATCTTAAATTAGTAGCGGAAATACACACCCTAACTGACGCAGCCCGAACATACCAAACTCTAAGTGTTCGAAAAAAAAATGTGGTAACTGGGCCTGTGGATACCCGGGTAAGGAGTTAGAAGATGGATACATTCTCAGGTGGTACCTACCAAAACCTCAGTCACTGAATCAAAACAGGAATACATTGGGAGAAAAAATTAGATTGAAGAACTTTCAGTAACGTGTGGGGGGCAGTCCCAGGGGTTACCACAGCAAAGTATGGGACACAGGAAGAGTTGCAATACCGCGAGTAGTCAGTCAGTAGTACTTTGCAGATTCGAGATGTGAGTGTGTGTGTGTGTGTGTGTGTGTGTGTGCGTGCATGCAGGTGTGTGGATATGTGCGTGTTCATGTGTTCATATGTATTTGTATGCATTTACACAAGAGCATTGAGGAAGAGCCCACTCTTGCCAAAGCCCTTTCATTCCGTTCCATGAAATGAAACCAACAGAAAAAAAAAAAAACTTTTTCCACTACCTGGACAAACCGGTTAACCTGTGGAAACCACAGAGTAGGAGGAGGAGTTTCCTCTTCCACAAACCAACAACCACCATGTGCAGGCCTTTGAGAGTCACCCTTACAGCTTTATTTCATCAGGCAGAGGTAATTTCTGCTTACTAACTGGATGATCTTTTCATTGCACAAGATGGTCAGTTTTAACTGAACCAGTTCAAATGGGGAGAGATTAAGAGAGAGACATAGAGAGACAGGAAGAGAGAGAGAAAGAGAGACATAGACAGAGAGAGACAGAGACAGAGATAGAGAAAGAGAGAGAGAGAGAGAGACAGAGAGAGACATACAGAGATAGAGAGACATACAGAGATGGAGAGAGAGAGCAAGCAATGGGAGGGATGGGAATCCTGGCAAGCTGGGGATTCTGGGTCCAAATTCCTGTGCACACGGGTAATGGCGTGGGAGGGAGATGCCAACAGAGGCCTCTCCCTGCCGGTGGCTCCCCATCACTTCCTCATCACCGCGGGGGCTGTCGTCAGGGAGCATTTTTGGTGGAGGACGTGGCCAATGGCAGACAGATGCGGGAAGAGACCTGCACGGAAGGCCCCACCCACTGTGGTTCATGGAGCCTCCCCTGCCAGCTCCTCCATGCCACTGGTCTCAGAAATGGGCATAATGACAACAGGTCATTAAGCAAGCCAGTATTTCTGGTGGATTATTTTTCTGCATTGTCAGGGGCTAAGCAAGTGTATGGTATAGCACAACAGTGACATGTCCTCATCTGTTTGTGATATTCCTCGTTTCTTTCAAAGAACAGGCCCTCCCCCCGAAAAGAGTATGTGTCAAACTTTGTGAAACTTGTTTCCTTATATTGTAGCAGGAACCCTTATCCACACAGAACTGCAGCATTCTTTACAGACACTCCTGTGACGTTTGGAGTGCCAGCGTGACATTTCGACAGCAGCCAGTCTTCCCTTAGTTCCTTGGCAAGTCTAGGGACAGGAACCCCCATCCGTCTCCAGTCACACAGCCTGAAGGTTTGGCGCAGCCATGTCGTACCCAAACACTGTGCCTCAAACCGCGACAGCAAAGAAACCCAGACTCTTCCTTTAACCTTTGGGGCTTACTCCTGTTTGACAGTAAGAATGAGAACATTACATTACATTATTGGGATTTAGCAGATGCTCTTATCCAGAGCAACTTACATCAGTTACAGTTTTTTACAATGTTATCCATTTATATGGCTGGATATTTACTAAGGCAATTGTGCGTTAAGTACCTTGCACAAAGTTATAGCAGTGCCTCCTGTGGCGAATCGATCCGGCAACCTTATGGTCACAAGTCCTGTTCCTTAACCAGTGTGCTACGCTGCCGCCCCGAACAACGTCTGTCACAGCTTCATCACACCCATTGATGCCCACTGCAGCCCCATCCACCGATCAACAGGATCTACATGGACATATACAGGAGGCCCTTGCAATTTATGTGATTTACTGTATTGCGTACTCACACCAGGCCACACTCCCTGCTCCCAGTCCACAGAGCTCAATGCCAATGCATTTTTCAGACATTTGTAGCATTACTACATACATACAAATACCTAATTGCTTAATGTATGCTAGTACATTGTTTTTACATTGAAACAGTGGCTGTTTTGTTTCAGAAGCAAATCCCCTTTAGAGCACTATAGTATTGGTGCAGCCAGGGTTGCCCCCACAGCTCTGAAATCCCACGAGTCTCATCTTGAGTGTTGTCTCAAAACTCACCCTTTCAGGTTATCCTTTGAATTATCACAGTATTCCATTCCAATTCCTACTTTGTACTGCCTGCCTCTTCCTGTCTCAAATTATACTATAACATTATATTACCATGTATTATCAGCAGACGCTCTTATCCATAGCGACTTACATAGGTTATAATTTCATCCGTTTATACAGCTGGATATTTTTTCAAGGCAATTTTGGGATAAATACGTTGCTTCACAGCCTTCATTTTTTATGACCACTGCTCAGCACAACTCCTTACCATTGCCCGATTAATCTACATATGTCTCCTTTTTGGTAGTAACACAGTAGGATCTTTGGATGTTACAAAGCACTTCATTACAGAAAAGTATCTCCCAAGTGTCTCCCAATAATGACAAGGGGCTCCTGTAACGTTAACTATAAACTACACATCCATGTTACTAACAGGTCCCCCACAGTGAGCCTGTTTGTAGTTTGCAGTACTACACTGTGAGATATTTACTGTCAGATCACCCTGACTGACACTGTGGCAGGGCAGAGGTGATTTTTTAATGTGGTTTTATAGATACACAAAGAGATCGCATTTGGGGGGGGGGGGGGGGTTGGGGCACTGAGGAAGAGAACGCCTTTAATCTTATATCAGCAAAACACACCCAAAAATGCGGTCAGAAGATCAGAGGAGATAAAGCCTTGTGAGGGTCACGTCAAAGTCTCTTCCAATCCGTCTAATTTGACATCATTGCGTCAACACGCTGTTTCACTCGCCTTGGCATCTGCGGAGGAGAGCGATCAGCCTGGTGCTCAAGAGAAGCCGCGATGCTAGCCATGTGCACTTCAGCAGTGCACACATGCACATACACCCACCCACACACACACACAGACAGACACACGCATAGAGTACTGTAGCCATAAACTCACTGGCTGACAATAATGCAAATATATGCATGCACACACAATACTACAACTTCATAGATACACAAAGCAAGCACAGACATGAACACACACAAACACATAAACACACACACACATACAGACCTGTGCTCATATATCAACTTGGAGACAAACGTATGCACGTAACAGAACTCAAAACTCTACAAAACATCGCTGTTTCTATTTAGGGAAGCCTGCAGGAAGTAAAATGTGAGGCACAAACAGCAGGAAACAAGAGAGAGAGAAAAATAGCACCATATGTCACCTGAGAAGATATTACCCATAATCCCTCAGGCCTCAGTCTCTCACGGACAAACTCCTTGGACTTGTGGGAGCAGTGGGACTCCCCTGATGGTGGCACTGGCTGGAAAGGACCCTCGGCCGCCCTTCGAAACCCGCGTCCTGGAGCCTCTGAGCACTTCAGCCATGAAATAGAATCCTTTCTAATCTCTTATCAGTGGTAGGTCTGCCTGAAACACATGGATGCTGCCCCAAAGCCTAGTAAATGAAATGTCAGCCACTGGGGGGGACCTCCATATTAAAAAGATCAATATTTCCTCTCTAGGGACGAAAAAAATAATCTTAAATAAATGTTGGTGTATTTCTGATGTGCCAGAGAGGCACACAGGCACAGGGCATAATTGCAGTTAGAGTGATGGAGAACCTGTGGGTCGTGGGTTCAAATCCCAGCTGAGACACCGCTGTTTTAACCTCGGCCATGGCTTTTGGCCTCATTTGTTCCCAAAAGCACAGCTGTGCAAATGGCTAACCAAATGTAAAAGATGTTATGGGTGCTTCTGGTGAGGGGACTGAGTAAAAAGAAGAGAAGTATTCATGCATACATTCAAACTGCCTCCTACAACTGAGGATCGCTGCATCTTGGCCTACTTTGCACCAAGTCTGCAACCCTGCTTAAAACATATACGTAACCTGTGCGTGCCTATGCGTGCTTGTATGTGCGTGCGCATGTGTGCGTACATGCCTGTGTGCATGTATGTGTGCCTGTATGCGTGTGTCTGCGTGAGCATGCCCGCTTTTCCACACACGGACTCACACGTCCCAGAAGTCCCCATCCCAAAAAAACAGCCATGAATCGAAGGCTCTTTGCCGTTTCCCGCTGTGAGCACGAGGTTTAGATCCCCTGCGACACAAGGAAAAAAAGAGTCAGCACACCAGTGGCGTTCCGTCAGTACCGCTACGCCGCAGCTTCCTGTGAGGCACCCACCTCCCCCTCCCCGTGGGGTCTGCGCACATTGCCTCTCTGAAGTGGCGCACCAGCGCGGCTACCGTGTTACTCGGGGAGACGGCCGTCTCCGCGTTCCGTCCTCAAGGAACCCTGCCGGCGTGATGACAAAATACCGACGCGTACCGTGCAGCTTCACTTACACTGAACCCAGAGGGAAATGTAGGCAGGCACAACGAGGCCAAGCCCATGTGGCAAAGCCTTCTACATCTTACCCTAACTGGTGGGATGACAAAAAACAGGGATGAATCACGCTACGCTACTGTGCGGTTGCAAATGTGGCTTTCTTTCTGAGAATGTTCAGCATGCCTGAAAGTTGTGCATTTCATGACCAATAAAAAAAACAGAGAGAGACAGAGAGAGAGAGACACCTCAGCCTCAGATAATTTCAGGTGGAGGCAACCAATTTTCAAAGAGCCATTTTCTTCTTTCTGATCTTTTTTTAAAGCGGTGCCGCTGCTATAAATAGGTGTGGTTAGCAGGCTGATACTCTCACTGTGCGCCTCACTTTTCCCACGCGCGTGCGACGACCCGGCCCACGCCGAGCTCACGTGAAAATGTTCCACGGCGGGTCCCGTGTGCAGGCCGGCGCTTTCACCCCAACAGCTGCCATGTTGCGGTAACCAGGAGCCCTCCGGGTCACCTGAGCGTGAGCAGCTAAGCCCACCGGTTTCCAAACATGTGGCAGCAGACACGTCAGTGGAATCTTTTGATATGGAATGAGATCCAGAGCAGAACGTGGATCAGGATCTGGAGGAGGAACAGGGTCCACATTGGGATGAGAAGCAGCATTTGAATCCTGTTCCTCCTCCGGATCTGTCTTCTGTTACCCACAGTGATTCAAAGCAGGATGAGTAACAGAGCAGTGATCGAGAGGAGGAAAAAGATCTAGATTGCAAGGATTAACAGGATTCAGATCAGAATAAGGAGCAGAGTCTGGATCCCAAGGAGGAACAGGATTCAAATCGGAAGCAACAGGATTTGTGCTGCAGGATTTTGATCAGGAGGAACTAGAAACGGATCAAGATTAGGAACCTGCACCTTAAGCACAATATGGGGGAAAGGGGCTGTGTGGAGTCACACAAAGGGGAGGTTGCACAGGGACCCGCAGAAACTCAAGGGCTCTTTTTGATCGAGGGATGCGCAGCTCCACCTCTCTGTTATTCAAACTTGACCCCCCCCAACCCCTATACCCCTCAAGTGAAGGGAAGGCCCTCATCAACGAAGACAGCTCCTGTTCTTGCACCTCTGCTCACTTCATTCACCTGCCCAGCCCCCCCCCCCCCCCCCCCGCCCCAGTCAGCTAATGACACGTGCCCTTCTCTGAGCCCCCGCATTCAGCATTCAGGGCCCCGCAGAGCATTTCAGACGCTGCCGCTTTCAGTCTCCTCCAGCAGCTCCCCACAGGCTGAGGGGCCACACTCTGCCTCACCAGCGCAGAGGAGACACACAGCCAGTCGGCAGCACACAGGGCGTCCCAGCCCGCAAAGGAGAGTCTCTGTATGCTGTTGCACAACAGCACAGCACAGCACAGCAGCACAAAGGGGCGGGGGCAGCGCAGCTGCACCATAACGCAATGACCAGCGGGAGAGCGCAACTCTACACAGCGCAGCGCAACGTTCCGGCAACCGGAGCGGAACGCCACTCAAGAGCGGAACACCTCGGCCCTCCCAGGCGCCGCGCGGCACTCGGAAGAAAAGGTGGCGCTCCCCAGGGTGGCCCGTTTGGGCAAGCGCTTCATCTTTTGCGAAGTTCCTCAATCTCGTTTCGAATGGCTTCAACCGCTTCAAAAACTTCCTGAAGAGAGCGTGCCACTGGCCACAGAAAGCCCTCATTCAACGTGACCGCACGCGCAAGACGCAACAGGTCAGCGAGATGGCGCAATACAGAAAAATTAAAAAAAAAACACAGTGGTACAAACTCCACCCGACTGCAGGCCGGGAGAGACACAGAGTCCACAGGGCAGCAGTACAGGTTTAGTCACTCGCAGTGCAGGAAATGCATCACCCGGGCACCACAGAGGGGCCCAGAGCTAGCAGTATTATTTGTACACGGCACCGCTGTGCATGCGTAGCAGTGAGGTGCCATGGACACGAACACGTTTACAAACAAACACAGCCATGCCTCAGTGCTGAGAGCAGGTACAGGAGGGGAGCCTGTCTCTCTCTCTTTCCTTTCCTGCTGCTCTGTCTACATCCCCCGCTGTCTCTCTCTCCTTCTGTCTCTTGTGTACGGTTACCACCATATTTATTCATGCTCAATTCAGGAAAAACCACAAGGCAACAGAACAAGAAGGAACGAAAAGACCGCAGAATGTTTTGCTCAGACAACTTCAAAACTTTTAATACAAATGGCTCAGAAGAGCAGTGTCAGACGTAAAATTGAGGAAGAGCAGGCCTTTCAAAAATCATGCCCCTCACATCCATTCGCACCCCCTGTCTCCCGATGAATTAAATTCTACAGAAGCAATCCTCTGTGTTGCACAAACTTTGGTAGAAAGGGGGATACTGGGGGCACAGGACAGCATGAGAGAGGGAGGAGTGTTAACCTGTAGCAGAATGGTCTAGACCGGGGTCTGTGGGTGTCAGCTATGACAGCTTCTCGCCAAAGCCTTCCACTTCCATCACTGGCGTGACACTGCAATGCATGACAGGGCCCTGCTTTATTTGATCACTCATCAAGCCACCCTTAAAACAGTTTGAACTGAATAATTGCGGTACAGAGTCACAAATGAACTGAGGACCTAGGTGCGTCTTCAAAAGAGGTGTTGGTGAGATGTATTAAAAGGACTGGCTGACCTCTGTGGTAAAGGCAAGGAAGTTAGCATGGTAAACAGAGGCCTCCCATTGGTGGAAAAGCCTGTCTGTAAAATCCGAGGGTACGCCCCCTCACTGTCTCTGGAGCAGGAGCACAGTTCTGACACCTTGACGTGGGCTGTATCTCTGTGTGTGCTTTGTAAGGTTTCCTACTAAACATTTGCTGATGCATTACTATGCAATCTGTTTCATATCAACATGACATAATCACCTTTTTTAATGAAGCCGTTAGGAAACAGTACAACAGAAAGCTGATTGGTTGGCATGTGCCCAATAACACTCTGACCTGATGTTAACCAACATGCTTTCATGCACCGTTTTAAAAAAGGCAATATTGCTCAATGGAACCGAGATTCAGTAAATTGTAAATATTTTGTAAAAATTGGTTTTTTTTTTGTTTCTGTTGTGCAATGTTTCCCTCGCTCAAAGTTTAACCCTTTATTCTTCACGTCACACACCACCGCGCAGGGCCAGAAAGTGAAGCGGAATTTCTGTTTGGTTTGTTGACATGAAAAGCTGACTTTGATGCCACCGTGTTTTTGCTTCTGGTCTCTTACGTTAGGTAATGACATCGTTGTCGAAAAAAGCCCCACCTTCAGACTGCGTGCACGCGCGTTTATTTTCACTGACCGTGTGACATTTTCGTAGGGAAAGCGCTCGCGCTTGTGAGCGCGGGGACGGCTGCGCCAGAAGCAGTGGCATCTTGCGCAACGTTCTGCCGTGCCGCTGAGCAGCGGTGAGCCCCTCACTATGGTTATAGCGCCAGCTTGCACCCCGCTTTCAGAGCACTTTGACATGTTTTCCCCAACAAAAAAAAAAAACGTAGCATTATTTCCCTTTAAACAAGAGGTACATCGGCAAAGTGGCAGACATTTCATTGTATGAGTGAGATATGACCTCGTTTGAACTGGCACCGAGCTGCTCACTCGGTTAGCGAGAGAGAACGAGTCAGTGAGGAAGTGGGTTAGTCAGTCAGCCAGAGAAGCTGGCCAGACGCTTGCGTGAAAAAATTATAAAATAGTAATTGCCAAACCAGACAATGGTAAGAATGACATCAAATAACAATCACGTTTGTCACCAAACACTGTCCATTTCAGCAAAATACAGTACATAATAATGATTCATACAAATTATATAAATAAGCAAATAAATAAATCACAGTAAGTAATGTTCAGCAGTTTAGCAAATGAACAAAACAGAGTCTGCCTTTGTTTAAAAAAAAAAACAGTACACTACGCTGAATAAAGTGAATGAAGTCTGTACAAGTAAACAAATAAGTATCTGGAAAATTCAGCTCAACAGTTCAACAAAATGAAAAGTGCATTTTGAGGGCAATTCTTAGTTATTAAGATTAACAAGTAAATAAATGAATCATCCATTTGAGTTTGATATATTTGGTAGCCTTAAAAACTTCAGCCCCCATTGTATGTATATTCATTCATTCATTTCATTCAAAATTCAGCCCAGATTTTAGACAGCAGAGCATTCAAAACCTGAAATCCAGAAATGCTGAATCCAGCCCAACTGAACCCAAATCCTGTAATAGAATTATGGGCCTGAACCTTCCTAAAACCCATGTGTTTTCTCGGGTTCTGTCGGGTTTCCGTCAGGCTGCAGGGCCTTACTCTAGCTGAGCGCTACTTTTGAATCTGAAAACCAAGGGGACTCAGGGGCAGGATCAAATACACATGCTTAAAGGTTGGGAAGTGACTATGGATGTGCTCCTCAATAACACACAGTCATTATGTGTTCCAGATCTGGTAGCAAAACCACGCCAACCTGCTTCCAGAATCGGTTGTATAGCCTGATGATTGTGTGATGATGTTCCATTCTAGAACTGGCGGTGAAATTCCACTTCCTCCCCTAAGATCTCCACTCATTCAGAGTCGTGTCTTCAGTTCTGCACATGGCAGAATCCAAAACCTTCAATGGTGACAGTGCCCCACAGGTGACTGGCCTATATATACTGGCATATATTTTTCCAGGCCACAGCCTGCTGAGCTTTTACCTAGAGGAACAGCTGCCGAAGCCTGCCGTTGGGCTCAGACTGCCCTGCTACCTCCTTCTTCCATAAACCCTCAGCCTTCTACTTTCATAATGCTGCACTGCTCCACGGACATGGCCCTGAAGCCTTCCGGCTCCACAGTCCTGCAGCCCACAGTAATACTACAGCCTTTCAGTGACACACTCCCATAACGTTAACACAATTCCACAAACTTCTGCTAACACAATCCTACAACTACTAGCGCAATCCTACAACCTTTTGCTAACACAGTCTTACTGCTGCTAACACAATCTTACAACCTTCTGCTAACATAATCTTACCACCACTAACACAATCCTGCAACCAATAACACAATCCTACAACCTTATGCTGACACAATCCTACAACCCTCTGCTAACACAATCCCACAGCTATTAACTCAGTCCTGCAGCTACTAACACAACCCTACAACCTTCTACTAATATAATCCTTCAGCACTCCGCTAACACCATGTTTTCACTAACACCACCATGTATATTTCCCGAATCCCACAACCTTCCACTTCCATAATTCTGTGGCTTTCAGATGCTTTAGGAAATTGCAAACGTGTAAATCATCAATTTCAGTTTGTTTCCTCCGAGGCATAACGCACTTTCCAGGCACTCAGAGAGCTCTGCACCTGTTTTTATTTAAAGGAGAGCGGGAATTCCAGGGCCTAACTGCCTTGCACCCTCATGACTCCTCCTCCTCGGCCTTGTGATGAAACTTTCTCTATGGACTCACATTCTTTTTTACTTCTCCCAGGTTCTTTACTTAGCGCAACATGAACTGTAACTTCTCCATTCAAGAATACACATGGCTCTTGAGCATTTTTTTTCAGCTTCCTCAATTCCAGAGGAAGAGTGGATCTGTCATCTGCCATTTCACCAAGTAGCCCACACCAGGGACATGTGGGTGGCAAAGTGACCGTTTCTCGCCTCTTTTCATCCATTTTTTTTGGGAGGTGGGGGGGGGGGATGGGCACAGGCAGACAGCACAGCCTGTCCCGAACTGGCCTCTATGTACAGGCAACCTCCCACAACCTCCCACGGACACGGTGCAGTGCACCATGGGACTACTGATCCATTCCTAATCGGCTAATAAAATTGGTTCTCTTCATTATTTATTAAATAATACATTTTTAATAGTATTCTCATTTTAAAAACTAGATTTTCATAACAATTTATTTTTAAATAAATAAAAATGTAAAATTTAAACAATACATTTTAAATGACATTAAATAATAAATTTTAAATGATATAACAATATAAAATTAAATTTTAAATTGTTATTCAAATGACAAGATACAATCACAAACAGGCAGCTAGGGCTGGTGTAAGATGTTGTTTCTAAACAGGTGTTGGGCAGAATATCCAAGCACCAGTAATGCAGGTGGTTGACTGTGGACAGCGCATAGTGTTGCTGTATATCATTTCACAAAGGCCTTGCTCTTAAGCTCTTCACCATGTGCACTTCAGTTTCAACAGCCCAGAGGATGTGGTGGTAACTGAGCCCTAAAAAAAGGTGTCAGTCTGCCTATCACCAAGGCTATACCCAGTGTCTGCAGTCCTTTTATTTAAGGAAGAGGGGAGATATTGGGGGGTTTAAAAAAAAAAATCTTTTTTATCCCATTTGCATTTGTCTCGGACTATGCTGAAATTTATGTTAGACTTCACAGCCTTCTGGTCTCCAGAGCAACCCAAGCAACATGGTCTTCATTATGAGAAGATGTATGCTGCAACCTCTGAATGGCTTCAACTTCAGCTTCTAAAATGCCTGCGAGCATTTAACAGCTTCCTCAATTCCAGGGTAAGCGCGCTCGGATAAATATAACCGGCAGGCCACTGAATGGCCCCCTCTCGAGCGCACCACATAGCGAGTGACACCTGTTTCCTCCCTCCCAGCTCAACCACTTTCAGTGAACCTGTTCTACAGGACTTCAGGACAAATTTGGACATACCCATTGCCAGTGTGTTGCTTTGTGACAATTTCAATGTTTTCAAAGTACAGCCATCCCCTTCCAGCAGTATATCGTTGCCCTTTCACCAGTAATTTAATTCTGCTCTTGCATCAAGGGTCTTAATTTTAGTGCTGAATTATTTTGGGGGTTGCTGGTTTTGCTTTAGATGCATCACCATGATGAGAAACCTAAGAGTGAGAAAGTGCGGTGGCAGGTTGACTCATGTCTCCCAAAACCCCTCTCAGTCAGCATCTGAACAGACCGATGAGGTCCAATGAGTCTGGGCAGGTTTTACAGCATTTTTAGTGCTCCCTGACTCGGCTCGTGATTCTCATGGTGGTGTACGGTCCGGTTTGGTTCCAGGACACCGAGTACATTCTAGGAGAACCGGTTCCTCCGGCCGGGGGGTTCACGTGTGGTAGGGAGGCAGGAGACGCGGGTGCACAGGATCCTTCCAACAATCCCCCGCCCTCCCCGAGTGGCGCAGCGCACCTCAGACACCTGAGTGTTGCTGACAAAGTCGTCTCTCCGGGCGCCAGAGACAGGCATCCCCGCCGTGTTTGGGGTGCAAACAACCGTTGGGATATGTGAGAAAGTCTCTCCGGGTAACCCCCCCCCCCCCCGCCCCACCCACACACCTTACGGGGCTTTTCTTTTGTTTCTCAGGCAAACGGCAGGTGCTGATTTGACACCTCGCTTGAATGGTCCATGTCATGCTGGCATATAAAAATACATGGGATAACTCCATTGCCTTGTGTATGCACTGCTACTGAAAGCTTGTTCATCCATTGCGTCAGCCCGGCTCACATAGGTTACAATTTTATCCATTTACACAGCTGGATATTCAATGAGATGATTGTGGGTTAAGTACCTTGCCCAAGGGTGGAAAAGCAGTGCCTACTAACCTTTCAGTTACAAGCCCGGCTCCTTACAAGCACTAGCAATACACCACACTGTTGCCCTGCTGGCATGAACCAAGGATGATCTTACTAGGGTGGGAGGTGGCTTTCATGCAGGCCCATTCAAACAGGTTCGAGATTCACCTCTCTGCCTCTCACTTGCACGCTTGTCCAAAAAGCAGCCAGATTCTGCTCCGTGCTCAGAGTGGACTCACTTGTCGAAACCGTATGGGGAACGAATAGCGCTATTTCTGCACCTTCACCCAGACACCCCACCCAGCCATGTCCCATCACGTGGGGAGTCCGGAGCAGGATGAGGAAGTGGCCGGCTGCGCTGCCCAGCCACAGACAGGAAGTACCTCAGCGATGACTACGCCTACTCTTGCAGGCCGTTCTGAGCATTGTTTGGATTGATAATTGCAATAATGACAGTGAAAAAGGAAGGAAGGAAGCCATAACCTCTTAGAGACCTAATCTGAGAGCATTGGAGAAGACAGTTGGGAAATCACTCTATTCTAGGAAAAAAAGAGAAAAAAAACGGAAGGAAAAAAAATCTCCCGCTGAACTGACGGATGTAGCGTTAGGATCAATTATCTAAATATGAGAACACATTAGAGATACTCAACGAGAGTCATTAGCCCTGCAATTATTTCCCATTACATCTCTTTTGGTTTAATCAGATGTAAAATGATGGAGCATGCCAGGATCAAAACATGTGCAATGAACCCTTTTCTCATCCCATTTGATAGCTTGTGACCAGAGAGAGAGCCAGCCCTCACGACATGAGGACACTTTAAGGCCACATAACCGCCCTGCATTTTGATTTCCAGCACACACCTAGCTGACCACAGTGTATGATGTGATTCCTATGTGTCACTGGTGATCAGTATCATCTCTGGTCTCTGCCTATCTGTCTTTCTGTGGGCTGACTGCACAACTTTTAGGCGCACAGCTATGCTGTCTGGTTGGACCAGAGGCTTCAGCAATGCACTAGGAGGAAGTCTAGGTACTTCTGCTCTGGGTCTGTCCCGTACCGAAGGCTAATGGTCAGTTTCGGTTCCTGTTACATCCTTTGGGTACAGGAGACCAGAGGGCCCATGTCAGGGTCAGAGCATGGATTATGAGTGACATCTGGAGAAAACCACTGACCTGCTATCACCAGTGGAGATTAGACCAGCCTAATTACCTGCTAATGAACCTCAGATAAATTGCAGAGGGAACTACAATGTTTTAAATGAGGTGGCATATAATTGTGTGCACTCAAATATATGGCGTGATCAAGAATACAAATAAAAGAAATGGCAGTGCTAAAATAATAATAAAATAATAAATGATGAGTAATAATAATAATGTGAAGATGTTGTTTTCACAACTATGGGCAGGTTTCCTTCCTGTTTTTATATGGCTTGAATGTGTGTGTACAAATGAATTTCAGGGCCCTGTGTGAATCTCTGTGCATCATTTACAAAATCCTGCAATATGAAACAAATCATCAAGTTCCCTTAAAACAGCATAAGCATGATTCTGTGTGCTTGTGTATCTGGTAGGCCATAGGCTTATTGGGTAATTCATTAACTGAGAAACCACATCCACCAACCCATAAAAGGTGGGTTGTAATTGGAGGGGGGGCAAGGAAAGAACCAGGGAGAGATGTTTTCAGGCCAGGGGGGGCGTAAGGGGGCGTCGCCCCCTCAGATGGACTACCCTGCCCCCTCAGTGAAGATTAAGGCCTAATTTGATTTTTTTTTTTTATTTTCATCTTAAAATACTAATACATAATACAGCCCACCATAATTAGCTAAAACCAAAGTCACGTTCTAGCCTACATTTTCAAATCCACACAAATCCACTTGATTGGTTGTCTGGGTGAGTGCGAGCTAACTAACGTAGCATAAACTTGTCGTGTTGCGTTGTGTGCTGTTGTGTCCGAGATGGCAACTTTCCCACTGTATTTCAAGAAGGTAGTTAGCTTAGTTTATCTAGCTTTTAACAAACAAAATGGACATCTGAAAATGGATGAAAAAAAAACGCGATAGAGGACCCTGGGACTGGCATATCAATCCAGCACTGACCAACCAGCCGCTCAAGATAGGAAAGCCAGAAAAAACGACTTTGGGAGAGCAGTCGCTCACCGACAGTCCTTCTCTCAGACAGGGGACTTTGGCTTCAACCAGTGGCGTCGTTAGGTCCGATCATATTTTAAGCTTAGCCCCGAATATTTTCGCCCTGAAAAAGGAGGTGTTTATAGCAAAACAACAGACAGACTGTGTAACAGAGTGGAACTTGGCTTGCAGCGTCCGAAGGTGTGATAATATTTATTTATTATAAAGGTAGATATAACCTCCCCAACCTACCGATGCCGATCTCTCTTCAAAAAAAAAGACAAGCCCCAGGCAAATTTGATTTTGCCCCTGATTTTTTCATTAGCTAGAAACGCCCCCTGACTTCAACTGTACTGAAATAAGGTAGGATTGAATATTCTTTTCATGTTTAGGAGTGCGAGGTTGGTCAAGGGATACTTAAATTTGTTGGGTAGGCCTATTGTGTTAGTCTATTGTTAATGTCACTAATAGTTTTGTTAGTTTCATAATAGCCAGCCTACAGGACAATATGTGCCTACTACATTGCACTGCCTGTGTTAGATTCTGTTCTTCAGTAGAAACTGATTCTCAATTTCCAGCTGCATGTGTTTATTAGCAGAGGCTCCTCCAGAGCATTGTATGGGTGACTTGACCTGGTGGTTGTTGCTTTAAGCCAGGGGTGTCCAAACCTCTCCTGGAGGGCCACTTGTCCTGCATGTTTTAGATCTCTCCCTGCTCCAACACAGCTGATTCAAATGATCAGTTTGTTATTCAGTAGCTTCAGGAGTTCGTAACGAATTGGTCATTTGAATCAGCTGTGTTGGAGCAGGGAGAGATCTAAAACATGCAGGACAAGGGGTCCTCCAGGATAGGTTTGGACACCCCTGCTTTAAGCGTTCACTTGCTTTAAATCGGGAAACGTTGTTGGCTCTGTTGAAATCAAGCTCAGAGTCGCTATCATGTGATGGTGTGTGGATGGTACGTGTTTCCTGAGGTTTTATTGATCTGTGAGTGTGTGTGTGTGTGTGTGTGTGTGTGGTGTAATAATGCACTTGTTAAACAATCGTATAGCTGTGCGCAGCATGCATAATTTTTTGGGTTAAGTCACCGGCCCCTTACTGCATTTCAATTGCCCCCCGATTCGTTTTCCGCTGGCGCTGTCTCTGGATGTTTTACTCCTTGGTTTTTATACATGTTGCCCTTATGTTTCACTATTTTATCATTTTTATAACATAACTTAATCTTTATTTATAATAAATGATGTACTTCTTTGCAAATTTCCACCCCTGTGTTTTTATGCAAAATCATTTATTTATGGAAGTACCGGCCAGCTTCTTCACAAACAATAAGTGAAAGTGATATAGGCCTGATTCATTCCCTCCATTCTGATCCAGTTCCTGTGTAGAGTAGTGCTTGGGCAACAGGTGTAAAGCTCAGGTGGGATTGAGATGGTTCTTTACCTGAAGACCATCAGTAAACACTGAGCTTAATCAAAGTGTGACACGGGACCTGATGCACTGCTGGGTAAACTCCAGCCAAGCCGTGTGATGAACCTACAGTTAAACCTGTGATGTTTATGTCTTATGTCAGAGTGAATTCAGTCACTCTGACGTAACCAACCCCAAAAGCAGGATGCACCTCACTCATGTCCCACCTGGGTACCCGAGACCAGTTCACGCGCCCGCCTCTCTGCCCCCGGCCCCCCACCCCGCAGAGACGCACCCCGAGATAAACTGAAGGGGTGTAAATAACCGCCTGCTCTGGGGCCAAAAAGTGCTGACAGAACAGGGAGAACAGGAAAGCAGGAAAGGGAGCCCGCGCTGCGGTGTCTGGAAACGCTAAAAAAAGAAGCTATCACACCTGCTTATCAATTACACGCTGGTAATTTCTGCGTGTAAGCAAGATTTTTTAAAACGATGCCAACCAGAAAGTGCTTATTTTCCCAGGGTAGGAGAGATTTGCTCCAGGATGAAAAGAACTATGGTATTAAAAGCAAACATAAACCCTGCAACACGCAGGGCTTAAGGAACCCTGTAATTACAGCCTCATAAGCTGTCAAGCACCTATTATGTTAACTTGAGAAGGCTGCTGTGCAGTGTATTGTTAAAAAAAAACTTTGGCAAATAAAGCAGTGAAGTGCATTTGTTTTCCACTCTATTTGTATCTGCATATGACTCCTCTCATGTTTTTTTTTTTTTTGTAGTCACGAGTCAAGTTTTTTGTTATCATATCTTTGATTCGGTGCAAAACATAAATCGCTGAGGGAAGCTGGGGCCTTCGAGAAGACATGACAATAAAAAGCTTTGATAAAGGAAGACTTCTCACCCATGGTAATAGTAAAGGCAAGAAATGCACCAATCCCACAACACAACATACACCTACTGTCATGTTGTTTGAATGGTGTCCAACCCCAAACATCGCGCAGGATGTGATCGAACCGGTGGGAAGGCGTGTTGAGCACAAAAATTGGGGAGCGACGGCTCTGTCCGTCGGCAGAGAGGGACCACCTTGCAACAGGTGGTCTTTCATGGAATGTGACGGCGTGCCGCCACGCCCGTGCCTGTGCATGCTGGCCGTAGCTGGGATTCCACCTCTTCGGTTCATGATGACTGACGAACACCGCGGATGTCAGCCGTGTTTATTTGCCACCTCAACCGCCTGCCCTCCCTCCAGCCTGGGAAACGGGGCCATCTTTTCACCCTCCAAACAGTGCTGCTACCCTCCTCCCTCTTCCCGCAACTCATGCTCAATTTTTTCCTCCAAACCAGAGTCAAATTTTCTCCCTTCCTCTGGTCCTTTAGTCATATTCTGTTATGTTGACCGTCAACATGCTCAACCACTGGACTTGTTGACCCCTGACCTGTGTTGTTTAATTCAGTTTTCAATCTGCTCATTTATTTCATACTGCCGAGTATCTAAGGGAATTTCACATTGCTGTTGAAGGCCAGTTTTAGCCTTTGCTCTGTGATTGTGGATCATGTTGAAGAAGTTTGAAGTTTAATGTTTCTAAAGGTTTTTTTGCCCGGGCTTTGGCTTCCTTAATAAAGAAGGCCATTTATTTGCTATTTTTTCTTTGACCATCTTCCCTGCAGCATGAGAAATGGAACCACCCCCATTCCTCATGCACACACACCCATACACACACACACTCACACCCACCTTTCACCTGAAAGCAGTGGCAGACCTCCTGTTCCATGTGGTTTTGGGCCTTCTCTGCAGGCCTAACTGTGGTCTCACAATCCATAACGCTGGAAGCCTTTACCACAAACGGGACGGGTCTGCCAGGCTGCGGTGGTTTTACAGGCTTGGCAGGTGCAGCCCGGGGCGTCCCGGCTGAGAGCTGACACTGCTGCCCGCCCATATTGCGGTGCCGTTTCCCACAGTTCATCTTTCCTCTGCTGCCCACCTCCCTCAATTCCTCCTTCACACGGGAAAGGCCCATGGCATCCATATTTCCAAGTGTCTGCCCAACTACAGAGCATGTAGTATGTGGCACATCCACATTTGTGCCTCAAGTCCCAAGAAACTCTGGGAAATTGCCGGCCTACACTCTGTCACTCTGTCAGCGTGTCACTGAACATCAGGGACATGCCCATCCTAAACTCTGGAATGGGGGGACGAGGGAACGAGCACGTTTAGGGTGAGTGGCGATATTCTTGACCTCTCACTTCCAGCGGTCCCTGACAGAGGGTGGCAGCAAGGTCCAACCAGAGCCACCTCATGCCCCAGCGAGCCTCATCGGGACACCACATCAGATTCAGACAAGTCGTTCCTGTTCCATTCTGCAGAGCAAGTTACATAGTATATGTAATGAGGCCAGGTGAGCAGCAGTACAGGCAGAAAGCATTTCTGTAAATCAAATTACCGATGTTGATCTTGTGAATGTTTGTCTGCACTTCTAACTGGGTGTTTTGGGACTTTAAACGTGAGCAATGGTTAAATAAAACAAAATATATTTTTGTGTCTTCATTGAAGGACTTTGCTTTTTCTATTTTTTTGTAGTTCGGTATTAATTTTGGGGTTTGTGTAGTTTGTATCTTTTGTTTGCTTTCCTTGGTTCTCTTGGGACCTATGCACCTGCGTAGTGTAAGCTCTAATCAAATTACAGTGTCACCTTATACAGATCTACAACCAACATACTGTTACGCACAAATGACATAGTGAGTGGGACAACATAAACTGAGCGTAATACAAAAGTGACATAACAGTCAGGGTTCAGAGGTCAAGACACAGCAGGCTGTATGGGTCACTGTGTTCTTGTACATTGACCTTGTTCCCACGCAAGACCCGTGAGCTTGTTGAAATGTACGAACAATTAGTCATGGAACAGGCAGTTGCCTCAGCCCAACTCGTATGTGCATGTGCAAACACACACACACACACACACACACACACACCAAACCTGCCCCGCTGGAGCGTTCCGTTCTTCACGTCACCCCCACACACCTTTAAATCACATGAGGACAGGTGAATAGCTCGGCCTCTGGGGCAAGAGTCACCTCGGCACGTACCGCGCAGTTTACGCAGGGAGCTAATTCCTCTGCCCTGACGCAATCCAGCCTCTCATTAGCTTCTGACCCTTACCTCTAACTAAAACTAAAAACATGGAACCATTTCCCACCTTGTTTCGAGTCATACAGGCCGCTCGCTGGTTCTTCTCATGATCTAAGCCCGTTGGCAGTGCCACAGCTGATTTTGGCCATTTTTTTTTCCTCTGTAATTAGCGAGCCAGCTCAAGTTACGAGTTAATGTGTCCCCAATGAGGTATTCATATGACCACCAGAGCTGAATCTGATCAAGTCGCTGGTGGAAGTAACAGTAATTTGGGCTTAATGGCTCCACTCTGTGCGTTTTTACCTCTCAGGCTCATGTCTGCAGGAAAGGCAAGGCGAGGTTTAACGCTAACATAAAAAAACACAACGCAAACCCAAACAACCCACAGCTAAGTAGCCTGTGCCAACCACCTGTAAGCAGAGTTGCATTTCAGTTGAATTAAGTCAGTTTCCCTCCGAGCTGCAGAGTGTCCTCTAGATGCGCATTTATCAATACTAAACACCCCCCCCCCATAAGAAAGCTATTCTCAGAGATACTCTAGCCTGTGTGATTAAAAGACTGCTACTCCCCCAGGGTAGGCTTAAGCAACTTGTTTGAGGTATTTCAGCTCATCTGCATTGCAGGTGATGAGAGGGAGTTTGTTTAGTCCTGCGGAGAGGTAACCCCCCCGCTGCCTCCAAAATGACTTTAATGCCTAAGGTGTTGTCCTGCAGGTAACCTGTGCCTGCCAGTGTGCTGCTCTAGAGCCGAGGGCCAGGGCTGTGCCTCGCCCGCGTGCTGCTGGACAGGGACTGTACCTGCCCTATTCACACCTGGGGTCGTTGGGGTTGCGGACCTGCTGGTTTTCAATCAAGCCTGGGAGCCTGGGGGGGGTGGGCGGGGCGGGTGGGTGTCAGAGGCACACCTTGTACATACCCCCTGCTTTCTGAACATGATGCAAGGGAGCCAGGCCAAACTGGCTGTCACAGACTGCCTTACTGTCCACCAATTCGAATGGTACAGCCTCAAAATGTATGCACAGCTTCACAGAGGGGAATGCCAGTCACAGTTAATTCACATCTGTAGAGAGGCTGGTGGGAGGTGTGTAGGTGGGGGGCCGCCCTTCTTAAAGACTTTCTCCCACACACATTTAAAACAAACGAGGACAACAGGGAGCCCCTTTAGAGGTGGCGGTGATCTGACCGATGGGACAAATGAATAGACAGCACACTGAGGGGTACTAATTAGAGTCCCCTCCAAACTCCGTACGGTTAGAGCCCTGCCATAAAGGCCTCGCCATTTCCCGTGTGCCCAAAAGGGGTGAGGCAATGGAGGCCTGGTCACTTTTGTGATCCCGGCCCCCCCAGAGCAGATGTCTCTGGGATAGGGAGCAAGGAGAGGGACCGTGGATTTGGGGGGTCGGGGGCGGTTTGGGTGGTGACAGACTGTCCCTTCCTTAAGAGGTGAATGGGAGGAACAGATGGTGAAGAGTCACCCTCCAAATCATATCAATTCCACAGAGGGCTGGGCTGGCAAGCAGAGGAACGCTGGAAGCAGCGTCCCTTCATCTGTGTGTGTGTGCGTGTGTGTGTGTGTGCCTGCAGCTGTGTTTCCAGAGAAATCATGAGGCAAATAGGGCTGGTTTCTCTGTTTGTTTAAAACCAGTAGATGTGGAGATTGCTTTATTAATTCACAGGAATTAAGCACCTTCAGTGAAGGCCATTCTTTTGTTTTCTATTTCTTTCGTTAACAGAGAACCCTTGCCCAGGGCCACTTACAAAGCTCACATTACATGCTTTACATTCACACATCTTACAATTTACAGAAGTAATCTGAGGCAGGTACACCTCACAGGGGTACAACAACGGCCTCACTAGGACTTGCACGTACAGCCTACCCGTTTCCAAGCATTACTCCACACAGCTGATATCCGCAGAACCTTGTGCCACTTTAGGACCAGGAAGAGCAACTCACTCACATCTCGTCCACAAAAAATTAACCATATAAAACACACTTACACAGATGCTGTACTCAAATATGCATACTCATACAAGTTGTAGTGGAGCCTTGTGGTTTTGAGCTATAAATAATCACATACACATGTCCTGATGAAGATCCCAGGGTTTTATGGCTACGTGCAAATAAATTTATTTGGGAACATGCAGTGTCTATTTATTCTTTATTGAGCCTACTGGTTTTACCTTTATCAATCATACAGAAACAAATGATGCTATCTCACCAGACCCATCACACACACACACACACACACACACAGAGTCACATACATGCCTTCGTGACTCTGTCTGTCTGTGACTGAAAGCCCCGTGTGGTAAACCTCTCGGGCCCAGCACACATCCCCTGTCTCTCAGACAGCAGCTTCCAGCACAGCGATTCTTTCGGCTGCACTGGCCTCGCGAAGTTGTGCTTGGCTGTCCCCAAAATACCCCCCCCCCCCCCCCCCCACCTCAATACCACCACCACCACCACCCCCCCAGCCTCTGTCAGACTCCCCATGTGTGGGTAAACACTAACCTTTGGCAGGGGGCACAATGCAATCCCCCCACCCCCACACACACACCTCCTCTGTCTGTTTAACCGTGATTAACTGACGCCCCCATCCCAACGCTGAGCGTGCCCTAATGATCCTATCGCCGCTTCCCTATTGCTCTCCAGAGAGGCCTGCGAGCGCTGGGAACGAGGGATGCACAGAGGTTCTCTGGAGAAAAAGTGGAAATGAAAACAGAGGACCGGAGACAGAGAGGGGAGGACAGAAATGCTGGCGATGCCTCCAAGACAAAAAAAAAAAAAAGAAAGAGAAAACATTATGGAAACACTGTAAAGATTGCAGAGATAGTGGCGGCCGTCCCCTCTGCGTCTCCTGATTAGAGAGAGGTGCAGGAGTTAACATGCCGATAAGAAGCCATTGAACACCCCCCCCCCTCACTTTCGCTCTTACACCTTTCACTCGAATGCGGCTTCGTGTGGTTGATAAATGGGGGGGGGGGGGGGGGGCGTGGGAACCATTGCGTTTCACAGTGCTGACTGGAGATTGAAGAGAGGAAAGGACAGTCCTGGGCACCGATACCAGATGCATTACATTACTGTCATTTAACAGACAGTCTTATCCAGATCGACTTACATATGTTACCATTTTTACATGTTCTCCATTTCTACAGCTGCATATTTACTGAAGCAATTGTGGGTTCAGTACCTTGCCCAAGTGTACAGCGGCAGTGCCCCAACAGGGAATCAAACCGGAAACCTTGGTTACAAGCCCTGCTCCTTACCACTACACTACACTGCTGCCCCGGGTTTGAAACATGGGTTTGAGACAGCAACTGCAAAGCCATACATCACCTTTTCATGGTAGAACAGCCACCCACAAACCCAATGATTTCACCAGACAATACCTAAACTCAATATGAATATAGTCAGAACAGATTATAAAAGAATATCAAACCCTAAACCTAATGTGATTTAACAGATCAGGTCATGATACAGCAATTTAGCTATGTATCAAGGTGATATTCTTACGGGTGTAACAGCATGGACCCGCCTGCTACCTGAAACTGCGATTGCTGGTTTGTGAGACCATTTCTTTATCCATCAGGCTACTCTTCCACCCAAATTTACGCAGACCTGGTCATCACAAAACAGCAACTCCAAAGCATAGTATGATGTAGCCAGACAAGCCAAGTCATTAAATTCTGTAAAGAATCACTCTTGTCCAAACTGACTTACATTATCATTTTCACAAGTCACCCATTAATGTAGCTGCATATTCACTCAGGCAATTTAGCTGAGTGCCTTGCGCAAGGGCAAAACAGCAGTGGCCCACCTAGGACGTGAATTGACAACCTTTGGATTAGGCCCTGTTCCCTACCACACTGCCCTAACATGTAATTAATATAATTAGATCAGGGCAGGTTATCAGGAATCCACATCCCCACTAAGAATATAGGCTCATTAATAAGACCAGGTCATGTATAAACAGCAACAACATAATAAATATGAATGTACAGTTTCACACTTTTAAATGCAAACAGTGCTGTCAACCATAGATACACCACCCTAGCCCCAGAGTATGGACCCTCAGGTGAATAATGCCTTTGTTTATGACTCATTTGAACCACAAGGTCTTCAGGGCTTCAAATGGTTCATAATGGGTTCCCGCCTTAGAGTCATTAGGGAGGCTCTTGGGTATGCAAATGTTACCGCGGTTACCTGAGAAACGCGCTCGGGCGGGAGCAGCCTTTCCATCTCGGGTGGAAAAACACCCCGTACCGCTAGGCCAACTCCCAAAATTTTTCCCGGCAAGTTGTGGTCAAACCCAGCAGAGAATTCCACATTAAATCAAATTCTGAAAAAGGAGGGAGAAAGAGAAAAATACAGTGGGAGCGATGCTCTCATCAAGAGGTTCGGGTGCTGCTTGGAGAATCGTGAGCTCGTTTAATCACACTTGCATGTAGATGTGGACAAGCCTCTTCAAATGACAGGACACAACAGTAAGGTGTGGCATAGGCTGTTTTTTTGCTTCACTGTAGAGGTCAGTGATGGACTGAAGGATTTTTCATGTGTTCTATATCATGGATGTGTCTGAACCCATTTAAAATGCGGGGTGATGTTTTTTTTCTGAGATGCAGCTGGCTTGCCAGTCATGGAAAGGATAGCTGGGAAATATGGTACTGCTTTTATGAAATGACCTTCGAATGAATGAGCATTACACAAGCAGGCGCGTATGTGCGTTTGTGTGTGTGCTTTTAAGTTTGAGTATGTGTGTGTGTGTTCATGCACATACACTGCCTTTTGATGAAATGTGTCACTGTTTTCTGAATCTGTGTTGTTGCTCATGTGGCCTTTTCATCTGGACCACTGTTCCACTTCAGAAAAGATTGGCTCTGGACAAGACTGAATGTAAAATCACACATGTGAGAAAGATTGGCTCTGGATAGGACTGAATATAAAATCACACATGTGAGACCAACTGCTATATTGGTCTGTTTAGGGAGGGGTTACTAATTACTGGGTCCAGTTTGCTCAGTCCATGGGACAGTTTCCCCCCTCCCTCTCCCACCCCCCAATCCCTCTCAGTCCCAAACGCACTGGTCCAGCCCGTCTCCTCTTAATTAAAGAAAATCAGCCCCCCCATCCCAGATCACAATGGCAGGTGCCAGTGGCCTCGTCCCAGCCAGGCACTGGGGAGAATGGGGGCCTAATTGATTTGAAAACGATAATGGTGTTTACACTAGAATGCCCAGCCCACTTGTTTTCAGTGGGCCTCATGAATATCAAATGGTTGCCCCCTCCCCTCACTGAGTCCTCCTATTGTCCCTCCTTAGGGTTCCTGCTGTGTGAATGTTGTCACAGAGGACAGATTGAAATGGAGTACCCACCCCCTGAACAGACACACACACATACACATGAGCGCACACACACACACATACCTAAATGATGAGGGCTGGAGTTCAGTGCAGTTACCTAGCCACACCAGCACACCACCAGAGTGTACACCTGACTGGACCAAAACCAAGAATCAGCTTTGACTATCTCCTGTCACATGGATTCACACAGTCTTTATTAGAGAAAGAGAAGCTACCCAACGCTGCCAAGATATTTTAGGACATATGAGACAAGCGCCCCATTACCTCATTTTCACAAACAAAACAAGACATTATGAACAAGATACCACACTTTCTCTCTCTCTCTCTCTCTCTCTCTCTCTCTCTCTCTCTCTCTCTTTTAGTGTGAATGACAGTAAATACCACCCATCAAAGGTCAGGACAATGTGGAAGAAAGGTGTTGTGTTAGAGTTATGTAAACTGAGTGAACATTACAGAAAGTGAACATTACAGAAAAACCACAGTACAATGATGAACATTCTAAAGGAAACATACTAATGAACTGGGATGGACAGATGTCAAAGTCAAACTGACAGAAATTCATTAATTTTGTGACAATTTCACTTTGGCACAGGAACTAATGAATGTCCAATGAAAAGATTTTTCAATAATATGTGTGTTGTGCTCTTCAGCTAACAGAAGTATATTATATCAGAACCCAGTTTTCCTAATTTTGTGTGCATTTCATGATGTAAAACTTAAAAGCATTTTTTCAGATTACTTTATTAGTTTCTATTTTTCCAATATAATTTCTATTATTTTTACACATCTTATCTACGTCTTACCTCATACCAGAACAAATTCCATAACATAAACTTATCCTTATGGCTCTTGTTGCTTTTTAATGGATGGTAATTAGATCCACAGAGATACTTTCACACTTGGATAATCAACAACAGTATTTTAATAATACTTAAAGAAATCAGGGCCGTGACTTATACATGTTTTTCCTCATCAGAGAGAAAGACACCATACCTGATAGAGAATTATCACACACACGCGCGCGCGCGCGCGCACACGCACACACACATCCAATTAGCAAGCCTTTCAACATAATTTACAGCTGTGTGTCAGTGAAGTTTGAGGAATTTAATATAAAGTGATATATGTATCTTGGCAGCAGGCTGCGTGACGAAATGCTGGAAATGAGCAGGTATATTTCCACACCTTTTTTTTCCTTTAAGGATTCCGTCTCGCCCCGTAATTACCTCGCTATGCAAATCAGCCACAAGCGAGCCGAGGACGTGAAACGAAAGTCGTGCTGATTGCACTAGGGCCTGTCATATCTCACAAATTCGAACTATACAAAACCGTGTTAAAGATGCGAAACACGTGACATAAAAAAATCTGTCGCTCCACTGGCAGACATCTGACAAGGCGATTGAACGGTTTGTATTTACGCAAAGCTCGCGGAAAGGAGCATAGAGCTGCCGCATACAACCTGGCTGCGTTTGTTCTTTCTCATTGGTTCAAACTAGTTAAATCTTTCGTCAGTTTATTTAACTTGTCTGTGCACCGGCCGATCAAAAGGGTCGATGCAGCCAGAACGGCCAGGGGAAATACCTGCATTTCTTAAGCTTCTCAAGTGTTTGTCGTCTGATCTGATAGCAACAACCGCGTTTGCCTTAAAAGGCACGTTGCCGCTGCGCACTGTTTGAGCGTCTTTCTTAACGAGCCCTTAAGCTCCTAGTGGACCGGTCTGAGAGACTGGTTCGATGCAGATTAAATCAAGGTAAACCGGGCCCTTGCTTTGATGGCAGGAGAAGCTAAAGTCTGTTCCTCGGATTAAAAGATGGTTGCTTAAGATACCCCTCCGCCGCCACCGGTTCGTCTTGATCCTACTCATTTACATTGAGTACAGTTTTAATGGCACACAAAAGCCTCTTAACAATGGTAAACACGCACCACCGAGATTCCCAACAATAACACTATAACATTTGATAGGTGTCCATTCTTCAACACTTTCCATTGCGGTCCGCATATAATTAATAATGTAACGGCCATACTCGGATCGCCTTGACTGTAAGTGGCGTCGGGCGTAATGAGAGTTTGACTGCCACTTGACGGCTGAGAAATTAATGTGTTTGAAAAATCGTGCTGCTGCACATTTAAAACCCTTATTGCCGTGGAATGATACTGATAGCAGTTATTAGAAGGATATGCCTTGCTACAGTTTCCCTGTTGTTTCTGATTAAAAGGGGGCAAATGAATATGTATGAAACTAAAAAATGGCCACACACAAAACATTTTCTCCGCCCTGCATACAGATATGAATGAGGCAGTTGACACTAAAAGCCTGACAGTAATGTACCAACTGCTACAAATTGGGACATTCCACTCAGGGCATTGTGGTTAGTCTGTACAGTGTGTACAGTTAGATTTTCAGTTTAGAATTTCCAGAACCTACAAAAGAGTTCTTGACCCTTGACCTCACCAGACACATGCAATCTAAATGGCCCATTCATGCCTTTCTTGCTACAGCAGGTCCCTTAAGCACTCCCTCAATCCTCCCTCCCTGATATAAGAACAATCTCTGAGGGCTGTCGGGGGTTGCGAATGGTTCGGAACACAGGCTAGGCCTTAGGCCTCCCCAGACACCCAGGAGGCTGATTTCAGACCAAGAATCCCCTTCTTCCACCCACTCTCTCTGTAGAGGGCATTGACTCTGGGAGGCAGGTGAACGGGGTGAGGCCTACTGTGTGACTGACAGGCGAATGGGGAGGGGTCCCGAATGAGTGGCGGGACGGGTTTTTACCTGCTGTATCATAAAATCTGCAGGATTAGAGGTGAATACTAGCAAAAGCTACCCCTTAAGTGTAATGCTCTCTTACACATGCGCACACGCACACACACACACACTGCAATCACTTAAACAATTATACCTGCAATTTGCATTTTTTTTTTCAGTCAGGACGAGGCGGTAATTTCTTCCATTGTGTGGGGAAGAATGAAGTAATTCACGGATCAGATGGGAGCTGGCGGCCCCGGATTAGAGCGCTCTCCAGCAGCAGGTCGGCTGCACCAGCGGAAAAGGGGAAGAAGGAGGAGGAGTAGGGCCTCTTCAAAGGACGACTTTCTGTGCTGTAAGCACTTTCCCCCCCCTCCTCCTTGCGTCTTTCTCTCTCTCTCTCTCTCTGCACCTTCCTCCTTCTCTCCGCAAAACGACGGAGCACAATGCTAAGTGCGGCTCTCAACGGCATCTTTGCCCCTCCCCATCACCCCCGCCTCTCATCTCGGGACGCCCGGCGCTGTAATGTTCAGCTGACGTGCGCCTGTCACAGGCGAGTCCCTTTTCAGCGATTGGACACACCTCTCCCCCCCCCCACCCCACCCCCAGCTCAGTAATGATGTACTCAGATACTGCAGATGTGTTAATGGCGACGGAGAGAGGGGGGCGAGAGGCTGTTCAGCACACTTCAAGGCCTCCACTCAGATAGCTCGGAGATGTCGGCAGATTTGTCTGTGACATCATTAGCCGTGGGTGGCACAAAGAGATGGTGACAATGGGGGGGGGGGGCTCACTGGGGTCTCGGCACAGTATCGGTTACAAAACGCCACTTTAAGGAGCCACTCCGACTTAAACCCCGCTCATCTCGCCTGGCTGAGAGACACCTCACGTCTTTTTTTCTTCTCCTTTCATTTCCCCGCCCCCTCCGTGGCCGAGTCCCTATCTGTTAGCGGGCGGGCACCTAACGTGGAACGCGGAACACGTCGCTCCTTCTCGGGGCTCGAAGCGCATGCCAAAACGTCCGTTGCTCTTTCTCCTTCTCCTTTAGAAAACCGTTATTAAGTCCCTTTCCTTACACAATCGATTTCTTTGTGCGCAGACAGCTCCATTATCCCGTCCCCCCCATTGTAAAACAGCGCATCACAGACTTGTCTTCCTCTCTGTCACATAACTTTACTGCAGCGTGGGCTGTGATGGGCTTCCGCTCCCAACCACAGGGGTCACTGGCTTCCATCTGTAGTTACAGAAGCCATTCCCTTTAGCATGGCACATAACCTGTATAATTAAATTGAGACTCCAGGTATTTTGATGGAAAATACAGTAGACTGCATTACGGTATGCTACAATACAGCACACCACATTATAGAACAGTACATTACAGGAAACCACATTACAGAGCACTACATTACAACACACTACATAATCAAACACTAAATTACAGTACACTACATTATATTACACTACATTACAGTAAACTACATTACAGTACACTAGATTATAGAGCACAACCTTACAGTACATCTATGTTACAGCACATACAGTTGCTAAGAAGACACTCTTAGCAGGGCCCCCTGTTTTTCTGCCCAGAAAAAGTCACGAGGGCTCAGGGCACTAGCATTCACATACACAAGTAAAAGTGAACCATTTCCCCTCTGGAGACAACAGAAGGTCACACTTGCAGAGCACTTTTTGTTAAACTTCTGCCCAACATCAACAGAGTAAAAATACAATAAGGGGAAGGTGCTGAAACTGGAGATGGTAGCGCAATGTGTCCACACCTGGTATAGTGCAAGACAGGAAAAGAACTGTTATCATAAAAACAACTGTCCATTTCTGACTCTCTATTGTTCATTGTTATCCTGCACCAGGTATACTGTATTTTAGCCAGCATGTTATGCAAATAAATCATTTTTGAATTTGAATTTGGGACAAAGAGAGAGAGAGAGTAAGTGAAAGAAGGAAAAAGATAAACACAGACAATGAGAGAGATGGCCAGAGAGGCAGTGAATGAGACTAAAAGTGAATATGGAGAAAGACATATATGATGCTCCCATAATTTAAACACGTTGCAGTAACTGTAGAGTAAGCCTCTCTTCAGAGGGACAACAATCAGCCGTGCTCTTATGCCCTGTACCCAGAATGCACCTGGTATCCAGCTCAGCACAGACAGGGCAGGAAAATGGCATCTTTGATGTGGCTCACCTCTTTGCTTCTGCCACATGATACTGCCATAAAACAGCTCTTGCCTTCAGTCACTCAGTGCCCAATTTATGGTCCACAAGTGTACTGCTCTGTCCCATTTGTGTGAGATTGATCTACAGGACAAAGAGAAAGAAAGAAGGGGACATCTTCTACCACATACTGATACTAATATTAATGTAGGACTCGAGTCCATGCAAACAACCACAGCCGAATGACTGATAGGGCCATGAAGGCTAAATCCACCCATTCCATTCCCCTTCTTGAAATGGAAAGTGTCCAAATCAAAACTATCGAATGATCACAGTCTCAAAGGTGGTCCCCAGTACCGTGGCCTACCAGAATGATTATGGATGAAGCAGCACTTCGTGCCACCTGCCCCTACCCCGCCATACCCCCCCCCCCCCCCCCCCCCCGCCCCAGGCGAGCGACAGCGACTGTCATCGAGCTGCCCCCGCCGCAGTCTGGCCCAGCGTGGAACCAGACCTCTCACTTCCTCGTCTGCGACGTATGAAAGACTGGCAGCCTCGGCCTGGCACAGCGCCACCCCCCCCTCCGAAAAAAGTGTGTCTGACTTCACAATGGGCGATCCCGTAAAACAATACAGCATCAGGAACAAGGCCTCTTTACAAGCAGGGGACACACTATCCCCCCGCAGCGATGATATGACAACCGAAAAGCTGAATAGAGACGCAGACAGCCTCAAAACGCCGCCGTAAAAAAAGACAAATTTCTCCTTTGTTAGCGCACTGCGCCCGCCCTGCCGGCCTCGCCGCGCGATGGGTAACCTGTCGATGCAGGTATAGGCGCATTCCACCATCCACACTCGCCAACACACAATGGCTTGCGGACAGGCACAGATACACATGCGCATGCAGACACACGGACACGCTCACAGAGAGACACTGATATACCCACATACACACAGTGCACAGAACACACACAGACATGGTGACAAAAACATACACTCATTTACAAAGACACACATATACACATACAACAAAACACAGAGATGCATGTGCACACCCACACAGACACAGTCAGACAAACAGACACAAACACAAATAAACACAGACTGCCCCCCCCCCTCACACACACACACACACACACACAGAAAAACTCACAAACACACAAACAAAAATCCTCACACATACACACACACGCAAGTGTGTCACACAGACATAGACACTTGAACTCAGGGGGTGAAGGTAAGGATTTCTTAGCAGTTTTTCACAGTCATGCTTAAGCTCAGCTTTTATCCGTTACTGTTTTACTTTACATTTCTCCATTACTTACATAACAAGGCACATCTCTCTAAAACTACAACATGCATTCAGGCTACAGGTACAGACTGAACAGGTAATAGATTCAGGCTACAGACAGAGGAGGCGCGACAGGGAGAACAAACTGCCCTGTCTGTTATTCACACAGATGGAGCACTGAGCGCAAACCAGATGTTCCTGAACAAATGTTTTTTTTACATGATGAATTCTTAATGAGTCTGGTTGCACCCACTGGCACTTTGGTGGAGACAGCTTAAGACAAAAGACATAAGAAAATACGTACACTTTCACTGGAAGAGTGTTCCTTAAACAGGTGGTTGCTGGTGTGCCAATATTACAGCACCAGGAGAAACCCACTCACTCACCGCAAAGTACAAATACAGAGACAACAGAGATGGTTTGAGAGACTAAAAAGACGGCTCCAGCTGGAGATGTTTGAATAACTACAATCATGGCACCGCAAACGGCTGCCTCACAAGCTACAAATATGGTGTTCGGACAATTCACTTCATAATTCTAAAATATGACACTAACATGAGTTGTGGGGATAGATTCTATTTTTTTCAAGGGTACAGAATCTCTACTAAAAGGCAACTAGCTGTCAACATCCAATTTAGCTTGTCAACAATAACTTATAAATCATCACTTTGATTAAAACTAGCCTTTAGTGATCTCAATAACCCTCTCCCTTCACTTTTTACAGATCTCAGATAATCCTTTGCAAAATTTTAATATCTTTTTAATGTTCTAATACACTCCCCAAGCTGCGTTTAAGATATCAGAGGTTTTGTGAAAAGGACCTTGGAGATAAGTTCAGCTTTAAAATGTGTTAAAAATGCTGTCATCACAAATACACAAGCATTAGTGTGTGTATGCTGTTTTTCTCTTTGCTCACCTTTATTTCTGTCTATTCTAAATCCCCACAGATTCTCTGAAAGGGGAACCTTCGGTTTCTAATTTAAGTGAACAAGAGAAGGAAAGTGTTTCCCACAGATGCACAACTATATCAGAAACCTGAAAATCTGTTGTTTTTAAAATGATATATCTGTCATATTCATCAAACATGGAACATGACTTTTGTGAGCCCCCGGGACACAGATGCATCACAAGTGACGGGCATATCTGTCGAGATCCCCATCAAGGGCTGCTCATTTAGCCCTCAGCAGAACATTCACAGAGGACAAGTGTGTATCCAGTTTATGACACATTACTACACAAGAGATAAGATTCCCGCAGAGATAGCGCCACCTCGCCCCAGTGAAGGTCAGCCAATGACAGCAAAATGCACAAAAGAGGAGCTTAAGAATGAAACAACTGCCTGGAAGAGTAGAATATCAGTGACAAGGAGGATTCTGGGTATTAGGACTCCTTTTGGATAAAATGTGGAGTGAGGTGGACCCGTACTTGAAAGCGTGATAACCGAAAACTTCAAAACCTCGTCTTACAGATGTCTCCTCTTCCGATTGTTGCTATTCGTTTCACCTCAGCGACCAACTGCTTCACCAAGGGAACCTGTTTACACAAGTACAGAACAAGGAGTGGAAACCTAGCTGATAAGAGGAGCTGGTATAACATTCATCTATGAAGGGTCTGATACAGTTGCACCTTCATGAGAACTTGATGAGTACTTACAGCCGATTACGCCAACTGACACAGATAGTCATAGCATGTGTTACCTCCCATGCCACATGTGACTTCTGCACAACGTTCTCATTTGGTCACGTCACGGTAAGTCATCTTTACTCTAAACTACTGGTGACAAACTTCAGCAACAGGACACCTCCGTTGGGAGTTTATAGCTGCACAGGTACATGTGGGTTTTTTTCACTCACGGCATTCATTCAATTAGCATCAGTCACCCTGAGGAGCTGTAAACTGAAGACAGGCTGACTGCATTTTTAATGTGTAGCTGTAAAGATGCGGCGGTCACTTAAATCTATGAGCACACATCTCGCTGCATTGATTACTCAAGGTTGTAGCGCGAGATTGTACCAGTCACGGCTAATTGGATTATCCTTTTTGTTGCCCTTCAGATGGCACCTGACATGTCTGTCGAGAGAAAGGGAGCAAAAAATAGCCCCGAGTCAAATGCTGTGCATCTGCGTGTGTTCCTGTCTTTCAGCTTTGCTGAAACAACATCAGCTGGAGAAAGTGACTGTGTGGCTCTGTCTTAGCTAATCTGGGAAGGCTGCCGTGAGGCTTCTGCTGTGTCAAATTCTGCTTCGTTCATTACGGTGTGTGTGTGTGTGTGTGTGTGTGTGTGTTTCTTGCCTGAGAAGCTGAACTTTCCAAGAATAATCAGCATTTCATATACATGTACTCATACAGAAGCCATCTTGCTCACACATTTCACACACACACAAACCCACACTTTCAAAGCCGGTTTAGCAACTTGATGAAAGTGGTCTCGCTTTGGTATGATTATAACACCGGAGACCATTAGAAGATGTGTTCATCAACATGGTCCTCTGACTTCTACCTTCAGAAAGCACTCCATCAGAGAATAGACAGGAAGATTATACAGTGAGGAGATAGAAAGTTAAAATGAGCCCCCTCAAGACCTCTGTGTGGTGTCATTCTTCCTCTAAGGGTCTTTCCATTCTGTGAACCACTGGTACCCCCAGCATGGATAGCACAGACTTGCTGTTGGCAGATCGAAGCAAAGCATCAGCTTTGTTGGAACACAATGAACTTTGTGTGCTATTTTATCAATGTTTTTTACGATGTTCCTCTATTGCAGCACAGCATTCTCTGAAACCGCCACATGCCCTGAACAGGTCCCAAAGCATGATGCATTCTGGAATGTTCTCCAGATAAAGAAAAGGTAACAAAAGTTCTATCAGTATGACTAACAGTGTTCTAACTTGGAACTGGAATTTCATTGTTAAGTTACACAAAGGTCATCAGGCATCATGAGAAAAAAACTATGCAAAAAAAGCTTCCTCACAACTTTCTCTGACAAAAAGAGTGTTGTTCGTTTGACCTCTGTGGTCCGAGAACAAGACAGAGATCAGCTAATCCAAACACGGAATTCACATGGCTGCAGATTCCACTTTGTTGGAGAGGGAAGAGCTAAACAGGAAGAGGACCAACAAGGAAAAGAAAATCCAATCCCTGGAGCTGCAAACTGACATTTTGACATGACATCATTGAGGGCCGGTGACCTGAGGAACACAGGGATATTCTCAAACAATACTTACTTCAGTGTAAAGGATGAGTGAACACCAGAAAAGTGAAAAAAAAACTACAAACATGAATACGCAAAATCATCTTTTCTATTCTTTTCTTACTTGTTTCACTTTCCAAAAATGAAGTGCCTGCCCTTTCTGGTTGAGACCAATTTCTCTTTCTAAAATAGTGCTACTACATACCTTTTCATGAATAGTTTATAAGAGTAGTGGCTTTTAATAAAGGCATGTACTGATATACCATGTTTTAATGCAACATATTTTCCATAATCCAGTTGATGAACTCTTTTCACTCTGTTTCTTTATATATTTTTTTGTAATGTTTTGTCCTTTTTATATATGATGTGCTGTGTAATCTGCCTGCCCTGGGACTACCAATAAAAAGTATCCTGTGGCTAACTTGGGTACAATGTATGGCAAGGTGACAATTGTACACTGTCCCTCATGAATAAACTTTAAAAAGATTGATCTGTCTCTTTTGATGGTCAAGTGTGTTGACCCTTTTTGACTGGTCTTTCTCAGTGAGATTGAAGTTTGTGTCTCCACTGAACAGAGGGTAAAGGGGACACAGTGAGGCCACCCCAATGAGGCCTGGCCCTGGTGTCATCGTCACCAACAGGATGTTCCGATGGGCATGCATGCCTGCTTACCTTTCAGTGTGGCCTGATGCAGGTGTGTTCTGCAAACCAAATGGAAACATTTTCACACTGCAAAACACACAGCCCTATGACCGTGAAAAGAGGGCATGGAACCTTGCGTGTGGCTGTGTATTCTGGCTATTACTGCAATAGTGCATTCAAATATTTCTTTAAACCACCAAATAGTGCCTTGATCAATGAATTAGTTATGCTTCTATTGCTGTCTGAGGGATGCTTTACAGATTCCTTTCACTTTTTTAAATCCTCGAATCACTTCTCCCCTCCATAAGCATGGCATGTGAACAGGCAGGGGAAAGCCTTCAGTGTGGATTAAGAATAGCTAATGTGGGTGGGACTGCACTCCTTCCCCATTTGTTGGCTTTTTACTTGTGTTTTTGTGGCCTTCAGGTTTTCATTCAAGGGCAAACAGGGCGGGAGTGAGATTTAATCGTGTTTGGCTCGGTTTACTAAATATGAACAAGTGCCCTTCTGTGTGGTCATCTCCCCGGGGTAACCCACCCCAACGGCCCACTGCAAGGCCCTTCAACCCCACACCTGTACCCCCCTGCTCTGTGTGGGTGTTCCCCGTGGTCATCTTTCCAGGGGCGAACACACCGCCGGCCGCTGGTCAGGGACTCCGCGACCCCAACTGCGACCGTGGTTCCTGAGATCCAGCCCAGCCTCCCCCTGAATGGGAGGGGGGGAGACGCAGTTTAAATGCTGCCATTCTCCACAACACAATCACCCTTGGTCCCCGGGGCACCGGATAGGCCCTCCATTATGTCCTCAGTGAGGGGGACCATCGTGGCCAGGTGGCCAGGTGCAGGGGGGGTGTGGGGGGGTTACCTGTTGCCCCATCCATATCAATCCCACCTTTCAGCTCAAGGCTCTACCCCCAAGTCCCCTCAACACTCCTGGTCCATTGTTGCAGGCCTGATGGAGCAAGGAAGGTGGGGGGTGGGGGCGGCCCACCCTAAGAGGGTCACCGACCACAGGTCATTCCAAACCTCAGCCCTGGCATCGCTATGGAGAATGACCCACCAAAATCAGCAAGGACCCCTCCAACACACACACACACACACACCACCAAGCATCACAGCCAACTTTCAACAGTGCTAGCTCCCATCTGTCCTAAATCTGAGAAGCGGAAGACTACAGGAATTCCAAGCCAAAAGTCACACATTCTTCAAATTCACTTCATAAATGGCTTCAATCACTCTAACCAAGCGCAACCACACGTCGAGTCTGACTGATGGATACTTGGTAAGTCCGCATTCTGCTATGTCATGCATGTTATCCTTCCTTGAGTGCAATTACCCAGCTAAGGGGAAAAATGGATGAGTGCACTGTATCTTCACATTTTCACACAGCACGCACACACATAGTACACACACACACACACACACACACACTCTAACACAGCACTCTGAAGGCCATCCTCTGTCCAAATCCAAAACGGTTCCACTGCCAGCTACTCAAAACTCCACTACTCCCACCCCACCCCCCCTCAGACACAAGCCCATTGTGGATGAATTGACGGAAACAACAAGCTCTTGAAAAACACCCAAGGGGCCACTCTACTCTCCATTCAATCAATTCACTACCCCATGAAATGCATGAGAGCTGCCATAGATGCACACATTACTGCAGGGGACTGTGAGCCGCACAGCCCCTTGGGAAAGAGGAGGACTCCGCCTCTCGGTTCCCATGTTGCCTCTGTGACACCGACACAAATTCCCCTCCAGCCTTCCACCGACAGAGATGGCACATATTCATTCCTGCTGGGTCCAGTGCATCAAAAATGAAAAATGCAAAAACGGAAAAGTGCAGAAAAAGCACACATCCATCTTGCACATCCAAGTGGAGAAATCTGAAGTGCGTTCTCATTCGGCAAACTGAGACGAACGTTCCAGGCAAACAGGTTTTCTTTCAACTATTAAATTTGAACGGTTTTGTGTGAACATTCCAAATTGTTCAGTCTCCCCTAGTCCAGTGTCCATGTCTGTTCGTCAAAAACTGCCTCCTCAGACCGAATGTTTGCAAACGTTTGCCTTTTTTTGCTAATTTGAACACACCTCAGGTCTTTCCTCTAAGGATCGGTGTCAAATGACAGGCATTAGATCACCTGGCAAACTGAGACGTCACGTGGAAATAAAACATGTTTTCAACCATCACAGGGTTAAACACGTATTGCCATGGTCAGCGTCGGGCTGCTGTCGAGTTGAGTAACGTTTCTGCCCAGTGAGGGTGAAGTGTGGTCACACAGGCATCTCGACGGGGCGAAGGATGGAGTCAGCAATGATGGTATGAGATACCCCCCCCCCCCTCACGCTCCATGCAAACACACGCCCACAAGCTGCCTACAAAACCATGTGTGATAGACGCCCATTCACCAGCACCACGGGTGTGACCAGCCCCCCCGCGGCATGTCTCCATCACCCAGCTGAGAGAGAAAGACAGAAGGGCTCCGACGTTACGTGGGAGCGACGGAGGCGATGAAGGACGAGTGCCGGTCAGGTAGAGGCCGGCACGCACAGGGGAAACCCTCCTTAAGAGAACCTCCCCCTCCCTCCATGTCATGGATGAAGTGGGCACAGAAGAAATGTCAAAGACCTTTCCATCATACACGGCTCAGTGCTCCAGGCCCCCTGACCCAAACCTTAGAGTGAGGCCCAGAGGGAAGGAAAAAAAACTGAGCAACAGGTTTTCTTTTCAGAATTTTTTTTTTAAGGACAGGATTTACTGCAGGCTCATCCCGTGTTCCAAAAGTGCTTTCGTAGCAATAATTTTGTATGTTTTTGCTCCCCCCCTCCCCCCTCTTTTTTAACAGTCCTGAATGATGCACTGTCCTGGGCACACACACCTCATCCACTTTCTGCTCTGGATTTCAGCCTTTTGGAAAAATTTTGCTTCAAATCAGCGTTGTTCTCGTTCGGGTGGGGGGAGAGAGACACATATTTCACTCACATCAGCCTCTCTGTAATTACAGCAGCAGCATCAAGACGTGTGTGTGTGTCATGGAGGGGTGTGAAGGACAGGTTCATTTCTAGCGTGTCCACAGAGAGAGAGCGAGAGAGAGAGAGAAAGGGAGGGAGTTGGGGGGGGAGCTCTTGGTCTTACCTCAACATTTTAACGTCTGCCTGAGAAAAGTAATAATTCATCTGCCTCTTCTGGAACAGCGCTGCAAGGCTTTCTGGTCCAGGTGACAGAAAGTTCAGAAATGCTCGGCATTGAGTTTCCATGGCAGGCTGATGAGGTGAACTGGTTTAATGCTGGCAGATGGTGAACGTGACGATTTGCGCTGACTCTCCCTGCAGCATGTACAGTTTGCATGTGCTTGTGTGTGTGTGTGTGTGTGTTGCTTTAACAGGGAATAAGTCAAATCAATGCATGATTGCACAAAATTTAAATTTTAAATAACAGAGATGAAAGGCACTCTGTTTAGGCTGTATTCTTCAGGTTATTTCAGTCAACCTATAGAGTAAGCTTCGGTAACATCCAGATGTAATGAGTATAAAATAGACAGGAATTTACCAAATTCACTTTTCACACAACATTTCCGCTGACCTTTTAAATAGAAGGTTTGTGTCAAAAGACATCAAAATCACATAAACCAACAAAAACTAAAAATTGCTAGTGGATGCAACATTATTTGAGTTGAACACATCAAATCCAATGTAAAAACTGAAACTGCTCAGTCTCCAAAATGAACCTTTTACACATTTTTGATAACTTAATATCAATTCAATCACTTAATATTTTTCACTACTCTAAAATAGTGCACATACACTCAAAGACACACAAGATAGACACCTGGAGAGATTTTCCCATTATATTTTTATAAAATACCAGGATTTGTATCTATACAAAGTCTTTTGTTCTACCCCGTGCTGACTTTTCCGTATTCCGTATTTCATTCCTCTGAATAAACCGTTTCTTCTTTTAAGCAATTCCATCTTAGCATTTAACAGAAGGCAAACATTTCCTACAATAGCGACGTTCAGAGGCTGCACATTTTGTACCCCGGCAATGGGGTCAGCTTGGAAATCCTTTCCAACGTCTCAAGAACGTCTGTGGGAGATAAACTCTGTAAATATAATATCTGAGAACGCGTAGCTGACGTGTGTAAGTTAAAAAGAATATGCGAGTTAGAAAATATGCAAAGCTGGTTATTTCAGCCCCTCGAGTCATAGAGCATGTCTAAAAATAAAAAAAAACAAAACTGTCACAACTGGCCTTGCTACAGACCTTGCATGGCTGATCCATATGGTACAGTCATGCCACAGTGGCAGCAGTGTGGCCTGGTGTTAAGGAGCAGGGGTCGTGCCCCAGAGGCTGCTGGGCCGATCTGTTGTTGCACCCCTGAGCACGGTAGTGAACCCAGTTTGCCTCAATAAATATCCAGCTGCATATACCGATAACGTGCATACTCCTTATATGGTTTTTTGTTTGTGTTGTGCACTGCCTCACTTGTAAGTCGCTTTGGACAAAAACGTCTGCCAAATGAGTAAATGTAAATGTGTATGTTACTACGTAAATGTAGTGTAATGTGTCAGGGATCTGACTGTAGCAGATTGAACACGGTTGCAGACTGGTTGTGCGGCCAGGATTGGTCCTGTTCTCTGTTTGAGGGGGAAATCTTCATGTCAGAGAATGAGGTTCCAGTCACTAATGACTAAGCCTCTTAGCCGCACGCCACCAGCGTGGGCTAAACGGTGAGATCTCATGGAACACAGGCGCATCAGGTCCACACAGGCGCAGTGTTAAAGGGGAAAGGAGGCGATGCTCTTGCCTCTTACCAATCGGCCTCCTTTTGTAGATCGACTGCTATGGAACAGTAACAGTAACAGTGAGGGGCCCACCTCAAAGACGCGACGAACAACCCGAAAAGACAAAACATTAAAACTGTCTGGGCTGTCGAACTATATTTGTCCAACGTTTCTGGTATGTGGGACTTTCTTTTTTTTTTTTGTTTCTTGTTTTTCAGGCCAACAATTACAGCAGCAATTTCATCAGTATGGAATTCTAAAAATGACTTCAACGAAAGAGAAGGGGGGGGGATATAGAAAAAGAGAGAGAGGGCTGGGGAAGGGTGTGTGTTGTGTGTGTGGAAAGGGATGGGGGGGCTCTGGGAAGTTCAGCCTGTCTGTTGGAGCGCTTCCAGTGCCTTGACTCCCAATCCGCCCACCCCCACCGCTGCCACTACCCGCGGCGTTTCACAGCAGAGCTTTCGCAAGCCTGGACCGGCCCACGTCAGTCCCAGGTAAAGATGGCCACCTGACACTGTCTCCCTCCAGCTTTTCGCTGCCGGGAGGGGAATCTTCACCTGGCTAACTATGTGCGAGGAAGAATTTACAGCCGTTCTGGAGGGACTCACTTTCACACGGGCATCCACGAGTTTGGAAAAATGGACACTTTTCAGGACATGAAAAGTTTCCATTAATGATGCGCAAAACATGATATTAAATACTAAGTACTGGCTCATGTTCATTTTCACATTTTACACAAACATGCTTCATAAAATTCACTTTATGAAGTGCGAACAAACCAACCTTCGACATCCATATAACAGCCTCACTTCTTGAAAAAATGCCATTCATACAACATAGAACCCTTCCATGCGATAGTCCCATTTCTACCCAGTATTTCTCTGGTAAGAAGTATGTTGAACTAGTTTACTGACCGTTGCAACGCACTGTCCTTTTCAACTGGAGCTAAACCCAATATCTGCCATGACATGGCTGCTGCTCTTACATATGAATTTTTGGAAGACCGATTTGTCCCTGTCTTTCAGGAAAAACAAAACCAAAAACAAAATTGGCGCGACTTGACCTGTGGGGCAGAATGTACAAAAAGTAACTAATACATCAAATTCAGTTTTCGGTTTTAAGAGACAAGAGACAGCCCAGGTGTGTTTGGGGTGGGGGTGGGGGTACATCTGCCACAAGATGGGAGAGAGGCGGGCGGGGAGCAGGCAGAAATAACAGCTCGGCAGTGCTGACGGCACACAGTGTACCCACAGCACAAACCTACAGCCATTTCACCCTCTCTCCACCCCTACACCCTCATTGCGCTCTCACTCCAACCAACCAACAACAGCCAACAACAGGCGCACACACAAAAACAAACCTACTGTTTCAAATTTTTCACTAAACTAGTCAGAACTAATTCCTTCAGAGAGGACGCTGTTTTGGGGAAAACACCCCCCCCCCCCGACCTGTTTAACCAGTGCAAACAATGCCGATGTCAGAACGAGGCACCTGCCACTTCCTGGTTCACAGGGGCCCACTCGGAGTCGTTATATAAACAAACGCGAGTCGATTAGCTCAGCTGTTGACAGGGGAGCATTCCCGTGTCTCTCGCCTCCTCTTACGCAACGAAAAGTCATTAGTGGAGATGGGGGGGTGGAGGGGGTGGGGTATTGGATAACCAGATAAACCTCAACACTGCATCCACTCGTGCCATAAGTTAAGGGAATAAGAACACGAGAACGTTGTGTTGGTGAGAGAGGACCATGAGAGCCCATCTTGGCTCGTCATTACGCCAGCATCCAAGAAAAATCTGTGGTACTTGTAACTCACATCCAAACTATGCCAAATACAGCAATGGCAACAAACATTTTCAAATTAGTTTTGTAAGACTACATAAACAAAAAGTAAACACAATGCAATGGAATTTTGAATAAAATAAACACGCTTTGCTTTGCATCTTGAAAATCTGTGGAAGATTACCAGTCAACTGAAACAGATGGAGGCCTCCAGATTCGCAAAGCGTACAGTGTATGGATGACCAACATTGATACCAGAAACAAAAGAACTAACAAAATGCATGCACGAAATTGTGGAATCTGCAGAAATTCTTCGTGCTCACGTAAATCACTCTTTGTTATGTCAGTATCATGCCCATGCAGATGATGCAGGAAATGACAGCAGTCTATCAGAATCAACTTCTGACCCAGAAGGTTGTGGGGGGGGCGTGGTTCTAGTGGTTCACTCAAAGTGAAATACTACGTTCAATAAATCACCGTGATGCTCGGCTGAAGGATGAACTCGAGGGCACGGGGGACACGTGTAAATGTGAAGCAAACTGTAAAATACAAGAGGAGAGGTTACGGTCAGCTCTGGCAGGACTGGGTCGCAGGGCGGTCGGCGCTTCAGGTCTGTGGAAGAACGCGGTGTGCGTTTCCCTGCCAACATCAACGCTCCTCTCCTCAGATTTTCAGAGGAGAGGTGGAGAGAGAATGAGGTGAGAGGGAGCATAGAGAGTCAGAGTCGACCCCTCCAGCTTCCCCTCACCAAAGGCAAGAGCCGAGCTGACCGGCTCAAAGCCAGAAAAGTGCCTAACAGGAAGTGATGTGAAAGTGGTGGCCAAACCTAAGACAGGTTCTGCCCGATGGCGAAGCAATCATGTGACACCACTGAGGTTTTCATTGTTATTTCCACATTTTATTTTAAAAATGGCCGTTTCCTGTAAACAGCACCACTTCTCCATGGCTGTCTCACTTTAAAAATAAAAGTGTGACCGTTGTGATCCTGATTTAGGAGGGCGGCTCTCCAACACCGCAGAAGCAAGCTTTGTTTATACACCAAACAGACACAAAGCTGTGGAGGACCAGCGAACCATCTTCTGAAACACAGAAGGTCCTCTTTGCTGCCAACTGCCAGCTCAATGCGAACGCGGCGTGGTTCGGCACTCTGAACACTACAGAACATAGAGTCAAGAGGACCACGCAAATGAGGTGCTGTGGGGACCCATAAAACAGGCATTCAGAGAGCCAATACACACCGCCTAGCCTGCGTGCCAAACTGCTTGCTGTCTGGTCTCGATCACCAAGCAGACCGTACCCGGTTCAGTCTTCAAAGCGAGCGCCGCCCTCGGCGGTTACGAAAGCAGGACATTAATAGAATTGTACAGAGACAGAATTCTGCTATCAAAACATTTCCCGTCTTCGGAGATGCTAAGAATAGCCCAGTAACGATGCTTAGACAATAAACAAGCGTGGCTGTGGTCTAGGACGTCGCATGCTGGCCGAGTCAGACTGTGACAGCAGCCCCCCCATCACCCCCCCATCAGATAATCACAGAATATGACTCCAGCTCTGCCCGGCCACACTGACTTCTGTGTCTTCGCAACAGTGGATGCAGATGATAAGGGCAGGAGCGGATTCCCGCTGTTTTTAACTCAACTGGCGGCTCGCAATCATTGAAATCACGTTATCCGTCGTCTGCGCATCACCCCGGACGAGCGTAGGGCGCGTGCCGACGTTTCCTGAGACTCGCTTTCTGCCCTTCTCATCTTAACTACCCTCGGGTTTAACGTCACTTAGGGGTGGCACGAATCTGAAGACAGAGTATTCACCCTATACGGTCCCCAGCTGACCTCAGGAGGGGCACAGGCTGGAAACATTTGGCAGGACGCCACGCTCTCTGACTGCCATGGCCAAGACGGGGGCACTCTCCCAGACTACAGCACTCAGCTGCAATTACACAAGAGGACCAGGTCTGCGATACGTGGTCCATGCAGTTCAAATTGGATGACATACTGTAACCTCCAGTGTTACATGGGTGACAGCTGAATGGGCATTAATGGGCATTAATTAATCCACGGGAGACTCCAAGTCTGCTTTTTTACAGACTCAACCACAGGGAAAGCATTTAGCTGGACATACCAAGTATTCATCAGTCAGACCCTGTATGGGCTGTCTACTTTGTACTTGGTTTTTCATTGTATGGCCAACCAAAATGAATCCTGACATTTAAAAGCAAACCATTGATCACCCACCATCCCCCAAGACAGCGAAAAGGTCATTTCGAGCTCCCCACGGGGCTACGAGTTTGGTGATAACCACAAGATCATTTATCACAGAACGACTCTCAGACGGCCTTCCAAAAATGGCCAAGGGAGCGACCATGAGCCACGCCTGGTTAGACCAGGCCGAGTGCACCTCAGTAAAAGCTCTGTTTATAAAAACACGGGCGTTCTCCCTCTCTCCCTCTCCCTCCCCCTCCTCCTGTAATAACACTCTCTCTCTTAATCCCTGACCGGGACAGCTGGGGACACAGCAACCTTCGCCCAGGGCGCCGAGGTTCCCAGTCGGCTGCCAGCCTATCCCATTTCCCCCGTGTCATTTACTGAGTTCCCCATACCACCCCACATTCACACCCTACCCCTGGGTGGACATGGTTGCAAAAACATGTTTCTGTCACAATTGGTAAAATATCGCCATGCTTTTTCTCAGACTTGCTAGCCTCTGTGAGTAGGCGACTGTAGATGTAATGGAGACCACTGCTTAGGCCTGGATAAACTCTGTGTTGGTTGCAAGCAAGAGAGAAAGGGGCAGGACGCTGACATGCTGCTCACTTCCTGCTCATTTCTCCTGAATTCGCCAAACCACTATTAACTAATCAAAATTCCATCTTTTCCTTAATGCGCCCACAATGGGTATTTACCAAACATGGCTAGTCCGATAGGCTGGTGGATGGACAAAGGGCATGACATCACAGCCAGGGCTAGGGGTGGGGGTCCTTCTGTAAACAGCTTTGTGCGCCATGGCCTGAAGAAAGAGCCAGGAGCAAACCACCAGCTAGCCATCTTTCCAAATGAAACTAAGAACAAAATAATGGTATATAATGAGGGGAAAAGGTCATTCAGCCCTTCATATAAAGTGAATCTCTGGAACATTCAAATGTCCCAATTCTGTTATAGAGGCATTCAGTACACTGAGACCCTGTGGCACTCTGCCATTTCACCCAACCTAAAGCAAAAGGCCTGATATATATCATTGTGGGAACATTCCCATATGCCTATATGTGCCTGCATGCAAAGGCCCACAATCCTCCACTCCAACAGAGAGATATAGCAGGTAGCAACAGGAGCGCCACGCAAAAGACCCAATGTTCTACTGCTGCAGTATTTCCCCATTGGGAACACATTAAATAATCTCATCGCTCCTCAAATGCCTCATAATTAATAACAAAGAAGAGCACAGAATAATTGTTGAAATCAATTTATCAATGTGGAATAAACAGAAGGAGAGCATTGGGAACACAAAACATACAATATTATATATAACATGATTGTGAATTTATTAATTATATATCATTGTTAATGTGTTATCCATTTTCCTCACAAAAATGTATGTGAATCCTGATCTTGTTACAAGGAGTCAATATTTACATGGACAGTATTACAGACATGTTAAAAGTATTGCAATGGTTAAGGAAATGAAAGAAATGAATTATTCCTGTATTGAGTCTGGTCATCCACAGTAAGATGTCTCATCGTTTCAAGCACTCACCCCAAACTGTCTCTACCTAAGCCCAGATAAACAACATAGGAAATACATACTACAACCTCCTTGCAGTCCTCCCATCTCAGAGATCTCTGCAGCCCAACATAGGTGCAAATATCAAAACCATTCCCACTTGTGCATTCCCAGTGTAACAACAACACAGCCAATGGCATTCAATAGGTCCTCCACAAAGCCTAAGCAAGGGCATCTCTCCTATCAGATATGCAATGGTAAAGCTTGGGTTTTAGATTACAAGAGCTCAAAGAGTCTAAGAAATGACAATATTCCACAGGTGGAGAGGAATTTGGGGTCACCCCAGCCCAGGAAGCAATCTTATAAACTGTGACATAAACAGTTTAGTTTTTATATCGTACATACATGTTTACACAGACAGATACTCGCTGAGGTGATCTGGATTAGGTACTTTACCCAAGGGAACAACAGGAGCAACCCACCTGGAAATCAAACCAGCACCCCTTGGGCCACAAGCCCTGCCACTAACTACCACAGTTAGTGGTATTACCACACTGCTGCCCACCAACCGGCTTTTATGTATTAAATACCAGGCAGATTTGTGTATGTGGATGATGGAGTGATGGTGGAACATGAACACATAGAACACGTCTGTGATGAGACGGGAAAACAGGTCTATACCCACACCTTGCTCCACCCTTCAAAAACATCAGAACAGACAGCCAATCCTCCCCCCACCAATACTGGGCAACAAAAATGCACACCTTGTTTGCATTCCTTGCCTATGGGGGATTACTGTACATTGTTTTGTTAACATGAGAGTCTGGGTCAGGGGGGTGTTTCCACATGTAAAATGGTGACAGTTACTGAGGCAGGGGAAAAAAACCCTAAATCCTATGCAAATACGGGCCACACGCAGGTGGGTATCAGTTTAGCCTACGGTGCTGAGAGAGCCAGCTTTTCGGTTAGAGAGCCCTCTGTCTCTCTTCTGCACGTGTGCAAGCCACAACAGTGTGCCTGCATTCAGTCTGCTGGATCTCTCCCACACACAGGCAAGCGCACACAACTTCTCTGCGCCCCTACCTCTCACGATGAGGATGGTAAAACCACATGTGCGCATGTGTGCCTCTGCCATGCCCGCCCCTGCCCCACCCCCACCCCCACCCCATTGAATGAAAACCACACACCCCCACACACACAATAACTGCACAACCATCACCGTCAACACCACGTCCTCCTGCAGTTAAAGCTCCCCCCGACCCCCCACCCTGCCCACACTTGTCCTCGTAGTCATCACTATCATCATCATCATCATCATCCTCACCAGCTTTATTATCTCACAAGGAGAAAATTATTTATTTTTTATTTGGCTGAATAAAAAGCAACACACATGACATCATATATAAAATGCATAAATACATATAAAGTGCAGTAGTGTTGAACAAAATAAATTGAAATATTGATATATCAATATATTGATATATTTAAATATAGATCAGTTGTAAACAAATATTTAAGACTAATTTTTAAAAAAGTTTAATTACTAATTTAAAAAGTCCCAGTGGAGTCGGAGTAACAGAGGGTCCACCGACACCTGCCTGGGTCCACTTACAGTGCTGGCAGAGGAAGCAACACCCAGCTTCGAGGTCAACTTCCTCTTTCAGTTCAGTCACTTCAGGAAATTAACTCAACTGCAATTCATTCATTGCACAATCGTCACGTGAATGGATGGGCGATTTTCAAACTTATTTACAAACTGAATTTCAGTTCATTCCCTGACATGGAATTGACCCCCAACTCCAGTAACAATGCACACAGACACAAAGCAAAACAGCAAGGACTACAGCCATGTTTGCACTGACCTGCCCTTGCTATTGGTCAGCTGTTCCAGAGGCGAACCAGAGAGCCAGCACACTGACTTGGTCCGACCTGTTAATACTTGATGTGACAGTTGGTTGGCCGAGACTGCCAGGGAATCAAGTAGGAGCAGGCAAGTAAAACAACACAGTCAGACAGTCTTGCGGTTTCTTGTTTATATTTCAGCGATGTTTCACACTAGATTAAAGCTTCGTGGCTATTACTGCCTATTGTCAATTTAGATTAAAGCTTACAAACTATTGCCACTTTCACATATTCAGATGAAGCCTTAAGGAATGGCTTTGCACATTGAGATTAAAGCTTGTAGACTATGACCACATTCATGCATTCATATCATGGTTTATCAGCCTTCTGTTCATTCCTCTGTAGATTGACAGTCCATCACCATATTCCCCAGTGCACAGCCCACCTGAACAACTGCAGAATCACACCAGCGTTAGAATGAGGGGTCCAACATTGCTGGTGGGTGTGACTTTCCAGATGTCAACAGCTTCTTTAACAAATTTAACAACTTCCATCACTTACCTGTAGATTGACAGATTCTTCTGGGTAACCTGTGAGAGAACAGATGAGGACAGTAAGTCATTGCATATTACAAGAACTACCATGATGACCCAAGTACATAACAGGCCTCATAAGTGCTTTGGTATCAAAAACAGGCCCTGGTAGCAGAGTAATGATTAACGTTCAAATTGAAAGACAACTGACAGAGAATTTTTACTGAAGACAAATGGGGGTGTGCTGTCATTGTATATCATGAGGCAAACAGCTGTCACTGCTAGCAAAGAGGATAAAAGACATACACTAAAGATAATGAATACACGTTTCAGGGGGAGAGGACGATGTTGCTTTTTTTAACACAGTTGGTTTTGCAGTAATGCCGAACCTCACGTTCCATCATCAAGGCCATAAGGGCCGCGGGCCATTCACCCCCCAGCCGAAAGTGGAGCTAAGGGGAGACTATGCACCCTCCTTGAACCCCCCAACCCCCCCAACCCCCCACCCTCTTAACCCCCTTCACCCCCCCTCCCCAACACCCTCAGGCTCTGCTCTGGCTCACCTCACCTGTCTCTGCACAGTTCGACACACACACACACACACACACACATCACTCAATCCTCCTGTTTTACCTGTCAAGGACCTCGAGTTCGCCTCTCCTGCGCTCTGCGTGAACTCGCGAACTTTTTACACCGCTCCGAGCCTTTTCGAGAACGAGCTGCCGTTCAGGCTTCACTTCACACTAAGTATTTCCCTGTCAATTAATGGAGCCATTCTCCCCTCCCCTCCATCTCTATCCCTCCCTCTCTCAACATCTCTCTCTTACTCTCCCCACTTAAACGCTCTGATTTATTCAAAGAAACAAAACTTTGACGCGTGCTGCAATGCAACTGAGGAGATGCACGTTCGTGTGAATCAAAACACACACTCATACATACACACGCATACACCTTTGTACAGTATCACCTGGCTTTTGCTGCTCTGTGCTGCATAGAATCAATAGCCTGTGAACAGCCCCGCTCCCCGTGTGTGTGGTTTCAGGCATGTTCTCAGAGAGACCCGAAGGCACCGCACTAAAGAGATGTTTATCGCTCCTCTCCTGAGCTGCGCCTGCCGATCACGCCTCAAATTAACCATTGTCTGGAAGACAGCCCCATACAGTGCATTTTTCAAGTGGTAAAGGGTCTTGAACAAAGTCCTCTGAGGTGAGAAACTATTTCAATTAAGATGTTACTCTTGCTATGATACTGCTGAACGTGGACAACAGTGTACGTGAAAGGCTAGGCTAGGCTAGTTGCAAAATTCGAAATGTTACTTAAAGACCTGGGCAACATACACTGCTATTATGATTTAGTGTATAGAAGCATTCAACAAGTGCTTTCACGTTAGATTGATTTAGCTTAATTTAATTTAATTCCTGGAAGCGACAGAAAGATAAAATGGTTGACTTGGTTCCAGCAGTGATGATTTAAAGCCACTTTGGGAGGAAAATATTCGCAGTAAGGCACGCGTTTTAAAATTCACCTTTTGGTTCACATAAAAGCCTCCCATTATTCAGAGAATTTCAAAGTTAGACCATCTATCAATTACTGACTCGTTGGCTCGGATTAAAAGAAGAGGCTAGAGCCCACTTTTGTTGATTTCAAGGAGGATTGGGAGGAGTTAAGGAGTTACTTTTTTGTTACGGTTTAGTGAATAAGTCTGCTTTGTTTTTGGCTGAGGTGCAGGAAAATGTCACACATGTCAGAAAAAATGTTCCTTAAACTCATCGGTTTAGGCTGAGTTACAGCTGAGGTAGTAATCTTCTGGAAATCTTAACCGTGACCTCTGCTTTCACATAGCCTCCCAAAGCAGTCAGGTGACCGGAGACTTTGGTAGCCTTCTGCTGCAGACTGAAGACCCACCCCCTCACACTGCATTTGGCTCCCCTACTTGCTCACAACACTACTTGCTCACAAATCTTTCCTGTTCTTGTGTATTACTGTAGGGATATACTATTTACAAGGCCTTTTCGTACTGCAGTACTTCTGCATTCTGCATGGGACTTATTGCAGTTCTGTGACAAGCTCAGAAGCAGGCTGTGTGTAATGTCGCTCACGCGGCCGTATAATACACACTATATTTGCTTTGTAAACCGGCCTGGATAGCAGTTTCTGTCAAGGCGCAAAATGCACATTCAACACCATCGGTTTTGGACAGAACATGCACAATCGTACTGTAACAGGGCGGGGTCAGCTGGCCCTAGGTCCAGCTGCGTCCCCGCGCGGTCGCTAAGGCCCTCTGTGATGGCATCAGATATACGCAGCACCTGCGCACGGAAACAGCGGCACGTTAACGTTTCAACGTTTTTTTTTTTTTTTTGTTTTTTTTTTTTACACGATACCATATCTGAACACACGTCGCAGTTAACCAGCTGCCAATGTGTTATCGAATGTATTGTCGATAATAAGGACCATGATGATAATCACATGTATTATTATTATTATTATTATTATTATTATTATTATTAACAGGGGTAGAAACGTGCATTACATTTCCATGTAGACAATAGCCAGTAACCAGGGGATAGCTACATTTACCATGAAAATTCAGGGGTAATTGATCCATTCCACCTATTAGCCTGAGCGTCGCAGTTTCCCATTTCCCAAGGATTAGTGAGAGAGAACTCCATTAATTTGTTCCAGTGTTTTTAGGCGACAGCGTTTTGGAAGCACCACAGAGGAATGGTGGGATGGAATTGAAATCCCAGTGCATATTCTGGTGCGCGTGGTGTTCAGAAAAATCAAACCAGCAAGCGAAGGCCTCTAAACGATCGGGGACAGTGGCCGAAAGTTAACACACTTTGTTAAAAGCATTTGGATGCATTAATTAGTCTTCGATTTTAGTGATCAAACTTTATGTTTATTACGCAACTGAATTACACAGGGAAAACATATTTTCTTAAAAGTCCATACATTCTAAATGTGTGTAACTCGTATTATATGAGGATATGACACCGACGTTGTATAAAAACATTAAACGTTAAAATGATACTACCTGTTTGAAAAAAAAAATCAACGAAATTACCGTGTAATTACAAAGGCTAAACCATCTCAAGTTCACCCTGGTCTTCTGAAACAGTACGCACGCTAGCGTATTTATGCCACAATGCGACCATTGTCAATTGCATTTTGCCGAACGCACGTCATAATGCTGTTTGCTTGTTATCGACGGAAAATTAAAGTTCGAGTCACATTTTGTTTCTTAAGATGCAGTGACGTTTATTGGATCAAAATTATCTAATCTTTTGAATAAAAACAATGCTATGTTATGAGTCAGAGAGAATCAGACTTGAGAGATGTTATTATTGCATAAAAATCTGTTCCTTCATATTGTTTACATCATTAGCACCCTCATTTTTCTGCACCAGCACCAAAGTAACACATCTTGACTCAGTAAGGCTCACCAGTTGCATTTGCAGTTTGGTCCCATAAAAAAAAAACATTTAAATCAATTACCACTCTTTCTTTACCAAAAATCCCAGCTGTGTAAAGTATATTTTCCTGCATTGCTAGATGCCTCTTATGTTTGTCCCAGAAATAAAGTTCTGAGTTTAACTAATTTTCTTGTATGTTATGCAAAAATAGGAAGCAAAAAAGAGGTGACAGATTGAGAGGAAGGAGGAAGGAGCAGAGAGGTAGAGAGAGGACCAGAGTGACAGTGTATACATTAGATACGTTATGGTGCACAATAATATGACATTACATAATTAAATAATATAATGTAATCATATAATATTCCAAGCAGCCTGGTATGCCCCAAATAGCTTTTCGCAGCTCTGGGGACACTAGCATTTCATTTTTGTATATTTTTAGTCTTTGTCTTCAAGTACATTGTATGTCAAAAAACGCTTCAATAAGACAGATGTCCTATTTATCATGCCAATGAAAGCAATTGAATTTGAGAGCGGTGTCTTATTTCCTCTGTTCCCCAAAGATAAAAATTGGTGTATTGAAAACAATATTGGAGCCACTGAAAAGATGCCGTGACAGGTTAGAGCAGGCGCTAATCTCGAGTGTGGAGAGTGACAATGAAACACTGCCTTTTGCAGAGCACCGCGTGCACTCTTCGCTGCAGTTATGAAATCATTTAGCAAATTGAGGGCAGAACCTCTGCTCTTTTTGAACGCTGCTATAAGCTGCCCAAGACAGGCCATGCATTGTAGCGCCATCCTCATCTGGGCCCTCAGTGGTGTGTCATCCCCGTCAACCCCACCCCCCACCCCCCCCCCCGAACGGGCACCTCGAGGAGAACTCTGCCGTCTCTTCCCCAGACCTGTGGTTGCCCGTGCCATGCACATCCATGGGTGGAGCTGACCCCCCCCCACACTCCCCCCCTAATCCCACCGCTCCAAAACGGCTGGGAACAGGGGCCTCTGGAAGGCTGTGAGAAAGAGTGCGGTGATTGCAGATGGAGTGGAACACAGGGTGACGGTGGTGTGTAGAGGAAATTCAGGAGACTGTGCAGGGTCAAACTTCTCTTATATGTCCTCTTCAGCTACAGCCTCAGAGCGTCCATGATGCTGGACTGTGTCCAGGCAGGAGACTCAAGGCCACGTCCACTCTGGCTGGGGCTACATACAAGCAGGCCTGCCAGGTACCAGTACAACGAAGAAAAGAAGTGTGTGTGTGTGTTTGTGTGTGTAATATATATAGTGAGGTACAGATACATAGATATAGATATATAGGTAGATAGAGAGAGAGAGAAAATGGAGGAGTGGGTGGTGGGTTTGTGGGGACATAGGATTAGGCCATATTTGTCACCTCTGTCTGTCAGCATGACCTCACGCAGTTCCTCATTACCTGAGGGGGCTCCCCATTCCGGAGGAATAGGTCAGCCAGAGGTCATGAAGTTCTTGTGAAGGGCAGGCTTCCTGCCATTCCCCCACCCCCACCCCACCTCACACACTCCCCTCACCATTAAAACAAAAGAGCAAATCTCCCGATTGGACACAGGGATTGAGCAGAGAGGTTGCCTTCTTCCGCTGGGAATGAGCTTTCCTCCTCCATCAAAGTCTGACCCAGGATCAGTTTAAATGCGGCATGGGACACTTTGTGACTTACTGAAGTGCAGCATTAAGTGCACTCTCACTGTAAATAAAATCGGGACTTGAGCACTATTTTTTTCTCTTGTGACATGGAACAGTGTTTCCTGAAGGCCAGTCACAAGTATAGGTGTGGGGATCATTGTACCAAGTATTTGTAAGCATCAGTATAAAGGCTGCTTATTTGCATGTGTTTACTGTTCTGAGTACTTCTGCTGTGTTTACTGGTACAATACTCATGGACACAGAGAATTCAGTTATTTTTCCAATGCTCAATTCTGATATAAATGCTGCATGATAATAAGAACCATATGTACTACATGAATGTAGTATGTATTTGTGTATACATTAATGTCACCTGTGTATTTCAATCACTAAAATGTGTCCTTATTAAGCAATTAACATAAACATAATAACATTTCCCAGTGTCTAAGGAATATAATCAAATTCCGTTGACGTTAGTAAGGTTATACACTGTATAAACATTACGCAGAAATCGGTAACATTTCCCTATATTTATGTCAACGAGCAAGAAAATGCTTTTGCATATTTAAATATGATTTATTTTTGGCAATAAAATATGTTTCCGTTGAATTTGTGGGGAAACTGGTGCATAGTGGTATTTTAAGCAATTAAGCAAGTGCCTACATAACCCTCACAGAATTCTTGTATTGTATTGTAAGTTGTATTCTTCAACGGCCCGACACAAAAATAAAATTGTCAGTGCTCTTCATCCTGGGGTCGTCTTCTTGTGTCCCTGTCTAAACAGACTATTAACTAATGAAAACAGCTGATGTCAAACCAGAGGTCCGTTTTATTCCGACTCACTCGTCAAGGAATATATTTAGCCAAGTATGAATACAGTATTTGGTTCGTACTAATTCACTATAAATAAAAAATCGAATTGAATGTCAAAACAAAGCCGAAGACAGGTTCCATTTCTGCGCCGGCCCGGCTAACACGTAACATTCACCCAGTGCTGCCACAATCTTCCAGCCCAATGTCCAGCAACGTCACGTGCCAACTGGGAGTAAGCCCTCACAGCCTCTCCGAAAATATAATATGGGGAGAAGTCAGCTGAAAAGGGATATTGCTCCTTTTAGAAAGCCAAACTCAGAACAGATGTTTTCAAATTGAACACAATGCGCGCCTCCTGATAAAAATCATACAATACGGTTTTTTAGTCTTTAAAACGTACCATATGAGAATGTTTCAAATAACGCCACTAACAAATTACACTTGGGGTGTATACGTGTCCTGTTTTATACATTATATATTATATACATTATATATATATATATATATATATATATATATATATATGTGTGTGTGTGTGTGTGTGTGTGTGTGTGTGTGTGTGTGTGTGTGTATAAAATGTATATGTAGCCTATATTTGTGTGTGTGTTTGTGTTTGATCACACATATATACATACATTCTGTGAACTCTTGAAATGTGACTTTAGCTCCAACCCATACAAATAAAAGGGAAGTCGTATTCCTTTTTAGTTGTGGTTTATTCTGAGTTAAAAACGAACACAAAGTTCCTCTTTTGATCCCATATTTAGCCGTAGTGAGAATCAAGTCACCGGTTGCCTGTGGACCCTGTGGAGTCACAAACCGACACTGCGTCTATGCAAATATCTATTCGTGTATGAAATACTGAATCCTCCTTTATTTTGTGTCCTGCCCTGAACAAACGTTTTCCCCAGAGCGATAGCTCCTTAGCCGTCAGAGCCAGAATCTCACGGGGCAGTTACTAAGAGAATATTATGTTAATATTCTGGCACAGAGTAAGTGACCGCAGTGTACGCAAGTGCTCGCGCCAGCCAGTGACGCATATCGTCTTTTTAGTTCGTTTTGAATTCCTTTGAGGTGTCCTACCTTCGCGGAACAAATACGCACGACTTTCATAAGTGGAATGATGACAAAAATAACAATGTAATTATACTAATATATACGAAATCCTGCCATTCAGGCAACAGCAGCTGTGAAATGACTGTGTCATGCACAGTTCTGAATGTTTTTGGTCAAAGAGGAAGTCACAGATGAGTGAAAGGAGACCTTAGGTCACACCGCGCGACGACCAGAACGCTTTTTGTACATTGTGATACACGTTGAACAGTGTGTGCTGTCCAAGCACCGTCCAGGAACTGCAGAAAGCATACTCTTTCCCCGCAGAGTATTAAGTGAAACAACTTTCAGATTTAACGACAAGGATTTACATAGTAGCGCCCATCTTTTCCTGTAAGGCGATACCTTAGTTTTCCCACAATTCTGCATTACTCTGGCTCTCAGAGAAACATCCCCGACTCAAGCCACCTCCTCCTCTTGTCTTATGTTCGTGACATATGTTTAATTGCCCACCATTCGCGTTTAAGTGGCAGCTTTCAATCAACACCACCAAGACCCAAATGACAGCAAGGACAATTGACCAGTGCACCCGACACAAATATTTAATCTTCACTTCTTATACAACATGATAATATCTATTCACCTTTGATATGTGTGTGTATATGTATGTGTGTATATATATATATATATATATATATATATATATTTCTACTTCAATCTTTTTTTTTCTTTTCTTTTTTTAACCCCTGTCTGGGACCCCGAGATGTGCACTAAGCCACACATTGAAGACCACTGCTCAGCACCACACTGCTCACTTAAATGTATCACTGCACAAACCTCACATAAGACTCAAGGAAAAGAATCAGTCATTTACTCTGATCAAAATCTTTGGGTCAAACCTTATGCAAACCCCATACAACAATACCCTGCCTATAAGAATCAAATCCCACTGGATGAATGAGACAGGCACACCATTCTAGGGCATTACATTAATATCTGTGAGGCCTTTAGGACCTGAAACCTGGTGTCAGTATTTATTTTTGTACTTCCTGTTTGCTCAGTGATAGAGCTGTTATGGTGGATGCTGTTCAATGTGGACAGTGTCCACTGGCAGGGAAGTGCTGTATGAAACATTACAACAAACAAGAATAAACATTCTCTTCAGTGGAGGCCAACGTGATGTCAACAGAGTTTAAACTATTTTATTTTTTTTTTCAAAGAAAGAAAAAAATATTACGAAACAAAAAAGCAGTCTTTTTTTACACTAGCAATTATTAAATTTATACAACCATTCAGTCTGCATTACATAAAGAAATAATTCTACATCTTTGTTTCTTTCATATTTTTGGTACTTTGAATTATACATACAAATAACAAATACAGGAACTTGTTCACAATGCATATAATCTGTGGGCCGGAAGAATGTCTTTTAGGTGATCTGCATGGCAATGTTCGTGTTTGCGTGTGTGTGTATGTGTGTGTGTGTGTTTGTGAGTGCGCACGTGAGCGTGCGCGTGTGTGTCAACGCACAAACTGCCCGGGACCAATAGCGTGCCCTTAGTGGACTTCTGCACTCTGCATGATCAATCTGTCTACACATTTTAATGCATCAAACAATGCCTGCCACTGGCAGGAGGAGGATTGGCAGTTTACATCTGCTCCCCTCTCTCTCTCGCTCACTCTCTCTTGAACCCGGAGCCACTGGGACAGGTGGGCCTCCCTACCACGAAGCGGCTCTCCGATGGTCTTTCTTCCTGCAGCAACTCGTACCCTTCTCGTCGTAGCTGCCCATGGGCATTTTTATTATTATTATTATTATTAAAAAGTCTTCATTAAATGTACTGTATTTCATACAATCTGTACAAATATGTTCAAAGTTCATGGTTCATGTCCTCTTTTTCACAGTACAGGGGAACCCCTGTTTCACAGGGTAGGTGGGAAGGGTGGGTTGGGGCTGGGGGTGAGAGGTGGGTGGGCTTAAGGGGGGACCAGCAGTCTGATATTTGACCATATTTGTGGAAAATGGCTTCTGTACACAAATGGATTTCAGATTCAGTGGTTGGTCGCTGGACGCGGTGTGGCCCACCCCCGGAAAGCAACGGCTCGCGGTTTCTCAGGATCGAGAAAGACACCCCTCCGGAAGCGGCTCTGTCCTCTGGGCTCGTCATTTTGGAAGAGCGCTCGTTCGTTGGGGGGAGGCGGGGAAGGCGGGGGCGGTGCTTGGGCTGGAGCGGTGGCAGGGTTGGGTGGATGCGTGTTTAGGGGGACAGTGGAGGGGTGGGGGGGGCGCGTTTCCGTTCCTTCTGCGCGAGCAGGCCTACCCCATGGCGGTGACCATGCTGGAGGGGTGGTGGGGGGCGAAGGGCAGGCTGGACGAGGGGTGCATGGGCGTGGGCGTGGTCAGCATGTGGCCGGAGTGCGAGAATGGGGGGAAGGAGCTCATGTGTCTGGACAGGGCCGTGGGGCTGAAGGAGCTGTTCTTGTCCATGAGGCTCTTGGAAAACTCGTCCATGCTGTCGTGGGACTTTTTGCTCTTCTTGGACTTGCTGGACATCTTCCGATTACGGGTCTGTATGCCCTCCTTCTTCATGGTCAGTGGTCGGTTAATCTGTCAGGGGGAGACAAGGCATGCCCATAAGCATCGGCTGCAAGCAACATTAACAAAATTAAACACCCAGATGCTCTCAAATTACCTTACATTAATTGAAACTGGTATTCATTCAAACAGTCATACAGTTAATTTTAACAATTGACTGCACACTCATAGCTGGTCAGAGAATATTAACTGATTAGGTGCTATTTCTTTACTTTCCTTGGCAACATTAGCATGGCACTGAAAAAAAGAACATGAATGCTGTCACATACATAAATGAATCACCGCATAAGCACAGAAACTTTTGTTATGGGCAAGGCGGCACGATTCGATGCTGGAGCAGAGCAACCGGAAAGGCAAAGGTGAAAAATCGTGATTGTTTCGGCACAGAGCAGCGCCGCACCGATTCGAGGCGGATTTAGATGCTGGGTCCCTTGTACAGTGCCAGCACTTGGGACCCAATCACGGCAGGGCACCAGACCACGACAGTGTGGTGGCGCCTGTGGCACGGCCGAACCCATCTCTGCTCACGGCAGTGCATCTCCGAGAAATCTGGCCACGGGTTCGGTGTCGGTTCAGCCTCGGCAAAAGGGATTAAGAGGCTAATGATGGTTCCATGCCCACAAAAAAAGAAAAAAAAAAGGAGAGGGTTGATAGGGGTCGGCTGGGCAACTGCTGGTAAAGGGGGGCATGGCTCGGTTACTGGCACCTTGGTCTCTTGGCTGCTGAGCAAATCATACACAGTAAGGCCGAGACCAGGTTCCTCTCCTTCCAGCTGTAAAACGCCTCTAGGTTGAATTTTCCTGTCAGTCTCAACAATCCAGACCTGAGAGGGATGGTCCTGCTCTATGAGCTTTAAGTGGGCAGCAGTCAGTCCGACTTGGATACATGCAGCGGGGCTCCGGGCGCTCAGTGCATCGAACATACTGATGCTCTAATTGGCCAAGGATTCCACTGGTGAAATCACACAGCACAGCATTGATCACAACTGTAAAGTTAAAACCCACGCCCTCTCTGCTCTGTGCATTTGGCCCACTCCAACACGTCATGAGGTCACTGCATACTCTATCCGGAGGAAGGTGAGCCACGTCATAATTCATATCCCTCCCCGTTAACCCACACAACTCACACATATTGCTGGGATATGTGTGCATCAACTCTAATTTGTATGTTTATCATTAATATTTAAAATGGTGGGCTGATGTCTTTCTCTGCAATACCAGACCAAATACATTTGAGACGATCTATCATCAAAGCGCCAGAAAACACTTGGTCGGAACAATCCGCGTGTGAGGTCATAAGTGAAACAGGGGTCACCAGGGATAACGCAAAGTAAAGGATTCCATTGAACGTACCGTGTAAAATGTGGAATTCATTTCAAATCATGCAAGGCTCCACAGAAAGTAGAATTTACTAAAACAAACTCATTTTGCAATTACCCGGGGTCAAGGTCAGTTCAAAGGATAATATGCACTTAGAAATATTGCCCTGAAAAAAAGTCTTGAAAAAACTGCCAAAACTAACATGGGAAAATAATTTCAACAGAAAGCGCTTGCGTGAGTAGCCCAAGCGGCGCTATACACAGCGCTGCAAAGGCACGGATACTACGATCAGATTAACTGCAATGAAAATACTGCAGTGTTGTTAAAATATGGGTAAAATGTCACTACTACTGTCTACTACTACTAATAGTAACAATAATCGTTATTGCTATCATTTTTTCTCTGTCTGCTCTAGACCTCATGCACTGGCAAAGCGGTTAGTCGCGAGAGCAGTCAACTGAATAGGATGGCGTCCCAGAAGCCCTCTCAGAGAGGAATCGAAAACAAGATGCGGTGAAGGTTAAACCACCGTAGTCCCCAAACGAATCATACGCACAAGGGGGTCAAAATCAGAACGAACTCCAAACTGTGGGGGCATCAGGCCTAGAGAATAAATATAATCATGTTCTGTTCAGAAAACCAGCGCTACAATGTCAAATTATCTTGATGCCGATTTAGATTGCTGCCCGCTTCTGGTGTGCTTGTTACCATTTATTTCATCTATAATCTTAACGAAATAGTTTTTGATGTGGTTTTTTTATACTTGACTTTTTTATATTTGAATGACGCAAACGATCATTTCAAAGCACAATACAGTTTTCATTTCATTTAACAGATGTTATTAAATAAGTAAGTAAATATCTTACTGATGTAAGGTAGGCTAAATGCTGCCGTATTGCTTACATTGTGCAGTTTGTAGTACAGCCCGCACGCGTTACAGACAGGGTCCCCGTTTGCGTTTCTTCGCCAAAGGGTCGTCGTGGTCGTTTGACAGTTTGCACATGACGTCCCAGCTCGTCTTGCTGCAGACTGAAGAGGGGAGAGACAGAGACAGAGAGAGAGAGAGAGACAGAGAAAAGAGAGCGGGAGAGAGAGAGAGAGCAAGAGAGAGAGAGAGAGAGAGAGAGAGAGAGATGGACAGAGAAAGAGAGAGAGAAAGATGAGTGAAGTGAACATTTCAACCTTAACAAAATGTAAATTAAAACCAGTTCAAAACAGAAATTCCAACACGGTCCTTTGACTCCGCTCTAAAATAGCATTAACCGGGCATAACTTCTCAAACGTAAATATTTATAAAAATGCATAAAAGCAGCAACTCTAATAGGCCCCATTAAATCTGACTCAATTTCCCAGTTACACTTTTAAGTGGCCTAAGTAACTATTAGATAATGTATCGTTGCAGCGTAGTCAAGTTTAAACATTCGCATTGACAGTTCTATATACGATTTAGCTAAAATCAGTTTTACTTAAGACCCCGATGGCTCACTAATTCTGAGTCGCTCGAATAGCCTCCGTCTTGGATTAGGACATCCTAACGTAAACATCTGAAACGGCAGGTTACTCATATTTGCTTGTCAGCAACATTTTGCATTTCAAATAATGTTGAATTAACGTCTCACTTAAATGACAGCAAAATCAATAATGAGAAAAATGATTTAAAGTCAGAAAAATAAATTCAGACGCAGCAACGTAGCTCATGAGGCGGAAGCCTAACGCATAGCCTATTCTAAATAACCAAATATACCCAATAAAAAACAAATTCATGGAAATGTTTCTAAATTCAGTGTGCCTTGCTTAAAATTTAATGTACAATTAAATCCAGTAAACAGATTTTCTTAAATTATACAGTCCCGAGAATTACAGATTATTTTATGTTGATTAAAGGACGTAGGCAACTGTGATTTGAATGACATCGCAGTAATGCTGTATGAGCACCAAACAGATACACGTTGTAACTAGAGAACGCACTGCTTGTAGAAAAATGATAAGTAGTGGAAGATGCGTTGATCAATATCAAGATAAAATTTGACGACCCATTACGCACAACCCTTGAAAACGAAAAAGAAATGGGTTGTCCGTAGTCGATCATACCTCATCGCGCTTCATCCTCAAATTTGTGTAAATAATTCATGTAAGAGTTACTTTTTTTCGTTTCTTTCGCAACATCGTAAGTTTGGTTGTCGCGAAAATTAACGGAAATTTTGCAAAAAGAAACGGGTAATCGTAATAATTGCTTAAACGTCTGACTTACCAAAGTTAAGGATAAAAAACATTGCGGTTAGATAGCATCTGCGCCATGGACACTTTTCAGCCGCACAAAGAATTGAGCTCGTCTTTCTTTTTTTTTCTTTCTTTCTTTCTTTTTGTCTTTACATTATAACAGTGTGATGTGCTCTCCTGCTCTCTCTCGGAACAATCTCAAGTCGTGACTTTTGCTTGCCCTCGCTGCATCTCGCGCTGATTTGGTCTCTCTCCCCGTAATGTTTAGGCTAGGGAAGCGGGATATGTTGTTAAAAAAGATTTATCAGCGCTGCCCAGATATCCGGCAGCTTTTTCCTAGGAAGTCGGTTTTTCACATTAGAGAGAAAAGGAGAAGCTGGCTGCCAAAATAGCAGTCCCGCGACCGCTTCTCTGCCTAGAAAGTTTGTCCTTTTTAACAAGGCTATGAGAGATAGGAATTCCATTATGCTTTAGTCACTGATTTTTTTTTTCAGAACCGAATTTGGCAGTGTTATATGCGAGGACACAACCGACTAATTCCCCAAATGTTACGGTGTCAATACGTGTGGTTTGAACTTCAGCACGATTATTCGGACGAGTAGATCAGCAAATCCTTTCAAATACATCTCGTTAATCATTTCAAATAATAGCCTCTATTTTTTTTTTTTTTTAAAGGCGAGTAGGTATTATAGCCTATGCATAAAGTGTATCTTCTTTTACGATCATTGAAGGAAAATATTTAAGTGACTTTGCTGAAAGCAGTTGCCAACAGTATGTCATATTTCGTTTAAGAGTGATGACGGTTTTTGTTAATGTCAGTCACTTCTAAAATAATTTGTGACAAATTTGTATAGAAGCATAAAAAACCCAAACATGCTTTTGGTAGTTGCGCAGTAGAAATAATCAGATTTAACAACTGAAGTGAAACCATTCAAAATAAAAATAACAGGAGGCATACATTTTAATTATATTAGTGACTTAAAACTGGAGTTAAAACTAAAATATAAAGAACTATATATAAAAGAACTGAGACCTGCACTTGGCACTTTCCTGCAGCTACACTTCTTCCTGGGTAGAGAGAGAGGGAGAGGGAGTGACAAAGAGAGAGAGAGAGAGAGAGAGAGAGAGAGAGACAGAGACAGGGAGAGAGAGAGAAGGGAGAGGAAGCGGGAGAAAGAGAGACAGTGATCAGTAGCAGCGACAGGGACGTACCAGGCGTCTTTTGGGTTTGATAAGAGGCCGGTTCTGTCCGTTCATCTTGTGATAGAGTCCGCAGGCATTACACAAATAGTGACCCGTGCCATCCCTCCTCCAGAGAGGGGTGGAAGTGGCTCCGCAATTAACGCACTCTCTACCCTCTGAAATCAGAGACAACATACATACATATGTACGGAGTGCTCATAGCAGTTCTTCACCAAATATCAACAATGCAGTTATTCAACACTTGAACAATAATCCACACCTGAACAATAACAGTATAGTAATAACAATAATAATAATAATAATAATAATAATAATACATTGATAGAAATAACAATGTAGTTATATTACAGTAGAAGCCATCACGTTGTTTGACACACTGCATTAGTCAATGGTAATTCTTCTTTCAAAACAAACATGCCAGCGTTAATTCTGAAAATGACACTGTGCACACAACTGTCTAAACGTCTGACAATTGTAAACAAAGCGGCAGGCTATCACGGTGTGTGACTGTCATTTCATGGCCACGCGGCACAGAGCCTCAATCAAATACAGCTGTTTTGGTCTGAATCACCTATATCCGGTTTGGGGGTGGGTGGGGGGAGGGGGGTCGCCGTAGGGGGGTACTCTTCGGAGCACAATAAATTCCGATGCGTTCGGTATATGAACAAAGTGTGGCGCGCTTAAAAATATAAAAATGGTTTTATTTAACTTGGTGTACAAAATATCAAATACGTTCTCACTCACGACTTATCCTGACATGAAAACATTGTATAATAGTACTTGAGCCTCACATATCAATTTTATTCGTTAAGAATTCTGTATAACACAGAGTCCCAAGCTTAAACATAAACGATAAATGTTTAAACAAATATTTATTATTTACGATTATATATATATATATATATAGACCCATAAAACGTAAGCCTTCCTATTTGCGTAATTAAAATGGAGCTTAGCTGGCCTGTCACCGACAGGTGAGAGACGTGGCTGTCTCACGTTTTCGCGAAAGGGTCGTGTGGGCCTACTGCCTCACCATTGAAACCGAAACAGCAGGATCAGGTGGCTTCTCTTCACACGAAATTGTTTGAAAGCGTACACATTCAGCAGGCCTCCGTACGACATGGAGCCTTTGAGCATCCGCTCACCGTGTGCAGACCTCAAACTGTTTCATTTTTTTCTCTCTCTCTCTCTCTCTCAAGACGGCTCACTTGTGCTTTTCTTGGTTTACAGACACAGGCTTGGAGAGGAGCTCGGCGAACTCGTGTTTTTTAAGTAGTAAAAAATGCAACAGGCCTACCAGATATTCATTGACAATGACGTGCTCCATAAAAGAAAAAAAAAACTACTACAGATTTCGTGTGTTGCGCAAAACAAGCTCTGCGTTTCAGTTTGCAGACCACAATGTGTATCTGCCGCCTTTGAGCAGGCTTTTTAGTGCAAAAGACAGACCCACAAATGACCTATTTAGTCAGAGAAATGCGCTTATATAACAGATGTATCTGGTGTACGGGGAGCTATAAAGAAAAAAAAACGGTCATAAAGCATGCGCATGAAAGCCATTGTTATTTCATTTAAAAAATCACGTAGAATAATTTTAGTTTTTCTAAAGTTTCCACTGTTACAAACCCGAGTATAGAATAGATAATTCATCGCAAATAGTCAGATGGTTTTCATACGTTGAACAATGACATGACAATGACATTAATCAATATAAATCTGCCTAGAAATAATTTAATAACATTTAAATAATTACACGCGCTGTTTATGTAACATTTTCCTTCGTCTGTCATGCCCCTGCCTTGGCTAGAGGTTATTCGTTATTCCTTTCAATACAGCCCGCATCCGGACTCTATCAAAGTTTCTGGCGCTGTATAAACAATGCAACTGTCGCGTGCAGCAGTCTGAAAATAATTGGATTAGCTTAAACATATAAACGAAACAGAGACAGCCATGAAAGGGGAACCACAGTGAAATGTCACTCTGGAAAAAAACGGAGAAAAACTGGTAACTCGACTTGTTTGCAGAGAGCTTAAAACGTTCGTAGTTCTCTAAATATCGCTGCAGTCTTGACCATTTAGTCGAAGTTGCTAATGCAACTCATTTTTAAGGATAACAATATATATGCAGTGTTTGATTTTAGATGCTATTTTCAATGAAATGCGCTGCTTTGGGTGCACGCTCCTGTGTCGCTTTGTGTGCCTTTGAAGCCGCTGCAATGACGAGTGTGTTTGTAAAACTGGATACAACATCGCCATCCTGATGTACTGTATGATATCGAATTTAAAATGAACAGGTACCCACCCTCCCATGATTTCGCTAGGGTGATAAATAAATGTGTCTACCCGCCTTTCAGGCCTACAGTGGCAGGCTGAACTGAGAAAAATCTCCACATTTTAACATGTGCTATTTTGTGAACATTATTCGTATTTTTTAGTTGTCACTGCGTTGTCACTGTCACGTTACTGTGACGTGAGAGTTTTAGCCAATTGTAAGCATGATAAATTATGCTATATATTATGCAATTATATAATAAAAATAATAATTAATAACCTCTGAAAATTGCCTCGTCCTACAGGCCCTGTGCTTATCAGTGTCTCATGGAAATATGACCAGTCGTTTATAAAAAGTGCAGTATCGTGATTGATACATTATCACGAAGTGCGGCTGGGCCAATAAGCGCACAAAGCCTACAGGTTTGGCTGTGTGCAGGAAAAACGAAAAAATAATTAAAGCAATATTTTAAGCACCATGAAACAGAATGGTCTAGCACATATAAAATGCAACCTCTTTTGAAGAACATTTCCATCTATAGACACAAACTATTTTTAAAATAGAAATCAAAGGAAAATAAAGCGCACGCCTACCTGAACAGGACCTTGTTTTTGGTCTTGTTTTGGAACCATAACTAGAAGATGACCCACCTATCAGGCTACTTGGTGGGAAGAGGCCAGGCCCGTATTCGGGGACATAGGATGGGTAAGTTGCGATGGGGTGGTGAGCGGACGATGCCCCCGCTCCGATTGATGCCATGCTGCGGCCATGGGACTCCAGTTTCATGCTTTCTAGGGACACCTGGTACTTAATGCATTCTTTTTCCTCTTGGCGTCCGGAGCTGCTTGAGCCCGGAGTAGAGATTCCCGGATCCGGGGAGACATCTTTAGGAGGGGTCGGGGGAAAGGTGAAGAGGTGGGGGCTGGAGTGACCCGCCGAAAGGGAGGAGGACGATGCCGGCGGGTAGACGGAGAGGGCTCCGGGGGAGCCGTGGTGCAGAGAAGTCTTGGGGAAAGGACTCAAGTTCCATGGGGACGTGCTGTGGTGCGTGCCGAGAGCTTTGCTGCTGTCCAACCAGGACAGTGAACCGTGGAGCAGGGGCGGACGACACACCTGACTACCTGCAGGCACAAAAAAATACAATAGCGGTACATATAAAAGTTTCCGAGCTATGCAGATCGTCAATCTACATTCATTTTATTCAGAATATCGCACGTGCATTTGCAATTGTTTCTATAGTCTAAACGCCTGTTGATCACATCGCTAAAACACATAAAGAGAAAAAAACACAACTGAAAATGCTCATTTATTTTCTCAACAAGTCTGCAGTTCTCAAGCTAAAATGTTTACATGGTATATTTCGCATTCATAAATATACGATTTATGCAGCCTATTGTTCTGGTACTCCTAATGCATTTAGCCAACTCCCAGTCCTTTAACACCTTTTCACGGCTTCTACTTTCGGTTCGTTTGACAGTCAAAGTGTTAGCGCTGTGTAAATACAGACATCGTCTTTTATTTTATTTATACGAGGGAATCATTAAATGTAAAATAATAAATTAGGCCTACAAAGGTCTGCACTGGGTCATGACCGCTGTGAGTGGCGTGATGCTTCGTACAAATTAATTCTCTATATTTGTATTGTTTTGTTTTGATCAAGCGAATACTGTCGCATCCACACTTGCACCTCGCCTTTATCAGACTACTGAAAGCGATGGTTCTACTACGAGAAACTGTCATGATTCAGTATTCCGTTCAGGAAGTCATGCCGAAAAAATTAAAGCAATGGCTCTTCCAAACCTTTTTTCCCCAACAGTTTGTTCAACTTAAAATTATACTTTGTGGACGGTAGACATGTCACGTGTTGGAGGAGAAGGCAATATAATAATTGTAAAATCAAAAACTGGACGTGCGTTTTGAATGAATCCAATTTATTAGTATCTATATAAATTATTTCTTGTGATTCTTCACATCGAACCAACGAATTCGTTCGAAATGTGACGAGCTGTCCATGTTAAATTTAATTCAGTATATTCCATCATCAGCTTTAATAGCTCATATTGCTTCTCTCAACGTTTTAACCGGAGAGGACACGTAAACTTCCTTGATTCAACGCGTTTATGTTTTAACCAAAATTGAAGAAATGTTTATTAAATACATGCTTTAAAACCGAAAACTGCTAAAGTTGTGGAATCGATTTTAAACCGTCGAGGTAAACCCACATCGAAACAAGACTGGTAAGACCTCAAAACCGTAAGACATGAGTTGGACCCAGCGGAGTTCTGCATTTCCAGATATTTTAGTGTGAGTGACGATATACCAGCACATACAGGCGAAATAACGCCGGGTACAGAGTATCCAGCAATACAAGAACGCAGGACAAATGTCTTACAAAAAAGGGCGATCACAGTCATTTTATTGCGACGTGATTAAAGAATCAAACACGACTTACTGTGAGGAGGAGGCGGATATCTCTGGACGGCTCTGACGGTGTTTCCGTAATACGGAGAGACGTGGTTGCCCTGTCCGTCGATATTAAACAGTACATCCACATCGTCAGCGAGGGGATACTGAGACGGATCCATGTACGAGTGGCCGAGGCCCGGGTGGTGCGAGTCGGGATGCTGGCCGTTCAGTACAGCTGGGTGGTGATGGCCCATCCACCGGGGCTGATCCGCGGTTTCCATTGCTGACAGCAAACGTTCATATACACAAAAAACAACCGGTACAACACAAGCAAGAAAAGAAAAAAAAAGTATCTGTCCAAACTTCAGCGATGTTTAATCCACAGGTTTTTTTCTTTTTTAGATGAATCGTTCTTATCACCTGCAGACAAGGAGAGAAAACATACATTTACGATACGCCCAAACGTCAAAATGTTTGTTACTTCTATGATTACAATTCATTTGAATATTGTACATAAATGCATTCACTTGCACGTGGATTTGCTATTCAAATTCGCAGTCAAAATCGCCAAAAAATCAACATACTCTTAGATTTTATCGTACTCGTGCGCTGTCATTAATAAGTCCAGTCGTATCGGTCTCCTCTTCTGAGATCCCCAAAACTTTCCTCCCGCAAAGATTCGATATTGAGTGGTAGCCGCAACAAGTTGTTGCACTGTTTAGAGGCAACCTCGCCCGCAGCCGGTGAATTACTGCATACTGTCTAAAGATCGAAGTTAAAACCTACAGGTCAAATCTCTGTGTTTATGCGCAGTAGCAACTCTCTCCCTCCCACCCTCTCTCTCTCTCTCCCTCTCTCTCTCTCTCTCTCTGAACTCTCTCTACTCTGTCTGTTTTTTTTTACAGTGAAGGCATTCTTTCAGTGTGGCGCCAGGCAGCTCAATGCTCGCAGACAGCCGTGGCGCGACGCAACTTAAGGAGGGTCTGCCAGTGTCATCAACGGAGGAGGGGCTAGCGCCGCTCGGCCTAATTGAATAAAGTGGGCCAAGGGAAAGATGACCAAGAATTGGCGCAAGTTATTTCCTCAAAGCGAATCGGCCTCTCATCCACCACACACCGTTTATTTAGTGGTTAACATTACATATTTCCAAATATAGTTTGTACTTCTAGTCACATACATGTTTTGTTTTTCTAAAATAGTTGATTTTTTCAAATGAGAAAGGGAATTGTTTTAAATAAATGACTACTGTGAATACATAACAGTAGACAAACAGACATGCATTTATGGTTAAAGTAGTTGCGCATTAATGAGAAAAAAATGCTGCATACGTCGCAATATATTTATACAGTGTTGGTTATGGGTAAAAAAAAGTTGCATCCTTGCGTACATTGGCTGCACTTTTACGAAATTCAGGCAAAATTTAGTCCTTTCCACCTTAGAGATTACTTACATTAAATAAAAATGGTTAAAATGAACTACAATGCAATTTAATATACGTACGAGTACGATGGAGGAGACGCAAGCGAGAATAAGATAATGTTTATGGTAGACCCCGCTCACCTCACAGATTTGCGGGTGATTATTGTTGGCTGTCCTTCTGAGGTGCAACACATTAGCCTTAAGAGGTACACGCATGCACCTTTTCTTATTAAGATTTGTGAAAACAAAGCTGTAAACGTCAGTTTGATGACAGGGGGTACGGCTCTGAATTACCCTGCGGCAGTAAAGTTGAAACATATTCTGAGCTCCACAATGAAGAGTGAAGCCTGTTGCTTAACCCCGAGACCAAAAGCAGGTCGCAGCACGACTGTTTGCTTAAAATTGTGACAGTGCGTCCTCTCGCGGTGGCAGCCTTGTTATTCTCACGCTTAAATTGGCTAATTTATCCACCACGCTGTTCAAGGTGGACGAGAGCGCTGAAGCGTTTTCCAAACGCAAGGAAACGCCACCGTGCGCCTGCTTTGCTGACTTAACAGATCCGAGAATATCCTCCCATCATTTTGGGTTTTCACGTATGGTCTTTCACAAAGCGGGCGGAATATTGACAAACGGTTATGTCATTATTACTTCAACAAATTAAACGCGGCATGGAGCCCGCAAGCTTTAAAATATCCGCGCTGATTTATTTGTTTAATAATCGTGACCTTTAATAACTAATTAAAATGTATTTAACCTGACACTGGGCCCGAGAATCAATTCGCACGCCAATGTCAGGTAGGCATACTGCCTTGTACTTTTGTATTATTCCACTTGATTGCTCAGTAATAGGGGGCCTGCCCCGTGGGGTGGTATTTAGTGTCTAATTCCCAGTTTGGCTGCCCCATGCTCCCAGATTGACAGTATGTAATTGGGGAATAGGGGGCTGCTCTTTTGATGCTAGGCAATGCACTGAAATGGCTAGTCTCCCCGACGCCACGACGTGACGTCACCAGTAAACAGCCAGGAAATGAAATTCTGTAGAGCGCAGTTGGGGGAGGACGCGAGGCTACGTGTGTGTGTGTGTTTGTGTGAGTGTGTGTGTGATTGTGTGTGTGTGTGTGTGTGTGTGTGTGTGTGTGTGTGTGTGTGTGTGTGTGTGTGTGTGTGTGTTTGTGAAAGATTTTTTTTAAAACAACAGTTGGCTTTTGTTCCGATGCATTTACTTTTTTCATTTCATGAATTAAATCAACACAACGACAGTGTCAGCGTTGCATTGGTGAAAACTGATGCTGCGTTCCAAAAAAGATAACTTCACGCATATTAATATCTCCAGTGCTTACAAACAAGAAGTTACGCGATCAAATATTGCTGACACGCTAAACCTATCGCACGTTTAGTTTGTCTTGTATTGTTATATCCATTAATTTATTTTTCCAATATAGGGAAGATTTATTAATTATTGTTTTTTATTATTTGTCACCCGTCGCATCACTGACGTTTAAGCAAGCTTTTTGAAATTTACAGATAAATGAACAAAAGTGAAGAACTTTTTATATAAGATATATTGGCAGTGGGGCTGTTTAACTTTAATTGCGAACACAAATAAAAAAAAAAAATAAATAATAATAATAAAAAACATTATTCAGATCGTACACGACTCACCATAGCCACTCGCGGGCGTATCGACCAGTATGAGAGAATACAGAAAAGTGCTGATCTGGCAAAACGCTCTATTTTTCCTCTTCAGACTACCCACAAACCAGTTCTCACTCAAGCGAACCTGAGACTGAACTTGGATGGAAACTGTTGTTCTGGCTTGCACTGAACAATCCCGCTGTCATTGTCGGGCTGTCAGCGGACTCGTGTAATTATCCCCTTGAAAAGTATTGTGTGCTATCATCCCGCAAGTAGGCATTATAGGTGCTTCGAGGCAACACAGGACGGTAAATGTAAAATCCTGATTATGTTTTTTTGTTTCTTGACTGGTGTCTTGCAGCTTACACAGAGCATGGAACCTATCCCAAGCTCTTGTTCCCAAGACGCAACGTCAGTATAGTTTGCGAAACGTGAGCTTATTCTTCTTTGTGGAAACGGGTCTCCTTTAAAAGTTGTCATTTATAATCCTTTCCACTGTCACAACAAAAGAGGGGGTTGAGGGTAACCCTGAGATACAGACGTTATTGTCTCGTGCGCTCAGTCAACGAAAATATATATATATATAGCCTACACACACACACACACACACACACACACACATTTGATATATATCATGATATGATATATGTAATACATATATGAAATACACCCTTGTATTCACAAGTAAACAATATCGTCTGGTGTGTTTAAATAAAGGGAAGGCCAAAAATAAAACCGTTATATAACCATTCTTATCCGTCTCCAACTCGGGCACTACCTTTCGCCCCAAGCATCCAGTTTACCTGATTCATAAATGTAGGTAGAACTCTCTTGATAGGTGAACGGAGATTGAGGAGATAAATTTTGAATGATTCTGTCAGAGAAGGCTGATTAAAATCAGGAAGCATTTTACTGTGGGTGCGCTTCGGATACTCCTCTGGTTTAATTCAGCTGCGATTGTTATGATTGTTGCTGTGTTTTTGATAACGCATTATCGTCCACGTTTTATTCAGACAAAATATATTCCTATCATAACACATTCTTCATAATATTACAGTAACAGCAAAGACAACAATAAATTATGATTATGATAATATGATTGTATTATTATTATTATTATCATTATTATTATTATTATTATTACTGTATGCATCATTCGCCGTGCACGTTCAGTGAGAATTGGCGAGCGTCATGATTTCGTTTTAGCGGGCACTGATGCATTATTTTATCGCGGAGAAAGTACTACAGAAATTAATGCAACCTACTGCAGGTCTGCGTTAGTTTAGGGCCAGAAGAAGTCGACTAGCCCTCTAAATACCATTTAATTAAAGCGACGGCGTCTGGGTAAGATGACTTTTGTTGGGTTTTGATTTTACAGTTTTGTTCTAATGTCTCAGGAAAAGCTGTACAAACACCCGCAAGGCGGGTATCCCAGGGTTAAATAGGGGACACGGCCCGGGGCAGCGCTCGGAATTTTGCGCGCTGCAGCAACTCCACTTAAATCATTTGGAATACATTGTTATTATCTTGATAGAGAGAAACAGGGGTACGAGTGTGAGAGGGAGAGCGAGAAAAAGAGAGGGAGAGAGACAGAGTGATTGTGAGAGAAAGCGATCGAGAGAGTGAGGGAAAAAATTTTGCATCTAATGCCAACGCGAGAATAAAACCAAAGTATCCCCATATTAAAGCTATTTTACAATGCTGTGTTTGACAAAAAAATGCAACACGCTTTATACATAATTCAAAGATTTCACTAAAACGGAGTCGCATAATGTATAAAAAACACTGTATGTGGCGCTTAATAGAAGAATCTATTTGGAAGAGATATAGGTAGCAATTATCTTAGATTATGACGGAGAAAGCGGAACGAAAATGCACTGAAAATAATTTTTAAAAATCGTCTAGTTTTGTACGCGACTGCGACTAAAAGATAGAACCTTCAGCCTCCATTATCTCAGGAGACCACTTGTCACGTGAAAGAGTGCAGCGATAACAATATCAGGGTTGGGGTTTTTCGTCATATTCATAAGTTCTAGCGAGTTGAGAGCCTCTGTAATTGACTTAATTGATTAAACCAAAACGCACTTGATTGTCTTCTTAGTCCTTACTTTTTGGAGATGCTGATGGCGATGATAGCATCATAGTCATCAATAATATCAATAATAACAGTCACAATCGCAGCCATAGTAATAAGTACGCAAACAACAAACAGGCCAAGGTATTCACTGAGGACAGTTCAAAATATAATTTAATAATTTACTATTAATATACCAATTTACCATGAAGAATAAAGATGTTACTTGATTGAATGAAGCGTTTCTGCGTGCCTGCTTTTGTAATCGAGGTGCCTTTTTTCTAGGCATATATGACTAATACCGTTTTGATGTATTAAAACCCTTTGGAGTTTAGACTCAAATTCTTAGAACATTGGCGGGGGCGCGAAATTGTTTTCGTGTGCGCGTGGAACTCGACTAGAAGCGCTCTTCTTAGAACGGCCTGCATAAAAAGGTAGAAATTCACTTTAATTTCGAGTCCTAGAAATATTTTTGTAAGTCACAAACCCAAGCGAAGGACTGGAGCTCATGGTTGAAGCGCTTTGCATACAAAGAGAGATTGATGCTTATCCGAGTTTTTTTTCCCACGTCCCATGCGGCGATACGATTTAGGCCAGCGTCTTGACTTGAAGTGATTAGGTTTTCAGTGCCTTGTCCGAATTCTGAGGTGAACTCCAGGTTTTCTTCCTAAAAATATTTATCTGCACCTGTCAGTTAGAAATCTCATTCACAAAGAAAAAAAAATCTTGGTTACTATTATTTTTGCAATTTTTGAACGTATTGCCCACTACAGCAGTTAACCAAGTAACGTCTAATTTAACAAAACAACACAGCTGCAATGCTGTTCTGTCAGCGAGAGCATGACGACTAAACGTAATTAAAACGGCAAAATGCTCCCTTCTCTCACTTCGAGTGTGTTGTGCAGTGATTTGGAGAAGGGGAGCAGGTTTCGTCCTCATTTAAAAGCATTACGTCCAGTGATTTTTAAGTGCTGATTTGCACCTAAGCGTCGCTATCTTGAAACACAGCTGCTGGAAGCGTATTCCGCATAAATCAATAGAATCCATCCGTTCTGTTCCCTGCATGCAAATATTCATTCGTCCTCCCGTGGAAGCTCCCTTCTGATGTCGTTAATTTCGTATCCTCCTTACGGAGTAACAGCTCCTCTAAATCAAGTCAAATCAGCCACAAAATACATTAAAAACTGGATATGCAGCCTCAGCAAACCCAGCTCCTTTTAAGACCCAATGCCGGCTAATCAGATCAATTTCACGGGTTATAGGACTCAGCCTACAGTCGGCCCAGGTGGTAATAGATCATTAAAACCTTGATCTTAGGTATTTCAGGTAAAGTGATGTAGATACATTACTCACAGAACGCAGTGAGTCTGCTCCAATGACACCCATAACAATAACTAAAAGTTGAAGAGAATTATAATCATAATCGCGGTAGAACACATTAATGGGAAAGGTAGCTAAATGAACCAATATAAAGCCCTTGCTGTCAAATACATGCTTCGCGAGTGCAATTTTAAACACAATAGTAGGATGCACGTTTCTGACACAAAGAAGCAACATCGATATTTCGGAGGCGCAATCTAAGGCCTGTGTGAATAATCAATTAATTTAAACCACATTTCTGCCCGACAGACATGCAGAAACCCCTACACATGTAAACTACACAAACTGTAATTGTGTAACCGGTCTCCTCCTCAAATGAGTTAACAGAAAGCATATGGTCGCTGTTTATTATTTTTATGAAATGAAAGCAAAAATGCAATTTACGTCATTTTAAAGACAGCCGTACGTTCGTACAAATCAATAAATTCGTCGCCGGGGCTGATCCACACGGAGAGGGAAGGAAAAAAACTGCTTTCAAATACTGTACTGTACGCTGTACCTTTAAGAATTATACTTTGTAGTCTTATCAAAGGGACAGACAGACAGCGTTGAGAAAAATCTAAATATTTACTGACCTGTGGAGTTGACTTTGGCTGGTGGGGTTTTTTTTCTGATCTGCTGCTGATGTGCGGGCGAAATGACACAGAGATTGAAGGGCTGATGGCATTTAGAGCGCTGGCTGAGAGGGGAAAACCTGGGCGCGCAGCACTTCTGCTACCCCAGCCCACGGAGACACACGCAGACCAACCAACGCGCGGACTTACCGCACTTACAGTATATTAGATCAGAGCTCTTCCGGGTCGATGCAGAGTGCGGAGAGGGATAGAAAAAAACCGCTTTGCACAAGCCATATCGAACAAAAATAGACGCCGATAATGCCATTTTAACACATAACGAGGTCAAAGAAAGATGGACTGCTAGTTATGGAGCAGGTACAGCTTATGTCCTATTCAGTCGTATTTTGTTAGCATAGACATAGCAATAGATGCCGTGTAGCAAGTAAAATAATGGAATAATGAATTTGTGGTGTTGTGCATGTACATCTGTTTGTATCCAGACATTGCGCGTACTCTACATTGTCTGTGTGTTCGTGTTTCCTTACACATATGAGGGTTTTACAAAAACAAAGATTTATAAACTTTATTATGAAAGCTCACAAAGTCAAGCGCGCGCACGCTCGCACGCACACACAGACACCATATTTTTGTTTGTGAGTACCCGTGTGTGTTGTCTGCGAGCCATCCGCATCCGTTGTCATAATATGAGGTTTCCCATTTTCATATTTTTTTCTGATTTAAGAACAATGAATTTCTTTGAAGACCCTTCACTGAATATAGACCGATGATAAACATCGCCGATGACACTCTCGTTACGAGATAAGAAAAGAGATGTGTGCCATAATATTTTTTTCCGTTGTTATTATGATTATGGCTATGATGATGATGACCACTATTATTGTTCTGAGTAGTAGTATTAGCAACTGTATTTTATTATCAGCATTATAAACAAAATAACTACAATTGTAATAATAATAATAACAACAACAACAACAAGAACAACAACAATAACAATAGGCCTAATTGTGGATACATTAACCTAAACTGATATTTGAGGTTAACGTCTCAGCTGAAATAACAAATAACAGTCAATTCACCGTTATGGAAGTATTTATCTGTTCCGTGACATTTAAAAAAAATCAAGTTCTGTGTTTGGCCGTTTCCAAAATCTAGCTGCAGGTTAAGCACCTTTGTGTGTGTCTGCCGAATACTAATGCTGATCATATGTGTGCGCACACATAAGAACATTTAGGAAAATGTACATGGGCGTGTATCTGAGGAGCGGACGGGTATGCATTTGGGAAGAAGTGGTCAGAGTTCTGCGGAAAGGCTTCCGGGGTTGTTATCTTGTTTGTTTATTTATTTATCTGCGCAGACATTAATTTCATCCATGACAACAACGGGTAATGTCAATCTCGGCATTTTCAGTATTGCGCAAATTCTACTTGAGAAGTCGCTCACAAACACTGCCTGAGCACAACATCATCAGCACGGAATTTCACCGTCCCTCTGTAATCCATGCGCGAGTGAAGTTCATTCTTTTAAGATATTTTATTTTTCATATGCATAATTAACACGTGTCTGTGTGAGCACCACCGTCCCTTTGAACGGGGCGTTCTGTTGAATAGATCAACAAGCAAATGAACGCTTTTCCTGCTTTTAGGGAAGAAAAAAAAATCATTGTGCTGACGTTGGAGGCTGGATATCGCACCCTCTCGTTGCGCAGTCACTCTTTGACAGGGGAATGTAAACTGATCTCACCAATATCTACCTCCACAAAAGAAATTCAATTAAGTATATTTAGTAAACTGGAGATAATTAGCGGCAAACATCTTTTTTTGTAAACTTACGGGAGCCAACGACCCAAAATGGGTCTAAAAATGAATAATAATTCAATGTTTCCAGGGCAACAGGAGCTTTCAATTAGTATTTCAATATTTTTAATAGAATTAAGCTAGAGCACATCCAGATGATAATAATTTAATAAGCTGACTTAGACGTAAATAAAGTGCTTATTAAAAATAAACGCCTTCGTCGTTTTAATATAAAGGTGTAGTTAATATGCGTCAATGATAAATACGCATATTGATGCCTTTGATATAATAAAACACAAAGGTCAAATCACTGTATATTCCACAGACGATTAGAACATATTATAAGTGCAATAAAAAGATTACTAACGTCTGCAAAAGTGAGGTCTCGCGAATTAATTCGTTTCATCCATTTCAGGAAACTAAATTGAATACGGCAGCTTTTTAATGGTATTTTTTTCCCTTTTTGATACCATTCCTATTGAAACGTCGCCTAAATGTATGATCCGGCATCCTTGTTTGGGAATAATTCATCTACAAAGAATAAAAAAGTTATTCTTATTGAAATTGAGAGCTTTATTCTAAAAGACACTCGTGCATCCTCACAAGCAGCAATATTTTCAACAATGGAATATTTGACAATCGTGTCAGTTCGTTCAAAACCGAATATTGGCGAGGTATCGTTAGGTCCAATGTCAGGCATGTCTTCACTAATACGCACTTTCTAGTAATGGCGTAGAATCGCGTGATTTATGTTGGAATTGACGTGAGCTCCCGCGTGACAGTGTGAGCCTCCAACAGCCAAGTGTAAACCCACGGTTTAACACAACTGCACACTTGTGTTTATTCGTCTAATGTATTTATTTATTTGCTTTCATTATCTATAACCGTGAATCTTATCAGCAGATAGAATGAGAGATTACGATTTACATTTGCATGTCGCCCATGAACCGACTAATTTTGGCATTTTTTTAAAAAAAAGTAAAACAGGAGGGCCTGTTTAAACGGTTGAATACGACGTTGAAGTTAATTGTTTGCTTGGATACCTTTTTAGTTCGGTTCCATTTGCTCCTTGCCATAGTAATTTATCGCGATTTTGCAATCTAGTACTCACAGTTAAATCGTGTGCATTGATCTTATCCACATTAGTCACTGGTTTGTTTTATTGTTATCATTATTGACCCTTCACAGTAAGATTGAAAGCAATTATATATTCTTATCTTTAACCTATTGCTCTCTGTTTAAATTAGCTATCACACCTTCCTTCGTCAGTCTTAGAGGTAATTTTAAAACAAATGTCGCCATTTTCAACTTTCTCCTGTTTGCTTTTTTCATCCAAAACACGTCTTTCGTTTCTCCGCATATGTAGGATACTGCAAAAACACCCATCCGAGCGACAAAATGTTAATCAAATCTTGCATGACCGCAATGATCCGGCAGCGTTTTTTATGTATTTTATTATTCTGGCGACGTATGCTCGCGCTACCTCAGTGTTTTTTTACGGCGTTTTCTTCCTCCGACTTTATTTTAGAATATTAGGCCGAGGTGGGGAGAATTATAAACGACTCTCCGCTTATCTGCGCCGCTCACATATCCAGGATCACAGAGGCTGATTAAGAAAGAAGTCACAGCCAGCGTTGGATTCATAATGATTTGGAATAATGAATCCTTATCTCCCCGCACCAGATTATCAGCCTTTCAGCTCGCGATGTTTTGTTACATGGGATAATTTATTGCATCTAATACATCACAATGAATCTGATGGTGGAAAGCGATGGCCAATGTTGTGAGAGAGGGTGCTTTTTTATATCCTGGGGCAGTGAAATGCCTTTACGATTTTTAATTGGTAAAATATATGGGGGATCTGATAAAAAAAAAAAAACGCGAGGTATAATCTTGCCTTCTAGTGTTCCACCACCACATAGCTCCATAATTAGTGTGTCAGTTTCAACCTGAAATTAACAACATCGACCTGCCTTTGCTGCTTATGGTGGTGGAAGCAGCGAGATCCTAATTTCGCATGATTTATTTTTCACCAAGAAGAGATAATTAATCATAAACACTGAAAACGGTGCAGTAAAGCAGAGATAACAAAATATTTGCATCTAAAAAGATTCTATGGAGCTAATTCGTTTTCACTCTCCTCCATCCCCCCACCCCGCCGAAAACCTCTAAGATTTTTAATTTTCCATGATTAATCTTTGCCAAAATATCATTAATCATGAAGTTAGAAAACGGGACATGTTGTTTTACGTGTATGAAAATTACAGTGTTTCAGGACTTAAGCCTGTAATTGTTGGTGAAGGATTAGTCGGGAGATGCAATAAAGTCACTGTCCTCTAGCTGTACTGGTCCTCGGGCGCGTGGGAATGGACGCATGAGCGAGAGTGATTGGCCAAAGTGACCGACAATACCTGTATTTAGAAACAAATGAATTCAAGATGGACACGAATCTGTAGTCATTGTGGTTATGTACCAAGTCTACCACTACTAATATTTTAAAAACAACGATTACATTGATAGGATTTCTACTCATGGTTAAAACATATTAATTGACCTTTGTGTCCATGTCATTGGAATGAAATAAAAGTTAAATATGGCATATATTTTAAAACGTAAACATGTCAACGATACTACTCCACTACTACTACTGCTGTTACTACTACTACTACTACTACTACTAATAATAATAATAATAATAATAATAAAAATAATAATAATAATCGACTGCTATAAATAATAGTTATAATAATATGCACCTCCCAAAGCACCTTCCGCTTTCGCCCATGCTTCAGAAATCAGCCTGCGTTGTTTCTGGATGGTGTGCGTGTTTTAAATTGAGCTCGCTCACTGCGCCAGGATAAATTTGCATTATATTTGCAGCTGTAATTAGCTGATGAGCATCTCCCTATCTTTCATTTGTATGCTCATTACGCTTTTCCTTTTTACCCAGGTCTTTGGATGTCTCCTGTGATCCGTCATTTTCCAATGTCCTGGCAAAGCCGCTCAGATTTTTATCAGTTTCTATGCAAAACCTCAGTCATTTAAAACAAAACCACCACCGGGAACGGTGTGGCACCGAGGCTGTCCCTCTATGAATGGCACCAGCAGCAGAATATATTGCTTATAATTCATTGTGCGCAGATGAACGCTCTTTATTTTGTTTCGTTCTTGTTTGTTTTGGGTTGAGCGCTGAATCTGAAAGCACATACGAGGCTGAAGGAATGATAGATGGATGAAGAGACAGAAAGATGAGTAGAAAGATTGGTTAATGAGAAGGAAGACAACGAAGATGGAGATAAATGCTCGGTTCCGTATTCTCGGGGGAATCGCACAATGTCAACCGCTTTATTCTTCCTGACGAGAATTTGCTCGACCTTTAATAACGAGGTGTTTATTAAAAGCGTAACCTTTTAGCGTCACGCGCAGTGTTGATCACCTGACCCCCCAGATCGACCCAGGCACATAGTCACAACCAAGCAAGTGTAGGTAGCGCTGAGAAAGCTAGATATAGATCGCATGTGTATTGCAATAATCTAAACAATACGTTATAGGGTTTCCTCGGCTCTGGCTGTTCGCAATATCAACATATATTTATTTCCAATGCGATAGCTTATACATGACAGTAGATAGTGTTACACTGTGTTAGGCGTCTTTGTCTTCTGTCTCAATGATTACAAATATTTTTTTCTTTCATTCTTTTCTCCCCTCTCTTAAAGTTTTCCTTTCCTTCATCCAGGAATTCATTAAAGTATTATTAGGGGGGTCCTTAAGCTGCTTAGTGAATGGGTGTTTGTGGGGATCTGGAAAGGTATAGAACGAGAGCAAAAAAAAGGGAGAAAGACAGACTTGATTTTCATTGCAATCTTTGGAACAAATAGCTAACATTTAACGTTTACACCCTGCCTGGCGACGTTCTGGCGCTCCGAGGACGACCGAGCCGGGCTAAAATGTCAAGGAAGCCTTTGGAGAGTGCAAGTCTCGAGCTATCATGTTCTCGAGATCCCCCCCGCGCTCACAGGGCTTCGGTTTCAAGCCGGACTTGTCCGTGTTCTGCTTTACTGCCGCGCGCTTCTAAATGAGTGTCAAAGAGGCAAATATCGAATAGCGCCGGGGTCAAGCCAATTTTGTTAAGTTTTCCTAGGCGTCTCTCTCTACCTTGAGCCATAATGGTATGCCAGGGAGTCCGGCCCAATGGATTTGGGTTAGACAGCGGAGGGGGGAGAGCTTCGTTTTGCTCGCGTGCACGTTATGTAGCCTTAGTGAATTTTGATGATGATTATTATGGAATTTACAAAAGGTAAGGGTAACGCCACTGATCTCCAGGAAACAGGTTGGTGGAGGGTGATGTTTATACTGAAATAAAAAAAATACTGTCGTTGCAGCTGAGTTGCTTTCACCCATATACACCAAAGAAATATTTGCTGAGTTGTATTCACAGAAATTGCAATGACCAGGTTAATGTGAACTTGAATCGGAAATAAACAGTATTTCAGTAATGCAGACTTATTTAGACAAATAAGATATACTCAATATTTCTAACTAACACATACAGATAAACGGTAAGCGTTTACATCTGCATCGAAATGCATGTTAAATCTGCATTATTACGTATCTAGGAGATTCAACTGTAACATGCAGGTTTAAAAAATATAAGTAGCCACAGAAAACGGTGCTTCAAGACCTCCACTAAGGTAAGGGACAATTTAAAAGCAAAACTTCCAGATCTTTATTCGTGTTTTAATGCAGGAATTCATTACCATCCTTGTAAGTATAAAACTGTCTGCGGTACCTATAGCAGTAAATATATGCTGCGTTTAAGAATACAATTTTGCAATGGAGAAAAAAGAGAAAGATTTCCGAGTTGGCTTTTGATTGACACACTGTCCCCAGGATCATGTTTTAATCCCTGCTTCTCTCTAGCCTTTTCATAACTCATTTCTCTCCGCGAGATGGGGACTCAGATGGTTGCCACGGAGACGGCGATAGCGCTAAGCCATTTCCATGTCTGTGAGGAGGCCGTTATTCCGCGTGCGTAGCCCATTTGCAACAGAGGTCGTCACAAAGTCATCCACAACACAGCGCACATTTATGATGACACTTTTTTTCATTCCCTTTCTTTTCAGAAACTAGTGCACGCGCGAACAACATCAGCATCCGATGACGTCCCTGAGAAGGAAGATGAACTGCCCTTTCTCATCAAAGCATCCACTGTGCTCGCGGCTGGCCTCGTGTAGGTGCCTTTATGCTCTTCCGTCCCTATGGTAAAATAAATAGGAAGAGACACCTTCGCTTTGGATCAAAATACTGCAGACAGACTGCACAAGGCCATATCTCTGCTCTATACATTTTAAGTCGCAAATCTATTTTCTACAATTGCATTAAAACAGTAGGCTTGCCTGATTCCTGGATTGCCGTGAAATAAAATATGGTGCAATTGCGTAAATGCAGAGTGGCCAGGCACTACGGTGTCCAAACGCTGGCCAAACGCGGTTTCTCCAGAACGTGTTTACCTGTGGTGTAGCGTTGCAGCCGCTAATTAACTTTATTTATTAATTTACTTACTTAATCAGGAGAAATCCCAGGAGACCTCGCTAAGCCCCAATAACGTCCCGGGAGGGGAGCGCGACAGTTCAGCTTTCTCCCTCTGCTCTTTTGCACGAGGCTTATCACGTCGCCTTGAGTATGATTTACCTTTGGTCGCTCCTTTTAATAAAGTAGCGTCCTGGGTGAATGTGAATGTGAAGCCACCAGTGGAAACGTGCATCACAAAGAACCGCACGGTACATAAGCTCTCCCCACATGTGGAAATTGCCGGTCGTTATATGCTCTTTCTGCTTGGGAGTAGAGCATCTCAGACGCGAGAGAGGACCATTCTGATTTACCTATCTGAAACAAGTCCACTGTTAAATATCGGGGAACAAAAACGACGAAGTTCGTCAAAGTCGATGTTTCAGCGACAGTCAGTTGACAGTAGAAAGACGGCAATTAGTCTGATTACATGAAACACACTTGTGTTCTTAATATTCTGTGATTATGCAATTATGTCATGAATATAAGATATTGGTTACACAGGTATAAATCTGCTTATACGTAGACCTACTATAAATTGGTAGGTCTGCATTTGCTCATTGCATTTCAAAACACACCGCTTCCAAATAATCAGAAGCGTATATTACGTCCGCTTTCCATGCAAGTGACAAAAAAGTAGCCTACCAGCTAAGGTGAACTTTAAATACATACATAAAAAACGAAAATCTTCTGACAGCACTTAGGGAGTATCTTGCAAAAAGATATTTATAGAAATCTCTGTGTTATATAATATGTTATATGCAGTATATGTAAGATATATTAATTGAAGGTAAGGGATGTGTCTTTATGAATACACTTATTGTAATTCCAAATAAATACCTACATCGAATGCTACACCAGCGAAGCTTTAGGCCTACTTATTTTGGGCTGAGTGGCGTTTAGTACAAATGACAGCAGAAGGTTATTTAAAAAAACTAAACAAATAACCTTAAAGCAGGAGAAAATGTTTAAAAAAAACTAGGCCGCGTGCCTGCATGTCTTAACTATACGGCTCACCCCAAGGTAAACAATTCGTCGGTTGCTCGGAATATTGAATTTCCGACCGTGGTTTACTCTGAAAAAAATTACAAATTGTTTACCCTTCAGATTATATAATTATTTGTTTTTAGAAATACCCCCCCCCCCCCCCCCCCCCCATCTCAAGTGAGGCGCATCCAAATTATCGCCTAAGGACGAATCAGCAGTTACGTTTTCCAGACAGGCCTTTCGGTTTATATCATCTTGTAACAGTGAATCACTTTGCTTGAATTACTATATTCTGCATACCTTTGTGTTAACGTATAAACTGCCTCTTGACGGTGGGCAGAGATATCAGGTATGGCATTGATTGACTGAAATGTTAATTACCTTACTCTAGGATATTGACTGAATTTCAAAATAACTGTTAAAGAAATATGGGAAGAAATCTTTGAAAGTCTGTTGACAGTACGTTACAGATTATTTTAAATCGCTTCTGGTTTCAGACGGTTTCAACGTAATTATCGCTTACTTTGCAAGGAGGAGGCAAATTATTCTAAATTTATGAAAGAGCCCATATTTACACATCTTCACACTTCTGCAGTTCTAACTGCAAATGTATTTCAACTTATATTTGAATATAGTACAGAATTGGCAAGATTATACTTATATATAAGTAACTAACTAACGTAGATTATTAGTTATACAATAGTTTGTTATCATTAAAACGAGCGAACAATATTTTTATGCATCGACTTCGTTGACTACTATGCATTTTTATTCTACGCGTTTTAGATGTAGGGGAATATTTTGGAATGTTTAATCAGTGATAATTTTTGTTCGTCTTCAAATATTAATTGAATGTTTTCATTCAAACACAACATTCCTCGTTTCATCTCCCAAGCGAAATCCTTCCCAGAGAATGCTGAGTGACAGGACCTTCTGACTGTGTGTCCTTTCATGTTCAAGCCGCCGGACTTTCCCTTTTCTTATTTGTGTTTCAGAATGGGTCGGTGTCCGGCAGGGGGCGCTTCGTTTTCCAAATTACAACTACTGTATGGCTATGAAAACTGAAGTACCGCCAGTGGTCTTCACCTGCAGAGTTCGGCCAACCAATTTATTTTACACACCGACACCTTTAATCTGTGATTTAATATTGATTTTGAGTTACCTGCCTACGCTTATTAACAGAATACAATATTAAAACATATATTATTTGAGATTACTTGCCAGATTATTATCTCAGGTAATTTGATTAATTACGCCTTGTTATTCCTATTGGCGTTAACATAATAGACTGTATCTAAAACAAAGTCCCGGTCCTTTCAAAGAATTAACGCGTTCTTTTGAAAAACTAAGGGTAAAAAAGCTGAGACAAAAATACATTAACGTTACACTTTGAATGGTTAAAACTGAACTGGCAAATAATTACGAAGGTATCAATTCAAACGCCGTACAAGAGCGCTTGATTCAACAAGGACATGCCTTTGAAACAATTAAACAAACCAAAAAATGAAAAAAGACATTGCTTCGGATTGCTGCAAAAATTCAAGAAGGTTTCATGAGCCTTGTGTATAAGAATCACCCGCTGGCTAATGGCTTCTTTGCACTGATATACGATATATTCCACGTGTATACGACCTTAAAGTTGCGACTAATAACAAAGGAGAAGTTTTAATTCCAAGGTTTTTGCGTGTTTGATACCGACTTTCATTTCAAATCGTCTCATACCCGCAGATTTGTTCTTGCCTAAGCACCTGTAACTGGCTGCGTATCTTTGCAGGTTCTTTGGAAAAACCTGGCAAAATGTTCGCGCGTGGCCCTTGGCAGCTTCTTTCGGAAAAGTAGCTGGACTGTCACAGATACTCGATCGCCGATGGACAGGTCGCAGACGCTTGAAATGTTTTAAGAGATACCCGGCAAATGTGTAGTCAATCTATCAAGAGCGTATACCTCATCAAGAAAAAGGGAGGAAAAAAAAAAACGAAGCAGTGGCAAGACCTTTAAGACAATGGATCAAACGCAGGTGTAAACCCACCTAGCTGCGTTTTTAACTTTGAATAGCGTTTTATTACAAGTTACAATTCGGCATAATATTTTTTAATTTCAGAGTCCACTGAAGATAGACAGCGATATCAATAACAAAGCACCTCCTGCCCAATTTCGTTGTTGTTAAGCACAGTGCCTGACTGGACCGGCGAGCAATTAAAGCACCGCTTCAATCAAAGGTAGAGCATTTGACTAAACCCACCAAAAACAGTTCAACTGCCTTGAAAGAATGATGAATTTTTCCCCAGGCATCGTTGTATCAAACTTTCTGTTTTTCTACGCGTCTGCGCATTCTGTAGACAAAAAATAATAATAACTGAGTGCCGCAGCGCGAGCTATATCTTTTACCTGAGAAGCACAGGGTGCACGTGGCCACCTTCCCTCCACTATCTGTTAATTTTGTGAATCACGCCGAAATATTTCTTTTCATCTTTTAAATACGTTACGCCAAGATGTACATCTGTGAAACAGTTCCGAGATGACTAGACGTTTATAAATGTATCACAAGAAGCCCGTGAGCGTCGTGAATCCATCTATGGAACACCTAATGTATTGTCAAGCGACCATAATTTCTCTAATTATAAATCATAAAATATGTTTTAAAACGACATAGGTATATATAACAGTAATTACACATTTAAACATACAATTACTGCGGTCATTTGTCCACATCTAGTTTTAATAAGCACATTGTGTAGTATCTATATCTCACCCCAGTTTAACCGTTGTTGAAATTAAAATGTGAATTAACATTGGTTTCACATTGCAAGAAAAGGTCTTGCCTTTGTCAAAAGGGCCTTAACAAATGCGTACCTTTCCAGTATTAACTCAGGACAAACACTAATCCGTAGACACCACCGGTACAAGATACAAAGACTCCCACAGTCCCATCGAGATGAGATAATTCAGCATCATAGCTAACAAAACAAAAAAAAAAACCCTTTGTTCTTGTCTCTGACTCTCACCTGTACCTGACTGTGCCAGGGGTCACCTAAGAAATGTCCGAGCAAGCTTCCACATTCCCATGCCCACACAAACCCCCGCTGGTCCGCCATTGAGGCCAAAGCATGCTCCTTCCCCACTCCCCCCCAAGTTCCATCGCCTCAGTGTGAAAGGTGACCGACATCTTGTCCTAATGACAGTAGCAGCATTATTGCAAGGGGACATTACTTCCGCATACCAAGTGAGGGAAAAGTCAGTTTCATTTTTGACATGCCAAGCTTGCCCCCTGTATTCTTTTACTGTATGCGTCAATGGGGAAAAAGGAGTTACATCCTTTTAGTCAAGAGTGAAGCAGCTTAATCCAGAAGTACTCCCCTGGGATATGACACCAGACCATCACAGGTTCACAACCCTCCATATACCACCATAGTAGCAAGTGGCAAAGGGACTATCGTTCTGGTGCAATTTGGCAAGGGATGGAATCTGCCGCTCTCTGGCAATGAGAGGGGAACTGGATTCCTTGAGCAGAACCGGGATATGCCTCGAACCCGCCCGTCCCGACACGGGTCACCCTAACAATGCACACCTGTATCCCACCAGACCCCTTGGAGCAAGCGGGCCTGTAAAGGCAAAACCTCCTGCCACTCCTTTCGGAGAGATTAGGCATCGCCACGGCCACCATGCCTTTACCGGGCCGAACCGGTGCCTTCACAAAAAAACGCGATTAAGCGCTGATGAAGTTGAAGGGGTCAAAGGCAGCCAAGTTTATCTAACAGCTACACAGATCTCCTTGTGTCCGTAATAATAGAGTATTGTAATCTCATGGCTTATGTGCTTCGGTTCATGTGGAAAAGATTACTTATCAGTTTTCATATGATGGCAAAGTGCAACCTTCTGTTCGCATTGGAGACCTTCCTTTGAAATGCACTAAAAAAAGAAAACACTTTCCCCTCATTTATTTTTATCTTTTTTTGAGGAATCTACATTACCCTCTGCCCCGGCATCACGCCTGGTTTTTGCAGGATCTTTGATGATTGGAGCAAATTACAAAGGCAACAGAACATTCAAACCAAATGTTTAAGGAGCAAAGAGGAGGATGGCTAACGTCACACGAGAGGCGGTTACCATGGGGACTCATCAAATTTCTCCGTCAGCATGCGTATATATGTATGTGTTCGCACACAGGTATATCAACAAACAAACACACACACACACACACACACACGGAGTACTGGATTAGGTATGGAACACACTCCTACACACACAAACACATTACACAGACCTTCACAGCTTACTGGGATGACAGTGAGTGCATTTCTTAAATTCACAAAAAAATTTTCATAATTTTTCAACACTTACGCTATATATTGTGTTTGAAGTTATACCAGTACAAACAAAAAAAAAACTTTTAGTCAATCCCTACAGTAAATCTAACCAAAGGCCAAGATCTGCCAGAAAGCAAACATTGTTCCAGTAAATTCAGCATCTTTTGGTATGTGGGGACATTACAAAGACAGCAGTTGAAACGGATACTCACTGCCAGTTTGTTTCTGTAATAGACATACCAAGTACAAAGCTCGCATTTAGTAGAATAAACTAACTGTATCTACAATCAGCAAAAATGTGGCATCATATGGTTACCAGTTACAGTATTTTATTTTAATGTAGTAAAAAAGACATATGGCTAATTTATTCTGTCTATCCAAGTAATACTGTATCATTTGTGAAATTATAAAGTGTGAGAAGGTTCCTTTGTAGGTCATAGCAACAACTAACACTGGAATAATTTTTGTATCCTAATGTAGTTGTTCCAGTTGACTCTTGTATATGTGGTGTAGTTAGAATCTAAAGTGAAAACCAACCATCAAACCATATTTATCTGTCTACTTCCATTGGCTAAGAATGCCCTGGGTGTGTCGACCATTACCCAATTAGGGAAATGTTCCTACAAGTAACCCTGTCTAAATAACTTCAAGTGGGAACAAGGAAAGCAACTGAAAGCAACACAATTAAAAGAGAAAGCAAATTTGAGGTGGTACTAGTATTGCTCATCACTGTTACACCTTCATTTCCTGTGTTAGGAGTACAAAGAAAAAAACTAAAAAAATACCTCCTTAAACTTGTCTAAAACAATTAGAAATACAAAGTTGGCTTTAAAAACGCTGCTGTGAAAGCCATTACGTTTGAAATATGAATGCTATGGTTTAAATGAATTTAATATGCTAAAGTCAAGAAAGATAATGTTTTTACAAGTTAACCAGGTCCTAAAATGGAAGAACTCCACACATGGTATCCCCAACGTCGAAAAAACCAGAGCAATTTAATTGCATCCACTGAAAATGAAAATTCACTTACAATCATAATTAACTTGTACAGGAAAATTAAAATGGCATATTTTGGAACAGAATACTTTTTTTGTTTTCCTACAGTGAGATTTACAAGCAGTCTGAAAGCATACTTGAAGAAGCAGTGAATCTTTAATAGGGCAAATATCAAGCAAATAAAATATATTACAACAAGCACAACTACAGTAAGATTGGTGCAATCGATATAAAGAAAAAACGAAATACAAACTGTCGGTTTTAAAAAATATACAATAATTACAGAAAATTGTTCAAGTTAAAAATTAATATCGGGGGGAGAGAAAAAAAAAACAACTCAGGCTCATAACAGAAAACACTTGGTTTGTGGGTTTATATATACATTTATATACACAAACATAGTCATTTGTATATACATTTTGTCATGACGTGCTTCAGAAAAAAGCCTGGAGATTACCAGAAGGCATTTGAAATCAGTCTGATTATTTGTGTCATTCTGTATGAAGATAAATCTTTTGTGGGTTACCATGTCTCATCAATAGAAAAAAAAATAGTAATAGTACAAACAAAAACAATAGGAAAATGACAGAGGGGGGTCAAACAGAACTAGCTGTCCAGTCTTTTGAGGGGTTTCTATGGACGCGTCTGGCTTCGGGGTGAGAGGATTCCGACGTCGGACCGAGACCGTTTCGGTGTTGCCCGTTTTTGTCTGCTGCTGACGTCCGAGGGGCGCGCGATTCCTGTTCCCAAAACCAAAAAGCCTGTGGAGGGTCACGGTCAGACGTGGTGTTGCGCAGATTGCGGTGGTGTGACGGTCAACGTGATGGTCACATGAAACCACACCGTGAACGGCGCGAGGATGCCGACTGCTGAGGCGCCCATTGTGTCAGTCTGAAAGGACGCGGCGTGGCGCCGGCCTCGGTAACACAGGAGCACGCTTCGGGGTGTGGTCTTTTGGGGGCGGGGCGGGGCGTTTCGGTGCGGGCGGAATCTGGGCTTGTCCTCGGCGTCCTCTCTCTGGGCTCTGCGCACCGCGGATCAGTGCACTTTGTGTTTCCGCTTCTTGTGTTTTTTGTCCTTTTTCTTGCTGGCGCACTTAATGCAGAACCACTGCACATCCTCCGGAGGGGCGGCAAGGAGACCCACACAGGGCCTGCGGGGAGGGAGAAGGAGGAGCGAGGGAGGGGGAGAGGAGGGAGAGAGAGAGGGAGGGACGGGGAGGAGGGCAGAGAGAGAACGGGAGGGAGAGGAGGAAAGAGAAAGGGAGGGAACGACAGGAGGGAAGAGAGATATATAGGGAGAAGGAGAGAGGGAGGGAGAGGAGGGAATAAAGAGATAGGGAGACAGAGGGATAGTGGGAGAATGAGAGAGAAGAGGGAGAGAGGAAAGGAGGAAAGAGATAGGGAAAATGAGAAAGGGGGAGGGAAAGGAGGAAGGAAGAGAGATTAGGAGAATGAGAGAGAGGGAGGGAAGGAGTGGGAAGGAAATAGAAGGAGGGAAAAAGAAAGAGGCAGGGAGAGAAACAGAGAGAAGAGAGATGGAGCAAGGGAAGGGGGAGGGGGAGAGAGTGGTTAATGTGCTTTGCTGCTAAGGGTGACAAGCCCAAAGCTGCGGACACTTGAGTCTACCGCTCCGGCCACACCTTGCAATCTAGGGTTGGGCTCTTTCATCTTTTGGCGTGACCTTGACTCAGTGCTGCTGCTGCTGTGTCACCTCCTCAGTTCTGCCCCAACAAGGTGAACGGAGCCTCACAATGTGCTGATCTACTCAACAACACTAACAACTTCAGCTCAGCGCCCCGGGTTGGGCTGGAGACATAGCACATGACAGGCTGGGGTGAACAGCTCGGCTCCTGCTGATATACTGACACTTGAAACAGCTCTAGGCCTTTAGCTCTATGTGAGTCGGAGGAGGCTGCAATACCCCTTATTGGTAGGAGGGACCGCCCACTTAAGGAAAAATGAACCGAGGTACTCGACGTGACATGCAGATGGCCAATGTCCAAGGATGACAACTGGGGGGGGGGGGGGCGCTCAGCTAAGCTCTTTCCCAGAGCTTTTATCATAGAGATCAGCCATACAGCTACCTTGAAAACTCAGCAATGGGGGGAAACTAGCAATGAGTTCATCTCCACTAAGCATATGCTCATGGAGCATTCAAAGCCACGGCAGCCTAATTTAGTCTCATTTCACTGTTCAAGCTTCACTGGAAAAAAATACGAACTGTGGTGCTTTATTGAGGGAGTTTTAAAAAAAAAAGAGAGAGAGAGAGAGAGAGAGAGAAAAAGAAAGAAAAAGATTTTGTTTCTGCCTCCAGCTCGGAAGCGCTGTTCGACATCACCGCGGACACGCTAGACGTCTCTCTCAGCGTCTCTCTCTGCCAGACTGCAGAGATACAGCGCAGATTATCTTTTATTAGCTGTTCATGGATGTTTAATTTGGAGATCAAAGTTAACAATGTGGCGCGCTCCCGAGACCGGGCGGGCACGAGGAGCGGCGGCACGGCATTGTGCCGTTTCTGCCATGTGAAGACGGGAGGCTGGGGGGGGGGGTGACCCAGGATATCAAAGAGCCCTTTTCAAGGGATCGGAGTGGACAGGGTCCAATGAGCGGCCGACGGCCCTCTCCGGATCGTCGGAGAGGCGAGTTGTGAATATGACCTTGAAAGCACTTGGAACGCGTGCAGGGGTCTGGTCAGCTCGGGGGGGAGGGGGGCTGTATTACAGTCATCTGAGGAAAATTTGATCACTCAGACACTGTTCGTCTTACTCCTTTGTATACTAAGCTGTTACACAATGAATTTGCAGGATCTTCGCTACTCATAACATCTTATTATTAGTGACAAGAAGCATCTTCCTAAGAGATGCCGATTCATTTCACTATGAGCGACTGTTCAAGTACAAAGACATGGATGAAACAAGCTAAAATCTTGAGTAAGCCGCAGGCTTGTTTTAATACTACTAACAAAAAAAACCACTCACACAATGCAATTAAACTTTGAATCTAGTGCCCTGTGTTTGGCTGCAAAACTGGGCAGATTTAGGATTGACATTTCCCTGAAATTACATCAGATGAAACGAGACGACAGCTTTTCAAAACTGACCCACAGTTTGATGTACATGATATATTCCTTCCTATTCTGCTCCCTATAAAAACAAAACTAGTTTACCTAACAAAACTATTTTAGTCAAGTGTTGGACCATTCCAAACAGATTACTGACCTAGGCTCACCCTGAAACAGAACCCTGGATTTAATCTTTTAACCAGACTTTTACACTGGTGGAGCCATTGGAGCAGCTGGATCTGGGAATCAACACCAACTGGAACTGCTGAACCTATCAGGTGCTGCTGGCGCAGGCGAACTGGGCGGGGCTCTTACCAGTGGTACCAGTCATCACAGTCGTCGCATCCAATCATCGGACTGCCGTCGTCCGGTTTGTTGCACCCGGGACAGATCCAGATCTGGTTACCCCACTCGTCTCGGATCTTCGGGAAGGAATCACACAGACGGAGTGCTCCGTTAGGTCAGAAACACTTGCACACAGGTACGTGCATATATGCATGCACACACGCATGCACTAAAAGATGACGATTAGACTGAGAACTCTTGCACACATCCTGGCATACCGACACACTGTGCTGGTCCTTTGAAATTCATTCTGGGGCTGTGTATAAGAGGTAACGAAACTGGGTTTGCAGGTTTAAATCTGTAAGCAAGACAGTTGTACAAAAAATCCGTCTCTTTTCAATGCCTATTTGCTGGCGTTAGGATGCACTGGATAAGAGTGGTTACCTAATTAAATAAGTAAGTAAACAAAACAAAACAAAAAAAAGTATATGTGTGTGTATATAGCTAATATGACAGATAGTAGGGTTGGGAACCGAAACTCGGTTCCAAAATTAGAACCGAATCCAAGTACCAGGTACCCGTAAAAAAATTGAATTTCAGTTTCTAAATGTCCATTTGTCCATTTGTTTAGCCCTTTTGCGCGTACAGTCACACCAGTGTGATTAGCCGTTTAGCGCGTACGCTAAAACTGGTACGATTAGAACCCTAGATTGGAAAAATTCTAGCTAATTTTAGCTGTGAGGAAACAGCGATTTAACGTTAAAAATGTAGCAAATGCTAGCTGAAAACTATGAGAAGCTTAATAACACTGATGAAAACATGAATCACGCAACGTAATGCGTGCCACATAGCATAAAAATAAGTCACGTGAGAAAGGGTTAAATACGAGCTAGCATGCATGGCTAACGTCACAACAGTGTGAAAGATGGACCGCAGTAAACGGTCAAAAGTGTGGCTTCACTTTATAAAACAAAATGACAACAAGGCAAAGTGCAATGCATGTGGGAAACTAATTAGCTGCAAGTCAGGTTGCACATCAAATCTGACCAAACATTTAAGGCAGCACGGCGTCGATCTGAAACTGTGTTTGATGTGTTGCGATAAGCAAGAATAAGCAGAATCGGAACCGATAAAATTCAAACGATACCCAACCCTAACAGGTAGAATAAAAAGGGACCGGGTGTGCATACAGCCTTGTGTTGGGTGCAGTTATAAACGTGTGCTGTGCTATTGGCCAGCGCTCACAGCTGTGACCGATGGAGAGCACGCAGATAAGATCTGGGCACGTTACTGTGTAACTTTCTCCATTGTGCACATGGGCATGGGAACGTGCTGCCAGCGTCGTTCCCGGCCTCTCTGAGCGGCCTTCCAATCACACATGAATCACCTGCGAAGTGAGTGGTGAGTTTTCTAAAGGTTACATGGGAGATCACCATGCTGTGAGTCTGACCGGTGCGCTGAGTTTAAATTAAGGTGTGTGTAAACAGGGCCGGGGAGGGGTTGGGGGGGCAGGTGTGTGGAGCAGGTGTGCCAGCAGGGGATGCGGGACAGGTGCGCGGGGGTGGCCACTCACCACGTAGGTGCTGACGGTCTCGGTCACCACGCTGCGCACGGGCGTCTTGGAGGAGCCGCCAGCGGGCGGGGTGGGGAGCGGGTGGGGCGCCGGGGCGGGGGAGGCCGCGGGGGGCGCGGCAGGAGGGGGGTGCAGGGGCGTGGCCGCCACCGGGGGCGCCACGGGGGCGAGGATCGGGGTGGGGGGAGGCGTGCGGGCTCGGCTGGCGGGTCCCGACTTGGCGGCCGGCGTCTTGGGGGCCGGGGTTTTCACCTCGGCAGTGGGCACCACCTTGCTGATGACTCTGGAGAGGGAAAGAGAGGGGGGGTTAGTCCTGTGGCGCACTCCAGCAGTGGAGAGAGTCAGTGATGTTACACACAGACACTCAGTCAGTCCTGTAACATTCTCAGAGTCAGTCCTGTTACACAGTCAGAGACTGAGGAGAGTCAGTCCTGTTACATATTCAGATACCAAGCTAGTACCATAAGACACTGCAACACTGACAGTCAGTGCAGTGACAGCCCTGACAGACACAGAGACTTGTTCCACTACACTCAACTGAATAATAAACAGACCCTGCGACTTTTAAAGATTTGAGTACAACCATTTTATCTTAAACTTATCATCTTTAGCATAGTGACTTGGGATCCCTCAGGATCATATAATGGCTTGTTCAAAAGCTTCCTATAGTTTAAACTTACTCCATCCGGCCCAAAACATACAGAAGACAAGGGCTGCCAGATCTAACAAGCGAAACACACTGTACTTCTTCACCACACACTGTAATTAGCACACACTGTAATGTCAGCAGCACAGCATTCATACTGGAGACTGAAATCTACTTATTAATTAAGAATTTCATAAGATACTGTGTGGGAAAATGAATGACACGGGAGCATTATGAGTGGCAGGCATGAGTCCAGCCCTGTCTCAGTGATGGGCCTGCTTGACTGCCGTCTCCGTGGCATTGACCTGGGTGACATCTGAGCAGCTCGGCCGATGGACGCTCATTTTTAACATCTTATCTGGGCGACGTCTCCCTGACAGGGGCGCCCACACCCCCACCTGACAGTGTTCTGACAAGCCGGAGATAAGCACCCAACCTGTGTGTGTGTGTGTGTGTGTGTGTGTGTGTGTCGAGGATGCTCCTGTTTGGGGATGACGCCGAGACCCACACGGGTCAAAGGTCAAGCGAAGCCATCAAGCACAGTCGGCCTGCCGCGACGGGGGCCGTCACAGCATCACTTCACTGTCTAACGCACTGGGCACTGACACACATCCCTCTGCCAATGTCTGTGTACAGAACAGCATGTCTGTCTCTGCAGGCAACGTTTACGCCATCCCGATTCAAATGTACAATATGGACCGTCACTGTACTATCATACTACCGCAACAGGTTATGCAATTTTTATCACATCCAAGCGAGATCAATAGTCAGATAAATTGCACAGTCATAACAGTACAAGACCAAAGCTTTTTTCCAAAGGTGTGTAACAGGAAAAAAAGAACATTAACACGCACGCTCTCTCTCTCCGATAATAAAAGAATAGATCAAAGTGGTGCTGAAAGAGGAGTGCTATTTCTTTTGTCCGGCTGGGAGTGGATGTGTAAAAGCTTCCTGACAGACACTACAGGCCGAGAGGAACACTTCCTTCCCGAAATGCTGGTGGAAATGGAGGCATCAGGGAGGAACAAAAGGCAGGTTTATAAACACTGAGATCAGGACCCCAAGCTGACTTCCCCTGCCTGGCTGCAGTGCACCAGGACTGAGAGCAGGGCCTCAAATGGTAAAACACTGCACACACACACATACTCACACAGACACAATTACAGTACACACACACACACACTCTCTGTCACACACACAATTACGTTACACAGACTTACACACGTGCACAGACCCACGCCATGTTTCTGTTGCTCTGTCACTCACACACCACTCATACCGCACACACAAACTTTCTTTTTCGCAAACACACCCACACACCCTTTCTCTTGCTGTCATTCACACAGCACATCCCACACACACTCACTCTGTTTGTCTCACACACACACCTCCTTTTCTCTCCCCCTCTCTCTCTCTCTCTCTCTCTCCCCCTCTCCCCCTCTCACACACACTCACAGGGCTGTGTGTCTCTATTGTGGCTGGTATCATTAACAGACAGGCTGCGTCAGGCAGGCAGAGCTGGGAGGGTTGAGTGGCTCTCTTTGCCGGGGCTGATGACTCAGCTCTGAGGGAAGGTGACTGGGGCCAGACACACACTCACTGCTCCGCGGGTGGTCTTCAGTCACATAGTCAGCGAGCAAAAGTACACTAACTCATAGTGCGAAACTAACACCTCACACTAATCCTCTATTAGATCTTGAGTCACATACCCAATGAGACACTGCATTAACACTAGACTCACACTGAGGTAAACTATGCTTACTTACATTATTCCAGCCACACACTATAAGACACCCATACAACAGGACCCCTCATTTACCCTACACAAAGTTATACATTATACTATAACTTCATACTAAAACCTTTAAATTCTGTGGTACCACCATAATCCAACTGCTAAACCACACACATATATTTATGCATAGCTTTTGGAGTCCCTTTAAATTCTGTCGTTTTAAAATCATGTGACAGCTAAAACACACATACACACACACACAGGTATATATTTGTGAATATGTAGTCTTCAGTCCTTCCCTGATGCTGCTTGCTTTTGAGAAGGATGTGAACAGGAGCACAGAGTGGAGAGTGCAGAGAGAGAAAGAAAAAGAAAGAGTGGCGTCCTGTCCTCCGCACTGTGGGAGTGCTGGTCCTAACCCCCCCCACCCGGCTCCGCTCAGCCCGCCGAGTCCCATGCGGATAATGGCCGCCTCCGCGCTCAGGTTGCACCGCTGGCTGCTTCAGGTCACGGGGAGTTAAGTGTCCTGAACAGTGGGGCCCATTGATGGGAACGTGCGAGGGGAGGGGCACGCCGAGGGGGGGGGGGGGGGGTTCCCTGCACCTGACTCCACCCCCCACCCCCCACCCCCCTCCCTCTCCTCCACCCGGCCATCCAGGGACAGGGTCATGTGACCTGAAATGGACACCTGCTGGCTGCCCCGCTGGTCCTGACTCTATGGGCAGGCTTGGTATCGGGGTGGAGGGGGGGCCTAGAGAGGTGCAGTGAGACCTGAGTGTGCAGTCGGGGTGGGAGGGGGGGGGCTGAGGGACGGGTCGGTCCCGCCCGCACACAGAGACAGGCAGAGGGGGAGCCCCGGTGGGGAGTTCTCTGACCCCATTATACAGCCATTGTGTGCAAACATTACACCACCGTCGGAGATCCGACCGGCTTAACTCCTGTCTGAGTCACTTTATCACTGAGCTCTCCCTGCAGATACAAGCACTGGCACACACACACACACACACACACACACACACACACACACACACACACACACACACACACACACACACACACACACAAACAGGCACACAGAAATAAGGAGGGACTGAGTGTCTAAGTGAGTGTGTGTTCAGGTGAATTTGTGTTTTGTTCAGGCAAGTTAATTTTTTTCAGGTGAGTATGTTTTGTTCAGGAGATCATGTTTTTTCCAGGTGAATTTGTGTGTTGTCCAGGTGAGTATGTGTTGTTCAGGTGACTATTTTGTATACAGCTGAGTACGTTCTGTCCAGGTGAGAATTTTGTTCAGGTAGATTTTGGCCAGGAGAGCATATTTTGTCCAGCAGAGAAGATTTTGTACTAGGGAGTATGTTTTGTTCAGGCAAGTGTGAGTCAGGAAGGGGGTACTTACATCTTGTCCTGACCAGCGCCCACTCTTAGGGTCAGTCTGGGGATGACCGGAGATGGGATGGCCGCAGGGGGCTCCACCTTCACCTGGAAATACACAGGAGATGCCATTACAGATCGATTACAACAAGATGCCATCACGTGCTGAAAAACTTCTAACACTCTCATAAGTCACCTTTTAACGCAATTACTAACCGACCACACCGTTACACCGATCACGAAATGGCACCACAATAGACTCATCACATCTCAACACTGTTAAAAATCACAACCAATTGATGTTAATTGCAGGTACAAAGTGATGAAAAGTCAGTTACGGTTTCAGTTTTCAGTTAACAGATACCCATACTAACATAAGTGCATCTGCTCATTTCATTCACTCCGGGTTGGGGCATCTTCTGTGCTAATTTTTCACTTTCATGCACCGATACAGATTATCAAAAAAGCTCTGTATTTACCCTGAAAGGCGAATGTTAGCCAGCAGACCTGCATCAAGGCATTTAACTTACAAATTCAGTTAAGTTTTGTAGGTTGGTCAAATTGACGTTGCTAAGAGCATGTGTGTTGTTGAACTACCAGAGATGTTTGCATGATTGCGGGACCTTTGTCGCTCATTTCATGCTTCCTGTTAAAACGGCAACTCGGCTCTTGGGCTTGTAATGTTAGTTTGATTCCAGTGCAACAACAAGCTGGAGGAAGGTAAGAGGCTGCCAGCATCGTGACCTTGCCCTGTGTGCAGAGGGTCCACTGGTGACAGACAGACAGAGACAGGTCCACATGTAGGGTGGGAATGCAAGGGCCTCATTCAGATGTTACTACTGTACAGACAGGCAGGCAGAGAGATGTTACCACAGCACAGACAGACAGGCAGAGAGATGTTACCGCAGCACAGACAGACAGGCAGAGAGATGCTACTGCAGCACAGACAGGCAGGCAGAGAGATGTTACTGCAGCACAGACAGACAGGCAGACAGGCAGGCAGAGAGATGTTACTGCAGCACAGACAGACAGGAAGAGAGATGTTACCGCAGCACAGACAGGAAGAGAGATGTTACCACAGCACAGACAGACAGGCAGAGAGATGCCACTGCAGCACAGACAGAGAGATGCTACTGCAGCACAGACAGACAGGCAGAGAGATGCTACTGCAGCACAGACAGGCAGGCAGAGAGATGTTACCACAGCACAGACAGACAGGCAGAGAGATGTTACCGCAGCACAGACAGACAGGCAGAGAGATGCTACTGCAGCACAGACAGGCAGGCAGAGAGATGTTACTGCAGCACAGACAGGCAGGCAGAGAGATGTTACTGCAGCACAGACAGGCAGGCAGAGAGATGTTACTGCAGCACAGACAGACAGGAAGAGAGATGTTACCGCAGCACAGACAGGAAGAGAGATGTTACCACAGCACAGACAGACAGGCAGAGAGATGCCACTGCAGCACAGACAGAGAGATGCTACTGCAGCACAGACAGACAGGCAGAGAGATGCTACTGCAGCACAGACAGGCAGGCAGAGAGATGTTACCGCAGCACAGACAGGCAGGCAGAGAGATGTTACTGCAGCACAGACAGACAGGCAGAGAGATGCTACTGCAGCACAGACAGGCAGGCAGAGAGATGCTACTGCAGCACAGACAGGAAGGCAGAGAGATGCTACTGCAGCACAGACAGACAGGCAGAGAGATGCTACTGCAGCACAGACAGACAGAGAGATGTTACCGCAGCACAGACAGGCAGGCAGAGAGATGTTAGCACAGCACAGACAGGCAGGCAGAGAGATGCTACTGCAGCACAGACAGACAGAGAGATGTTACTGCAGTACAGACAGGCAGGCAGAGAGATGTTACTGCAGCACAGACAGGCAGGCAGAGAGATTTTACCGCAGCACAGACAGGCAGAGAGATGTTACCGCAGCACAGACAGGCAGGCAGAGAGATGTTAGCACAGCACAGACAGGCAGGCAGAGAGATGCTACTGCAGCACAGACAGACAGAGAGATGCTACTGCAGCACAGACAGACAGGCAGAGAGATGCTACTGCAGCACAGACAGGCAGGCAGAGAGATTTTACCGCAGCACAGACAGGCAGAGAGATGTTACCGCAGCACAGACAGGCAGGCAGAGAGATGTTAGCACAGCACAGACAGGCAGGCAGAGAGATGCTACTGCAGCACAGACAGACAGAGAGATGTTACTGCAGTACAGACAGGCAGGCAGAGAGATGTTACTGCAGCACAGACAGGCAGGCAGAGAGAGGCAGGGCTGTGCTTCAGTGTGGGGCTTTTCTGCAGCTTAGCGGCAGTGATGCCGTTGTTTTTTGTGTCGCGGGCGAACCCCTGCCGCTGCCAGGCCTTTGTTACTGTAGGATCCGGGATAATGCTCCAGCACTAATTGTTTAACACAGAATCACGTTTGTTTCTCCCCCTTTAATGTTTCCGTTTCCATTGTCGTCGGTGCATTTATTACAAAACCTTTGTGGATTTATACCCCCCGCCCCCCTCCAAAATGAAAATGTGTACATCAGCAGAAAAAAAAGAGTCTGGCGAGTTGCATCGTTTTCGAAAAATAAAACGTGTAAAATAACTGTGTTCGCCAACACATTACCATATGTGCACAGTAAGCAGGAGTCACAAGATGGAAATGGAGACAAAACGCCCCCCCCCCCCCCGCCCCCTCCTAATTAGCACAGCACCCCCCAGTGGAGGCTGCTCCCATGGCAAGGCAGGCTTTCCTTCATCCCCCACAATTCCAACACTTAAGGAACAGGTTCACTAATTTCCCATGTATAGACTGCAGGTCTCCGCGCTCGAAATGGGAGGTGAAGAAGGGTGGGGAAGAGGGTCTGACTTTCGCAGAGAGTAACCGGATATGACCGGTCTTGACCAGAATGCTCCTGTACTGCTGTGCTCTCAAGTTTAACGGTAGAAAATCGAAGAGAAGTGGAGAACTGCAGTTGGGATGAAGAAGATGGGGGAAGAGAGCAGTTCTTGATTCCCTGGTCGCCGTGCACCGAGAGTTGAAAGGCCTCCCCGCCCCTGACGACGGAAACATCGCCCCTGTACCTGCGCGATAAGGCCTCGATCGCGGGGGGGGCGGCTCAGGGTCACGGCAACGGCACGGACGGATGCTGCTATCTCCTTATGCTAATTATCTATTAAATGGCTCGGAAGGACCGGGCAGCTGCCGTTATCCTAAATTCCTGCCCCCCACTTAACCTGCGCTGTATCTCGATGTACCCCGCTCAGTCAAAGGGGACTCCTTAAAAGAAACACACCGAGGGGGGCTCCGCGGGCTACTTAACAGCAAAATTGATTAATTATGTTAATAACCGACACGCTATACTGTCGTAGATTTGGCCTTCTAGCCTTTGGAAATCGTTACGAGAAAAAAGGGCCGAATGTGATATGGTGAAAAAGGGCCTTTCTTGTAAGACACCGTTTCCTGTTCTTTTCATGTAGACAAAAGGAATGTCATAATAATGCCTCACACCAGAGATGGGACACTTTGTCATGATTTGGCTCTGTCGTTTCCCTCAGGACCTGTGAGTGTCTCAGAAGATGGCAGCGAAGGCTGTGAGATTTAAAAAACCTGAGAAACATCACATGATGTTCATCCGCTTGAACTTATGAGTGTTAAGCTAAGGTGTTTCTATGACAACAGCCCATACTCATGCCTAAACAAATACTATTAAACGTACATGTAACTTGCACCTGATTTTAATGTGAGTTCTACTGGGGAAAAAATATCCGATTGAATAAAATAAAAAGGGGGGGGGGGGGGGGGTTGGTCACACCCAGTATCTACCAGGTGTCTGACCCATTACTGTAGATTGAGGAAGTCACTAACTCCTGCACTACAGTTTAAATGAGAGAGGCCAGAGCCAAAGTCTGGGCCCCAATGGTGTCTCTGATAGGGTGCAGTACTTGCATAGACTTGCATAGCATTATTTATATCTGGTGCAAGTGACTAGTGAAAAAAACACATTCATTTTATGCAGTAAAACAATGTACTGATTCAGCAAGCATGTAAGAACTGAATAAGCACCACGTTGGAATTCAAAATCAGGCAGGATGACTGCAGTAGGTTAGGAATTATTCTTGTTCATCTTTCTCAAACGACAAATCGCCAGGGCTGCACTGTTAGCACAGAGCATCATGCAGTTTAACTTACGTAAGAAAAGTCTGTCATTGCCAAAGTTAGGAGAGTGAGAAGTCGGCTCGTTATCATTTGCATTAAACACAATGGGCTCCCTATGTAGCTTATTCACCCTCTGTAGTGCTGCTCTTACCATAAGCGCTTACATGCCGAGTGCTGTGATTTTCTCTGGGTAAGAGGGTCCACTGAACGAGTACATCTCAATGTGAACGTAACATGAAGTGTATAACAAGTGCAACTATGTTGACGGTGCTGCAGTGGCACTGCAATCTTCGTCTTGGGCGGAAAATAAGCGCGAGTGATACTTAACAGCCTGTATTTGTCCCATGTTGTTTTAACAGCAGCAAATGATGTTATCGGACGACCGGGTTGTGTAATGTATGCGGTTTTCACTTGTGCCACTTGCGCTGTTTGATGAACACGGAACCAATGTTTGTTTCGCTAATTGCTCGCACCGGCTGCAAATAAAGTCTACGCAAGCGCTACCGTGTGCCCTGCCAAAGTACCCTGCTATTCAGAAACATCAGTCTTCTCTATTAAAAACAGTAAACCTGAGCACAAGGGAGTGCTTTTCCTAAGAGCAGTTAAAAACGAACGCCTTTCGTTAAAAAAGGGGGGGGGGGATTAGATTTGATTAAAGCATGAATTAGTGGTGGGAGAGGGTGCTTTTTAGCTAAACGCTCGCCACGCACGCCGCCGCGGCTCCTGCCACTACCGGTAGTGCAGCTCGGAGTGTGGTCTGGTCGTGGGGGGGGGGGGATGGTGTTTAGATCCCGGAGCTTACTGAACCCGCAAGACAGGGGGGTGAAAGACAGAGATAGTAGATTCCATTGTAGCCTGACGGGAAACACATTGTCGGTGGATTTGTCCAGTTTTATGTAAAAGCAATACTCTTTTCACCTGAACTAATACAAGCGGTGGCATAAGCCCCTTACTGCAACGTGCTGCATTTTTCTGTTAATCTCTCAGGATTTAGCTCCTTGCCCGCATACCTCAGGGCACTCGCTGATAAAGCCTTAACTCTCCAGTTCTCTCCCTCTCTCTTTCTCTCTCCCCCTCTCTCTCTCCCCCTCTCTCGTTCTCTCCCTCTCTCGTTTCCTCTCTCTCTCTCTTTTTTTTTTCCAGGACACCGGCGAAGCAGCCTAGCAAAAAATTAAAGTGATCAAGAGATTTACGATGAAGAAGAAGGAGAGGAAGAAGAAGGAGAAGAAAATGATTTTCAGAATCCCATCTCGTAGGAGCAGGGGGGAGTGGGGGGGCTGGGGGAGTGGGGGGGGATGAGTGAAAGAGGGATTTCTCGACTTACCTATGTAAATCGATTCCAAATGATCTTATGTACTGTACATACATTACAGACGCATTTTGTTGTCAGACAGAGCGAGAGAGATTGGACGGCTGGCGAGATAACGAGGAGCGCCTCGCTCTGAATAAACACGGGCGCGCGGCGGGGAGATAGACGCTGGATCTGCTGCGAGGCAGAGTAAACACGGGGACCCAAGACACGGGTGGGGGGGAATTGCCCCCGCGGCATTATGCCGTGTTTGATTTGCGTGCGCCCCGGCTGATAGCTCGCGCTCTCTCGAGCGTCGGACAAAGACGGGAGGGCGGGCGGGTCCCGGGGACGGACGCGGCCCTTTAAAAAAACGCCACCTGACATCGCTTGTGCGTGTTGGTGTGAACCCCAAATGCCGACTGCAGAGCTTTCTATCGACAGCCTTGGAACTGAGAGCAAAGCTGCATTCTGTTGTGAACATGTGATGTGGATAATTTAATCACAAAATATTTTATCACAAAAGTGATCTTTGAGTGTGTTGTAAAGAACGCTGACAAATGATGTGAACGTTTGTGATGTTTTAGTAGCTGGAAGCGCTTTAAGCAGTGTTTCCCTGTCAGGGTTTTGTGAGAACCCCTCACGGCAGAAACGCACCTTCTCAAGCTTATGCTTCTCCTTCTCCTTCTCCTTCTCTTTCTCCTTCTCTCGCTTCTCCTTCTCCTTCTTCTTCTCCTCCTTCTCCCGCTCCTTCTCCTTGGCCTTCTCCTTCTCCCGCTCTTTCTCCTTGTCCTTCTCCTTGTCCTTCTTCTTCTTCTTCTCCTTCTTGTCTTTCTTCTTGTCCTTCTCCTTGGCCTTGTCCTTGTCCTTGTCCTGGAAGAGCTTGTCGGGGAGGATGGGCGGCAGGGGGGGCAGCATGGAAGGGATGCGGAGGCAGGCCGCGGGGCTGAACAGCGGCAACGGCGCCTCCTTCAGGCCGAGCGAGAGCGGGGCCGCCGAAATCTTCTGCCTGTCCTCTTTGCCTTTGTCCTTGCTTTTGTCCCTCTTGTCTTTATCCTTCTTGCTCTTCTCTTTATCTTTCTTCTTGTCCTTGTGCTTTTCCCTGTCCTTCCTGGAGCCGCCGCTGTCGCGGGACTTCACCTTAGGCACCGACGGCTCGTCGGCGTCCCGCGGCTTGAAGAGCTCCCGCTGCTCGTCCTCCTTGGCAGAGAAGTCCTTCCAGGGGACCTTGGGCTCCTTGATGAAGTCGCGCTCCTTGTCCCGGCTCTTGTCGCGGTTCTTGTCCTTGCTCTTGCCCTTCTCCCTCTCCTTCTCCTTCTGCTTCTCCCTCTCCCGCTTCTTCATCTTCGTCTTCAGCTCCTTCTTCAGCTTCTTCTTGACGTCGGCCGACGCCGCCAGCTTGTTCTTCTCCTCATACACCTTGAGGAGGGGCTCGGGGGTGGGGGGCGAGGCGGACGGGGACGACAGGTAGGTGGCACCGGGGGGCGTCCCCCCTGGCGCCCCCTGGTTGACCTTGCGGATGACCTCGTTGATGGAGTCGTCCATGGTCCAGGAGTTGCTGGCGCCCAGCGCGGCAGCGGGGTTGGGCACGAGCGGCGTGGAGGTGTCCTTGCCAAAGCTGTTGACGCTGAGCATCAGCTTGGGCGTGGCGGGCTCCGAGATGGTGAGCCGCCGCGGGCTGGAGAAGACGTCGCTCTCGGACTCAGAGCCCGAGGAGAAGGCAAACGGGTCGGGCTCCCTCTCGGCACAGGCCCGGGCGATCACCGCGTCAATGGAGTCGTCGATGGTGTTGTCGAGCGGGTCCAGCTTGCACAGGTGCTCCTCGGCCGCCAGCTGCTGCTGGTGCTGCTGATGCTGCAGCTGCTGCTGCTTCTTGGACTCGGCCGCCATCGCCTGGCCCTGCCTCGAGTGGATGTTCTCCTTCCCCATCTTTTCGCTCAACGCGCTCAGGGATGCCTTCGGGGGGATGTCCATCTTCCCCGGCAGGTGGGGCACCTTGGCGGGGCCCACCTTTGGGCTCTTGGGGCTTTTGGGGCTCCTCGTCCGGCCCGGCGACTTCTTCCTCTCCTTCTGCACGGCCTTGGGCGACCGGATGGGGCTTCCCGCCACGGCGCCTGCGTTCGCCCTCTTGGGCGACTTTGTCCTCGGCCTGCCTGGCGAGGTGATCTTGGGCTTCCGGCTCGGGGCGGCGAGGGGCTTGGAGTCGGGCGCCCGGGGCACGGCCGGGGGAGTGGATCTAGCGGAGGGGGCATGGCCCGGCGGCTCAGGGGACAGGGTGAGGGAGCCAGAGCTGTCGTGGGAGTGAAGGGAGGACAGCATTGGGGGCGGGGCACGCTGCGGGTTGAGGGAGCTCAGGGGCTCCCGAGGCTCCACCCCCCAGTCTGGGCTGTCCGCCGACTTGTACCCGGGTAGGCGGGGCCTCTTCGCCACAGGCATCATGTCCATGGAGTCGGGGCTGTCTAGGTGCCTCTTGCTCAGGTAGTTCTCGTCGTTGACAGCCTCGTCGTCCTCCATCTCCTCCTCTTCCTCATCCAGGGGCACCTGCATGGCCTCGGCTGACGTTCCCATGTCGGGCAGGACTGGCTCCTCCTCTTCCTCTGTACGGAAACAGAGAGAGAGATGCAATTAAAAGTGTGCACTGCAAACTTCTAACACACATTCAGAGAGAATGCGTAAGACTGTTCATCAGTCAACCCACAATGCACCTCTCTGGCACTGTCACCACTGACAGTAACACAAAGCTCACATCATTCAGTAAGAGGGACGGCAGGTGTGGTGAAATTAGGAGAGAGTAAAAATCATTTCTCCGACGATTTAAAAAGATTTCAAGGATCTCCGTGTCCCAAAAAAATCTTCTCAAAGCTCCTTTTTCACCCATTTCAAAATTTCTTTTTATCACATGACCTGAATTCCATGTACAGAAGGAAAAAGCTAATTCTGAAAATAGAATCGGAAATGTAGCAAAGAAGCAAAAGTACACTACCTTTCCGACAAGTCTTTCCCGAACAATCTTTTTAAATCCTCAAATAGCAGTGACAGATTTATCATACGGTAGACTGCACACAGCAGAACGATAATTTATGTTCCATCTGTTGAAATGTTCACAGCATCTATACACTGGAAATAACTGAGACGCGCCCTGGAAAAACTTGATAACCTACTTTATTGTTTTTTTTTTTGACATCACACAATCACGATCATCAATTTTTAATTCCACTACTGACCTTCAGAAGAGCCATGTGCCCTTTTCTTCACAGAACTCAACTTGCGCTGCAAAACAAAACCTTCATTTTCCAAATTCAGCCTGGATGTGTTTTATCAAGTTCTTCCAGGACACTCACCTACTCATATTTCTGCTCATCACGTAAACGCACACAACACTTATCAGCTGTTACGAAGCGGGTCAGAGTTTTTAGGTTTGGTAACGCGGGTGCCGCAATACAGTTGATATGATGTTCCCCATAAAAATGCTAATTCTGCTAATAATACCGTATCAGGACGCTTATTTCAATATAGCCTATTTGTTCTTGCAAACGTTTAGTCTGTCTTGCTACTGATAGGGTTCTGTTAATAAAACATGACTTGGAGGTGAATGACAGCCTTTATGAAGGCAGAGCAATGCGCATCTTAAAAAAAAAAAGCTCTGCAAGGTTTTTTTTTAGCTGCAGTCACAATGCATATGACATGCCTTTAGTGTTATTTTAATAAAAGCATTTTGGATTTCTTTGCCTGGTATGCTGCAGATTTTTTGAAGTTACCTCACAGGCAGAAACAGGAAACACTGAAATCCCCTCAGAGGAATCTCACCCATCGTCTTACAATCGTCAAAATCAATGACAATCAAATACAAATTAATCGAAAAAATTTGGCTTGTCACAACCAAACCCCCTATTAACTATAAAATACAAAAATACAGAGGCCAGATATATATATACCGTATGGGACATATTTATACACCCCTGCCACATTCTGAAATGTTCCGGCACGTATCGGTTTCCTGTCTAATATCCCAGCGCTAGAGGAGGTCCTTGATGTACACGTACATGTCGAGGGTGCAAAGCAACATGTTCTCGCATGTACACAGAACGGCGCAGCGGGGTTGCGTGCTGCGGGAGCCGTCCACACTCGCGTTAGATATCGCTATCCAAGACCGCAATTTTTACCGGCAGATAAAACTGGCTGAACAACACCTTCCACCAGATATACATTTCGCCGCTGGAGTAATCTTTAGCAATATCAAAAGATTTCTAATATCTCCCGCTTCTCGATTACCTCACACCCCCCCCCCCTTCACACAGACCCCCCTCCTTCCCCCTTCCACACACCCCTCTCCAATTGTTGTCTGAGCCCGGCCACGACCGTTCACGAAATGTGCTTCGGCGTGATACAGCCCTGCGATTCAGCCGCGACATAAAGGCTACAGTATAATCTCTTCCCAAAGACACTTCCACCTACCCCCTTCCCCACAATGGAAACATTAAAAATGCTTCTTTAAGCAAGTAAGACCCAGGATGACATCTACTATTATAAATAGTCTAATCTATATGGTAATACTGTTGTATTCTATAACCATAGAATAGGGATAAGATAACATTGTGACTTTAGGGATTCTGTGACTGCCTTCTATGGTAATTGTTATCAAAGGTTATTTGGGTTGACATCGGCGAAGCGCCGTGATTGGCTCTCTTGTGTTATTTATGATATGAATTATGATAACAATGATGTCTCTTCTCCCTCTCTCTCCCTTTCCACCCCAGATACAATAAATTGCTATCGTTAATCATAGCGCTTTGTTCCGCTATGATTACCGCGCGCTGTAATAAGAATTTTATTTAAGAATATGGATTTGTCATCCTTCTTACGGCAAATGAGACTGACGATATTTTATGTCCTGACATTTAATTTGTAAAGCGGGCACAGGCGGTATTTGCATTTATAGCTCTTCTGTCCTTTTTTTTGTGGGTGCCACAGAGTGTAGGTGACATTAGTCTATCAGAGAGCTACACAGAGGAGAACAAAACACAGGAGGGAAACACCACCCAGACAAGCTGACAGTGGATGGGGGAGAGAGAGAGAGATATCTACAGCGGGTGTGATTACTTCTAATGCGTTTATTCACAGAGACCGAGTTCTCTAATCAAATGATGGCGGTGGAAAAAGAGAGACGATTTTATTTACCAAGGGCTCAGTTTGTTTTGGTTTTTTTCTTTTCCAAATCGCAAATCATCTCTGCTTTTAATTTTCCTCCGCGAGAGAGAGCCGCGCAGCGTCTTGGCTCCGCGCGCGCGAGTCATAATTGATTGCGTTATTTACAAATTGAAAGAAAAAAAAAAAACAAATGAAAAAAAAAATCTAGTTCGAGACGATAATCGAGAGCACAAAAAATTGGGTGTAAAATGAGGAATCAAGCGGAGACGCGTGTTGTGCAGAAATTAAAATGAAAAGATAAGAGGGAAGGGTTATTTAGGATGGAGATTGAGAGGAGCTGTCAATTACAAAAAAAAAAAGGGGGAGCGCGGGGCAGTGCCGCGCGCACGGCTCAATCGATTGGTGCGGCTCATCCACCTTCGGCAGGTACCTGCAATGGACGCGCTCGCCACAACCGTGACGACGACGACGACTAATGTGCAGATACGCCGCTGAACTCGGGCACACTTCAAGACACGTATTTGTGGACTTCATTAACCTGCATCTTCCGTATCAGTTTCATTACATTGATTTCCTTATTTTCGCCGCTCCTGTACATTAAAATAAATGAGCGGGATTAGGGACAGTACAATTAAAATCGGCAACATTTATTGAGGAGACCCAATCAATACGAAGGCGAATAGGGTAGGGGTAAACAGGCATTAGATAAGACGCTTTTATGTTGTAATTCCACAAACGACGGTGCGATGGCACAATTATTAACATCCTAAGACAGCAGGGCCCAAATCGACAAGATGTGGAATGGTGACATTTAAAATTTCATCCGTTTTCGCAAAACGGAGTCCGTTTGAAATAGATTGTTTTTTTTTTCTTGCATTTCATTGAAATCATTAAAATGGTAACAACGTGAATGGCAGGTTTCCTGCAAGATCTTTCAAGCACTTTCTGAAAAGGCTGCCTGCACTCGTGACTGCAGAGAACACGTAGGTGACTTTTGCATCTTGAAAAGTCAGATAAATATAACTAAATTCTCAAAACAGGAATAAACATAGAGAGCTTAGGTTCTGACCATATTAATGTGTGTGTGTGTGTGGGTGTATATAAGAGAGGGAGGAGAGTAGGTCACAGCACTTTCCTAGATGTGTGGGCAAAGTGGAGCTATTTCCTTTTCCTGTTTCTGTTGTGCCGCGCATGCCACACTGCTGCCGACAAGGAATGTTAATTGCATTCGAAGTGGGCCGACAGACCAAACTGACATGTTTTTTTTTTTTTTTAAAGGCTACCCTCCCTGTTTTTCACCACTGGGCAAAAAAGAAAGGACAACATATAAACACAACAGACCCAAGGCCTCACGCCAGGTCGCTCCACACCCTGTGTTGTGCTGCCTTCCTCCAAAAAAACCCCACCATTCCGCCTCTCACCCCGTTTTGGGACCCGCTCCGCCAACACCTCTCCGACCTTCACTTACCAAAGCAAAAAAAAAAAAAAAAAAGACGACAACGAAAGAAAAAAAAAAGAAGTCCAGGGGGTACAGAAGGAAAGGGGAAGAAAAAAAAGTTTAAGAACCTTCGGGCTATAAGTTATTCAAGACTAAGCTTTGAATAATTGTCCCGCAATATGAGTTGGTTGATTAATTGCCTGAGATAAGGTCTACTTTTTTTCTCTGGGCTCGGCCTCCTGTGGCGGGCGGCGAGCTTCTCATAATCGCCTCTGTGTACGGGCCCGTCTGCGCGCGCGAGGGGAAGGAGAGCCCAGGCGCCAGAGACGGAGAGAGGGCCCATTCTATTAGCGCAGCATTAACCGGCAGATAACCCTGTATATTCTATTAATGATAATGACTGCTCTAATTATTTAATGATGGCTAGTCCATCATAGGAGGACGTGCTCGGGCTCAGCCCCCGCCGCGCTCATAATTAACGCTGTTTGTGAAAATAAATAAAAAGATGGAGGCGGCGGCCCGTCGGCCGGACGGTCGGGTGCTCTTCCGTGACGCCGGGGTGGGGGTTTGGTTTGACGGTGGGAAGGCGTAGCAACGGGGGTGTGAGAATTTGGGGGTGAGCTTCCGATGAGGGGGTGACCCCACCCCAGCTCTGTCACGCAAACGCGTTGGAAGGCCGCTGGGACGTTGATAAATTTTGACAGGACTGATGTGACACTTCCCCGTACCGCCAATGTAACAAAAAAAAAAGAGAGTCCAATCCAGTATGCTTGCCTGTTGCATGTCAGTCAAACCCAATCTCAGTAACCCTTACAGTCAGGCAGCCCTGCCGCTGGTGGCTCCTGCCAAGAGGGGGGATTTCATCAGTGCCTTAAACTAGCGCCACCCCGCTCCTTATCTGGCACGCGCGGGGATGCAAATCACTCGACCTTTGACCCCTGCCTTTGAACCCGCATGCCACGCTCGCTTGACTCATCAATTTAAGCAAAAACACAGACTCTGAGAAGGAGTGAGAGCGAGGAGAGATGAAGAGATAGGTGCTGAGGGAGAGGGAGAGATTGAGGGGGGGAGATCTGGAGATGGAGAGAAAGGGAAGAGAGAGAGAGAGAGAGAGAGAGAGAGAGAGAGAGAGAGAGGGAGGGAGTGAGGGAGGGAGAGGTAAGGCGAAGGTCTGACCCCGGTCTCTCCGGTCTCCAGAACAAAGGAACCGCGGTGCTAATCCTCTCAGTAAGAATGAGAGGGAGAGAGGCTCCCGCACGGACGGGAGGGCACAACGTCGCACCACCGGCGCTGATAAGCACGGGCGACCCCCCCCCTCCACCCCCGGCCTACCTGCGCTTTAATATTAGCCGTAATGCAACACGGTGTTTACTGCTGCCCTGTAAACCAGCTGGTGCGGAGGTGTCGTGGGGACCTTGTTGTCCCCTTTTCCCCCACCCCGATTATGAAAGGTCAGTGTATGTAAAACCAGTCTTGGGTCCTGTCCTGAATGACATGAAAAGGAACCCTTAAGAAAAAAAATGACTGGTAACCGGAACCAGAACCGATAAGAACAGGACTCCCCAGGCCCACAGACGCCGGTGGTCACGGCACAGACATTTCTGCTTTCCCGTTCCATCATATAGCTGTGCTCAGGACCTCATTAAGCGTGCACTTGGATCATATAAGCATGTGAGGTAAAACTGGGGGCCGAAACGCACAGTGCTCTCAGAGCCCTTTCAGAAGTGCATCACGGTATGGAATGGTTCTAGATCTCCGCCTCGGGATCACCGGGAGATCGTTCCTGTTCTACTGACTGTGGGTGACGTGGGAACAGGGTGGTCTCAGACGCTGAAAGGGGGGACTGGACTACGACCTTTTCAGGAAAAGGCGACACTGGGCACGCAAAAAAAGGAGAGGTGGGCCGTCTCACTGAGGGGGGGGGCCACTCTCTCCCGCATCGCTCTCACCATTAAAACGTCCAATCATCAGCCGAAGCAGTTCTTTCCGTTTATCAGGCTCATGGACAACTCCATAAATGGTCAACAATTACAATTACTTATAATTATAATTATAAAATAATCACATGAACTATATCATTTATATATAATAGCCATTTTATCAATTGTACAATTATATATTTGTATACAATTTTATAAATACAATTATGCAATTTTAATACCTTTCTGAATAAAAATTCAAACCTGTAATATCATAGGGGTATTGGTTCAAAAAAGTCAAATTCAGCTTTAACAGTCAACTCAACCTCCTTTTACAATTGTGCCTATACTGCGGGCACATACATATGTATGCATGCGCTTGCTTCCGACGCAGTACTGTGTAGATAAATCGGCATGCTGATCGCTGATTTTCTGACTTTTCACTCAAGCAGGATGACTTACACTCTAATTCATACACATGATTTTACATTCACTCTTTAAGTTCAAAACAGACAGGGGGTAAGTACAGACACAATTTTCCAATTCACACCTTAAATTCATGGCTTACAAGCAATTTTGACATGATGATTTAAGCATTTGTCATCAATTTTATCTTATGATAAACAATATGTCAGCGTCTTATGCTTGAAATAATTTGAATAATTTCTCATCTTTTTGCTATTTTGATTTAAGAACCTTTAACGCTTTACATAAAACCTTATCATCTGTTCCGTAACTACTAAAATGACCAGTTAATAAATTACTACAAAGCTGGAATACATTTATTGTTTGTTAACAGCATGAACAGATGGTTAACTGTTGCCTAACTGCATGCTTGTATTTTTAATAATGCCACGTGTCATATGAAAAGGGACTGCTAAATTCAGATTAATATATTTAATTCTTCTTTTGAAAAAATTGAAGTAAGATAATTACCTAATTTAATTACATTAGTGCACCAGTGATTTTACATTTGTTAAACACATTTGTAGAGTTGAAGCTACATTACACATTGAGGTGTTTTTGCTGGAGCTTTGCCGTAGTGCCTGGCTCATCAGCCAAAGGGCAGCTCTCCGCTCAGCGACCAAAACAGCAAACACTAAGGTCCGCAGCACACGGGCCCGGCCACGCCACCCCACTCCGCCGCCCCTTCTGTGTTTCGAAACAACTTTATCGACACCGGCTGCCCTCCTCTGTAACGATTTTGACCAGGGGAGAGTGCAGTTATCGAGCAGCCAGACCAGACAGGCGGCTGGCGAAACCCGGCCCCGGCGCGCTCCGCCGGGAGGCCCGACCTGCCTCCAAAATAAACATCGCCTCCTTGCCCCACTGGTCCGATAAAGTCGAGCCTTTATTGAATTGTATATTTACACACAAGCCTCCCCCCACCTAGCTGCTCGGCTCGAGCCAGAAAGGCACGCAAATAAAAATAAACAAAACAAAAACAAAAAATGCGCAGACGAAATAAAATTGTAACGAATGTGAGAGAAACTTCGTTTCTTTTTGGCATCGTTTAGCGAAAAACAGGGGGGGCCCCTGTGGTAGCTGCCTCCTTCACCCCTCACCTGAAGCGGCAAGCAAAACGCGCTAATCCGCGGAGAAACAGAATGACTTTTTTTTGGGGGGGGGGGGGGAGAATAAATAAAAAAATAAATAAAAACTGGGTGTACACTTGACACCCGGTTAATGGCAAATCCTCTCCTTTATATTGTAATTTACTGCAGAGCCTATGGGGCAAAATGCCTTTGAAGTGCTCTGAAATGTCAAATCAATTACGACTTCCTTGTGAAAAGAAAAATCACTTTAAGTCTTTCATGGTAATCATTTACATTTCATGATGGGAAAAAAAAAATGCAATTTGGGATGATTTGTGTGTTAGTTTTCATTTTGGTCTAATTATTTATTCAGGGAAGTTCTGCAAACGGCGGGTGGATTAATTTTTTCTTTCACTTTATTAAAACAGAACACAAAGCCAAAAAAAAAAAAAAAAAAAATCCACTTAACTGCTTAACACATTTGATCAGATGCAAATCAAATCAGGAAAAAAACTACAAAGTGAGCAGAATGTGGAAATTAACAATTACTTTACGAATTGTATATTCTGAAAAAACATATCTCAATATTTTATTTTACCGGTGTAACCATCAAGCTGATAGATTTTTAAAATCTAAGATCATAATAAATACATATGCGTATATGAATATATGTGGGTATATATTTTCACGTCTGTGTGTGTGTATGCGTCAGCAAAGTCTTTCAGAAAACATTCTATGTTTATACAATGAACAAAAGTATTATTTAACTGCAACTGAACTGAAACAGAAATAATTCCAGCAAAATCTGGGAAAGCTGGCCCGGTTTCGGTTTGCGTTCAGAGCCGGTGCTTTGGGACGGGCGGACTCTTCGCCCACTCGTAGCGCGGGCGGCGTTCCTGCCGGTTCCGCGACGCCCCGCTCCGTAACCCGCCCAGCCCAGCCGCATGTTTATCTTTCTCTCCAGGTTTACGGGCTCTCCTTACTGAGCCGCGGCCCTCGTGTTATGACTCCAGAGATATAACATGGGCTCAGACTGTAGAGGCTTCGGGTGTTGGGGAGGGGGGCACCCTGCTCCCCGGGTCAGGCCGGCTCCGCGGCAGAAAGCCGCCACCAGACCGAGACCCTGGGCGGGGGGGGATCTGGACGCCACAGCACCCTCATCTCTTGAGCGCGCTCCGTTTGCACCTTTCACGCGGTGGGGGTGGAATGCCACCCTCTCTCTTGCTTGCAGCATAGTTTGTTATAACATACCTCACCTTCTTTCTCTCTCTCTCTCTCTTTCTTTTTTTTTTCTTCTCTTTAGATCAAGAGCCCCGATTGCGATTGTGAAAAACCGCAGAATTCGTCCGCTCCCCATAACAAAGTGTTTTTTGGCTTCTGTTTTTCCAGGGCCTGGCGCCACCCGGGGAACTGTAAACAATAAACACCGGCTGATGATGGAGGCCTATTTTTTTCCCCCCCTCGTCCTTCTTCCTCTTCTTCTTCGTTGCAGACGAGCCCTCGCGGTGGCACACACGCACGCGGCGCCTAATGAGTAATTTACGCTGCATTCAGAGTTACGGCGTGCAGGCGACGTGTCGGAGCGGCGCTCGCTTCCCCTGGCCTTCTCCTCAACCGTGAACACTATAGAAACTGTACAAAATGCCTTGTTTTTCTGAAGTTGCGGTTATCCGTCACTTATCACAAGTCACCTGCAACTGCTAATGGGTTCTCACTCATACACCCCCCCCCTTCCAAACACACACACACACACACACACACACACACAAAGAATTAAAAAAGTGTTCCCAGAAACTAAAATGACATGTTAATTTCTCCACGGAAATATCATTTTTATATTTAGAGGGACATTACGCTAACACTGTTCGATCACAAAATGTGGCCGTATTAGAGCAGACCCGCAAGGAATTTTCTGGAACTGCCAGCAGAACGGTATCTATACATCTTCCCCGACTGAAAAAACTGGCTCCGCTCAGAAAAGTCCTTCACTTTAGAGTGGCTTCATACCAAAATGACTTTTACTTCAAAGTCCTCCACAATTATGTCTTTCGGCAATTACTCTTTAAAAAACAAAGCAAAAAAAAGAACCACTTGAGTGCTGGCAATGAACCTTTAAAAACAATGCTGTTTTGGGCTACTTTGGCTCAGAGGGAATTGCCCAGGGAGTCTCAAAAATCCCTCCAACGCAACACTAGGAAAATGCCATGGAGGCCTTGGCCCTCCTTCAAACCGTGTCAGGGAAATGCTAACGTTGGAGAACGGGTTCAACGGAGAGGTCAGCACAGTTTCGTGGGGCCGAGACCCCCCCCTACATTGACAACATTAGCCCAGAGGGACTGTAGCTTCTACACGGCCACTCACACGTACGCGCGCACACACACACTGACATACACACATACACCGCCACACGCAAACACCCGTACAGGAGAAAGAAAATCATTAACCGGTCACACCAGGGCAAAAACAATTTTTACTGCATTTCAATTGTTACCAGGTTCTGGCTCGGCAGTATTCTTCCCCCCCTTTTCTTTCTCTGAAGAAAAACAACCGTTTCATCTCCACTTCAAAAAGGCCAAAAGAAAAAAAAGGATTAAAAAAAAAAGGCAAAGCGACACTATGTTAAAAAAAGGGGGGGGGGGGGGCTATTCTGTGTTTTAATGGAAATAATAAGCGGCTACCTATCTCGTGCAATTAACTCGCATCGATTTTTATCTGCCGAGATTTTCGGAGTGCATCTAAAGAAAATGTTTGCGTTTGAAAAACTCCATCAAATAAACAAGATAAGGGGCGCGGCGTATCGGCGGACGGCAGACTTTGTTCTAGCGAGGATCAGTGAGAGGGACGTGCTGTTCGCGCTGATGGCTTTCAGAAGGCTGCGCCGCGGCCCAGGCTAATGTCTCCCCCGGCCCTCGCTGCCATATTGCAGTAATTTGAACAGATTTAGGCGCAAGATAATCGTCCGGGGCTTGTGAGGGAATATAATGAGATGGTCACACAAGCCGCACTAAAGGGCAATATCGCTTTCATAAGTAAACAGGGTAAAATAATGCGCAAAGTCACCGGCTCTCCTTGAAGGTAAAACTAAATCTGCTTTTTTTTTCCCCCTTCCTCGCTTTGGCTCACTAATAAGTTGCGTTAAGAAGTATTTTTAAATATAGTTTTGGTTGCTGTGAAAATGACAGGAAAAAAATCTGATGAGATTTCCTTGTTTTAACCAATAAATAAAATTAAGTGCCATTTTTACATTTACATTTATTCATTTAGCAGATGCTTTTATCCAAAGCAATGTACAAAAGTGCATTTTTCCTTGATTAGAATAAAGTGTTTCATTGAGAAGCTAAACCATACTTATATACTGAATACCAAATACTCATGGTTTTGCAATGTACAGATATAAGCCTGTTCTGTATCTATATATATATCAAAACACACACACACGTGTATATACATTTAACACATACAAAAACACATATTTTATATATATGTATGTGTTTATACACATACACACACACACACACACACACACGTAAAATATCCAGTTGTGACTGATATGGGATTCACGTATCCTACTTTTTCTTTTTTAGAAAGAAAATTATCTTGAGAAGTTGGTCTGGGACAGCACTTGGGCCCAAGACTGAAAAATCGCCCTTGGTTGCCTCGGCATCCACTATTTTTACTCTATCATTTTACATATAAAATGCGTTGTGTTGACAAATCTAGTCTCCGTGACACAAAAAACACAGGCCTGGGCTGGGGTTTTCAAGTAAAAAGGCAAGGAGGCAGCCATCTGACAATGCAAAAGAGAAGACGACAGCACGCTTTCCCACTCTCTCAACTTTTACTGAATCGATAAGCGCTAACTTTTCCAGCGACACAGTGTCTTCAACGGCGCGTCTGAAAAAGAAGTTTCAGAGTGTGAGTGTATGTTATCTTCTTCCCTTCATCGAGTGAATGAGCCCCCACCCCCGGCTCCTTGGAGAATGTTTTAATGGCTATGTCGGCGTCCGAGCTCAAGGCCGGCGTGGAGATATACATTCAGAAACGCAACACGTAAAACTGTACATTTCTGCCATTGAGAGATATGAGGAAATATTTACAACGGAGGTCAGGAAAACACAAGAGCAGCATAAAACATACTGTAGCCAAGTGACACAGCTCCCTGCACCCCATTCTGTTATCAAGCTAAAACTAACACTCGGAAACCTATTTCTTCCAGAGGAGCCGAGCCGTCTCGGGGTCGTGACCCTCCGGCGAGCGTCTCCAAGGTTACGGGGCCGGGGCGATCCGGGGAGATGATATCCGGGTGTTTTATTTATTTGTTTTATTTTTCATCTGACCCAGAGGCTCGGCCCGCCGATCAGGGTTACAGAGAGAGCGGACCACTGCTTCTAATTAGGTTAAATAAATAATTGAAAGTTTAGTCGACTCGCGGGGTGCTTAAAATAACGCCCTATGCCTTACAGCGCCCTGCAAGGCCAGCTCCAAACTTTTGGCGGCGCGGGGGGAAAAACGATAACCCTCGCACGAGCAACTTGGACTTTTTTCTCTTCTGCTTCTATTTATGCCCAGTTCCACTACACTAAAATATGACATGCCGCATGCAAAAATTGCAGACTACAGGCTAGAGAGACTCTGTCTCAACTCTGACACGTTTCTCTGGTGCTACAGGTCACCCCGTGTCTTTCTGGAGAGGCTGGCAGGCCTCTCTCAGTCTGCAGGCCAGCGTGTCTCTGCCTCTGTCAAGGCTCAAAACTCAAGATATTTGAGGGATTCAAGATACTCTGCCTCTCCAGGCTGCCACAGCGCTCTCTCTCTCTCTCTCTCTCTCCCTCTCTCTCTCTCTCTCTGGGCGGACGCGTCTGTGAGTGTTGACAGAGGAAGCAGTGGCCCTTTGGTGGAGCTTGCTGACAGCTTTATGAGCCACTAATTGGGCAGAAAACATCCCCCACCCCCCCCTTCAGCTTTCAAGCACCTGCTAAGTGTTGCCGATTCACCCCACTGACCCAACACTTTGCTTTTAACCGACTCTTTTCTCTGTTTGTTGTTTTTTTTATATAGGATTTAAATGAACTGTTTTGAGCATAAACATGAAAAGAGCTGCTGTTTCTGGGGCGGCCCGTTCGTAACAGGCTGGTGCCGAACTCCTGCCGTCCTGGGTCCCTTACCTGAGAGGCAGCGTACCTGCCGCTGTAGGGAAATCTCTGAACTTCTCACCTTTCCGGGAGCGAGAGAAAAGAAAGGGAGGGATAAAAGAGAAATGTGGGAGGGCGGGCCATGCCCGGATGTGGGAAGCGCATACCGCGCTGCTAAAGGTACCTTTTACCCTCCGCCAGGGCAGGCAGCACAACAATGTGCTTAATAGGCAGGGTATGGGGTGCTTTAAAGTGCCGGTTAGAGGACTGTGTGTGTGTGTATATGTATGTACATGTATATAGATGTGTTTATATGTATCTACATATATATATATATATATATATATATATATATATATATATATATATATATATATATATATATAGATACACACACATATGTATAGTTATGTGTATGTATATATGTTTGTGTTTATACGTGTATGTGAGCGTGTGTGTATGTGTGTTTATATGTGAGTGTGTGTGTGTGTGTGTGTGTGTTGGTATGTGAGTGTGTGTGTGTGTGTGTGTGTGTGTGTGTGTTGGTATGTGAGTGTGTGTGTGTGTACGCGCTGGCTGGGAGCGGCAAGGCCGTGGCGCCAGCAGTCTGCCCTTCCCATGAGAAGGCAACGGCTGAGCGCCGCTGGAAGGCGGAACAGCAGATCTGTGCTGCGGGCCGCGGCGGGGGGACAGGGAGCGCACCCGGGACCCTCCCTCCCTGCCTCCGTCCCGACGGCGGGCGAGGACATTCCTCAGGTGAGAGTCACGGGGTCCCAGGACGACACCATCGCCACGTTTCCACGGCTGACTGACATCATTCCTCTCTTTTTTCTGATTACTCAGCCCGACTCAAAACGCATTTCTTAATTTCTTGTAAAAAGACAATATGTTCTTTTCTCATTTGTCTGCCTTTTCTCACTCTGTAATTGCAGACTGACACGCCTGATGACTCTCAAGTTAACCATTCATTTCGCTCTGTTTCAATGGTACTGGGCTACCTGCCATTAGCGCCATTATAAAGCCCTGATTCTAACCAAACATCTTTGTGTCTGAGATCCTGAAACACAACGCTACAGCTCTAAGGCTGGTCTTATGTCCGAGAAAATCATTATCTAGCTAAACATGTCACATTCAACCTAATGACTACCAAGGCAAACAGAAATGTTCTTAAATATAAACAGGCCCACTCCGTTAGCACTTACACAGGCAAAAACTCTAATATAACAGAAGGTTCATAGAACTTCATTTGTTTTTTTGCTGCCCCCGCAGATTTTTTGATGGCAAAATATCCACCCGCAATTCTATTTTTACCTGCATGCAGGCTGCAGGCGGCCCTTTCAGGACCTGAACCACAGTTGCACGTATATTGGGAGATCATTTATAGAGAATAATTATCTCTTTGATACTAAAAACAGAAATCTGGGAGCCCTTCTTGTATGTATGCCAAAGAGGGCCGAGGACTTAAAAAACTCAGCTGGGTGGTGGTATCCGTCCTATGTAGTAAAAAAAAAAAACATGTAAAAAAAAGTCCATTAAGGGACTGCTGGCTTTTTCAGCCTTCTCTCCATTTTTAATTCATAAAACTGCCCCAATAAAAAACTTAGTCTGTTTTGGCGGAACGCGAAAATCTTGATACGGGGAATGTCTGTTGACAGTCTCCCCATGTCCCCTGGCGGGGTCAGGGCACAGAGAGGCGTTTAACCCCCCAAAAAGACAACTTAAGGGGAGGAAATGGCTCCCTTGTGCTTCGAGGTCGAAAAAATAAAATGCTGGCAGCCGCCTCGCCTGTTCTCAGTGCTTGGCCTGTCAATACCTCTCTTTTAATATTTCACTGTCAGAGAACGCATCCAAGTCAAACAAGGGCCCTGTTTAGGCTGGGCCCAATTCCCCCGACGTTGGTCCAGTCTGGACCACTTAAAGTTATTAAGAGCTATATATACGACGTGCTTACGGGAGCACAATGTCAATGTTGTTTTCTCTCATTAAGATGCATAATTGCTGAATTTACAAACATTTTGGCTTCCTCTCTGTAAAAATCGGAAGCGATTAGGACCGCTGGAAAATGCCGGTCCCGGCAATTACGCCGCCGCTGCCGGCTACGGTGCGGCCGGGCGGATTCCTGCCGTGCTGCGGACCGAGGCCGAGGCACAGAGACCGAACCGGGCCCGGGCCTACGCAGAGAACGGGGCGGCGAGGTGGTACGGCAGCAGGGGAATGCTGGGTAGCTAAGCGGAGATGGAGACCTCAACCTGTTTTTTCTTGGCTCTTCTGTGCTCCATCCCTGTAAAAACAGGCTGCCTCATTCTGTGAAGTGTCACGCAGAAAACGGCCTGAACTCGGTGTGAGGTGAGAAGCCGGACTACGTTTAAGGGGGGTGGAAGAGGGGGTGAATTAGCACAGAGAGACTGAGGGCGGTTGAGATGGAAGGGGGTGGGCCTTACTGGCGGGTCTCTGGGTGGAATTTTGTAAGTCTTTGGTCAGAAGTAAGGCAGGCTTCAGGGCACAGTTAGAGCACGCCTGAGGGTGGAAGTGTGGTGGGCCTCAGGATGGAAGCATGGCGGGTGTCAGGGAGAGCGAGATTCCTCTTCCTGTTTTCAGAGGAGAAAGCCCTCGCTCATCTGGATATGATGAGGACACAGACCCCCCCCCCCACCCGCTCCCACAAAGTAAATATTTATAAGTGCCTTTCTAACAACGATGAGGTTAAAGCCAGTCCTGACCTGCACATCAACGGCATGTCTGTCCTGGGGGGTGAACGACAGGGAGATTACACCTCGCTGAGAGAAGGCTGTTTCACGTACACTGACACATACGTGACACATGTGGTGTGTTAAAGTACACCAACATCTTCATTTTCATGCAGGTCTGAAACGTTGAAGTGATCAAATCTACTGCACACCTGCAAATATTCAGAAGTAACTGCTACTATCTTTATTCTCACCAGTATTCTTATTATCTGTTTGTCTACTGGTTGTCTGCCAATAGCAGAGACTATATTTAGAATCAGTTTTCCACATTCCACTGGATCTAATGTAAAACGCAAGCATCCCCTGGTCACAGAGAGTAGATTTGGACTCTGTGGTCTCTCTCTCGGTTGTCCTGGGATGCAGCATAGGACTGCTGAGATCTACTGAGTGGTTGGATCCTCTCCCGGTCGTGGACTGCCACAGCAGAATCTGGTCCGATCGGGGGCCCGGATCCAGGGAGCGGCTGCTGAACTCTCAGAACTGGGCCCTGACCTCTTGCCCGAGTTACACAAACAGGCTTGCGAACGCCCCGCCCCCCCCTCTTCGTGACCCCGCTCCGTACTGCCTAACCAACGGCTACAATAACAAAACCATTAGAACCAGGCTGTTCCCAAGGACTACTTTACACAAAACCACGAGCAATTAGCTGCCGACACAACACAAGAATCACATACACAAACAGGCAGAGACGCACACACACAGACACTCTGCGGTGCTGAGTAAAGCACGGCACTGTGTAAGAGTGTGTGTGTGTGTCTGTGTGTGTGTGTGTGTGTGTGTGTGTGTGTGTGTGTGTGTCTGTGTGTTCCTGCTCCACTGTCTGTCTGTGGAGTTGAAAGCGGGCGGTCTCTGAGAAAGCTCCCGTGTTCAGATCCGGCCTGACCTGCCTTTCGGGGTCAGGAAATCCCTTCATTTATGGTTATTAGATAAATTTACAAGGCGGGGGGTCACAGAAGGGGCGCGCTCAGTCTGGGAAGTCCTCCTCGTCTGAGAACGGGGCGGGGGGGTGGGGGGGATCCTGGGGCAGGTGGACTTAAACCTCACGTGTGTGTGTGTCTATTTTTAAGGTGTGTATATGTTTAATGTGTGTTGTGTCTCTGCACATATGCATGTGTTTAAGATAGTACACGTGTAGGTGTGTGTTTTCAGTGTGTGTGTATTTTTAGCATGTGTGTCTGTGTGTGTGTCCATAGCATAAGTTACAGGGCCAGCGGTGCATGCAAATCCATCAGGATTCCTGGAAGACCACAGCCAGAGAAGAGTGAGGAATGAAAGAAGTTATCAGCCCAGGGTAGAGAGCTCCCCTGTGGGCTGATCTAGGATCAGCTAACCGAAACCTAATCATATCCCACACCATGATGAGAAAAAAAGCTGAAACTGACCCAAAAATGGTTATGTAACTTGGCTGCCTGATCCAAACAACTCAACTGGGGGCTCCCTACTTTGACCTATCCAATAAAAGTTCTTACATTCGCTGTTAAAGCACATGGTCGCCATGGACTGTAGAGTCTGGTCAGAAAGGACGAATATTCTGAAACTGGCTCCTTTTGAACGGAACGCAGGCCTCGTCCAACCGGCCCGGGCACTGCGGCAGCGCCTTGCAGGGATGTGTTGTGGAATCTCGGGCTGTTGCCTTAATACTGCGAGGCGCAAGACAAAAGCCGCGGAGATCCCGCTCCCCATCCTTCTGCCCTTTCCCTGCCTCCTCCCCGTAATTGAAAGCGCTTCTTCTCGCGGGGCAGCAGGCAGATTATTCACCGCGGCTGAGAGCGGTCGCAGACGGCTCTCCTCATCCTCGGCGGGGCCCCCCCCCGGCTTTGAGGCCTTTGGTAGCAGCAGACTCGACGATGGAAAAGGTACGCCCCTCCGGGCCTGGGGGGTTGTGGGTTCCACACATTACATTTCATTACATTACATTATTGGCATTTACCAGATGCTCTTATCTAGAGCGACTTACATCGGTTACAGTTTTATACAATGTTATCCATTTATACAGCTGGATATTTACTGAGGCAACTGTAGGTTAAGTACCTTGCCCAAGGCTACAGCAGCAGTGCCCTAGTGGGGAAGCAAACCAGTAACGCTTTGGTTACGAGTCCTGCTCCTTAACCACTATGCCACAATGCCCCCCCGACACCTTCATGCACAGCCATTGTAATGCCTCTACGTCACCTGCGTGAGCTTTTCTCTGAGGCAAGCAACACTCGGCCCTTCCAATAATGTGTAACAACAACAAGATGAAGGAGCACCATCTGAAAACGTGTTTATCGGTCAGAAAAAAACGCCTCACAGAACAAAACCAAAAGCAGCTCTGCAATTCTGACCCCAGGATGGTGTGGCTATTTCACGCCTTCGGGTACAGCTCATACTACAGACTTGGGCAATTCCAACCAAGGTCCAAACAAAAGGGCAACCCCTGGCCTACTCCAGGGTATGCAAAGAAGAGGAAAATTGGGTATACCCAAAGTGTTCATATCTCTTCACCACTTCATGTTAACTGGGCTCACCTGCGGCACTCATTCCTCGCCTCTTTCAAGTCTGTTTTTTAAATAAAAATTCTACTCACTGCAAAACCGTGAGCAGTGAAAGAGGCCCAACAAAGCGCTATCCCAAAAGCAACAGATGGTGGGATAACCCTGCTGCGGCGCCCTGAGAATTAGAACCGCGCACTGAGAAACGACGTCAATTTAAATGGTCGTCAGACTGATCGTTTCAACAATTTGTTCTGTTCTTTTTGTCTCGGGTGAGGAGTGCAACTCCGGGTGAGAGAGAGCGAATGCCAGCCTCACCAATAAAACTCCCAGCATGCACTTCTCGCTCACTGAAATTCACACAAACACAGACCCCATCAGATAAGCAAGCTGTGGCACATAGTGCAGCTCTGAATAACAACCTCCACAGCCAGATGTGAGCGTTTAGTGACCTTTTATACTTTTATGTGGCAATGCAAGCCACTAAAGGGTCATTTGTCTAACAGTATCAAGATTCAGGGCCAAAACTCAGTCCGGTTGTTTGGAAATTAAGGGGGGCATTGGGAAAGTCTTGAGATGCAGTTCCTTGGAGTAATTTTGGAATCGGCTTGCTCATACACCATGTGTGCAACAGCCTTTTCGGAGAGAACAGATGGACTTGGGAGTTTATATCCAGTTCAAAGACGGGGAAAACGGTCTGGGACAGAGAAACCCCGGTGTATACACCAGTTTACAGAAGACACAGCCTGAAACAGGGAGACAGGTCCTTAATCCAGTTTAGCGACGAGCACACGTCGGGAGGTTTTTCACCAGAGTCTTACAGTATATAAACAATGGGAGTCTGAGGTAGCGCTGAATTACAGCGTGCGGCTATGCACGGCAAAACAACAGATAAACGCTAGGGAGTGATGAAACAGAGGGCAACACAAGACCCAACACACTCTCCGAGATCCACGATAAAAAGCTGTACAGATTTTTTCCAAGATGGTGTGCGTTTAACAGATGGATCAAAACAGATAAATACGCAGAGGCCTGGTCCCCTACCCGTATGGATATCACAACATTTTTCTGTCAGCCTGAACTTGAAAACTTGACACATCTTTCGAGGATGTGTAAAGGGGGCTGTGAGCAAGTGCCGCTGAGGAGGCGTGTGCGTGCGTGTGTGTGTGTGTGTGTGTATGTGTGCGTGTGCGTGCGCACGCACTCCTGAGCTGCAAAGGAAAATGTGCAGGAGGTGCATTTAGAATTGTAAATGAAAAAACAGATAAAATCAGCACAAAGGTTTTTGTGAGAAATAAGTCTGAGGGGAGTGTGTGCGTGCGCGTGTGTGTGTGTGTGTGTGTGTGTGTGTGTGTGAGTGCATGCGTGTATACACAGTGCTAAAACAATCATGTTCCAAAAAAATCAGCTCACTAAGCCAGCCAGCCACAGCTGTCCCCACCTCAACAGCGGCACACCTGCCACCTATAAAACACATGTGCAAACACGCGCGGTCACAAAACTGTAAGTGTTTTCGAAACGACTGGGCGCTCACGCAAATTAATTTGTTTGTGGGCACTGCTAACTACCTAGCTGACAGTCACAGAGCCAGTGATTATTTACCTGGGGTAGATTTTATACTTCCATGAGCAAACGTGTCTTTGCACTTGTAACTAATCTTTGCTGTTTACATCACCTACAGTATTTTAGCCTTGGCAAAACATGTTCTCAGAGCAAGGAGGCAGTGGCAGTAAGCAGTTTTTCTCAAGTGTGTTCTCGCTTTAATTAAAGCACATTTCTGAAATCTCAATGCAACCTGACTGCGTTTCGTAGGGGGGGATGTACCGTATATAAGATTAGTCAGCTAAGATACTCTAAGCTACATTAACATGCAACATCTGTTTGCATTTGAATTTAATGTTGTTTATATTGAATTAATCTGTTCGTGTACACATTTAAACAGTTTTAAAATCCCCAGCAAAAACGTTGCATAACATCCGTGTCCGACCACAGCGGCCTAGGGCGTGTAGGCAAATTGGAGCCGTGGGGTAATACTGCTATACCCCCAACCAAGCCTCGCTAACCGCCACCTTCACCTCATTTAGCCTCTTATTCCAGCTGGCCTGCATTCAAAGCCCCCTGACCACGGCCTCCACTGCATCCCCTTTCAGCTGCACCTCTTTGAAGTGAGACCTGAGGGGGGTGACCATCAGTGTTTCCTTACCCCCCCCCCCCCCACAAAATACCTAACTGGACACTTCCTCAGCCAGCCGATAGCCAAGAAGCAGGCCTAAACGGTTTCTAGTGTTTCTGGACCAAGGCGCCTCCTCTCTCCCCCCTGGCTCTGTTCGGCGTCTCCATGGCGTCGCTGTGTTTGTCGGCCGCCTCTTTGGGCCTCGCCCCCCCCCCCCCCCCTCCCGCGGGCTGGGTCCCGCTGAGCCGGGCCCAAGGCGTTCTCAAAGCCCCGTCTGTGTTCGGCGGAGCCAGCCTTTAACCCGTTTCCGATATCCTCCGGGGTGAAGCGGCCCGCCATCAAAGGGCGCCCCCCTGTGGTGGGACTCGGCGTGGGGGGGGAGTCTGGGAGCTGACTGAAATACCGCCGCAGAAAAAGCATGCGACAGCTCGCTGCGGCTCGGCGGAAACCACGCGGCTGCACGCACATCGTGGGCATTCCGATTTTGCATTCTGAACGTGAGGGCGGATACAGACCCGGCTCTGTCATGGAAGAGGGATCAATTTCAACAGCACCTTGGAAGCATCTCGGTTGCGTGTACGAACCGTTTGTTTCATTATGCAGCTAGATAAGAGGCAGTATCTTTAAAGGGAAGGCTGACAGTCCCTTGTCAGAAACCGGCTGCCGTTATCTTGGCTCGTTCCAATGCGACGGGATGCTGTTTGGTGTGCTTGACTTCGCACCAATGCTACCTTTTTTCCCCCCGAACCAGGACTGTAGTTAAATATTGGACGACTGCAAGTTCACCTGAAAATAATCCCTATTTTTTCCACCATCCACCACATCTCTCCAATTAGGGTACGAGTGCAGAAACCAAAACACAATCTGTTAATGCATTCTGCATTTAACCAGTTCAAGTCATATTCAAAACTGCAATTAATATGAGAGGAAGATCATTAGCAACGAGGTTACGGGAAAACACTTAAGTGACACGGGGCATCTTAAGTTCTTGCATCAGGTCAGAGCAAGAGTAAGGTCGAGCCTGACCACCTGTCTGATCTTCAAAATTGAGCATTCACAGCCACCTCTTTCTATTTATTTTTTCCACTCCTTTTTTCTCACCACTTTTTAACCTAACATTTTGTAACCATTAACTGTATATTAAGCTACAGGGAACACTGCACAGGGAACAGTGAGAACAATCCTCCAATACACATACATGCCAACTGCCAACTATTTGTTGTACTACAACTCCCATAATGCACCATGATGCAGATGACAAATGGGGGATAGATGCATCTCCCTCATGTCATCTATGCAATTCACAGGCACCAGGTGCTGAGAGTGGTGCAACGCCAGAACCCTGGCCAACATGCCTACCCCAGGCCAATTCTTTTGCTGCCAAAGGCTCATGCAGATGACACATCCGGGCTGTAAAATGGGCCACGGGGCTTGACCTGCACTTGGAACGAGCACCTTAACTGACTGAGCCACCCAGGAGCCGGTCTCGGCAGCCTCATCTGAAATCAAGCCTTTGCGTTTCACAGCATCAGACACAACAGCCTGCGTTGTGTCTCTGAATTCTCTCTCTGAATTCAAAGACCAAACCACCGTCCTTAAGCATCCTGTCATTCCGCGGAGAACGGGCGCGTGGCTGGTGTAAGTCGCGAGAGAGAGAGAGACCCAGAGAGAAAGAAAAGAAAGGCTTGTTTTGTTTAGCGCATCTGACAGACAAGCAGAGCGCTGTGCGCGTGACAATTATTCACTCATTCTGTTTGAGCCGGTCGCACACTTAACGCGGCACAGCGGCTTCTGAAAGCGCTCTCGCTCCTGTGGCGTGGGGCCCCGCTCGGCAGTAATGTCAGGGTGCTATTATAAGGAGCGGCACGTAGCGCAGACCCGGGAACAGCGAGATCGCGGGTAAAAATAACACACAGCTGGAGAAACGGCAGGGCCCCGTGCACCTGGCACACTGAGCGTACCTTGCTGCCCCCTGGCTCTGACGTCATGGGAAAGATGTCAATTAACAGCCTTTATGGGCCCTTCTTCACGCATACACACACACACACACACACACAGACACACACACACACACACACACACACACACACACACACACTCTCTCCCTGACCTCGTTTGACGACCGCTCGCAGCCAGTCGTTAAAAGCCAGCCCTTTCGCTGTGGTCTGGCGGTCAAACAGCGCATTAGACCGCAGACACTCCAAAGTTAATTGAATGTTTGCTGGCAGAGTTACAGTTCACGGCGGCGTGGGGTTGGGGGGTGTAATTAATTCCTTTGTTTATTGGGAAACGTGCAGCAGTCATTGGTAACCGGCACCGCGCAGGAGATTACTGTGTGGCTGATTGTGTCTGTGTGCGGGGCCTGCAGCGGTTTGAAAAGTAAAGCACTCCTCTCTCTTTTGACCTTCGGAGACCCCGTCTGCTCTGTCATCCCGTCCCCTCCGTCACTGTCTTTACCAGCCCCGTCCTCGCGCCACCTTCAACAGAGGCAGCAAATAAATAAAAACGGGATCAAAAGCAGGGGGAAAAAAACAAGTCAATTACAGCAATCCCCGGGGAATCTCTGCCTTTCCTTTGTGCGGCCCTAACGCGTAAACACGCCAGGGATGACCGAGGGGCACGTCCCGCTCCCGGCTGCCGCATTCCGAAATGTCACCGTCTGCCGGTTCTGAGGATGGCTCCCCGCCGCCGCTCCAGCTCAGTGGGGATCTGCCGGCGCTCTCTGAGGAAGCCAACCCAGGGCAAGTGCTCAGTTGGGCATACTAAGTGCCAGCCCTTCTGAGGGTCATTTTTTCCTCGGCATCGAGCTATAGCGTCATGCCTGTACCCGTTCCCAGACTAAAAGCTTTCAAAGTTTGAAACGTGCATCGACTTTTTTGTCTGGAGGACTTCCAAGTAGGTTTCAAGTTCTGATTGGATCTGACAGACAATAGTAATTTCCTTGCTTTTATTTTTAGCATCAACCTCAGGCTTTGCTTTCAAAGAACAAAGACCTTTGACAGAAAAGTGGCATTGCACAGTTTAAAGGTTAAGTAACCGAGCTTGGCACCAGGAGGTTTCAGTCACTGCAGGTTCAACTCCAGATGGGGCTAAGTCACTGTACCCTTTACCAAAATACTTCACCCTGTATTATTATCAGAAGTTACACACGTTTTCCTAGATAATTGTGTCCTCTTAGCAAATAGCTAATAACCATGAGCAATGAAACAATTAGTATACGCATACTACTATATGATACTTTATACTGCAAACTATACTATGCATACTCTGAGCTACTATGAGAATTGCTGCATATGAGAATCCCATTGCCTGGGAAGGTGTCCCATTCCCTGTTATTCCCTCCCCAGCACGTTCTCCCCAGTAGAGGGCAAAAGCAAAAAATAGAGGAGGGAGTGAGCAGGAGCGAGGGGAAAAAGTGAAAATCCTAATTACACACTTTAAATAATGGACAGTGGAAATGCGTTTCTGCGTTCAGACTGTGGCTGCGGGAATGGGAAATTCCACAGTCCACTTAGTAAGAGGCCGCGAGCACGTCGGAGCGGGCCGCCAGAGGGAGAGGCCACGTAAATGAGCTGGCTCTCCTGGCTGGCACACGCCAAAACCGACGGGGGGGGGGACGACACCGATCGGAGGGCCCCCTTCTCCCCGGCTTAGAGGACGAGGGGCGCCCCGTTCGCGGGCCACGCTCTTGGGCCGAGCGCACAGGTTCGCTCCCGAATCGCCCCCGGACCGCTCTCGCTGAAAGGACGCCTCGCTTTCTTAGAAGGCACTCTGCGGTTTCTTGCTCTCTCTCTCAACCTGGCATTACTTTTTAAAATATCATAACTGGAATTAAATATGCGGGCTTGACGGATTATTTTTAATTTTCTAGAAATGGAATAAAACGGGGGTATTTTACATGCTTCCCCCGTTCCTGACAAGTTTTGGCCAAACCGAGCCATTTCCTCTGGTGGCATTAAGTGCCCCGCCAGCCTCGTTCCCTCCAAAAACAATAAACACACATTAATACCCCGGCCAGCGCGTAATGGCTTCCAGCAGAGGGGGGGGAAGCAGCGGAACCCACCCCCAATTATCAGCCAAATAGTGGTCTTGAGAACATGGTTCCATAATTTACGAAACCTTTTTTTTTCCTTCACAAAAATTGCCTCGTCTGTGAAGATGACCTCCCCCCACCAAAAAAAAAAAAAAAAAATCTGATGTACTATGGTAAAAATAAATAAATAAATAAATACTTCCACCATGTCAAAAAAGCAGCCATTCTGTCTTTTTAGGGATGCTTCTCACCCCCCACACCCCAGGTTTGCTCACCTCAGCAGCCTCCCCAAAAAAAGGAAAGCACCCAAAAAAAAAACAGAAAGAAAGGCAGAAATGCTGCCACTTTCCATGGGAGCCATTAGAGTGAGCGGCACAAACAGGCCTGAGAGAGGAAATGGGGCTCATTACAAAGGAAGGCCATTAAGGTGAAGCGGTCAGCATTTACCCAAGCCCCTCTCTGATTAGGGAATTATAAACCAGCAGCTCGGCTCACAAGCCATTTCCATTCAGTCCATCTGAGCGCGTGGGGGGTTCAGAGGAGACGAAGTCGAAAGTCCTGCGTCCGACACGGCGGCCGCGCCTACCTGTCGCCTTTACCTGGACGGCCGAGCACCACTTGTTCAGTGGACAGACTCTTTTAATGACCCCCTCCCCCCCATTCCTCCCTCCAGCCCCATACACACACACACACACACACACACACACACACACCCACCCCACCCCCGCCTCAGCCTTCGGGGGAACAGGAACAGAAATGATTTGTTTAGCTCTGGAGCTGAACACTCTCTCGGGAGTCCCTTTCACATGCTTTCGCTTCAGATGGCGGTAAACGAGTGGCCAAAGAGGTTGTGCGCCACTGCGCTGCGTTCCTGAAGCCCTTTGGTAGCGGCTGCCTGTTGGGTGCTGGCACAAAGCAGTATTCTCTGTACAAGGAGAGCCGTACCGTTCAGGGTTTCCCCCTGTTCATCTACACACGTACACAGCAACAACTCGGCACACTGTAAACACCTCCTCCCACATATATACTGCACTGACGGGTTTCCACAGACACGCCTGCTTCAGGGCATGTTGATTCAACCAGTATAAATCTTCAACAACATACTAACAACAGTAAAACTACAACAATGAATCAATGGCAAAGTTGCATAAAATACGAAAACACCAGTATGTGTATTCAACAAACAGATGTAAAGCTAATCTACACAACGTACAAACACCTGTGAAACTACAATATGTAAACAACAGTAAAACTACATAATAAATAAACAATAAAACTACATCAATCAATCAATGGTAAAACTATAAAAAAAAAATCAACAACAGCACATCTACACAACAAACAAACAGATGAAGACCTAAACTACAAAACATACAAGCAACTGTAAAATTCCATGACGTACAAATAGCAAAACAATACTACTTATGAATGACAATAAATCTATGCAACATACAAACAGTAAAACTATACAATGTACAAACTGTAAAACTATACAACATACAAAATATTAATGACTTTAACGAGAAAGAAATGGGCCCCGATTCCAGCGGTGCATTCTGTTTGCACCCAAGCATGGACATGCTGTATGTTTCCTTGGGAGCGTGGAGGCCAATGTGAACAAAGGCACTGCTTTTTAACACGGAGATCATGACATTCAGAATGGAGGAAAGGCTTTCACCTGGTTAAAGGAAAATCTGATTTGCTCTTTGTTTAGGGGGATGTATATTCAGGGGCGTGGCTAACCCACCTGTGCGTCTTAGCTGTGTGAGCTCCGTTATATGTGGTATAAATAAAGTGACTGGCTGGACACAATGGATTTTACAGCACCGTGTGTCCAGAGGGGAGAAAAGCCCTGCACCTTCCACGGTGAACAACAGACCCAAACTGTGAGATCATTTTTGGTGTGACACTAGCAGAGAACGTAGGGGTTGAGCTGAATGTCATTTTATTCAGCGGTGCTCCGTTCGCCCTAACCACAATCTTGCTTAGGCGTCAATTCCGGCCCGTTCTGATGCCACCTTCCATACACAAAAAACGCCATTCAATTCCAGTTCCTGAATGGATAATTCAATACACCTAGAAACAATCCATCCTATCTGAACTGACCCCAGGTCAGGGGGGAGCAGTTAGCAGTGCTCTGCGGCGGTGAGGCAGCGGGGCAGCTCCGACTGACCTCAGGACACCACGTCTCCCCACCAGCCCGTTAACTCGGGCTCGCAACCTCTTGCAAACGCCTTTTCCACAAAATTAACCCGAGCACGCGTACCCGCACCGCCAACGTTAAATAATGTGAGACAGGGAGCTCGTGCTGGCGAGTGGCTACGCGGTTTCCCCCCTGACAAAGCGCGGAGCCGAGCAAGGCAACGCGTCAAATGGAGTCTCGCGGCCGCCGCGGGCCGGCGGCTCTGTCGGGCTTCGGAACTGACGGGATTTCCGACGCCGTGCGCGTGGTGAATGAGGCTGAAGCAAACGTTTGTGATACAGTTATTCCCTGTTATTGTTGAGCACAAAAATATATACACACGCAGACGCGGGTTATCAATGGCAAAGCAGGAAAGCATTAAACCAGTGTTTTCATTTTCAATATTTCAGGGGGAAGGATTTCAGAGGGCCTTCTGCTAACTGACAGAAGGGAGAAAATTAAATTGGGAGTCAGAACTCAGGCAATGCCACATCAGAGTTGGTGTACAATGAATAGTGACCGCTTATGATCTGGAAAATATGAAGAAACGGTAGGCCAGCTCACTGCCCACAGAACTTAAAAGCAAAAGACTGACACCATGAATCGCTTGGAAAAGGGCCCTTCCTGTTACATAAATACTAATAAGTACATTCTTGACTGGGAGCGGAGCCGGCTGGCGTTATCTGGTGCAACAGCGCCATCTACAGGCTGCGCTGGGCCTTGCGAGCCGGGGAGCAAATTGAGGGCTGTTCGCTGAATTTTGCAATCGTTGCAAAATACTTCAGAAGTTGCTGAAGTAATGTGATTTTGCGATTAATGTGAAATAAAGCCAAACTCTTCGCATGGCCGTTGCACTTGGATGAATAAGCTTGTGGATGGAGTGACAGAGTTGCATGTTTCTGCATCTTTGGTTTAAGCTGGGGGTGTAAAACTGAGGGCTGATTCTGCACATTGGAGAATATATACATTTCAAAAAATATAATACTGAATACGATGTTTCAACATTTCAGGTCCAACACCTTCTTTCCCCTGACGAAATGCTTAATAAACACAATATGAGGACATTCATATGTAATATGGCCGAGACGGACAAGCAGGCAATCATGTGACTTAAACAAAAGCACGCCTTTCGAACACAAACTCACACATCTGCAACGTGTTAGTCCTCTTGACAGTGAGGCTTTTTTCATACCATAAATATTTCATCTCCGACTCGGGCCGCGTTAAGAATTAGTCAGTAGAACTCGCCGCTGCTCTTCCTGTTCAGCCCGCTTCTTGTTGTGTAGGTATTAAAATGTGCATCCTTCTCTGCTCTTGTGTTAAAAAGTGCTGCATTACAGGGTTTTACCAAAACCCGTCATTTTAGAAGCAGAGGCTGCCTCTGTGCTATGTGCATTTCCCACAGAGCATGGATGGCATGGGTGTCCTCGTAAAAAGGGGCATGCTTTTTCTAAATCCCATCAAAACTGTACTTCTTTTCAAAAAAGGCACACTGACTGCTGTTTTACATTGAAGATTGCTATGCTGTGCTGGAGTCCATTACACGGGGGTACCAGGTATACAGACACAGGAGACTCCAAAACACGGATACAACAGTAGGAGAGAAAGAACGAAAATGAAGGTAAGAGGGGAAAAAGAGAAAGAGAAAATGTAAAAAGAGGACAGAAAAGGGAGGGAGAGAGCAGACAGAAAAAGAGCAGAGACAGAGGAGGAGAAACCAGCGCTGAAGTCACACATTCGGTTCCAGTTATAACACCCCAGGTGATTTTGACAGGAAAACAGTGGGGGGGTGCACTGTGAGCCTGGTGTGGGTTCAGTGGGAGGCCTAGCACACACACACACACACACACACACACACACACAGAAAAACAAACACACACACACACACACACGCCCACACCACACACACACACAGAGAGAGAGAGAGAGCGCGGGGGGGGGAGAGAGAGAGAGAGAGAGAGAGAGGAGGACCCCCTCCTGGTCTCACGCACTGACACACACAGTATATAGGAAAGGGGAATAAAATGGTTCTGACACCCCGTTCCTCTGCCCCTGACTGGGGGCTTCAGAGTGGGGTTCAACTCATCCATCACAGGACAGAGATGAGTAACCCAATCTCCCAGTGAAATATCACACACACGTGCACATGCATACCCACATACCCACACACACACACACACACACACACACACACACACACACACACACACACACACTCTCTCTCTCCCGCTCGTGGAAGCACGCATGCACGCACATACAAAATCACACACAGCTAGTTTGTCTAATACACATTTTACATACAGCTTCTTCTGATTGCTGCCTATTTGATGCAATCCTCTAGCGAAGGGTTGTTTACAGACAACACCTGCCTTCAGAGGCTGTGGGAACGTTCTTATAGGATGTTTGGCAAATTGTTTGCCAACTAAAGTTTCGCAGCAACACACTTCTGATTACACAGTGATGCTTCAGTTCAAATACACCTGTATGGACTTGATTGGAGTTTACCTTTTAGAAAGACTGGTTCCCAGTGAAAGTTCCCTTTCCCCTTTAAATGCCATTAGATAAGATCAACAGTCAAACCAGACTATCCCCCAACCACAACAATAAGGCCACTAGTCAAACTAGACTATCCTTCAGTGGTACAGATCTAACTGGCCATGATCACCAGCCAAAACAGACTATCTTTCTGTGGTACACGTCTCCCTAGTTATGATCACCACTCAACCTAGATTGTCCCTCAATGGTACAGATCTCCCTGGCTATGATCACCAGACTATCCCTCTACAGTAAAGACTTCCCTAAATATGACTGCTAGACAAACCAGACTATCCTTCAGTGGAACAGATCCGACTGGCTACAATCAGCAGTCAGACTAGACTATCCCTGAGTGGTACAGATCTCCCTGCCTACGACTGCCAGCCAAACTGCTCCCTCTTACTCGCGGAGAGACCTCACTGGCCGAGATCCCCGGCAGACAGGGACAATCCCTCAGCCGCACGGATCTCCAGCCGGAGCTCCCGGATGGATGGTTCCTCGCCCTCAGGCGTGCGGCTCCACATAAACAAAGGCAGAGGGGGGGGACCCCCTCGGATTTATTTGATGGGCTTTTAATTCGGCATCCAATTCAATCTGCCGCCGGGAGAGCGGGAGAAAAGTGGCCCGTTTAGGCTCTGCGCCACGCCGCGGTTTTTTTTCTTCCCCTAAAATGGCCCCCGCGCCGAGACAGAGGGCCTTCTCGTTAGACGGCGGGCACAAAAAAAGTAAAAGACGGATGGGGCGAGTTCGGGCCAGCCAGCGCCGTGTGCATGGGCGAGACGCGGGCCCCCCCGAGCTCGGCCGAATAAATCCGCGGGCCCGGGCATCGATCCCTGCCCGAGCCACTCCTGTCCCCCGCGCTTATCTGAGTCGGAGATGGAGGTCTAAACGATCCTGACCTTGTCTGACATTAATAGTCAGAACTACAAAGTGTAGATAGCTTTTCCTCAGAGAAGGAAATGCATTGAGATAAGGTGTTGGGGGGGGGGGGGGGGGTTGAGCGAGATAATCCTGTATTACTATATCAGCATCAGTGTCGTGGGAGAAACGAACATCATCTGTTGTTTGGGGGGGGTGAGGGGTGTTGGGGGGCCATGAAAAAAACCCACATCGGGTTCCCCGTGGGCGTATGACAGGTGTGTCTTCAGACAGTAAAGAGTATTATCAACGTAAGGAACGGCTCTTTATCAAACGCTGATTGCCTGAGTGCTTGGTGGAGGCCGGATACGCCGGGGGGAGGGAAGTCAATTGCCTTCGACGAGAATTCATTGTCCTTTCTAAAGACGACGTGAATGCGAGGAGGGGGGGAGCAGAAAAAGTCTCTTTATATTCATCTTTTAATGTAATACCGTATCTGACATCCTCTATAACCGCGAACCAGCAGAAATCTCTCCGCGCTTTGTCACCTGCTCCTCTAATCATTTTCCGCCTTGTAAGGTGGGGAAAAAAGAAAGAAAGGAGTGTAATGAAAGGGGAGAGAACTGCGGGTAATGATACAAAGCAGGGGCCGGGACGGGAGCCTGGCTGTCTCGGCAACTGTCTTTGCTTTCCGCGGTTGGACCGCAGGGGCTGGGGTAATGACGCGAGGCTAAGGTGCGGACGCACGCGAGCTCAACCGCATTCGGTAAGGCGGTCTGCGTACCGGGCTTTCACAGATCAAAGCCCCAAATACAACACAGAGTCACACGAAATCTCTTCCAGTACGGCGTCAGATTGTCATCGTCTTCCAGCATTGCTGTTAACTTGCGGTGCCGTAGATCTAACCCAACGCCATATATCCAGACTTGCCACCTGTTCTGACTGACCTATCTTCTGACCTATCCGATCCACTGAACACACTGTAGAATTTTCATCAAGCAGGGCTAAGGACATGGACAAGCAAGGGCTCTGGCCACTGTGACGTAAGCCCACTGTGTCGTTCAGTTCCATTTACTTGATAAATCCATTTCCTGAATTTCGCCCCAAGAATTAATACGTCACCTGGGAATGGCAGAAATGGATGGAAGTTGCACCTCAGGCACAAACTCCAGGGATGAGATGTGTTTATCAAATGACCTCTCACTGGTCAGTAGATTTTCACTGCACGCACAAATAAATATAAAAAAGTGCAAAAAACTATGTCACTGTGATTCTAGAATGAATGGACCGGCACCGAGCATGTTTCGGACTTGGTGGGCAAGAGGTCCTACAATAGGTGCGTGCTTCTGAATCTTAAATTACGCCCAGAAAAAATGATGGCACGTGGGGGCAGTCACCATCACGACCAACAGCGTGGGCTGTCCGCAGGTAAGCGCTCCTGAAACCAACGCAGAGCCCGATCAAAGCCGGGGAAGCCGCTTCGTGCGGGAACGGTGCGCCCCCTGGCGGTGAGCGGCTGGAAGCGCACGGCTCACGAAGGATGCTCCTTACTGTACTCTAGAGAGCAGGGGAGCGGCGCTGCTCGAATCGTAGCGCTCCATTCTGGGGGGTTTATCTGGGGCTCCCATCTGTGGTAATTTCAATGTTCAGATGTAATCGCGCCTTCCTTCCCCTAAGAGTAAACAATAACAAGCTAAACGACAATAGATAAACGCTGCCCGTAGGCCAGCGCGGGGTGCCTGTTCGCGGTAATGAAACACCAGTCTCTCTTTGACAAAGTAAACACTAACGCAGGTACTCCGATGAATTCGCACAGCCGCGGCTCCTCTTGTTTTGATAAAGCGGCCGGTGTGAGGGGACTGAGAACTGCACGGGCCTGTCGCCATCTGCTGGACGCGCGGTGCATCGCCCTGCTTAACACGTCCTGAGAGCCGTCCTTTCGAGCGGACCGGTGTTCCCAAGTGCTTTATCCATTACATTACAACCATCTTTCACAGGCAACAGTGGGCAACAGCAGGCTTGAAGATGAATGCAGGTGAATAAATAGATGCCAATAAAACAGATGAAAAAAAAAACATAACCTAAAAGAATGCTAAAACATATGTCAGTGGACTGGACAGCCTAGCCACAACGCAAATGCAATGTGTATCATTGTAGTTCTCCACCTCTTACTTCCCTGTAACAACACATATGTTCTAAATACAAGCAAAACATTAAATTCCTTCATCTTTTTTGATATATAATCATATACTTCTCATCCACCTCTTACTCACTTCAATATACAGCCGCATAGTTCTCTAACTACCACTTCACTGCAGTACGCAATACATGGTCACACCATTGGCTCTCCACTCTCAGTACAAACAGTTAAGCAATATTCCCTCCAAACACAAACCCTCTGATGACAAATGGAAAGAAACACAGTTGGCCCAGGTGGCCCAGTCTGAAGTGCACTTTGCGCGTTTTCAGTGCTCGGAGGTGAAACCTAAAGCTGTAATGTACAAGTGAGTTAAAAACAAGTCCTTTCTGGTGGTTTAGTCTCCTCACTTCATGTGCAATTGCTGTATAATCTATCGCAAAGGGAATGCACAGGAGAAGAGCACAACGCATCGAGAATGCATTAATATATTAATTTACCAACCACGTTGAGAGTAAGAGCGGACTTAAGTATTTTCCTTACGCGTAAATGAATAGTGGTCTGTGCAACAAGTACTTCTGTATTGATCAGCCACATAAAACAGCCAAAATGACTCATGTCAGCTACAAAGTAAAAATGGGGATGTTGATCCTGCCTGTTACTCTGAGGCTGGGTGGTGTGTCTGGCCCAGTGTAACGGGATCTCTGACACATCTCCACAGCTCTGCAGTGGAGAGAATAGAGCCTTTCTCCTGCCGCGGAGGAACCCAGCTGAGTCTGGGCTGGCCCGGTTATGCCCCCCCTCGACCCGAGTCAGCCCCAGCGAGTGTGTTCCTGGCTCCGCGCCCCTCCTCCCCGCTCCCTTGATTGGTTCCATCGCTCTCAGGGGTTTCGGGACCCCAGGACCCGCCCCTCTCCTGTCTGGAGCCCCCCCCACCCCCCCGCCTTTGCCCAATGCCACAGGGAGTGGTACCCCCTCCTTGGCGCCCCCTCGGCCCGCCGCTACCCGCCACCACCTGGCCTGACCCCACAGCGTGTGCAGGACCCTGGGAAATGAGGGCGAGGGCTACTGCTGAGGCTTCAGAGCCTGTCGGCTCACTGTCAGCCCACAGCCCGCGCCCGGGGATTCCCCACTTCCTCCTCAATTGGCTCAAGTGTGTGCAGCTCTGAGCACACTGACCCCGGGGGTAAATGTGTGTTTTACGAGCACAAGACTACAGGCAAAGAACAAAATGTTCCCTTTTCACACACACACTGCAGGTAGGCAATGAAGCATGTGCTTTACACACAAACACCCCAGGTAGGCAATGAAATATACTCATATGATTTATACTTATTGCATTGCTGGTAGTTACAGGTAGGCATGTGTGCCTCAGCTAAAAACACATAAAACACTATTTTCAAACTCTGTCACATGAGGCAGAAATAAGAGTGGAGGAGTCCATGGATCTATATATTCAAGAATATATAAGAAAGATATGATACAATAGGGGGAGCATCAAAGTACTGATAAGATGCTATTACTAAGGAAACTAAACTATTAAAGAAACCCCACAGACTTCTCTGTGAAGTGAGCCATTTCTTGCCTCCAGTTCCCAGAACTCCCTGTGAATTTGTTCAATCCAGACAAATACGGATTACAAAAAAATGCATTCTGGGTATTGCATGAGAGTACTTGCTGCAGAATTGTTTACAGAACCAAATTACCATTCAAATGACCTTTTTTTTTTTTTTTAAACAAACGGTTGTTCCAGTGGAAATCCCAAATGAGTTAATTGGGTCTGTGTTCTTTTTGAGATGAACAGTGTTTGTTTAATCCTTCAGCAAACAGCTAGCTAGCTACTACTGCAAAAACCAGGAGCATGATACACAGAAAGGAATGGGTAGAAATAACCACATGGCTCAACATACACAGGTAATAACACTGTGTGTCCTGTTATATAATATCCTTACAGGGCAGCAGCAGTGACCAGTACTGCTGAATACTGAGGTGGAGACATATATTACGATTCCCAGACATAAAAATATTAGTGGTGTGTCAACCATGGCTTCTCCTATACTGCAGAAGCCTGGTCCATGTGTGTACCAGGTCAACTCTCAGTGCACATGCAAAGCAACCTGCAAGAACTCCTGTGTGTGTACCAGCTGTAGTGCTCCTTCAGCGCTAAATTTTGCTAGGAAAGGGAGTATGATAGAACAGGTTTGGTTCTGGCTTTTTTCTTACTATTAGACTACCTAACACATTTACGGTGTTGACACTATATTACATTCAGTCAGTCATAATGTAATGAATGTAAATGAATGCAACATAACATAATATTGACGCAGAGTACGTAGGACTGCAACTACCTATTTGTTTAGCTTTGTTGTTTCAGCCAAATGAAAGGCAGCTATTTTTCGCTGTAAATTTGATATAAAGAGCGTTACATCCAATGAAAATGTTTGGCTGGATGTACAGTGCATTGATTAATGAGCCTTATAAGAGCAATGCACTCAGCATACACCAGTGCAATGACAGTCAGCCTAGCCTATTGGTCCTCTGGTTGCACGACCAGGGCCCAGATTGCCCCTCCGCCCGTTGATGGGCGTCAGTGTGGTGTAGTGGTGAAGATCAGGGCCGGTTACACAAATATTGCCGTCTCAATCCCCACGTGGGCCACTGCTGGTGTGCCCTTGCAAAAGGCACTTAGCCCAAACTGCCTCAGTAAATGTCCGTCTGTGTAAATGGACCCGTAAAACTGTTTGGGTTGTAAATCACCCTGGATAAAAGCATCTGCTAAGCGAATATAATGTAATAACTGTAATGAGCTCAGGGTTGGGTGTTTCACACCAGCCCGTCGGGGAAAACCGACCTGCTCCAGAGAAACGTGCAGGAGAGTGACACCCGACCAACATAAAACGTTCACGCCACGCCGCCGTAACTCAGAAGCAGCAGGGCTACATGCGCAAAACCTTGGAACTAGTCCTTCCTGACGTGGGCCTGTGCTAACCACATCAACGGTAAGGGAGGTGAGGTGGTGAGCCCGTGATGCTATCGCTGATGAGATGTTACATTATTACATTGCGTTTGCTTAGCAGACTCTCATCCAGAGCGACTTACCACACCTTACTGTTTTTACATTACCTATTTACACAGCTGGATATTAACTGACGCAATTTCTTGCTAAGTGCCACATCCTAGGGAACAACAGCAGTGGCCAAACTGGGAATCCAACCAGCAACCTTTGAGTTATGAGCAACCAATAATCCTAATGACAATAATAACAGGTGACACTGTGGCTGTGACCTACCTTCCTGTAGGGACACCAGGGGGGGCATGTAGTCTGGAATGTACTCCTTCCTCTCCTCGTTGTCCCTCACCCCGGGCTGGGGGAACTGCAGCACGTTGTTCTTGCTGACGGGGAAGAGGGGCGTCTGGTGGGCGAAGGCCACGGGCTCCAGGTTGTGGACGTAGTCCTCCAGCTCGTTCAGGTTGACCCCCAGCAGCCTGAACGCCTGGCCCACGTCGTCGAGTATCGGGTCGGTCCGCCCATCTGCGGAGGGGGAAGGAGGGGGAAAAAGGGGGACAATTGTAGTGATACATCTTGGATCAAGGGCCAAAGGAAAACAAACACTGAACATGTACTATGAACAGTGGACAGGTAAAGCCCTGCTAAACACCAGACCAGATCTGACACTGAATGAAGCCTATTATAAACGAACAAACACTCACCTCTGAAAGTCAGAGCTGAATTAATACTGGATGCACACTGTGACCAATACACAAACACTTACGACTGAATGTCGGAAATGAACCAATAATGCATGCAGATTGACCTGAGGAAGTGGTGAACCGGAAGCTGTGTCATACTGATGCACAATATTTTTTCACAATTTATTTATGATTATAATTTAATTATTCAGCTGCTGTAGGACTAAAGAAAGACCACAATTGACTGTGGACAGGCAACACCACAGAAGAAATGCCCTGTGTTTGTGCGACTCAGAGTCTAAATTTCTGACGTTTCACTAGCTGGCACACCGAGGTTTACATTACATTACTTTCATTTGCCAGATTCTCTTATCCAGAGCAACTTGCACAGTGCATCTAATAAAGTGACATGAAAAGTTGCAAACAGGACACCACTAACCACACATGAGCAAGCGTAAGTGCCACATACATTGGTAAGATCACAAAGGTGTGCCTAGATTGACATGCTGTGGAAAGCAACATGTACATCTAAAGTACTCCATCATTTGGAATGACACAGTCCTTAACTTCTACATATTATCTAAACATTTCTAATAAAATGTTAAAAATATCTCAGTCTGGTAACCACTTTTCGTTTCACAGGTTTCTTCATTTATTTACCAGACCTACTCACCATAACTACATCTACAAAGGTCAACACGAGCAACTGAGTGTGCGCTATCAGGTACACACAGCCTGGAGGTCCAGAGTCCAGTGCACTAAACTGCTGTCTCACACTGCATTGAGCATCAAATGAATACAAACCGAATTAACCAGGACTGATCAGTCGCTTAAACAGGTGTGATAAAGAGGCGCTGCACTGGTGAGGCTAATGCATGACACAGGGTAGTTAGCCTGCTAGCTGATATTTATGTCTGAAGAAGCATTCGGATGACAGTATACAGGCTTCGTTAGCTAAAATAACTTGTTTTGGGATTTGCACGGACTATTGTAGCGTAGTGTGATAATACTTATAAAGGGGATCATGTCTGATACGGTGCTGGATAGCTCGCTACAGCGGTGCTCACTCCCACGAACACTCCCCCCTTGTTGACATCTGAAACAACTGCACGAGTCACATGTTATTTAAGGTCAAAAAGTTGACGCACAGACAAAGAACGCCAACTTGCAAAGCGATAAATAATGTAAACACTAAAAGAATCAGTCTTTATTAAATGTGAAAACTGTAAAGGCATATCTAGCTAAGTAGTCTGCTAGCTAGCCAGCTAGCAGTGGCGTGAGGTAACCATGCATCTCCAGCTCTGTCAATCTGCCTGCTAGGCCTCAGAGTACGCCAGTCGGAAGCGCTAGCTTTAGCACAGTGCGATCAGACTCCTTAGGGTAAAGTTAGGCGGGAGAGAGGGGAATACTCACAGAGCTCCGAGTACCGATGACAGCCTCTAGCCAACTGCTGTATATATCTGTGCAGGACGTCGGAGAGCAGGTCGCACGCAGTGAGCTGAATCGCATCCCAGCCCAGCGCCTGGCAGATCTGCGCCACCGAAACCCGCAGCAGCGAGCGGGCATAGCTCTCGCACATCTCGCTGGCTTCCTGTTAAGGGTCTTTATAAACTTAATTCCCGCCGCATGCGGTGCTCCTTCTCCTCATGATGCACGAAACCCTGGGGAATCGGGGGACAGAGCGGGCTATTTCTTTTTATTATTGACATCTAAAAGAATAGATAAGTTGGCGCTAATGGAAGAGCCGCCATCTTGATTCCCCCTACAAACCATTGCCGAGAGAGTCGATTAGACCTGCCCACGAGCGGAAGCTCGATTGTTCTTGCATCGTCTTTTCTTGCCTGGAACACAAAGGCACGACGGCACTTCCGTTGTGTTGTCAATCAAGCAGAAAATGTAAAGATGTCCGTTGTCAGATCGGCTACTTACAGAAACCGAACGCTTGGGGTCTGAAATGTATGAATGTTGACTGCAGCGACATCATTTATATCGACTGTAATCTATTATTAGTACTGTATTATTTATCCCGCAATCATTTTAGCAATCTGGATTAAAACAGATCAACATTTTCCCAGACAGATGATTCAACTAGGATTTCAGCGGATGCTCAAAAGCGAGGACCTTTGTTTACATGACATACCTACGGTATATGGCGTGCTGGTGACCCAACTTAGGCAACGGTACACCTTGAAAACACAGTTATTACCGTAGTCGTTTACTTTAACACTTGATATTAGTTTAACACTGTGTAACAGTAATCAAGAATTTAAAAAGTATTTCGTAACAGGTCACAAATAGAAAGCCAAACTGGGCATTGCGTAAATTAACATGGCCCAGAATGGATCAGGCCACAATCTTCAAAACTAAGTATGCTATGTGAGGCCCTGGCGTTAAAATGCGGACTCTGATTGTGATATTAAAGTAAACTGTAGAAGCAAAGGGGGCGTTAAACGTCCGATGTGTTTACATACATTGAGACAACTACAGCGCCAGTCATAAGTTTGGACACGCCTGATTAAGATAATGGGAAACGTGTATTCAAAGACATTTTGATCCAAATACTTACGCTTAAATGTTTGAAATTGGTTTCTTGGACAAATATAATGAAGTTGGTTGATGTATGAATTTCTTTCCATTTTTTTAAAATTTGGGCTACTTTGAAGAATTAAAATATAAAGTAGTTTTGATTAACACTTACTTTGTCACTGCAAAATCCCATGCCTGTTATTGCATAGTTTTGATGTTGACCATTTTTCTAAAATGTGGTAAATAGTAAAAACAAAGAATAAAATGTCCAAACTTTTGCTTGGTACTGTACATGATGTTGAAAATGGAGCTAAATGATCATCAAATCCACAATATAATAGCCAGGTTTGGTCATGAGAATGTTGTGAATAAGTGGTCCTGGGTCTTCTTTGCTGCAAATGAGTTGGATTTGTTTTATGTGCACACACTGCACAGTGGAACCCTTTTTTTTCAAATTAGTGTGTTATTTATTGACCTGAAAATTGTAACTACTGAGCTGTCTATGTTTTACTGTAGTCTACCACCACTGGCAATACTTTTTTGGAAAAAAGGCTAAGCATTTCCTGACTGGGGAGTAAAAATGGAAATGTAGCATTTTCTAAACAATGAGTTCCTCCATGCACAAATTTTCTGCTTTCTGCTTTTTATGCATGATGGTGCATTGTACAATAAGTCATTTCCCACAAAACAGCATTCAAAGCAGACACCTTTCTTTGTAGGTTTATTCTCATTAGGGTATTTTACAAACAGAAGCATGAACGACCATTAACTCTTCACTCTCAATAAAAGTTAGACAGCTTCAAACTGCCGTAGTTTCATCATGTTCCCCAAAACCATGCTGAAGTTGACAGCAGACAGGTTCGCACATTTACCTACAAAGAGAAAAACAAATTCAGAACATAAGCGTTCACAGGTGACATCATCTGAATGTTTTTCATAAGTATCAGTGCCAGTCTAACAATAACAAGAGGGTAGCATAGGGGAAATCATCACAAAAATGTAAATACCAGGCAATTTATGTCTTCTTAATTTCTGTCAATGACATTTATGATACATTAAGTGACTTCATCTCACCTATCTGCACACCTATGGAATAGTAACTCTAATAGCATTCTAACAGCAGAGACTACAGTCTATTCTAGGGAATGTTACCTGCTTCTCAGTATTGATTTAACCCATACATCACTCCCTGTGGTCATGGTGGGACAAGCGTGGATTAAATGATCATGAAGATGTTAGTGGTGGGGGAGAGAATGAATTGCAAGTCTACAGCTACAGCTAACAGGCATAAGACAAACGCCAAATAAGATGTGAAATGAAAATTAACAAACAGAGCACTGAAGATTCACTTCTTCAGCATGCCCTTTGGTGTTCATCATTACTATACCCATACTGCTACTGTAAACCTTAGTAATATCCTAAAATATATACGTCTGACAATAATTCTGAAGCTCTGTTGCAACCAATAAGCATTTTGATAAATAAAAACTAAGAAAGTGTGGCTCTAATTACCAAGTGAAAACTGAATACATAAAGCACATGCTATATCCATTCAAAATACTTTCCTAATGGTGCCCAGTAAATTCAGAAATGCTGAGCTGAAATGAAGTGGATTAACATGATGTATTTACAGTGAGACTCCACACATAAAGAGGGTGGTACTTACAGAGCAGCAGCTCCTGAGATGATCTCAATCAGCTCCTTGGTGATGACGGCCTGGCGGGTGCGGTTGAACGTCAGGGTCAGCTTGTCAATCATCTCGGCTGCAAGACGACAGAGCGAGAAATGCGTCAGACACTTAGAGCATCAGCTGCTGCTCCTGACTGCACTGCTCTTTATCGAACGTGACCGAATCCGGCCAACACACAGGTTGTCCTAGACAGCATTTCATTTTTCAGACCAAAAAAGGAAAGCTCTAAACCAAAGGATTGTGTCTGTCCCTTAATAAGGAAAAAAGACAATGTTTGTACTTAGCTCAAATTAATATTAATTCTAAACATAATATTAACCCTGAAAGATCTGGCTAGAAATGCATACAATGAATGAAAAATATAATGTCATTTGATTTTGAATGGCAGCTGCATAACCCATATTCCAATTCAATTGTGTCTTAGCAGTGCGAAGAACATCCAGTAAGAGTGGCCACATGGAGAAGCAGCACCAACACACTAGCTAAATAACTGCACTTTCATAAGCTGCCACTTCTTTCCCATCAGAGCAGGATGAACGTACTCATTTAGGATTACATAATTTGCCCATGGTGTGGTGAAGTGGTAACGAGCAGGGCTAATAACCCAGAGGAAGGTTTGATTCCCAGGTGGGACACTGCTGTTGTACCCGCAGGAAAGGCACTTAATTTGAACAGTCTCGGTGAATACCTAGTTGTATAAATGGTTAAGCTGTAAAAATCTTAATGTTATGGAATTAATGGGCGCATATGAGGAGGGTTTGACTATTACATTACAACTGTGATGTAATAACTGGGTGCGGTAAGGAGGGTCTGACTCACAGGCGTTCTTGCTGGCGCTGTCCATGGCTGTCATCCTGGCGCTTTGCTCGCTGGTAGTGGACTCCTTCAACCCGAAGTAGATGATGTTCACCAGGGCGAACTCTTGGTAGTTCCTCAGCACGTCTGCATCAATATCATCATAGATGCTCATGTTTTCTGGAGGGAGGGAAACAGCGAAGGTGCTCAGATTAGCCGTGCGTCAGGACAAGCGGAGGTCACAGGCCAAACATTTAACCAGTCAGTGGGTGCATCATGGGCCTATACACAAGTTAATTTCAAAATCAGCACTAAACTGGTACTACTCAACTGCTGTGACTGATCTGTTAGCTTCTTTACCCTCTGCCCACTACTGGATGTCTTCCACTACCGCAGGAGTTGCTCAAAGTTACAGAGTAAGTCTGTCACCACTGTTCCAAAGCCTGCTACCTCCAGTTGCAATCAAAAAATGTGGTGTCGGTGCCAGTTTAATACGTTTCATTTGTGGGCCAACACTGTCAACTGTGAAGGAAAACACCAGAGTACAATATAGCACAGAAATATTTCCTGTGTGTGTACATGAACGATACCTGAATTTGCAACAGTATCCATGGAAAACAGGGGCTTCTCATCAGTCTTGTATGAAATAACAGACCTGTTTGGAAACGGAACAAATTTTGAAAAATAGCATTCCGCTTCAGAATGTACCTGGTGATTATCATGTTTGCAAAATAGGCAAATGATTATACAACAGCAATTGCCCTTGTTGACACTACGGTAAATAGCATTAAAGACCAAAATATGTTTTGCAAGCTGTGACTGCATTAATGTCCACGTTGTTTAGGTCAAATACTGGAGAGATATCCCTGATGTATGGAGCGGAGGGGAAGAAGGGGGGGTTACCTAAATCTGTTGAAGAAGATGGAGCCCTGGTCAAACTCGTAGCCTGAGTCAAGCAGCTCGGTAGCAATGAGAGAAGCATCGGAGAAGGTGGGGGGTTTGCGCCCCACTTCCTTGCAGTTGATCAGGAAGTGCTTCCCATGAGTCCTGTGAGGAGGGAGACACTTGTTCACCAGGCAGTTCTCACAGGAGATAAGATGGACCCTGGCACTGAGACAGGAGGTCTATTTCTACAAAATTTACCCTTGCAAAATCCATTTATGATCATGTCCAGACCTGCTACAATGTAGCTCCCATTTATCCACAAATGTCCACCCACTTCAATGCTGTCCAGACTGATGCCAGCGATTAAGCGCCAGTGATTAATGCCGGTTCAAACATCAGTGAGGGAGACTGGCAGTGTGTGCATTTGTACCTGTTAAAAGGAGTGTATTCCTGTGCAGTGTGCATGTGTACCTGTATTATGGGATGTTGTGCAGTGGGACAGTGCATCTGCACAGTGGGGTGTTACCTGTGCAGCAAGCCTCTCAGCTTGTCTCCAATGTTCACCAGCATGACTTCCTTTCCAGCGCCGGTCAGCTTGCCAATCTCGCTCTTCATGGCCTTGGCCACGTTAGAGTGGATGGCCCCGCAGAGGCCACGGTCGGACGACACCCCGATGATCAAGTGCTTGTTCTTGTCCTCGGGAGCTTTGATCTCAGCCTTCTCGTACAGAGCTGAAAAGACCCAGAGACGGACATTGTCACTTTAAAGCAACAGGAGTTTGGCAGACACTGGAGAACTGCAGTAATGTGGAGCTAAGACTACACTTCTGAATCACAGCCTTAAGTTCTAGTATGGTAACAGACACAATATCTGAGTACCATTGAACAAGGTACTTACTGTCAATTGCTCTGAAAAAATACCATTTGACTTGTACAAATAAGTTGCATAAGAAAACTCTAGATGAAAGCACAAAATAGTGTAACAATGGTCTGTATAACTGCGTCAATGAGGAGCAAGGTATTCATTTTTGAAAATGTCATTAGGAGGAACCATCATCTGTAATAACAATGAATGTATTTCCCTTCTTTTTTAAAAAGGTACACTTCCTACAACTGAGCGAAGTCCATGCAAATCTAACTCAACTTGAACCACAACAACCCCTTGTGGTAATGAGAAGGGCCTTACGGGCGGCACAAGGGGGGCCTTACGGGCGGCAGTGTAGCATAGTGGTTAAGGAGCAGGACTTGTAATCGAAAGGTTGCCGGTTCGATCCCCGCTGATCCACTGCTGCTGTACCCTTGGGCAAGGTACTTAACCCACAATTGCCTCAGTAAATATCCAGCTGTATAAATGGATGACATTGTAAAGAACTGTAGCCTATGTAAGTCGCTTTGGATAAAAGCGTCTGCTAAATGAATAAATGTAAATGTAAATGTACTGTGATCTCTGTAACCCCTGATATTTCAGCAAAACCCCCAAACCCCATTGTGAAAGAACCATACCGAGTGCCCCTGTCCCATACACGCGAGCTGGCTTCAGGGACCTCTCGGCCCTGGAGTACTTGGCCGCGGCCACCATCTTCATGGATTTGGTGATCTTCTGGATGTTCTTGATGGACTTCAGCCGGATGGTGACTGAAAGGCAAGACTCAAGAGTGTCAGACTTCTCCCTCCTTACATGTCATAGTAGAGCCCGACCGATAAATCGGCGTGCCGATATTATCGGCCAATATGAGCTAAATGCAGACAAATCGGTATTGGCGTTTATAATGGCTGATAAATGACAAAAAAGAAATGGAGAGACGGAAGATGGATCCTTCAACCATGTTATGAGTGTTGTCGTTGCGTGGTTTGTCCACCAGAGGGCACACTGCAACTCCACTGTTGGCAACACATGCGTTTGGAAAGCCGCAAATCACAACAATCAGCTGCCTCAAGCAGAGTCGAGCAGAGTAGCCCACGACGGAGATCATCTGTGTTCATGGTAAATTGATAATTGTCACATGAAATACATTACTTAAATAATAATAAATATCCCCCATCACTTCTCCTCTAAGCCTCAATAAGCCTGACAACATTCATGTCAGTCATGCCTGGTTTTGCTGCAGTAACGTGAAAGCCTAAATTAGGTTACCCACAAAGCTAGCTCATGCCATGTTTATCAGTGGAAGACCGCTAACGTTAATGAGCGGTTAAACTATAGCGTTTAACTTATTCTGCCTAAATGAAGCAATGGTAAATATATCTGCGGCTCGCATGTCTGTAGTTACAGTCAGTGCATTGGAAATTATAAACCCTTTTGCACGAATGGTCACACCGGTGTGATTAGCCGTTTAGCGCGTATGATAAAACTGGCGTGATTAGAACACTAGACTGGAGAAATTCTAGCTAATTTTAGCTTTGAGGAAACAGCAATTTAACCTTAAAATATAGGAAATGCTAACTCAAAACTATGAGAAGCTTAATAAACATAAAGAACCATGCGCTACATAGCATAAAAAATAAGTTATAAGTGAGAAGGTTAAACCAGAGGAAACACGTAAATAAACATGAGCTGAACAAGCATCTAACATGGCTTGGTAGCCAAACAAAGTTATCTAGCTTCTCTTTCAAACGTGTAGTATGAAATCCTAAAGTCGCAAGTCCTTGTTGCAGACAGTCATGGAGTATCAGATGCATTCAACAGCAGCGTTTACTCTAGGTCACTGTATCAGTTTACTGCATAGTTTAAGATGGCATGATATATTTTTAAAACTTTTTTGTATTTTTCTACATTTGACTCTTATTTTGACTCTTTGACTCTTATTTATCAAAACTTTAATATATTTTTAACTACATATATTATATATATATATATATATATATATATATATATATATATATATATATATATATATATATATATATATATTTAACTACATATAACAAATATTAGGGAAAATCTTTGTTTATGTTATGCATTTCTGGTAAAAAAAAATAATAATATCAGCCAATACATCGTTATCGGATTTTTAAATCCTCAAATATTGAAATCGATATCGGTCTTAAAAATCTTATATCGGTCGGGCTCTATGTCATAGCAATGCCATTTGCATCCCCTGACCCCTCCAGTCATTATACCCAAAGAAAGGGGGCTAAAGCAGTGTAGCATAGTGGTTAAGGAGCAGGACTCATAACCGAAAGGTTGCCGGTTCGATCCCCGCTGGGACACTGCTGCTGTACCCTTTACAGTAAAGAACTGTAACCTATGTAAGTCGCTTTGGATAAAAGCGTCTGCTAAATGCATAAATGTAAATACCCAAAGAAAGGGGGCTAAAGCAATGAATCTTGGGGAGAAAAGTACAGAAGACATTTAAAGCAGACAATGTGAGGAGCCCCATTAAATAAAGCACTGCTCATTTTCAGATAGCAAACTCTAACGTTCACATAATGACGGAGTAATGAAAAAAAACAACTTACTGTCCTTCAAGGTAGCCATGTTCCTGACCTGGCCACTGAGAAAGAAACAAACAAGACTAAATCAGAAAGCGCATAAAAGGTACAATACATTTACACTCATGTAACAATTGCCTAAAATATTCAAGATACACCCACTCAGCATTTCCCAAAATGCATGATAACAGAGCTAAATTTGCATCATGTGATCCTCAGTGTTATGTCTAGCTCCTCATTACATAGCAGGCGATTCACTTATGGAGAGTTGAGGATTAACTGAGACATGAGCCCAATACTCAGCGCCCTGATGCAGGACCTGAAACTCTCAACGGAGGGGAGCCGAGTGTAACTTGATAGTCATTTCAAGCAATGTTTTACACACAACTTTCTACCGTTGCTCCGCTGCGCTTCACGCTTGGCATTTGTGTGTTTTATCGTTTTTATCGTGTTTAGCGCGTTTTTATTGTGTTCTCATCGTGTTGTTTATGTGGCTGTATGTTTGTGATGTTGTATGGGTATGTGTATGAGTATGTCTACTGGTAACTCTGATGTTGTGGTGAAATGCCTTGTGATTGTGCTGCAAACCAATTTCCCCACGGGGACAAATATTTTTATTCTTCTATTTCCTGCACTACATACGTTATCAAGCCTGTGGACTTTTTAATCCTGATGTGCTAACTGGTAAACCGGCCTACGAATACTGGGCTCGACAAACACACTCCACAAGAGACATTTTCTACCTCGTTTCGCCACGAACATTATCACTAGCTAATACAGTAGCGAATTAACTAGGTCCTACCCCGCCCCCAGAGAGCAACCTGTGAAATCATCGCAAAATACAACATAACGTTGAATATTTTTTCCAAAAGTGGACAGCCACTGACATGAGAAAATGCATACGTTCAACAGCTTTAGGCAATTCACCCACTGAAATGAATTATTAAATTAGCAGGTATTGTTATTCGAAAAATGTTTTTTTCTTGCACATCTGACACCTCTGATCTTCAAGAACGTTGTCAATATGAACCTAACTGCTTTGTTGCTTTCTTGCAATCCACTTGCCTACTATTTTAGCCAATGACAACATGAAGGTGCTTCGAACACAGTGACATTCATGGAATCCAGTTTAGCCGTGCCGTTAAATGGTTAGGTAGACAATCGGACTTTCTTTCGGCCAAAAATATAACTTTGCTAGCTAGCAAGATAACATGAAGCAACGATAAACTGCACGAAAACAGGGAAAGGCAGCCCACTAACGTTAGCTAAGCTATCCAACGATTTGAAGACTGATTTAGCTAAAAGCAGTACTCCGTTCAGCAAGCTAAATGTCACACTACCTAGCTAGCAGGCTAATCTGAACTTGGCCTGCAGAACACCACCATGCACCAAGGGGCTTGTGTCGCAAGGTTTGACCACGTTACTCCTATAAATAATTTTATGCTCTTGCACGAAACAAACGTTTGCCAACGTAAAATGCATTGTTTATAACAATATGAAGCTGTACCATTGTGGCAGGAACACCGCAACGCTGGTCCTAGCGAACATGGTCACTCCAATGAAGGTCAGACCGGCGTCACTGCGCCTGCGTTGATTTCCAAGCGCCTCTAAAAGTAATCACGTTACTCACATAAATCTCGCGTTACTTGAAAGGCGTGCACATAAGTTTATGACGAAAATTATAGGAAGCCGATGGGACGGTGACGTAGAACACAATAATATGGAAAACGTGTAGGAGTGTTTTCTGTAGTGAAATCCATCAAGAAGTTGCTGTTTTACTGTGTTTTTGTTGCGCTTCTAGCTTCTGGCGACAGCTAACTAAATCTTAAAAATGGGGAAAGCAGAATTTTTAACCCCTAAAGCGATCGGAAACAGGATAAAAGCCAAAGGTCTTCAAAAGTTACGATGGTATTGTCAGATGTGTCAAAAACAATGTCGAGACGAGGTAAGTTAGCCTAGCTAACTTTCAGTGTAGTAGGATATAGTAGATCAAGTAAAAGTAAAAGTCACCAAGTCAGCTAAGTTTGGTATCGTCATCTGGTTTGGTAAAGACATTTACTGTTCAAGGATGATCAATTTTCACAGCTCGTCGGATAGCTCAAATTTTGTTAGCCATACGACTGGGTAGTTGACATGTTAGACTATAAGACCCGTAAGATCTAGTTAGCTGGCAACCGTTCCATCCCTCTGTGAATTGAATTGGATCTGAATTGGATAGTTAGCTAATGAGCTAACATTTTGCTGGTTAGCTAGATAGCTAGCTCTGTATGTCCACGAAAACACAATTTGTCTGAGTTTGAGACTCTTATCTTTCATTTCCTCCACAGAATGGCTTTAAGTGCCACTGCATGTCCGAGTCTCACCAGAGACAGCTGTTGCTGGCCTCGGAAAACCCGAACCAATTCATGGACTACTTCTCCGAGTAAGTCGAAACAATTCTATACAATAGGGATTTTGCAGATGCAGTGGTGGGCGAAAGGCAAAACGAAGTTCAGTATGGGGACAGTGTCGTTTTATGTCACCGTAATAGGGTATCATCGGTTAGAGATAATAAAACCGTACGTGCGGTTTTAACTGAAACGTATTGCCATACCTCCATAGTACACTGTTACTTGTTGGTCTTAAGTCAACCATTGGCATACAGTTTTATTTTGTTTACTTTTGCCTTTAAGGGAATTCAAGAATGACTTTTTAGAGCTGGTCAGAAGACGCTTTGGTAAGATTTGAGTGTTCGCCTCTCAGTCTAGTGAACATCTATATATGTAGCTCCATTTGCCTATGGATCTTTTTAACGTCATTTCCTTCATCTACTGTTTAACCACATAGATCTGTTTCGTTAGGATTTGTATCCCCCGATTAAGCGCTACCTCTCTCTCTCTCTCCGTTTCGCTCAGGGACAAAGCGAGTGCACAACAACATAGTTTACAATGAGTACATCAGTGACAGGGAGCACATCCACATGAACTCAACCCAGTGGGAGACGCTCACCGACTTCACCAAATGGCTGGGGAAGGAAGGCAGGACCCTTTCCACATTTATGAAGTGATGCTGTTGCTCATGTGCCTTGCAGGTGCCCCCCCCCCCAGCGAGGGTGAAGCACCTTAAAGACACTTCCCTGTAAAGTAAACCGGGAATAAAACCGTGCTTGCAGGTTACTGTAAGGTGGATGAGACACCCAAGGGCTGGTACATCCAGTACATCGACCGTGACCCGGAGACCATCCGGCGGCAGGAGGAGCTGGAGAAGAAGAAGAAGCAGGACCTGGACGACGAGGAGAGGAGTGCCAAGTTCATCGAGGAGCAGGTCCGCAGGGGCCGCGAGGGCAAGGAGGAGGTAAACGCCATTATGTCGTAGCAGCGGGCAACCATTTCCACGACTGTGGAAGAGCGGGTCATCAAAGGAGGGACATGGAATTAAGGTAATGACAAGCATCTACAGCAAAGGGACAGTGTAGAGAAGCTGACCTGGTGCTCATTAACATCACAGAGCAGGGGAAGTGTTCGAGGAAGTGGTTGCCCATAAGTGCTGATCTAGGCCCAGATTCCCCAACTACAGTTTAATCTTTGCAGTCATAAGCTAAACAGCAGAACTGACCCTAGATTGGCATTTGCTTGCAACTTCTATCTGAAAAGTTAGTAGGAGACAGGATAAAGTTGTGATGAGATCCAGACATTTCATCAGTTTGTTTTTCACTGTTATTTGTAGGAGGCGCCGGTGTTCACAGAACTGAAACGAGAGAGTGAAGAGGAAAAAGGTAATTAGTGCTAAAGGGGATATTGAGTATAAACGTGTTGCTTTGCCATGTGGAGTGGGGTGCATTCCAATGTCACACCTATAGAATGTTATATTATATTATATTATATTATATTATTATTTGATTATCCAAGTAGTTTCTCTCCTTTTTTCCCTAGTCTCCTAAAGTTTGTTCTTTTCTATCACAGTTGCCTTCAATCTGAGCAAGGGGCCCTCCTGTTCTACTGCAGCCTCCTCCAAAACAAGGTATCACCTCACATAATAATGAAAACTTTCTGATGAAGGAGATGCATAGAGACATCTCTTTCAAGGAGGGTTTATAATACATTTGTTGTAATCTGAGCAATGCTTTAAATTCACATTGTTTATGGAAGGGGTAATGTCTGTCTTTGACCTGAGCAGTTGTGTTCAAGTTTTGAGAATCATAACTGTTCCAGAGGTGGTTCCTCTGTGGTTCCAGCATGCATATGCCTGCTAAACTAGGTAAGCCCATGAATGCCTATCCAAGCCTAAGGTAACCAAAACCCTCCTGCCCCCAGTACTACACTGGGGCCTAGTGCCCTCCAGGCTGCAGCATCTGCGAAGAGGAAGGCAACCAGTCACAGCTCGGAGTCCAAGGAGAAGAAGAAGTCTGCCCTGGATGAAATAATAGAGGTATCATTATCCCCAGTGGTGCGCAGAGCCCCATCTCTCCAGATGATATTCACGTTTTCTCATGTGGGACTTGCGTTCCGGCATCCCTGGAAAATGAAATGTGAGCTTCCAGTCAGGTTCGCATTCGTCTGTTTTCAGATGGAGGAGCAGAAGAAGAAGTCGGTGAGAGCGGATCACTGGCTCTACCCTAACATTGTGGTGAAGGTGATCACAAAGAAACTGGGGGAGAAGTACCACAAGAAGAAAGGAGTAATCAAGGTAACACCACGTATCATGCTCTCTGGTCTCTCCCGCATTTGTGCCTGGTCACTGATACTGTAACTTTCCACCCCTGAAAAAATGAGCGTGAAGTCAGCAGTGAGGGTACTCTGACGGATCCTGAGATGCTTGTGCTTGTGTGAGTGACAGCTCGTTTCCCGCGTGACAGGAAGTGCAGGACAAGTTCACAGCCATAGTGAAGATGATCGACTCTGGTGACAAACTGAAGCTGGACCAGAGCCACTTGGAGACAGTCATCCCTGCGCTAGGTGAAGCATCGCCATAGTTACTCTTACCCTTTCCCTCCAATGGAGGACAGAACATTCTCTCTCTGTTACTGTGTGCTGTCCTACTTACCCACAGTCCTCTCTGTTCCAGGGAAAAGGGTTCTGGTGTTGAACGGGCCCTACAGAGAAACCGAGGCCATACTAGACGGTATCAACGAGAAGCGGTTTTCGGCTACCCTGGTTCTGGACTCGGTGTGTGTTTGTGTGGCGTGTGAGTGAGAGAGTGAGAGACTGAGAGACTGAGAAAGCATTCATTTTATTTCAGAATGAGGTGTCAGGTTGACCTAAACAGCACACAGCTTTGATCTGCATATTAACGACATACTATCCTTTCCCATCAGGGGCGCCTCAAAGGAAAGACAGTTGATGGGATTGCCTACGAAGACTTCTCCAAACTGGCCTGAGGCGGGGGGATTCCAACCCAGTGTGTGGCAACCCATCCTGTACAACTCTACTGTGTCAGAGTTTTTCTCACTGGTTGTCTTTTCATATTCAGTGTTGATAAATATTGTTGTCTGTAGTTCTGAGGGAAAGTGATTTATTTTATCAGCCATGACCGCATATATGGAATTCAGTCTGTCCAGCTGTATGAATGAGTAACCACCTGAGATTTTTTTTCTCTTTTATTTTGTAATGTATTTGAAATACATACTGGCAAATAAAATGTATATCCCGAATGATCAGCACAAGTGAGCTGTAATTATTAAGGAATTATTTAAATTGATTACAGTTTATACATTGTGGATTGGGGGAATGGGGAAAGATCAGCAGATGTGAGGAATTAAACTGTTTAATTCAGGAACATGAGTGAGAACAATTTTGGAGAATTAGGTGAGGATGCCATTTCCACTGTACAGTTAATGTGAATAGATATATATCACTTGATTTTGGAGTTTCCATCATTCACTTTTTTTGGGGGGGTTGCCAAATGTACATTCTCAGTTTCCATCATTTATATTTTTTGAGGCTAAAAGGAGCAGATTTCTTTTAGCCCAATGCAAATGGACCAAGGCTGCAGAAACTCCACCTTCAACTGACACCATTGGTTTGTATACATATTGAGGTAACCAATAAAAGACTGTCTAAACAGATGGTGTGACAGACGTTTGCATGTTGTTTAACAATTTGCTTTGTATGCATGTCACCCCTTCCTGCTTCTTAGAACATTATGTCCCAGATGCCCAAACACCTTTTCTTTTTCACTGTGCTTAATTTTGGCCCAGTTTAAGCTGTATGCCTCTCAGAGTTGCTGGAGGAAGCTGTCCAGCTGAGGAACAATGTAGTTCTTGTAATGGCCCTCGATGAAGCCCTTTCCGCTGTTGTGAATGAACCAGCAGTAGATGTCAGAGCCTCGCTTCCTGTCTCTCCTGTAGTCTTTCTGCCACCCCCTGTTTGACAAGAACACACACACGTCTACAACAACAGGCCATTTAACAGCCCTGGCCACGTTGAGGTCAATGCAAATTAAATTCACACGGCGCAAACATTTATAAAAGTTAAATCTATACAGTGCAAACACAAAAAAAGCTGTATTAGTTCTTCTTATCCACTTGGAGTTAAGTTTCCTGATTACCAGTCATATCAAGATAACCATTCATGATTATCTCAGACTGGATAAAGATAATCGTGTCCTCATTTGGAAAAAACTAAAGCTTACTGTCTGTGTCCGGGCTGGGAGACATAAGCCCCATCACCCTCTGTATTGATTTTTGGATCCTGTGCTGTTGAGCATTCAGCCATTCATTCAACAGTATCTGCATCTGGAAAGTGCTTCAATACTTACAACTTAATTTTTCCTGTCCTATAGTGTGCTGATACCTGCTTGTATCATTTTAGATATATTAATATAAAATTCACTTACATTATATTCATATTAATATTCACTTTAGTTATATAAATATTAATATTCATTCAAAGGAAACTTAAAGGTCAAATTGTCCATTAAGATTCACTTTTACAATGATTTTGGAGGGCTTAATTTCCCCTCATAAATGTAACAGAAAATCATGCTAAAAAGACTCATCTAGATATGCGTACTGCCAATCTTGAAGAGATTTGCTGGGCAGGTCAACATAGAAACACTCGGGGTGTGTTGGAAGGTATTGTGATAAGTGTCAACGATAATCGAAAACAGCCTAAATCGACAAGCCTCAAGAGGGTGTCATTGAAAGCCAGCGTCGTACCTGGTCACAGCCAGTTTGTTCCCGTTCACCTCCATGGTGGCTTCCATCTTCAAGGGATCAGCACCATCGTGAAAGTCGTATACTTTCACCTCAGGCTCGACTGAAAACTGGCCTGAAAGGAGAGACAGGGTCGACAGTAAGGGCACACAGAAAGGCACAGCGAAGTAGTGGCTCCGTATCATTTAAAAACAATACCTAGTGGAATGTGCTGATTTTACTGCCCATTTTTCAATCAAAAATGTTTTTCACACAAAGAACTAGACTGACTGACATTAAATCTGGAGTACATGGTCCTCAGGCTGTCATTTATAGTTTGCAAGTTGAACAGCATGCTTATGAAGCCACATATTCCAGGCTTTTTTCACAGTGCTCCAGTATTAGCAGTGACGGCAATACTCAAGAGGCGTAAGGGTTGAATGCACTCACCAAATTTCATGTCAGTAATTCAAATGGTTTAGCATCCAAGCAAATTATTGCGTTTACTTGTATGTACATGAGTGTATTTCCCAAATGTATTTGCTAGATTGTTCTTTTGCCCTATGATTGGAAAAAAGCGCAATTACATTTATTTGGGATTTTAAAAAGCTATTAAACAACCCCATTCCACTGTTTGATTACTGTGCTTATTGGAAGATGTGACTTGCAGCTGTATACATTTTTCATTACGTTTTGGGCAGTGGAAGAGTGAAGGATTTATGAATGGGTTTGTGAAGGCTAAGGGATTGGGTGTGATTTTGGGTGTGATTTTGCTTGTCAAAATGACAAAATAGCTCTCCTGGGGAACGGCAGGATGGCAGAGTGATGTGTTTGGTAAGTGAACCCTCAGATAGCGCTCACCTGAATGTACCAACCACACATCAAGCCAGTGGTGCAGCTGGACCATCATTATACCTGGGTTTATTATAACTTTCAGTGAACCACCCCCTAGTTGCACTAGACACACCCCCTTTGGTACATTCTGGGCAGCAGTACAGATGGCTGTTGAAAAAGACGGACAGTATCTATGCTGGTAAAGCTCTGCGGCTGGCAGAAGCTTCCAGAACAGCCTGGTTTTGAACGGCGCAACGCACCAATGAGGCCGTGGACGAAGGCAGAGTATGCGTTGTCGCTGGGGATGTAGATGCCCAAGAAGTCCACATTGACTGGGTTCTTCTTCCACACACGGTGGAGCAGGACGGTGACGGTTATCTTCTCATCCACCGTCACGGTCACGTGACTGTCCTTCGTGATGGAGACCTTCACTCTGTGGTGGAAGAGGCCCACAATCAAAATCCAGTCTCAGTCTTACAGAGTATGATTACCAAACTCAAACCCAGAGACTAAACAGTGTGATACAATATGAGTAATAAATGCAAATCAAAGACTAAATGGTGTACAATGTCTATATGTCACAATAACATGTTATTACAATGTTATTACAATGTAATCAAATATGGAAAGATTAAATTTATCCCAATTTATTTTTAAATCTTTTTCAGACTACAGCACTTCATTAAGAACTTTGTTCTGTTATGGTCCTATTTTTTATTCTTTTGGATTGCTTCAAAATGAGGAACAGGAGATAATTCATACTAAAATACAACATGAAGCAAAGACCTGGACCACTGACTCACGATTAAACATGACCAATACCTTCATTATTGACAAACACAGTCTGTCTGGTGTGCTCTGGAGTCATCAAGCAATGCTTGTGTTTAACTGTTCATCAAACCTATGGACAAACGTTGACTGAACACAGGCATAAGTGTCAAAGATCAACCAAATTCTAGAGAAGAGGGACATCTGAAAACTCAGGACTACGTAGTCTTCACCAGCACAGGGGTTCAAGTTCCACCAGCACTTCCAGGTATAATTCAAACCCTCACCTCCACCACATCTCTGAGATGTGTTCTTGCCCGATTACAGTGCCCCCTCTTGGAATGCAAGGAAAACTGCCTCGCAGCACCTACCCGTCGAGAATGGCCTCGGCCGTGGCTGCCCAGGTGAGGGAGTGGTCGCCCTTCCCGTCTGTCAGGGTGATGTGGTCAGTGCTGACGTCCACTCTGATCCCCTGTGGCTTGTAAGACACGCTGATGGTGCCAAAGTAAGTGTTGAGCTTCCTGTCCTCCATGTGCTTCCCGGCTATGAGCTGACCGTTCACCACAACACCTTTATAATGGGGGTAGAGAGAGGCAGTACCTTATAAACACATCGTGTTAGGGCTATTTAAATTCACGGAAAGGCGAATTTACTGTAGGGTTCAGTAGTATTGCAAAACATTTCTGAAGGACCTTTTAACAATCAGCACAAAGTGTTTTCATGTGTATTTGTTTTATTTGTCTAATTATGCCAATAACCTCTTCTATGCTCTAGGCTTTGATTGACGAAGATGAAAAGGAGAAAAGATGTTTTAGGGTTCTGTGATTCTAAAATCCACACTTGTTTTTACCTGATCCAGGATCAGACACAAGGTTGAGAATGTGTCCGGGTTCGGAGTCGATGTTGAAGCAGATGTCCATATTCCTCTTGGGCAAGTGAATGATGAAGTGGGGGTCATTATCAACTGTGTGAAGAGGACAAACAGCCATCTGTCAGTACCAGCTCCAACAGACTGTGTAATTGAAGATCTAGAACTACATCTCCCAACAGGCAGTGGGACAATTTACAAAATTCTGATGGGAGCGGAAATGTAGTTTGGCCATAGTTGTGTACATTTTGGTCAAAGTAGGCATGAGGTGTGTTCTGGATGAATGTGAAAACCCACACAAAGCTGATTTTGGGGGAAATGAAGCTTTAATATTCTTAGGGAGGGGATATTTTCAGTTCAGCATTCGTGCAAGTTTGGAATCAATTTTAAAATCCCAGGGTGGTTGTCGCATGTCCTTTCAAATTCAGACAGATTTAGGTCGTGACAACATGAAATTGTGGACTATGTCCAGGGTAACACGTATGAATTCCATGTAAAGAAAATGATCACATCTGATTCTGACTGTATCATTTCTCTCAGTTCCTGCCTGTCTTCATGTTTGTAGCCACACAAGGTCTGTGGTGGAAGTGAGTACAGTGACATGAGGCCATTACCTATGGTGATGTGGTCAGGTAGAGGGCGCTCCACCTCGCTCGGGGGTGCTGGAGTGGTTATCGGGGCCCAGGGAGGAACACTGTGAACCATGTGGACTGGCGTCTTCTTGCCCAAAGAAGTAATGCCTGATGGGAAAATTATTTAACAGAGAGAGCATGTTTTTCTTCATGGCTTGTTCTAAAACTGTTGAGTTACATTTTCTGTGAATTCTTAACATTTTTGCCTTGTCGTATGCTCACTTCATGACACCTGAAATCTATGTGCATAGCTTTGTCAGGTGGATTTCACTCAAATCCACCAGTGCTATAAGGCAAAAAATCTGCTGTCCAAAACAGTACACAACCCAGCCACCCCGATTTAATTATTTGAATCCTGAGGGAGGAGTTATCATTATAGAAGAGTTTATGAATTACAGTTATTAACTTATGGTTAAAAAGCCCCAGGTAGATATGAGCATGTTGTTATTTGTGATCAGGCACCTGAGCAGCAGCCCTGTTTGGGGTCCTTAGGGGAATCGGCCAGCAGCCTCTCCTGCCCCCCTTCACTCTCCACCAGCAATGCGGTCAGCGGTGTCACAAACTGGTGCTCCAAAGCCAGCTTCAGAATCTTCTGTGTGATTTCCCTCTTCTTGACAGCAGTGGGGGCCAGAGACCTGAGGTGGACCAGGCCGCATGAATTCCCCCCTTTCAGCGAAACAACCTTCTCGTACAGTCTATGCTACTACAGAGCTGATAGCCTCATTACTCAGTAGCAGCTGGGCTAAACTGTGACCCCACGCTCATGTGAAACACGTTTGACTGCCAGACTGCTAATAAGCAGAGAACAGCTAATCGTGAGAGGGTTCAAAATGGCTGCCCTGGCATCTGCCCTTAAGAAGAAGCCAAGCAGTCCCCCCTGGCTCTCACCGTTCAGCCAGCAGCTGGTTGATGGTGATGTAGGCCCACATCTGCCTGCCGAAGCCGGCGAAGGAGTGAGAGTGGTGACTAAGGAGTGAGTCCAGCTTCTGGCAGTCCGCCTCCGTCTGGAGAGACAGGTCCATCTTTGTCTGAGAGAGGAGACAGGGGAGAGAGGTTTACACTCGTGGATGTTGTGGGTGTGAATATCCATCATTAAAATATTTAACACTTATGACAATATGATATCTCTTATTAAAACACTAACCTTTGCCCTTTATCTGTCACTGATATTTCTCAATAAAACACTAAACATGACAAACTGATATCCCTCGTTACAACACTGTTAGCATCCTCCCGCATCCTTCGCTGGTATTTCTCATCGAAACTGTTAACATTGACCTTCATATTTTACCAATATCCCCCATTAAAACACTTTTACGAGCTTTGCTATGCCCTCTCTAATATCCCTGGTTGATATCCCTCATGAATTCCCTGCAGGAGGGAACTCACAGAGGAGGCGGTTGTGAAGCTGTGCAGGGTGTTGGTGCCAGTCTGCTGAACCTTCCCAGCCACCACCAGCTCGGAGCCACTGAAGTACTTGTCGAAGTGGTTCTGAGTGACGTCGGTCACGGAATCTTCAGGGAACTGGATGGTGATCTTCCTCAGGAGTGGGGAGGACACCTGGCTGTAGAAGTTCTGGGGACACAAACAGGAGGCATATTATGTGATCATTGGGAGGTGGAAACGAACCTGAGCTATATTGGCAGCAGCATATGGTAACGATTGCAAGTACCAATCTCCCAGTCAGCTTAAACATCTGTATACCTAAGGACAAGGGGGGTTGTGCTCTGAGGTTGCAAAGTGTATTTTTTTTATCTCCAAGCAACATTGTATTGCACTGAAGATCTGACAAACAAGTGCAGGGACACATGCCTCATTAGTAACTTGAAAGATGTGCTATTTCTGCAACATGTGCTGCACCCAAAGTCATGAGTGGTAATGAGTGGTTCTTTATCTCTGTGCAGACAGGGAATCATCAAGATGGTTAGAGAGATGAGCTCAACCCATGATCCTCTAATGATGGCCCTGGTTCCAGCAGCCTGGACGTCAGCAGCGTGAGTGATACAAGGCTCCCAGAGAGAGAGAGGAAGAGTCACCAGGATGGAACTGTAGGAGGTGGGGGAGGAAGAGGAGCTGAAGGAAGAGGAAGAGGAGGAGGACGAGGAAGCCAAGCTGAAGGAGGAAGATCTAAAGATGAGGAGAGGAAGAGGAGGAGGAGGAGGAAGAGGATGGTGCACCTGCAGCTGCTCGGCGGCATCCTGGCTGGCGTACACCCTCTGTGCGATGCCACGGTTCTCCAATGCCATACGCTCCAGGAAGTCGTAGTCGACGTCGAAGCCAATCCCCAGGGAGAAGAGCGAGAACTCCTCACGCATGTAACGCTTCACGTTCTTCTGGATGGCGCTGAGCTTGATCTCACCTGGGGAAGAGGAGGAGAGGGAAAGGGAGACAACAGCCTTAATACGACTGGTATCCACATGAAAGAAGAAGGAGCTACTCTATTGTGAATCTAGTGTCGTGTCTATGCAGTTTATGTGTGGCTGATGAAGTGACCGGATCTGGGTTAAAGTGTGATTGACAGTGGCTGTATGTGTGATTGACATTGTCAGTAAGTGTGTCTGACGCACCCACTGTGGGGTCCCCATCCGATACCAGGATGATCATGGAGACAGAGCGGGGGTCGATGAGGCCGTGGTTGGACGCTTTGGTCAGCATGTGGATGGCTCTCAGCAGAGCCTCATTGATGTTGGTACCTGCAATCAGAAGACAGCACAGACAGGTTCAGGAGGATCTGTTCATACATACCAACAAAGACAAAGAGGCTGCTTCACATCTTTCTTTCCCCTCACACTCTCTCCATCCCTCTCTCCATCCCTCCCTTAAACTCTCACTCCCCCATCTCCCTCTCTCTTGCCCCCTCTCTCTCTCCATCCATCACTCCTCTCCTTCCCTCACTCTCTCTGCCTCGCTCTCTCGTTCTCTCTTAAACCCCATTCTCTCGCTTTCTCCCCCTTCACTCTTTCTCCCTTCGCCACTTCACCTCTCCCTCTCCATCTCCCTTCCTCCCTCTGCCACTGCTCTCCTTCCCTCTTTTTCCATCCCTCCTTCCCCTCTTCTCTACCTCTGCCTCCCCCTCCCTTGCTCTCTCTATCCAGCACTCACCTCCGTTGGGTTTGATGCTCTGGATGTACTTCTTGGCCTCTCCCACCTGGATGGTGCTGGCGGGCACAAGGTCCTCGCTCCAGCAGCGCACGTTGTGGTTGAAATCTATGACGCTGAAGTAATCGTCTATGGTGAGGTCATCCAGGATGGTCTTCATAGCCTCAACTGTCTGATGAAGAAACAGGGAGAGATTTATATTAAGTCATCACAGAGGTGTGCATTCGGTAGTCTTGAGAAATTTCTCATGGTCTTAATCCCAGTAAATAAGTTGCTATAGAATTTTTTAAACGGGCCGTAAATATAACTATATCAAATATCATTTGTCTTTTTAGACGTTTTAAAACATTAAGTTCACGATTTATAACAAACTTAGGGATACGACTGGGAGGAATGTGGTGGTAAAACGGATGACTTCAGAAATTTTAAATCAAATTAGCGATTTAGGCGATTGGTATGACTTCTGCAACAAGAAATGCTTTTGCCACGGTTTACCATACATGTTTTGCGTAAAATTTCGCAATTTCGTGTAAACACGCCACAACAGTGCAGCATTTTCATGTATAAGAGGGTGAACAGACCCCTAGCCATGTGCTTTCGTTAGCAACGTATAGTAAATCAGTGCTCGGGCAATCGCCGTCAATCACGGTCGTTTGCCTGGGTTGGTTAGGCATAGTACTCCGCCTCAGATGCCTCAACGTCAAATTAGCATCGATGAAGGACTTTCTCTTGTGCTCCGGCACAATATTGCATGGTGTGCGAAACAGTTTGCCGCCCATCTTTCGTGCAAAACGCTGGGGGATATAAGTGCATTACGGTGTATAGCTTTAATTTTTATCAGCTGACGAGACGTTCATACATAAAATGGGCACCAGCAATTTGACAAGCACCGTGCGGGTAAATTAGTCTGACATTTGCTATTTAGCTCGCGTAGTCACATAAGCCAGGCAGATAGGAGCTCTTACACAGACTGCTAATTTAACAATTTATGTATCTGTATTGTTGGTGCGTTTTCTGTGATTATTTTGCGTTGATTGGTTGGATTTGTTCTCCTCTCATAATACTGGGAAACCTGTTGATCGCAGAATGACAGAATCCCCGACAAACTTTTCAACACGGCAGTCGGAGTCAAGGCTGTGTTAATACTGAAAATGAAGAGCGGTGTCCACTAGAGGGCAGTGCTGCATCACCACTGAAACTGAGTGGCTGAAGTTTTACAACGTCCGTCCATAGCGCAGCCTGGCACTGGCATTGAGCGAGGGAGCCTGCAGCGGTGAGGCAGACGCAGAGCAGCAGAGGGAGTCACAGTACACGTGGTCGCACCTGCTTCATTTTCAGTCCCCACATGGAGCCGCTCACGTCGATGACGAACACGATGTTCTTGGGAAGAGGGGCGAGGTTGGAGGGGGCGAAAAACTGCACGAAATGTCCATCTGACACCTGTTGAGAAGACGTACAGATCAGTTACGCAGCTCCTAAATTGTCGTAATAGTAATAAAATGGTCGCTTATGCCGTTTTACTTGATTGTATCCATGTGAATTTTGCAAGTGCCTATCTGTGTGTGCAGATGTTAGTCTGTGCGTGTGTGTAGTGTGAGTGAGTGTGTTTGTGTGTGTCTTTGAATATGCGTGACTGTTGTGTTTATATATATATATATATATATATATATATATATTATACAAGCATATTTCCATATGCATGTGTGTGTATGTGTGTGGCACCTGCAGCTCCCCCGCGTTGCTGTCCCTCAGCACGTCGTATTTGACGGTGAACACTCCCTCCACTCCACTGGCGGTGCAGTTCCAGCACTTCTTCTGCTGCTGCAGTGTCGGCTTGAAGACCACATGGGCCTGCAGACACAGCGACCACATGCACATCATTGCTCTGTCACAGCTACACAGACCTCAACGCACCGTCATAACAATCGCACCGTCACATATCAACGGTCCATCACAACCGCACGCATGTCAGCACTCCGCCACGTTTGCCCTCTCTGTGACCTCTGACCCTTTTGTGCTCAGGGTCATTGTGAGCTTTGATGCTCTACAAATCTTGATTTATCACTCACAGCTGTCTATCTGACCATTGGAAAGAGCGGTCTTGACTTTAATATTACAGCTAGTCCTGCAATGTTTACAGAATTCGTAGGGATCCGATAGATGCCCAAAAGCTTTTAAATACAACAGACACAGCCTTCTTGGGACAGGACAGATGGCCTGCATCCAGAGCCATCCACAGCAGTAAGCTTAAGGAGCCCTCTGATGTACAGACAGGAGCTGGGGCTCCAAGGTGGCCACCAGAGGGCAATGCTTTTGCTTATATTTTGTCATGCAGACAGGCAATGCAAATCCCACTGTTGAATGCTGCGTCATGTGAATGGGCAAGCTTACCTTGTCTTTGGTTTTGGTTATTTTGATCAGTTCTTTAAACTGCTCTCCGAGCGTGCTTGGAGCTTCAACAAAGGCAATGCCCTTCGGCTCATAAATATAAACATCCACCTGGTGAAAAGAAACAATACACACACAAAATTGATTATCCATCACCTCTGTGCGATTTCACTTCAAAATGTATTTGCTATGCTTCACAACAAAGACAAAATAAAGATACATATTTTGGTTAGATTTCATTCTGGAGGCCTAAACTTTTCCAACTGTCGTCTCTGACTCAACAGGGAAGTGTCACTCACATTGGATAGGAAGGATCAGGATCAGGGAACTCTTCCCTGATTTGACAGTCAAGGGAAGGCTGCTCCGATTGGACAATTAGGGGCCACCGCGATTGGACGGATGTGACTTGGGAGTTCTATCTTACCTGCAGTTGGGGCACCAGTCTCCCGGGCTGCAGGTGCAGGTAGTGCTCGTATGATCCCAGCTTCCTCTGCATCATCTCCTGGTAGTGCAGCTCAAACTCAATCCTGCTGCTTGCTGGCACATGCACCTCTGTCTTGAACGTCTCCATGTCCAAGGCGTTGGATCTGAGAACGAGACAGTTTAACATATCTTTAAAAAGAACAAGCAAGAAGGTCATACACTTCCCTGCACTCCAACAAACATTCACTTATAAAGCAGTGCCTTCGTGAGGCTTGAGTATTAGCTTGTCTGCTATAAATTCTTTTATTAGCATTGCAAGTAATGTAAGACAGGTAACCATTTCCATTTCTTCAATTCAAATTTGGCATACACAGTATACAAAACCTGGAGTGTGTATCAAAAGGGGTTTGATGGAAATGCCTTCCTAGACTGAACACTAGAAATGATGCGCTAATCATATTCTTCTATTAAAGGGGATGTAAATTCACGTTTGCAAATAATCAACATTCACATGTTCACATGTTTGCAAATAATCAACATAAAACTTCTCTTCAGATTTAACCCGGGGTAAAATTTTTGATGTGTAACATTTTTGCCTGGTGCATTGTGGGTAATACCTCACTATCCCCGCAGCTTTGCCTCTGGCTCTGGCCTGGGCATAGAGGCTCCTGGCCACGCCCTTCTCCTTCACGGATCCAACAAATGTTACCCCATTCACATTCCTGCAATGTATCAAGGACAAGGCAACTCAGCACACTCTCAGCCATTACCTCAGCTTGTCAGAGTCAGCTTGCTCGGCTTACAAGCTGTGAAAACACAGCTGATCCGTTATCTCAAGTCAACATCAGGTTTCAGTTGATAGCATTGACCGAACAGTAGGGGGAGCCCTACTCTTTAACTTGAATGCACTTCTACGACCTGACAGCAGGGGGAGCTCACATGGTAAAGTTGGTGATGAAGGCCCGCTTGGGGATCTGCACATTGAAGGCGATGCTCTGGGCCTGTTGTGCCGAGTTGGACACGGAGCTCTTGACCGTGGAGTGGCCAAAGCGTGACGTGATGCGGCTCTCCACTTTGTAGCTGTGCACGGTCACACCATCTCCCACAGCGGCCTGCAGGCACAACAAAGCATTGGCGATGGCCTGTCTGTCTGGGGATGTGTGGCTAACCTCTGATTACCATTATTTTGTTAATTGAGATGGACTATCTCTCTATCTTTGCTCAGCTATTACAAGGAATTGTTTGGCTAGAAAAAAAAACCTTAGCCATGGAGTTTGCACGCATGGTATAGATGAATTTTTAGATTTTTTTCCACTTTGCACAGTACACATGTGCAAGGTGCAATCTCATTTAGCTACTGTAAGAGACAAATGCTGAAATCTTTCTAGTCTTTACTGGTTAAATTTAATCATTAGCCTTTTATTCTAAACATAAATAATTGGAAATAATTTGAAAAAGTTTTTGGAATCACAAAAATACCTTACAATATAACTAAATATATTTAATGTATAACCTTAAACATACCTATCAGGAAATATTAAATTTGTCATTAAACGGAAAGGCTAAATAGCTAATGGGGAGGATTGACTTCCACTGATAATAATCCAAGGACACTACATTACGGATTTGGTTGCTTATGAGCTGTGATCTTACACTAGACTACCTAGGCTGAGACTAAACTTCCCTAAATTTTCTGTGAGGGTAGAAGAGGGCATAAGAGAACTCATTTCTATGTCTGGGATATATCACAAACTAGTAATTTGCATACACTTTCATATTGAACTAAATGTTTTTCTTCAAATTTGTCTTGTTCCATTCCCTTTAATGTCCTAATGTAACCCCAATATGGCATGTGAAATATAATAATACAGATTTCTTTTGGTTAACATAGTTGAAATACTTTTGCAGACATGTAGATTAAAAAAAAAAAATACACCACAAAATGGTTCCAGGGTCCCAAAATGAGTTTGGTTTATGGAGAAAAAAATCCGTACTGCGCTTCTTGGAGAAGTCAATAACCTGTCGGCTGCTTCCTCCTCTCTAAACAGCACAATCGATTTCTAGATAAGATTTATCTATGTGTGGGGGCCAGATAACAACCACTGCAGCACCTCAGAATCGTCTTCTTCCTCTTCTTCACCATTGGCCACTACGCTCCTCTGAAAATGCGAAGACAAACCGTTAACTACGTATTATTGTACACCATTAAGCATTACAAGAACACTGGTGCTTTGCCTGAAATAGGCACAGGCCTACACAGGCAAATTCATGACATGTTAAAAGCACCAACAGAGCGTCCAGTATCAAAGGCCATTGCTCCAAATGTGGGGTGAGCTTATCATAACGTGCAACTCCAATGCAACATCTTGCCTTCAGCTTGGATCAATTGACCTGTTCCACACATCAATAAGTATTCAATATTTGCAAGCAGTTGTAATGTCTACGTATTTGCCATTGCATAGTATTATTCTTTCATGAAAAAATCATGTTTTTAATATTCAAAAATAATTCATTTTAATAATTTAATTTTATATGGTTAAATATTTAAAGGAAAATACCTGCACTAAACAGACATACCTAAGATTATTTTTGGACAAAATTTTTAAAAAGCACACACAAATGGGAAACATAGATAGATAGAAACATACAGGTACACACAGAGACACTCATATATATACATACAAAAATACAGCTGGTACATGCATACATACACTGTAAAAGCATAATTTTTATTTAGAGAAGCAAAGAAGTATCAATACTTACCCTAAATTTCAAATATCGATGAATGGATGTGTCTGCTGCATACTAATAGAACAAGCACAACTTTAATTATTCATATTTCACGAGTAAGATTTCAGCAATGTACTTTGCAATTTACAGTAACATAAACTGATAAAAAATGAGTCGCACATACCGAGGGAAGGTCGCTCTCCAGCTCTCCGTCGATCACAAACTCGAAGCAGTCGGATGCGGGGACCAGCAGGAGGCTGACGAGAAGCGCCAGGTACCTCATCTTGGAGGGGAGCTCGTGGGGCGAGCGCGCGGCTAAGCGTAATGAGGCTCTGTGAGTCTGGAGGGGGGACGCGTCCAGGCGCAGAGTGAACCTGAGAGTGAGGTTCCAAAATCCACTGCAGGAGGACAGGATTTGTGCTCCGGTCAATATTTGTGGTGTTCCGCATAACCCCTGAAACAAAAAAAAAAAAAACTTTGAAACTTGACCTATGAGTGTGCAAATATACATATTTGTGTCCAGGAGGCTGCGATAAACCTGAGGACCTGCCTTTTTGGATGTGTGGTGGGCAACATTTCAAAGGGACAACCGTTCTCTGTGGCCCATTTTTCCTTCTCAAAGTCAAACAGCAAAGGCAAACGTGCATGTTTTTAACTTGTGGTTGACTGCTGCCATATGACACATCTGTAAGCATTTTATTAGTAAATAACACCAAAATTATCTACCAGGGTTAGCTCCAGCCTCAAGCTAAGGACATACCATTGTCGAACATTTGCAGAGAGGGAGCGAACTCCAACTGAATTACAATGGGTTGAATAATTGGTTTGCAATGATAGGTACGCTGACAAAAAACTAAGAGAGTGATATGAATAAATCAGCAGTAATTTTTGTCAGCTATTTGGCAAGGATGCCAGGGGCTTCTTTTGACCTGGGGAACCTGGGTGCACCAGGCTGAAGTGATCCTCAAGCGCTGAGTGCTCAGATTGTCTTGTTAGAAATCCATCCTTACCCATTTAAGCTAAACAGCAAAAAAGATCCTAGACCAGCACTCAGTAGTGAGTAGTGAAAGAGTAACAGAATGTGACCAGAAACAGTGTGTGTGTGGGGCAGTGTGTGTAACTATGTACTATTACACCTGTATCCTATGGTGTGATTAATAGATTGGTTTATGCCTTCTTCTTATGAATGAAACAGAACAAGCATGTGGATGAACCAATCAGGAGACACATTGCTCTGTACAAGTCTGTGAGTCTGAGCTCATGGCATCTTTCCAGCAAGACTTAACTCATTACCACTGCTTTTGCCATTAGGGTTATTTAAATTGGGACAAACTGTGGTGTAAAGCTGCTTCTCAGTGTAACTTCTCAGGGGTGATGATTCAGCCAAGCAGAAAATGCAGTTTTGACAAAAGTAAATATTAGAACTAATTGAAATATAGAAAAGTCTGTCAGAGCCAACTAGTCTATCTTGAGGCACTCCAGCTACTGTGTGCACAGGGGTTCTGTGCAAAGTGCAAGACAAATTAGGAAAATGACAACATACTATTAGCCAAAAATAAAAAAAAGTCACAAAGAAATTAAGAAAATAGCTATGCATATCCATTCTTGGGTAAGCAGTTTGGTGAATTTGTGTTATGCATATTTTTGACATCTTCACTCCTGTGTTTTTAAATAAAAACCTTTTTAATGTGGGAGGGACTGGCCAGCTTCTTCAAATAACTGCATTACAAAAAGCTGAAAAGCCTTTTTTCATCCTTTGCCTTTGCATGTTTCAGAAGGGTAGGGCATACAGTAAAAATGGGTCATTAGTTTTTTTACTGTAACAGGGCTGTAACAGTGTAGGGACAGGAAATAAAGCTCATTGCATGTTTAGGGATGTATCAAAATATAATAAGCATCTGCTCTTGAACTTTGACCTGTTCCACCTCCTATACAGCCCGAACACAGTCCTAAAACAGTAAGGAACAAGGTTTGTAAGCCAAAGGTTCATGTTTGATTCCCAGGTGGGCCACCGCTGTCATACCCTTGGGCAAGGTACAACCTCAACCTGAATTGCCTCTGTAAATATCAAGCTTTGTAAATGGATAACCTGTAAGAAATGGCAAAATATGTAAATTTCTCCAGAGGAGGATGTTTGTAAAGCAACTGCAAAGCACCTGATGTCCCATATAACAAATGACATGAGCTTTGAAATTAAATTAGTTTACATATAATGGATATATGAGCTGTAGTATTGAATACAATTATATTATTAAAAAATAATTGCTATATAATAGTAGTAGCCATGTCACAGGGGGAACTGGATTATAGGGAAAATGGGGCATTGCCAATGCCAATGCCACTGCCTTCCACCTTCAGTTGAGCTCAGTAAATACGTGAATTCATTTGTAGAAGAGATGACCAGGCTCCAGTTGTGTGCCTTTTCATTATTCTGAACCGTGTCCCGCTTTCAAGCGGTTTCTGATCTTTGATCAGAGGCACGCATCACTGCCATTACTGCTGAGTGTCGCTGGGGGGCGCCAATGCACCTATATGCTAAATACAGAGTGAAAAGTCAATGTTTTTGTGTGAAATTAACAATGAACTGTAATTGTACAGCAAATCTAAAACTGCTCCATGTTCTTCCGTGTAATGATACTGATGATGATGGTGATATAATTATTTTTTATTATTATTTATATAATAATAATAGTATTGTTACTATTTCATATTTTTTATTTATTATTTTATTATTATATATACGCTTCGCATGTCCTTGCTTAGACTGCATTATTATTTATATAATAATAATAATAATGCAGTCTAAGCAAGGATATGCGAAGCGTAAATCTTCGTTTATTAGAAGTATCTGACGTAGCTGAAACACAATATTGTAGAGGGGCCAAATAATGTGGACATTGTTACAGAACTCTGACCATTGCTCGGTAGACCCCAAAGACCGTTTTTGCCGTGCGTTGCCCTAAAATAAACTATTTGAAATTATTTGTCCGCGACATGCTCGTGTATTGTTATTGCGTCTAATTTAGGTATTCGTATTTGGTCGAAACCATGATAAAAATTACTTTATACACTTGCCTCAAGACTCTTTTTTTAAGTGCGGTATTTTGTTGGAATAAAAGAACAAAGACCAGTGATTAGGAGGTTGTGAAATGCCTTTGACATTGTAATTACTGTGTCAGGCCAGGGTTAATTCGCCCTCCCCGAGTTAAGTCGTTTGCTAGTCCGGCACTTTGCATCCGAGGGTGGGCGTGCCGCCTAAGTGTCCTTAGCAGTCAGGGTTTTGCGTCGGTTAATACCCTGCACCCCGAGCGCAGTTCATAGCAACAGCATGTGCCGCACTTCTCCATCATTACAAATATAACCATGGATGTTAAAACAATTTTTGTTGCTTTGTTGCTGTGTTTTTTCACAGGGACGCAATGTGAAGATGTTGATCCAAAAGATGATAATTTCTCTGAGTTGGGCTTAGAGATTGTGAGTTATATCTTACTTACAGATTTTGTATTTGGATAACGCATATCTTACGACGTTTAACAGTGTTCTTTTCTGATTAGGCTCCTCGCAGACTTCCTCGACAGATCAAAGCAATGCTTCTTAAGGTAAGTGCGTCTTTAAATGGCACTCTGTGATTTTTTAAAATTTTGTATTTGTTTTTGTGCTTTATAATGAATGTGTTTGTATAAATAGTTCACATTAGCCTTTTTCTTCAGCCACAAATGTATTCATATATTAGTATAAAATACCTGCTCATTGTCGGTCACATTTCACGTACTGTTTTTATGTTATGCAATATTTATTTGAGTGGAGTCAAGCTTCGAGTCGTGGTCTTGGTGTTTTCGTACAGAGCTTGAGCCAGTGCAACAGTTACGCGCATTGCGCGTGGTGTTGCGCTCTGCGTGAGAGGAGACTCATACGGTTTATATGAGTTAATGTCAACACCCTCCATATTAAAATTACTGTACAGAGCAATGTTGACCAGATGTTTGGTGACTGAAACCAGAGTGAAAAATCATTTAGGAATGAGCGTTGTTACGTCAGGCGCGTCGCACTCCGCAGTCCCACAGATCCGGTGGGAAATACGGAGGGCTTAGTGCTCTCAGCTGTGAAGTATTTTCTTTTTGTGTGGAATATTTTTGTGCATTTTAAAGTAACACGTAGTTGTTTGCTGTTTACTTTACATTGACTGTGCTGCTTCCAATAAACAGCAATTTTCTTTAGGATGATAAACAACCATAGCTAGATAACCTTTTGCAGTGAATACGTTAACGTAGAACAACAAAGACGTGATTGCATCCCACCTAACCCGCAGGAGACGAAGCCGCACATCCAGGACCTTACGGTGAAAACGACGATCATCAGCCGCTATGCCTTCACCGCCGTGTCTTGCACCATGGTCAACAGACACTCGGCCGCCACCAAAGGGGTCTTCCAATTCCAGCTCCCCGCGAGTGCCTTTGTCTCCAACTTCACTATGTGAGTACAGCTGGACAGTATCTCCAATGTGTTAGTACAGATAAGTAGTATGGTCGACTTGACTGTGTGAGTACACCTGGACAGTGTTGCTAACATCGCTGTCTACGGGTGGACAGTGTCCCCAACTTCACAGTGTGAGTGACTTTGGACAGTTGCCTTAACTTCACCATGTAAGTACAACAGGACAGTGTCACTAACCTCACTCTGTGAGCACAATTGGTCATTGTCCCCAAATTCAACATATGGGTACAGCTAGACAGTGTCTCCCATGACACCACATGATCAGAAACGGACAGTATAATTGTAAAACTTCCTCCAGTGACTGCATTCCCAGTAAGCACAGCCGGTGTCTGTGGGTTCTCCATATGAGCACAGCTGGATGGTGTTACCTGGTGGAGTTAACTGATTTTATTAATGATAACAGGTTCAAAAGGATTGATATCTGGTTTTCAGTTCAGTGCTGTTATTGCCATCACTATATCCAGCTCAGCTGGTTGTTATTACTAAGTCTGTATGGATCTCCCAGGCCCCTGTAACCGCTGGTGTCACCGGGTGGTTTTTATAACTGTCATTATGGTCACGCAGGTCAGTTGGTCCTTTGGAGGATTTCATTTCTGATTGGGCCATGGAAAAGGTTACCCTAGGGACCTGTGACTGTTTACAAATGAGGACTTATTTAGAGTATTAGTAACTAAGCCCACAGCGTGATGCAGTGGTCAGGGACAGTGAACTAAGAGGTAAAAGGTCTGAAGCATGAGGCATTCTGACTCAACCTCTGCCATTTCGCCTGTGTGCCAACCAAGGGCTCTGCAAAGAAATGGTTAGCCATTTTAACTGAAAGCCTCAGCTTTAAATGAGCATCATCAGCTCTCCGGTGGGGAAATGTCTGAGGCTTGGCTGGAAAATGTCAAAGGTTTTAAGACAAGGGTTCCCCTTACATTAAAATCCTGTCTCTTTGCGTAAATAGCTTATCACTGTAAATTTTTTTGGTATGATTGGTGTGACTAATTGGTATGATTGAGCTTACACGTAGCCTATCACAGTATATTTTTGGTATGATTGAGCTTACATTTTGGTACGATTGAGCTTACATTTCACTGAAGTTGCTACACATAGAAAGCTATTGCAAAGCTAGTGCCAATCAGTATCAATGAACTGAACAATTGACAAAGCAAGCTACTTGGTGCGGTAAAAATGTCATATGAATGAGGACCCATGTGTTAATGGCAGGATCATCGGGGGTCGGGTCTACCCCAGCGAGGTCAAGCCCAAGGAGAAGAAAGTCAAGCAGGTCAAAGAGGGTGACAACAAACCGAAGACCGACGAGCAAGGTGGACAGAGGTACAGACATCTCTACCTGAAACAGGTGTGCAAGCAGTGCGGTAGGGCTGTAAGGAGCAGGAGCTGTGACCCAGAAGTAGCAAGTTCAAATCCAAGGCGGGACACTGCAAATGTTTCCTGAAACGTAAGCCATAATTACTTCAGTGAACACCAACTAAATAAGTGGCCGGTATGTAATCTATGCACATCACTCTGGATAACGGAGTTTGCTGTATAGTTTAAAAATGTGAGACAATATCCATGTGTAGTTGATATTACAGCTGTACGCATGACATCTGGAAAGTGCAGTCCCAGTTCCTCTGGCTGTAATAGTATATTCATATCACATTTATAAAGAAAATGTGGTATGATGTCATGTGAGTCAAGTGTATTTTCATTGCTCGAGCCTGGGCGTTTAATGACGTGGTCCGTGTCAAGTGTCTCTCTCATCAAATACCGCGGAGCTGCGCTGAGCGATTTTGTTGGCACTTGGGTATTATGGTATTTTAATTGGATGCACTGTCGTGTAAATCAGTGACAAGGTCCTGTCACGGAAAAATGACTTCACTGGTCTGGTGGCTGTCGGTCGGAATAACCACATTAAATTGTAATTTAGCGTTTACACGAGGAAGCAGCTGGTACAGATAAGAAATCCGTTTTTTTTTTTGTTCTTCCCTAATAAAAAAAAATAAACTCAGACTAAACCTCTGTGGATTGTATGCCGTACGCGGTCCTCCTGGCTGGGAAGTTGTGTTTATGTCACCTCTTGGACTCTGCCTCCCACCCCCACCCCCTCCTGCCTCTCCATCACTCTCCCCTCTCAGCGAGAGTGAGATGGAGACGTTCCGCGTGTCGGCCAGCGTCCCGGGGAAGAACCGGGCGGTGTTCCTGCTGACGTACGAGGAGCTGCTGCAGAGGCGCCTGGGGAAGTACGAGCATGTGACCAGTCTGCGGCCCCTGCAGCTGGTGAGCCGCCTGCTGGTGGATGTGACCATCGTGGACCGCTCCGAGATCACAGACCTGGAGGTGCTGCCGCTACGCAACGGGAAGAACGGCAACGGGGCCAAAGCCCAGGGTACGAGCCTGGAGCCCGAGGTGGTGGTGGTGGTGGTGGTGGGGGGGGGGGGGGGGGGGGGGGTCAGAGTCTGGCTCTGAAACTGAAACTGCATACTGTTCATTTGTGCCCGGGTATGACTAAGGAAATGTGTGCGTGTGTGTGTGTGCCCATGAGTGTGTGTGAGATTGTGTGCATATGTGTGTTTGTGTTTGTGTGTGTGTGTTTGTGTGTGTGTGTGTGTGTGATTGTGTGCATATGAGTGTTTGTGTGTTTGTGTGTGTGTGTGTGTGTGATTGTGTGCATATGAGTGTTTGTGTGTTTGTGTGTGTGTGTGTGTGTGTGTGTGTGTAAATGCGTGCGTATAAGTGTTTGTGTGTGTGTGCACATGTGTGTGTTTGTGTGCGCTTGCTTCTCTTCCATGATAAACGCTGGTGCTGGCAGCATGTAAAAACAGGGGTGTGCTCTGTCTTGGTTAATTTCTTCCAGCTCTTTTGGTTCTGTCTCCACATGTCCTTAGTGCACGCCTATTAGCCCTGGCTAAGTGCAGATCTCCTTCCCCACGCACAGACGCAATTCATTCCGATTGGCCGATCGCGAGGACTCACTTGGTCATTCCAAATGGAATTGACATTTCAGTCCTGGAAAAAACTGTTTCATCAAGCAATGAATGTGACCCCTACCCTTATCCTGCTGCAGCTCCAAACACATTGTCCCTCTCCCGCCACCCCCCCGCAGGCAATCCCTCTCTGCCCGTCTCCACGGTGATCAAACAGAACAAAACGTATTGCAAGATCACATTCAGCCCCAACATCATCCAGCAGGCCAGGATCACGACCAACGGCGTTCTGGGAGACTTCATTGTCCGATACGATGTGGAGAGAGAGATGGGGATTGGGGACATCCAGGTAAGAGCTCACAGGGTGTGACACAGAGACACTCATCTTGCATTTGTCATTGCACTTGTCACATGTCATAAGGACAGTTTTTAATGCTTTACAAATCAGCAATCCACTTGCACAGAAATATATTTTCATAAAAGTCAAAGAATGTTCTGCATTAAGTACACATTTAAATAAATGTTGCCATCATATGCAAAATTTCTAATTGCTCATTTGTTGAAATGAATTTTAAATTAATATATGACATAATTAATAAATCAAAAGGTTTGCTTATGCATTTAGCGTAATTAACGTAACTGAGTGAAACACAGGTATTTGGAACATTCCAGAACATTTCAATCCCTTGCTTGAGGGTTTGGAGCCAGAGCCCCGCTGTCAGACAGTGAGTGGAGATTTGAACACATGCAGTACTGGAATGTGCCTCTTCTGCAGAGAGGGGACAGGCTAATGGCTGGGTGTGTGTATGTAGGGTTAACACCCTGACCTGAGTTTGTCCACTGGAGGTGTTAGGTTTCTAGAATGTTGTAGTAATGTTACTTTGCGCTTCAGCTGCCAAGCGGAGATCAGCTTTGTAAACATGCCTGTGAGGGGGTAATGCTGGCTGAATGCTCAGCCTTCAGACTCCTGCCCATCAACTCATTAAGAGAGGTGGCAACCTGGGCTTTTAAGACAGTTAAAACAGATCTCTCCCAGCCTGACCATTTTCAGAAGTCAAGTCGGTTATACTACACTATGCTATGCTATGCTATGCTATGGGCCTCAGAGGGCCCACCAACGGCACATTTCCAAGAATCCTCATCTCACCATAAGCCCCCATGGATCTGTACACAAGCAACTTGGCTTGTGTCGGAGGGACTGATGGTCTGCAGTTTGAACACAACTATCCTAAACCTGATTCAGACCCATGCTAAGTTGAACCCATGCAAGAGGAAATACAAAGTGACATAATTTCCCTTGTTGCTGGGGTAAATGAAAAGCTGCTCCAGGCTGAAGTTACCCGTAAGTTCTATTATAGGTTTACTGTTTAGCTTATCATGGTTAAGGTTAGAAGTGTGTTTGTGAAATCCAGTCCTGGATTGGCACTTCTGCGTCGAGATGGAAAGCCAATTTCCAATCACCACCCACTCTGTTCCAGGTGCTGAACGGACATTTTGTACACTACTTTGCGCCAAAGGATCTGCCCGTGGTTCCAAAAAATGTTGTTTTTGTCATCGACACCAGCGCGTCCATGGTTGGGACCAAAATGAGACAGGTAAGCCAGTTTCACCACCAGTCTCAACATCATTTAAAATCTGAGACAGATGCCTTCTGTCTGCAGTTTTGTGGTAATATTTATTGATTTGTGATTTCTTGGAGCACATTTGAGTCTGGAGGAGTGAAGGCAGAAACGTACCAGATGTAAATAGGGCCAAGCTGAGGAACCCACTCGCAGACGCGCACTCAAGACTCCCACAAACCTGGAACCCTATCTGTCTTACAGTTCTGCAGCACGAATGTTTTAGTGTGTGTAAGCAAGGTTCTTGTGGCAGACAGAGATGGTGTATGTTACACATCCAGTGGGCCTTTTAGCCTTACAGTAATAACGTTGTTTCAACTATTCCAGAGTATTGTGGGAAGGCAGCAGTGTGGTCTAGAGGACAGCAGTGTGGTGTGAAGGGCGGAAGTATAGTGTAGTGGTAAGGAGCAAAACTGGTAACTGAGAGGTTGCTGGTTTGATTCCCTGAAGGGGCACTGCTGTTATACCCTTGGGCAAGGTACTTAATGCATAATTTCCTCAGTAAATGTCCAGCTGTGTAAATTGGTAAAATTGTAATCACTTTGGATAAGAGAGTCTGTTAAATGACAATAGTATAATGTAATGTAATGTTGTGCATTAGTTGTGAGGCTACATAACAGCACCCCCCCGACTCCATAATTTACAGCTGACATACAGCTGGATCTCAGATCAGCCACAGCCTCAGGGGGGTCACTGACTGGTGGTCACTGCAGCCCTTTCTGGCTGAACTTGGATCAGGCAGTGCTGTGTTTTTAGCTGTACTGTGACACCTCCCCCAGTAACAGACCCCATGCTGTGCCCCTGATCTGAGCTTTTCGGAACAGTGACACACCCCCTGTGCCCCAATCATGACCGCCACTTTCCCCTGCCACCCACCCCTCCAGCCCCTTCAAAGGCTAGCATGAGGGCTTTCTCTGGGTTATGGAAAAATCCGGATTGACCAAACACCTCCCCCCCACCACCTCAGAAGGCCACTGTGGGATGTGGGACAAGAGCTCTTTGATCTCTCACCACAATGGAGAGAACCCCCCAGCTCACAGTTGCACAGCTCACAGTCCGTCTCTGTGAGGATGTTTTGGTCTAGTGCTGGACGCCTTTGCTACATCAGAACGCACTCTGTCCACCCTGTTCATTACATGTAGCCAATTGCGGCCACACCCACCGTTCTAAGCAATGACATCGCCAGCAGCCGTGGATGTTTGTTGGGGAAGCCATGACAACAGCAAATTGGCCCAGTCGTCCAAGGCTGACGGAATGCATACTCCCCGGTTTGCACTTTGATACACGGCTGAAGATTTCGCAGGCACTGCGTCACCCATTCAGCGCAGGGGTGGGGGCCTGAGCTTCTATAGGGCTTGCCTTTGGGGGTATCACTTACGCCTCTCGTTCCCCACCTCCCTCCCTGCAGACGAAGGAGGCCCTCTTCACGATCCTGAAGGACCTCCGGCCCAACGACCGCTTCAACTTCGTCAGCTTCTCCAACCGGATCAAGGTTTGGCAGCCGGGCCAGCTGGTGGCAGTCACCCCGAACAACATCCGGGATGCCAAGAAGTTCATCTACATGATCTCGCCCACCGGAGGTGAACGCGGGCACTGCGGTCATACTTACAGAGCCATCTCAGTGTGGTCAATTCAACTCTCTGTCTGTTTTATGATCAGAGAGCAGAAAACACAAGGAAACACAAATAGATCATACAGATACTGACACCCAAACAAAGCAAGACATTCCAAGTGATGGATCCCGTATTCCATACCAATAATCAGAATCATAACAGAAGAGAGCATGAGTTCAGCTTCACAGAAGTAAGTTCAGCCTCACAGAAAACTCAGAAAACATAGAAACTTGCAAAAAAGCCAGAAGAAGAAACATTGTGTATGACAGGTTCCTTCAGAGGTAGAGGCCTTCAATTGGTATTGGCTTCACTGGATGTCAAAGTAAGCTACCTTATTGGTATGTTTCTCGTCCTGGCAGACTTAGTCAAACATAGAGAATAGTGAAGCTCTCACTAGTGATAAAAGAAATCAGATTTATTTTGGGGTGGTCCCTCCTGCTCCATCTCTCCAGGCACGGACATAAACGGGGCCATCCAGACCGGCTCGTCGTTGCTGAGCAACTACCTGTCCAGCACGGGCGGGCACCACAACAGCGTGTCGCTCATCATCTTCCTTACGGACGGGCGCCCGACGGTGGGCGAGGTGCGGTCTCCCAGCATCCTCAGCAACACCCGCTCGGCCGTGCAGGAGAAGTTCTGCGTCTTCACCATCGGCATTGGCAACGATGTGGACTACCGCCTGCTGGAGCGCATGGCGCTGGAGAACTGCGGCATGATGCGGCGCATCCACGAGGAGTCCGATGCCAGCGCCATGCTCAAGGGGTTCGTCCTGCGCCCGTCCCGCCCCTTTCTCCTTCAGCTCTGCTTCTCTGTGAATGGGGTGGCATTCCCTCTCTCTCTCTCCCGCTCCCTGTCTCTCCCTGCCACTGCTGTTTGTTCATAAAAAAATACAACAGAAATACATCAGAAGTACAAAAGTAACAACAGAAGTACAAAAATAATCTTTATTTTTGGCCAGAGGCCTCAGCTCAAAGTTCACGCTGCTGCCCTGACCGCTACGCCATACTGTTGTTCTGAGCTCTGCCCCACACTGCTCCAGTCTGCTGCTCTTACCCCTGTCTCTTCTATTGAAGTGTATGCTGGAGAATTAAACACCCCATATGAGGGCTTCAACATGTGAAACGAAAGAGATGACACAAACTGTTGTAAACAGACATAGAGCTGGAGCTGGAAGCCTTTAGGATTTGAGGAGTTCAAATGGTTGTGAAATTTCTGTCAGCAGACGTTTGTAATCATTATGCAAGCATGTTTATAAGATAAGCAGGGGATCTTGTAGGGGACACACACGCTTAAGTGAGGTTAACGAGTTTTAGCTCGTGCAAGGTTATGAGGTTTACAACGGGCAGGGCCAAGGTTGAGATATAAGCTATCCCAGCGCTAGCAGCATTAAGACAGTGTGGCCCAAGAATGCATATGTGTGTGTGTGTGTGTGTCTGTGTGTGTGTGTGTGTGTGTGTGTGTGTGTGTACAAAATTCATCTCACTTCCTGTGTTTAGCATTAGCACACAAAGTTAATGTACTTCAAAACAGTAGATCAATGCCTTTGGACACATACACTATATGGACAAAAGTACTTGGTCACACCTGTTTCTCAGGGTTTGGGCTAGGCCCCTTATCTCCAGTGAAGGCCAATCTTAATGCTTCAGCATACCAAGACATTTTGGACAATGCTATGCTTCCAACTTTGTGGAACTTTGTGAGCCCTGACCTCAACCCTATCAAGTACCTTTGGAATGAACTGGAACGGAGATTGCGAGCCAGGCCTTCTTGTCCAACATCAGTGCCTGACCTCATAAATGCTCTACAGATTGAATGGCCACAAATTCCCACAGAAACACTCCAAAATCTTGTGGAAGCTGTTATAGCTGCAAAGGGGGACCAACTGCATATTAAAGTATATGTATTTGAATACAATGTCATTACAGTCCCTGTTGGTGTAATGGTCAGGTGTCCGAATACTTTTGTCCATGTAGTGTATATACACAGACAACAGCTAATTGACATTCTAGAATCTTAGAAAGCTCTAGAGGCAGATATACAATCTCAATCTGAGCATAGACTCTTTGAGTAGAACAATTTATACCCAATATGTCTGAAGCTAGCTTACACGCATTGAAATGTTCCCATTAATTGGCATATGAGGTGTGATTCTCTGTCTATGCTGAGGCATTATGGGCAAAATTAGGCATTATGGGTCTCTGCAGGGGTGAAAGGTCAATACCTAAAGTCTCACCTTTTGTGTCAGGCTGTAATGCCCCTTTCACGCTCCTCTTTCTCAGCTTTTACGACGAGATCGGCACGCCGCTCCTCTCCGACGTGCGCGTGGGCTACACAGAGGACCTGGTCCAGTACGTCACCCAGAACCTCTTCACCAACTATTTCAACGGCTCTGAGATCATCATCGCCGGCAAGCTGACCAACCAGAGCGCCGAGTCGCTGCACGTGCAGGTGACGGCCAGCAGCAGCGACAAGAGCATCGTCCTGGAGACGGACGTGGCGCTGCGGGAGCGCGAGCTGGAGACGAGGCGGCAGGTGGAGGCGGCCGAGGCGGGCCCGGCGGCCGAGGCGTACGTGGAGCGCGCCTGGGGCTTCCTGACTGTCAAGGAAGGGCTGCGGGACCGCGTGCGGAGCCCCGGGGGCCAGGAGAGGGAGGAGCTGACGCAACGCGTCGCCAACCTGTCGCAGGCCTACGGCTTCCTCACGCCGGTCACCAGCTTGGTGCTGGAGACGCCCGACGCCGAGCTCCAGGACGCGGATGCAGTCAATGACAGCGCCAGCGCTGCTGCCGCCACAAATGGCACAGATCCTGTCGAGGAGCCCACCGCAGGAACGGCTGAGGAGAAACCACAGAGCCTTCACAGGAGCCCTGAACAACCAGGTGAGGGATGTACTTTCCACCTGGCAACCAGATGATGGCAACACGCAAAAGTTATACAGTTTCTCTAGGGTAAAATTCGGCTGTTACATACTGCAGTAAAAATGTGATTTCACTAATATTCTGCCATTAGGTTTGAGTTATATTTCCTTGCAGGCAGGTACAATTTGAACTGATATCTTTTGCACAGGTAAGATTGAACAGGTCCAATGCGGGTGTTACTTTAGAATAGCGTAGTAAAGAGTTTTCTGCAATACTACAGAATATGTGAAAAGTCTTATGCTTGGCTTGATGATGAATAAATGTTTTATCACAACACCTTGGTATACAGCAAAGAAACCTCATCTCCCATTTGAAAAGATACTTTCACAATTAATTTTATATTTGATTTACACGCATTACATTTTGTGGTGTGAGTGTTCTATTTTTTTTTTATGTTTTCATCTTTTTAAGTTCCGTCTGCAGATAAAACTGTCAGGAAACCAGTCAAGAAATCCATCACCATCTCTAAAACCTCAGGTAAATTCTGAGCGCCTAGCGGTTGTGTTTTTTCCCATCTGAAAGCTTGGGGGGTTCTGGAATTTGTTGACCCGCAGACAGAGGTGACCACGTAGCACCCTTGGTCTGCAGAGGAGCCTCTCATCCAACTTTTCACAGACCTGAAAGAGAGAAACCTCACAGTTTTCTCGTACCGCGCCGCCTAAAGGCTTCTAATTTGGCAGGGCGGCAGACGGTAATTATCCGGGTCTGTTAAAATGATACTCATCCTGTCATCCTGTCAGTCTGGCCTTGTTGTTTACGCACTCTAATTGAAGAATTAGCGAGCAGTCTGGGAACTTTGAAAGCCCATGGTTCCACAACCATACCCCACCTCCCTCAGCCTTATGCTTTGAGACTTCAATAGGCAACAGGTGGAGAGGCAGGGTGTGGTTCAGACACTCAAGGGGGTAACGGGGCCCCACACTCTCTGTCAGATATCAGGGGGGCTGTCATTTAGAGATCACAACAATCTCTGGCGGTTTCTCTGGAGAAGTGGACCGATTCATCTGAGAGCGTGTCATGATTTGTCATTGGGCCTGTCTTAATTAGAGGCCTCTGCAAGGGCCGCCCTGATCAAAGCCACGGTCAGTGTGAGTCTTCACCTGATGGGTGGTTATCTCTGCCTCTGTTAAAGGGGAGCACCACTGCCGTTTCATTGAAAACTTTTCTTTAGGGTTGAGAGAATGCTCCTGCAATGAATTGTTTGGTGAAGTGTATGTTTTCGAAAGTCAGTAATGAACGGTATTCTGGTTTCTACCCCATGGCTATATCATCCGGTAACTGGAGTTTAGTATTTATTTTAACACGTGTTGAAAGTATGTGAATCTGTAACACAAGGAAGACATTTGGCTTGGATGTAATTAATTAACTTTTTTGCTTAATTTTGACAAATGCTAGTGATGTTCAAATGAGTACTTTCCTCAGATTGAATTGTGATTACAGCAATGTGGCCTTTGTCATTTGCTAATGGCCTTTTTCTGTTTGTTGCTTGGTCCCCAGCTGATGGTGACCCACACTTCATTGTCGAGTTCCCCCTCAGCAAGCTGACCGTGTGTTTCAACATCAATGGAGAACCGGGGCAGGTCCTCAGACTGGTGTCGGATCACAAGCACTCAGGTGAGACAGCTTAATAGCATGTTAATAAAACACCAATAGCCCATAAATGTCAGAAACAGCCATATTAGCACACAGTGGTTTTGATAGGGATGACACAGCATATGGCAGGACTTGGTTCAATGTAACATTAACAGGTGGCCAGAAATGCACAGAAGAAAATGAATGAATTCTATGCAAAGTGCTGAACAGAACATTTATCAGATCAGACTTATGTTAGATTTCTTGATACAGTTAATGTTCAGGACAGTTTAACTGACTTAGGCCTTCAGTTTCCTTTGTGTGTTCCTTAGTGTATGTGGTCACATTACATTTGCTTAGCAGGTGCTCTTATCCAGAGCAACTGCCATAATGTTTTATGTTATCCTTTTATACAGTTGTCTATTTACTGAGGCAGTTTAGGTTAAGTATCATTTCCAAGTGTGTAATAGCAGTAGCCCACAAGGGAATTGTACCAGCAGCCTTTGAGTTGCAAGCCTTCTTTGTTACCAGTACCAAACCTCAGCCTGTCTTAAACAGTCTCTCTGTGGAATACCAGTTCATGTTCATTTGTTTGTTGGTTGCTAGGGGTGACGGTGAATGGGAAGCTGATCGGAGCACCAGCACCAGCTCACAGCCGCAAGCAGCAGCGGACCTACTTCAGCACCATTGCCGTGGTGATAGAGCGACCGCGGCGAGCCTACATTGAAATCACGGCCCGTAAGGTCATCCTGGACGGCAAGGACCGCCTGGTGCTGCCCTGTGACAAAACGGCCGCCGTGGAGAGTGACGGGCTGGGTGTGGCCATCGCGGGCGGGTCCAACATCACAGTTATGGTCCAGGGGACCATCAGCTTCGTCATCTTGATCCACCAGTATAAGAACCCGGCCCCGTTCCAGAAGGACCACCTGGGGTTCTACATCTCCAACAGCAAGGGCCTGTCCAAGGAGTCCCATGGGCTGCTGGGTAGGCACTGCTTCCGGGTGACAGGGGTCAATAGAGGAGATATTTATAAGGTCTTAGGAAGGGTTTACTATGGACATCCTCAGATCTTTCAGTAGTGGTAAATGAATGATTTTTTTTCCTTTGGTTTCTCTCTATTGGAGATGAGATCTAACCCTCTTCTTCCTGGGGGAGATGAGGACTATCTCCTGTTCTTACTGGTGGTGCTGGGCTCTAAATCCCTGTTCTCCTAACAGGTCAGTTCCTGTATCAGGAGGTGGGACTGATGGAACTACCAACAAATGCCACGACAGCCAACACCACAGCAACTATGATCCAAACCAATGCTACAGCAGCCAAACTTTCTACCAATGCTACCATGACCAAGACTCCAACGAACACGACCACAGCTAAGGTTCCTACCAATGCTACCGTGACCAAGATTGCAAAGAACACCATGGCAACCAAGGTTTCTACCAATGCTACCGTGAGCAAGATTCCAAAGAACACCACAGCAACCAAGGTGTCTACCAATGCTACCGTGACCAAGATTCCAAAGAGCACCATGGCAACCAAGGTTCATACCAATGCTACCGTGACCAAGATTGCAAAGAACACCATGGCAACCAAGGTTTCTACCAATGCTACCGTGACCAAGATTCCAAAGAACACCACAGCAATCAAGGTGTCTACTAATGCTACCGTGACCAAGATTCTAAAGAACACCACAGCAACCAAGGTTCCTACCAATGCTACTGTGACCAAGGTTGCAACAAACACCAAGGTCCCAACCAATGCCATGGCAACCAAGGTCTCTCCCAACACCACAACAAACAAGTTCCCTACCAATGCTACCATGTCCAAGATCCCAACCAACACCACGATAAACAAGGTTCCAATCAATGGCACACACCCAGAGACCCACTCCCTCACCCCAACTCCAGACTCCAGCCATGCTCTGAAGATCAAGGATCGCACGATCGCTGTAGTGAAGAAGACCCGGAGAATCTACAGCGGGGCGCAGACTGTGGACTGCTGGTTTGTGAAGAACAATGCTGCCAAGCTTATCGATGGCCGGTACGAGGACTACGTCGTGACACATCTTTTTGATACAGGGGATGGACCCAATGGGACCAACAGTCACCAAAACTGACCCCTATCATTCAAAAGACTACAACCTTCCCCCAACCCAAGTCAACACTCCACCTAAAACCATCACTCCCTTTCTGTATGTGAGCAGCTCCTGCAGGATACAACAGTTTGCGGACTAAATAAGTATCACATTTCAAAATATATTTTTATACCTTTTTATATAATAATGATGACCTGAATTTTTGTTGTTAATTAATGCTTGACATGTATCAGTTCACATTTTGTAAGAAGGATGAGTCTTCTGGGAGACCCTCACAGTGCAACTCAGAACCTATCAGCTTCTTGAAACTGTCTTTTTATAAAAATCAGGTCTTTCCTGTTGACTTATGAATACTAACCACTCCTCCACACTCTGATCTCTGGCAATGCAGACATACACATGGATGGATCACAGCCCATTGTTATGGCCCCTCACCCACAATGCATTGCACTGACTAAACCTGTTGTCAGGTGTGATCACCCGCGTCCCATTTAGTGTCAGCAACTGTGGAGCAAAGCAGGAGTAACTATATATGATCTGATGAGTTCAGGACATTGCTGAGATTAGAACAGTGTAGAGCACAGCAGAAATGTGTATTTCAGAAAAAAATTAAATTGTAGTTATTTATCTGAAAACAACAATGCATAGCATTCATTTTCTGGTCTGCTTCCTAACTACTATACAGCTCTCTTTTTTCTCAGAAGCAAGATTTTTCTTGAAGAAATATCTCCCAAAGAAAATATTGAAACGAAGAACAAGAATCTCATTTACATCACAAAAAAACAGATAAAGAAAATGAATCTTCTGCATTTTACTTTCAAGACAAACCTGTACAGAGGAATATTCTCTATAAAGAGGGGTCTTTGTTTTATACACATAGTATATATGACATGTTTAATGTCATCATGCAGTTACTGTTGGGGGGAAAAACCCCAAATGTACATACTATAGGTGCATATGAACACTTTTGTGTCCCATACAAAAATGAAATATGCTGTAATATATTGAGAAATATTTTGCTCATCGCAAGAATATCTTGCAAATACATTTAAAATATACTGTATGTATTTGTACTGGAATGTACTGCAATAATACTGCAAAATGACAGTAATTGACATATTTTCAATGTACTGATTGAGCAAAAAAAAAAACATTCTTTAAAATATATTCTCAATATATTATTTTTTGTATGGGTTTATCGGAATACAGTAGAGCTTGAGTAAGTCTGTCACACTGTACTCTACAGCGGCTGTTTATAAATAATCACAATAAAAGAATAACAGTTTTCTTTATCACAATCTTTATTTAACATAGAAAGTGGTAACACTGGTCCAACTTTAAAACCAAGAACATGGCACTTACACTAAGTTTCATCTTTAATATTAGGACAAAAAAAAACATTTTTATTCATGTTTTATCTTTACATTTGTCCATGCTGAAAATGTAATGACTAGGTTGTATAATTGAAGTAAAAAATTTTCAACTTGAACAACTAAAGCTAATGATATTTCAGTGACTCTTGCCAGACATAGTCAGACATTAAGTAACAAACACAGAAATGCAAGTCATATAAACGAAAATGTTTCCAGTTTCTGAGGGTTGATGGCCCCTTCACTGCAATGAAAAACAAACCTTATGAAAAACCTACCCTGGTGTCACAACGCCAATTCACAAGAGAGGAGAGAAATCTTGCAATACTAAGAAAACTAAAGAGAGGAAAATACTGAAAGAGGTTGTTTAATTTTTAAGAGGTAGCATTTGCAATGAGCATTCAGCTCAAACCACTCAAACAAACTTTGGCATGTTCTGGAAAGAAAACCAGCTATAATGATCATACAGAGTCATCAATTTCTCATTTCAAAGCTCATGGGGTTCTTCTTCTCTTCTTCTCATGGAACACTTGCACTCATTTTCACAGTAACATCTGGCTGCAACGTCACCAAGCGTTTCACAAGTTTCTGCATTTTTGTAATTCCTCCCATTTCTCAATTTTAAACTGGAATACTGATCCCACAACAGTTCAATACCACAGATCACACCACGATTCATGAGAACGACACAGGTCTGTGCAATTCTATAAAAATATATATCATAAAAGGCACAAAACAAACAAATAAATAGAAAACAACTACTTTTCTGGCTAATTAATAACAAACCCAAATGATTATTGGTATTGGTCCATTTTCAGACAACACTGTCTTTGAATCCCAGCCCAGTAAACCGTGTTAAAGTGTTTTGGCCTCCAGATAAAAAGGACAGGCTAGCTCAAGCTATTTGAGGGAATAGAGGAACAGGCGTAAATCTGTCAGCTGGTATAATCCATCACGGCTTGCTGAGTGACAGATCTACTTACTGTGAGTATGAAAACAGATAAAACAAAAACTGCACATGAAACACGGCGGTGGTCAATTTGAGAGAGGCTGGGAAAACACCAGGTACATAATTATAACGAACGTTTAATGGGTTTCACTTAAACTTCATAATCGTCTCCACTTCTAAAGCAGTAGGAAAAAAATTGCAAGCTGGAGGCTCGGAGGCGAAACACGAGGCGCTTGTTTTCTCTCTGTCCATGTGAAATGACAGGGCACGCCAACACTTTACCACCCCTATTTTAATCACCGTGATATTTGTACACGTCTGAACCGAACCTGTACCGCTGCGTCCTGTGCAAATTCATATGTTTCAAGCTGAGAAAGGTTTACAGCCAGGCATAGCTCTGTGGGATGTGTTTTTGGTGGAAGGGTGAGATTCCGTCACCTTTACGTGATCCTTTTATTGTAGAAAAGGCTTTGTCCATAAGATTGGACCCCACACCACCATATAAAAACACATACAACAAAGGATAAACTTTCCAGGATTCAAGGGAATTTCTCTGGAAATGTTTTACTCCACATTTATATAATGGCAGAATCCAGAAAAAAGTTCTACTACCAGGAAAAAATGTGTAGTTATTAATAAAAGAAACCTAAGAGAAGCACCAAAATCGTACCGATTTTGTACATAGGAGATATATAAACATTTGGTATATCACATCAGACACTTTCTATAGACATAATCTTTTTCAAAGAGGAACCCCACCCAGAGTATTGTGAAGCACGACAGACCTGATAAAGGCAGTTTAGTTCAGTGGGTACCTTTTGACCTTTGACCTCTCAAGCCCATCAGTGCTTGTCCAATCTGTCTGTCTCTGAGATGCATTGCTTGCAGGGATGACTTGTTGGTCAAGTTGGGAGTGTGGGAGCATCTGAAGCTGGGGTGGGATGGCCTACACCACCACCCAACCAGGTATCTGTGTTCCCCCCACCGGGGTGTGACTTGACCTCAGGTTCACCCCATCCTGTTCCCCCTCCGAAGGATCCGGGTCCGGGTCTGTGTCTGTGTCTGGGTCAGACATCAGTAGAACCTAAGACAGAACACACACAGACACAGACGCACACAGACAGGTCAGAGTTTGGTCATTAGGCTTTGCATATATCACAGTTAAACCCACTAAGGGACAGTAAAAATGTAACTTTTTAAAAACACAAACCCCATGGGCCTCCACATATGTTTCCACAGAAACAAAATTCCATGTGTGGAAGGGGTTTATGGCTCAATGAAGCCTCCATAAGGGAATTTGACTGTGTGGTTGTTCTTATCAACATGAGGAGTAGAAGAGACCAGCACAGGCTTCTCTGGAATACAGATGGATATCTCATCATGGATCACAAGGGAGGGAGTCAAGAGGACAGGAAAGGGGTGTCAAAGCGGGAATGGCTCGCTCGGCTTTCTGCATATTCACTAATCCTCTCTCCCAGATAAAGAACCTGTCAAAACACCGGAATGACACTAGAATGACAATGACACTGTCCTGAATGTAAAGAAAATGCAACATTTAACAAAATCAGAGCCACAGGCTCCCAGTGTTGGCCCTCCTGTTAATCCCTGTGGGAAGTATTGTTGGTCCTCCAACATTCCCACAATCCACTTTCTATATCTCCTAGGCCTTCGGTGCAAGACTCTCTGTGGTTCTCTCAGTGATGCAGCCAGGGGAGGTAGAGCCTAAATCCACCCCTATCAGATGGTACACCTGGACGCTTCAATAATACTGGTCTCTCATAGGCAACAAGGTACCACAGTCAAACGCGCACCTGAAAATGTGGATTAACGCCGCCGGGCCCCTTCACAGAGGAACGCACATTTCACCACAGCAAAATGAATCAGATTGGAATCTGGTTAAAAAACTGATCGACGTCCCCCCCCAGGGCCTCCGCCACATAAGCGCTGACCTGTTAATCTAATCCTTGTGAGAAACATTTCGGGCCTTTGTAAACCTTGCATTCCTCGGCGCGTTTCAAAAACCTCTGAAGTGTGCCACTCGACTCGCGAGCGACCTTCGACTGGAACCCTTTCAACACCCCCAAACCACACACAAATCTCTATCAACCCCCCCACCCCATCTCCACGATGTCACTGCATGGAAACATATTTGAAATGTCACCCGTTTTCAGGGGGAAAAATGGATGATTTGTTGCCTGTTGGCCGGGCACCAGGCAGGGGGAGGAGGAGAATGTCAGCCTGGAGCGGAGAGAATGAACCCACTTTTTAACCCCCTGGGGGGGTGGAGGGGGGTGGACATGCACACAGGGCCATTATGACTCCCTGTGACAGAGAGAGTGGCATGGCAGGGACTCTGTGGGAGGCCGCTACAGTAACACTGAGGACCTGCGGCCCTGTGCGAGTGGAGAGACTGAGTGCATCAGCATAACTCCACTACAACGTCACTCCGACATAAAGGTGAGGCTCTCAGCACAAAGCAACACAATTGCAGGGAGCAAAAGTGTCCGATCCTCAAAGTCAAGGGCCATGAAAAGTGTCCATTCACGGACCTCAAGGGCCCTGATTTCTATGGGGGAATTGAAACTGTGACATTTCTTCACTGTTATCTGTAATCTTTTCAGAAATCAGTCCTGAGGAAAGGCTGAATGAACTATTCATATTTGTGTCTCTTTGGATGAGCGTTGCTATGACAGTACTGCCAATGCATTTCAGACTGTACATCTCCACTCCAGAAGGCTATGGGTGTCAATCCCCAGTCAAGTTTATGCCAAGTATCAGCCTATACCTCTCTGCCTGACTCTCAGCAACAATGAAAAAGAATACAAACACAGGCAATACAAAAGACTGGCCTCCTGGCCCCCAGGGGGTGCTCTCTTAAATACAGTTGTTTTGCTCCACAGGAATCAGGATAACCTGTATATGCCACCTTGGCTTGGAACCAGTGGCATTTTCATTGGACAAGGATGTTGAGATGATGAGTCATTCAGACAATCATTTGTTCCCATGATCATTTGTTGATGGAACATAGTGTCCATTAGCAAGATGTAGGGGAAAAATTCTAGAAGCTAATGCAGAACGAGAAAGATTCACATGACCTAGTTTTTCACTTAGGGAAGAGGTCCAGGGGAACAGCACCAGCTATGGGAGAGAGGGAGGGACGGGGGGAGAGAACGGGGGAGAGGCCCGAGTCAGTTTTTCCTGGATCTGCACCATGTAGGCCTGCTGCCCTTTCGAGTCACACTCCAAAACCACACACTTCCTGTCAGCGTGGGGGGTGTGGGCGGTTATCCCAAATTCAAACAGGTGCACGGCAAGAGAAAGAAAATACTTCAGGAGGGATCACCCTCTCTTATTGGGACAGAGGGATCACCCTCTCTTACTATGATTGAACATTACTGGAGTAGTTCTAAAACACTTTTTTGGATCCTCTAACCAGCATGCCACAGGGAGAAAACTGTTGTGCAACATTTGGTGAAATCAGGGATATGATATGTTTCCATGGTAGCATATTGCTGTGCTTTTGATGTTAATAAAAACTCTGAGCACTTACAAACCACAAAGAGCATCTTTGCCATTGAAAAGAATGCTTTAGGTAACTCTTATGTGGACTGAAGGATCACCCTTTCTAACTGGGACAGCAGGACGAGCCCATCTTCCTTCAACAGGCTGGCCCCAACTGAGCATCACTGAAGTAGTTCTGCCATGCTTCAGCACTCCAGAGGGAGAAAAGTGTTTCCCAACATTCAGCAAGATCAGAGAACAAATCACCCCCCCCCCCTTCTGCTTCCATGGTAGCGTATCACTTGGAATTTTATGCTACCCAAAGCTCTCATCTCTCCTCCTAAGGCAGGAAGCAGGAAATGTAGCATTGGTTAACCGCTCTTGCGTCTTTGTCATTTAAAAGAACTTTCAGCAACTCGGGCACCTCCTGGACAGAGCGTTTGGCTCCTTATACCCAAAAGCCGCATCATGTGACATACTGTCATATGACACTGGAAACAGGTCATATGATCAGTGGCAGAGCCACCCATTGCAGGACCTATGATGAATCGTCTTGCCAGATGCTGACTCTTGCAGGACTCACCTGGGACTCCTCGCTCGTCACCCACGGCAATGCCTCGGCCTGTTTCTCATCAACCCGCGCCGTCTCCAGGGTCTTCAGGCTCTTGTATTTCCTCATCGTCAGGCTGTCCACCACCCAGAACATGATCGCCTAAACAACCAAGAAGAGACCAGCCCCAGCACTTTACAAATCATCCTTAATAAGAAGATATGATTATATTACTTATACAGATACAGTTCTTACATAAAGTGTCAAATGCATAAAATACGAATCCTTAAAATGCTGAATTACATATCCACAGTTTGATGGTTCTTGCAGATTTAAACTGCAACAACTCACAGTCCACACATATACACACAGGCGCACGCACGCACGCGCGCGCACACACACACACACACATCTGTACTCACATTGACAAAGAAGGGAACGATGAGCATGACAAGGACAAGCTCCACCTGCGGGTCTGGGATATAGTCCAATAGAACCTCCTGCAACTGGACCACAGAGACTTCAGTTAGAACCGGTCTGGTAGAAGCCAAACAGCACAGAAAGACACAGAGAGACAGTCAGATAGACAGATGGGCAGCTGACTGTAAACAATGCAGTCGATCAGCACTTCTGGTCACAGTGCAGATTCTGGTCAGATCCAAGGCAAGACACACCCAAACAGATGGACAGGACCAGGGAAGGGCAGTCAGCCAGACTAAATAACAGGGAGAGATAATACTACATAATATAAATAAGGATTCTGTCTTGCCAATAAAGCAGACTGAGCTGTACTGAGCTGAGTTTCTGTCAGAGTACGCTACAGGTCCAGTAGACAGCATTCTCTCTACCCAACACATCTCGATGTGCAAAAATTTTACACAGATGTAGCAATCCTCTCAGTTAAAAGATCAGCTGCATTGACAGGTATCGTGAATCAGGAAGTGGGCAATCCAGATGATGTATGGATCAGCAAACTGCTGCAAAATTCTGCACAATAGGACACAAGTACAGACCTGTGCATCTTTCACACTGGCACATCATGCTCTTTTGCAATTATTCTCCAATTTAAACTTACCATGAATTACATTCCTCTTTATTTTGCCAAAGCTTTCTAAAGTGAGCAGGGGGAATGAGTAAAGTCTCTCCACCCTCTCCATCCCTCCTTCTCTTCTACTTCAACCCTCTCCTATTTCTTCCCAATCTCTCTTTCTTTCTTTCCCTCCCTCTCCACACTCTCTGCCTATGTCTCTTCTCCCCTTGCTCTCTTCTTCTCCCCTCTCTCTCAGCTCTCTCCCTCCGTGCTCCCTCCTTCTTCTCTCCCTCCTGCCTCCCCCTACACTCCATATCCCTCTCCTTCTCTCACTCCTCTACCTCCCCCTCTCTGACCCAGATACGCTCACAGCTGCCTGGGCGCTTCAGTGTGGTGCAGCAGGTGTGTGATTGGGACTCACGCTATGATTCACAGAGGATTCCCTGTGTATTTAGAGAGAGGGAGCAGGACAGAGAGGGAACAAATACACAGCCAGAGACAGACATGAAGAGCAAGATAGCAACAGTGTGAGAGCGAGAGAACCAAAATAAACCCAAAATAAACATGAATGCTATTTGGGTCTAAACAGACAGCACACAGTGGCAGACTATTTGACCATGGTGACTGAGAAAAAAACTGAGGAAAACACTGGCAATGTACAGCCTGTGCTCACTCTGAACCCAGAGAGAGGAGTGCTTTAGTGCCGGTGTGCGCTTCAGCAAATCAGAAATCCTCTGTCGTTTCAACAAAGCTTGTTTGAATTGAAGTGAAAACTGAACTGAATAGGGAATTGAAACTTGAATTGAACTGAGAGACACTCAGTTCAACATTTACTTGTGCCAGCCAACATTTCCTGTTGTTCTGCATTCAATATTCAAATTTAAGAGCACATTTCTTTCCTCAAATTGTGAAGAGATGCTTCGAGTTTTAAAATTGTCAGGGAAAGACATACTCCCATACCCTTTGGAGGGTAAGACAGAGTGCAACATTTTAGACATCACATGTGGCCTTCTGCCATGACCTAAGGGACCACTGGAGGAACTGACTGGAAGAAAAAATTGTGGTTGATAATTACCACTTATTTCCTATGCTTTATATTATTTTTAATTATAATGCTTAGAAATGTTACCATCACGACTACTATAACTACTGTTGTTAACCTTGATTAATATATTATTAATAGCTTTACTGTAAATGCATTGAATAATAACTGCTTTAGCAACACTGTTTCGAACAGTAATGCCAATAAAGCATATTCACATCTGACAGAGAGGGAGAGAGAGGGGGGAGTGTGACAGCATATAATTATCATCTGTTATCTGTACTGCTGTTTGCACGGTTGTAACTTGTTTATTACGATTTGGCAACACAGTGTTATTTGTTATGCCAATAAAGCTCCATTTGAAATTTTTTTTTTTTTTGAAAGAGGCTGTGTGTTTGACAGAGAGAGAGGGAGGGGGAGAGAGAGAGAGAGAGAGGAGACAGAGATGAAAAGGGAGACAGTGAGAGAGTAACAGAGAGTGAGAGAATCTCTGTGTGTGTGAGAGAGAGGAGGAGGAGCATGAGAACAAGAAGAGACCATGACAGAGAGGTGGAGGGATGCCAGAATGCTGTTCAGGCTCAAGGTAGAACAACCAATAGCTTCACTGGCAATAAGTTTGCTTCAGTTGATTGTACGCAATATCAGTTTTTTTTTTTTGTTTTTTTTGTTCAAAAACTAAATAAGAAGGGAGACACCCTACTGGGACATGCTGGATTTCAGAACTACAGAGTCCATTGTGATATCATGACTGCGGCCCCCCTCGCTGGCCCAAAGAATGCTAATCGCTCCCACGCTGAAGTAATACTCTTCCATTGTCAGCTCTCCCGAATGCGTCTTTAAAGTCTGAGGGCTTTGATTTCTGTTGATGTAATTGTTTAGATACAAGAAACAAACTTGTTTTCATAGCAGATATCAAAAGCTAAAGAAAGGAAGGAGGAGAGGAAGAGAGAGAGGAAGAAAGAGAAGGACGAGGGCAGAGATTTCCGCTCCCACGAGCAGACACGCGGGACGCCCCTCTTTCCGTTTCTACGACGAGGAAGGCACGAGCACTTAGGATGCCTGTCTGCACGCGCTTTGTCTCTGGTAGATGCAGTCTCTCTGTCATCTCTGTCTCAGTTTGTCACTGTAATAGCTGTGGGAAAGCCTGAAAGCTGTGTCCACGGGCACGCAACTGCTGGAGCTACCCAGAACTGTGTTCAAGTTGATTTACAATGCTATTTCAAAGAGAGCGCTGTGATTGGACATGCACATACAGAGGACAGCTGATGTTGCACAAATCACTGCAGCTTTAACAATACCACAGATTTACATTCAACCATTAAATTACACTTACCCACTTATTAGTCTGCATTCAAGTTCAAAATTAGCTTTAATTAATGAAAATAAAAAAGTAATATAACACAATATACCTTTAAGTCATCCTACTTTGCACCTGAATTCCATTCTGACCTTTCTTCTATTTCTTTCTAAAAAAAAAAAAATGTTTACTGTGTTCAGAGCGAGTGCTCTTTTCTTGAACTTTCCATTTCTTTGAAGATTTTACTCAATGGTGTATGAAAGAGATTAGGTAGTATTGCATTACAAAAACATTTCAAACATGAAAGACAAGGGTCAGAAGTAACTAATTAGGAGCTTCTATTAATAGGCTGAGGTCACTGACCGCCCCTATACGTCACCGACTCTGTAACAGGACTCAGATGGACTCTCTAAGTCATTCTGAGTTTCTATTCACACACACCCCTCCGTTGTCAGACATTACCCATATGACCGCCACCTGGTCCTGGATTTCATACATTCTCCATTACCAGCCTGCTCTCTCCTCTGAGTCATAGATATTCAGAATGCACACACCCCATGAGAGAACTGGACAGAGGCATTGCTACAGTCTGACAGAGGAATGGAAACAACTGTATTTGGGTTCTGCAAAGCAGGGCTGAGCGTCGCGCATGTGCACGTGACGGAGGGGATTGTGGGTACTCACGCTGGTCCAGCCCGGGATGAGCAGCACCAGGCTGATCACACTCTTCTCCAGGACCATGATGAGCAGGTAGACGGCGCACTGACCGATCCACGCGGTGGCCTGAGGGGGGTCGCCTGCAGAGAGACCACACGGTCACACACCAACCATCGACCAGCCCGCACAAGTGACTGCAACGCGACTGCTCTGAGCAGCGGTGCACAGCTCAGAGAGTGCGCATCGCACATCTGCAATGCAAGCCACAACCTAAAGGGGAGGGGTCAGCTGCAGACAGGCACCAAGATCAGGAGCTTTTCTTTTGGTGTCAGGGGTGTAGAATACTGATAACCTGCACCTGGCGAGCTTAGTAAGAAATGGTGAGCTTAGTAAGAAATGGTGAGCTTAGTTAAAAAATGGCGAGCTTAGTTAAAAAATGGCGAGCTTAGTTGGGCCAAATGGCCTGTTCTCGTCATCATACAGTGCTGGCCAAAAGTATTGGCACCCCTGCAATTCTGTCAGATAATGCTCAATTTCTCCCAGAAAATGATTGCAATTACAAATGTTTTGGTAGTAATATCTTCATTTATTTTGCTTGCAATGAAAAAACACAAAAGACAATGAAAAAAAAATTAAATCAATTATCATTTTACACAAAACTCCAAAAATGGACCGGACAAAAGTATTGGCACCCTCAGCCTAATACTTGGTAGCACAACCTTTGGACAAAATAACTGCGAACAACCGCTTCCGGTATCCATCAATGAGTTTCTTACAATGCTCTGCTGGAATTTTAGACCATTCTTCTTTGGCAAACTGCTCCAGCTCCCTGAGATTTGAAGGGTGCCTTCTCCAAACTGCCATTTTCAGATCTCTCCACAAGTGTTCTATGGGATTCAGGTCTGGACTCATTGCTGGCCACTTTAGAAGTCTCCAGTGCTTTCCCTCAAACCATTTTCTAGTGCTTTTTGAAGTGTGCTTTGGGTCATTGTCCTGCTGGAAGACCCATGACCTCTGAGGGAGACCCAGCTTTCTCACACTGGGCCCTACATTACGCTGCAAAATTTGTTGGTAGTCTTCAGACTTCATAATGCCATGCACACGGTCAAGCAGTCCAGTGCCAGAGGCAGCAAAGCAACCCCAAAACATCAGGGAACCTCCGCCATGTTTGACTGTGGGGACCGTGTTCTTTTCTTTGAAGGCCTCGTTTTTTTTCCTGTAAACTCTATGTTGATGCCTTTTCCCAAAAAGCTCTACTTTTGTCTCATCTGACCAGAGAACATTCTTCCAAAATGTTTTTGGCTTTCTCAGGTAAGTTTTAGCAAACTCCAGCCTGGCTTTTTTATGTCTCTGGGTCAGAAGTGGAGTCTTCCTGGGTATCCTACCATAGAGTCCCTTTTCATTCAGACACCGACGGATAGTACGGGTTGACACTGTTGTACCCTCGGACTGCAGGACAGCTTGAACTTGTCTGGATGTTAGTCGAGGTTCTTTATCCACCATCCGCACAATCTTTCGTTGAAATCTCTCGTCAATTTTTCTTTTCCGTCCACATCTAGGGAGGTTAGCCACAGTGCCATGGGCTTTAAACCTATTGATGACACTGCGCACGGTAGACACAGGAACATTCAGGTCTTTGGAGATGGACTTGTAGCCTTGAGATTGCCCATGCTTCCTCACAATTTTGCTTCTCAAGTCCTCAGACAGTTCTTTGGTCTTCTTTCTTTTCTCCATACTCAATGTGGTACACACAAGGACACAGGACAGAGGTTGAGTCAACTTTAATCCATTTTAACTGGCTGCAAGTGTGATTTAGTGATTGCCACCACCTGTTATGTGTCACAGGTAAGTAACAGGTGCTGTTAATTACACAAATTAGAGAAGCATCACATGATTTTTCAAAGGGTGCCAATACTTTTGTCCGGCCCATTTTTGGAGTTTTGTGTAAATTGATACTTGATTTGACTTTTTTTTCTTTCTCTTTTGTGTTTTTTTATTGCAAGCAAAATAAATGAAGATATTACTACCAAAACATTTGTAATTGCAATCATTTTCTGGGAGAAATTGAGCATTATCTGACAGAATTGCAGGGGTGCCAATACTTTTGGCCAGCACTGTATGTTCTTATGTTCTTATGTTCTAAGAGCACGTTTGACTCCCATGACTCAAACTCATTTACATGCACACATGTGTGTGATTGGTCTATTTCGTTTTATGCTAATGAAGGATGGAATCTCGATTGGTGTGTTCACCATAGGTGGTCGGGTTGCCATTTCAACAGATTATGAGAGTTCCTAAAACAAGTGACCTCTTCACCCATGTTTCAGCATAAAGCAATCAAAAAGCACAAAGCGTAAAGCAAAAAAAAAAGTGGCTTAAGTCTTTCTGGTTGCACCCACATTGTTAAACACGCCCAGTTCTTTCATCACCAACACGTGTGTAGCCACTGGAAATGTTTTAATAACAGGCTCTCGTCAGGATGACTGACTGCTATAATGTCTCTGTGTGAGGGATACAAATATCTTATTCAGGCCGGCCCCACAATATGATTTGCCCGAGGTCCTCATACCTCATACCGTTTACGGGCCACTGATTTTGGACGGAAAAGCTTCATAGCTATGAGGACTGAGCCAGACTAGGGGCAGGCAGCCTTAATACACCGGCTCTTTTGGGCTTTCGGCCCTCTACCCCCCCCCCCACACACACATCAGAGCACTAATCCACAGTTCACGCTACTGGGGAGAGATTTGATCCACTCCCACTCGCTCCGTGCCTCTAACCGACCCGTCCCGGATGCCAGGCCTGGCCATTGAAGTTCTGCTCACACCCCCGCCATAATTCAGAAATGATCTACTACCAGAAACGATCCGCTACCGCTACAGAGCACACAAAATCTAGACACTGTGAGAACCCTTTCAATCTCTCTCTTGTAAGCATGTGTAACTGTGTTTTGTGTCACGCCACCCTTGCAAAAGTGATTTCAATCTCAGTGGTTAAAAAAAGAATAAATTATAAATAATTTTATTTGGAGGGAGAGGGATTGCAGATGTTATTGACTATGTCCCTTGAAACCTCTGAACGGCGCTGGCTGAGTCTTGCCTTTTCTTAAGAAAAGGCATTGTTCCTCAAAAAGGATCTGGTAAACACAAAGGCACTGTGGAATATGTCAAGTGATATCATCTTCAACCTCCCATTTCACGCCAAAATGTCTGTATTCTCACCCTAGCGTGATCCAGTGTTCCAGTTATTATCCAATTATATTATTAACGAAATGAATTACTCGGAAATTTAGACGGAAACTGTCAATATCCAAGCTTGTCAACACTTTAAATAAGGGCTTCCAAAGAAAAGCCCCCAAATGCTCCAAAATCCTACGGCCAGGTTACCTCATCCATCCTCCAGCAAATCGGCAAAATTTACAGGCAATTTGGTTAAACTCCACATTAAACTGTCCAATGTTACTTCAAAAAGGGAGAGAGAAACCAAGCTTTTGTCAGCTGCAACTATTAGCACTGATACAACTAAAAGCTGCAGGGACCACCACTAGAACTTTACACTTCTGTGGTCAGTGCCTCTAATAATGCAACTACATAACTGTGTAAAAACCTGGCAGTACACAAAAATGATGAGTCACTGCAGAGTGTCAGTCTTTGTCCAGAATTACATGGATCCCACATTTTTTCAGCTCCCCTTTCTTTTGAGCTAAAACATCCATTCGCTTGGCCAGAATGATTTGCCTTTGCCTCAGCTTAACGCAGCTGACAAAAGTGGATTCCAACCAAACGTGTAACGTTCTCACAGCTCTGCTGAAATGTTTCAGCAATGTAATGCAAAAACAAAGCGTTACGCCTGAGCTGAGTTAATCCACTGAGGTGAGAGAGCATGCTGGCAGGCCCCTAGGGCTTGACCTGTTGCAACATTTGGAGCAAAACTATTTAAAGTGCATCTGTGCTGCTGGATTTTTGCAACTGCGAAATCTGTAGTCCAAAGGACACAGGGTGGGATGAAAACTCCACGGCGAACAGCAAACCGGTCAATTCAGATCATTTCAGTGAACAGATAACATTCTCATAACATGGCCACAAGACAGGAACATTTTAGAGGGATATGAATAACACTTGTTGAGCCAATTTCGCCATGCCCATTGTGAAATCAGAAACATTATCCAGGATGTTTTCCGCATTACGTTCCCATGTGCTTCTTACTGTGCATTTACTGACCTCTAGTGGTAGAATGACTGAAATGCAATGGGATTGTCTTTTGGAGAAAATATTGGGAGCGCCCTCTGCTGGTATCATTACAAAGTAACGGCAAAAAGTGCAACGTTCTCTACCTTTTGGGTCCTGATAAAAATGGTTCTGCTTAACCTAAATATGAAGAAATAAAGGGAATCTGCAAGGCAAACTCATACAAATGTTAATAAATTATAATAATAATATAAACAGTAATAACTTTTACGTTACATTTCAAGATGGCCTGAATAGCCTCCTGGAAAACTTACGTTTTTATGAAAAATAAAATGTGACTATATTGCTTGAGTTCAAAGACCAAGTCTGAGAGCAAACTCCCAGTCAGTGTGGGTTTGCCTCGTACCATACTCTCCGAAGGTCAGCAGTGTGAACTGTTTGTATTCCACCACCCAGGACACCACCTTGACTCCAGCCCAGATCACAAGCATGCCCAGAGTGGCATCCAACAGGAAGTTCATCAGGTATCTAGACAGGAAACAGGAAGTGGGGTGTCACACTGTAACCAGACACATACATGTTCCACCCACACACTGGACCTATACAGCTAAAATATCTTGTCACACAGCCAAACCAAGTTCTTGTTCAAAACGCAATACATTCATCATCTGTATAAACAACAACTTCTGTTATTTCTGTAACTTGTGTAGGTGGTGGACCAGTTCTGACTGGGCGTGTGGTTAGTGACATGGAGATGACCTGGTCCTGATTGGGCCTATCCTTAGTGATAGAAAGGAGGCTTAGTTCTGATTGGGTCAGTGTCAAGGTCAAGGGACTGTGTTTGGTTCACGTCCTGACTTACAGAGAGCAGGGGTCCTCTTTGGTGAGGGTGGAGAGGAAGACGTTGGTGAAGTGGATGAAGAGGGCACCGATCGCCTGCTTGGACGTGTCGTAAAACCTTCAGGGATCAATAGAATTGGTATTAGACATCAATGCCCTCAAATGACAGACTTTCCAGACAGGAAAAGTACTCAGACAGGAATATGAGTGCTACTCTCAGAGTCTCTAAATAGGGCCCAGTGTTACAACAATAACAAAGTCACAGGAGTATGTGTTAGCAGGGGCTTTTCTGAGTAGGGAATCCCCCGAATTCACATACAGTAAATACTGTGTGGGTGTTTCCGTTCATACACTGGAAGACAATGGAAGACAATGGAAGAATGAGCTACATGCTGACAGGTCAACTGCCTGCCTCCTGGAGGAGTATGGGAAAAGAGTCGTCCAAAAAGGGCTCTCACCAGATCCTCCATGGTCGCCTCACGGCTGCTGGCTCACGGAACCGTTTCACTGCAAATCAGCAAACAAAAACAGGGCTTAGTCACCATATGCCACATGTTAGTCATTTTATCAAACATCTCTGAGGACTTCAATGGAACTGTGGTATGTGTCTGTCTGAGGGGCGAGGCAAGGGGAAGTCGCCCCCACCTTCCCTGTAGTGAAAGGAGCTGGCGCACCTGGGCAAGATGGAGATAATTGACTCTGTTAGGGTGCGTCAGCTATAAAAGTGATTCTATGCCTACTGTATAGGAGAGGGAAAGGGAAAGGGAAAGACAGAGTGAGGGAGAGAAGGAGAAGAAGAGAGGAAGAGATGGAGAGAAGCAGAGAGGGAGAGGGAGAGGGAGAAGGAAAGAAGGAGAGGGAGAAGGAGAGGGAGAAGGAGAAGGAGAGAGGGAGAGAAGGAGAAGAAGAGAAGGAGGGGGAGCTGTGACAACAGAGGGAAGAAAACCCCCAGTGTGTGCTGGATCCCTGAAAGAGGACAGTAATTGAGCGTCTTTGTTGTTTATTTTGCCTTTGTTGTGTTGGATTGTTATTTTCCAGTTGGCGGGCCCACGAGAGTGAGCCACTGAAGACTGCTGTTTTTTTTTCCGTTATTGTTCAGCTCTGCCTCGCATCTATAAACAAAATTCACTTCCAACCTCCCATCTGATCACTCATGAGTCAGAATTCGCTACAGCGCAAGACTGGGACAATGGGATTTTAAGCTCTCACATTTTAAAATCCCTCTCAACATATGACAAACACCACTCTGAAGTTGCTGTTAGCAGTTGCCGCACATTGAGAAATAGTACATCAAAAGAGGCTCCACTGTAATCCTAGACTAAGTCTTGTCATGCGGTCCTCTTAAATGTGGTCCGAGTACAAACATTACAGAAACCTGGTCACACAGGGTTTGAGGAGCAGTAGTTTCAGTCATTTTTAAGGTGGCCTCCGCTATGCGCACTTGGCCTTCGTGTTCATAACAAGAGGTTGAACTGAACCTTATTGTAACCTTTGGAACAGAGACGGTTAAATCCCCATCCATTTAATGCATGAATGAAATTGGGTGGTGGTGGGGGCCGAGGGGGGGGGGGGGGTGATATTTTATAGGGTCATGTATCATGTGGGGACTCAAACGTCAGCAGCCTCGTGATTGCCTAGTGCAGGCGACCTTTTCTGCATTTGTCGATGGAACGTTCCAGAAAGGAACCCCTGACCTGAGGTTTGCACAGAACAGCAGGAATGGAGTGCCGTTGGCCGAAACGCTCCCCCCATGGCCAACTTCGTCACGGGCTGGCATGCATCGGCACCACGCCACACGCGGCCCCCGAAACGTGGGAGGGGTTAGTCACCGGCCAGCAGGAAGCGAGAGATATATTATAGGAAAACCGCTCTATAAAAAGCCAGACTGGTCAGCGCTGTAGAGGAAGAGATTTGTGAGTGTGGTATCAACATTAGCTTCCTTGAGTTATCTGCTTGATTGGAACTCCTCCAGTTTTAAGCAGTAAAGAGCGCAATCCATTTTGTGGGTAGGAAGAAGCTGCAATTCCTGCTACTCTCACAAACAATATCATCTACAAATGACGTTATCTACCCACTCAATGCGCACTTCCTGAGATAGTGGACAATGGACTTTTTTAGTCAGTTATTCACAGTTTGAAATCCTCTCCTCAGTGTTGTATCAGCAAGACAGTATTCTGGCTGATCCGTGATGTTCTCCCAGCGTTGCAGAAGGAACACTGCCGCAATGGCGCAGTGACATCAATGAAAACATTATTCATGTCATAAGCATCACACATGATACACTATATGGACAAAAGTATTTGGTCACACCTGTTTTTCAGGGTTTGGGCTAGGCCCCTTATTTCCAGTGAAGGGAAACCTTAATGCTTCAGGATACCAAGACATTTTGGACAATGCTATGCTTCCAACTTAGTGGCAACAGTTTGGGGAAGGCCCTTTTCTATTCCAACATGACTGCACCCCAGTGCACAAAGCAAGGACTATAAAGACATAGTTTGATGAGTTCGGTGTGGAAGAACTTGACTGGCCCGCACAGAGCCCTGACCTTAACCCCATCGAGCACCTTTGGGATGAACGGGAACGGAGATTGCGAGCCAGGCCTTCTCGTCCAACATCAGTGCCTGACTTCATAAATGCTCTACAGAATGAATGGGCACAAATTCTCACAGAAACACTCCAAAATCTTGTGGAAAGCCTTCCAAGAAGAGTGGAAGCTATTATAGCTGCAAAAGGGGGACCAACTCCATATTAAAGTATATGTATTTGAATACAATGTCACTACAGTGCCTGTTGGTGTAATGGTCAGGCGTCTGAATACTTATGTCCATATAGTGTATGTTTTAACCCAGATCTGGCTGTGCTGATGCCTGCACTGAAGCTGTGAACTGGGCCCCCCAATCCCCCAATCCCTCACAGTCACAAAAACAGTCTGGTGTAACCATTAACAGACCCCAGTGCTGCCTCAGTGTCTCAATATTTATCTTCTCAGTAATAAGTAACTGCAGAGGTCACCTACATATCGATCCTCTCCGGCCACTGAAAATACATTACCCTCTCCGTCTGCTCCAATAGGTTCCTCATTAAATACCCCTTTAACATCTTCTCTGTGATTCTGCGCCCATTAAAAAAAGCCTAACTCTCCGCACTGATTCTACACCCATGACAAATTGCTCCCTGCTCCCACGTTCTATGCCCACTGAAAAACCTTAGTTTCTGCTTATATGACACCCAGCAAAATGCCTCTTTACTTTTAGATTTTATACTCATTGCGATTTCCTCCCCTCTTCTTTAGGTTCAATGTTGAATGCCTTACTCAGTTTGTTCAGATCATTACAAAAGTCTTGCTGACTCCTTGCATATTTGCTTTATAGTGATTGTGTTTGCTGCTACAGAGAGGTAGAAGCAGTAGCTCTTTAAGCCATGTTGTTGCATTCTACAGATCTTAGAACAAATGGATAATATGGCCAAGCTATTTAGATTGGAAGCATTTATCCCCAGTGCTTTAACAGTTTAGAAAATTTACAGCCTGCATAACATACACTTAAAGCTGAAGCATTTGGAAATGGCAGATCACACAACCACAACGTCCCTGGAGATCCACTTTGCACTGGGCTTTACCGCTGTGTGGTCAATGAACTTGAATCCAGTCTGGATGAAAACAGCAGAACCCACCAATCACCCTCCCTCTCTCTCCCTCCCCCCTCCCCTCTTTCTATCTGTCCTTCCCCCTCTTCCTCCCTCTCCTCCTCTTTTGCTTTCCTTCACTATCTTCCTGTTTCCTTCGCTCTCTTCCTCCCTCCCTTTCTCTCCCTCTCCCACCCTCCATCACACAAACACACACTCCTGACAAAAGCTGAGCCACAGAGAACCATTTCAAGCCACCGAAAATGCAGAGCAGAAAAATAGCTTTCTCCCCCCCACACACACACACACACCAAGAGCAAAAACCAAACAAGAAAAACTAATCTGACTGGCTTTGTCAGCAAATATACAAAGTGCTCAGATGGAGCAAGATGTATCGTTGGCGTTGGGGCAATATGCAAAAAATACAGATCATAATCTGTGTCACTCCCTCTCTTTTGTTTTTCAAACAAAGTAGATGTCTGGGTGGCCAACCAGGAGATCTCTGACTTGCTGACTCTGTTAAAGCAATGGTAATTAGGTTAAACTTCCTCAGTGCATATAGCCAGCTGCTTACCATTCTGCTCAAGGGGCTTTTATGACCAAAGCAATAGGAGGAAAAGAAGGTTTTCTGAGAACAAAAACAGCAATAAACATGAACAATGAACAATGAAATACATGTCAAGTGGCATAAATCCAGATCAGTATTTCAATTACAATATCAATAAACCTAATTAACTGATGTCATCTGGAACAGGAATCCAGCAAATGCCCAAGGATCAAAACAGAGAAAAAACAGCTTGCACAGTAATAGATTCTTACCCATACTACATTTACATTATTCATTTAGCAGACGCTTTTATCCAAAGTGACTTACATAGGTTACAGTTCTTTACAATGTTATCCATTTATACAGCTGGATATTTACTGAGGCAATTGTAGGTTAAGTACCTTGCCCAAGGGTACAGCAGCAGCGTCCCAGCGGGGATCGAACCGGCAACCTTTCAGTTACGAGTCCTGCTCCTTAACCACTATGCTACACTGCCGCAGACAAAAAGGTTACGGATCTTCAATATTGTACTGAAGTGATAGTGCAATTACATCAAAGAACAATATTTTTGAGGTTTAGATTTCCTATTCAGTTCAGAACAACACCAATGCTGACAAAATAACCCCTGAAACAGTACAGAGAAAACAGAGGAAATACTGTATAAATATTATGATGATAAAGTGACAAACAAGCTTTCCCCAAAGGGTTCAATACACAATAATCCACCTGAATGTCCAGTCAATCAAGCGCTACCGTATTCCATCCAGCCCATCATCCCACATCACAATAAAAGATGATGAACACTGGGATGTAATGGGAGTAATTACACCTTCTGTGAATAACATCTCTGTGCTGTTTAGCTGCTTAAATGACACCTGTATACTACACCCATGTTTCCACTCCCACTCTGCTGGAATTCAAACCCCCCACCACCGCCCAACAGGAGGAGGCTAATTTAAGTCATGTGACACCTTGGTGCCGATTATGTCATGGCTATGTTTCTGACATATGTTTCTGGCCATACGGAGTTTCTGTGATAAACGTTAACTAAGTTGTGATAACATATGAAATATAAATATTTTCTTCCTGCAACCAAACCCTCAGCTGAGCTCCTTATAATACCCCGACAACTTGTCCTTACCTGGACCACTGTCTTATTAACAATTCTCTCACTGTGGGCTTCCATGTACCGAACCATGTGACCACTGAGCAAGAGGTCCACAGTCACTACAAGCACAAACTTCTTTAGTTTCTGTACTAGAAGACTTGTTACACGTAATGGAACAGTGCATCCCTTCATTGAACGATGCAACAAAAGGTATTATGGACAGAACAGACATTCAAGCAAAAAATAAAAACCTATTAAGAGACAGCAAATTACATTGGCTATGGCAATAATATTTCATGCATTTTGGAATATTCACAAAACGTATTATATCAAACTGAAAACAACGGAGCCCGATTTGGACAAGACTATAAACACGTCTCTTGGACTACTACAAATATCATTTCCTGTTTAGATTAACGATTCGTTTCAAAATCATTTGTTTGCTTTTACTTAAATACATTCAATGTATTTTACTTGGATATACTTGCTATGGCCTCTGTATGTGATAATAACGACATACAACCTATTTTGCAAAATAGTAAATATACAAACAAACAGCCACGTGTTAACATACGGTCCCTTTAAAACATTACTGCCTTTGACTGTGCCACGCGCAACATTGTTACTTTGTGTCAATTACAAAACGAGAAAAGAAATCAGTCTCAAAATGGTGAAGGTACAACGGGCCACTGTTGATTAGGAGACAAAAGTTCCTCCTTTCAAACATCTGATACTCACACATCAAAGTGCTAAAAGCGACAACCGCGAGCAGACCCTGGATCAACACCCCGAATCTGTCCATCAACGCTCCGTTATCGCATCCGTGAGGCTTGGCCGCGTCGGTCATATTCGCAGCCCCAAATATTCGGCTGTCAAACATTCTTTTCATCAGAAATATGTCACTGTATCCGTACATGTCCATTGTGGATTGCTAAAAACAGCGGTCCGCAGCAAACAAAGGATGCCTACTACTTCCCACTAAAGGTGTTTAAGAAATATGATGCCGTCAAAGACAGATTCTCAAGAAAAAAAAAACACGGCAATTTACACGGCGAAAAAAATATCTTTTCACAAAATAACTGGAAGGAAACTCCGATTAACGGCTCCAAAAAGAACCTTTAGTGGAAGTTGGGGAGTCGCGGACCCATGTTTTTAAAAACGACAACACAAAAAGCTTGTTTCTGACGTCACCTCCTGCAGCCGCATTCCCACAAATGGGACGAGCGAAGCAGCCTTTGTTCTTTTTTTTTTCCTTTCTTTTTTGAGCACGCGCTTGTGTCCCCGGGGAGGGGGCGTAAAGAGGAATCATTCGTGAGGTGTAGCCCATCACATTAAGCCGTGACTTCACGTATAAATATCACATTATTTCAAAAAAAGACAAACGTGTTTTGTGTAATTTTCGACAGGAAATTCACTTGTTGGAGGACTGACGTGTGGTAGCAGCACGTTTTTTTAAGTCCTGCATGTTCTGAAATAAATTTAGTTAGACTGTGTTCCATTCAGCATAAAGTGACAGCAAGAATATATTGGACAGGAAAATGATGTCCACTAAATATACATTTACTGATTTTCATAAAACATGGCTTGGAAATGTTGAGTTTAGGGGACCTATTTCACTTCCCCTCAAGTTAAACAGGTCCCCTATAGGCCAATCATGTCAGCAGGCATTGATGTGCTGTCACAACCTGACAATGAACGAGTAGTAAAAGAGTATTTGGGTATTTGGGGAAAAGGAGGAAGCAGTGCTGTATGTGGCCAGTGTGTGCTCTCTCATTCAAACCAATTGACCTCTAAATCGAATCCAGTGCTGCATCACTAACACCTCGCGGCAATCACACCACTTCTGCAGCTGCGGAATGCGATTTTAGCCATCAGGCTTTGCGATTGTTGTCCAAGGCCTTGGAGCCCTCGATCCAGAGGGTGGGTGGGTGGCAGGGAACTGAAGTTCATTGAAAGCGCGTCCGTCAGTGAAGCAGCAGGCCGGACAGATGTGTCAGAGCCTCTGCTTCATGGTTTCCTGTTCGAATTTCTCAGCCTTACAGCTGATGTCACTTTACCCTCATGGCGAAAGCGTGAACTTCATGGGGGGTAAAAACTGACGTGTTATTTTTTTTGCGCGGATATTATTAGATCTGCGTGCCCATCTTCCACACCGCATTCTACTTCTACTCAACACTGATGTCTGTGACAGCACGTCAGCCAAAGCTGGTGCCTGTCTGTTCTAATCTTCAAACCCCAGTGAATAGCCATGCTGAATTTAGAGGAGCTCTGTGTCTCTTTATATGTTGCTTTCATAGCCTTAAATCCATCCTGCATTTTTCTCGTGTGGCATTTTTCACCCAGCTTTAATAAAAAGTACACATCTGTGCATCTTTAAAATACACAACATGCACCGGTTCAACTTTGAAAACGTCTGCATTGACAGGACATGAAGCCAGACTTGTTTTTGCCTGTTGATGTTTTGCTTTGTTTACACAAGGGAACATAATCCATGCAGAGGCACTAAATTTGGAGCCACAGATGGTCTGTTATGACCAGACATTCAGCCCCTGTGTTCCTAATGTCTTCTGTCTGGGTTCCGGCTGGGAACAAGAGGTTCCGATTCTGTCTGTGTTGCTATGGAAGCTGTGGATGTCCTGTTTTAGCCCTTCATGAATGCTCGCAATGAGCCAGTGAATCAGAACATTTGTCGCTTCAACAACAGTAGAGACACAGTTTTCAGCATGACGCACACTCATCTAACTATCTGGTCCATAGATAGATGTGCGCCATGCCAGGGCATCACAGGAGTGAGAAAGAGAGGGGTTCCCAAGTGGCTCAGTCAGCAAGAACAGCAAGCCCAACACAGAAGAAGTTGGCCTTGTTCAACCAATGATAGTGGTTAGCAGGTCAGCCAGGGTTTTCCCATATTGCACGGCTCCCATACGCCTCACATGTTTCCGAGGCTGCATCTGAATACTCATACTTCCACGCTATATAGTACGTGTAAGTATGTCACAATCCGTAGGGTATCCGAATACTTACTAGGCATTTAATAGTAGTCGAACGGGACCCCGATGACCTACTGCATCCGAAGTATGCGAACGTACTACACTACGCTATCCAACAAGTCAGCTGGAGACCGAATAACCGAAGAAGAAGAATTCCCCGGGAAAAAAAAGAAAGAAGACGGTGGTGTAGTCAACTTGGTTAAGCTAACAAATCAATTGGCTTGTTACATAACATTAGCTTTTCGTTTAACCTCAGCTAAGTAAAGCAGACAGATTTTTAAAACATGTAAACATTTAAACATCCGGGTCAAAGGACAGGTAAGATGGCGGCGGAGTACATCCGAATTGTGTCCTTACTACTCGCTTGCATACTCAATAGTACGTACTACAGTAGTATGTACTTAACCAAAGTTAGTGCATACTGAGTATTCGGATGCAGCCCTAGTTCCTGCTTGGATGACATCAGTGGAGCAGCACCTATCCTCCAATCAAAATACCCACTTCTCTATAGTGCACTCTGTGTTGTGTAATACAGAAAACAGCCATTGGTCGCATACAAATGCATTAGAGCATTCACATTTGTTATTTGCAGAAGGCAGGAGGGATCAGATGGGCCTAGTCGATAATTGCCAATTCCAAATGGGGTTGCATAAACAGGAAAGAAGCTTAATAAAAGAGAGAAGAGGAAGAAAAAGAGAGAACAAGGCCAGGAAAAGTCTGTTTTATCTCAACATCAAACACTGGGTCAGGCACCTGTCAGAAAAGAGAAAAAAGAAATCTATAGAAAACCACTTTGGATTTCCCTTCAAAGCATTTCCTTGGACTGGCCTGTAAATTTCAGTGCTGTATGGGATTTCCAATGCATGCTATAGGAAATTTCTGTAAGACTTTGCATGACCACAAGTAAACAGAATGTTCAGCAATATGGAGAAATTACCTATTCGTGGAAATGACCTATTCATGCATTTCATGGAAGTATTAAATATCAGTTTTCTTCATTCTACCAGTAGCTTTTTAAGTCATCTCTAAAAGTGTGCTCTTTGGGAAAAATAAAAGCCATTCTAAAAAGTATGAAGGTCCTCCACACTTCCATTCTCCACTCAAAACAAATGCGAAACAGCTCCACTCTAGTCTAGAATCCAGTCTGAGGGTGTATCGAATGCTGTACCATTCAGTTTACTACCAGCAGGGCAACAGAGAGGATTTTTGAGGTGTTTTTTAATTTGATTGGACGCTGCCAAATCCTGAGTAATTTAGACAGAGAAAACATGAAGACTAAGGAACCTGGTAGACTTATTCTCTGCTTGGAGACAGAGCAGACGACCTTCACAGGGCAGTAAGAATGCCTCATGAAAGTCTCTTTCATCAAAGGAGTTTTGTTCTTTGTGTACAGATATCTATCTGCTTTTTCCCTAAGGAAATGTTTTTATCCTCTTGGAACAGAATTATTTTTAGCCACTGTGTTTTCAAAGACTATTATTCTCCAGCAAGCATGTGTGAAACTAGCACACATTACAATCACTGGATAGCCACTGAAGATATCTTGAAAGATGGATGTTGTGTCCCTTACAATTCATACCCAGGCCTGAGGAAATTCAGGTATACGACATGCTTAAGGATAAAAGAGTTGAGCTGTGGCCTATTGTTCAACAAAGAAAGTGTATTTGCAGCCCTCTGTCTGCCTACTCTACCTCTCAATCTATGCCTCTCATGTGTCTGTGGTGAAGGTCATATTATCTGTCACCCCTATGCACCAGACTCAACAACTGTTTCAGCTTTGTCATTACAGTACTCCAAAACCGGCGAAATTCGTGTTTTAAATTCGGGTTTTAAAATAGATGGCATCACGCACACACACACACACACACACACGTTTATGTTCGTTGTGCATAAATTACCGGCGCGTAACAGATCACTGAGGTAAATAACACTGATTAAAAACGGCTAGCAACAAGTCGCTGGCGCGCGCTTCTACCGAGGGGCCACGCGACCAACAGATGCCCACGAATCGCGCGAGGTTAATCCATCCCCGTGTTCCCTGGGTAAACGCTTCTCTTGCAGATTACCGAAAAGTCCGAACCATCTGTTCCCCGGCTCCTCACGCGGTGCGCCCTCCTTTGCGCTCCATTCGGGCCGTAAAAAAACAAAAAACCCCACATATGTCAAGGAGGAATTTGCGAAAGAGTGGCAGACCTTATCTCGCTACATCTCTGCGCATGTGGAAGTGAGCGCTTCGTCTGATACATCATACTCTTTTTTTTTTTTTCCCAGTGTCGCATACTGTATCTCAACGAAAGGTGACACGCCCCTCGGAAAACACACCAGAACGAGGAAACAATAAACCCGCTTAGTCACAGGTAAAGCGGGGGTTGAAAGAAATTACCTCGAAAAAATTCTTAAATATATTCCCATTTTAACATTTAAGTTGACTTTAACGTTATCTTTCATTTGCAATATGACTAAAACATTAACAATTAACACCGGAACAATACACAATGCGCGACACGCACGCACACCTGTGCATACGTATCTGCCAACAGATTATACTACCTTGAATTTGGTTTTTCATGACTTATACTACTTTATCATAGTACAGAACCTATATTGCGAAGGCAAGTATATAACCAAGTTTGGCGGGGCATACCTCATAACTATAACGCCGAGACGTGGCCTCTTTTCGCAGGAACGTAAAGTACTGCATGAAAGAGAAGTACGTGAACACTAGAGGTCAGTGTTGAATCATGGAGAGACGCGCTCCAGTTGCCATGTAAAACGTATTTAGTAAGCATATAGATAGATAAGGTACTCAATTGACCAGTGAACTTTTTAAAAATGTAGAATGGTGGTCGTTTGTTTAGAAACTAAGGATATGTATGACAATGTATCGAGATAACTAGGTCATAATAACAATTTCTTGGCATAATGTTTATTCACGGATCGTGTCATTGTTTGTCAACTAAAACATCAATACAGGTACGCTACTTAAGCTGTCTTTTCGTAATTTTGGAATCCGTGCACGTGCCGTTTGAGGCAACTTTGGACTTTGAAACTTGCTGACTATGGAACTAGGTAATATAATGTTAGCTGCACAACTTTATACAGTCACGTACACCAGAACCACCGCCTGTTCCAAAATTGCTTTAGATTTTAGGGTTTGTTAAAGACTGTAAGATCTTAATGTTTGATTAAAAAAAAAAAAACTAGGCCTATTAAACAATTGGTTAATGTGCTGGAGTAGTCTGTGTGTGTCCGTGAGTGATCCGACACGAACTAACAACACGACCATGAGTGCGAGAAATCTTGTCGGTTATAAATAATGTCTTGTTTGAAATACGCTCCGATTCCTGGGCATTTAAGGTAGTTTGTATATAAAGCATAGATAGAAAAATATATATTTTAAAAGACAAACAAAAAAGGCCAAAAAGACGCAGCCTCAAAGCCAAACCAATGCGAAAATTTTATTTCTATGTTCAGATTTCACAATATTGAAATCGACGAAAACAAACAGACCTCTCAAAGTTACTACTTAAGATGTATGACTGAGTTTATAAACCACTCCTACCACAAAATTAGAATACGAGTAATGTTCATGACTGATGTTTGCAAAGTTCAGACCATGCCTGTTTGCTCTTGTAATATTTTCTGTTTACTTTAGTTCACAAGTTTGACTTATAAACAAATAGGAACGTTGCGAAAATCCTGAGCAAATGTAGTCTGGCGCTGAAAATCGATCAACTTGCTGCGCAAACAGCAGTTTCTTCGCTTTCATAGAGGGATAAGAAAGAGTTTCTATAATGTGGGGAGGAGGGAGGCTTCTGCATTCTATAATTGGCTTAGAGCAAATTTTGCAACTGCTGTAAAGGTCAATGAAGGAGTTGGCTGGAAAATAAGCAGAAGATTTTTAGACATGCGCAGATGTAGGATGCCATATTGGAACGAAGCTTTGGCTGAGCAGCTGAAAAAGACACCGCTCGCCTTCTCCAACTGATCAAACGGGGGTTGCGAATATACGCGCTGAAAAACTTCATTAAGGTAAGACAGGTGGCTAGTGATTATTTCTTTAGGTAGTTATTTATTTCCTCTCACCGGGTTCGTCGTTTTCTCGGCGATTCAACTCGTCTGAAAGGTTTTTCCTGGTTAAAACATTAAGCTGGTCCGAGGCTGTTTTTCTAGAAACAGAAATACAGTAGCTAACAGGAGGTAAGTTGTACAAAGTGTTTTCCTAAGTGTAGTTATTCCTGTCATCTATAACAATAAAAATCGTTTGACAGTATGTTTAACTTTTGGCTTGGCCAGTACGTATTATATATTTTATTGTCAGATCATCGTTAACTGTTAAGGCGGAGAATCATTGATTGCTTAAAAATGTTATTTTTAATGTCAGCCTTGCGTCTGAAATGTGTTTATCTTTTTTTTTCCTCTTTCGTGTCTAACCCGTATGCCCTCGTTTCGATTTCAAAGGAACACCTTTCGTGTTCTGCTGCTTATTTTCATGGAACCTAAATTCACTCTTAGTGAATTCTATTTTATTACTCATTTTCAGTTGATACTCTGTAGGTGTGAACTGTGTCAGGTTCGATGCGCAACGACATCGAGAAATGCTGGGCACAGCTTGCATGTCAAACCTCTACAACATGGCGCGCTGAGGTGTGTTAAAACTGAAAATAAACACTTTGAATTGGGAAAAAATAAAACCGAGAGAGTTATCAATTCGGTTTAAGTTTCTTTAGCTATATCTGGTGGTGCTCTATTGAATTAAACACAAAGTGTGTGCGCTTCGGTGTCGTTCGTGTTTTTTTCCGCTGCAATACTTTTTCACTGTGCGAACTACTTGAGCGGAGTGCCAAATACACAATGTCCAGTTTGTCCAATAGCATTTGCACACAAAGAACGGCGATGGCAACATCTCCAGTAAATTCAGTGGATGTTTCCTGTTTCATTTTTTAAAATATACGCAGTTTACAGTGACCGTAAACAACAGTCTGTACACAGCATACTTGTGTCATTCGTTTATATTTTACATCACCAAAGTGGGTTATGTAACGCCACGAATCCCTTGATAACTGAAATATTACGACAGTTTATCGTCACCGACGTCAAGTATATTTTCGGTAATTGCATTAATTGCGCTCTAACGTGCATGCGCATTTATTTATTTTTTTTTATTCCGGAGTCAATAGTTTAGCTATGCATTATTCCAGAGGATTCTCGCTTAAAATACGTTTTTTTAAAAAATACGTGCCACGATTCAGGTTCGCCTGAAGAGTGTCTGTTGCGTCGGCCTATATACGATGCCATTGGGCTTCATAAAACGCACATCAACATACTTTGAGTGACACTTTTAATGCATATATCAGTTGGTGGAACAGTGTTTGGTGAAAGCCGCAAAGGTAGATTGGCGAAGTGCTCATGTGGTGTACAGACATATTGTGTTTTACCAATGAAACTGAATGACGAAAAGGATCAATGCACAGGTCGACGCCACACTTTAAGTGGTAAATCTTGGTTTATCGAATGGACATACAAGACCTATTGAGGCATTGACGTAAAGCTAAAGCTTGACATGCAGATAAAGCTTAACTTTATATTTATTTGCATGACGGAGGCCGATTAGACTCTCAGAATGAGGAAGTTAAATGTATTCTGGCAACTGTCCTCTTCAATTTAGTTGAAACGACTCTATGTGTGAGAGGGAGAAAAAGAAACTAGAGCTTATAAGAACAGCGGGGGAGGGAAGGTGGGAGTGCCCACTCGTGTTTTCCTATAGGTGCAGAGCTTGTGCTTCTGAAATAAAATTGGGGACGTGATAAAATTCATTTTCTGTTGTGTTATAATTGTATGAAACACCTGGCCAGGTAATTACCTAGGAGAACGCTCACATGACATTGGGGAGCACAGCGAATTCCATACATATTGAGTGTATACGCTTGGTACCCGTCGATCTTCGATATTATTGAAATGTCGGCCAGACTTGCTCGGACAATGCACATTCACCATCGGATATTTAGGAAATTCGGTTCTTGCAGGGTGTGTTGAATCGGCCGAGGAATACCTGGTTAGCTTTTGCGACAGCGAAAAGGTAAGCGACTTAATGGTCCATTAGCTTTGTGCGGGTGCAAGCTGTGAAATCAAAATAGGTGCTTTGGTGAGTTAACCTTGATCAGTAACTGCGTTATTACTCAGATCTGCTTTAGGGCCCTTCAGCGTTGCACAGATCTCTTAATACTGACTGTCGCGTTGAACTTTATACATACGTAGGCTGTTCACAAAGAGTTTTTGTCAGTGTTTGTGAAAGCTGGCAAAACTCCGCAAGACAAAACGTGAACAGGACGACAATAACTCAGACACAGATCATGCGTAGCATACGTTCACTGGCTTGTGATTGGAACACTCAATGGCGTAATTTCAACTTTAACGTTCAGTTCTGAAAAAGTAAACAATAGAGGTTCATTTTTATTATTCGAGGTTCATTTTTATTATTCGTCGTTTTTATTATAAAAACCCAAAGTATCCTTTTGGTGAGTCGTGTAATTTTCTCTAAAAAGGCTCGAAAGTAAAAAAAAAAAAATCCAGCAAAACTGCTACCAATTTTCTGTTGTAAATATAGTTTGTCGATGGATGCTGTTACCTTAAGATGATTCCAGCGTTACCATGACTGCTGTGCCGTCATTTCGTGCTTGCGTGCCAGTCCTATTCAGTGGTCCTTTAAAAACCTTTACTTGAAGAATCAACATATTTTTAAAATTCGAGCAGTTAGATTCCCAAATATAACTACGTTTTCCGCAAGCAAGATTAACCGCAGCAAACAAACACGTTGAAGGATGGGCTTTATTTTAAGAATTTCTGTAATTAGGCTCCATATCTCATGTTTGGTTATGTATAGCGCACAATTCCACACGCGTTTCCCCCTTGAAGGAAACAGATTATAAATACAAACCGCTAAACTCGTACATCTATTATTGAACACAGTTGAGAGAGGAAACAAATATATTTCACTTAACCAGCCTCAAGCTCCATAATTCGGAATACCTCTGCCCATGTTGGATTCTCCAACTGCTGCTGGTGATATAGCTGACAAATATAATAACCCACTTCTGTGTCTTGCTTTTATAAATAGTGCCATTGCTTGCTAAAAATGAATTGCAGTGCAGAATGTGTGGGACACTCTTTATTTAGGAGTTTGCTCAAACCTGCAAGAATAGTTGATTCAGGCCTCACTGGCTGAAGTCTGTAAACTGTGTTTTTTTTTTTGCTTGTGACTGTGAGTGATGGTCAGATGCAACCAAAAAATGGATTCAGGCATAAATATCAGGAGGTGTATTATTTGTTGAGTTAACCCCATGAGGAGGTTGTCATCTTGCCACCTCATATCGTTTGCAGTATTATCCTATTTGTGTTTTGCTGTGGTCTTTGTTAATTGATTGGAGTGAGCAAATTGATGTAATGATGTAATTATAGATCCAACAAACATAAGTGACAGGCTGATACGTTCCTTTAAAAAAAAAGCTGTACCATACAAAACACTGTACCATTGTGAAATGCTCACGACCAAATGCCGGGTGACGCTGGGGTATTAATCTGCCCAGAAGACTGGCATCAGTCATTGATTTGAATGAAGGACTCCTTTTGCCTGTGACAGAGGAGTCAGCGCCTCGAGCTCTGTCAGTGGGAGTTAGGCTGATGTCGATTCCCTGGCAGATCTCTCAGGGAATGTGCAGACGGGCATTGTGATGTCATCAGGTACCAGAAACTCTGTTGGGTCTTGATTTTGAGTGCCAGCTCAGTCCATACGATACGTTAACGCAGCATTGACTTCCCAGCTGCACACAGCACCAATCCTAGAGGCAAATTTTTAATAATAAGGCAGTTGTGGAATAAAAGAATAAAAAGGGTTGTAATAACTGGACTGGCCCTCCCTGGTTGTTGACACGAAACGCTATGTGTTTCTGGGCCTGCATTTTATGGCTCAGGGAATGGTTTTGTAATTTTGTAATTTGTTGTTATCTTACAATGTATCTTTCCTTTGCATAGCACACTCTTTGTGGGTGTACTGCTGGTTATTGAAGGAAACAGTTTGGATTGAGCACTTTGTTGAAGCGCACAGCGGCAGTGCCCTGCCTAGGTATCAAACCTGCAAGCCTCTGGGCTGCAAGCCCAGGCCCCTCCTCCTCACGCTGCTCTGCTGCGGTGGCAGCAGTGATGGTTTTTCATCTGAGAGGAAGTCCCGTCCCCCCCCCCCCCCCCCCCTCCAAAAAAAAAGACAAAGAACACAAGCAAGGTACAGGAGTTAATCTCTTAATTCCCATCTCATCTTCGACAAGCCGAAGAACAAAGAGGAAGGATTTTTTTTTTTTTTGGTGCGTATGGCCCCGTCCGGGCTAATCAGCATGGACGTCTCGCTAAATCTGAAGCTTTGTAGAGGATGCCAGGGTGCGGGATTAGGCCGCACTGTCTCGGGGTGTGCTGCTGGATCAGTTGACCGGACCCTCTGGGCTCCCTGCGCAGGACAATGGAAAAAGGGAATCATATCACACAGGCCAAACAGTGTCGCCACAAATATGCACCCAAAGCCTATGCGTTTGGATCTGTCTGGATACAGGTGCAGAGGTGAATTGTTGTGAAAAAAATACACATATTTCCATGGTTGCTCAACAGTGTAATCGTATGTATGTAATTGCAGTTCTGTCTTACAGCAATATGTACAAATTTGATAAAAAAGGAAATGCTTTCAGTTAAGAGCAGAAATTGCATTAGTGTGTGTTCTTCCAATGGAGCAGATGGCATTTCTGTCTGGGAGTTGTGTTGATTAAAAGTTGATGATATTGATTAACTCATGTGACTCATTGCAGAGGCTTTGAAAATCTTAATTTAAAATGCAGCCTTTATTGTGTATGTCTGATGATCAAATCAGAAGCTCAGTCTTTACCAGTCTTTACGTTCATTACAAATGTATGTCCATCCCGGCGGAATTCGGTAGGACTCTGCTTGCTGATTAATTTGATGTTTGAAGGCTCTCCGGCTCCAGTTATTTTTATGTGAGTGATGACTCACTGCAAAGAGATCTGCATTTGCTCACACTGAATGAATTATAAATGATTCCATTCAGGATTCTTAGGCTCTTCTTCATAAACATTGATTAGGCGTACTGAAAGTGGATTTTTTTAAATCTATGAACAAGTATTCAAATACACATCCAGTTGGCTGATGAGTTTTGTCATATTCCGGTATTAGAATGAATGTCTCTTCTTATCTCTAGTATTTCACAGATTCATTTTTGTGGTTCAGATCCATACAGCATATGATTTTCCTCTTAAACTGACACATTTTAATGAATGTGGACTAGGTGTTATTCGCACAAAATTGTATTGTTTCATAGTTGAGCTAGTATAATTATTTTTTTTGGCTAAGTATAGAAAGGAAATGCTACAAAGCAAATGTTGGTGCAAAGAACAGAAAGTGTAAAATAATGAGGCTTTTTTTTCTCTGAAAAATGATCAGTAATTTTACTTAATAGTTACAATTTAGCATGTGTCTGACTGGAGCTATATACATTAATTTAAATCCAAGTACTACTACTACCATTACTACTATTAATAACAATAATGACAATCATAAATTCTTCTATAATTTACAATGATTCTCACATTCATATTCTCTGTGTTTTGTACATGTTCAACTGTGCTGACAGCTTGGACAGTAAAATGTGCTGGAAAAAAATCAACTTTCTGTTTCCCTGCCAGTTTATAACCATTCCAAAGAACTTACTTCCAGTCCATTTCAGCTGCCTCCATCACCTTGTTTTCTGGTTCTCCCGTGAGTTCCGCGCTGTACCGTGCTTCCAAAATTCCCCTCAGGGACCCAGGGCCCTGAAACAACTCTGCAGTGTGGCTGGACACGGCTAGGCTAGCAAAGCCACGTTAACACATTAGCATGAAAATTCAGGCAGGGTTAATCAGTCAATCAGGCTGTGCATAAATTCCTATATGATTGTGGTTAAGAGGATAAAAATGCACCCTTTTATGGTTTTACCCCCTCCTCTTGTAACAGTTATGCTGCTTTCTGTCTGTAGAACTAGACCAATTGCTTAAAAAGCTAATCTAATCATCATAGCCAGCAGCAACAGAGCATCCTGATAGTACTGTAAAATCGTGTGTAAACTATCAGAGACGTTTTAGAAGGATACTCTATACTCCTCAGTGGTCAACATTCACAAAAATGAACTTGATCAGAATGACACCACTGCTTAACGTCCACAAAATGAGGTGATGTGTGTAAATGAGAAGAACGCAATGCATTCCCAGATGCAGGTCTTCGTACATGTGCGCCCCGTTTGTGGAAGAGGTGTTGAATTGAGCATGTTTCACAACAGTCTGTTGTCCCAGAAACCCCATAAATAAATGAATAAATAAATAAATATATAAACACAGGATACTTAAATGCGAACAGCAGCATTTAAGTAATTATTTAATCAGGAGAATCAGAAAAGATGGCAAGGATAAAGGAATACCATTAAATGTCAAGTCGGTGCTGCCAGAGATTTTTTTCGTTAAATTGGAATGAACTTACATTAACTGAAACATTTACAAAAGAAAAAACACTAAAAAGCGTCAATCACTTTGGCTCGTCTTTGAAACCTGTCATAGATTGGACTTGCAATCACCCTTTTCATGTCAACCACGCTCCTGCTGCAGTGAACACTTCATGCAAACAGAATTAGATTATGGATGTGTGCTCATACATACATACAAAAGGAGAATAAAAAGGATTTTTGTCTGACCGATGGAACCAATTTGCCCCAAATTACTCAACTCAGCAACCACTGACACATCAGAAATGCCACCCTCAGGAAATCCATTTGTTCCCTCTTTAACAACCTTTGGATCCGCTAATGCAAATTCAAGAGCAGAACTAGCTGCACAGTGCTCGCATGGGCTAGCCGGCACATTAACCCCTTGCTTTCCAGACCCAAAACTGAATAGCGGACCATACCAGACTTTGAGAACCAAGAATGACTTTGTATTTTGAATGACCATAAATGGTGTTTGTGAGTAAGATGTAGAGCAGGCTGTGCTGTTAGACCACCAGCATGTACGAGGACACAATGTTTCAGTCATACGTATTTGGAATGGGCCCTTATTTAGTTCGTCAAAGCTATGTCTGCTGTCATGGGTTTCTTTTTTGGTCCATCATTGTCATATAAGAGTTCAAGTGGAAGACGGGTCCTTGGGGTTATTCATGGTCCATTGGAGCTGATGCTGGGAGGCCTACTCTTTTTAGTGGCGTTTCCTTTGAAGATAAGCAGAATAGGGGGACGGTTAAGATGCTGTTGACTCTTTTATATTTTCATGTTATTGGTGAATGCAGTGGTGAATCTTGCAGTATCAAGCATTGAGAAGGAAAACTGGTGTATATATAACCACTCAGCGCTATATTGACTGGGAATGGCTTAGTGTAAACCTCTTAATCCAGTTGTGGAACTCCACTTCATCTTTTTTGTCAGCATACGACTTGCAGACGCTCTTCTGTTCACATTATGGGCATTTCCGCAGTAGCATTTAGCTATTGTGCCTTTTGTGTTTGGCAAATAACAAGCCATGAGATAGCTGCTGTAGTTAGTTTTTTGTCTGTATGATACAGACCATTGTATGCTTTTTTATATTTCCATCACCACACCGCAGGGTTAACAGTTCTGCTTCCTCTGTTTGAAATGCACAAAACAATCTGGGATGGCTGGGAAAGGCAAGTCACAACCTGGGAGTAACGCATTGATTGGACGTGTGGTCAAGTTTTGGATCAGTTGAAAGTTCGGCCGTGTCTCGAATCGGTTACTGGGATGAGTAATGATTTACAATTACAAAAACAAAACCTCATAAAAGGAGAGCCTAAGAACAGTGCGTGAAATAACAGATAATTAATAGCATTCATTTTCCTGCCTAAATGTGGGAGTGAAGGCAGTCTCCTTGTGGTGAGTCATTATTGACATGGAAATACCGTGGCTGCAGTTTCATATAGGGCTCTGCTTGTTCCAACATCAAATCGAAACGTACACCCACGATGTAACGTGACTCTTTGTGGAGGCTTGAAAAACAGCACTGAAAGACAAACAAATTACTGCTGTTATTACAAGGACCGAAATTAATTAGAATGTAGATTTGATTTATGTCCATCTTGTGTTCGTTTGAAGGTCTTTTAGTTAATTTTTGCTGTTGAGAATCGTGTCCTGTTTATCTTCCTTTTTAAACTGGCTCATGATGCCTTGATGCAAATTCTGAATGATGACTGCTATGATATTCATATTCGCATTCCTTGATAGACAGCTATGGTTAGAAAAGCAAAGGGTCCATAATGATTACTGTCAAACAAATGGAAGCTCTGTGGAATGACAGTATTCGTCAGAATCCCCAGTATATAAAAAGCAAGGGCAGGGCCATTCTTCAGCCCCACGTAAATAACATGAACTATAGGACCAGTTTTTTATGATTGTCACAGGGGGTTTTATGATGTCACAGGCAGGCTAGTCTTCTTGTTGACACAGAGCATGTGGGATGAACCTTTGCAGGTGGTACTGAAGGACATGCTGTGAGGTCAAGTGCGCTTAGGGGACCCGGACAACGAGAGAACAGGATGTCGTCCTCCACTGCCAAAGCTCAGGGGACATCAGCACCGGGGAAGTCTCAGAATCCGTCCAACGAACACGGGGAACAACAGGTGCCCTCAGGTGAGAGTTTGTTAGCGTGTGTGCATGTTTTTTGCTTTTGCAGCCCTTTGCCAAACAGCACGAATAGAAAGGGACGAGTCTGACGTTCACGGAAGCCCGCGGACATTAAGAGAACCGTTTCCCTCGGAACATTCTTTGTCGCACGCCTCCCTTTGTGCGTTTCTTGGAAGCGGCCAAGCTTCTCCGCGGTGTCCGGTGCAGGAGCAGTGATTTACGGCTCCGCCACCGTTCATTTCGCCTCTCTGGAACAAACAGGCGAGTTTGAGTGGCTCTGTTTTTTTTTTCCTCTCAGCCGGCTGAATGAGCGCATTTGCTCGCGGGAAGCGCAGCCCTCGCCTCCTGAGCTCTGTCATTAAACCGGGAACGTGGGCGCCACTGAAGGTGCGGATGAGAGCTGGGCCTCGGCCGGCGAAAAACCGCGCATGACTCACTTCCCAGAGATGGTGAAAACGGCGGCGAAGCCAATGGCGGCTGGCGTCTCAGGGTCCCAGTTAGCGCGTGACAATCTCGCCGCGCTCCCCTGGGTTCCAACTGCGCCACGGGACGTCACGTCAGCGATGGCGCCCTGTTTGTAACTCCCAGCATAATTCTGCGCTTGTCGTACTCAGGAGATTTTGGTTAAGAGTGTCAGAGTTTTCGAAATGTGTTGAAATTGCTCCCCTCAAGATGCAGATTTTCCCCCCTGGTGTTTTTTTGTCCTGATCAGAGGTGCTGTGGAGAAGCGTGTGGCTTTGGCGCACTTCCACGTGCTGGCTTACTCGAGTCGGCGAGCAAGCCGCGACGTTGGATGCCGTGAGTGACGCCAGTGGTATGCGAGAGGAGCAGTTTGGTCTGCGGAGCGCGGCATGGTTGTGTGTCGGCTCACGGGCTCCACCAGCAATGCCGCAACAGTTTCCGCTGTTCCGGCGTCCTCCTTCACTCGGACCACCGAGCAATGTTGACCGTAACACACGGGGAATATCAAAAATGACAGGAAAACATGGCAGATGTGATTGACAAGATGCGGCCTCAGCAAGTGTTTAGGTGGCTGGTTCAAGCCGGACTGGCGTTAAGGATTTTGTCAAAAGACCCCCTCCTCCTACAGGAGACCTGCCACTCAAAACGAAAACCCTTTTAAACCATTAAAATAACTTCATTTCTGTTTTCAAAAGCTATTGTGTGGGCTTTGTGGTACAATGGAAGTAGCAAGATGCCAGCATTTACAGTCAATTTAATGAAAAAATTTAATTTCATCACCGTAACATCAAGGCTCAATAAGTTTGCAGAGTGGTTCGTTTTAATTGAGCTCTGAAAATGTAAAAAAATAACCCTCATTCAGTAGTAAAAGATAAACTACCTCTTAAATGTGATACCATTTATATTGTGTGTAGGCCCACAGTCTGAGAGTGGCTCATATGCGTGGGGAAATTTGTGCTTACAAAAAGCATTTCGAAAATGGTACACACACCCAAATCAAGGCAAATCAAAACAGCATTTGTCTTGACAGGTAAATGTCAGTACCACTTTTTTGCCTTTACAAACACAGTTCAGCCGGTTTGGCAGCCACCACAACTGATAATAGGTAATAATAATGGGTAATAGTGTATTTGTATTGAAGGACAAATCTGTGGGCCAGAGCTGAAGACAAATGTGGCTTGAACCCTAGGGAGAGAGCTTGAAGCAATAAAGAATTGATTTGTTTGGAGTCCTGTCCATCATGGCTGTAGAACATATTTGTCTGTCTGTTTTCATCAGGAACATAGTTATTTAATTATCGGCAACACTGGAACTGTCTGCTAAATGTCAGATTCACTGATTCAGAGAATGAGCTCATAAATGTCTGAGCTCAAAATGTCATAAATAAATGCCATGAACGAAATCTCACCGTATTTGTTTATTCATCGAAAGATTTAGGGTAAATGTAAAATCCATAAGGCCTCTGCATGTCTGTGGATGTCCTCATTTAAGATGACTGTGGGTAGTGTGTTATAGTATTACTACATTGACAAATTTACTGCAGCAGTTTTCCCTGTGTTCTTAATTGCGTTATGTTTGTGTTATTTATTAAGTTATGCGTGTGTCATTATTCTGACTCAGTGTTTTATGCAGTATGAGCTCACTGCCACACCTGAAGACAAGACATTTGTCAAGGTTGTGTTGAACACAAATAAATTGACATTTGCAGTTGTTTTATTATCCACTTCAATAAATTGACATCAAACCCACCACCAGAAAGCTCTGAGCCAATAGCACGTGGAATAAAATCTATAATGTGATTATGCAGCAGTGTATTTTATGCACTACAATGTGCAGCACTTATGTACTTACGATATCACATTATTACATATTATGCTGTAATTACATGATTTATTTTACTATGATAGTATCAGTAGCTGTAAGTGGAGGGGAAGGGCAGAGTAAGCACATTACAAGCCAGGCTGTGTGCTGTTGTATGCTTTTGCTGTTTTTATTTTTTGTTTTTTTTAACAATGTGTCACACGGGATGAAAGTAAACATACTGATATTGGACAGACATCTCCTGTCAGATGTTAGAGTTGACATTGTGTCTTTCCTCCCTGAAGTGATGACGTCATTGTGGTGATTGCGGCGACGTTAATCTCAGCATTGCTTTGCTCTCATTATTTTGGGGAGCCTGAATGAGGCTGTTTCTGAATGTTTCTGAGGCCTGATCACTGTATCAACTGCTGTGTTTCATTTTATTCTTAATACAGAGTAGTTATGTCATGTTATATTCTGATTATGCTAATAGCAGTTACGTTTCATTGTATACAGGATTGTGTGGACTGTGGCTATGTGTTATGGTATACATATTGTGCTGATTGGTTGTGTATAATTAGATTCCTATTGAGATGACTGGTTATTATTTATTATATTCATACTGTGTTGATTGTGATTGTGTAGTTTGACTCATACTGTGTTGACTGTGTTTATGTGTTATTATATTATATTGTGTTGACTGTGGTTATGTGTTACTGTATTTACACTGTGTTCACTCTGGTTATGTGTTATATTCATTTTGTGTTGACTGTGGTTGTGTGTTATTGTATTTATATTGTGTTGATTGTAGTATAACTGTTCTCTGATGCAGATGTGGAGTCCATGGAGGAGGAGGCAGAGTTTAACTGGGAGGAGTACCTGGAGGAGATGGGGGTCAGCGCTGCCCCCCACACCTCATTCAGACATGTGAGGAAACGGCCGTACATCCTTTAAATGCATGGGAGGGTGTACCTGTGTGCACATTGTGTCTTTCTCCACATTGGAAGTGCTTGCTGTGTCTAGTCTGATTTCTCCCATTAGATGAGTTAAGCTTTATTTTGGTTATTTATTTATTTATTTCATATAAAATGTCCATTGCATGGTAGCTCATGAGTTCTGCACATGTCCTTGATGCTGTACAGTAACATTTGGGACAGATGATTTATCAAAAATTTGTTTTCCAGATTCTATTACAAACACACTAGGGAAGAGCGCTGCAGTGAGCTTTTTTACAATTATCTTCTATTTTGTATTTTCTACAATAGTTTTACCAAATGTGACACCACAGTGCAATACCACATGGTAATACCACACTGTCCACACCAGAAATAAATGCCGGCAGTTGATTTTCTCATGTTGGGACTTCATTTATAATAGACCACTATGGGGAGCGGAAGCTACTGTACACGGGAAAAAAGATGCAAATACATTTCTCCTTGAGCTAAAGGGTGGAAGATAGACTAGCAGAGAGCAAAAGCAAGGCATGTTTGAGTGTTGCAAGTAGTGCCATTTTGAAGGGCGTTGAAGCAAGCTGGCATTAATCACAGACGTGCTAAGATCCCATGTTTGACACCGAAACCCGAGTTTAAGAGAATTGAGGAATCTGAGTGGCTTTGTGTTTGAGGAGCGAGGGAGATATATGGAGAGAAAGGGGGGAGTTTTTGGAAAGCCGGGCCACTGGCGACCGACAAATCTAATAACTGCAGGGTTGTAAATTCACACGCACGACAGACAACGTAACATCAGTGGAGTCTCTGAGGGCATGCACGTTAGGACGAGCCAAGCAAGGGTGTTTGCTCTAAAAATCAGTGGAACAGCTGCTCCTCTGCGTATGTCCCAGCGTGAGACCTGACCGCATGCGAGATATGCAAAACTGCATTCTCAATGGGAAGAGAGGCTTTCTGACTGAGATTTTCATATGTTTACACATATCGCTAATAACAGGCCGTAAGGAGCCAACCGATGCATGTGGCCCGATGCAGTCGTGACCACTTCTTCATGTGTGGTTAGTGGTGTCCTGTTTGTGCAACTTTTCACACCACTTCATTAGATTCACTTTGTAAGTTGCTCTGGATTAAATGTCTGTTAAATGATAATAGTGATAATCGTGTCTAAGAAGTAAGTGATTATCTGATTTTAAGCATTGTGTATGATAGGGTAATCCTGCACAGTTAAGTGGATTGAGTTACTGCGCTGAATATGGAATTCTTAAGATGTGATATTCAGGCTTCAGGCTGTTTGGAACTTAGCTGGAAAAGCAGTCGATATCAGTTCCACAAGGGTCCTCTTCTCAGGCTGAAAAGCAGAACTCTGCTTGCATTCTCAGCAGCTTTGCCCAGCTATGTGATTTTGCAAGAGGAGGGAATGAAAAATATTTTTCTCGGCTGTGTCATAAGTTGAAAAACAATTTTATGTGGTTTTAATTTGCCAATTGAAACCACATAAAATGGTGTTTCAGATGGCGTTGTCTTCGATGCAAAGCTGTGGTTGAAACAGGCTTTGAAAATTCCCCCACTGTGGGTCTGTAGCCACGTGTCCTTGCCCCAGAGAAGTGCTTCGATCATAAACAAATTTCGCAGCAATGCCTCCTTAATGCACTGAGCAGCCTTCTTTATCCAAAGGGACTTGCTTTATAGACTTATACCTTATTCAGGGTCCTGTTATCACTGCTGGACTTTTACTGTGGTTCACGTGAAGCTTGTGCAAACACACAGTAGCAATCAACCTGACAGAGGATTTGAACTGGCAACCCTCTGTTCTCAATTTTGAAACTGAAACCGGAAGCCTGTATTCCACCCGAGGGCAGTTCACTGAAAAACTTTGTTTGAAAGTTTCCCTTGCTGTCATCGCTTCGCATGTATTAGTCATCGGACCTTTTCTTTTTCCCTGAAAAAAAATCAGCAAGTGAACAGCAGGGAGAATGTCTTTTTGGCCATGCCAAGCATACTGTGACTCAGTGGCCTTCACAAGTTTGATTTGTAAGTGCTTTGTATGTCTAACCGAACACTGTCCCCAGATTTCATTTCCACACAGAACCGCACTAGGCTCCTTTTAAATGTGTGCTGACTGGGTACGAGCTCTTCTATCCTATCCTATTCTATCCTAACTGCCTCATCTGTGTCTCACCTGTGTCTCATGCCCGGCTTGCTCAGCAGTGTTCCTGTGCAGACCAAGCAGTGATAGAGATTCGTGTTGTTCCCAAGTTACAAGTCATGAACAGCGGGGTGGACCCAGGCTGTGGGCGGGGATTCATGTACAGTGGAGACACAATACCACTTAATAAACATGGGTAATAAATTAATAACTGTGACGACATCAGCCAGTGACCTTTTTTTGTCCTACGCCCACGACTTGGCAAGCCTTCTTAACAGCAAAGGTTACTGCAATTCATCTCCACCGAGCCCCGATGTTTTCTCTTAAATGTCCTTACTCTTGTGACATTTTTAATCCAAAGTGATTTGTGCAGTTCTGTGAGCTATTCAGCCATGGCAGTCTCTTTAGTTCCCTTTGTAAGGGGCTCCATTACAGTCATTATTTGATCCCACAGCCATCAGGCCCTGAGTTCAGGACCCTAAATGCTGTGTTCAATGCAGTAAGTGCAACTCCTCTTTGAGGTTTTTTGCCTGAAAAATTATCACTCTGAATCGCAGAAGATTCAGTGGGGCGAGCATACAGTGTATGAGTGTCCTTCACACTGCAGTTCCCTTTATGACATCACAATTGGCAGCTGGCTCCCTGCAGCTTTAGGTCAGCCCAGAACACACTGTGAAGCTGGAGGCAGCCAATCAGAGCAGCTCTGTTTGTGAAATATGGGTCTCCGATTGGTTCCCCCTCAGGTGGAGATCAGCCTGCAGAGCAGCTTCCAGCCCGGAATGAAGCTGGAGGTGGCCAACAAGAGCAGCCCAGACACCTACTGGGTGGCGACCATTATCACCACCTGTGGCCAGCTCCTGCTGCTGCGCTTCAGCGGCTACGGCGACGACCGCAAGGCCGACTTCTGGTGTGACGTCATGACCGCCGACCTGCATCCCATTGGCTGGTGCGCCCAGAACAACAAGGTCCTCATGCCCCCAGAAGGTGAGCGCACAAGAACTACTAGCACAACTAGCGAATGGCTTCTGAAGCTTCTCATTTGATACCATCCCCCTCGGATGGAGAGTTATCCCTCAGGGAAATAATTACAATAGATTTAGGTAACATTCTGCTGGGTGGACGCTCTAAATCAGAGACACTTACAGTTTACCTTACCTGACTGGGATACAACAGCAGTGGCCCTGATAATTGAACTGCCAGCCTTTGGGTTACGTGCCCTGTTCCTACCACCATGCCCGTAGACATCAAATGAAATATGTGATTAGTGGTCCCTGAAAAACATGAGTGGAACCACCTGTCCATTCAGTGCAGTCTGATGAGTCGTTCATTTACGCCATGGAGCTTGAGGAACATCTCTCACTTTTTAATGAAATAGCAGTTTTATTAAATTTGGGCTGGGCAGCAGGGGTGGCTGATGACCTCCAAATAGAGAAGCCCAAAATTTCTAGCATTTCTTGTAAGTCCTTGATATACATTCTAGTCCTTTACCTGTTGGCAGCTAATTCCCTTAGTCTTAATTACATTTTGTGTTGGTGTCCTGTTTTATTATGTAACAAAATTGTACACTGCTTACAGATCCATCTATATTTGACCTATTGAACAATTAGATTTACTCTTTGTTCTCTGTAATTGCAACCAGCAGTTGATCTGCGCTCTCTACACTCCACTTTCATGAAAATACAATCCTAAACAGTTTATTCACCAGCCTCTGTTGGACTTTGCCCTCAAAGATTGTGTGATATGTAATTGCCGGACAATCTACTCCTTTATGTTCAAAACTGCCACCTTGGTAATGATTAAATTGACTGTATTAAAGTGAACTCTGTCTTATGTCAGAGGTCTCATGTAACACAGACGAAACAAACACAATCACATGATAGACTTATGCAAAAGGGGGCTACCTGGCAAGGACTAGAGATTGTTCGGGCAGTTGGCACATTAGCTTTCATACAGGACAAATGCCAGCAGGTTGAAAGCAGTAGATCAGTTTAACGTTGAGATCTCTGCCTCCTTCATTTGAAGCTTGTGAGCCACTTTTATGCAATTCAGTGGACACCCCTAGCCTCTGTCTGGAGCCGATGAATGGGATGTTTGTGGGCCGTCTGAGGTAAAAGTTTGGGCACCCTGGGAAAGTCTTTGTGTTAAGGTCCGCATTCATGCAGACATGCAAAACCTGCAGGCTTGCAGTGCTTCATATGCGGAGGGAGGCAAGAGTTGAATAACGCATGACACAGTGGCAAAGTAACAGGATGGAAAAAATCAAGTCTTATAGAGAGCTGTTAATTTGCAACAAATGTCACCTGGCTACAGTAGCTAATACATTGCTCATATGTGGAGACATTAGCTTGCCTAGCAGATCCTCTTACTAGTTTAGGTTTTTGCATGATCCATTTATACTGCTTGAAGCACCTTGCCCGAAGGTACCACAGCAGTGTCTCATGTAGAGGTTGAACCAGCAGCTTTTGGGTTATGAGCCCTGCTCCTTACCCATGTGTACAATGCACTGACTTGCATGCCAGAATCAGCCAGCCATGCAGAGAGTTTCGGCCTGCGGTCTTGCTGAGCACGTGCTAGTGTATTTTTCCTTCTGCAGTCATCACGTTAGGATGCCTTATTTACCCATTAAAGGCTCCCCAGAGGACTTAAGGAAAACATAGAATGCCATGACATTCAGTCACATCAGTCAGTTTCAGGAGTGTTGGTACGGATATAGTCACTTGTCAACAATCTCGAATGTACCGGGATCTCGAATGTACTGGATTTTAGGAGAAAAGAATCAAGCATGCTGCAGAAATTAAAATGTGACCAGATCTACCTCCAGAAGTGTTCTTTGAGTCTAGAATGGATTAAGAGCAGTATTTCTGATGACCTCCAGATCTATATATTTCCATTATGGTGTGAACTTCTTCACTGATATGTTAGTCCTTTCATGTTTCAGATGTTTTGATGTTAATTGTTTTGGGTTATACCCTGTTCAGTGTTGAAATAAGATAAGGTAATCTTTGGATTACGTAATGATGACATTGTGGTTGTGATTACAGAAGCTGTGTGTGTGTGTGTGTGTGTGAGAGTGTGGGAAGGGTGGTTCAGGGAAGGCTTTTAAAAGTCATAGTCTTATGATGTCCACCTGACACTTGAAGCTGAGGGTCTGGGTGCTTTATTTTTCAGTGTGTCTCAGTGGAACATCCAGGAGAATGGGTTATGTGACTCTGTCACAGGTTAGATTTCAGAAGGAGCATTCAGAATTCAGTCATTACCAGTTTACTGATGGTTTGGGTGCATGATTTCTATCTAAGTAATTTGTAATGTGTCATCTCCCTCACACTGTTGTACCAGCCAGAATTCAATGAAAATGACAAGAAAATAATTCTTGTCTGCAGTTAAAGGTGTTATGGATGCAAGAGCCAACTTCAGAAAATACTCTGTCCACTTTCCCCAGCATCCAGCATGTAGAGATGAGTGATATTTTTCAGTAATTCTCCTGAATTTTTAATTTAATAAATGAGTAACTGAGAAGCCTAGGACCCCAAAAAGTTTGGAAAAAAAGGATTTTACCTTTTATCTCTAAGCACAGTTAAGTAAAAATGTATGACCTGCCGTGATACATTCACTTGGAATTCTAACCACAGTCACAATCTTTCTTAGCTGCATAAACTTGTGATTCATCTGCCTTGCGTCTTTCTATTTATATTTTGAATAGTTGAGCATAGGTTTGCAGCTATTGGTAAGGAAAGTGGTGTCATGCTTTGGCATTTTTTGAGTAACCATCCCAGCTGCATTGTCACAATTCTCTTTATCTCTTTTTGTTTCTCAGATAACGTTTACCTAAGAAAAGGTAAGCAGTGCTGTCAGCCTCCTAACTCCGCCTACCTGCTCATGCCAGCTGTGTAACAATAGAACGCATGTCTCTTATCTTTTTTTTTTCTGCATTCAGATAAGCAGATTCCATCAGTCTGTTTGATTTCATCTTCTCCTTACTGCATGTCTCGCTGTCTGTTCTTTTTGTGTCGGTCACTCCAGTGTCCCTCCTCGTTCCTTTGGGAATAGACATGCCTGCTTGTCACTGCTGCAGAGATAGCAAGCATGGAACTCCCTTGCTATAACGCCCTTTCAAAATCTGGACACGAGTGAGAGTAGCCACTGGTGCAATGTAATGGTTTATGACTTTATAATGAAGGAACACCAGGTGGTACATGTGTGCACGGTTTCATTTCTTTGAAATTAAAGGTTACACTTCTGAGTACATTGAACAGGTTGCTAGTTATGACACATTTCCATCTGTAGCTTGTAAGTTTGTCTTTGTGAACTTTTCCAAGACTTTAAACTCAGAGTGACACGGTCTGGAGGGTAAGGTGCTGGCGGGGACTGATGATGTCATAGAACTTGAAGCAGAGAGAGATGGGAAATGTAGTCAAACTCATCATACCATCCCCTTCCTCTGGGCAGGGTGTTGCTCACAGAATCTGACTTAGCTCTCTGTCTGATGTAGCCTTCAAATGCTTCTCCTGTATCCTGAATGGATGTATGTACGCAGAGAGAACCAGGTGCTCCAAAAGTCCATGAAATAAAAGAAACGGCTGCCATTAACATACTACATGTTTACATATAGTAATTTACTAGATGCTCATACATATTTATTTGAGTGACTTAGAAAATGCAAGCAACGTAGCTCTGCTAAGAGCTGAGAGGACACTAAATCATGTGTCACAATCCGATAGTAGGAGTCCTTGCATAACCCACCATGTTCTGTTGTCATGCTGTCACAGAAAGCTCAGGAGGAAGTTTGAGGACACAGCAAATTAGTTTGAGGATATAGCATGCATATTTCAGACTTGGAGATGCAGTTTGAGCAGACAAGTCTTCAGTGTACAGTGGAAGACTGTCCGTCATTAAGCAGTGACTGTTTTGGGGAGCTCATTTCACCACTGGGGGGCCAGAGGAGAGGATAGACGTCACCGAGCGGATGGACCCTTTTGGAGAGGGATGACAAGGTGCCCAGAAGTTGTGGAGTTTTCATTGGAGAGTTATCATTACTTTTGCTTTGTATTTGGTTGCCAAATGCGGGTGGTGTTATTTAGGTTGTGTCGAATATGTGAAGCTGGTGTTGTGCAGACATAGCTGGGCATGGTCAGCAGTGGATTGTGTTCTGAGCTGAACAGGCTGAGGCAGAGTTTCAACATTTCCTTGCCGGTTCCTGCAATGTGCTGGCTCTCTACTCTCATTACATGCATTTCCTCACCCTGGAAATGAGCTGAGAGGATTTTACAGGCCCAGCTAGGCAGAATAACAGGGCAGTGGTACCTGCTGAGCGGTCAGAGGGGCAAGGTAACACAAGGTTTGTGATAATCGGTGGTTCCTTCTACACATCATTCTCATTTAATTAAGTGTAAGATTAGAAGGCAGTACAGGGGAATACCGGACCGTATACCAGCATCTCTGGCAATGGTAACATAACCTCGATATCCATGCAACACAGTAGAAACATTATCATATTACCTTAGCTCCACAGACGTGTTGTGCGAGCAGTGTGCGCTGTAGCTTCTGTTCCTCTCTCGTCCCTGTTGGAAGCAACATGGCATGCATCATGTCTATTTCAGTTGATGATGGTGATGATGATGATAGCAGTGGACACACTCGAGCAGTGCTACTGAAATTCTTTTCAGCGGGAAGAAAAATCTTCCAGCACCAGAAATAAAAATCTAAGCTGCCTCGGGACAGTAGAATCCTAGCCCGTGGTTTGCCTGTTTGTTTGGGGAGTTGCACAGCGCTACGACTAAATTCAGAGCTAAACCGACACTGCAGTACGTAACTGCTGAACAGGTGCATCTGGGAGATAAATGGGGTATTGCGCAAGGAGGAAGAAAAGGACAAAAAAATGAGAGAGACACGGGCGCTGTTGCACGTTCAATGGAAATGGCCCGTCCGTCGACGACTGCGCGGAAACTCAGTCTGAATCTATCCAAAGAGTTCAAAGGAGCCGGGGTTGCATAGCAACAGCCGCAGACTCGCTTTGTGGCGCTGCACTTCCTGACTTTGGAGGGCGAATCCGTATTCGTTGGCTTGTCGGCCCGAGCTTTGCCACTGGCCACCTTACATTGGCACCAGGGCGCTTGAGGCAAATCACACCACTCTGGCATGGCACAGTGGTCTGGCCCCGTAATCCCTTCACCCCCTCCGCTTCTTAGTCCCTCCTGATCACTGTAAATAAGAGATTAACTCGCACTTAGCTTTCCTGGACAAATAAAGGTTAAGCAAACAGATGAGACAGTAACTCAGGACCGAAATCCAGCACCCAGCTACTGTCTTGTCAGAGTACAATCACCAAGTCCAGTGGGTGGTTGCATAATGCAGTTTAAGGCAAGCAATGATACTGGTACTATTTTGCCTGTGAGAGTAGTGTAAAATAAGTTTGTCCATTGGATATAAATGTAGGCTGACAAAATTTCGCCCAGTGAGTTAGCCATACCCTCACTTTAAACTTGGGTCTGTGTTAACAAGGCAGGAAAATGTTATTAGCTAAATTTTAGAAGCAGTTCCAGGGTGACATTTTTTCTGTATCTGTGTTATATTTCCAGTTTTACTTCATTTTGTTGTTGTTTTTGTTGTTTCCAGTCCAAGTTCAATCTGTAAGTTCTTTTGAAATGATATTGCTGAATGGCTCCTCCATTAATGTGCTCAGTGTCTGCCTCAATTGCTTCCCCTCCTTCATCTTTTCTGGCTGCTTAGACTACAGCGAACAGAATAGTTGCCTGATTGGCTGCTGCAATTGCCTTATCTGGTTCTGCAGCTAAAGTCAGATTAAAAATACAAGAAAACAAATTGGCTCTCTGCTTCTGTTGTCTTTTCACTTTATTTTTAAAGCTTTAGTTTTTTTTTTTTTTTTTTTTTTTACATCTAGCTAACTAGAGCTTTTCTAAGCCAACAGCTGACTAGCTGGCCAGGTAACTAGAGTAGCAGCTAGTACACCTTGTTTGTGTGGAAAAGGACAGCAAAACTTTGAAATCATCCAATCCCATTTCAGTTGAACACATTGCAAGTTACTATTACCCTTGCTAGCTAGAACGCTTCCAGCTTGCCTAGCTGAACAGTAAGAATGATAACTGCTTATGTAAGTCATGCTTATGCTTGTTTAGTTTATTTGTGCTTTATATGATCAGTGATATTAGATGAATAATCTAGGTGTGACTTCCTGTTTAGTCATTGACTCCAGGCTACAATTTATGCAGCCAGCCATGTTTCGTAGCATCTGGAAAATTCCCATTCCAGAACACATTTATGTTCCCATTCTAGAGCAAGTGTGCATTCTCATTCCAAAATGTTACATTCCCTACTTACATTCCCATCCTCGGTTACATCCTCACCTTAGGATCCATCTACGTTCCTGTTCCAGAACATGCTTACGTTCCCCCTCATGAGTCCATTTGAAATGACATTTTACGGGGGTGCTTGAGATGAGAATGTTTCAGGGGTGGGCAGTAGTTGTCACCTGTTGACAGGTGCCTGTCTCTGAAGTGGCAAAGTGGGAGATATCACCACAGAATCCGAGATGAGCACCAATGAGGTGAAGGACTCAGCCTTGAGGCTTGACGGAAGTGTCATGGTGGCAAAGATGAGGCAGACGCTGCAAACTTTCCCCCCCCTTCTGCTCATTTAGCAACATTCGCATGAGTTAGGGGCGAAGTGGCGAACCTTTTTGCTGTTTTGTAAAGGCATTAGGGGCACTCGAGTGCATGTGGAGCTGCTCTCACTCTCCAAATTAAGGTGAAACGGCACAGTAATCAGCTTAGAGAGGATGAGCCTGACAGAAATAATGACTTTGTGAAATTATCATTTGCAAATGGGAGACTAAATTAGCACTGGAGGATTTGCCATATAAATGGAGCCGGAGAAAAGCCAAACAGACATGCCTGTCTGGGACCTCACAGCGGGGCAGTTTTTAGCGATCTGCGGACCGCGCTGGATATTACAGCATTACGCAAATTATCTGAAAAATTTCACTTAGTAACAGCACATTTTGTGAGTGCGTGTGTACACTGCTGTTTCCCTTACACTGTGAAAGCGATTCTGTTGTTCATCGTGGATGAACAACAGAATCATCGTTGTGGAAAAATTAAGGGTTACTTAAGGGTTAAGTGTTACTTTTTGTTTCTGTAAAAATGTATATTGTTACTGTAAAAATGCACTTTGTGCTCTATATTATTACTGTAAAAATACTCAGTGAGGTCTACTCTGTATCAGCAATATTTTTTGCTTCAGTTCTGTTAAAGTACACAATGTATTCTGTATCAGCGCTTGAAAAGTGCTCTCTGTTCCACTGTCTATCAGCACTGAGTGTGGTCTGCAGTGGCACTGTAAAAACGGTACAGTGTGTTCTGAGAAGCGCAGATTGCGGCACACCAATCAGGGTGCCGGGTTTAAATGAATGTGTGCAGCCTCATTTAGAGAGCGGGAGAGATTCAGGTAAAGTGCTGTGAGCGTGCCACGGTGTGGAGGTCACATTACAGGCTGAAAGGGGGAGGGGGCGGGGGGAGTGTGTAATAAGTGACCGAAATTTTTCTTTTCGTCCTCATCACCACTACCATAGCTTTGGGTTGGATTGTTCCTAACGGGGCTGATAGTCTTGAGGTGCCACGTGCGCTTGTCCCCCGCACCCCTGCCCCCTCCAGCTCCTAAATTACGGCAATCAAGGTTTTCGGAGCCAGTCCCTCCTGAGGCGTCTGCTTTGCTCAGCGAGCAGGGCCAGAGGCCACAATCACATGGACAGAGAACCGCGGCGCGCCGAGGCTGTTCTTTACACCCTGCGCCGAACGACAAGGCCACACCTAATTCGGCGCATTCAGTCCATTTAAAGGACTGTTTTTTAGAAAGGCGTTTGTGAAGCACACCCACACCCTCGTGCAGAAAATGTACAAGGCGAGCCGCACAATGCCAAACAGTGTCCTTTATGCAAAGCTCGACAAGCAGTCAATCCCGCCAGTGAACGTTGTTTTTAATTAAATCTGTATCGTTGGCCACACGGTGGGTAGGCTGAAGGACGAGAAGCTAGTTTGAACACATAAGTGTGGCGCCACAGTGAATGTACCAGCTTTTTCAGATGTGTCAGTGAACAAAAAAATTCCACAGCCCTGACTGGGTTGAAAGCTTCAGGCTGCATGGGTACTTAATTGAGCCTCACTCTGAAAACATGAGACGTTTGTCTCTCTGTCTGCGTGCATATTTTTACATAAAGGGGGTCACAAAGACCTGGCTCACCTTTGCCTCGGCAAAGAAAAAGCTGACCTTTACGGTATCAAAGAAATGGCTCACTTTTGTTGCAAAAACTTTTTTTAAGGCACTCCTACCTGCTTGTGCTGAATGCATTGCAAAAAGAATACAGTGGAAACAAGTTGTGTTGCAACGCTGTTGCACTCGGTTGCTGTGTGTTTCAACCAGGCGGGGATTGACATGCCTCTAATTGTATCACCGCTGGGAAGGGGCCAAGGAGGCACCTGGCAGAATACACCCACGCTGCTTCAGGTGCAGTGGAGGTGTCAGTCTGTGAAAGTCTCCTTTTGAGACCTGGAGGTGCTGATCAGCTTGGGGGAGCCTGCAGCTTTCTCATTCCCAGCAGCCCCATGTGAGCCTCTATCTGAAAGCATGCTAGCATGTTAGCGTGTTTGTCAGGTGGCCTCAATAGAAACTCTACAGTGATGAGACGAAAGCCAGCCAAGCTCTCACGTGTCTGCGTCCCCACTCCAGCCCTGAGCCGCCCAATTAGCGCGACGGCGGCCGCTCCCGTCGCCCGGGGAGCTTGTTAGCGAGGGCGCACCCCTGGGTGCTGAGACAGACACCGTCACCCCACCCCCACCCAATCCAAGTCTCTCCGACGGAGTCATGTGTGTCCTTCGCCTCTGCAGGGGATAGTGAATGTGATTGCTGTATGTATAATACATGACGTTCCAGCATGTGCTAAACTTTGCCTTACTATCATTGAAGTTCAGAATGAAGATCTGGGATGAGAATTTTCAGACCGTCTGTACACAATTAAATGAACATAGACAAACCAGTCCAATCCTGAACCATGAAAGTCCCATTTTCCATTTCCTTTCAGCATCCGCTGTTCATGGCATCCCTCCTCCACCTTATCCCCCGTTCTTCCCCCTCTTTATAATGTCCAGACTGTGTGTGTGTGTGTGTGTGTGTGTGTGTGTGTGCGCGGGTGGGGGGGTCAACAACCTCAGCCCATGGCCAGGTAGCTAAGCTAAATATAAGTACTGCAGTACTGATCAGTAGCAACTTTTAAGCTTTGATTGTATAGAAATTCATATATGCTTAATAATCATAATGATCAATAACTTTTGCAAAAAAAAAAGGGAGCAAAAATGAGTAAGGCATTTCATTAGATGTATCTCATTGCGTGTCTATTAATGTTAAAAACCATAATGCTGTAGCTGCAGTTTCGATCCACTTTGTGTACCCACAGATCATTGATTTTTAATTACTTGCTTTGTAAATATTCTCATTCAGAGGGGCTTACAGAGCTTATATGATTGCTTCATTCAGATGGATATTTACTCAGGCAGTGCAGATTAAGTATGTTACTCATGGGTACAACAGAAGTGCAATTTCCTGGATACAATCCCAGTGCCTTACTCCCTGTGCCATACTGTTACTCCATAACAACAGACTATCGCATTCAGACATTCTAGTGTGACGGCTTTACTGCGATGCAGAGGGGTGAGACCACTGTATCATCTTTACAGTTGGACTCCATTGGAATTTTCCCCCTTTTGGTTGGTCAGAATGTTGGAACTGGGTTTACTTTGGAGTAAGTTAATCATTTTAGGCTAAAGGAAAACCTTTTAAAAGGATTCTGATTTAAACAATTAAAATTCAAGATTATGATGTCACAATATGGAGTCTCCCTAAATATTTATTAGTTGAGGTGGGTGGGTGCTTTGATGCTGGAGGTCCTGTTACCAGGGTCTTTGCGGCAACGAGTTTGGGGATTCAACGGAAAGCAAGGGACAAGCAGGTGGCAGAGAGACGCAGTCAGCTCTGAAATTTGAGTGCCATCCTCACCGCTGCACTTTGGTCTCATTTGTTTTTTTTTTAAATTTCATTTAATATTTTTTTCTAGTTTGTTGTTTTGTACAGAGAATGTACAAGACATGACAAGAGGTTGCTCAGAAACCTTATCATTTAGACTTTAGCTTTGAGTTTAAGTCGATAGTGACACTGCTTTGTATTAATATGGTGCCTAATGTGTGTATAACCCAAATTGGGGCAGTACTGGTTGGCAGTACCATGTTGTTACATTTTGTATTGTTACATGTTATGCGCATTACAAATTGGTGCTGACCAAAAGATAGGAAAAAAAGCCTTAAAAACAATTCCTAGATTGTGGAACGGCACTGAGAGCCCTACAGCAACAAAGTTCAGAGGTCAAATGTGGCATTGCTGAGACTCTGCTGACTCCTGTCTGTTGTGAAGCTTGAAACCTTGTCTTCTCAGCGGCTCTCAATCTTTATTTCAAAACAAATAATGAATGGTCCATTCAAAACATAGTACAACTGACTGCAGCGGGAATTCAAAGGAAAATGGCCAGCCTGCTTTGTTACCCAAATGACTGAGGGATGGGAGGGGGGGGGAGGGGGGGGGGTGGATAAAGAGGCTGGCATTGACACTGCTATCTCCATTTGCTGATTTGCAACTGCTTTGTTTTTTGCTGGAAAGGAGTTGGTTTTGCTCAGTTGGTGTGTGTGGGTGTGTAGAAGACCTTTTCATTAATACAATTTAATATGGCTCACTCAATCAAAAGGGTGTTCCTGAGGTAATGAAACCTCAGTGATCAGGAAATAGCTTTCAGGGGGCTACCGTTCTTTTTCTGTCAGGTCAAATCAGATGCCTCAGATGTACTGTCAGATATGTCATTAAATTGCTCCTTCAATGAGATGCTCTTTCATGAAGTATAAATTAATGATTAATGATACATGGTACACATGATAAGGGTGGAATTCATTCAGTACTCGGCTGAAGCTGAAGTTAATATTCCCTCACTTACTATATTTGCTTCATATCACATTTTGAAAAATCTTGTCACAGATGTCCATGTCAAATGAACTCTGTTAAAAAAACATGGATTGGAATTCTGCGTTTGAACCATTGACAGAAATTCAACATGGCGGATGACTCTTGAAGACAATCATCGCACATAGATCAAACAAAGTCTTCAGATGTCTTGAACATTAAATAAAAATATAAATAAAGTACAATGCACGTTGATGCGTAGAATGCTGTCTTATTCTTAACCTGATGGAAGCTCAGATACTGTGGTTTTAGTGATGCATGGTGAGGATTAGTAGCATTTTGGTAGCCTCCTCGACATTTGCGTCTTTGACGGCAACACTGACCAAACCCCCTATTTCTTATTTGCATTCAGTGGTACATGAAAGAGTTGTACATAAAAGAATGTTACAGCAGTATTTGTGTTGTGATAATGCCTGACCAGGTAGAAGGTCAAAAAGCTGGATATCTGTCACAAATTAGAATGAATTTGTGGATTTTCAAAATAACTGGTCATCTGAAGTAGCACTACATCTGTAAATGAACTTGGCAGCATTCATGTCACCAAGCGTCACCAAAAACCAGGGCATTGCTTGAATACAACATTGGTGATGGCCACATACTGCCGAGTTTTGTGCCTGTGCCCCAAGCACAGGTGCTCCTGCTGCAAGTCTGAGCAATTCTGCCACAACAACTAGATGGAAAACACCCACCACGTGTTCGGCGACCTTGTGACACACAACGTATCTGTGATTTTCAATTAATTGTTCCTGCGTAAAGCGCTGTTGCTCGCTTGGCCTCACGGCGCGGCTAATAACACCCTGATGCACCACGGTACCGTAAATAACTTACTTACACAGAGCTGCTGTCAGCTGGTGATCTTCCTTCACAGTAAAATCACTTCATACAGGATGGTAATAGAGTCGCTGCTCTTTCACTTGCTGAGGGAAACAATATGATGAATATAATGAAGCCAGGAAAATTCCTCTGAAAGGCTCCCGCTTTCATTCACATGGGTGTGAGCAAGTTTGACTGAACGCTGGAGTTCGGTCATGCAGTAAAGGGGCGTGGTGTTGGAGCGACCCTTGTGGAGATCAGCGCCTCCTTTTACAGTGCAGGGCTGTGAGCTGGTACACACAGATTTATCAGGTGCTTCTCCCCTCATTTAAAATCACCATCCTGTTTCTATGCAGTTTTTTTTTTTCCAGGCTCTCCTGATGGTGTCGTAGTACTGCAAAATATGTTCAGTGCCTCATGGAAAATACGCTCTTTTAATAAATGCAACATCAAAAGGTTTGACAGTAATTGCATTTTTTTACACAATTAGAGAGCTGTCATTTATGATCAATAGTACCATTGTATTACAACAGTGCCTCTTCCTTGCCTTACAAATAATTGCTCTGATTATGTGAAAATAAGGTTTTTAAATCAAACTGGTTTTTTGTTACAGATTTTTATAAGATATGCAAATATGTGTTTTGCATAATAGACATTTGCTGTGTTTTCTGATCTACAGAGAAGCATTTGCAAACTAGAGAATTTTCTAGGGGTGTTACTGATGCATTCATTATTTTGTGCAAATCAACTTTGTATGGCTGAAGCACTTTAAGCCCACGGGTGGGGTGATTATTTGCATTCCTGGTGCATGCTGGGTAAGGAGTGGGGAATGGGCAAGAGGAGAGGGAGTGTGGGGGGAAGGGGAGGGGGTAGAGTTTTTGCAGAGAGGGTTAGAGACAGGGAGTGAATACCTCTAATCTCTCCTTGATTTTGCCTGGGCCGTCGTTCTCGGCAGGGCTCTGTCTCCAAATTTAATCAAATCAAAAAACCGACAAACGCCACGTGCTACAAACCACTGCTTTACCCACTGAACCATGTGGAGCAGGAAGGTGTTTTTCAGAGCTGGATTCAACCACTTTAGGTGAAGCAGGGACTAACTAAGAAAAGCGAGATTGATGGCTCTTCAGAGGGCTCTTAGCGCTGGTGAATTCTTCAGTCTACAGATTGAGCTGTGTAGGATATTGCAAGGTCACTCAATGTGCCCACCAGTCAGTGTCAGTCATGGGTTAGGAAGTGAAGCAGACTCAGAAGCAGAAGCAGAAGTGCAACATACTAAACACAATCAAGGATGTATTATTACATAAAACTTGCTTCTTGATTTAAGTAGGCTTGTGACTTAAAATCTCTTAACCCTTTCGTACGTGACTTATTTTACGCTAAGTAGTGCACATGTTATGTTACAAGGTTCGTTATGGTTTCATTAGCGTTATTAAGCTTCTCATAGTTTTCACTGCCACATTTGGTAGACTTTGTAACATTAAATCACTGTTTCCTCAAAGCTAGTGCTAGCTAGAATTTTTCCAATCTAGTCTTGTAATCACACTGGTTTAACCGTAGGCGTGAAAGGGTTAATCACACCGGTGTGACCGAATGCGCGAAAGGGTTAAAGGTTGTGGCAATCCCTGTCCATCTGAAAGAGGCAGACAGAATTGCTCAGATAAACTTGAAGCTTTGTATCCCCAGTGAGTATCCCCTGGACATTCCACAAGCAATGCCCCTCCTGGAGGAAGAGAGGAGGACAGCAGGCAGGGCTGCCAGGGAATCATGGGAAGCGTAGTCCCACATCAACCCCTCTGTCAGTTCTTTAAGGCCTGACAATGGAAGCTGCAGTCTGGACCTGCAGTTCAAATGTCAAAGCTGCCACTGTGGCACGTGATATTTTTTTCAGAACAGTGTGATGATTAATCTATACAGGAACTGTAAAAATAGTTTATCTATTTCTGTATGTGAAAGATCAGAGAGAGAGAGAGAGAGAGAGCTAGAGAGTATGCAAGAGAGAGCAAGCCAGCTCAGGAGAGTAAAAGCGAATGAGAGAGAGAGAGAGAGAGAGAGAGATTGAGTAAAAACAGTAGTTACAAAGTGACACCCAAAAAGAAGACAGAGGAAAGATATAATGCACATAGAGACAGTGAATCTACCTTTGAATCATAATTGCCCTTACCCTGTTGTTGACTAGACTTCGTAATTAACAAGCTTGTTAATTAAAATAACTATGAGAAATTCACAGCCGATTCCTTTTTTTACTTAATCGTGTCTTATGATGTAGCACCAGAGCAGCCTTCTGTGCACCTCACATTTGGATTGTTTTAGTCATCACAAGCAAATTGGTTTGCCGGAAGAATTTTGATTGCAAAATTGAGATTTCAGCCGTGTGTTAAATTTCACCACAGGACATGATGGCTAATGAATTCCAGAGCTTTGTCATTGCATCACATTAATCAAGATAGCTGCGGGACAGAGGGGCATGTTTTATTTTGGTGGTGTTCAAGAATGTGATTGACTGTGGAAGTCTTTGTAACAGTACCATTAGTACTGAGACAGTATGCATTTTCTCCTGTGTTCTTTAGCTTGCCCACTGCGGGAGACGCCCTCTGTAATGTTCCGAAAGCAAAGCATTGATTGTAATCTGTGTCCTAGGTGTGTGACTGTTTGACCCGTCTCCTATGCTGGGCTGTTGAGTATGCAGTAGATTATCTGCAGATCTTCAGTCCTCTCTGAGTACTCTTAAAATATGTATCCTAAAGATCTGTGCTTTCATTTTTTGTTGCGCCACAAGGAACAAAAACAGGAAACAGGTGGAAAATGGTAATTAATTCCTTCTCTTTATTTGGGCGGGTTATCCTGGCTGAATCGAGTCGGAACTTGGAACACATGAAATCAACACCCCACAATGTGTACTGTGAAACATAAATTGCCATGGTTCTGAGTGAGGGATGGGAAGCCGAAAGGAGTTTTATTGTTGTTGTTATGATTGATTGAATGCTCCGGTATGCATATTTGGAGTAATTTACAATCTCTGCACTGCCATCACCTGCTGCCACCTCTCTCTCTCTCTCTCTCATCAGTGTGTTTGTTTTTGAATGATGTGTGCATGTGCATTTGTGCATTTGTGCATGAATACTGAAAAATGTATCATTATCCAGGATGAGTTATGAAAAAATGTAGAGGATACATGTAAGCATTTTTTGTGTACCCACAGTGAACACTCTGCTGTAAAAGTCTGTTAGTATACCCACAGTAAACACTGTAGCATTTTTGTATACCCACAGTAAACACTGTAGCATTTTTGTATATCCACAGTAAACACCCAAGCATTTGTTATACTCACAGTAAACACCCAAGCATTTGGTATACTCACAGTAAACACTCAAGCATTTTAGTATACCCACAATAAATACTCAAGCATTTTAGTATACCCACAGTAAACACTTAAGCATTTTAGTAGTTCCTCAGTAAACACTGTGCTGTAAAGTATACAGATGGTAAACTCTGCAGGCATACCGACACTGAACATTCTCGTGCTACACATAGTTTCTGAAAGCCCTTTGTGAGTGCTTCATTGTTGTAGTGATTTTATTTCTTTTTGTGTGTCCTTCTGTTTAAAGCCATAAAGGAGAAGTACAGCGACTGGACCGAGTTCCTGATCCAAGAGCTGACCGGCTCTCGGACCGCCCCGGCCAACCTGCTTGAAGGGGTGAGCACGCCCTATGCTTCCATACAGATACATTTACAACAGAAAGGGAAATAAACAGGGGCTGACTAACAACAGCATTCCTCCACATGCTCTTTTACCCGAATGTCACGTTTCCAGCAGAGGCACATGACTGAGGTCGACAGGTACGGCTTGCAGGGAGCATTTTATGCCATGTGTGTAATCAAAGATCAAACGGTTACGCTCATGTTCAAAGATCAAGGAATGTTAAAGCTGTATCTGTCCAAAGGCTGCTGAAAATGAAAGTGCTAATAGATTGTGATAGAAAGTACCCACGATGCAGTTTGTTACTGCATGTGGGAAGTGGGTGGCTGGGAATGATGGATGTTACAGATATTGGTTTGGAAGTGGAGAACACTGGCAGGATGAGACTGAATGAGATAATATTGCAAAGGAGTCATGTGTAAACCAGTGAATATACCAGAAATTGCTCTTCAGACAGTAGTATTTCAAAGTGTTCATTATTCAAAGAAACATTCAAGAAACACTCTTTTGTGTAGGTGCTGTTGGATTGTAGGGGAGCATCTCACACTGACAGACTGTAATTGACCTTATAAACTAAAGTTTCTCCTTTGGCCCTGGGATGGCAATCCCAATTATCCACAATCCCTTTACTGTAGAAATTGGCTATATGAAAATTTTTTACAAACTGCAATTTCAAATGCAATTGGGCACTCAGTAGAAATTGTTTTTCAAGTAATGCTTGAGTAAAATGTGGCTGCGTGAAGATGCCCACCCACCCAACACACACACACACACGGATACACACACGGTCACACACAAACACACTTGCATACACATTCAAATGTGTGTGTCTGCGTACATACACATACATGCATGTGAGCAAACGTGTGCATGCACATATACACACATGTGTACACACACACAAAGCACATCCACCCAACGGTTCACTGCTCTGTTCTCACCCACTGTAAGACAGTAAAGACTTCCTGTTTGTGTTTACTGCTATCACCTGATCTCACCTGATTGTGCGATAGGATACAGGAAGTGCATGTGTGAAGGCTTTCTGAGACTGTATGCATCAGTGTACCAATTTAAACCCTTCCCCTTGTCTGCTTGGCTCAGCCCCTAAGAGGGAAGAACACAGTGGACCTGATCACAGAGGGCTCCCTGATGGAACTGCAGGACCTCTGCGACCCCTTCCTCTACTGGCCTGCACAGGTCATCCAAAATGTTGGGGGCCGCTTGCAACTGCGTTATGTTGGCATTGAGGGCGACGCCCATGACACCTGGCTCTTCTACCTGGACCTGCGGCTCCGCCCCATGGGGTGGACCCAGGAGAACCGCCTCAGTATGGACCCACCCACAGGTAAGGTACATTCCGACCAGAACTCTCGCATTGGCCACCACAGGAACCTGCGGTTCATATGTAGCACCCTGCCTACGGCATGAGCACCTTAAAGAGTGAGATCTTTGTCAAAATATGCAGTAGCGTAAAGCTATCAGAAAAGTCAGTGTTTCTCACCACAGACCCTGTGGGTTCTACTGAGTGTGTGGGATTTCTCTTGATCTGGCCTTTTCATTAGTTTGGCTTTATCGAGCTGATACCTGAATACTGATTTTGATTTGATGTTGCTTGTGAGGTCATGTGTCTGCTGCAGTGCAGAATGCAGGTGCATTTGCTCTAAACATAATGTTAAAAATGTTTCCTGTGTTCTCAGAGGGCTTTAATTTATTTGTCTCCATGTTAACAAATTAGTCATGCAAATTAGTTCTCCGGTCAACAACAGTTTCAGTCAGAAGCAGCTTTTTTAGTGTGTGCTCCGTACCTGTGTTGGAAGTCTTTCACTCATTCATGACATTTTTCTTTGCATTAATGGTATCCACAGTCAGTATTTTTTTTATTCCTTAATTGAAAAATCCCCTCTCAAAACCCAAGTATAAAAAACACACGCTTTTAAAAAGTTGTCTCATGAAACATGCAGCGTGTTGATGTGAAACAGTCTGGACTACACTGAGCAAGGAAAGAATAAAATGGAAAGCCTGCAAGAGACTGTTTTTAAACACAAAGCAGGGGGTTTGGTTATCTGTGATTGGGTAATAGTTGGTGGCTGGTGGTTTAACATATTAAAAAAGGGCCTCAGTTAACTCTGATTGGATAACGGTAGGCAGCAGAAATATGTTTAATTATCTGGCCAGCCTGTGATTTGGGCAGGGGCTGGGCAGGTTTTTCCTCTCCCTTTGCCGAATCTCCAGTGAAGCACCCTCCTCTGAGCTCAGACAGCCCAGACTCCATTTAGATTAGAGGGAGAGACTCTGAGCTTCCTCCAGTGCTGTTATCATATCTGTGTGTGTCAGGGTCCACCACGTGGCAATCCTCGTTTTCACACAAAGAGGCGATGGCCTTTGGGTTTTGGCACAGAGGACGGTCACGTGTTTCACCCACATTGTTAGATACGCTAATCCATCATCAACAAAAAAGCTTGGGTTCCATTTGCTTTTAATACTTTGTGCTTTATCACAAGCAATTGTTTACTGGACACAAATGTAAAAGCACAGGAATGCCTTTTTATTTTAAGAATGCCCTGCTGCTGCATGGGAACAATAAATGTGCTGTGCATGTGGAAGGATTTTGCGCATCTTGTCCGCCTTCCGGGAGAGTTAAACCGAGTCTTGCGACTGCTTCTGACTCACAGAGGCCATTAAAGTTTCCATGGAACTTACTGAGGGGGTGGCGGTAGGGGGGTCAGAGAAAAATTTCCAGCCCACACTAGTCTGGACATCCCTCATCCCTCAGTTTGACTGACTGGAATAAGCCCCTCCCCCTCCGTCACAGATGATGCGTGGTTGAGGCTGAGGTTTTTGCGGGAAACGCCATCTCAGCATGTCCAAGATGGGTGGGCCCGAGAGATAGTGTGCACGCGTGCACCGGTGTTGGCCGAGATGAGTCACCCTTACTTCACTGTAGAACACCTGGCAACCGAGAAAAGGGGTTAAAGGTGCTATTTACATGCATCCCCATCGTCATGATTGTCATCGTCTTTCAGTGCATCCCATTTATAAGAATCACTGACGGAAGAATTAACCACTGGTGCAGAGTCACTCTTGTGCTGAAGCTGTGTAAGTACTCTGCTTTCTCTGCATTCTACTTATAAGGATTATTTTGAGTGCATTCACAACATGTAAAAGGATAGTAAAGGAAGTACAATAAAAATGCAAAACAGCTGTTAAAAATCTGAAATTTGAAATTGAATCTTGTATGTTGTTTGAATTACCATAGCATCTACCAGATAAATACTTACAGAGGGAAGTTGTGTATTTTAGTGCTTGGATGTCAGTTTGCTAGACAGAAAAAAGAAGGAGGTGACTCTCTGCCGTTGAACCTGTATGGTAATGGACATTAATTGCAGGATTGGTGTCAGGGTGTTTGTGCGTGTGCTTGAATAAGCACTGTGGAATGTGGCGGATCAACAGCAGGGGCGATACCTGCTGTGATTTCCTGGTGGAGGTACCCCCTTTCTGCTGCTTAGAGAATAGCGGATGCATTGATTACTTAAGCCAAGGGCCTCCTCACCCCGCTAGGCCCATTTTTGAACAGCCTGGTCAGGTTCGGTCCATTCCAACAGGAGCGCGTCGAATCATCCCTGTTAACTGGGCCAAGAACTGCAACTGGGAACACCTCATCAGTCGGCCTCGGACTGCACCTTTATTTCAAATGCGACCCCAAACACAGAGCCAGGGTCATTCAGGTGGCTCTGGAAACCCAGGGTTTGCTGCCTGTCACAGCCCCCTGGTGCACAATCCTTCCTGCTGTAGAAAGAAAAAGATGAAGTGTAAAAAAGCCGGTATCTGTGTGGCTGGAGATAACCGTAAAAAGCTGCCTCATCAAGATATCAGCGGCTGTGGGCTTCCTGGCATCATGCCCAGCCATGTTATGCTACTTGTTTGTGAAAAAGTCAAAACAACTGACACTGGCATCAGAAGTTAGATAAAGGTGCCCCTTTGCCACCTTTACCGGTTTTTGTAGGCGACGCCATAGGTGATTTCTCGTGCCGTTGTCGAGGAGAGTGACGGTTCCATCTGACAGCGGCAAGTTTCAATTTTGATGATATGGCACCCGGCAGTGCCACATTGCAAGGTAGATTAATTCTGAAGACACCCAGCTGGTACCTGCTGACAGTATGTCATAGAGTGTGCTGCTGGCTGCAGGTCATTGGATGACCCTGTTAGGACCTTCCCTACTATGCGTGTCTTCTAACAGAGCACTGTAGAAAAACAGACACAGGTGTGGTTCATTTCCTGGTTGGAAAGGAATCAAGACCTTATCATGTTCACATTGAGAGTTTCCAAAACTAACCGCACTGTGCCCTTTCGTCAAGCGAACTGAGGCCGCCTCTTCATTTTATAAGAGTTTTTTTTCCAGCTCTTTTCTCAAACAGGTGCAAACATTCACAAAGCTCTGTAGTTGAACCATACCCCACACAAAACTACGTTGTGAATATGCCCTAAAGCGCATTTTTAAGGGAGAGAGGCATGCTGGTGCACTTAGGCAGGTTCTGAAAGTATGTGTGATGAGAGTGTCCCGGACTTCTGTGGAGAAGCTTCTGATCCAATCTTCCTGGCTCTGAACGAAAGTGACGTAACAGTATTGCGAAGCAGAAGGGGAAGTTCTGATGAAATCAGCTAGGTAGTGGGAATGCAGTAAGAATGCTCTGGAATTTTAAGGCTCTCAGTTCTGTGTTAAACAGCGCTTTTATGCAATTCCTTGGAAAAGACCAAAATAGCCTGAATGCCTTAGCTAGAATCAAGGCTGTTGATTTGAAGGTCATGGAGCGGCATATCATTCAAAAAGATGTGTGTATATACAGTGTGTGTGATGGTCTGTGTGTGTGTATGTGTTTGTACTTGCATGTATGCACGCATGTGTGTGGGTGTGTGTGTGTGCGTTTGTGCACAGGCTTGTGTGTTTGTGTGCGTGCATCCGTGTGTGTATACGTGTATCAGTATGTGTGTGTACATTTGGTGTACATGCATATTCATTATGGTGCATGAATGTGTGGGTGTATGCGGGTGTTTGTGTATATGTGTGAGGTGTGTGCGTGTTTCTGTGGGTGCGTGTGCATGCGTGCCTCAGTGAGAACAACATGGCAAATGAACTGCACGTGGTTCATTCAACATCAGCTTGACCTTGTAGCTCAGAGCACTGAGTGAATGGAACCCCTGAATGATGTCCTCCTCCACACTCTGTAATTACGGCTTTGAACAGTTCTCTCCAGTCATTCTCAATGTGTTCTTATCCAAATGCTAATGCACTGTTATACAGTCCTGACCTTTTTAATACTAAGCTCTGCCTGCTGGCACTGCTCTGTTTGTAGAGGAACATAATGAAGCCGCACTGGTAGACACTGTTTGCACAGGTACACTGACACTGAAAAGCTTTTCCCTTTAGCTGCTGTGTACATGGAGTAGCGTCTTGGTACACATAGAGGACTTGAAGCTTTACTTATGGGCGGTCTGAATTTATTCCATGTTAACGTTAGCACCCGGATTCGTCGGTACTTCACCATGGCTGACCTTTTTTTCCTCATGTTTACATTGTCTCCAGGTGTATCTCGGCCTTGTAGCGGTGTTCTACCTTGATAGGAAGGCCAACGGCAAATGTGGCCGTGACACTGTATGCAGAGATCCTTAAATAAGGGGCTGCATTTCAGTGAATGGAGATTCTGATGTAGCAGTTTGGTCTGCAGGGGCAGAGCTGAGCAAGAGGCATGAGGCACGGTTAAATGCTGTTCCTGTTCTCTTGCGCTGTCCAGGAAACTTTGTACGTTAAAGCATCATGTGTAGCTAATGGGCTAAGAGGCGAAATCCCCGATTTCCTACAGCGAGCAGCTCTGAGCACGCTTCCTCATGTCGTTCTCTTTTCCTCTTTGCAGAGCTGCAAGGTTTGAAGAACGCCCCCGAGTGGCGGGAGGCCCTTGACAGAGCGAAGGAGGAGGCGGAGCAGAACCCCCTGCCCTTGGAGGTGTTCAAGGTGAGTGCGTCATGGATCGCAGGACCCACACGCACGCTGTCCGGTGGTGTGCTCAGAGTGGGTATTAAACTTTGATGAATCAATTCAGAAACTTAATGGGTTGTTCCTGAATGCAATTTGATTGAACCAGTTAAACAAAAAAGTACATAAATAGATAATGTGAATACTATTGCTGTCATGAATCACTATTTGAAAATTGTAGGTGAACAATATTCATTGTCAGTCTACTTGAAATAAATCTTTATAGAAAACAGGGCACTGTCAGTGAGAAGAGAAAAGTTCCATTTAGATCGATGTTGGATAAATATTAGTTTTTGTTTTCTCAGTGATTAGCATTTGTGTCTGAAATGTGTTCGAAAATCAAGAGCAATACAAATCTATGCAGTGACAAACAAAGTGCATTACCAGGCAAGTTTCAGACAATACCTGTGCAATTAACAAACCAGTCCCATCCAGGATTACAAAAATCCTTGGTGCGGGCCCTTCGTGGGACTCTCAAGCCAGTGTTGCTGCATGTGTTATTGCCTGTTTGAACATATTATCAGAGAAGCTTTTACTGTCTCTCTCTCCACCATTTTCCCGAAAACCCCTTTTTTTTGCTGCTTTGAGGTCCGCCCCTTTTCATCTCCCGCCAAACCTTGCCTTTCGTCTCTAGCCAAGAGCGACAGTGCGTTACGTAGTTGCGCGCACTGTATCTCCTCTGTTGAAGCAAAGAGGAGAGGGGGAGGTGGAGTTCAGGTAGAAACAGGAGGAGGGGACAGAGGCGTGAAGCCCCAGTGACGAATTGGCCAGTCCCCCCCTGCGAGGCTCGCCCATACCCCTCTGAAAGAAATTGAACGCATCTCAAGCGGCTCGTTCAAAATGAAATGTCAGCGTTCGCAGAGGAGGCTGCAAATGGATCCAAGGCCTCAGAAGATTAGCAGGCAATTAAAATCAAGCGGGTTTTACTTAGAGGTCGCTTTGATGCGATGAAGGCAGCACGGCGCTAGCCGTCTGTGGCACGTTCCCATGAACGCCTGCCCGGTTAGATATCTAAACACTGCTTTAAAGAGCTGTCATGTTTATCCTTTCGAGTGATTGAGTCAATTGCTGTAATTAAGTCACCGCAAAACCTGACCTGAGGGGTAGAGAATTCGCCCCACCTCCCTCTGTGTTTTGCGAGCTGACAAATTGTGTGTGAGCTTTGATATTGATAGCTTGCTGGACTCGACGGGCTCTGACATGATATTACATCATATTATATTACATTTCTTTAGCAGATGCTCTTATCTTATGCGACTTCCAGCACAAGAGAACAGAAGTATGTCCGTCCAAGTTGTATGAGCAACGGTGTCAGACCAGGCTAACAACACTCCCAGACCAGCAACACAATTCAAGACCACTGTGAATTAATTAATTAGTTAATCAGTTAATCTGAACCTAGACAACCTAGAAAAGTATGAGAAGTCGTTAAGAAGAAGAGAAGAGAAGTCATGACCATGCATCTCGGTGTCAAGTAATCGCAATATTCATAACACATGGCAATTCTACAAATAAATAAGCAACAAGTAAAACTAGTACATGCTAGGGAGCAGGTAAGAGAGTGTGATAAAGTCCCACCGAACAGTGCTGGTCAAAGAGGCCCGTCCAAAGGTGCACTGCGTGTCTATGGGAAAAGTGTCAGAAAAAAAGAGTGCTGTCTCCGAGTGACACCCCCCTCTTCCCCGCAGCCCTTTCAGACACCACGACTCTCTTGTTCCTATCATTGCGATTGCCCCTTGGATGTGGGGTGGAGCATTTAAGAAATACCCCCACTTTAGTGATGCAGGACCCTGCCAGTCCACCCCCGCCCCCAGCCGAAACGGCTACACGAACTGTATCGAGCGCTGTTTGATTAATGCTTTCACTACACAGTGCCCGCCGATGGCATTCCGGAGACTATTTTTATTCGCAGGGACAGACTGAAGTGGGTTTTCATTTTTTGCTGCAGCCGCCTGTGGCCATTTCAAAGAGCGAGCGCACTCAGCCAGCGAGATCTGTCCGAATCTCATTTTACACATGTACATATTTTTTTTCCATTCATTAAGGGCCACGGCTGGTTTTACGGCTAGGGCTGATCTCAGCTTGTAGCAGGCAGCCCAGCAGCCCTGCGACAGCAGTGCCCCACTGTGGAATCAAACCCACAACCTCTGGATTACAAGTCCTGCTCCACACTGCTGACACTGCAGTGAGAGTGATCTTCATCGTTGTCATCATCGTCGTCGTCATCATCATGGTGAATATGGAACAGAGCAGAACAGTTCAGGAGAGGGGTTAATGAGGCAGTGAGGGAGACCTTCGCCATCATCATCATCATCATCATAATTAGTGACAAACGCCGCAGTGAGAGAGATCTATGTCATCATAAGTCTCTGTCACTGTTCAGTTATGGAGCATTCACCAACAGTCAGATCACCAACAGTGTGTACAAAGACAGAATTCTGGTCATGTTAAGGGGGAGAAACACTAACATGTCGCAGATGTTAACTCTTCTGAAACTGAGATTCGGAGGTCGCGAGGGAGATGGATTTTCCTCATGTGGATTGCGCTGCTCATTGGCACAGGAGACGGCAATGTCACACTCAGATTCTGATTCTCCTCCCCCCTGCAGGGGCAGGCTGGTCGAACCTGATAATATTTCAGTCATCCGAACTTGGCGCCGGGGGGAGGCCGTGCTCGCCTGACTGGCGGAACTGGACAATCAGGGTGTCGCCTCCGGGGCGGTTTGCATAGCAGCTATGCATTAACTGCCTTTTGTGGGATGGATTATGAAACGGGCCGGCAATGTCTGCACAGCCAAACCGCATAAAAATGCAGTGTACTGTCAATTTGTAGCGTATGGAGTGTTCGGTATAATTTCACCTTTGGCCCCTGTGGACATCAGTGTGTGATTTGATTTTAAACTGTGTTGGAACCCTTAAAGCAGATAGTCTCCACAGACTGTGCGGTGCGCAGCTGTGTTTAGGGAGCAGTTGTAGAGTTAGTCTCGTGATGTGAGCATGCGTGGCTGTGTATGTGTGTGTGTGTGTGTGTGTGTGTGTGTGTGCGCACACCTGCGTGTGTGTGTTACTCTGACACTGTGCTCTGTGTCTCAGGATCACTCAGACCTGCGCAAACACTCCTTCAGGGTGGGGATGAAGCTGGAGATGGTGTCACCCCAGGAGCCCTTCCATATCTGCCCCGTGTCTGTGACCCAGGTGAGCTAAAGCTAAAACAGACCATACTATCAAACCAGACCAAACCATACCAAACTAGTCCAGACCAGACCCAACCAAACCATATCAAACCAAACCTAGAACTGGACTATGCCAGACTAAACGCCGGACTACCCCAGAAAAAACTGTGCTGGTAGGACCATACAGAGACTCAGTACAGGGGAAGGACAGGAAAGGAGCTGCTTTAGTATGTGTAGCTGAACAGGAGAGAACCAGGGCTGTTAGTGTTTACGCAGGTAGATACAGATTCACAGGGGAGCGTGCCTGAAAACAGCTGAGCAAGCCTCTGTTCACAGCACAGCTCATTAAACAGCATTCTCCAGGGATCCTGGGTACACACTCACACACACACACACATACACACACACGCGCGCGCGCACACATTCACCAGATTTCTTCATTCCATCGCCGCTGCAGGTGGCCCAGGAGACAGGCACGCTTGACCTTACTCGCCTCATCTGGCTCGTTCTGACCCTTCCAGACGTTCAAAAACTGCCACACTGAACCGGGACACCCCCTCCCCCCTCCACTGTGTCACATGACCACAGAGCCGTTAGCCACCGAAAAATCTGAATTAGACAACAGTTGCTCCACAGCACAGCTCTGTGGGAAGATTTTAACGGCACGAAGCTTCAGACACGATCACCTTGGGTGCGTACGCACATCTCGCTCTGTGGAGAACTCCCGCCAGTTTGCCACTCATTAATAATGCAGAGGGGCCACAGTGCATAAAGTAATAAGCCACAAGTAAACTGCTGACAACAGCATCCGGCATCCAGCTCAATATGCTTTTTCATGCAAGGACCTGGGTCCTTCAAATGTGTGAGCGTTCTGTTCCGTGTCACCTCTCGTCCCACCCTTACACGGCAGATCATTTCAACAACAGCCTCCCTAATCCTTTTCCCTCATTTTGTGAGAAAATTTTTTGCGGTTACTTCTACATGCCTTGTTGCTGGAGGTTTGACGGAATTCCAGCTTCGGGCCATGGTAAATGCGCTTGACAAGAACCCCACTCCTGTCATTGTGGATTATTTCTGTTTAAAGGCTCAGTTCAGCCGATCCCCTCGGACCCTGTAAATGGATTTGATGGGAGGCCTCTGGTTGGTCGTGATCCGTTATTTCTTTGGGCCACTTGTTTTTAGCGTTCACTTTTCCAGTGTGAAAACGCATTCTCCAGCACCACGTCCCCTGTGGCTGCCGACAGCCGTACAATCTTTATTTCCAATTGTTTCTTCTCCTACAGCACTTATTAATACAGTACCTGTTATTGTTTCACTGCAGCTGCGGAACTAATAAAGAAGGAAGAGGTTTGTTTCAGAGCGTGAGTCTATAGAAACTGTGCTCCATAGCTGAAAGACATCAATGAAAACATGTCCCATTTCTGCCCTGAACATAGTCGTAGCCGTCACTGTTTAAGCATTCAAAGTGATGATGTCATTAGAGTGAGGACACTTAAGATGACATGGCGTCCTTAGTCAGACACCTGGCAGCTATTGTGGAGAGGGAGGCTTTGTAGAAGATTACTGCTGCCCCCCACCCCCTGACCCAGGGGCCTCAGCCAATCACAGTGTGTCTCTCTTTCATAGGGAGGTACCTTTTACCTGTCCCTGTGCCCTGCTCTGTCCATCTTCCTCCTCCTTCCCATCTTTTTCCTTCTTTCTTTCTGCTGTCTCTTTCACTGTCTGCCAATTTAAAATTCAAATTCAAATATGATGTATTGGCATGACTGTTTAAAACATAATTTTGCCAAAGCAATTAGCTCTCAGTTCAGTTCAATTCAGCTTTTGCTTTGTTGGCAGGACAAAGTTTATATTTGTATTGCCAAAGAATTCTAATGCCATAAACAAGAAATAACCTGTCACCGTCCTCCCAATTGGGTCAAGTAGGTTCTGTCTTTATCTTTCTTTGTCTGCCCAGGTTTCTTCCTCCCCCTCTCTCCCTCTCTTTTCAGATTCTCCTCCACCCCCCTCCCTCAATTCCTCTTCAATTTCAGCGTGCCTCACTGACATAATGAACATGTATTTGTACTCCCAGAGCACATACATTTCAGACAGAGGAAACAATATTAATGTAACATCACCAGAAAGCAATAGCTATAACAAGTCATATTTCAATGATTGGAAATAAATGAAATACTGAATTAGACATATTCTTTCCCTGTCCCTCTCTCTCTCTCTCTCTCTCTCTCTCTCTCTTTCTCTCCCCATTATATTTATCCATCACTGCAGGAGACATACTTACTCTGTTTCTGTGTTTATCCTTTCTCTCACTTCTTTCGCACGCCGCGGTTCGTTTCAGGATTACTCACTTAATATGAAATACAATTATGTCTACAAACTGCTGTTGACATTCTGTAAATATTGCTAGCGGCTGTGTGCGCGCCCGTGTGTATATGTGTGCGTTTGGTGAAAAATCAACCCATTTATCGTATCGTTTTGTGCGCTCTCAGTCTCGGCTGTGAGTGATTCAGATCTCTCTGTGTGAGGGGGGCCTCGGCAGCAGGTTGTTATGGCTTCACGCAGGGGCACTGTATTCCCTGAGGGCCACCTTTTCACACACAACTTACAATGGCAATAACAAAACAGAGGGGAAGAAAATCACTTCCCTCTGGATTTAAAGGTCAGGAAAGGAGTGTTAGTCTGAGTTTGACAGAAGAGGTATTAGCCTGAACGTCTTTTTTTTCTGATTACAAAAACAGTATTTGTATGTGTATGCGTTTCAAGTATGTTTTCTGCATTATGCTGTGAATATTGGTGAATATTAGTAAATGTGAATTGATTATGATCAGGATATCTCTTTTTACTGTTTCTTCCTGGAAGTAAGTTTCTGGCCTCCTGTCGTCTGTGCTACTGTAGGTCTACAACGAGTACTACTTCCAGGTGACGGTGGATGACCTCACCGCTGAGGCCACGCCCACCTCTGTGGTGTGCCACGCAGATTCCCTGGGCATCCTGCCCCCACAGTGGTGCCTGAAGAACGGGGTCTGTCTGGAGCGGCCCAAAGGTGCATTCCAAAACTGTAACGTAGCAAGGGGGGAGCGGCCAATGGAGTCCATGTAATGTAATGTAAATGTAGTGTTGTTTCAGTGGAGTTCAATATTTGGGCAAAGTGTAACATAAATGTAATGTTTCATTTGCTGGAGGTGGGAAAGTTGAGTTAATGCTGTGGTCCTCTCTTTCTCTCTCTCTCTCCTTCTCTCTCTCTATCTCTATCTCTGTGTGTATAACAGGGTACCTCAGTCAGGACTTTGACTGGGCAGACTACTTGAAACAGAGTTCCACAGAGGCCGCCCCTGATGCCTGCTTCCCGAATGTAAGAGCACCCCCATTCCTCGCTGCTGATAGGGCGATCAGTATGACAGTTCTTTGGGTCAGCTGGGTCACAGTGACTCTCCTTAAAGACAGGGACCTCAAGCTCGATGCGTATGACAGCATTCTAACTTGAATCCATTGAACACATACTCTCCAGAAAAAAAAATTTCATCTAATTATGAACGTTTTTTACGATAAGCTTTAATTCGTTTAATTGTTGATCGCTTTCAAGGTCTTGAATGTGAAGGGAGCAAGAAGCTGCTGTGTCTCGCTGTTTTGTTCTAGCAGCGAACAGCTAGGAGGTACAGTCACTTTCAGGAACAAAAACTCAGCGAAACTTACTGACATAGGCCGTCGCACTAGCATCCAGAGACATCGTGACACAAGGCCGTGTTTCACCGAAGACGTTAGTGCAATCCCTGTCTCAGGACAAAGCTCTGCCCTCCCATACTTCCTTGCTAGTTGGCGAGATTGGAACAGGACACCAGAACTCCTTACCCTCTGTTTTCTCTGATGGAAAGTGACTAGCCTCAGACCTTCCGCCGAGTGTTACGTCAGGTTAACCGTTTGGTCTAATTTGCGAGAGAAGAAGAGCCAGATCGCTGCCCTCAGTGGAATCGAGTCTTTTTTTACCAGCAAGTGTCAGGAAAATGAAGACACCCCCCTCTCACTGTCCCTGAGGCACTTTGCTTTGATTGCTCCGTTCACTTAATGTGATTTATTGCGTTGATGGGGCATTTTAACTCTGAAGATGACAAATGGGATGCACTACATTAGTGTTTTTTTTTTAAAACAGTGGAGACTGATCTGGTATTCCCACTTGTCTGCCAGTGTGTTCAGAGAGTGACATTTAAACTATATACTGTCTAACAAATCAAATCATTTTGGTTGGTCGATGACTAAACAAGTTCTTTTTTGATGGCGTGGTGGGTTTTCTCCTCTGTCAAGCTGTTTTCTGCCAAAGAGATTACAGAATGGAGATTACAGTGTGCTTTGGTGCTGTTCCTCTCAGATGTACGGTCTGATGGGTTTTCTTGTCAGTTGACATTGATTAGTTGGGTCAGATTTGTTTGTTCATGTATGTGTGTGTGTGTGTGTGTGTCCCGACATACATTAGTTTGGTCATATTTTTAGTCCAGACATTGATTGCTGAGGTCAGATTTGTGTGTGTAGTGTGTTTATGCGGACATTGATAAATTGGGTCAGAGCTTTTCTTCTGTGTTTGTGTGTGTTTGTGTATTGATTACTTGGGTCTCATGTTTTTTATTAATATGTGTGTACTGTGCAGATATCAATTAGTTGTGTCTGATGGTTTTTTTCATTACGGACATTGATTTCTATTTTTTTTTAACATATATGTGCAGACATCGATTAGTCGGGGCTTCACTGAGGGTGTGAGGCTGGAGGCAGTGAATCCTCTGAAGCCAGCCGAGATCTGCGTGGCCTCTGTCAGCCAAGTGAGGGGAAGACTTTTGTGGCTAACCCTGGAAGGTAAGGCCCCTCGGTCCCATGCTGTTAACCCTTTAAAGTAGGGGCTGTATGAACCATCCCAGCCTTCAATTACATATGGAAATGCTCCAGAACACAGGGGATTTCTCTCTCTTGCTCTATGGAAAACTCCTGCGACAGCCCTTTCAGTGGAAGACCTTTATCTCATGTGCTGGTAGCGAAAACACAGCATCGCAGGGGAGCAAAACAGTCACGCGTTCGGTTCGATTTCTCATTCGGCTGTGTTTTTCTGCCCTGCACCTCCTGAAGAGAGCAGATATGCCCGTCGCTAAGCATTACTCAGAGTCCTCAGCTGTTTGAGTCATTCAGTTTCTTGTGAAAAAAAACCCTCCACTCTCAAAATAAACATGTTTATGTCTCCTCTAATCGGATCGCACAAACAGCAGCTGGATTCCAGCCTCTCAGCCATTACGAGGAAACCGAAACCATGGCGGAATCAGCCAGTTAGTTGCCAGCATGCTTCAGGGCGGTCTCGATTGTGCCCTTGTTAAAACAAGTGTGTTAACAACCTCCCTAATGGCGTCGTAAAAAATCAAAATCGTGATTGTTTTCTGGCCGCCCGCGAAACGTGAGCGCAAAAACGCTCCTCTCGGGTCTGATTCGTTTTTCATTACCGCTCGTGATCAGCGTGGCGGGAGTCGGCTGCCCCCACTTGTGTACGGGGCCTGAGTCATTGTGTGATTTTAATGCCCAATTTCATCACCGGTGATGGCCGATCTGCGCTCGGCTTATTTACAGTTGGGGAGTTTCCTGTTTTTCAGTGACGGCGCTGCTTCCCTGCTGTTTGAGTGAACAGCTCGTCTTCAGTGCCCGAAGGGGGGGTTTTGTTTCTCGGCTCCTGTAGGAGTTGCTCAGATGTCACACCTGGCTAGACTTGATTTAGCAAACTTTAGCGTTAGCCTCTAATAATAGCTTTCATGGGTGGGGGGTGGGGTTTCCCGGTTTTGTTTAAGCTCCATGGTTTGTAGAAGCACAGAACGGAGGTTTTTTTTTTCCTTTTGTTCTGCATTCGCCACAGAGTTGCTCTGTTCTGTGTTCTCTCTGGCTCTTGATCGCAACATAACTGGATGACTAATATGTGGAGTCATGTTGGCACAGCAGTTCTGTGTAAATATGCCCAGGATAGCTCTCTTTCTGTTATGAACACTTGGGGAGTTTGGCATCGTTGGCCAGCTTTCGATTCTGTTTCAACCTGACTGAAACTGTTGCAGTACCTGTAGTTGTTCCACCGGGAGTGTTTAGCCTGGTGCGCGGTCAAACAAAATGGTGCAAAAAGGGTGCACTGCATTGTGGGATTGGAAATGAGAAGGCCTGCAGCCCCTTGTTTGTGGGAGACCCGTTCCTGCGCTCAGCTTGAGCGAACAGAAGGAGAGTAAGAACCTCAGGCCTGTGAGCAGCGCAGAGAGATCGAGCAGGAAGTGGGGGGGACCAGACAAGACCTGGGGGGGAGCAGAGGATGCGCGCATCAAACCACATCAGACACCTTCATTGAAAACGCTTCTCTTGATCAAGATGGCCGGCTCTCAAGGAGAAATGATAGCGGTGCAACCAGGTCATGTGACCCTCGTGCCGGCTGTCTAGATCACAACCGGTGCCACTCTGGCCCAGCCACCAAAACTTCACACGCAGCTCCACACTCCCAGAGTAGCAAGCACAACATGAAACTAGGTCACAGCAACCAATAAGAGTGTTGTATTGATAACCACACATCGCTAATCTGTGTCATATATGTGTGCATGCATGTCAGACACTTTTGATGCAGTGGAAAAACCTAGTTGTTTACCTGTGCACCACTAATGAAAGTAGACTAATGAAAGTAGACTTTGCAACTTTTGCAACCCCAGTGGCAAATTACAAAGAGTGGTTTGGTGCCGAATGTAGAGAAATGTAAGCAAATCTCTACTCTCAATCCACATCATTCTCCTCTTGGATTGGAATTGGCCTGTGGTCAAATCAGTGCAGTCAGACAGTAAAAAGAGCTGAAAATGTTTCTGTGTGTCAGTCCCCTGAAAGCGGTTATACAACATTAGAGTTTAAGGGGATCCCTGAGGGCAACTCAGTTTAGATACCTGAGTATGGTGTACAGTTATTTCATGCCCTTTGAATCATCTGTGTATGTGTGTGTTTAAAGTGGATTTAAATAGTCAAGCAAAAAGGCTTTTTGATTGTGAGCATTATGGGTGACATTGAATGTGCTGACTGTATGTGCACTTGCAGCTTTGATTATCTATTCAAAAAAACTATTGTATTTATATATATAGTGTGTCAATGCACTGACATGAATAAACCAGAACACCTTTTTTGCGTTTGACCTTGACACATTGAAGTCTTGATTGATTTAAGTCAAGGTCAATAGACAGTCGATTGAGAGGTTAATGGAGAGGTCAGAGGTCAGAAGCTGGAGGAGCAGATGCATATGCACTGCCCGGTGGAAAGAGATGACACTCTGACCCTGTGCCCCCTCCCTCTCTCTCTCTCCCTATTCTCATTCTCCCCTTCTATCCTCACTCCCCACTCTCCCTCTCACTTACTCCCTTACTTCCCTCTCTCTCACTCCCTCATCCCTCACTCACTCTCTCCCTCCCTCTCTCCCTCTCTTTGACTCCCTCTCTTCACTCCCCCTCTCTTCCTCGCTATCCCCCCTCACACCCCCCCTCCTTCTATTTGACTCCTGCTCCCTCTCTCCCTCTCTCCCTCCCTCCTTCCCTCCCTCCTTCTGTCTGGTAGGCCTGGTGAAGCCGCTCCCAGACTTCATTGTGGATGTGGAGTCCATGGACATCTTCCCAGTGGGGTGGTGTGAGGCCAACGGGTACCAGCTGACTCCCCCGCACCGGCCCGTGTGTGCGTATTCATGCCATCGCCATCGCCGTCACTGTCACCAACACCACACACAGCCCCCATCCAGAAGGGACTTTCACAGAGCTCCAGTGAATTCTCAGTCTGCTGAAGGGCTGATAATGTTGTGCAGCAGACAATTTGGTTTTAATTTGGTTTTAATAAACCGATCAAATGAAACATTAGATCTGGGTCTGTGCTTCTGAGATTCTCAGCAACATTCTGATTGGTTTAATAAGTATGTTAGTTCATCATTATTAAGTGGTTAAGTGCTAACTTAAGTTTTTAAGTTATTATGTTAATGCAATGAATGAATCACTTAATATTAATATGTCCCAGCACTGCTTGACCCAGCAGTAGCTTAGTGTTGTCTAATTTCAAAAATCTGAATTTCATCACCAAATGGCAGCACTTTACTTTTGCAGTTTTCACTGAAAGAGTATTTGAAGCAGCACTTCCGTGCAGTGGTGCAAGAGAACTTGTCGAAGAAGCATTGATGTTTGCCTTTTGAACTCATGCACTTACTCAACTGTGTAGTAAAGTTTTTAGAAGCAAATTTTTTTCTTAATCATCAGCACCTTTCGCTTTTCTCTTTAGCATCAATGCATCATTTTTTTGGGAATGTGTCCTCAGTTTACTTTGAGCGAAAAGAACTCAAAAGATTCTTCTCATTGCGCATTGCACCCCAGGGAAATCTTTTTTTTTCTTTTCATTTCTCAGTGTTGCCTTGTAATTTTTTTCTCAGTCATCCACCAGTACCTACATGTGCATTGAAATACGCAATAGGAGCATGACTCCTGTGGAAAAACAGTGAGATGGATCAAAATAATGACATTTTATCAAATATTCTTGTGGGGAATAGTACAGTGCTGGGAGTGATAGTTAATAGAATTTTTGCCCTGCCTGTTGGTTTATTCATGAAACGGAGTCTGCAGATGGGAGAGAGGAAAGCCTGGGGAAGATTCGGTCTTCGCTGTCATGCTTATTGTAGAAAATGTGCAGGTCAACAGACACGAGCTGAATAAATGCTTTCTTGTCATATCATTGATGGCCCCATTAAACAAATTGCCGATTATTAACTTTGGCAGTGGGCACGGTGCTCTCTGCCTGGGAGCGGCATTGAGCAGTGATGATGTCATAATGTGCATCTCTGAAGATATCTGAGAAGAGGAGCTTTGCTGGGAGGGCCTCTGGTAACAGTTACCAGGAAGCAAGAAGCAGCCATACCGTCGCCGTCGGAAAACCAGCCGACCCCCAGCAGTTTCCCAGATTTGATGCTGCTTTCCGTGTCTGCCGGGAAGGAACAGGAAGCATGAGTTTTTGTCGTCCGTCCTGTTTTGTGAATGAAACAATCTTTTTGTACACAGCATTTGAATTGTCGAAGGGCCCGGGGCTGTAGGAGCGTTCAGTTAAATTCAGCGACAATTAAGCGGGAGTTGCTTTGCATTGCATTGTCCTCTTTACTGCCAAGGGTTTGCGTGAGTCAGAACTGTAGATTAGCAGGCATGCTCTGCAGGGTCAGAGACGGTAGTATTTATGCTTATTTCATAAGCACGCTCTTCATGTGGTAGCTCAAAGGCTGGCCTTGAAGGGTGTTATTTTCGGGCGTTCATGTCTGAAAGCGCTTTCTGCATTTCCTCTATGCGCTCTGGTGTAAACGTTCGCTTTCTCTGTTTGTGTTCTGGGTTTCAGGTCAGAGGCAGAAGAAGATTGCTGTGGTGCAGCCGGAGAAACAGTAAGCGTGCCATTGGCCGTCACCACCCAACTCCCCCAAACACCCCCCCTCCCCCCCCCCTCCATGTCTCCCAGGAGCTGGTCCTCAGGTGCAGCGCACTGCCTGCAGCCTGGGCCGACCTCACAGACCCCAGCACTCCTTCTGAAAGACGAAGAGTCAGAGAGAGAGAGAGAGAGAGGGAAATAGAGAGAAAGAAGAGGAAGTGGGTCTCGGCTCAGGCCTCCGGGTCCCTTGATTGGATTTCTCCCCCTTTGGGAATCGTCCCAGATTACTACCCGCCCCCCCACCACCCTGCCCCCCGCCTCTCTTTCAGGCAGTACTGTGTGCTCATTGTTATTTTCACAGAAATTTCTTACATTCATACATTCTTAAATGACATTTTAACATGGTGACAAAGCCTTAAGATTTAGGCTTTACATATTTAGATAGATACATAGATACATAAGCAGTTTTTGAGGTTTCTGTAGAGGAAAGTAGAATTAGCAAAGTAAGGCAGAAATACCTTATGTTTCAAACCTCTGCTTGATTTCATTTTCCACAATTTATCAGTTTACTCTGCAGCACACAGCAATGAAGAAAATGCTGACTGGCAGATGCTGAATGGTTAGGTGGATAGAAGAGTGAATGGATGGTTTGACTAATTGACTGCCTGGCTTACGTGGACTAATTGTTGGATTGGCTGATGTTTCCCTGCTGCAGGTTGGTTCTGCCACAGCCCGTGGACAATATACCTCACAACCTCTACCCAAACATTGCCCTGGAGACAGGTACAGCAAACATGTGCATAAACCATGAATCCACACACACACACACACACACATGCACACCCACACACAATATATACATACAGTATATAATTATATAAAATCATATATGAATAAGCTTGTAATGAATAAAAAGAATCGCATTCTTACAGTATATGAGGAACAACTATTTAAAGGTCAGTGCGGAAGGAATGAGGAAGAAACTGTAAAATGATCTTCCTTTCTACCTGTAATACCCTCCCCCCGCCCACCAACAGCTGTCTCTCTGAGGTCTTTGCTCTCTCCAGGGTGTCAGTTTGCTTTACAATCTCCCAGAGTTCAGAGTCTCCTGATACATGTTCATTCACCCTCCTATTATCATTCTGACAAAGTCACGCAGTGACCACTTGAAGCAGGTGCTGAAGGAAACACTATCCTCACTAGGCATGTTTTCATTGCTGGAAAAGTGTGTGCGTGTGTGTGTGTGTATTTGTTTGTGTGTGTGGGGAGGAGGGTCCATTATGTTACACCTGTAATCCTTCTTACCTTGAACAACTTGATAGTCTACATTCTCATTTGAAGCCCGTTTAGAAGTCACAGAAGGCCGCCCGTTATCTTGAGATGTCTTTACCTGCGAAAGGCAGCCCATCCACTTCCTGTAACCCAGTGGACCTCTAACTTTGCCTGTCCTGTGCTGTCCCTCCAGGTTCCCAGAACGGGAAGTACTGCTGCTCGCAGATCTTTGTGAATCACCGCTGCTTCTCCGGGCCGTACCTGAACAAGGGCCGCATCGCCGAGCTGCCCCAGGCCGTCGGGCCTGGGAAGTGCACTCTGGTCCTCAAAGAGGTACGTCTGCACAGAGGGTTGCAGGTCACCAACACAAACCCCCCCAAAGCTGATTAGCCTCTGCAGCAGCAAACTGGTGATTCCTGTTGGCAGATACGGCAGGGGAACGCAATTTTATTGGTCAATATGAATGGTGAGGGAGGGTGTGGAACTGTCATCCCGACCATCAACAGCATTTCACTTGCTTACCCCCGAGCGTTTCCCCTCAAAATATAAAGAGGGTCACTTGTTCAAGGGTGTCTGAGTCGAGAATGAGGAACTTTCAATTGCCCACGATTGCCCCCTTTGATAGAGTGCACATTCATGCACAGCTTACGTTGTTCTGACATTCCAAGATTCCCTTTGTCTGATATACCAGGGTATACATTAGCGTGAGATCTCCCTTTTTGAATTTTCAGTGGAGGTCCGTTCAACCACAGTGGCACCGAAAGCACCCTGTTTTGAACCAAATTTACCACAGATGGTATTGAGTTGAATGAATGTATCACACACACAGTCATGAAACATGGAGTACATTTGAAGTGAGCAGTAATTGTGACAAGTGATATCATAGCTGGATTTCAAGGCTCAAAATAATCTGAACCACTTGATATTTTCATGGTTGTCAAGCAGCATTTGTCAAGAATTCAAAAATAGAAACATTTTATACAAATCTTTAGCCTTTTATGCTATAAAGAGCACGCTTTACTACCCAGAGAGCACCCTTTACTACCCAGATAGCCCAGTGACTTAAATTATAAACAGTGTAATATTTGAGTTAGCTACGGCTAAAATCTGAAACTTTGAAAAGGAAGAACTAAAAAGTATTGAGTTTTTTTTTTCATCTAATGTTATTTTAATGTATGGGAGAACGTCACACAAAAATGCAATGTTAAAACCCACTTTCAGATTTGTGTATCCAGCTGTGATTTTCAGAGGCTGCCACTTCTGCTGTTTCCATGGTTTCGTGGGGGTTTCTTTGTACTTTGTTTCTTTGTACTTTGTATATGAGCCAAGGAACTGGAATGATGGCATCAGATTGTGTCTGAATATGTGTTCCTAAATAACACCCTTCTACCATCTTCTAACATCTTCAAGTATGCACTTGTATTTTATCATGAGTTCTATAGACCCATTCACTTACACTTGCTTCACTCACTTGGGATGTGGCCATTGTTCTTCCATTCCATCCACCCAGAAGCAATGCATCATGGGATTCAAGTGTGTGCTGAACCAAAGGCCAAGGTTGCCATGTAAAATGGGGATGTATTTCAAAAAAACATCATTAGAACAGAATCAACATGTAAGTGCAGCTCCCACCCTCAGGAAAGGATACATCTTTTCATAACAATCCTCCCATTCCACTATTCAAGCAACCTTCCTCAGAACACCAGCACCAATCACAATTCGACATTTAAAGGGGAGGATCCAGGTGCAAGGTGACAGTCCTGTGAACCGCCTTTGATCCTGTCAAAACACCATGGGGTGATTGGATATTAATTAGTCCTCGCACGTCTCATAAGAAGAGGATAGATTGTTTCAGAGGAAGAGGGAAAGAGGGGATTGATAAGCAGGTGTAAATTAGGTGTTGAGAACGGGGGGCTGGGAGTAGGAGCGCACAGGTAAGAGTGGCAGGTGGCGGAAAGGAAACTCTCCTCTTTGTGCTCGTCTCAGCAAGAGGGCTGACATGGTAGGAAGTCCTGGTGATGTCACTTAACACCCCTGAAAAACTGTTACACGGTTGATGCTAATCACTGTGACTCTTTCGAATAATTAATGAGGAATCATTTTGGGTTTTTTTTCTTTCGTTTCAAGAAAGGATTTCAAGAAAGCACAATGCATTTAAATATATTCCATATTTGAAGATATTTACACGTTTCTCAGTTGAATATGGGGAAACGTGGGCATAACCTAGTTTGACGTAATGGTGACACTCCTCATGAAGTGACACCTCATGAGGAAGACTTGGGCGTGCTTAAGTTCTGGGAGTTGTGAGCTGGAGATGAATGGCGTGAGAACAGGTGTTTAAATGACACGTACAAGGGATGCAGTGTGAGTGGAAACTGAGGTGGGCGATGGCGTATGAAAATAACGTAAATGTCACTTTTGAGAAATCTTCCATAAGTGTTTTTCTGGCATTTCATGACCCCAAACTGCTTTCCCTCCCCTCAGGTGCTCAGCATGCTGATAAACGCAGCCTACAAGCCGGGCCGGGTCCTGAGAGAGCTTCAGCTGGTGGAAGACCCTCTGTGGAACTTCCAGGAGGAAACGCTAAAGGCAAAGTAAGGTCCCCCACCCCATACCGCAAAGTTTCATAGCTGGGTCCTCAGAATGCTACCACAGACATCAAACTAATGTCACCCCTACAATATATGCAGCCATACAAGGATTTTTATTGACAAAAGCAAAACTATCAAAGTGCAGAAATGTAAGTTTAACTGACAAATGGGGTGTCTGCTTCTTGGCACGTGTGAAAAGCTAGTCTGGTTGCCATGACTATCCTGCACCCGTAAAGCTTGGGTGTTAATATGTTGCTATTAAAGTCTCCCTCTGAGTGGTGTGGAGATGCGGAGCCTTGCTTTTCATTTGAACTTGCAGTTGTACAGGTCTGTGTCTGGGTGTTTAGGTATGAGCTTAGTCTCAGTCTTGACAAAGCCCACAGGTATTTGGGATATCTGTGTCTTTCGCATCTTTTGAGGATCTTTGCATCTTTTGTGATTTCCGTGTGAAATATGGCCGCCATCTTCCCCTTTGACCTCGTGGAGGTCAGCTTAAAGTGACAGTGGTGCTTTGTGAGGAAGACTTGGGTGTGTTCTGCTTGTTGTGCATTGTTGATGCATGCTGTAAGAACAGATGTTTAAATGAGGTGTACAAGAGATGTAGAGCAAAGGGACAGCCAGATAGGCAGTGGCATATACAAATGATGTTGAAAGTGCACATGTAAACAATAGATGTGTGAGTGGAGATGTAGATGTTTGCCTATAATTGTCATTGCAACAATGCAGTTTGAAGAAGGTATATAAACTGTAGTTGTAGTATGCATGGAGAAGAGGGCAGTGTCTCATGTCAATGAAGGTATGAAAGTTGTGGAAAGATGCTGATGGTTGTCTGTGTGAATGGTGTTTAAATAAGGTTCATAAGATTTAGATGTGTGTAGAGATACGAGTAGTTGCCTGTGTGAATGATGTTGGAACAATTAAATAAACTGTAGATGTTTGTGGATAGCTGTTGATAGCTATGTGTGTGAGTGGTCTTTGAATACAGTACAATATATGAACTGTAGATGTAGGTCTACATCAATGTCCTGCACACACAATGCATTCGGATGGAAATAAAGGAACCCCAAAGCTTCAGTTCTCCTGTGTTTAACCCTGTCATGTGACACACGAGTCAGCACTGGAACTAAAAACTGTGGCTCTGCCTGTTACACATTTCCACACTGACTGACTGAAATGCGTGGAGGAAAAAAATGTGTCCTTTGTGAGTACACGAATGGTTTGGAAAGCGTGAAATGTCAGCCATTTCACGGCCATTCGTGGCTACATCTTAGAATTATGCATGCTGTGTAATGTTGTATTCTGATCTCTGGCCTAAGCCAAAACGTGAAGAAATGCTGAATTAAAAGTGAAGTTCATTCAAGAGTGTTTGGAATGAGGGTGGAAGGGCAAATGAGCCACTGCAGCTCATAGGTTTGGCCACTCATTCCGCAGGTACAAAGGGAAAACGTACCGGTCGACGATCAAGATTGTGCGGACGTCGGACCAGGTGTGGGACTTCTGCCGGAAGGTCTGCCTGAAGCTGCAGTGCTGTCCCAACCTCTTCAGCCCCACTCTGGTCACCGACAAGTGTCCTGAAAACTGCTCTGTGCAAACCAAGACCAAGTACAGTGAGTGTGCACCATCCCTTAGAATGTGCTATGCTACGCTAAAGCGAATCCGGCAGTAAGCGCAGGCAAAGCAGTGCTAGCCAAAAGCGCACTTGGTTCATCTCGACGGACAGTCATACCCAGATCAAGCACCCCGCAGGTGTGTTAGGGAGCCATTTCTCTTTAAAACATGAAAACTAGTTTGATGAATGCAGTTAGTGTGCTTGAGCCATGATGTCCTGCTCCATCCACACCAAAAGTAAACAAAACAAGGGCATCATTTCAAGGCATCTCACACACACACACACACACACACACACACACGTACACACACCACACCCCTAAGAGAGGTTTCTCTTTGCATGCCAGGAAGATTATGTGTACATTTAAAACAAGCCACCTCATCAGGCTACATTTTTGCACTGGGACAATTTGAAATGCTTGATAGACCTGGGAGCAACTTCACTCAGCCTCAGTTAGGTAGTTTAGTTTAGTGGACCCATATTTTTTAAAAGGCTTCAAGTGAGGTAATTGCTTTAAAAACTGAAATATAAAAATCTCAAAATGAAAACGCATTAAAAAATTCACCGATGTAATTTCCTAGCCTTCCAGTCAGACTGTTAGGTAGACTCAAGTCAGCATGTAAGAGTAATAAAGATGAAATTAAATACATTACTCATTAAAGACTATGAATTAATCCCATTTTATAATGAAATAAGTCTGAGCATGAACTGAGCTGAATTCACACTGACATTTTAATGGAAATGGTCACACTGACCATTAAGTGCAGCTATGTCACACTGTGCATGGCATTGTAGATGCGTTCATTACCCACGTTATGATGTGTGTCATTTATCATGCACAATGTTGAATGAACACTTAATGAAGATGTCATGCCATGCTCATGTAGGGTTTATGTCCACGTTACGTAGTTGCGTTTTATGTACACTGAGCCGGGTGTCTCTGTGATGTTGTTAGCATACTACTACGGTAAGAAGAAGAAGGTGACCAGGCCTTCAGCGGAGGAGAACTCCCCGGACAGCGGGATCTCCAAGCCTGTCCGCCGCAGAAAGAAGCGCAAGTCCATCTTCGTCCAGAAGAAACGCCGCTCGTCCGCCGTCGACTACACCCCCGCAGGGTCCCCAGAGGTGAGCTGTGATTGGCCGTTACCTTAGCCCTCACTGTCCCGGTCTGTCAAGTCCAACTCATCTCTTAAGATATTGTGGAATGGCTTACAAGGATTTGTAGTGGAAGCGGAGACGCTTACAGTGTTCCCGAACCAGTCTTACACTGTACTAGATACACTCTAGAGCAGAGGTCTTCAACCTTTTTGGGGCTAAGGCACATCAAAGGTCAAACCAGAACATCAAGGCACACCAACTTAACGTTGGTTATTGATTATGAGGAATGTCGCGCACATTATGATAGGCTATAATGTCAATAGCGAGATTCGACCCATATTGCACCACAGCAGACTGTCAAATAATTATCAAACAGATAGTTAAATCAGACGGGCAATCGTATAATTTATTAAAAATGCATTGAAGTGCATTGGAGCAAGAACTTGTCCGACATAGTGCAACATCATGAACAGCGACATACTAAAATAAAAAAATAAAATAAAACAAAACATTACTCCATTAACCCTTTCACACATACGGTCACACCGGTGTGATTTGCCATTTAGGGCGTATGCTAAAACCAGTGCGATTAGAACACTAGATTGGAAAAATTCTAGCTAATTTTAGCTTTGAAGAAACAGCAATTTAACATTAAAAATATAGCAAATGCTAACTGAAAACTATGAGAAGTGTAATAACACTAATGAAAATATATACCAAACTATATAACGTAACACGTGGGCTACATAGCATAAAAATAAGTTACATGTGAAAGGCTCACAATATAAAACAATAAGGGAAATAGCACAATATAAAACATCAGTCTTTTCACAGAGTATAAGTGCATACACACACACCTACATAAAAACGCATCGGGTTCCTCAAAATGCCACGGTACACTTCACTTTGCCTCACGGCACACCAGTGTGCTGCAGCACACCGGTTGAGAACCAGTGTTCTAGAGTATAGTTAGAATGGGTAACCTACTGGCTTGTTCTTGCAATTGAAAATCTTATATTCACTACATGAATATAAGATTAGTGTTTGTGCTAGTGTTTTTTTTTCACTGTCCCATTCTCTTAGAACTCTTAGTACATATCTCAGAAAAAAGTTGCAGTTTGTGTTCATACAAAATTTTAGGTCTGGATACACAAAGTAACATAATCAGTGTAATTTAATTTATTTAGTGTCTGTAAATATGTGGCTGTGAAATAAATTGGTTTTTTAAGAACTGGGTTTGGTGACCCCTGACCCCCTCGTGACATCGCACAATTTCCCCCCACACAGGACAGCGATGAGGATGAGGACGGCGTCGACCAGTCAGGCAGTGAGGAGGGCACCAGCTCGGAGCTGCGCGAGGACCACACCGACACCTCATCCGTGGAGGTGGCCGTCAGCAGCCGGCCCCGGCGCGCCGTCACACTCCGGAGGAACACCGACACCGGGGTCTCCACCAGTCAGGACACGGCCCGCCGCAAGAGGCCCACCCGCTCGCTGTCCTACAACGAGAGCACCAAGTACCACCCTGCTAAGCGGCAGGCGAGGGTGAGCAGGGAGGGGGGGAGGGACCTTTGAGCGTGGCCACTGTGCGTGTCTCTGGGAGTCCCCCTTTGGTGGCATTTTCGGCTAGAAAATCCTAGAAAAACTCTAGAAGGAGCCACTCATTCATAAGTGCAAGCCACAGCCACAGTCATTATGCAAGAGCAACTAACAGCGAGTTTGTTACAGCGCAATTAAACCGTAGCAACAGAGCAAATTGCCTTGACAGCTGCAGCGTACAAATACCCTTTGACAGCTGGGAAAATTAGTAAACCGATTGGCTGGAGGGGCTCTTGGCCTGTCGTGCGCGGTCACTGCCAGACGGACAAACCGAAACCTCTCAACTTCCTGTAGGGCTGAGTGGGAGGACCGTGAGGCATGTTCGCACAGCCCTTGAACAAGGATGTGGATTACCCTTTTCGCTCTCGATACAGTCACACGCTGCAGTTGCAAGCGGGAGTGACGACCGCAGCAGTCGGTCTGGCTAGAAGCAGGCAGCCAAGCCAGCTGTCAGCGCCGCTTGTTATGCTAATGAGCTTTGACCTGTGTGCGAGAGACTGGGAAGCGAAGCTAACTGCTAATAGTAGAAGCCCATTGTGCCGCGCAAGTGATGTGTAGCACTTCCATTGTACCAGTCGTGTTAATTAACTAGCAACAGTAAAGCAGAAAAAAAAATCTCATGTGTTTGCTGGATTTGTTCTCATGCTGTAAGAGGTGTGTGTGTGTGTGTGGTTGTGTGTGCAAATGAGGCCTAAAAGCCTCACCTGTGGTTGTTTCAGCCCCGTGAGGGGCTGGGAATGTGGTTTCCTCTGGCAGCACTCTTTTACGGGAAACAGGCTCCACAAAGAAACCACAGCAGCCTTCTTTTCACTGTGCGCGTGTGTGTGCTTTTGTGTTTTTGATGACACTTTTTTGATGATCTTGCAGGTGGAGAGCTGTGAGGAGGAAGGGAAGCTGGTGCTCGACAGCAACCCCCTGCAGTGGACGGTCGCAGACGTGGTCCGGTTCATCAAGTCCACCGACTGCGCCCCGCTTTCCAAAATATTCCAGGAGCAGGTAGGAGCTCCCACCTGGCCATTTTAAAACAGGCACAAACACAACCCTTGTGAAACAGAATACTTGAGGCCATTGGTTTAAGTATGGTGAAGTCAGATGCGCTGTGTGAGTCAGACCCTGTTGCCGGGAATCCCCTTTTCTGAGAGGACCAGTTCATCATGCTAGCCTCTTTGTAACTGACTGCATCTGCGGTTTCACAGCATTGCAGATGCAGTTTCACAAATGCAGGGAATAGGTCGCCACAGTTAGCAGCCTTAGGGTGTTCAAGACCAGGCCTGGCACAGTGTTGGCTACACTCTAAGCTGCAGATGGTACAACAGATCTATTGGGCCGAATGGCCCGTTTTTATTTTTTAACACATGTATTTCTTTGCTTATTAAGTCTCCCCATTTTCAGTGACCCTTGAGGATGCCTAGGAAAAAGACATACAGACCAGATTTAGTCTATCTCTCACTGCTCTGAACATCTTTTGGCTGTGATGTAGCTCTTTATGGATCTGAAAGTGTGAACTGTTTGAAGATTGTGCTTCCAGGTTGCTCACTGACCTAGAAGCACAAACCTCTGGCCCTTTGCCACCTGACCCTCCTTTCCTCCCTCACCTCAGGACATTGACGGTCAGGCGCTGCTGCTCCTCACACTCCCCACGGTGCAGGAGTGCATGGACCTGAAGCTGGGGCCCGCCATCAAGCTGTGCCACCAGATCGAGAGGGTCAAAGTGGCCTTCTACGCGCAGTACGCCAACTGAGGGCCTGTCGCCCCCGACATGGAAGGACTGCCTTTTTCACTCACCACCCGTGGAGTTTGGGCGAGAGGAGTGCACCGTTTTCTTGTCTGGAGGAGTTTGGTGAACCTCTCTTGAGGAGCCGTATGGTGAACTTTATTTTTTACAGTTCAGGGTTTGAGGTATGCCTGTCTGGATGCTGAAATGGGTCAGCTCAACAGAGGCTGGAAGGCTGAGGGAATTACAGCTTGGGTTGTGAAATACCATTCCATGGCTCGGTCACCCGGTTGGGTGGGACCGTACGAAAGTCCACACTATCCTGCCGGAACTTCAGAGAACGCCTCTGGAGTATACAGTCACCATGCTCTACAAGGCTAGAAGTGATGTCGCACACAGGGGTGGAAGTGATGTCGTGCACCTGCAGAGGATGGATCCTGTTCTGTGAGCGTGAAACTCTGTACATTCGGATCGTGTAACTGGAATTGTTTTTTTCTGTTTTGTTTCTTCTTACTGAGGAAGGAGGTTTAAACACTCAGTCTCGTCGAGGCCCTCTGTGGGCAGCTGAAGCAACACCAGGGGCTCCAATGACTGATTACCTCAGGAGAGCTGAACATGGAACGGGCTTAATTGATACGCATCTGCAAGAAGGACTGAACAAAGACCTTCTGGCACTGTGCCATTTTCATCAAGGAATATTACAAGTGGTGGAATCTCTTTTTGTCCACTCTTTATTTTACCAAGAAATTTTCATATGGGAATTGGATTTAAAAAAAAGCTATGTGAAAAGTCCTGTCTGTACAGTGGCATACGTTTGATTGTCTGCTTGCTTTCCTCCTGGATATTTTGAACACAGATTTTGCTTTCCATAAACTGCCATAGGTGAGACTTGATACACAGGAGTTCTTGACAGCAACGAATTTAATACTGGACATAATATATTTGCAATGTTTTTATGTACTTGTTTGGCAGACTTTTGTGCTGTTTTTCTACTTTCCTCCCTTATCTCCCAGGAATTGGGATTGTTCATTTTTTTAGTTTAGGACCACTGGAAGCTGTACGGGAAACTGTACAGGAAACTGGGCAGTAAGAGCTTTTTCCCTGGATCTTTAACAAATGATGCGATCAAATCACATAAGTCATAAATGGCCTAATACAAACATGGGTGAAGATGGGTAACATGCACAATCAATTGTTTCTTAAACATTTTATAATTCGTTATGATATAGAAAATATTTTTTCCAGAAATGCATTTTAAGACATTTTGAGGTCTTGCAAGCCATTGAGGTCTGTGTTATATTTATTTCAGCTATTTAAAAAAGGTTAAAAAAATGTATTTAAGTACATTTATAAATTATTTTTGATGGCAGTCTAATTTAATGTGAGCAGTAATTTAAAGTTCAAGAGCATTTTTTAGTTTAGTGGACAAAAATTACCGTATGTTGGCTCTTATTTATATGAAAAGATTGGAAAATACTTTTGTTATTGTAAAAGCAAATTTATGACAGCCATTGTCCTTATTTTATCAGCTTGTCATGAAGCATTTTTCATAACCTTTACACTTTCTTTTCTCGCTGTTAAAACAATCAAATTTGAAAATTTTATCCATCTATGCAAAATGTGGTGCAAATATGTTTCATAAAGCTTTGATTGAAACATGAAAAATAGGCTACGCTTTGTACTGATGACTTCCTTCAGCGTTTCTGAGTGACTGAAATGGCGGCTTTGTATTCCTGTTCTTCTCCCTCTTGTTTATGTTCTGAATGATTCAAATCCATCGTCAAGCCTCTCTGACCCGTACAGTTGGCTTCTCTCATTTGTGTGTGGGTTAAATGCAGCCCATCGGTTTGGAGAGGAGCACGAGCCAAGAAGAAGAAAAAAAATCAATTTGTGCCGTTCAGAGGGAGATTTCCAATGAGCAAAAATGCAGAAAGAACAGAGTATTCTTAAAGGTAAACTGTATGTGTGTCCACACAGAATCCATATCGCTCTGCAAAGCCAAGGATACTGTGTAGGCATTTCACTATCTGTCCTCTCCAAGTAAGACACTGTCTAAATCTTGCAACACAGGCTGATGCAGTGAGCAAGCGTTAAAATTGGGCGTGGGGTCGCTACCCTTGTAATAAATGCATGACTCATCAATGCCCCCCCCTCTCCTACTGGGAATAGACATTCAATTAAAAGCTTTTTTAATTGACAGTGACAAGGCAACAATTAAAAATAAAATGACTGCGTGGTGCGATACGCTAATTTGTTTTCTGAACCTCTAACAGGCATTGCGCACAAAGTTGCAGTATCTTACGGCCCAAGTCATCATTGTCATCACTTTAAAAATAATCAGTGCCTAAAAAAATAGCTCCTCATTCCTGCCGCAAAAATAGTGGGCAGGATGGAGCTGCGAGGAATGATGTAAAACCTGATGCTACATCCATTGATGCTAAACATGTATAACGAAAACAGACTGGGATCTAAGTGCGGTCAATAATACTTAATCGCAGAAGACAAAAATGGCGTCAGGGATGAAACGGGTCGGTCACAGGAAGCAGCAGAACATGACCAGGTCCAAAAAACACAAGCAAGGTCCAAAGAACAGGCGAGGGTCAAACACGGCAGTCAAAAGTCAGAATGGCAGAGAGCGGGCTTGGTAGTGTTGCAGGAAACAATGCCTCACAATGAGCCAACACAAACTGGGTCCTTAAGTAGCCCGGACTTGATGGAAGAACGAGTCACAGGTGCGCTTGATGAGTGGGTGAGGTTGAGCCAGGCTGAGCTGACTGGGAGCTGGCGTGACAACATGAAAGTGGACAGTGAAAACCACCAGCATTCCACCTGCACCTATGCACGCCTCACACGGTGCTCTAGGAGGAAGCTGCTCTCCATGCTTCACGCCCCGCCACCGCCATTGTTTTCTCTGCCTGCAATTGTTTTCATGTACCATAACTTCAGACGGCCAATTAGTCTGACAATCCACAGTCGATAACATGTCATAGTTACTTGCGCTGGGTTATCAATTGTTCCCACTCTCTGTCTGCTTAAGCCATGGCCACATTGCCAGATGTTAAGTTTTAACAGCCGTGACGCTCTGATGTGTGCGAATTGCTTAAATTACATAGCAATGAAAACTGTCATTATTATTATTGACAGCAAACTCCAAAGCAAATTGAAAACACTGTGTTTTCAATTTCCCTGTGAGGTTTAGCATCATGGTAAAAATACAAATTCCAGTGGTCTTTGAAAGCTTGAGCAAATTGGGGAGTGTGAAACATACAAAATGTAGGATCAAGCTGCAAAAATGGCTTGACATATATGGAAAATAGCAACAGAACAAAGGCATACTTGCACCATGTTCTCATACTGGCATTGATTTCATACGAGCAGTTTTGAGCTACCTGTGGTACTCGACAGGCTCTCTCAGACATTCTTATAAAGTCACTTTCCGTTTCTGACACTCATCTTTTGATCTATATGATGACAGAAACTGTGACATGGACTGGAACTGCATACTACATACAGACTGCCATACTTTTGCAGGTGTGTGTGTGTTCAGATTTTCAACTTTGGCTGAATTCAACAATGCACCTTTGTACACGTTGAATGAAGTGACTCACTGAGGAAATAAAGTAACTATAACGTTTCACATTCCTTCACATTACGTGATCATGCACTGTAGTTTATATTTTGGAGGTGACTGAATAAATGGAAGAAAAATTTTGTCCTACATGCCCGTATATTTACACCGTACATGTGCATACCTACATAGTACTAATGGATAAATCTGGTTGTGGCTTGTGTAACAGCCACAGTAGTGACTATATATGTACAGTGTAAGTACACAGGTATTAGGACCACAATGTATGCAACAGTGAAATCTATTAAATATTAGTAAAACAACTGCATTCCTGATTTTTTCCACTGACCTGCAACATCATTTTGTTTCTGTGTCACTTTTTGGTGGCAGGGGGGACATGGAACACACACTAGACACCAGCACCTTTGGCCTCCTCCAGGTCACAGCGATTCACCACGGCTTTCCTCTTCAGTGGGGATCTTTGATTAGAAAAAAGGTCTCATTCTGGTTTCATGCAGCGCAAAGCAAGTGCATTATTGGATGAAACAGATCCCAAAGCTTTGTTTGCCCGGCATTTATGTGTTATTGATCGGAGGTGGAGGATTAAAATAGCCACATTTTTTTCCCCTCCTTATGTCTCACGTGGCCACGCCGTCCGAGCCCTCTGCGTTTCACTCCCCGGTCATAATTTGTGCGGCCGAATCATCTATTTGTTAGTGTCTCCTCCAGCCACGCGTGCGGTGGTCACAGATCAATATTTCCGGTGACCTTAAGCAAGAAACGTTATACTGCACTGCATGGTCTGCTGTGTGTCATATTAATTTAATACTGCCGAGCCAACTCCCTGCCATTTTCTTTTGAGTCACTGTGAAAGGCAGTTTATTCAACTGCCACCTCTTCTGTTGCCTGGCAACCTGCTTTCAAACGTCTTTTTTTTTTCAAATGGTTTTCCAGCTGTTTCTCAGTATAAGCCAGACAATATCTGATTGCCAAAGAATTTACATAAACTCAAAAAAAGGTTACTTCACAAAAAGCAAATAGCAAATGCAAACATGTTTTCATTCATGTGCTCTAAAGTGTATAATTCATTGCCAATTACCATTATTGTCCTTGTAAACACATCATTTGCCATAAATGTTCATTGAGGTGATTCTGTTAAAATGTCAGAAGAAAAAAAATCCTGTTCTAGAGTGGTTAACAGTAAAATGATAAGCACACTTAACTGGTGGTCTGAAAAATTTGCACTACATTTATGACCAAAATGCATTCGCTTCAGGGAAATGAGGCAATCTGAAATCTACTGTGTAATTTGCTGTGAGTGTAACTTTGTGAACATCTGAAAGGCCATTTAAAAAGGAAGTACAGTAAAGCTAAAAAACAAATAGTGTGACCAATAACCTAGAATGTTGTTATCTTGTTTTCCTGAAGTTAAGACTTGCATACCGGTGTATAGAAGAACACACATGTCCTCTATGCATTTTCCAATCACATTAACGTGTCACATGCAAGTTCGTGTCACATGTCATCACATGCCATTCCATATTGTCCCAATATCCACCCGCTGAGGCTCTTGCACTTGAAGGAAGCATATCTGTTAGCAGTCTGTGTGAATGAACTAGGCTAATGTAACACGAAGCAACTTGCAAGTTGCATGTGCGCATGTGTACACATTTGTGCATGTGACGTCATTACACAAAGCTTTTCTGTCACACAAAGCAATTCTCAAGCATGAATGCAGCACGGGGGCAATTTGATGTGGTCCTAAAATCGCAGGGGACACGTTCCCCCTTATTTCTATGTCCTTGGAATGACCTTGCTCCCAAAAAACTGGTCAAATAGCTAAAGAATTCTTTAGGTTTTCTTGATGGTTGTGGTTAATGTGATAAAATTGAGGTAAATTTGGGGACAGCAAAAAGACCCTCCAAATCATGCTGGCTGCAAAAACAGGGCTCATTGGAACTGTCCCAAAAACAGTTGGGAAGCGTCCTTCGGCAAATGCACCATTGAGTTTGACATGCCTCTCGTGGCAATGGCCTTTTAAAGTGTCCCGTGTCAGACATGGTCGTCAGCCGAAATGAATGGAGAAGAGTGTGATTTCACAGAAAACAGCCGTGGGCTGGAGAGGCAGCAATTCCCAGAGATGAGCTGTAAGTGGCGGTGGATGGGGTGAGAGCAGAGGGTTAAATGCCTTTTGGACGGGGAGGGACAGCGTGGGGAACGGATGATTGTGTTTCAGCTCTCCGGCCCTATAAATGAAGCCCTGACTCTGGGCTGAAATTGCTTTCGCAAGTGACTCTCCATCACCGCAGTTGAGTGGAGGCCCTTAAAATTGGGGTGGGGGGGGTGGACAGAAAGACAAACAGTTAGACAGGCACAGAGGGGCCCAGCTGGACACAGGCCAAAGCCCTTGTAGCAGTCCTACGTGTGGAAATATGGGAGGTTTTGGTCCTACATGTGGCCATAACCTCAGTGCAATGACATTGATGCCACATCTGACACTTCTTGAAGGTTTTAGAATACTTCTGCTGCACCCGCTCTGACAAACTGGCTGTCCTTTGTGTTAAAGTGTGACTGACAGTTTTAAGCGGGTGTCATCCACATAAATGAGTTGGGTTTGCAATTAAATTTGGCCTGACTGAGTGAGCTGGTGGGTGTGCGATGGGTCTCGCATTGGAAAGGGGTGAGAATAAACCTCATCCAGGGGGAGAAGAAAGCAGAAGGACAGGCGGAAGGATGGACAGACCGACAGACCTCGCTGGGGACCTCAGACTGTAGGGAGGTTTCATTCTCACACCAGCCCCTGCCCTTTAGTCAGATACCAGAAATAAACCCCTTACTGTAAGTGAGCGTCACTGACGAGGGTTCCTCAATGTGGCACCCTCCCATTGGTCACCATCTTTGATTGGCACTCACCGCGCCAGCCGGCGTGGCTGATTTCCACCTGTGGGCGGGACTTGGGTGACTCATCCCCTCTTGTGGAGCGAGGAGCTGCGCACCGCAAAGTGTTGTTTCTAGCATCATTTTGTCAGTTAAGGCTGGTGTGACAGGGGAGAGATGGGTGTCGAGAGAGACACCATCGAGCCCCGTCTGGTTAACCACAGACGCTACACTCGAGCTCCGCTGCGCTTCGGCGCTGTGGCTGAAAGTGGGCCACCGAAGGGCCTGGGACTATCAGACGACTGCTGCACCTATCAGTGGCTGCTGCACCTAGCCACTATCTGAGACGTGGTTGTGGCGATTTAGTGTAAGGACCTCAGCCCATTCAGAGGCCACGACTGGCCACCGCTAAAAGTAATGCGCATAGTTTTCCCAAACCTGGAACTCGTGTGAGGAACATTGCAAGAGCAAAACAGAAAGGGCCTCCAGTTGGGCAGGTGCTCGCTGTGTGAGGATTTGCAGGAATGTGCACTTTTTGTAAGTTCTTACTGCTGTGGCCATTTTGCATATGCACTACCGTGCATACACAAACGCACTAAGCACTCAGGAGGCAGAGATGGTTAGAGCAGCAGTTCTTGAACTTATTCACTGTTTGATCCAGTAAAAAGCTTACAACCCTCTCGAGACCCTCCGCAGACTACAGGAGCAAATGTTGTATAATCCAAAGAATACATTTCACAAGTATTTTAGATTCCTCTTAAATGCCTGCAGCAAATGTGTACCTGTCTGTGAAAAGTGATGACTGTCTGTACAGGCAGAGGGAGTTGCTTGTTGAGTGTGTGTACATAAGCTTTAGTCAGATTTCTAAGGGAATTCTTTGGAGATGTTAAAATACATTCAGAACATTAACATAGTTTAATGTACAGTGAAATGACTATTCTCTGATTCATTGGATGTTGCCTTACTTCTTCTCATTATAACACAGAGCATGGGTGTCCAGGACCTATTCTAGGTCATGATCCAACAACCACCAGGTTAGAGCATTAGGGTCTTTGGGTAAAAGACCCACTCAACTGTTGCGCACACATACCAGAATTTCTAAAAACCAAATTATTCACTTAAAAGTGGTGCTGTTCCATTTGTGCAACTTTTCATGCTGCTTTATTAGATGCATTTTGTAAGTTGCTTCGGTGCCTACTAAATGACAGTAATGTAATGCAACTCAATGTAAAAAAAAAAATCCTTGGCACAAATCTCCAACTGGACAAAGGGTCAGCAGGACCGGGGGAAATTCCACAGTAATTTTGCCTGTCCAACGTTAATTTGGCCTCCTTAATGCACTGTTTTGAAGGACTGTTTACATGGGAAATGTCTCAAATTCCGACCAGTTACCTAAGGATATCTATCGGGTTTAAGTGAATGATTGAATCTCGCAAAGCAGCGAGCGCATTACCATCTAAACACCATCTAATATGAGTCACTATTGATTGCGGCAGAGCAGGTTTATAAATATGTGCGTATTCATGACTTCACTTCCCGCCTCGCCTACAGTTTACCGGGGAAACGATTCCTTTTGTTATTCATTATTCACAAGTCGTCTGCTCTGCCCTCGGGACTATTTCTCCATCTGTTAATGTTTTATTCCGCTCCCAATTTACAAGGTGAAAGATGCATTTGAAATTGAAAACGCGCCTGAAAATGAATGCGAATCCATTTCAGACTTGTCCCCATAAAGCTTAATATGATATAATGTATTCAGTGACGTTATCTCCGGTAGATGGGTGACACGATGACAATAGAAAATAAATTGCTCTTTTTTACACAGAGCAAAGCAAGGGACATTGAATTTCCTCTTTATATAGTCACATTACTTCATATCATATATTTCTTCAAAGTGAGTCAGTTTCTCTAGCCGGTTAGTGTGATGTCACAGAATGAGATGCGCGCAGTGGATGCCCGTCTTTTCCCCCAGGTCACATGGGTGTCAGGGTGACTTGACTGGGGGGTCCCAAGACCTTAACTTTATGGTTCACATTTCCCTCTCTTTCCTATATGGAGTATTCTCTGGAAAGTCCTTCTGTGTTAATTTAGGCACAGCCTCTAATATTTACTGTAATAGACATGCTATTTATTTCGCAACCGTGGGCGGTACACCGAACACAATGTAATTATGCTAATGAAGCCCCTCGCGGAAAGCAAGGCCTATAGGTAATTATAGGCAGTAGTCATGGACTCCAAATGGTAGAGACCATGTTCATTTAACACTTATAAGGCAATACTTCAGAAGACGAAACAGGTCAATATCCGTTCAAGTATAAGACAAAACGGTTGTTTGTAAGCATAGTAGACGTTTTATATGTTTGATTGCAAGTGGCACGTGTATTGCATACATGTATAGCCGAAATATGAGCAATTTTAAAATTTAATGCTACTAAGGTAAAAAGTACCAATAACTGATTTATGTCTAATGTCATATATTGTGTAATTGCTTTTCATGTAATCTTTTAACATGTATTACTTTCTCATGAGGGGGATATTTCCTGCAGCGTCAGTGTAATTTAAGGCATCAGTAAGGTTTCCGCGCTGCGCGCGAACGCTCTTTGGGTTTAAATGCAAAACACGCAGAGATCAAAGAGGCAAAAGAAACCGAAAACAGCTCAAGCCGATGAACAACAAAACTGCGGTTTCATTACTCTCCTTATTTCTCCGTGCTGCAGGCCCTCTCCTTACTCTCTCTCTCTCTCGCTCTTTTTTTCCCGCACCTTGAGCTCACGTCCTCCATATACCCGCTGCCCGTCTCTCTCCCTTTTAAACCGTGCAACGAGAAGGCCGCTCACCTTGAATTACAGATAACTCTGCTTTTTATATATTTGGTATAAATTAGGCGGGGGACTTTAGCTCGAAGGACCCGTTTCTGCTGGAATTTGCAGTGCCAATGAGGCATGAAGGCGATGATTAATAGAGGGAAGGCGGCTCGTGCTTGGTCCTGTTTTACAGGACAGATAAACGCCTTGTTAGATGGCGTTTCTTATTTTATGCTGAGTTTAATATACGGCTCAGTGAGGCTTAAGAGTATAAATAAAAGGTGATGAGCGGAATTATCCGAGCTGCCGACGCTTGGGTCGCGCTCTGACGCGTCGAGCCGATAAACGCAAGGCTCCCTTTGATAGTGGCCAAGGCAGCCGGTGGTAGGCTGTTGTTTGAACAGCGGAAAATGGACTTTGGTATGGCTGCTAACAGAGTCAAAGTAAAGAGCGGGGAAGATAACGAAATTAAAGTCAATGGTCCGAATGTACGCCAAACTCTAAACCCGCCCGACAGACTCGGATATCAATTGTGAAAGGGACTCTGTGCAGCTCCTGAGTTTCTCCTGTCAGCACCACACTACTCGAGTCTGCTTCAACTATCGCTTTAAATTGATGCACCACTGTAATAATGAAAACAACATGCTTTTGGCTGTTACCATTAAAAGATACTCGTGTGCAGCATACTAAAGCACTTGGCGTCAATAATCACTAGCAAATGATGTGTGTGCATGGATCAAACATTTCATTCGATGCAGTCATTGACCATCCGAAATGAGAAACCATTGCAAACAATTATCCGTTGTTTTCAGGGAGTTTCCCCCTGTTCCAAAAGCCGTGAGCAGTGAACACTGTGTGTCACTGACCAGCGCAGAGCCACGTGGATGTCAGATCGCGTCACCCTCAGTGATGTTATCTGATAAAGGAAAACAAGACGGGTAGAACGGGGCAGGGAACACAAGCAGTAATTAGCCCACATGTTTGTTTCAAACATCTACTGATTATCATGCTCCATTTATGTGTGTGTGTCTTTGTTGAGTAACATGGTGAGTTACCCGTGGGCAATGCTGCAATGGTCAGGCTTATGCGCTTTACAAACCACCCCCACTGTTTTTATAAGGGAGAGATAATCACATGACCATACATAATTGTCACATGACCGTAAATGATAATAAGATTTGAATACATAACGACGGTAGGGAGAGAGGGTACGTCACAGAACTGATTTTCTTTTTGTCCTCCAAATGCAAGGCCTTCATAGGACATGTCTCCATTGGCTGCAAGTCTGCAACAGACGGCAGTGTGAGTTGTTGGTTGTTACAAGGGCCTCTGGTGCAGTTGCTGTTCTCTGTACTGGACTTGGAACCTGGCATTTGCAGGTTTGAATCAGTAGAACACTGGTTCCGGCTGTTTAAATGGGTCAAGTGTCTGTTCTTAAAGATGTTCTGTGCACAAATTGTTTAGCTACTGAAGACAGGGAAAGAAAGTTGCTTGTAAGTAGAGTCAGATTCAAAGGACTGAGTAAGTTCAAAAGTAAGGAGAGAGAGAGAGACTGTGTCCAGTCTTAACGGTTTAATTCAGACATATTGTCACCTCTGAGTTCACACGCAAACAGACACACACAGACACAGACACACACAAACAAACTGAAACAAACAAACAGCTCAGTTCTTCAAATAAACATAAATCTCACTGTTTTAATTTTTTTTTCTAATTCATGAAATGAATGGAAATATATTCATTCTCTGTACATGAAACTCAAACTCTAGCCTGGTTTTTAAAAAATAGCCCCAGGGGTTGTTTTCCAAACAAAGCTTTCTCTGTTGTAATATGAAAAAACACGTGCAACTGTTGATTTCACATGCAAGTTTTATGCGCAACACAGTTGTATATATTAATGTTTAACTATCTGATAACACTCTTATTTGGTAATATAAATATTGCAAGTGCTTATCACCGCTGATCGGTAACACTCTGAAACACAACAAAGTCTTGTTCAGGTTGAGGAAACACTTGTAGTAAAAAGCGGCAGACACAAACAGGAAGAGGACAATTTGAAAGAGCGTAAAGAAGTTCATTGTCAGAAGTTCAAAGAAGAGGAATTGTAGGGTCGAAGATGTGTGGTCACGCTGGACACATAGAGAGGTGAAAAACATTGTTCTATTGACATTAAAATGAATCAAATTAGATCCCCAGCTAGTTCAGTATTGCAGTCACCTGTTATTACTTATAATCAATATGTGGTACTTATGATTTTATACAGTATGCTGTGTAATTTAATGTATAATATATGAAATAATGCATGCAATGCATGCAGATGTAATAATTTTGAATACATGAACCTTTCTGGCTTTCTTTCTTCCATATTTCAACATAAACTACCTTAATTGTGGCTGATAAGGGCTGTTCATTGAAACTGCATTTCTCCATTAGGTAGGTTGTAGACTTGGACAGTGTGGGACACTGGCTATTACCCAAGCAATGCCCCCCAGTGCCAGGAAGACCTCATCACAGCTGAATGCAATGGAGGGAGTGTTGAAACTGGTTGATGGCTCATTGTTGTGAGCTATGAAGATGTAGCCTGCTGGCACCAGCTGTGGATGGTGCTGTCCTTCACGGCAGAGGGGAGGACCCTGCCAAAATGAGGGGTGTAAACATGCCATAGGAGATAGTGTAACATGCCTTTTTGTCAGTATGCAAAGGAAAAGATGGCATGGCCAGGATGAGTGTAACAGCTGGTAGCGGCCCTGTGAAGAGGAATGCACTTTTTAATGATGTGGTACTGCATTAATGTGGGAGAAAAAATGGCAAAATGACTTTCTTTGATTCCACCATCTCTGTGGCTCCTATTCATGTTGGTGACAGCTTCCTGCATGGAGACCTTGTTCATCCCTACAACCCCTGGATGTTTTTGGGAAACATGATTAACCTGTTGTAGCTCTTGAACTGGTGATTTTTTTTCCTGGTCCTATTTTGACTTCAGAGGATACACGAGAATAACCTTGAGATGGTTTTCATACCATTACAGGGAGACCGCCTATAGACTATTCAGTATGGAATGGAGGGCAAAGAACTTCAAAAACAAGAAGTCATTACAGTATTTCAGAAATGAGGAATCCAGAGAAAAACAATCAATTACGACACAGTTCTGGCCTTAGACCTTTGGCTTCCTGTGAAAGCGTATTTTTCATGATTGTCATTTTCATGAAAACATTTATTTTCAAATTTAAGCCTTGCATTTAGTACAACTACCTTGTTCAGGAGACAGTGTGTCATTCACTTGTAATAAAAATGTCCACCTAACTCCATGTGAACATAGAGAATTATATTAAGGGTAGAATTAAATTGTAACATGAACTTGTCTTCCGTTCAGAAACCAATTATTGATTATGTGAAAATAATGTTATAGGAATGTTGGAAGAATGGCAAGAGCCATCCAATCTGTTTCCTTTTGTTGTTCAGACATGTTGTTACCTCTGACTTCACAGAAAAATGAAAAAACAGCTGAATACTTCAGATAAACCCAAATCCCATTCTACTTTACACTGTCTAATTCATGAAATGGAAATACAATCATTCTGTGTTCATGAAACTCAGACAAACTCTTGCTTTTGTTGTTCATAATGGGCTTGTCATTTGTGATTATCATTTAAAACACAAACTACTGATTTTCTTATCAGCTGAATATTTAATACGTAAAGTCACCTTCAAGATTCTATCCGTACCTTTCCGACCAAGAATGACAACATGTTAATTGTGTGTTATTTATAGCATCAAAAAGCACAGCCCAAGCAAAAGAAAAAAAAACATTTCAGTTTAAAAATATAAATTCTGCCATGTTTCTAAAGTCAGTCCTGCCATCCACTGAAATTTAAAACAATTTCTAACTGCTGTAATTTTTTCCCAAATTCTGGTCCTTTCATGTATCTACCAGTACAGATATTTGTAGCAGGGAGGTCAAGATTTTAAGATCAGCCCAAGCCTTGTTTTTAGGAACTGATACCAGAATGAATAATCTTTAACACTGACTAAGTGACTAAGCACTGTAGTTACAAGAGCAAACCCAAAACACAGGAAGTCAGGGCCAAAAATTTTCTCTCTCTATTTCTTTATCTCTCTCTTTCTCTCTCTCTCTTTCTATGCATATACGCACAGATGCATATACTGTTATGCCATATAATGAAATCAGTTTGACACAACACAATAGAAACATTCTGTCATTCTTTGTCATTTGCTGTCACATGCTGACTTCATTTCAGTGTGGTATTCAGTCTTGCTGTATTAAATCTATACTTATAGACTGTGTTTTCCCCACAAAGAGAGATTGCAGAACATTATGACCAGTGCTCTCCTGTTATGGCTCATCAAAGTTTTATTTCTTATATACTTTATATGAAACATAAATCTGTCACGCTTGTTTTAGAAGAAAAACCATTGCTGTCTGCCAAAAACACAGGAGAACACAGGGGACGCGCAATGACAGCCAGGAATGATTTACAGAAGAGCTGTGAATGCACTTTCAGCCACTCTTGTGAATCCCAGAATCTCGCTGAGTTTCGCTGTGCATTTCAGAGTTTCGGAGAGTCTCTCCTTTGTGCCTTTTTAGTATGTTCTCCAATGAGCAGCGCCAGGCGATGATTTTATGGGAAGGCGTCATTGCTGCTTGGTATTCATAACAGAGGCAGCATAGAATTGATGCGTTTCCACTGCTCTCTTTTCCAGGGAGGTGTATTCGAATGTCAAGCTGCCTCGCACTGCATAAACATGGATAACCTCGGACCCTGTGAATCATTCAGGGGTGAGTCATAGACACAGAACCCCCCCCCCCGGATTCAATCAAAAGTTATCCTCTGACTCACAACTAAATTGACATGTTTCTTATTCCTTGTTTATGTCCACAAACAGTTTTTTTATTGAACAGTATTCACAAACACTGTTTACTGACATCACCAGTTGACAGAATGAATGGACAAAAATTGTGTTTGTTCTGGGGGAAAAAAGAAGCCAAACGCATTAGAGGTAAGGGGAGATGTGGATTGGACCCGGGGGTCAGAGTTGTCTTCTTTTTTCCAGCACCAGGACAGACATAAAATGATAACACAGATACCATTTTGGATGGGTGTGGAGTGTCCTGTATGATTGCAGGTTCCTCCTGTGACACAACTCAAGGCAGGGGACTGATGGCTATAAATATGTTATACTACAGGTCATGATTGTTTTGTTTCAGGAATCCCATTTTCTGAAATTTTCTGAAGGACTGAATATACTTAATGTTATTCTTTGATAAGAGGAACGGAAGGAGATACATTGTGAAATGCCTTCCCTCTTTTGACTGATGGGACTTTGGCTTTTAACTTTTTCAAGTCACTGGCACCCGTGACAAAGAAATGTGCTTTATCTGAAATCACTGGCAACCCTGACAACATGTTGTGATTTCTGTGAAATCTCTTGCCAATGATGACAAAATTATGCGATTTCTCTGAAATCACTGGCAACCCTGACAACGTGATGTGATTTCCGTGAAATCTCTTGCCAATGACGACAAAACAATGTGATTTCTCTGAACTCACTGGTAGCCCTGACGACGCGGCATGGCGTGGCGTGACACCGTGTGGCTTCTCTGAAATAACTGACGACCCTGAGGAAAAAGACCCCGGTTTCTAGAAAAGGCAGAGAATGCCTTTCCATCCTCGCCTGTGATCGCTGTCTGTCTGTGGTCCCCTCTGCGGGTTTTGGTGGGTGACAGATCACTCAGAGGATACGACTGCAGGCGGACGATGAGGGGGAACACCACGTGGGCCGCCAGCCTTCCCTGCCAGCCTCAAACCTTTCTGCACGCTCTCCTCCTGTGTGCTCTGGTTGGAGACAGATCGCACTGAATTATAGACCACATTGACATCAATGATTGAGCAGGGGGCGATGAATAAATCAATCACTCTTGGCTTTTCGGGGCTCCGTTTGCAGTCAAAAGGGTGCCCCGAGGTGAACCAGACGCTCAGGTGAATGAGCACAAGATCACCGTGCACTGCACTCACTAAAGGTAGATGATGATACTTTTATTCTCCTCCAAAACTTCCTCTGCCTCCAAGTGTCTTACACAGAGGCTCTGCTCTTCCCGCCCATGTTGAAACAGCAGAGGCCTCCTCACTAGAATTTTTTTTTGTGCAGAGTGAGCGGGAAGTTTTTTTTATTATTACGTGGAATCGAACTGAACTCCTGTGTGGCCATGAAGGGTGTATTTCTAGAAGACAGTCCACTCAAAATTGCCTCAAGGCCTCTGCTGGAATAGTGTAGAGGCAGCCCCATAGGCTAATCTTCGTTTCCCGTACAGTGGATGGGATGCACTGATGTCTCCGCAGATCGAAGCCGGAGGGAGGAGATGGGGTTCATTTGATTTGAAAACTGTAACGTCTCATTCCATTTTGAATTGGTTTGGATTACACCCACAGGTCTATAGTCTCTATAGTGTTAATATACATGAGTCTGTACCTTAATAGCAGTAATAATGATTAAAGCTGTACATTGAGGGAAAATTGCATGCTCACATTGAACAATTTGAGAACAGTTTTTGGTCAGAAATAAGAAACTCTGGGAAAAAATAAAAATCTCTCCTGACAACCAACAACTCAAACATAAAAACACCACTGTTGTGTAGAACCATCAGCAAACATGGATGCTGGATTTGGCCTGCTTTCCAATGGAAATATTAAATTCAAAGACAAACTGCACACCAATGAAAAGACATTTTGTTGGGGAACCTTTCCTGTACTCTTGGGGAAATTGTGTGCTTATTCTAAAATTACAAAAAAAAAAAGTGTTCTTTTTTAGAGATAGCAGTAGTTTTAGAAGCAGAGGGCGGGTTCTGAGCGAGTTTCATTTGACAGGCTGAGAAAAGGTCGCAGATGGTGAGGGAGGGGCCAAGGTTAAAGGGGCAGACCAATAGGAAACCAACCTCTCAGGCTGCACTGCCCTGGCGGAAAACCCCTGGACCAGAAAGTGCAGCGCCCCCACTCGCGTTCTGGGAAGTGTTTTGGAAAAGCACTGTAGTGGAGCCAATTAATTCCCGGAGAGGAGTTGGGCGCAACTGGAGTCATGAAACTTGAGGTAAGAATGAAAGAACAAACTCAGAGAGTCAGAGAGAGTGAGAAACGGAGACAAAGAAACAGAGCAAGAAAGACATCTGATGCTTTTTTTTTGTTTTCACATGCCATTAAACTAAAGGAAAAAAAAACGGCACTTCACTAGGCAACTGCAGACGCATCATATAAAATATCCAACACCACCAACCCCATCACCTGCCCCACCCACCCAACACTAACTGTAACCACCCCCAAAAATAGAGAAAGAGAGAGAGGAAAGCCAGTTCAAGAAGCAACAAATGGAAAAAAGTGGTAGAGACATACCATCTGGCTGTTCTTGCCACTGCACCTATCACTAAGGATAAGTGAACTGCGTTGAAACGGTAATCAGTAGTTTCTCTGTGTTGCTCCACGTCCTCAGGGTGTAACTGCTATGCTGTTCTCGACAAAGTAACATAAAATGAATGGTGGAAGTGGAGAGTAAAGGTCATGGAGCTAGAATTGGGATTGTGGGTTCAACTCCTGTCTGGGGAACAGCAATGGTGCTCTTGAGAACAGTTCGAACTGAACTTCCCCTGAAGTATGAGTGGACTCCAGTATATCTGAGCCACTTAAGATCACAGTAAATCAAACTGAGTGGGCTCTGTGAGCAAATCATGACCTTGAACATGGTTTGACCTTCACATGAAAACACCTCACAGGACTAATAAATATCACACAGTACACATGCCTAACAGACCACAGTCCTTTGCAAAAAATGTTCCCCCCTCTAAGACCTTCTTGTGTGGGCTTTCTCTTACAGAGTACTTTCATCCGGGCAGAACCACAATTCATGCACGTGCATCCCTGGTATAACACAGAATTAATTATACCTCCGCAATAGGTAACCTCTCTCACATGTATACACTTTGCCCTTTGAGGTGATGTTATAATGATTAGCTCATGTTTTGCTTTCTGTCAATGTTAGTCGTGCTGACAGCGTTGTCATACTGCGTCTGGGTCTGACAGCTATCACAACATGTTGCCATCTGGGTGAAGAGCCAGCTGTCGCAAATTTTAAGCGGCGGGGTTTTCTACACCTTCCTGAAATCTTTTTTTTTTTTTTTTTACAGGAGAACCATGATGAAAATATGCCCTGTTCTATTTGCATAATCTTCACTTTTTCCCTTTCCACTAGGCAAACTGGGAAAATAATTCATGAAATATATGTGCATACTGATGAGTGTTTGCAGAGGAGGGAAATGACTCGGTAATCTCTCTCCCTACGGAGAGCCTCTTGCCTGAATTCCCAGCGGAACTCCCGACCCCAGACGCACGCCCATCCAGCTCCCCACAGGTTCCCCAGCACGCGCCTGACGGGTTGTGACAGCACCTGTCCCAAAAGTCGTCAGCGTCGAAGCCTGGGGTTTTGCTGCCGCTTTGTAACGACTTGGTGCCCCCTCCCATACCTCCTCCTCCCCCTCTTCACTTGCATGAGTTGAGTCCCCCCCCCCAAATCTAGTGGAGACTTCATTTGTTCCGTGGCTCTGTGTGAACATTGCTCTCTACTGTATTGTGCAGTAGCTAAGCTGATCCCAAGTCAGGAGGGGACATATGAGGAGTGTGTGAGAGAACTGCCTCTTTAGTGAACATTGTTTGTCATCACACCCATGGTGTGTGTGGATTGAATGAAAAAAAGAACGACAAAGACTGGTTATTGATGTGTGTGAAAGAGCAACTGTAACTCTGTGTGCGTGTGTGTGTGTGTGCGTGTGCGTGTGTGTAGTGAGGAGTTGCCATTTACTGCAGATTCAGTGCATGGTTTACACTGCAGATGGCTTGTCTCGAGTATGTCTTTGTATGACTTATTCCACTTAAAACACTTCTGAAGACACAATGCATAATGCACTTTGTAGGGAGATGACATTTATCCATGGACATTAATCGCTATAAAATAAACCCCTTTCTAGTCTTTTCACTTTGCTCAGTGATTGACAGCATTGATGTCTACAAGCAGACGCAGCACCGTCGCGCACGCCAAATACCCACACTTCCTCTTCACACGGAACATCACAAAACTAAGAGCACGGCCTTCGTCCTTTGAAACAAAAGAGCTTTGAAAGAAACAGAATCTATGAAATTGCCACGAAATCTTTCGCTTGAGGAGCACAGACTAGTGAAAGAGGTGTCTATTCAAGTTATAGCGCGATAAATCGTACACATTCTTGTTTTACGTTTCTGCCCAGTCAAAATGAAAGAAACAAGAACACATGACATAACCAGCACAGTAGCTTGCCAATGGCATAGATCTGCTGACCTGTTTTCTTTCATTTTGACCACAAATAATTATTCGAAAAAAGGAAAACTATTTTAACCGAACATAATTTAAAAAGAGAGAAAATTCGTTCTAATTGAGGCTGAAGATTGACTCCCCCACTAGTTGCAGATTCCCATGACACCAATTTCTTCCCAAAATGCGCAAAATTTTAAAAACAGTAGTCGACAATAGTCGGTTCACAGTCCTATTAAACCAGTTCACATTTCAAAATAATGAGTTTACTTCAGACTATTTAAACATGGTTGTACAACAACTTCTTCACTGAGAATTAACTTTGGGAGAGACAGGCAATTACGTTAAAGACTGGCAATTACGTTAATTGATGTTTACAGACATATCCCTATTTAATGTACCAGCTTCATCCATGCCCTTCGTGAAGATGGTTATGGATTCTACATTTAAAATTACTTGGATTGTCTGACTTATTCAACAAAGGATTTTCGGATATTTTAAAAAATATGATTTGTCCTCAGTAATTACCTGTTTAAATTGGACTGCTGAGAGTAATTACGATACAAACAATTTCATTTTCACCACTAAAAGACTAATTTACATCTTTTTCAAAAAAAAAAAAAAAATTTAATATTGCTCTTTCAGCTAGACAGCAGTTGACTTAATTACACTGCCCAGTAGCACGGTTACTGCCTTTAAATCTCTTATAACTCTACAACTTATACATATATCTCTGAATGAATATGTAGACAGTGACCTCAGCTGTAACATCATATAATTTTTAGGTAAGTTTCCTGTTTGCTCTCAGAAGTACCTTCACTGCTAGTCTCCTACAACTGTTTCTGTCAAATACTTCCTTGAAAATCGAAGATAAAGACTGTGTGTGAGCAGCACTCAATTCTGTCAAACTTAACGGTTTGCACAATGGAACATGACACACAGAAGGGGAAGATTCTCTCTGGTGCCCATTCACTCACACACATCAGATAAGGTGGAACCAGTTATTTCTCAGAACCACTATAACAGCAAACAGGTAGTAAAATCCCAGGTGCACAGAGAGAGTTATCACAGCTTTCATAACTGATGCTGAGACACATGTGGCCAAGCCCACAGATGGTCCCACTGTGAACGAAAGGGGTTCATGCTCCCCAGTCATTTTGTGATATTATTAAGGGCAATGCAGTGTGTCAGAAAGATGAGTCGCTGAGTCAGGGTGTTCTCTGTGGTGTGTCAGAGAGACGTGTCACTCTGTTGGGGTGTTCACTGTGGCATATCAGAGAAGCGTGTAATTGTGTCAGGGTGTTCACTGTGGCATGTCAGAGAGACATGTCACTGTGTCTCTGTGTACTCTGGTATGCGTGTGTGTGTGTATGTGTTTACGTGTGTGGTACCTTGGTGAAGCAGAGTAGCAGTGGTTGTGTGTAGCTGTCAGGTCTTTCACTCGCTGTCTATGTGGGCTGGAGGCAGGGTGGGTCACATGTAAGAGCTGAATATGATATGAAATTCCCCTCCACACACAGACACACACACAGTTTCTCTCTTACACATCCATATCCAGTCTTTGTCACTCTCTCACACAGTCACAGACATGCATGTACACCCAAAGTCTCTCTTTTTCATTTCCTCTCACAGCCAAATGCACACGCATTTTTTAAAAAAATCTTTTCTCACTCACCCTCTCACACAAATATACCCACAAGCTCTCTCTCACACACACACAATTATACAAAACCACACACTCACATTTTCTTTATCATTCTCTCTCTCTCTCTCGTGCGCGCACGCAGGCACGCGCGCGCACACACACACACACACACACACACACACACACACACACACACACACACACACACACACAGAGTCTCCCAGTAGCTTTCCATCTCACACAGACACACAAACTACCATGTGCTGGAGGTCAGATGTACCTAGACAGACAACACACTGCATGGCGATCATTCTGTCCGTTTACAGTGTTCGACACTTGACTTTTCGTGTTTGCATACTGTTCCATTCCAGATTATTCCGTGCCTCTTGCATAACTATACTGGCTATGCAAATGTTAGTCAAACGAAGTTTTTAAAGCTTTATCTTTGTCGTGAAAAACAGGCGCAGGGGAAACATTTCTGAATATCTTCTGAAACGCACAGGCACCTGCAACTTTCCTTCATGGGGGAAACAACCACAAAAAAACGATTACGTAAAATCACATCGAATCCAGCGTTTAATTTTTAGCCGGTAGTTGAGTAAGAGTAAGCATAGATTTTAACACGCCAAGCCCTTTATCTGATAATTTACATGGCCTCGTTTTTGTTTTAAAGTGACGCAAAAAGATCCGAGTCATACTCAGCGGGTTTCTGGAAAAACAAATGAGCCGTAACGTAACCCAAAATCTATGTGCTGGCGAAAACGAAGCAAGGCCGCGAGCTGTGGTCTTTTTCCGCTTAATAAGCAAGTTGCAACATTACGTGTTAGGGGATGCCTACCTGTGCAATCACGTCACCTCATATACGCAAAATGCGCATGACAAGCTAGCATACGGGGAGCATCTCTTGACCCAGCAGGAGCGGTCTTGGTCGCAGCGTCGTGTTCGCCTGCTGCATTTTCCATGATGCGTTAAAAAAGCGAACCGGCAGCGAGCGCAGACAGACGCTGCAAGCCACCGTCCGGGACCGAAGAGTGGATGACTCAGACCTGTAACAGCTTGGGACCCGGCCGGACCACTGCAGGGGGAAAAAAAATCAAGCCACGCTCCGGATAACGGCTGAGCGGGAACAAGAACTCTCCAGCTCGTCTCTATTTATACACTCGTGCAGCACTCCCTAGGGTTCCACTTGAACCAGGGTTTATGTGGAAGCAAATTTAATATGAATGCTTCTTATTCGGCATGTATCAATCAAGAGAAACCAGAAAAAGTGTAAAAACGATGAAAAGTGCAGCTGTGCAGTTACAAGTAATTAGCGCTGGTAATCATTCTAATGATTTAATAAACTGGGAAATCCAAGGTATATATGAAGGCTTTTGTTTATCCATCCGGTCTTGATATTGATATTGATATTGCATGGGAACGGCCTTATTTTTACTAATTATTACTGTGTTCATTTTGTATGGCTGGGTCCATTTTATTGGCTAAGCAGATGAAATTTCCACCAAATCTTATCACATTGTATGTAGGCACTTATAATTAATATGTGGAGGAAAAAATGTCACACTTTGAATTCCCCTCCATATGTGGATGCTGAATGAGTGTGAAAACCTCATGTGAAAAGAATTATAACCTCTTAGGCTTGTAGTTCATTAGCCAGGTGCAACCATTGAACTGCTGCCTTCATCTGTCTGTCAATCAATCTCTAAACAGGCTAATGAAGGCTATCAGAAGCCAGTTAACATGATCCAACAATCTAATTGAACCTGCCTTTTCAAGCTAAGGTATGAGTTATAAGGTGCAGCAATGCAGTGTAGTGGACCTGTAACACAATGAAGCCCAATCGAGTTTAGATTTTGTGTTTGGTAGCAGCAGTCAAAAAGCAAGGTCACCTTCATGGTCACCTTCATCTGCTTGTATTCCAAGAAAATGAAACAAACACATTAAGGTGATTTGACACAAAGTGACTCCAGCATTCTGTTACTGCATGACATCACTTGTAGATCACCACAGGGTGTACTTAATTAATTGAGGCCATTTAATTCTGTCTCATCCCAAGATGCATCTCACAAAGACTTGCATATCCCTCTGCTTAGCACTGTAGTCTATGATATCCCATGGTGTTCTGATCTGCTATCACAAAACCAAGAATGAATATAACCACTTCACAATAAAGAGGAGACGAGGCAGGAGTTCGTAGCCCAGACATTGCTATTTTGAGTCTGGGCTGTTTCATCAGATGACACTGACCTGGAGTCTGGAGCGGCGAGGCATAATTGGCTTGGTCTTGCTGGGTAATATGGGCTTGTGTCAGACAGCGTTCCCCTGGCTCACCACTATATCTGCACCTTCACCGAGCAAGTCGGGAGCCCCGGGTGATACTGCCTTTGATGTCTGCTTAAAACAAACAACTACGCTTGAAGATAATACTGACCCTGTGACCTTGCACAATTCTCTGCTAGATCGGCGGAATCTGTTAGGGATATCTTAACCGGTGTCTCGTGACCTTTAGTTGCTTCTGAGGGATTGATTTTCGTGTCATTTCCGCGGTGTTAGAAATGAACAAGTAACAAACAAACTGCTATGCCAGTGTCTGTTGTTTTAAGACTGAGGAGACTGGAATAAAAAAAAAGCAGACAAATGATCCTTATTGGAGTGCCTCCCGTTGAAGTATTTTCATCTCTCTCACTTAGCATCACATCAATGATCTCCCTTCACTCCATTGTTTGCCTCCTGCTGTCTCCATAAGGGCGGCTTGATTGCCCTAATGTCAGAGTGTGTTTAACAGAGCTTTCATGGAGGAGCTCTCACCTGTCAAAGGTACATCACAACACGGGAGGAGTAAGACATCTCCTCAGAAAGCATGCATGCCTACACACACATGCGCACACACACATCCACACATGCACACACATAAACACACATACACACACACATATGTGAGCGTGCACACACACACACACACACACATACACACGCATGCACGCGCACACATCCACACACATAAACACACATACGCGCGCACACAAACACATACACACACACACACATAAACACAGATACACGTGCACAAATGTACACACACACACACACGGTCACGCACAGCGAGAATGCACAGTATATCTTTTAACAAGGACTTATTGTGTATTGTCAGGAGGATTTGAGGATTAGCACAGACCCAATAGTTCCCATAGTCCACACTAATAGGATCGAGGGTTGCGTCTTGCCTTTCTTGAAGGGAACAACTGGGTTGTGGAGATGTGGGACAGCTTATTCTGTTTCTGTTTCTATGCTAGTGTGTGTGTTTGCATGCGTGTATGTGTGTCTGCCTGTCTGTGAGTGTCTGTCTGTGTGTCTGTGTATGTGTCTGCACATGCATGTGTGTGTGTGTCTGTGTGTGTTTTGGAGGATGACATTTATTCAAACTGAGTTTGTGAGCCCGTTGGCTGTGATCAGTAATAAGAGCTCCTCAGGGGTCTGATTCTCATTCACTCTGAGGGAATGGAGTAATAGCAAGTGTCAGGTCTTTAAGTCAGTCAATCCCGGAGTCTTAGATTTTCTACTCCTCTGTCTCCTATGGCTGTCAGCTGCTCCTGGCTACGGTGAGGGACTGTGCTATGAAGAAATGATTTTCATTGCACCAAATTGCAGTTGACAATGATTCATTTAGCATACACAAACAAATGCAAAAGAACAAGATATTTTTCACTCATACTAATAACAAAAACAATGTGTTACTGTGAAACGCACATTGTATTTCACCTACTCTGTCATATAATAATAGGGCTGCAAAAAAACTGCAAATCAAATTAAATGTGCTCTGCTCTTTGGATAGGTAGGCGGTTAGTTATTTGTCTCTTGGAGGAGTTTGTGCATGGCGGTTGCTGAGTGCCAAGACTGAGTGAGAGGTTGGGGGTTCTGACACACCTGGGTGGTAGGCATGCCGTTCACACCTTGTTGGGGTGTGGGGCAGGCTGTGGGGCCTTCACTGTGAAACAGGGAGGACATTAAAGTCTGTGCCCTCTTTCTCTCTTTCTCTCTCTCTGTCTCGGTTATTTTATCACACCGCTCAGCATTTAACTGTAGCTAATCGTCAAGAAAAGTGGCATGAATGAATGAAGAGATGGAAGGTGTGTCGAGTCGGGGGGGGTCGACGGTGTACTGGAATCTTCGGAGCGGTTGCCTTCTGCTCCGGTTTCCATGGCAACGCGATGAACGAACGTGCGAGCGCTCCCTCGGTCCCGCTGCTGCGTACGGTGACGGCTCTGGATTTTACTCCCGTTTCCTCGGGGAGGGGAAGAAAAAAGAAGAATAAACAAACAATAGTGCCTTTCATCCCGCCCTTCGCTGCTGCTGCAAAATGTCCCTCTCTCCTCGTCGTGTTTCGGCACGCGCAGAAGAAAAAATACATTTCCGTAGGCAAAAAAAAGCTATTTCGCCGAGAGAGATGGAATCGGGGAAAGGACCATCTGATCTGCAAGTCGGCAAACGGGGACAGACCCGGAAAAGATAAACTCGGCATCCGTTCATTAAAACGAATGGCATGATTTCTTGATGTTGAGACGTTTAAATATTTAACAAATTGGTTGAAAAGAGTACTGAAATTTTAATGACTTCTCACCTGGGAAGAATCTTTTCCCTGTTATATCTGAGTGAAACGATGTACCCTAAAGAACTGGACAATTCTCCAAAAGTTGCTTTGCCTTCAACTCTATTTAAATCAGTCGAGTAAGGCAAACCCCCGCACGAAGTGCGAAGCAGAGCGAATTTCTTACAGGTGCTTTCAGAAAGACGCCATTCTTTCCTTCCCCTAACCTGCAGAAAATGAGCAGGCCTAATGTAGTGTGACTGTATAATGACTGAGGCCTGCAGTCTGAGAAATGGAGAAGTCTGTTTCTGGTGTGTGGGTTATTTTAGTCTCTGTATAGAAACTGTGGTTAAAAGCTCAACTTCCTCTCATTCAGAGGGGGAAAAATTGAACAGCATGCTGATGGCCGTACCCCTTGCACGCTCAGTGCATACTCTGTGATGGCTGTGCTCTGGCTTTCATGTGTGCATATCTTACGCATACTGCTTTGGCACGATAAGATTAAAAAGCTCACTTTGTTGCAGTCATGCACAGCATAGTGTGTGGTTTATGTGTGTGTGGTACTGTACTGTATTGTGTGTGTGTGTGCGTATGTGTGTGTGTTTGTGTGAGCGTGTGCACACACGCATTGTGTGTTAGCAGAATGCAATCACACAGATAGCCTTGCATAATCAGTCTAATGTTGATCTATTTAGTTAATGAATGACAAATTCGTTTTGATGAATGAACAAACTTTCAGAGCTTCCAACCCAGATTAAAGCAGCAATTTAATTTAAAGTGACAAACTGAAGAAGGACTTGTTTACAGATCTATTGTTTTATTAAATTAATACTAAACACAACTAAATACAAACTGCACAAATTTCTTTGCAGCACCTACAATAAATACATATAACCTGTAATCTCTTCTGTAAGTATAAATGATACAGCAATGTTGTTGCAGCAACATTGTAAAGTTCCATCACTGAGTGGGGGGGGGGGGGTTGGTGATACCATCATACCTTGCATAGCTTAAGTGTGATAAGAGAACACAAACTATACAAAGAAAGATGTAAAGAAGCATTATTTTAAAAAGAAATCCCCATCAAAGTGTATTTCTAATAAATCATTTTTACAATTGTCTTGTGCCAGACAGACTACGTAGTGCCCACAGATGTAAATGTAATTAACTGGGAAGTATACGAGCATGGCAAGGTCTCCCCTATTCTGTTCAAATGAAAGCAACTGATTTTTGTTACTAGGCTAAACCTCCTAGGCCAAAGTTTGTTCAGTTGGTTAGCAAATTAAAATCTTGATAAATCACTAAAACAAAAAAAAAGTTCAATTATTTAGCACATTGTATCGAATGACCCCCATTTTTTATTTAAGTCAGTCAAGCATGGAAGGTGAGACAAAATAAATTGAGATACATGTCTTTTTTTTTTTGTTAAATTGAGCTGGCTGGATAACTGCCATCCCACAGATAATATCGTAAATGCAACTGTTTGGCTGTAGATCTAACTAGCTGATGTTAAGTTACTGAGCATTGTGACCATTGCTGGTTAATTGGATTATGAAGGTGAGTTTTTCTCTCACTCCTAACCCAAGAAAAACCTTGCCTGGTTTTCTATGGGGAAAGGTTACGTCCAAGTAGCCCGCAGCATGAGGTGCCTGATTGGTTGCCATTCTTTCAATCACACACACCCATGGGCAAGGGCAAGGAAAGGTACAGACATTAGGAAATTTATCCATTGTGATTGGACCATGGCTTAAAAAGTTCATCCTATCACAGCTCAGCAAGGAGGATAAACAAGTGTAATGTAATATTCCATAAAATAGCCTAAACTATGTTTCTGTCTGCTAGGCAGGTTAGGATCAAACCATGTGCTAAGGGAATTACTGCTCAGCGCTTCAAGTTCTTGTACCCCCAAGGCCAAATGCCACAAGGTCTCTCTTATTCTTAATTGTATTTTTCTCTCTCTCATGAACTGCCACTCAAGCAACAACACTGGAGATATTTTTAGCTGGTTCTTCAGCCCTCTACATGCATTGAGTCTTCAGCTCTCCCCCCAGGTAAACAGGCAGGATGCCGCTATGTGGGCTCTTAGGTGATCCCAGGGACTTAGTCAGGTCAGCGCTACAGACTTGGTACTGGCACTATGGTGCCATTCGTGACAATGGCACAACACTGACTTCAGGATCCTTAACTCTCAGAACAACAGCAGTGAGTCACACAAAAGTGCTTCCTGTTCGGCCCTGGGGACAGCAGGTGGATGTCCACATTCACGAGTTTGGCAAGGAACATTGATGGATCACATAGGGAGGTTGCAGACATTGCTGTGAGCATGGTACTGATTGTTGGGTTCATTGAGTTTAAAGATATCCCTCTTTGTTAGCTTTCTTGTGTCTGGTTGTTGGACAAAGTAGTATTGGGGGATCTCCAAGAAAATAGCAAATGAATGAAATAAGATGCATCACCTAGAATCCAAATTTTATAATCTCTTCACCCTGAAAGTGACTCATGATCACATGTATTGTTGGGATTCTTGGAATTTTACGATGATGTCACAATGTTCAGCTCACCACCCCGCCCCCAAAGAAGGCCCAATCAGAGAAGGCATTGTCCTATTAGTCATCAATTCACTCTGTCGCCAAGGGAAACACACCAGTGCAATAATGGAGAGAATTAAAAATGGATAACAATACTGTATCATGCTGTGAGCAGAAATGAACAGTGACAGAAAAAGAATTCCTTCTTGAAAACAGAACAGTGGAAAGTATGGACAGATGCAGATGACATATAACTCACAATGAGCTGTCTCTTGCTCAGTTCCTCCTTTTGCATAGGAACAAAAATGTAATTCAACAGAAAAAAGCTTTGAATCATTGTCTCTGCTTAAGAACCTTTATTAACTGTTATACGTTAACCTTAATAGCATTGCACAGAGCAAAACTGCATTACTCACAAACAGTGAATTTTATTCCAGAGAACACAAAGGTCACATGTATTCAGACTCGTTGTTGGTATTTTGTAAATCTTCCTCTGGCATGAACTACACCGACAAGAGGCTTTGTGCAGTGTTCCATGAGATTCTGGCACTTTTGATTTATAATTTGCAAGCAGCAATAATTAGCTCTCTGTAATATCATAAATATTTATTTATAACATTTTACATTTTTAAGTAGAAAAAAAACAGTCTATGAAGGGCTCTCTCTCCCTCTCTCTCTCTCTCTCTCTCTCTCTCTACATATATATATATATATATATATATATATATATATATATATATATATATATATATATATATATATACATGTTTTATATATTTTATATTTGTCAATGCATTTATGCATTTGTATGTGCATTCGCTTCAGTGGTAGAGAGGCAAATGTGAAACATGTCAAGGACGTGCTTGGGGAAGAACCTTGTTTTACTGTAAATTGTTTAGCAAATTGCTACAAGTAACAGGGCATTCCCGGAGAGCCTCCTGCACGATTCTCATTAATTCGGAGGGGAAGAGGCTCTTTTTTTCCTAGCACCGAGGGACACGTGACAGCGCAGTGCTACAGCTTTTTAATCTCCCATGCCCCGTCGTCAACCAGACCATGCTGCCCTCTGGGAATTCTCCCAGATGCAACACACCCTATATTCCCGGTTATCAGAGTTACGGCGCCCGGCAGAGGAATTACACAGAGAACACTGTGTTTGGCTTCTGACTCACATGGAAGTGGGATGGACCGTGGTTTCCTGGAAACTGCCTGGCAACAAGGGAGCAATTACTGAACAGCTCCCCTTCATTGTATTACAAGGATAAAAAAAAAATAAAAAAAACGGAAAACACTTCACATAAGGACTTAGGAACATCTGTTGCTCCTTAGGGTAAATTGGGTTGTCGGCAGTTGCAACTTGTTATAAACGTTTATAAGTGTCTATTAACATTGTTACGACAAGTTCTTGCCGCTTCTGGTTAAGGATTATCAATTGGGATTGCTTACTTGCATTTCACAGCACAACCTGCATCAGGACAAGCAGAAACAGATCCTGTAACATCCATTAGTCCAGAGTACTGCTTCATTCATGAGTGTGGGAGAGTTCATCTCTCTGTCCTCCTGCCAATGAACTCACTGACAGAGGGACACAAACCGCTTTCGATTCAGTGAAATTTTGCACAGGCCAGTAATGTGTAATCATTGTCACCTTGATTGTCTGTGCAACAGACAGTGCTGTGGTCCAGAAGGAGCCCCGCTGTGGTGTCTGATCAGTTCCTACTGTGACCTTATCTTCTCCATGCCTGTTTGTACAAGGTCACCTTCCTTACAACAGTAATTATGTCTGGTAATAGAAGGTTAGCTTCCACACAGCTGTTAAGCATGCCTGTTTATACAAAGCTACTCCTCTTACAAGGCAAGTTTTGTCTCTTTACACAAGGTTACATTCCCTACAAAAGTAACAATGTCTATTCTTACAAAGCTACCCCTCTTACAAGGGACTTTGTGTCTCTTCTTACAAGGTTACATTCCCTGCAAAAGTAACTATGTCTGTTTACACAAAGCTACCCCTCTTACACAATACATGTTGTCTCTTTATATAAGGTTACCTTCCTTACAAGAGTATGCGTATGTGTATGCAAGACTTTCCTTCAAGAGCAATTGTGTATGTTTTACACTGTTTTACACCTCCGTCAAAATAGTCACTGTATGCTACTATTGCATCTGTCAGTGCTGTAACTGTGACAGGACTATACTCTGCCCCTTCTCTCACTGGAATACATTCATCTGAAGCTCTGCTTCTTCCCGCACAATAAGAGCCATCCATCACGCACTGTTGTCCTTTTTACCGTAATAACTGTGCATAATGCATTATCGTTTCGCTAACCCGTAACAACCCTGCCCGCTTAATACATTTTCCTTTCTTTTACAGTAATATCTAATGTCACTGCTCCTCCTCTTACAGTACAGTAATAACTCAGTTACAGTAATAACTACTTGTTTAATGCGCTAGTGGCTCTCCCATATTAATAACTATGCATGAGAGATACTAATACTTCATGAATGCTGATAACTGTTTGGTATTGTTTTTTTCTTTTCTTTGCAGTATGATCTTTTTCTTTACATACACGGGTCCGACTCTTGCTCTAATGATTTTTACTGTGTACACATTGCATTGGGGCTCCTGGATATCAGCCAAGACCCTCTTTATTGGGAAAGGAGTTGTGCGACATGCGAATATGAATTGTCAATGCAAAAATAAGTAGGTTACACTCATATTAGCCATTCTCGTATAAATATTCATCGTGAAAATAACAGCGTTTCCGAAAGAAAACGAGCAGTCTGGGAAAACAAAAGGGGAAGTGTGGAAACGGAATATTCCATTTTTCATTTATAATTCATTTTCTGCAAACGCTTGTCAGACGTGAGGTCTCGCAGCACCGCTGAGTGAGGAACGCAGCGCGGAGCAGGCACTTGATGAAGAGATTGATGAAAAAAAGGTTAAAACATCTGAAGCACGAGGGTTTCTTAACGTCTTGATCTGCGTTAGTTGTGTTGCTTTCATTCGTTTCCTGGTGAATTTAACAACGTTAACGTTGATGGTACATTGCCCAAAAGCGCAGAAAAACTAGCCTCCCTTTTTGTTGTGATCTAAATTTTTCATTATGGAATGAATGAATGGATATGGTTTTTCACTCTCCCCCTCCCCCCCTCTCTCTCTCTGTCCTGAATGAGGACGGCACTATTTCAGAAACACGATATTTTCACTGTCAGGAAAGTCCCTGACAAGCAAAAAATGAAACAGGAAAAGGAAATAAAACTGGAATATAAATTCCAGTTCTTTAAAATGGATCATATTTCACCTCAGCTTCTGGTGTTCAATTCTGACGTGGCTCTAAGAGAGAGGTGCAATCTGAAGACGAGCTGTCTGATATCTCTAGACCTGCAGATAAGTCTTTTCTAGACGTCAAGCTCTTCTCCAGATGCATGATCTACCCATTGAGTTAGTGTAAGGCGGGACACCAGAGTCTTATGTCTCTTTTGCACATTGAGAACAGAGACAAGGGAATGCCTTATACAGCAGCGTCTACTGGTGGAGGAGGCAGGAACTGCAGCCACAGAACACCAGGCACAAGGCAGTTGTTGATGTGGCATGGACTGTGACTCCAAACAACAAACAGTGCTTTGTCTGTTGTTTATCGTTCAGTCCTTTACACGGTCACACTCACAGCTATTTTGTTGTGTACAATGGCCAGGAACAAAGCACTGACCAGAGACCAGAGAAGGAAAGAAAATGCATTGAGAGTACACTCTCAGTGACAGTGTCTGTTGTGTGATATAGATTGGCACTATGTTTAAACGGTATTTTCATTTCTGTAAGTTTTATTATTTCATTTGGTGGTAAGTAAAGAGTAAAGTAAAGGCGGACCATAAAACTACTATTCACATATGTTTTTTTTTTATTTTAATTTATAAAAAATTTATATAGTTGGTTCTGTAATTTGATCTAATCGTATGCTTTATTGATGTCCCTAGTTAGCCACTCTTTTCAACTGTTATTTTGACTCATAAGTCTACCTAGCAAAGTGTAGCAGGATAGTTCAACATGCTGAACTCAGATCAGCCTCCCTGAAGACATTAGAAAGGGCAAACATGGAGAATTACCTATCAAACACCCACTACACATATATTGACACAAGCACGGAATCACTCTCACATCAGGAGCTAATAGGATGAGCGACGCAAACTATTCTGTCCTGTACGTTTTTTTCAGCTTTAATGCTCCACTGAGAGCCACTGTAAGAAAAACTAAAGTGAGAGTAGTGGAATAGTAAGAGTCTCTGCTGTTGAAATACACAATAGACAGATTCTGTGCAAGTATGACAAAACTGCAGTTGTGTAGATCTTATGCTAGTGCAAAGAACAGGAAAAGCCCTCAGGCAGATCTTGCGTTCTTACTTCCATTGTCACGTGACCCCTTCCATCTTTTTATTCGCGTGTTTGTGTTAGCATGCCTGCCTCCTCTTTCCCGTTCACTTCCTGGTCCTCCCTGCTGACCTGTCACAGGCTATCCCGGAGACGTTCCAACAAACCAGCCTTCTGTGGAATCCCTTGTTAGTGAAAGCTCTACTTCCACGGAATCGCCTCTCTGTAACAGCTCCGCTTCCTTTGAACTCTCCCCGTTTGCCAACGCTCTAATTCTGGGGAATCTCCGGTATTGTGAAAGCTCTGTGGAATCTATTATCTGTGAATGCCAGACTTTTAAACCACCCCTCCCCAGCCTTTTTGGTGCATATCTGCCTTCTGTGCAATCTCAGGTCTGTGAAAGCTCTACCTTTGCAGAGCATTCTCACTCTGAATGCTGGACCTGTCAAGATTCTCCTATTTTAGCAAACACCTCTCCTCTGAAATCTCCCATCTGTGCAAACCTCCATTCTGCAAATTCAGCCGATATGCTTCCACCAATCTACCGGAGCTGCTCCAAAGGGATCAGTTACAAAGCTACGCTGCAAATTGTTTTAGAATTTCCCATGGCTTTTTTGTTGGCTGCGAGTACAACCTCGTACTTCTTTTGATTCCTCTCCCAAGGGTCACAAAACAGAAACGATATTCTTTCAAACACAGGAGCGTTCTCCACGCTCACAACGCGAACTCGATGTTTCAAAAGCCCCTGAGCGCGCCTAGGAAATTCAAGACCGGGTTTCACTTTGCATCCCTCGGCCCCAAATTATGCAACCCCCCCCCCCCCCCACCCCTAATCCAAACTGGAGATACGCGCACATTTCACGAGAAGAAGGTGTAAAGGTCTTCGAGTGAGACTGAGGCTTTAACACTAAAGGGAGAGTGTAATACCAGACGTGCGTGTGAGGGAACAGAGGGGTTCGGAGGCAGAGAATCTCTTTGAAGTGGGATGAGAAGTGGGGGTGTTGAGTACCAGGTGCTGAAATAAGCCAAAAAAAAAAAAAACCCTATTTGAAAGATAAGACCTTTGAGAGCTCAAGTCATTTATATAAAAGCTTTAATGAATTATGTATATGTGCAAGAAGCACTTGTTCAGTACGCTGGAGTCGGAGTGATTATGTAGGCAGTGACAGCGCCCCGATTCTCCCTTTGCAGTGGATGAATGAGATACACGATTTCGACGCGGGAACGCAAACGGATTCGAGGAAACGTGGTTGAAAATGCGGCACTCAGATAAACTATCCGTCTGCCGAGACACGTCCTGTCTGAGGCTTCTGTCTGATGAACGGTGTCAGATATAATGCAAAAAAGGTGACTAAAAGGCACTTGTTAGGGAAAGAACTTCATCCTAGTTCCTCATTAAAGCGCTCTCCAATTAGCGCTCAGGCATGAAAGCCCTTGTTTTTTCAACATCGCACAGAGTAAAGCAGGTCGTGACGGAGCGGGTGTGATAAGAAGTGAACCTCTTTTTATTCTCTTTTTTTCCCCCTCACACTGTGAATCATCATCGGTAAGCACTTTTCAAAATTCCTGAGAAGACCGAGATTTTTGTTCTTCAGATGTCATTTACAACTGGAGACAAGAACGAAAGACAGAACGAGAAATAGAGAGAGAGACTTTGACTTTTAAGCTTCCTTTATTTAAAACAATAAACAACAAGACTCCACAGACATTATTACACATCAATATTTTCTGTATGTCAAAACTCAACCTATATACTGTACATATTAGGGAATGATAACTTTGTGTTATTCAGAAGGATAGCTGCTACTTTCTTTTTATCCTTTTCACACTACATTACAGGTCATGGTGTGCAGCTGCGGAAATATTTCGAGATACCCTTAAGTCAGGGCTTTGCTGTACTGAGCTCATTATATTTATTGTATTAATTTATGGGTGAATCCAAAATGTGGTTGTTTTAATAAAAGGTGTAAAGTTGGTTTAATAAAATTCAGTTAAATAGAACTTCACAGAAGATAGAGAGGTAACATAGGTGGGGACATTAATTGAGGAAAAGGAGGGGAGTTACATTAGAAATCAATTTAATTGTTATTAGTAGAGATGGACATGGTACAGAATCATATCAGTTTGTTCTTACAACACAATACAGGAATACAAAAATGACTGATTTTGCATTACAGTTCTGATCGTTGAACAGAGGGCAATTCAGTAACTGGATCCTGTGTGAAATAATTACATTACATAGGATTCGCAAGCCACTCTGGGCCAATTTGTAGAAACATTGAGGCAAGCTCATAAAATCCCTATAACTTGAACTCAACATTGAGGATGTTAAATGTACTCAGCCCCCCCCCCCCCCCCCAGCACCACTCATTGTGATTCATGTGGTGAATTAGTCTGCGTCCGTACCTTACCCATCCTCCACGTCCAGGCCCTCAAGGCCTCCTCACCAAGGTCTTACCAGCCCGTTTCAGCCTGTTCTGCATATTAGACCGAAGGCTTTCCTCTTTAAATCCAATAACGTGGAGGTCACATCCAGCGGGAGTGCTCTCCAGGCCTGCTTCAGAGCCAGTGCTGCCCACAGCTGAACAACAGCCCAAAGTTTTAAAGATGAAAAATAGCTGACTTGCTGGATGTCAGCTGAAACTCTTGCTGTGGCCATTGTACAGTTTCCCACAATAATAATGACGTTCACAAGCATACAGCAAGTTGTTAATCCAGTCACTGATTGTGAAAACATACAGTACATGCAAGTCACTCCAGCTGAGCAAATTGTTATTGCCTTGTTGGGCTCTATTGCTATACAACTGCTCAATGTAATCTAAAATGACAGTAATAGGATCAGGACAAGAATTAATGGCTGGTTTCTCGCCCTCTAGTGGTAGAATTTGGGAGATGCTCACTCAGTGTGTCAGTTGGTGAGGGCCGACATCTACAGGCTTATCTTCTCCATCTGTAGCCAAACATAATGTTTAAAGCTTAAAAGGACCATATACAAACACTTATATATAGATACTAGATTACAGGTACATAGAAAGAGGTAATCATGGAAAATATATACAAGAAAAAAATTAACACATTATCGTGATGAAATGTTGTATTGTGCTTTCTGCAAATATTTATCAACAAATATAATCGTAGGCATTGTGATCAAACAGAGTCGCACTGTTGAAAAATGTAAGAGCTTGTCTTTTTTCTTCTCTTTTCTTCATCTTGCTTTCCCTTGTGTGGGTGTAATCACTCTCTGTCAGGATATGAAGCACACAGTATTGATGTTGAGACACTGTTTCCAATGGAAATATCAATGCAGAAAGATATTTTCAAACAGCTGCTCTCCCACTCCTCTCTGCCTGTCAAGATTGGTACGGAAAGACATTATGGGTAAAAAAACTGTTTCTCTACAAAAGTTGTTTTTAATAGTGCAGGTGGCCGTTGATCACCAAGGAAACTGGTGTTGTGCAGAGATAAGGGCACATTTGCCAAACACAGCTGGGGGTTCAGATGTAAAGCTAACGCTTTGCACGGCTTAAAAATCCAAAAAAAAATGGCTTCACTCACTCATTAACACATTAACAAATTTTTTTCCTTCTTGATTTATACCATAAAACCAATTACTGACACGGTGATCAAGACACTTGATTATAGTTTATAAATAATAACTAATAGGTCAAACCTGTTTTGGTTCTGAAGTTATTTTTACAGGAAAGGCCAAAAGTCTTCTTATATATTCTTGGTGTAAATATGTAATGTCAGTATTCTCAGGAAGGTGGTGCTTCTCAATAGCAGCAGTGTCTCTGTCTGAGATTCAAACTCATAACTCCTAGAGGCAGTAGCTTCCAGTCCAAATCATTGTCACACATGACAACCCTCGACAGCTTCCAGGAATGATTGACCAGGACCTTGAGGGGCTCCAGAAGTTATTGATCAGAACTTTGATCGCTTAGATAATTACTGATCAGGACACCAATGGATTAGTTAGTTACAAACAGTAAATGGTTATTGATTGAGGCCAGTACTCATTGATCAGGACTCCAACAGGTATCAGTAGTTAATCAGTTCCTTAATAATTCCAATGATAATGATCAGAACCATGTCAATTGTGAGTAGCTATTTAGGCCAGTTCCTCATAAAGTTTTTACCTGTACATTTCTGGCAATACAGGCAATTATTTCATAGGTTGCAGAGTTTTACACCCACATGAAGCCTGTCCCACTGGAAATAAAAGGTCTGTGTGAGTCAGAAATTCTCCCCCTTGGACCAAATGCTGCCCCTGCCTGTCAATTAACCAAGAAAATGTTTTTTTCTCAAACAGACAGTATGAATTCAGTCTGACGCAACTGCTATTGAGGGTCATTGATATTGACCCTCATGATGATCAATACTGATCAACAATGCACTGATCTCAGTCATACATATTCTGTTTATGTAAGTATAATGCTATGTCTACATATGGAAGTGTAAATGTTTGCTGGTCTGTGAATTTGTCAAACATTAATCTGAAGGATTACTGTTCATTTGATGAAATAGAGTCAAAAAGGCTTTGTTATGTTAACCCTCTAACTGGCCTTTTTTAACATGGCAAATTTATATTTTGCATTCGGGCTATTAAATATTGGCCTGTTTTAAAGCACAGTTAATGTGTGGGTAGCATTTGGAGCTTGTTGAAACAGAACCACAGGAACTGAGGTTCACAAGCTGTAACACAACAGCAACAGGAAGTGCTGTGTCAACGGGTGGCTTATCTCCAAATCATAACCCAGTGGCTTGTTGACATGGAGGAAGAGGCAGTTAATATGAGTTTTCAGCAAATTTTACAGTCACAATTCAGTGCACAGTTACAGCCACGTTTTTGGGGTTTGGTAGTGTAATGAAAGAGAGAGACAGAGAGAGAGAGAGAGAGAGAGAAAGAGAGAGAGGGAGAGAGAGAGAGAGAGAGAGTGTGTGTGTGAGAGAGATAGATAGATGGATAGATAGAGAGAGAAATTTACTTTGTTATTTAAATTCCGTATACATAACCATATATATATGTACTATTGATATTTGGGTAGTTTTTAAAGCTTTGGCAATGGTTCTGCACAGCTCCTTTCACAAAACCTATTTTGCTTTACTTTTTAGTTTTCTTCTTATTTTTATTTTGCATTATATAAAATAATAATGAAAATATTTTTTATTTATTAGTAATTATTTTAGTATCTGTAGACATAACAATTCCTTTGGACACAATTATTCCGAGTTCATGGGCAAATTGCTATTTTTAGCCTATAGCATTACTTCTGTGATGTGATCAGTGATCACTAGACATTGCTATGTCTTTGAAATCTTCATACTTTATACCAGCTTCCATAACTGAATCCTTTTGTAAGCAGTAGACTGCTGTGTGCGCGAGTGGGTGTGTGCATGCTTTCATGTGTATGTGTATGTGTGTGTGTGAGTGTGTGTATGTATGTAGGCATGTGTGTGCATGAGTGTGTGTCACTAACAGACAGGAATGAAAGCTTGGAGTTTGAGCTTCATGAATTCCGAGTCCCGAGTTTAATGTTACTGATCTATTAATAGTCTCTTGTACTCCCAGTGACACAGAGAGCCTCTCATCTAAATATCCAGTTCCCGCTTTTCGTGTGACCAGATAGTAACTGACAAATGACATTATTCCATAGAAGAAGGTCAGATTTGATGTTGTGTGTTAGTAGTTAACATTGTATAAATGCAGAGTTAGCATTTTATAAGAGTTTTCTGTTTGGTCTTGGTGCTGACTCACCGGCTATCTCGGGTTCATGACGGGAAGCCCCTCCTCTTGCCACTAAAGAGCGAGGGATGATTTGACGAGCTGCCACCTGTGGCCCCGTGACTTCTCTGGTGTTCCCTCCCTCCCTCAGAGGGAGAACTGTATCTGCCTGGGTACCTTTATTCCTCAGCAACGCCCTCCTTGGAACACCTCTGTCTTGGCACTCTCTTTCTTTGACTTTCTTTCCTTCTCTATCTCTCTCTACCCTTGCCCCCTTTCTCTCTTTCTTTCGCTCTCCTTCTCCTCCCTCTGAGAAGAAGCTGTCACGCTTGGAACATTTTCCAGTCCAGTGCCGAAAAGGTCACTCTAAAAAGAGGCCTCTTTCTCAGCTGGAGAGTCAACATTTAGCTCTGCGCTCGTCTACTCGGGTCTGCGCCATGCCAGCCTTCCTGAGGATCAGTTTCTTGAGTTTTGAGTTGGACCCAGGACTGGCGTATTATGAGGAGGTCCTCAACCCGTACTGTGCTGTGTCCCTGAAGGAGGAGGTAGAGACAGGTGAGCCACCAGGGGGAGCTGTGGGGACACATGACTTTGCTATGTGTATGTGTGTGTGTGTGTGTGTGTGTGTGTGTGTGTGTGTGTTTGTGGGGGAGAGGGGGTGATGTTGGTTTATGTGGTACTCCCGTTAGGGGCTCACAAGTAGATATACACTTTATACACTTAAACAAGGAACTTCGCATTGCTTGAGTAAATAGCCAGCTGCACTGTATAATTGGACAATATATGAGGTGAACTATCAAAGTTTCACTGGATAAGACTGTTTCACTACAGATAAATAATGGAATGTAATCTGTAGACGCCTACATATGTGTGCTATCTTGTATCTGAGTCTGATAAGTCTGGTTTATGAACTGTGCCTACAGCCCAATTCTACTAGCACATTGCTACAGAACTGCAGAAAGGATATGAATGACATTAGAACTTTCTCATGTACTTTACATATATTATGTCATAGTCTGCAACAATTTTTCTATGCACATTACCTACAAATAGCTCAAAAATAGACAAGGTGAAAATATCTATGTGTTTGACGTTTTGTTTCCCATTCTGTGCAATATTGGAGGTAAATGTCACCATACGGCTGTGAGCATGTCAGCATACAAAATTAAATGCAGTTGAGCATAGCAGAGGAGAAGCATTTTGACTGAATAATCACAGTGCTGCAGGGATACGTGTTACAGAATCACAGATCACGTGACAGACATCTGAATGGGCCCGTCAAGGCAGATGTCATCGCTGAGGGGAAAAAGAAGGTGTGTCACTCTTGGTGCACTAACAGAGCGTCTTGGTTCTGTAGGCACTCAGTTTGAGCCAGATATGTGACAACCGGAACCAGCAAGGGATGGGCTTTTGTTCACTGTCAATTCATTTTTTTCGTGATTGTTGACCTGTTTACAGTTTTCAATATTTTTCACTTATTTTCGTGAATTAAGAGTGGATTATAATAAAGTCAGTTTTTCCCTGCACAGAGATATGCAGTGGCTGAAAGGAACAAAAACTGTCCAAAAATCAGAAAGCAGCTCATCTTAATATACTCCCCAAAACTAAGGCCAAATCCCAAATTACAGCAGTAGAACCCAAATCAAAACCACCAGCACTGAAAACACCATCCAGACTGTTGTTGGATGGAGAGGTGCACTTATAGTTTAGTGAGTATGCTGCCAAGTGTCTTAGATCATAAAGGCACTTTTTTGAAGCGTAGACTGGGACCTGCAGCCATGTCATTTGACGTCAATGACTGGGAGCTGGCATCAGAACCCTGGGACTTGGATGGATGCCAATGAATTAGTCTGATAACATAAAGAGGGTGCCCCTATCCTTTGAGAGCGTCCTGTAGCGTCCTGTAATTGTAGTATGAAAACTAGCTGTGGGAGGTGTGCATGTGTATTTGAGGATTTCAGACACCTTGCTCCACACTGTTGCTGTTGTTGCAGCAGTGATCATCTTAAATGCATAACTGGTAGCTACTAAAAGGAAGAAAATGCAAAGATATGTTTGAAAAGATTTTATGCTGAGCAGAAACAAGGAAAATTACTAGGTTTCTGAGATGGCTGGGATGGTATTACATTCAAGTTAATAAGATATGATTGGGAGTGCCTATAAATGATCATAAATGGTCATTTGAAAGGACTGAGAGTGATTGACACAAATAATTAGGTCATTGATGCAAATGATCCTGTCATTTAGAGGTATGTATGGTCGCAAGTGATTGGTAGAGGGGGGTCACATGACTGACGGCTCCGTTCCCACACAGACAAGGGGCAAGCGTACGTGCAGAAGGGACCCACCATGTTCCCTCCCTGGGGCGCCACCTTCGACGCCCGCGCCCACGCCGGCTGCATGATGCACGTGGTGGTGATGGACGACACGGCCGATCTGAGGTCGGAGGTCAGCGTGCAGCTGCAGGGGCTGGCCGTACGCTGCAGGAAGGGGAGCGGCAAGCTGGAGACCTGGGTGAGGGCCGGAGGGCGGGACCCCCAGGGGTCACCCGGGGGGGTCAGGAGGAAAGGGACCACATGACCTGTCTTCCGCGTTATACAGACGGCTGGATGTGTGGGACAATTCCACATAAAAATACATTGAAAATAACACTTTTCTTTCTTTAGTTTTACTATTGTCCACATGCATCAAAACTATGAAATAACATAAATGGAATTATGCAATGACCAAAAAACAAATCAAAACTTGTATTTTAGATTCTTCAAAATAGCTGAAAAGCATTTTTTTAACTTAATTTTTTGGAAAGAAATTCACATGCAGGCATCAACTTCACTATTTATATTTGTCAAAGAAACAAATTTCAAGCATTTAAGCATGTCTTTAGACAAAAAGGTCCCATTATCTTAATCAGGTGTGTCCAAATGACAACATATTTCTCATTATATTACAATGTTACATGTATTATACATTATCACAATATTGCAATATCATATGGGGTGGTTCAGTACAGGGACTCATCCAATATATCTAAGTAAACACAGTGTTCACAGAACAGAGGGAACTCAATCCTTTGTGGTTTATTTAATGCTTGCTGGGGTGCATGAGTCTGAAACAAGTTGAGTAGTAAGTGCAGAAAAAAGATTTGCCTTCCCACAACTATATTGGAGAAAGGATTTTACTCTTATATTAAAAGGGGCAGACAAGTAACCCAAATTGCTTCCGTCACATCTGACATCAAATCAACCTGAAAATTAAAAACAAAATAATGATACCATTTCCATGTACAACTGTAGACTGAGTACATCTGGCTGCCATTTAAGGAATGAATCACCCGTCTCTAGTTCGGTGGCTGCTCTTATCTACAGTGACTTGCAAAAGTTCTTAGGCAATTAACTGCACACATGGTAAAACATGGCATATTTTAAAAAGTGAAGATGATGCAGCTATTTGTGACCATGTGTCCTTTCTCCGCCATCCCCTCTCTTCCAATCAGGTGGACCTGACGCCTCAGGGTCGATTGCAGATGGAAGCCAGATACTTTATGGAGAAGAGCGGTGAGTTTGCCAACAGTACCCCCGGCTCCTGTTTAAGGTAGTCAGTTCAGCAGGTCTGATTGATTTAATTCACATGGAATATGTGTATTTCTGTCATTTTGCAGATGCTTACCAAGATTGATTTACATGGGTTACAGTTTTTACATGCTATGCATTTATACAGCTGTATATTTACTGAGGCAATTCTGGGTTAAGTACCTTGTCTAAGGGCACAGCAGCAGTGTTCCAGGCGGGAATCGCACCAGCAACCTGTTCCTCACCACTGTGTTATACTGCCGCCCCTTGCTGGATGACAGTCCCCTGTCAGCTCATATTCGTACTTGCCTTGGTTGTTGGCCGTTGTGGTGATCTGCATCCTGTTCAAACTTAGCTGCCTGCCTTCTTTCCAAGGGTTAAAGTTCATTTCAGAGTAATTTTATCCATGGTCTCATAACTCATAGCTCATTATGCCCCCAACAGCTTCTTCCTCCACCAAGAATACCAGCTTGTTAACCACCGCCAAAGCAGGCCTGAAGACTATTAGCAATATTTCCATTTAAAATACAGTAAAGTAGCAGCTGATTTCAAAGTGCGTAATTTATGAGACTGAATATGGCCCCGCATGGACATTAGGGGTAAATCACCCTAATGCAGGTGATGAAAACAAAGCAGAAAAGGACAAAATGGCTTAAATGTCTGACAAAGAGCTAAGTTTGTGTTGTCAGTTGGGTTTGGGCGATCCGCACAGAGGGTGATATTCATCTCAATAAACAACACATTTTGCAGTCTACTGAGGCTCTCCATTTTAATTCTGACATTGCTAATGCCCTGTGCCCTCTACGACTTTAATCTCTCATTTATCATGGTTCCATGCTCCATATCCTCCAGGAGAGGATAAACAAAGAGTGAATCTCTGGGCATTTTTAAATCCTGGCTGTAGATCCACCTTTCAGGAATGGAATTTGACTCGTTCAAGTGCTAAGAAAAACAGAAGGTGCCCAAAAAATTCATGCCTTAAATGTATGTTTTTGTATTTCACAATGTTCTCTCAGGTCTCTTTAGTGGAATTAATGCAAATGAAGATATAGTTATCTATTTAGAGACAGACAGACAGATAGATAGATAGATAGATAGATAGATAGATAGATAGATAGATAGATCTATCTATCTATCTATCTATCTGCAGGGAGGTGACAGGGTTCCGCCTATGTCTGTTGCTGTGTTCAGACAGAACGGGACGGGGGGACGAAGCGGCGGAGGAGGCGGACCGAGAGAGTCTGTTCGCCCTGCACCAGAGGCACGGCGCCATCAAGCAGGCCAAGGTCCACGAAGTGAAGAGCCACGCCTTCACGGCCACCTTCTTCCCCCAGCCCACCTTCTGCTCCGTCTGCAAGGAGTTCGTCTGGTGCGCCTCTCTTTAAACCGGCATGGTTTCAAACGTTCTGCTCCGCTATGTAGGTGTCGCTGCCCCAGCGCTGTTTCACTTTCTGCCTCACGTACCCACACACACAGTTCAGTTCAGTTCAATTAAGTTCAGAGAAATTTAGGTTCAGCTCAGTTCAGCTTAATGCAAATTACAATCACATTTCACACTACTCGCTTACTGTATGTCACAGTACACACTTAGTCTACGTCAATTGATTTCACACTGAAGGAATATAAACTCCTGCGAGCCGTCTTTACCTTAACTCTTAACTCTTAATCTAAAATGTTTAATTTCATTAACTAGAATGTTTGCTGCAGTGACATGATCATTGCGTACTCACTTGATGTAGAGTGTAATTTAAATTCCCAGCAAGCACTGCTGTTTTATGGCTAATCAACATTTCAATTAATGTTTCAGATGGTTTTTTATTTTTTATTTTTTTTGTCATTAGGGGTCTCAATAAACAAGGCTATCAGTGCAGAGGTGAGTGCCATTTTCACCTCTGCTGTTTCATCCTTTTAAACTGGCCTCCTTTAAGCAGAGTCTAACCATTTCTCTCCACTCTCCGCTTTGTTGCAGAGTGCAACGCCGCCATTCACAAAAAATGCATCGACAAAGTGATCGCACTCTGCACAGGGACAGCTGCTAACAGCAACGAGACCATGGTAACCATTGTGACATCAGCGAATGGTGTTGGCAAAGAAACTTTTATCAGTCAGTTTAGATTCTGAACTACAATAATCTCTCAAGTTGCATGTGCCATTTGTTTTAACTCTTTTAGTTTTAGACATTAGTCATTTTAGAATTGCTTGTGGTACATTTAGCTGACATAAGAAATGGAAAAGCCCAGAGGTTTTTGCCTTACAGGACACATGTGCTCCTTGTGTCTAGGACAACAATGATGCCAGGGTCAAAAGTTAATGACACGGTGGTCTTGAATGGTGCAAACCATGCCATTCTCTTGTGTGGATTAGGGAGGTTTTCTCTACAGGGAAACCACTCCCTTGCTTCTATATTGATGTCAGGCTTTTTTAATAAACACTGTTTCAGTCTGAGGTGGCACATGAACCCCACTGTCTTCTGTGAGCATGTGCTGTATTTGTGACAGATAAACTGGAAGCCATATTCACATGCCTCACCCACCCAGACACAAGATGATTAGCTGTTGTGTTGTGAAGGCAGACAGGCACAACCAGTATTGCCGTTTCAGGACAGAAATGATGAGTCTCATTTGTATGCATGCCGTTACAGTACAAAGATGAGTATGCTGCTATGAGAGGAAAATAAAGAAACTTGATTTGTTTCATATATTTCTCTTCTAGAAGACTGATTGAGCATAAATGACAGTTGGGAGTGATGGTTTTTCAAATGTTAGATGGCAGCAGACTTGCTCATTCTATTCATAGGAAAGACATTAGTTATGCTGATGTTTGAATGAGTACATTTATATAGCTAGTCAGACATTTTCATTTGATGCTACAACTTGAAGAATTCATTTTGACCGGTTGGGGGGCTTGTTGTGAGGTGTCAAAGTTCCAGTCAAGAGGGGCACAGTTCCCCTCTCTCCCTATGACAGCATGTGATGTTATTGCACGGTATTAACATGTCTGTGTCTGTCTTCCAGATCCACAAGGAGCGGTTTAAGATCGACATGCCCCACAGGTTTAAAGTGTACAGCTTCAAGAGTCCGACCTTCTGTGAGCACTGCGGGACACTGCTGTGGGGGCTGGCCAAGCAGGGCCTCAAGTGTGACGGTGAGCGTCTGTCACGTGACATTATCACATGAAACGATCATATGGCATCACTTTGCTAGGGTAGGGCTTGAGTGTGAAGTGTGTGCTCTGTCCCCTCAGCATACGCACACATAAGTATCCACACTTCTCTGACTCACTGCTGAGGAGCACAACCCAGAGTGTAACACTGGAAATGCGAGATCTCACAAAGGACAGCATGAAGAGAGACACATCTGAGACAGATAAATTGTAGTTTAACATTAAATTACATTAAACAGTAAATATGTCAATTACATTAACATTTAATATACACTGAGGATAGCTGCACAGATAACTACAGATAAAATTTATTCTCCTTTGGTATCAGACCCCTATAACTCATCTAGAACACCTACCCACTTATATCACAAATAATTCACCTGTATCTCTGGTGTGTCTCTTCAGAAGAACATCTAGTAAGATTAATCTTGTTTGTGTGTTCTTTTTATGGACAGGATTATTGTTTTGGTGGTGAGTGTGTTCAGTGCGGTCTGAGTGCATGAATAAACGTTCCCTCCACAGAGTGCAGTATGAATGTCCATCACAAATGTCATAAGAAAGTGGCCAACCTGTGTGGGGTCAACCAGAAGCTGATGGCCGAAGCATTGGCCATGATTGAGAGCTCCCAGCAGGTCAGGGTCATGGTCATGTTTGAGAGCACCCAACAGAGCAGAATTATGTAAGCAGTTATTAAGTACATTAATGTCTCCTTTCTTTGTATTGTTCAAACACTGAGGAATGTCTGTTTTAACCATAGTATCAATATCACCTGCCAACACACAACCCCCGGGGGAAATCTCTGGGACTTTGGTTTGTCATATGCAGGTCATACACAGGACATAACCAGCTGTGTGCTCAAGCGTCACAAGGAAACTGGTCCTTCCCCTGAGTGAAACCAAGCACAGTGTTTAATTAATGATGTAAAGTCAAAGTCCTGACTTGTGTCATTAGTATTCATTTCCCCTTTAAGCATACTGAAACCTCAAGACGTTGTGTTTAAGTTCCCTTTACCTAGACTTTATCCAACCAGACTGAGGCAGACAGTGTTTTCAACTTTGTGAGCAAGAAGTAATGTTTTAGGTTAGAACAACTTTGAACATTGAGACCTCTACATTACAGCTTTTGTTGCTTTTCCTTAAATATTGCGGTGATCTGCAGTTGCTAGTATTTGAGCTGAAACTAATGCCTTATTTATTCTTCTATTGAATATTCAGGCCCGAAACTCTAGGGAGACTGATATCATCAGCTTGGGTGGTTCAGCACTGGTCAGAGATCCGTCAGGATGTGTCCAGTGCTTCTCCGTCCCTGCTATGGGACGGAAAGGTACAAAAAATATCAGATCAAAAATCTAGGGTTGGTTATGACCAAAATAGGACCATGGGTGGTTTAGAGCCCATTGGTGACCATTTAGCTGGCTCTTGTGAAATGTGCATGGTCCAGTTGTGGTCATTTTGCATTTGTTGTGATATAACAACCTATTCATTTGAATACTGAAGATTGGGATGGAGTGGAATTATATTAAATTGCTACCAAAATGACTGCTGACAATTCATTAAGATCACAGCATAAAGTCCTCTCTGTCCAACCTCTAAAACATAGGCCTGGAATCAGTATGTTTGATCACATCAGTGTGTAACAATGATCTGAAACAAATGATGTCACACGCATTTGGCTGATGTCGTTTCATCCCTCCCCCCCTCACCCAGAGCCCCCGGAAACTTCGCAGGGCGGCATCACGCCGAATGTATCACCACATTTGCGCCCCGTGATCCCGAAGTTCGCCATCGACAGCTTCGTCCTACACAAAACGCTGGGGAGAGGCAGCTTTGGCAAAGTCAGTGCTGGTCACCAACCGGAGCTGTAGCCTGGTCTTTTTTTCCCCTTTGTGTGGGATCTGACCCTGCAACCTTTTGGGGCAAGCTGTCTAAATCTTTCACCACAACATCTGTTGGATAGTTTGGATGAAGTTTAAAGGTTATAGTTGTATTTAAATAATGAATTTTAAAGGCAAAATTTTCTTCTCCATGACTGCCCTTGTCCACTACGTCATAATCCAAGACAACTTTGGTCTTTTCCATTATTGATATTAATTACTTCTAGTTGGATATTTACTGATGCAGTTCAGGTTAGTTCTGGAATTCCAGGGTAAAATGGTAGAGTTCTACAGAGGATTTGAACTTCTGGTTTCGGGTTCAGTCCCATGACGATTTTTCCCCTTTACTGCCATTGTAGGTATTTCTGGCAGAATACAAGCTCACAGGCCAGTTTTTTGCTATAAAAGCTCTGAAGAAGAACGTTGTTGTGATGGGTGACGATGTGGAGAGTACCATGATGGAGAAGAGGGTCCTGTGTCTCGCCTGGGAGAATCCTTTTCTCGCTCACCTGTACTGCACTTTCCAAAGCAAGGTACTGTCATACCCTACCCCCTCACATACTCACCTGTACTGCACCTTCCAGACCAAGATACTGTACTGCTGTAATGTACTACATGCTCTTTGGGTTGTCCTGGAAATTCACATAATAATTGGGCACTGCAATAATGATCCTGTTGACAGCACAATTTTTCTTTGACAGGAAAACCTCTTCTTTGTAATGGAGTACCTGAGTGGAGGTGATCTCATGTACCACATACAGCACTGTCGCACATTTGACCTGCAGAGATCAACGTAAGAGATGCTCATCTTTCAGGCTTTTGGGCTCAAATCACAGAGACAGAACTGGGGTCGTTGTTGCACATTGGAGGTTGGGAAATGACACTCTCTGCTTTGTCCTGACATCTCTGTCAACCTTAAACCACCAGGTTCTATGCGGCTGAAATTGTATGTGCCCTCCAGTTCCTCCATTCCAAAGGGATCATATACAGGTAAATACAGATGCTAAAGAGAAAGCATCCTGTATTTATACACTGTTGTTGCAGAAATGTTTTCTTAACTAATAGCTGCATTTAACTCTGTAAATCCATGCAGTGGAGGAAAAAAACCCATAGTGTAGAATAAATTGCCTTGCCAGCTGAGATGTGGTATCAGAAGGTGTCTGCAGTTAAATGTTATGCCCATTTGAAAAAAAAAGAAAAGATCCTGAAAAGTTAAAAAAATGTATGCACTTAATTCATTGGAGATATGTGTATGACACACAGGTAATCACAGAAGTTACAGGGAAGGAACTGTATAAAGCTAAATACACAGGTAAAGTACTGTGGAACAATAATGTATACAGGACAATCGATATGCTGGTAATACTGAATTGTATGTAGAAAAATACATATTCTAGAGAAGAGAAGGAATTGTATGTATATTGTACATAGGATAAGTTAAGTGGAATTCTGCCCCATTCTCAAAGGTGATGCCCCCCATTTTTGGGCATAGCAGTGTGGGGCCAGAAAAGGGTATGCTGGATACAAAACTGTGGGTTTGAATACCAGGAGACACATTCTTTGCACTTTTAAGCAGGGTTACATCATTTGCATAGCTTGGATTCTTTTTTTGATAATAGCTGTGTTAGTCTTCCTAGAGAATGTGTGAAAAGCTAAACGCTGTAAGCATAGGTAATGAGTGAGTCTTCCTGGTTCAGTGGGAGGTGATGATGTTTTAAATTATGTGGAATGTTATATCAGTCAGGGGATCCACTTCTATTTGCCAAAGCACATTATTAAAATGTACATTTTCACGAAGAACAGAGCATTGTGTATTTCTCCAGAAATGGCCATGAGGCCAATCTGAGACAAATAAGAAGAGAGATATTTTTCCCGGTGTTTTTGTACCCACAGAGACCTGAAATTGGAAAACATACTGCTGGACAGCGAAGGACACATCAAGATCTCAGATTTCGGGTTGTGTAAGGAGAACGCGCTGGGAGAAGCAAGGGCGTCCACCTTCTGTGGGACACCAGACTTCATTGCACCTGAGGTACCCTGCATTGCCATTCGTTCAGTTCCAAAAGGCCTTTTCGGTAATTACCTTCACAGTAAGGCTTCAGATAGTTGCATTTGATGACATAATACCTAGAAAGACCCTAAAAAGTCCTAAAAAAATACCTAAAATACCTAAAAAGTCACATAACGACTACCTTTTACCTTTGGGGGTTCAGAAATAGTGAGCTCTAGTACATGCTGTACAAAAACTGAAACATTACTCACATACACTTCATTTTATCTTTAACTCTTCATTTTAATGAAAATGTACTTCTCTTTTTGGTTTGGCAAGTTTTATAATACTTTGGGTGAGTCAATGTGACTGAGGCAGTCACCCACAGGGTCATTATCACAGAGAGACTGCAGAATTCCGGCAGTCCCCTAATGAGCATCACCACAGGGATAGAGGAGTAAGACCTTTCAAAACACTGATTAGTTTGACGAGTTGCTAGTTTCCTTCATGAAAATGTGGAGACTGGGAGGGGGAAAGGAAGAGACACGCCGAGGGGGAAATGACATCACTTAGGAGCCGATGATGTTGTTGCAGATCGTGCTGGGGCAGAAGTACGGGAGCTCGGTGGACTGGTGGTCCTTCGGGGTGCTGCTGTACGAGATGCTGATCGGCCAGCCTCCCTTCTCCGGGCGGAATGAGGAGCAGCTGTACCGGTCCATCCGCACGGACTCCCCCTTCTACCCCCACTGGCTGGATCAGGACGCCCGTGACATCCTGGTCAAGGTGCGCCCGTGCAGTCGCGGTCCGAATGTAACGTCATGTGACACTGTCCTGACAGTGGCCAGACTGTTAGGGTCGTCATGGTGTCGTTTCACTTCTCACGCACATCCTTACCTGTTCAGTCTGCTGGGTCTAGGCTGGAGCAACCTGTAGGAGAGGCACAGATGACTCAAACACAGTGGTGTAGAAGAGGATCTGCCTATAGCCTGTGTGACCCCATATCATGCCATGCCTCTTCAGCACCTTTAATTAATGTTATGTGAAACTGCTCACTTTTTCCATCGCTCTATTTCAATCCTTTGTGCTTGGAACCCTAACAAATGCTTTGATTGGTTGACAGAGCAGTGGGCGTTGACTAACCATATCTCTGTTTCCTGATTGGTTGCAGCTGTTTGTGCGGGATCCAAAGAAGAGACTAGGGGTGAAGGGGAACATTAGGGAGCACTCTTTTTTCCAGGATATCGAATGGACTGCTCTGGAGAACCGACAGGTGGAACCGCCGTTCCGACCCCTAGTGGTGAGAGAATTACCTTTTTACTATTCATAGGCTCATTAGCATTGGCAAATATATAGAGCCACAAGATCGGATGCAGTGTTCTGGCTGTCTTCACTTTAGGCCCACTCCAATGCTTCGTTCAATATGACATTCCACGCTGGATTTGAACCAATATACTTCAGGTCTGAACCACATCTTATTGGTTCTGACGATCAGGTGTCAGAGTTTCCTTGTGTTTGGATCAGCTATCTAAAATCAAGTCATCCACATGTAACAGTGACATAACAAGTGTGTAAAAACTGTAATAATAGCACAAATAACATAAACAGCTAAACAGCAGTCCTAAAAGAGATATTTAAATGTGACCCTGGACCCGGGTAATTATCTTGAATTATTTCAGTAAGTATCTGGATGTGTGAATTTAAAATATGTTCAAAAAGTTATCCCAAATGACAAGGTTTGGGACCAAATAAATGTTGGTTAATAGCTATGGAGTCTGATTCTCTGCCTCTTCTGACCCGCAGGCAATGAGTGGTGATATATTCTGGCTCTACTGCGAGCTTGAATGTTTGCCTTCTGTTTATTTTCAGAAATCTCCAGACGACTGCAGCAACTTTGATATGGAGTTCACCAGCGAAAAGCCGAGGGTGTCCCACGCGGACTATATCCTGATCAACAGCGTGGACCAAACCGTGTTCAGCAACTTCTCCTTTGTCAACCCCAAGATGGACTGTGCCAGGAAGCCCTGACACGCTCAGCGCTGTCACAGACGGGCAATGAAAGCAGTGAGCTAGTAGTGCAGGGTTCTCTACCCCGCTGAAGAACCATTCACTGTTTTTATTGTGTCACTGCGAACCAACACCTGATGAGGATCTCAGCTTCATGGGGTCAATGATGGGCAATCAGTATCTGTGTTTCCAGCTGAACTTCAGCATCAAGCAATGCATAAACTGGTCATAGTCACCTAAAACATGAAACATCACAGATGTTCGCTAGTCAATTTGTAATCAGCCCTCCGTTGAATTGTATTGTATTAGATGTTCTTGCTCATGGTTTTTTTTTAGGGGGGGTTTGCTCTTGAAAAATGCTGCGAGTGAGAGAAAGCCGCTCGAATGGCTGCACATCCCTGTGTATCTTTGGAATTTATTTATAGACATTACCTTCAGGTATGGATGCTTGTAGAATATACAGCCTGTTGTTAGATCTTCCACAGAGACCCATTTAGTCAGTGTTCGGATGAGTCACCAGTGTAAGAGCTGAGAGGTTAGAAAGGTTTGAGAGCCACAGAGGCCCTCAGGGGACTAACTCACCTCCACCCCCCTCCCCCGCCACTCACCGCAGAGAGAGAGAGCGCTCCCCCAACGTCAAACCGCGGCTTTGCTCTGAGTCACGACCGTGCACCGATCCAGTGGTGCAGACTGAAGTGGGTGCTCTGTGTTGCGTGCAAAGGGCTTCAATAATAAATGAATACATGTATGTTTCCATGCAGCACTGCCACAGCTGTGCCAAGAAGGCTATTGGTGGAGGACCTGCAGTGCCTTTGCCTCTGTGAGCCAATGATGGTCCAGCTTGCCAAAGGAGTCATCATTCACAAATATGTTAATGACCATCTAAGTTGTTGTTTGGGAAATCATCTGGCTGCATGACTCCTCGAATCGATTCCCTTGGTGTCATTGACCAGCTCACTTAAAACCTTTATAAAAAGCAGTTCTCATCTTCTCTTAATCCTGCCTCGATCTTTGCATGCCGTTGACAAGGTGACGCAGCTGTGGACAGCACGAACAAGTGATTGTGACACAGTGATTGAGATTAAGAGCTGCGTGGCACGGCTCCAGTCACCCGAGGCGACCTGCGTCCCAAAACCCACGGGGCCCCGGCGGCTGGCTTTAGCAGCTCTTCTGATCTTCTTGTCAAAGTCTGCAGGGACGTTGCGGGGCTTCGTTGCCTGAATGCACTTTAATGACCGCGCGTGATTAAGGTTGAGCGATCTGCAGAGGAAGTGACGCACTTCACAAAGAGTCACTCCTGTTTTTTTAGACAGCCTGAACAGCTCACCTAGTTCATTTTACTAATTACCACCCCTTCCCACTCCCTGCCCCCCCAAAAAAATCTGAATCTTTAAAAAAAGGCCTCATGTCCCCCCAGTCCTGTAGTAACACTGCATTTTAAAACTTGACAGGAAAATGAACCAGCAAAACTAGATAAAATATTATCTTTTTATCTAGTTTTGCTGGTTTCTTTCAATGCTTGTCCATTGTAACTGGAACAGTAATCTAACACCGCTCACATCAAATTTAAACTCTGTGTTAAGTCATTTACATGTCTGGCCACTAGAGGGAAATGTTCCTCCGCAAATCCATGGCAGAAAAATAACTTCATTGTTATCAGTATTCCATGAGTCACCAAGTGCGTGCCCATGACTCACAGTTTGAATATTTTGAAGGCATCACGTTCCTTATTGCATCACACCAGCGCGGCCTGATAAAAGAGGCATTGTGTGTTATCTGTTGTGGTTTTCATTTTCCCTGTATATTTCAATTTCCCCTCAGGAAACAAATTCCTTGAGTGTGTCCAGTGTGGGCTGTATCTTTATTTTAATTCACATCTAATGCTTTTTAGGCAAATTCAGGTAAAGTTAAGGGGTTCTTCCCGTGTGAAAAGGCAAAACCCTGGAAAATTCTTGCGCAACTGTGGCTGTATTTGAATTCGTGCTTTTTCATGTGTTATGTAACAGGTGACAGGTGGCACACAAACATCTCACTGGAGCTGTGCGTTCCCCAGGGTGGCAATATCTGCAATAAGAGTGAATAAAATTGTCATTTTAATTTAATTATTGGCTTTATTGGGCTCTAAATATTTCACTGTTTGCGCTGCGTGTTACTGGTGCTGATGGTACCCGACATCCCCAGTAATCTGTATGAGGTGAACCAGGTCATACTAACCCACTGAAGAGATCCGTTCCCTTGAATACCTGCTTTCATTTGGCTTGCTGAAGCACCCCCTAACCCCCATCCCCCGCATCTCAACAACAGTGTGAACTGAACTTTACCTTCACGCGAAGCCGTGACTCAGATATTCGTGGCTGCACCGTCGCGCGGTAACGGGATCAAACGGACTTATGATTACACAACACAGTGGCTAAAATCCTCCGCTCCTTGGAATAGCTCCCTCCGTGGACCTGCGCCAAGAGCGCTCGAACCATCCCTTTGACGTGGTTAGCGGGATGTCGACTGTTAACTGCTGAGAGTGAGGTCACTTCTGCAAGACCGTAATGAAAATAATCACATAGAGGCACAGTGCGTGGTTTAGAAACCACTTTAAGGGAGCAACTGCATAGGGTTAAAGTGTGGAGTGGCAGGGCACGATATTCGGCTTAATGGAATGGGGGACAGAACAGGATGTACAGGTGCTACCTGAGAGGGCAAGAGTTCACACAGGGGGGATCAGTGTTAGAGGATATAATTGAGGTTTGGGACAGGGTTAACAGGATGAGACTAAGATCTGTTACTTGGTTGGTGGCTTAGATGAGGGTCAGAGAGAGAGAAAAGATTGAGTCCGGCTCAATAGCCAATCCCACACCAAGCAGCGGACTCCATCCAAGACAAATGACCATCAGAGGCCTGACAGTTAAAGCATAGTCAGCAAGCTCAGGTGGTTCTATGACTTTGTGGTGGATTAGATTCAGCTCCATTGGGAGCTGAAGTTAAATAACATGAATGTTCTGTCAAAACAGACACTTGACCCAGAATGCCTCAGTGAATACCCAGCAGTACAAATGGACAACATGTGAAAATGATAAGCTGTGTGGGCATCTGCAAAGTATAATGTAGTGTAATGTTGTAAGCCAAAGGTTACTGGTTTCGTTCCCCAGTGGAGCAATGCCATTGTGCTGTTGGGCAAGCTGCCTCGCCTGAATTGCTTCAGTAAATATTCAGTTGTAAAAGCGGATGATTGGTATGCTGTATAAGTTGCTTTGGATAGGAGCGTCTGCCAAGTGGATGAAAACACAAAAGTAAGGTTATATCAGTCTAGGTTAAATGCAGTAACAAAGGCTCCGAGCTGGAACAAGGGGCATTCACTGACTGCACAAGCAGGCCCTAGAATTCGCGCCCCCAAACTAAGCCCCATGGTGAGGGGGTGAGACAGTGGCCGCATTTCCCAGACGTTGGCACGCGTCACATTCTAGCAATGCTTCGAAGGCACCAAGACAATGCGGCTCTGATGACACGGCGCGGTGACGATCGGGGGGGGAGAGATTGAGAGGTCAGCGGTGATTTAGTCCCATGCCCCACGGTGTGACTCGGTGGCACCCCTAGCAACCGGAGACACAGAGGGGTGAGTCAGAAGGCTCCATTCAAAAACATTGCACTCCTCAAAGGCCATTTTCACATTTGTCCAGTGAAATTCACAATTTTAATCTGCATGATGGTTGCTTTTAAGTGGAGCATTATATAATAGGTCAGGCTAGTATCGAGTCAGGCTGTTGTTTTTGAATTTGTAGCAGTGGCAGTGTAGCATAGTGGTAAGGCACAGGGCTTATAACCAAAAGGTTGCTGGTTCCATTCCCCTTTGGGCACTACTGTTGTACTGTTGGGCAAGGTACTTAACCCACAACTGCCTCAGTATTTATTCAGCTGTATAAATGGATAACAATAGAAAATGTGTAACCTATATAAGTCACTCTGGATAAGAGCATCTGCTAAATGACTGTAATGTATATTTATGTATAATTTTGTAATTTCTCTCAAAGGCTTTGACCAGCACTGTGTAGCTGATTGATTTCATCGGCTGCCCCAGTATACCGTGTGCCCTGTGCACAATCGAACTGGAACAGAACGTCCACTTCTGAGTGGCGCCTGCTTGCACACGTACGTGTCCGCACGGCACATGCGAAGACTCCAGATGAGGGGGGACGGGGGCCCTGTGCCATTGCCAAGGTGACAAGCTGACATTCCGGCCCCTGTTGGAGGGACACACCAGTTGCTTGCTGTTAATACGTGCCCCCTGCTTTCGTGCCTAGCCCGTTCATTGATCTCACAGGACAAAGGGGCCCGAAAGGAGATATCAGTCAATGGTGGAAGATTCCGAAGTATTAATTCCTGTCTTAATCAGGAACATTGTTCAATGTTTTTGATTTGTATCACTGTGTGAATACAAGCAATGAATTGCCTGTCACGCTCTCAGAACAGAAACACATTTCTCACTGTTCTTATGGAATTTGTTGAGATGAAATGGAGTCTAATAGAATGATCTCTAACAAAAATAATTATGACTGATGGTGGAAATAGAATCATGAAATGACCTTTGCCGGGCATATTTGGGCTGGTGCTTGCAGCTTGTGATGCAGCGATATGATTGTCCTTAAATACTGCTAATGCATTCCATTCCAAACCATCTCTCTGGGCTTTATCCGCTTCACTTGCTTTTTTAGCCTAAATGACTTCATCGTGCTGACTGAAAGCCATCCTCAGGAAGTTCTCGGGGATTTGTGTTTATTTTCCATGGCCACAATATCGCGATTGTGTGTGTGTGTGTGTGTGTGTGTGTGTGTGTGTCTGTGTGTGTGTGTGTGTGTGTGTGTGTGTGTGTGTGTCTGTGTGTGTGTGTGTGTGTGTGTGTGCGCATGTGTGTGTGAGAGATAATGTGCATGTGTGTGTGCCATGGGTGTGTGTGAGCATGCATGCAGTATAGGTATGTATATATATTAAACACACTTGTTTGCATGTTAAAAGAAGAGTGAGAGAGTGAGAGAGGAAGGGAAGGAGAAAAAGGGAGTGAGAGAGAGAGGGAGGCAGAGAGAGATGAGAGTCTGTATTACCAGCAGATTGAGATGCACGATGCAGGCTTGTATCAGTTAGCAGACCGTAACGCCATGGGTTGGCTTTCAACCACATTTCCCACACACTGTCAGAAATTAGGCAATAAAAATTGATCTCACTTGTGAAAACAGGATGCTCACAAATTCAGGGTTACGAAAAAATAAAAACCACAGTTGTTACCATTTCAAACACAAATAAGATGCTGCTGTGAAAAATGAGCAATTACTCAGCACATTAGCTGCGTTAGATATAAATACTTGTGGAATATGATTTGTTTCATCAGTGCTGTAATTATGCATGAGTGTTTCTCTGCTCTTTTGGATTTAGTTAGTCACCGCTGCTTGATGGTTTTCCCAGACTTTCTTCAAGCAGAGGTCAGGTAAGCTGTCAGCCCAGTGTCAAACACAAGCTCCCAATGCATACCATCGACATCTCAAGGACAGGGTCTTGGGCAAGCGGACCCACATTGCATTGTGGGTGATTTAACATGCCACAGCCAAGGTTAAAAATCAGCCAGCCCTTCCTGGCATCTGCTTCTGGGGACAGTGGAGCTGGAAGGTCAGGTGAGCATGAAGAAGAACGGGTTATGAGGTCACAGGGCAGGTCAGGCAAGCTCAGGAGACGAAGTTCAGAGAGAGGGCCCTGCTGGAAAAGTCCGGAAAAGACGCAACCTGCGACAAGCTGACCTAAGACCTTCAGCGAAACTTAGTGTCTGTCACCAGGAAGGGAGGGATTATGCAAGAGTGGCTCAACCAGGTTACCTCCAGGTCTGGTGATTTTGCTGAGAACAGGCTGACCTGACAGTCTGCCCTCTTTCTCAACGCAGGGATCCACAGGACTCTCATGTTGAGGAACGTGCCTGACTTCTCATTTAATTTTAAGCAACAGTTTTCCGCAGCAGAAGCCAGCAGAAGGGGAAGTGATCTCCCCTCCCTGAAGACTTCAGTAATGTTTAATTTGCCCAGTGAGAGGTAGACATTCACAGACTTTTTCTTTTGCACGTGCTGTGTGTTTGCATGGGAGCCACGGACTCCAAGTCTGAGTTGAGGCCAACATCTACCTGAATTATTTAAAGGAGGTTTAATCATCTCTTATCCAACAGGGCTGATGTCATCTCAAGGTTCTGAGCTCTCAGAAAAGGGAGGAGCCCCTCCTCTTTTTCCTGTTAGTGCCAATCACCAACACTCCTGACAACCACACAGCCACTCACCTGTGCTTTGTGGCTGTAGCCACTCCTTCTGATAACATCACAATGAACTCTCTGGACTTTTGTTGGAAAGGAAGGTCACAGGGGTAGATTTCAGTGTAGATATGCCTGGAGATATGCCAAAAGCTGGCAATACCCCAACAGAGAACCCTAAGGGATTAGTGCAGAACTGCAGTTCCACCTGACCAATCATGATCACATGAAGACATGCCTCCACTCTAGTGCTGGGTAACGAGAGACCTAAGAGCTAAGTGCAGCCCATCAGCATCCAAGTAACATAACATAGCATATAAATACAAATATAAAAACATGAAACATAAAAACAAATTTCTGCAAAGAACCCTGTGCTTTGAGAAGTGTTGAGTGGAAAATTCAGGGTTAGTTAAAGCATACTTGCCAATTCAGCATGAATCAATGAACAAATTGCTTTTGACCTCTGCATGGATTTGAGCCTGTATTTATCTATATCACTGATAACTTTCAGAGTTTTTGGTTCTTTCAAAGGAATGAGGACCATAGATTTGGCCCTGTTGCTATCACAGGTTTTTCAGCCCTGCTCGCCACAGCGGTGAACTCCTCCTCTTAATCCACTAGGTGCATGGGACAGCACAGCTGAGTCCTGATTGGCCGGGGACAAATGTGCGCAGGCGCTAAAGCTAAGCGGAGAGAGGAATCCAACCCCATCGTTATGTGAGGAAACTCACGTCCACCGCTCTGGCAGCCCCTCCCTTCCCATTGCCTCTCCATCCCTCTGTCTCTCTCTCAATCTCCCTCTCTCTAAACCATGTTTCTCTCTATCTGGACTGTGCCCTCTTTCTGTCTATCTCTGTCACCCTGTGTCTTCCCATCTATCTGTCCATCTTTCCTTCCACCTCTCTCTATTACATCTCTCAAATTCAAATTCAAAGGCTTAATACAATTTGTAATTATTTCCACTGCATATTACAAAATGAAAAAATAACATAAATAATAGGTTTACATCTAAACCAATGTACATGTTTAAAGATGAGACACTAAATGACAGACAGCTTCATGGTCTGCAGTGTCACAGCTACTCATAAATTTTATAAAGAGGATAGAAGAGAATGTCCTGATAGAATAGTCTCATCCTTTTTATTTTATTACTTAGGTGGTTATTATTTTATTACTTTGGTGGTTAGTCGCTGTCCCTCGGGCTAAGGAAGGCTGAAATGTAACTGAATGCAAGTGGGCTAATAGTCCTTCCCTTAACAAGAATTCATTTTTTTCTATGTTTGTCATGAAATTGATATTATTCTTAATTTGTGAAAGCATTTTGAGATTCCTTATTGTTGAATATTTTGCACAGTATAGGCGGAAGTACATCTCTGTATCTACAGTACCTTTCCCGTCTCAGTGATCACATGCGGCTTCTTTTGGTAACCAAGGCTTTTTGCGTCTGTCTTTTTCAGTTGCTAGGGTGTGGTCACAGAGCTTGCGCTCAGTCATGATCCGTCTCCCTCTCTTCAGTTTCAATTCAATCAGCTTTCTTGGTACGCTAAACATACAGCTGTTTTGTGAAATTAACAATCATATTCTCAATACATAAGATTTAAATGGTAAAGAGTAATAAAAATCCACAGAATATGGCTGTGTGATCCTCCTCTCTCTCATTGTTGTCACTCTCCCTAATTCTAATGCCACTCACCCCTTTTCTCTCCCAAGAGCAATGGCAGCCTCTCAGTCTCTGTGAACTTCTCAAATTCAGGGCTGATTTTGTTTATTTTGGCAAAGCAGTTTGCCTTTGTACCCCTGTACTTTTCTCATTTGGTGTGGAAATTCACCCCTCCCTCCTTCTCTTTGTCTCTGTGTGACAGACACTGCCATAGGTACTTCTCAAATTCAGGGCCAATTTTGCATTTTGCTTATTTTGGTGAAGCAGGTGTGTCCTTGTACCCCTGCACCTTTCTCATTTGGTGTAGAAATTCTCCCTCTCAGTTTGAGTGACAGACGCTGCCCTGGGTACTGGTCTGTGCCAGATTGCTCTGGGCAAGGGAAGCGGCGCGCACCATTCAATCTCCCGTCCCATGACTGTTCTACCCGCCTGAGCGGTGAAACACCACACCAGAGGAAAGCGCCCGCCGCCTGAAAGGATACAACAGCCTTTCCTCTCCAGGGAGAAGAAAAAAGCAGGACGAAATGGGACATGAGAATCTCTGCCAAACTGATCCATTATTCAGCAGAGATGTGGGAAACGATTGCAGGAGCGCTCACAGAGGCAGAATTAGAAAGAGGGAGGGTGGGAGAGAGGGGAAGAGAGAGGGAGAGAAAGAGACAGAGAGAATAAAAGAGAGCTAGACTGAGGGAATGAGAAGGGAGAGAGCAGGGCAGAAAGGAAGAATAGAGGGCAGGGAGGGAGTGAGAGACTGGCCGTACTGTGCTGTAGTGAAAGGTATTGATGTAGAGCAAGGGGGGCATCTCACACTGCACACCCCCTTCTGCTCCCCTGTATGTGCGCAGAGCCCTGTTTGAAGAGCAGCTGTGTAGGAAACTAATGGAAGAAGCAGAAGACAACATAACAAAATGACATGATACTCTTACAGGAAAGGAAGAATTTTCAGCCTCAGTACACAATGCACCTCACTGTGCATAGCTGTGCTAGCCAAAACATGGTCTCTGTATTGATCTATGGTCTGTGGTCTACGTGGTGTCCATGGGGCTCTGTGGTCTACTGTCCCTCGGATTGCAGGGGATGCAGTCATGCAGTCATCCAGACCCAGTGTTTATTTTCCCAGCAGGCCTCTTGCTGCATCACTTTTTCCATTCCATTCACTGCCTCGGTTTCACTTAGATATGCCTGTCTGCTGTCACATGCGCGCTGATCAAAAGCACACTGTCTTTTCTATTTTGCATTCATATCTCCGGATCATTACTTCCCTGAAACACGCACATGTGCGCGCGCACTCTCTCTATAGCTACCAGCTTAGACACTTCCCCGATTCAGCACTTCACTGAAACACAAACCCACACAGATAAACAGACATAAACACACACCATAGCCACCAGCTCAGACAGTCTCTTTTCTGAGTCAGTATTCACTGAAACGCACACACAGACACACAGACACAGACACACACACACACACACACACACCATAGCCGCTAGCTCAGTCAGTCTCTCCTCTGAGTCAGTATTTTGCTGAAATACAGATACATCCACACATGCATAACCACACACAGAGACACACACTAAAGAGCCACCAGCCGAGAGGAGATCAAAGCCATAATAAGTAATATTTCTCCTTTCAAAGTTTTGGCCACTCGCTCAGACAGTCTGCTTCATCAAGCTTATAATGAGATTTGATTTTCCTCTCAAATTCCCACAGTGCTCTCTAACTCACACCTACACGTACACATACACACACACACACACACACACACACACACACACAGACAGCAGCCAGACAGCCAGATAGCCAGCCACCAGCTCAGACTGTCTCCTATTTGACCATGGACATAATGAACAATAATGGCATTCTTTGATTCCCACACCACAAAGTTATTGTGCTGCAGGGCTGTGCTGACGAAGTGCCATTCACATCATGGCTTCTGCAACAACTCTGCTCTTCCACTTCTCCAGTTATCCAGAATATTTTCATGTGACTTTCAGAGTCTCTGCGCCTTTCTTGTGCCTCTTATTCCTACCATAATGACCATCTACCATAATGATAAAGGTGGTTTTCAATCATGCAGTGCCACAGTATCAATTGAACATCCATTGTTTTCGACCTTGATCTCTGTTACACTGCTGATAGTCTTATCATATTGTTTTGATATTGCGTTTTTCTTTTGCTGTTGTAGGAGCTCTTTGAAAGGTTAGTATAATTGTTTCACCAGCTCATTGTAGCTCTGCACATACATTGTGGAATTGCTGTCAAAGCTTTGCAGCTTCCCAGATGAAATGTAATTGTGTGAAGCCGCTGTGACATTGCAGCATTGTTCCAATACAATGCCGCAACAGCAGGCTTAACAGGGACGCCAGGTCTTTGATTATGTTTGCCGCAAAAAAATTTCTAAGATGTCTTACAATTTATTTTTCAGATTGATGTTGCTATTCAATGCAGACTGGCCCGGCACAAAATGGAGCATAGAAAATTAACAGGTAAAGAGTCAAACATAGCCATTTTCTGAGTCCTTTACCCCTTCCAGCAGCTCCAGCAGTGTAAGCAACCATTGACCCACTTGGCAAGGAGGACAAAGGCAACTCTTAGTGGAGGAGAGGGGTTTAAGGCTGTCTAAGCCTGAAAGGGCTTCTGAGCCAGCCCATATTTGTCACCTCATCTCTCTCTTCCAACCCCGGCCCACAATCCTCAATAGCCAGAAATGGCAGGTGGAAAGGAGTCAGGGGTCAAAGGTCAAACTGATATGCTGACTCACTAATATGTATGTGTCTCAGCAATTTGTATGTGTTGAGGGCAATAAAATGACAGTATGAAAACAATACTCAATATCCATGGCATTCTATACTGCCAAAAAGGGAAAATCTGAGATTTCAGGACTTCAGTCCTTTGATTCAATTCGCTATTTCGCAGGCTCCCTCTAGTAGTTGTACCCCGATGTCGATCGGAGTTCAATTGTATAGATCTAAAATGCACATGAAGTCCAGTGTTGAGGAATCCCAATCCACAGACACACTCCTCCTTAAACATTTTAAATGAAATGGACTTTACATCACTTGCTGAGTTAAAGTTGTGTTCAGTTAGCCTGGTACACATTCTCGATACTCGATACTGCCTACCTCAGCCCCTCTCTTTGAGGAGTAGGTTAAGTTTTATGAAAGCCTGGACTGAATGTTTTGGCAAGAGCACATATCTTGAGACCATACGGTTCTTGAATTCAAAGTCAACTATTTGTTGCTATATGTATGTTATGATAGATGTCAGTACTATGCTGTTTTAGTCCTTTACTTTTGAACATATTGCTATTAGATTGCACTGTGTGGATGAGTGTGTATGCTTTTTTTTTATTATACTTTTTTTTTCTATGTCCTCGTTTTAATCAGCTAACCAAATGACACTATTAACAACCTTTATTGCCAGTGATTGATGTGGTAACAAATTTGAATGCACTTGACTTGACCTGACATATTGAACGAAATGCAAAACACTCATTAAAATGAAAACAATATGTCACTGTCATCATATATTGAGTATGCTTCTGCTCCAGCACATCCATGTTTTCATCACCATCAATATTATTCTATTCAAACAATGTTGTAATAAGACAGGTCATTGGATTTTCATTGGAATACTAACCCAGAAAATGTTTCTAATATACAAAGATGTTGCCTCTCGTATGGTATTGTGATGAAATACAAGCAGTATTCCAATTCCAAAACAGTGTTTGAATAATTATAATAATAATAGTGAGAATAATAATAAGAATAATAATTGGCACCTGAGAAATTAATTAAATCAGAAATTAATTAAATCAGAGAAGGACAGAGACGCAAATGGAAAACTAAACTGAATAGGATAAAGAAGATGAGGTCACGGTCAAGGCCTGGTCATCATCGAGCCAGAGAAGGACCTTTGCTGGACATGGGATCAGACAGTGCTCAAACAGTGGTCGAGGACAATGGGGTGTCATCAAAAGGGCATCAGTGACTCAGTGACTATAAAGCCATCCTGAGACCGCAGGGAATACAGTTTCCTCCCCTGATGCGCTGCCACACCGTTCATTGAGGGGTAATCTAGTGTGAAATAGGGGGATGTCCTCTCTGTATTGCTAACAAATCCCTCTTCTTTTCACCTCCGTGAGACTGTTAGGCTGGGAGAGCCGGAGACGTGCCACCGTGCAGTGAAGTTTTCCAGTGACTGACCTGGCGCGGTGTTCTCCCTCACGTACACCCCAAACCCACCCCGCCCGAAACGCCCCTGCGACTCTCACCAACAGGGGCCCCGACACCAGCCCTGGCTCCTACCTACGTCTGCCCTGTCACATGTCTCCCGGCAGGAGGTCCTGTTCACACACACTGTGACCATCGCCTTGGCCCTGAATTAAATCATATGCAAAAGTAACACCCCTCAATCTATTTCCAATCTGTCAAGGCTGATCTTGCTGCTCTCCTTAAGCTTTGGCCTAGGCTAACTGGCATCAGCCGAGCTTGTGCCACTGTAATGTGAGTCAGAACCGTGGTTTGCATTTCATCGCACCGGCGCCCATATTTAGAGCTGAGCCTTCCTCACACCACTCACGCCTATCTATATTTGTTTGCAAATGAAAGAGTAATGAAATAGTGGCTAATGTCACACGTCAGATTTCCTCTAACTCATGACAAAGGAGGATATCCTGAAGCTGGCGTATTTTTTTTAATTTTGGAGAGCCCACAATAAAAAAATTAAGGAAGTGAAGGAAGCTGTTTATGCATAGTGGAGGTATGACTCTGGATGCAGTATCTACTGTATTTTAGCAAGAACTATCAATGAGACTTTAGCAAGATCATGCTGCATAGCTTGCAGTAAGTACTAAAAACTCTGTCTATGACATTTTGTCAGTTTGCTGTGAAAACACGTCTGGCTTGCCTTAGTTAGAGTTACTTGCAGGTGAGGCAGGAGAGTGGAAATGTACAAACAGCAAGGGTGTGTCTGTGGTAGACTGTTCTAAATCACCAAGAGTTAAGTCTCTCTGTTTTCACATGACCTTTTCGCATTTCACATGTGGTATCTCCACTATCTTTACCATCAGTTTTACAAATGGAACTCAGTTTCAGTTCTGTTGCAGCACTTCAGCACATGTTACAAAAGCCAAGCCTCATTTCAAGGCCAGATACTGGACACCACATCAGACAGGGCCGCCCCAGTCACTTGGGATGAACATAAAGCAAACATTCAGCTGTGATTTTTAAAAGAATTCAGATAACATGCTTGCTGAAGACAACTTGTATGTTGTGCATTAATATACTTTTTTGCATAATTTTTAATCATACATCTAATTTCCTTTACACAGAATGGGTCTGAACTGAATGCAAGAACAGATCATCACAATGAAAATCCCTAAATTGGCCACAGTAGCCTTTAACTTAGCTTTTTTAGAAAATCCCAGTGAATGATTGATATCTATGTGTCATATACAGTCATAAAAAATGAAAATGAATCTGAAATGTATCCTTTATTTACTTTTTGTCCAGGGAGGCTTACTTAGCTCACATTTTAAACATTGTCCATTTATACAGCTTGATATTTACTGAGGTAATTCAGGTTAGATACCTTGCTTGAGAGTACAATGGCAGTGGCCAACCTGACATTCAAACCTGTAACCCTGTAGCAATGAGCCGCTGCACCACAAAGCCATGGTTCTGCCCAAAACATCTACCGCCTGGAACATCTACTGTATTGTGTTGTTCTTCTGCTCTTTCTATTCCCCTTTTTGTGCTTGCTTTTGTGCTTGCTACAGTCATGTTTTGTGACGTACCACAAAGTCAAATATGACAGCTCACGTGTCTTTGTGTTTTATTTCTCCGGTTATCGTCTTCAGAAATCGACCCTGACCGGGAGAAACTGCTATCTAACTGGGGTAAATGGAGCTCTCACCATAGGGAAAATGTAGCTGGGAGATGGAAAAGTACCACTGCATCTCCCCAGAAATCAGTCTAGCCCCACCAGATTAGATTAGGCTGGATGGCTTTATTGTCCTCACGTGGCTATGCTATGTTGTCAGTGCGGGTCCTTGCTCTACTCCCTTTCTTGGTGGTGCTTTAACGGGAAAGCAGCTTAAGTCAACAGTGCGTCCCAAACTCTTGAGAAACACATGCAATAAAAAGTACAGGCTGTGATGTGTGCAGAGTCACATGGTTTCTTTATTACCTGTATGCACGGTCGCGCCTGTGATGGGGTGGCGGGTGGGCCGGGTTTGTTAATCAGCATCCGGGACGATGACGGTGCCATGCCATGCTCAGAGACCTTGAGACGGGCCGGCCACCTGACCCTGAACGCGGCCCTTGCTAGCGGCCGATTGGCTGTGAGTAAACATTGAGCTGAGTCATGTGTTTGGGGGGTAATCGCAAGTCACATGAGCGTATTGTCACACTGGGGCGGTGTGTTACAGTACTGCCGGAAACTACAACAGGAAAGAAATAATAAATGGAAGGAAATGAGGCCACACAATGGAATTTGAGAAAGCTTTAACAGTAAACCCTTTTTGGCCCCTTTTTAGATTCTCCTGTGGGAAAAGAGAGAGACAGTTTCTGTTTATTTGGGTTTAGTTTTTCTTATTTTTGTATTGTATTATATGCCTTGGGAATATTTACAAAATCTACTTCATGCCAATAAAGTAAACTGAATTGGACTGAGAGAGAAAGAGGCAGACAGACAGGGAACGACAGTGAAAGACAGAAAAGAGGAAAGGGGGAGAGAGAGGCATGAAATTATCCTATGAGTGCCACCGTTTAATATCTGAAATCAAATCCCTCATTAACATTCTATTTGTGGACCAATTTTATTTTAGCATAGCAAGCTTGCACAAAACTCAGGGTTGTTTGGACACAGTGTTAGACATCAATTTCAGCCTTTAAAGCCAAATTTGTTTTTAGGATAGCAAAGCAGGATTACACTGTGCAGGGTATTATTAAAATTACACTGTGTATTTACTACAGACATTCTGCATTAGGGGTGGAATGCACAGCAATCATTTGACAGATTATTCTTTATTTGAATAAATATTTCATGTGAGCAACCACGAAACAGCTGTGCATTTAAAAAAGCAATTTATATTCATTTACAGAGGAAATGGCTAATGACATCATGAAAACCACAGAAACTTCAAGCAGAGCTTCTGCAACCTCTGAAAGGAAGGTGTTTTCTTACAAAAAAAAAACAGAACAACCAGCGGGAAATGGAAAACCTACCTCAAGTTTTTGGGTGACCCGGTTTGACCCTCGCTGAGCTACTGGTCTTCTCTCTGCCAGGGCGGCGCCGTTTGGGCCTGCCTCAGTCACGTGACTCGGTGAGAAGCTTGGTGCGTACATGAGAGCGGTCACATACACTTTCTCGCCAGTGGTCACTGACAGCCGTCCAACCCCCTGAGTCAGCCCTCAGAGCCAGCCAGAGCTGGCACCTAGCATTGATTCCAGCACTGTAGACACACACACACACACAAACACACACTGTCCCGGCTCAGGATGTGTTGGCGGCTCCCTGTATTCGTCTAATTATAAGCAGACCTTGGAAAGTCTGTTTTTAATTTTATAGATGATCAAATGCTGTGGGAGGCCCACTAAGAATGTTTGCCTCAGCCATTTCTTTGCTTAACCACACCATTATAACGTTTTTGTTGTTTTTAATTTTCCACCTTTTTCAGCCCAGATTTGAAATTGGCAATTGTGTCTTAAGCTTGCCTTACCATGGCACCTTTCTGTACTCAGAACATGCCCATACTCAGTGCTAAAGTGAGAAAAGAGGAATACTCTGGCATATTTGCCAACAGCTAATGGCTGTTTTTCCACAGTGTATCACAGTACTGATTGGAGGATCGACGAATCTCTCGCTGATGTCAACTGAGCAACCTGTGGGTGCCTAATGAATCACTAGAGGGCGCTGTAGATTGATGAAGAACACTTGTCAGGGTAAATCCACCCTATAACCAGAAAACTATGTTCTACTCCTGTGGGCCCCCAGTCTTCATTAGTAATAGCTAATGACTCAAATGCCCAGACTCAAACGTGCCTCATCGTGGGCCACGAGACCCACCCTGCATTGTGAGCGATCTCCTTATAGACAAAGCCTCTGCAGAGCCCTCTCATTGGTTCAACACTTAATCATCACAAGGTTGCTGGAAACTGAGATTACTGAAATGTATTGTGCAAGAATTCAAAAATGCAATACTTCCTCAAATGCATTAATGTGAGTTAATTACAGCATGACCCAATTGTGCAATTATTGAATATTTGACACTAAGTTCCTTGTTCCTTACTGATATTTAACAATGAAAAGCTGAAGACTGAAAAAACAGTACTTGGCATTCTTGCAAGAATTCAAAAATGCAATACTTCCTCAAATGCATTAACGTGAGTTAATTACAAAGTGACCTAATTGCATAATTAAATGCCCTCTATTGAATATTTGACACTTGTTCATTGTTCCTTACTGATACGTATTTAACAATGAAAAAGAGTGAAAAAACAGTACTTGGCATTCTTATTCTATAGTGTTGCGTTTTCTCACTAGTGGACAGCCACCAGGACATGGAAATTCTATTCAAGGTAGAGACCAGGATTGAAGACTATTCCGAGCCTTGGAAATCGCAATGGCAGCTTTCAAATTTCGGTCTCATTTACTTGCTCTATAGAGAGCGACTGCCATCAGTTCAAGACACGCAACTTCCTAAGGTCGTCTCTAGCACAGTCAGCAGGATTATTACTGAACTTCCTGTGGAATTGGGCCAAGCTGGTGTCACATCATCAGTGTGGCTAAACCAATTGACTTGCATGCATGTTCACATGTGCCAAACCTGGGCTGTGACACAAATTCCCTCGCAGACCTGACAGCAGTCACATATTCTCTTTCCCACAATTCCTTGCGGTCCACAAACCCCTGAGGCTACCACAGGTAATGAATGGGGTAAGGAGCAGAGTGTAATCATCCTGCTGGAAGCTGTTAAAGAATGAAACCTCCAATGATGGGGTGAACAAAGTGGTTTTACATGTTTAACAGTCTCGCTTTCAAAGGGTAGAAATTACCACCCTGCCTCACTCAGATCCAAAAATATGCATTTCCTTCTAATCCACATTTAGTTGCAGGTGTCATTGGTCCACTTACTTGAGAGACCATGGTTGTGTCTCTTAACTATTGCCCTGTATCTCTCCATTAAATAGAGTGTTGGTCAGGGAGACATTCTTTCACAGAATTACATTTTTGTTATATTTTTTATTAGCATAACAGAAATGTATTTACTTGTACAACTATAATGTTTATTTTCTCTCAGAACAATTGCCAGGATGCCATTCCACAGAAGTTATGTCTGTCAGAGAAAAGGAATCCAAGTCTACCAATAACATGTTTGTGCTTTCTGTGTGTATTTTTTCAGTCCTTGTCCATTATGTTAGCTGAGGCACACTGTCAACCGGAAGATTATGCAACGTGATTGCAGAGGATGATGAAAGCCAATGGAAATAGCACCTACAGGCTGAACACAGTCAGGCAGCTGGAGCAGTAAAAGTACCAAAAATACCATTGTGGCTAACATTTGCAGAGTGGAGGGGTGTTTAGGAGCTTATGCTTTCATTTAATTGTATATTGTAGCAGAGTACTATTGCATGTGATAGCTTTTTGTGTCACAATTCTAATATATTTATTATGGGAAACGGTTTGTATGGTACTGTGTGAGATGTACTGACGTATGTTCAAATATCATTTGTTGTTTTCTGACTCTGCTATAGTTCATGTGGTGTAATCACAGGCACTTTCATACCTTTTCTTTGTAAGTCTATCTGAAAAAGAGTGCCTGACAAGTGACAAAGGATGTTTCTGGAAGTGAAAATTGCTCTTGCTGGAAAGGCAGTAGTCATCGTGGCTCAATAGATTTTTTACTGTTATAAAACAGTTCTGAAGAAATGTGTTCTTTGTACAGCCAACAGTACAAACAGTATTCACTTGTTTCTGACTGCAATATGCCTATTCTTGTGCGCAAACAGGATTTTCATATACAGTGCAGAGCATGCACAGGTCCCTTTCAGCGGAATACAAACTGAACCCCTTCATTCTCAGGTAAATTGCAGTTTGAAACCAGAGCAGGACACAAGGCAGAACAGTCTCAGACCAAAATAAACACACAAACACTGCATGAGACATTTCTTTCTTTGAGATGATTTATTGGTCCAGCAACTGCATAAGATAAGACACGTGTAAAAAGGCATTCGGATACACTCAGACGTGTACATTCACACAAAAACAGAATAAGTACAAAGAACCAGACAAGACGCCACACAGTAACAATCTCTCATTGCTCACCGACATGTAATAAGGTGGTACCCTGGGAAGCCAATCATCAAGCTTGTACAATCCACACTTTTGAAGTTTACAAATGAAGGTGCAACACTTCTTTAATTCTCAAGATTTATTCAGCAAACAAATGCTGGTAAAATGTGTCTCAAGCAGCAATGTTTCAACACCACAAATTTGATAAATCTTGATTACTCTTCAGCCTCATTTTCAAACTTTTTCATATTTAAATACAAATAAATAAATAGTTTAACAATATGTTAACAAAACAAAATTCAAGTATCACAATTAAATAAAAAGTCTCTCTCACTGACGTTAAGATTGGTGAAGACAACATCCTACGTTCCTTAAATCACGTGATCAAACCCCATAACTCGATTTGCTTTACTTAAAGACTGCTTCAGCCAATCAGTCATCCACAGTGTATTACAAAATTCTATTTCAAAATAGATGCGAGGGTTCCTTCATTTCATCAAACTGTTACATTCAAACTACTGTTATGAAGTTTCAAGAAAAAAGGTATTGCGTGACTTAATATTCTTGTATTTACAGTCTTATGTACATGTGGTTTTACTGTTCAGTGAAATACATTTGATAAAACAAATATATACTGTAAACAGCTCATTGCTATGGATGATATAAAATTAGTCTTCATTGTTAGTAAGCTAACAGCAAATTAATTTAAAAAAATTCAAAAGCCAACAGTAAAACAAAAGGATTACAACAGAATAAAACACAGCACAATGAATTGTTTAAAGTGAAGATGGCATGTAAGGACACTGCCGGAATTACCTAAGAGCAGCACATACAGAGATATGGAGCTAAGGAGCCACCTCCCGCCATCCCTACGTGCAAAATCTCATTAACAAAGCAGCACTGAATGTGGAGTACAAGCGCTAGGCACTGTGGCTAACGGATCTCCGTCCCTCATAAACAGAACAGATCAGAATAATACAAGAAGAGCAGAATAAAGAGACAAAGGAGAACTATGTGCAGATCATAACAAGACCAAAACCCCATTTGTCATCATTATCATCAGTTTATCATGATGCCAAATGAAGTTTTTTCTCCCATGTTTTCTCACAGTAACTCAAATTAATTTTCAGTTGTTCAGCTGAGTAAACATACACTGATATTGAGTATTGCTGTCTGACACATGCTGCAGAATTTGTGTACGTAAAATTGTTTTTGAGACCTTAAATATTACACAAAAATCAATTAGTCTTCCCCAAACCAGAAAACAGAGTCAAATAAAGAATTAAATATTCCATGCTCTGTAGTCCCAGTACAACTGGTAAGAATTCCACCTCCATCAACACCAAGGAGGAGAACAAACAAAACATCTTATAAAATACAATACACAACACCCAACACTGAAAACATCAAAATACATCTATCTTCATGTAACAAAGGTACAGTTTGGTAAGTGTTACATTCTTTTGTCATTAAAGAATGAGCTTTGGGAAAACTAAAGGATTAGGTCGATTGCTTTGATTGTGTTTTAAACAAAGCAATCTGTACCCCATCTACACTCCATTTCAGGTGCTTGATTGAGTTAAAAGTATTAAAAAGACAACATAAAAACACTATCATACAGTTTTGTGGATATTATGGCCCAAATCCAAACAGTATCATTGAATACAGTCATTTTTGGAGTCGTTTTTTTGAGCAGCCGGCAGACCTCACTTTGCTGGGTGCTGAATAACTTTTTTTAGGTATTTCATATAAGGGGTGTTTCAACCCTCTCATGTTCCAAGATGTGTTGTACCACCGCAGACCTTATCCAATAAAAGCCTGAAAACATGGCTAACATTCAGATGCACATGGATAACATGGATAACATTCAGTGAAAATACTTATTCTAGAAAAAAAGGTGCTTGATAGCTAAATTCTCAAGACCATGTGGTTGAAAAATACAATTTCGATTCAATGTATTTATAATTTCGACATATGTAATTGCTTTGTTGTTAGCCAAGTTTTTTTTTAGCTTTCATTGAATAGGGAGCGAGAAACCTTGATATATGAGAGTGTCAAATGTTGCACATGTTCTTTACATAAACCAGTATTCAGTTCAGTTCTTTCCATGCTATAATGGCAAGACAGTTTCTGCTGTTGCAAGCACCTCTAACATGGAAAGTATATGCTGGTTGAGTTAACAAGACAATCTAACTTTTGGGGGCACATCACCCAAGTGAGGTAAATCATTATTCTATGGAAAGTACATTTAGTGAAGGACCTCTGGACAGATGAGTGTAACTCATCTTATACACTTCCATGTAACACCTCTGGAAATACCCTTCAGGCAGAGTGAAAAGTACCTTGTTCTACAACATTTTCCCCTCGCATAAAGTGAAAACAGAGAGACAGTCACATTACACATACTTCATTTCATCAAACTCTGAGTTTGTGAACACCTAGGACAGACTGTGAGAATTGCTTTACATAGAGCAAAAATAATTAATTTCTTTAAAGTAAAAAGCTGAGACTCTAGAATTTACTGAACTCTAGAGCCCCTTTTCCTTCCGTTTTTTTTTCACAATATTAGAAACGTCACTATTCGTTTACACTGTACACTATTTACAGGGGCATATTCGATGAGGTATTTACAGGAACACTATGTGTTAATGTGTACTATAAGCACTTACAGATCGCAGTGGTGAGACATTCATTGACACGGCAGTGGAAAAACAGTCACGGCCCTGCACTGCTCAGAGCGATGTTCTGTTCCCCACTGATATCCCCGGAGCCGAAGCCAAGCCAGACAAAATGGAAAAATCATTGTCCCATCTGTGACATCACTTCCTGTGCGAGGGGTTGCTTAATGTCGTCTCACTGGCTGAGCTGCACAAGTTCATGGAGGTCCGATTGGCTTCTTTTCAGGTTCTGGAGGGGTAAGCCACACAAAGCGGTCACCCAATTGTACCACGCCAAAATACAAGGTTTAAAAATAACAAAATCAATACAATTAGTACAGAGACAGTATCTAAATACAGACACTACACGCTAAGGGCAAGGCAGGCCATCAGAGACACCACTTACTGACTGATACTAGACTTGCTTAACTTACTGGTTCTCCCTAACTTTGACTTTTACCTCAACAAAAAGCGATGAAAAGAATGGAAGAATTTGCATAGTTAATAAATGCCAGATTCTTCACCTGAATTACTCAACTGTCAGAGCCCCCCCCTCAAATTCTACACTATGTGTGCTGGTATGTGAACTGTATATTCAGAGAAGTCTTGGCACAAGCTATGAAAACATTCAAAGGAACTTGTGCAATGCAGAAATAAATAACTAAGCATGAGGCATGAAACCAGCAGGAATGTACAACACCGAGCAATAGAGGAAGAAGGCAAGCAGCAGTACAGTACTGTTTCGCAATATTTGAGGAAATACCTCCGATTTTAGTCATTTGATTTTCTGCTCATGTGACACGCTAGAGCCAGTCCACATGAAATGTGCAGTGGACTGTTCGATGCAATGCCGTGCAACAATCCTCTCACACGCTGCCTGCTCTAGACCTCAGCTGCGTCTTTTATAAAGGTTAGCTCTGGGGTTAGCCTCCATCTGAACAGCTCTGGGGTCAGGACAAGGACACGAAAGAGACAGGCAGAGGTACTTACAGACAAGCTTCACTAAGCCGGAGCTGTGAAGCAAAGGAAGAGGAAGAAGAGGGTGATGAAGGAGTCGCTCAAAGGCGAGGTGAACACACAAGAGGGAGATGTGTAACAAACAAAGAGATGTGAGATGTACAGAGTGGAGGAGGAAGGTGATTAGGCCATGGATAACAGGCAGTGAGGGGAAAGGAGACTTTTTTAGGGAGATCCCCTAGCTGGTGATCAGACGGCGCACAACTCACCTGTCCCAACAGGGCCGTGGGGAGGGCCAAGGAAGCGCAGTGGGAGAGTGGGGTGGGGGCAGGGCTGAACTCTGGGATGGTGCAGTCATCCAGCCCATCGAAGCGGGGCTTTTTGGTGGGCTCCGGGCTGGTCAGCGGGGTCACACTGTTCCTCCTGATAAGCGTGCCAGGACCCCTCTTCAACTGCTGCTTACAAAGAAAGGAGAGGTCAGGGGTCATGCCATCCCAGCATGCAATGCTGCATCCAAGGAGACCGTCAGACAGAATGCGTACCTCAGGTCTGTCCCTGTGAGTGTTCACTGCCTCAACATTCAAAAAGATGGACTCTACTTTGCACCCTGTGTACACAGAATAAAAAATAAGATTAGCTTTGATCATAGATACATTTGATCAAAGAAGACATTTAAATATAGATAGAGTAAATGGAAGAGTTTGAGTGGGTGACTCTCACCATAAGCAACAGGAGTGAGCTTCAGCACAGTGTGGAGAGGGCACTTCAGATACGGCATCTCATCTGCAAAAGTATAAAAGGTCAGGGGTCACATTAGGCACTGCCCACCATAGCTTTACAGCAAAGCTCAAGAATCAGGCCCTGCATGGTGACCTGTTATAATGTCCACACAGTTTTTGTGTTTGAGAGGCTAATGTAATGGGAATTACCCTCAAACTCAGAGATTCTGCAAATTAGGAGCAGTGGCTGGTGGAAAAGACAGATTGATGGTATTTGGGAAATTTAGAGTAGTTGGTGATGGGAGAAGGAGACCAGTGACTGATGAGTTACAGCTGCTCACCTGCACTCTTGTCCAGGAAGTAGGCCAGCAGACAGCGCATGACGGCCTGGTGGCAGATGACCAGCACGTTCTCCTGCCTCTCCAGCTCCATGATGACGGGCTCCACACGCTGGACCAGGTCCTGGTAGGACTGTAGAGACACAGACACACGTCAGGCTAAGCCCTGCTGAACCCGCACTCAGGACAACCCCTGCTTTAGAGGAGTGGCTAAGCCTGTAAGCACAAGGTTACGAGTTCCATGTGGCCAAACAGAGAATAGCTGAGTGGAGATTAGAGTTTACCTCGCCAGTGGGGTAGCGGTAGTAGTACTTGTCCTCGTCTCTGAGAGCAAACTCCTCAGGGAACCTCTCTTTGACTTCGTCATATGTCAGGTCCTCACACACGCCCTGTAGCCAGAAAGATGACGCATTATTAGAAAAACCATTAAAATACAATCAACTCCTGATACTCGGCCAGCCCTGGGACTGTTGTAAGGTTGTGCACCTAACCAGAGTAGACACTTATCAGGAGTAAGCAAAGCAAGCTGGATTAAAAGAGGCCCAGCTGTATGCCATACAATAAACATGTATGCAATTATCTGACATGTAGTTATAGGCAGTTTCATTATAATTACAGGGAGAGAGAGAGAGAGAGAAGCTTGCACTCACGGCGTCAATTTCGTTGAGGGCCTTCCACTGCTCGTAGGGCATGCCCAGGGCCTCAGCGGTCTGGATGCTCCGGCGCAGCTGACTGGTCCACACCTTCAGGTCCTTCAGATTCTGCTCCTCCACGAATGTGGAAAGGGCTGCGGCAAACTGCAAGGGAAGCCAGCAGGGAAAGTGTAAGGCTCCGTTGTTTCTCTCCTCTGCCTCAGTGTTTCTAGCCTGTATCTCAGTGTTGCTTTTCTGTATCTCACTGCTGTATCTCACCTTTTTTCCCCGCGAGGACAGGCCCGAGTCTCCGCCCAGCCGACCCTGCAGGTTGTACTCGCTCTCGCCATGGCGACACAGGTAGATGGTGCGTGGCTGCACATGGATGTTCATCAAGTAGTAGACGATCTTGCTCTGGATGTGGTCCTGGATCCGGTTCACCAGGAACCTCCGACCCACGTCAATCACCTTGATGAAGGACAGGTTCCTGAAGACCATCATAGAAGTGAGATTTAGCAACATGTTCCATCTTGTATTACACTCCAGAACTATCAGACTGTGCAGAGAGCTTCTGGCTGCTTCATGCGTGACTGTCTTAAAGGCGAGTGAATACCTGTCGTACTGGTCTGGGTCCAGAGGCTCGTATGACAGCCGGTAACACTCGATACGCTTCTGAAAGTCCTCCATGGCATCTGCCTTGTTGCAGTCCTGGTAGTCTGGGCAAGACACTTTCACTTCCTGTCACAAAAAGAAGCAGAGAGCAAGGTGACGCCCTGTACAGAGCGGAACCCATTGGCCTCAGTAATAATCAACAACTTCGGAGTGACACAACGACTACTGGGTCTTCCTTGGGATTACAAAGAGTCCCCCACTAAAGGCTGGGCTTTTCGGAAGTTTGATTTAGATCATAGCTCCGGTGCAGTGCACATAGCTCGGAAAGGAGAAGCGAACCAGAAAGCTCACGAGGTATGACTCACCATTATGTTTGTTGCGATGACACTGGGATCCTCGCACACTGATTCAATGAAAAAGATCTGCGGATGAGACGGAACAAATGTAAACGTAAACACGTGAGGAAAATGATTGATACCGATATCACCGCGAGGTAAATAACTGCATTAGCACACTGTCATTGACTGAAGGTGAACATCCAGGCATCCCTAACCTTAAATCCGTTCTCACTGCCAAAATTCAGGATCATGTCTCTTCTGCTTCTTGTGGTGTTGGTGGCATCGAAGACAGCGATTTGGCCGCCTTCCTCCGTCAGATACGACTTGACATCCCTCAGAGCTGCTAAGGCACACTGTCTGTGGGGTTGAAAAGATCAGATGCATTGTTTGGTATTTCCCTTCACCTCAGCCAATCAACCTCCTTTGAATTCATGGACCAATAGTGTGATTACTCACTGTCTTATTTTCACCGCGTCCTGGTTGTCGGGTTTGAAGAAGTCATACGAGCTGTAGTGCTTGACGGCCTCTCGCCGATACTCTCCAACATTGAAGACTGGAAACAAAAGGGACAAATAATAAAACCATGACTATCAGCTCCTTACTCAGTCTGTACATATAATGTTCCAAACAACTAAAGGAAAGATCACAAGCCAAGACTGTTTAATATTTTCCAGCTATCTAAAACACTGAAGAGCACCCTACGGGTATGGACCAAAGGTGAAAAAAAGTAAAGGAATAAATAACATCATGCTGGAGCCAAAGGCTCTTCTCTGAATAGCTGACATTTTGACAACACAACTAAAACATCACAGCAACGTTATGAGAACGTTGAGTGTTGACTGACCTCAGTTTCATGATGCCTAACGGGTGTACGTTGTGGAGTGTGTGGGATGTTAAGGGAAGTTAGTGTGTCCACTGTGAGGCAGGGATACCTTTGGTGGGAAGCCCGATCCAGTTGAGGTAGCGGGTCAGTTTCCTGGACATGTAGGTCTTCCCTCGCGCCGGCAGGCCAACCATCACAATCACAGTGGGCGGGTTGGCCAGGTGGGGGCCTCCCTCGGCTGGGTGAGACAGAGGGAGAGCATGATTCACACGTTGTTAAGAGCGCCTCCCTGCTGGGGGGGCTGAAACACTGCACCTCTGGGTGTGCTATGTTAACTAGTGATACTGTGGTCTAGCAGGTCTACAAACCAAACTCAGTTTTCGATCAAACAGTTGGAAAGTGAAATGCAAATTGTACTGCAATCTGCTCTTGTCAAACCATTTTTCAAAGTCTGAAAAATAAAGCTCTCCTGAATTAACAAATCAAACGAACCTGAAAAGCATACACTAGGCTAACTGCTTTATTTCAGTGAGATACAGTCATGACAGACATGGTGTTGATGTAAAGGATGTAAAAGGAGAAAATCAATTTTCATCGAGCATTATGCAGTCTCACACACACAGGGAAGCGGAAATACTGGAACATCACAGACTACTGAAAGCCCATCTATTATAACCCCCCGGGTGACACCCCCCCCCCCCCCCCCTATAAAGCAAACACCACCTGCCCCCGCCAGTCTTTGTCTGGTCCAGAATTAGGTCAGGTCCCTCAGTGACGCAGCATGGTAACGCCCCCCCCCCCTCCACGTGCAGGACTCTGGCTCGCGGAGGTGTGACGAAGCCGGACGTGAGCATGCTTGCATTTATTCTATAGAGCTGCGGTTTCTCCCGCTCCGGATGACGATCTAACCGCCACCCAGGTCCCGCAAACGGCACCATACGGGCTGGACTTGTGTCAGCTCATGCAATGGAACGTGACATTGACTGTCCTCCAAATCCATTCCTAAAGACCGCTCAAATGTAATGGATAACATTAAGTAAACTGTACATTACGGTTTTGTAATTGGTTTCTATCCCTATTTCATAGTGGGTCATGTAGAAAGAATATATATTGACCCCGCACCTATGCTATTTGTCAGTAGATACTATGCAAGCAACAATTACATTTTTTTCGTTGAGGACGTGCCGTGCCTATTTAAATGACTGCGTCTTCACTTTGCAAAAACCTTGTGTCTAATGTGCACTAAGGTGTGCATTAAAAATAACCAACAAGTTGCTGCTGCATTTCGGTCAGACCCACATATGTTCTTCGCATTACGGCTTATCATTTTCAGACCCTCTGTAAAAACTGGACTGGATGCAGAAACCTGAGCTCTCAAATTAGCACGTTTTCTCCCTCGCAGATGTAGGGAGTCGGTCTATTCAAAGTCAGGATGTGAGCGAGCGACGTTCACCGGTTTATTCCGGCTAACATCTGCGTCATTCTTACAGCGCTGACACCAAGCAGTTCCTAAATGACGTTCATATGTTAGCTTCCGTTTCACTTTCGCAGCGTGGGGAATTACAAAGTGAACAGTTGCACTGAATATATAAATCAATAATGCGTGTTGCTGAAATAAACTGCGGTTTATTAACAGTTTGGTCAGTTGATAAACTTATTACTGTCAAATGTAACTTCTCACAAAGACGGGTCGATTTTAGTACAATATAACCATACCGTAGCCTATCACGTGGAATCCCAGAAATGCATTCAGACTTCTTTGCAACAAAAAACGTGACTGCAATGCAAATGTATAATTTTCGCATGACCTCATTATCTGATTTATTTAAACCCATTAAAAGGTGACGTTCATACAGATCTCATCCCTTCAGAAAGACAGACATAGCTACTGAAATGGACATACACAGCTACGTTATAAAAAAAAAAAAACGATGTAGCTGGCTACACTGTAGACTTACATCTTCGAGGTACCGCTGGTTTGTCATCCTTAGACGGAATCCAGATTTTTTGGATCCTGTTCTGGGTGAGCTCTCTTGGCATTCCTTATTAAGAAAGACGAACTGATGTATTCTTATTTAAAGCTGTCCCAGTAGACGCCTTCGACTACAGTAATAACTCGACGGACGATAATCACGTTATGATCAAGCGATGTTCTTCGGCTGTGGTGGCTTTCTGTATCCGCTTCGATGCCTACGCGAATAGCTCTGTCTAGATAAAATAACTACTGTAGTCTCTTGTACTGTGCTATATACGAGTCCGCTCGGTCTGTGCCGGTATAATCTCTCGAACCGCGCGTCCCTGATCCTCTATTTAACCGTTACCGGCTCTCAAATCAGAAGGGCAACGTGACATCCGTGACGCTGAGGCATGGGCGTGTATTACCGTATTCAGGAATTCCCGTGGAGACGTCTTGCGCCCCCCTGTGGGAAAATAAGGTTTTGCAGATTTACTGAGACAGCAACATGTTTTTGTGGTACTCAGTGGCTAAACATAGTGCAGTGCAGGCGGAGTTCTGAAAACCAGACTGTACCCACATTCTGTAAACACTATATTTACATGTTTACGATACTTAAAGCAGCTGCATTTTAGATTGATAATGTGCGAAAATAGCTTAAAATACTAGTTGCATTGTATTGCTCTGAGATCAGGAAAAAATGTAAAATTTGTAATAGGCCTAAGTATGTGAAAACAAAGCTGATTGTACAAAAATAATGTGCGTAAAATTAGTTTGAAAGAACCAAGACAGAGGAATGTAAGTACCGAAAGCGCACGTACATCATGCACACTTGGCTGAGTCATTTTTATGAAAGAGGCTCATAGTGGAGATTCCACTTGCAAGTTACGCATCGAAACCCCAAATAAAGGGTGCACACAGGTGACGCTACCCATAAATGACTCTTGGCTATTAGCAAGGCAAATAGTCTAATAATGATAATAATAATAAAACACTTATGTTCTAAAGATGCTCTAACAAGACTGGCATATGATAATATTCACATATTCAAAATAGTCAGCAATGCACGAGTGGCCATTGTGTTTCAATTCGTTTTAATTAGTGCATTTGGCGAAACATATAGCGCACCGACTTTCATTGTTGTTTCTTTTTAAATATATGGATGTATAATTCAGTAAGACGGTACACAAACACAGTTGTTTACAGCTATGCCTTCTAAAAAGTTTGCGTTGCATTTCTACGTTGCTAACTGGTTCAAGAAGGACCTTCTCAACGCGGCTTTTTTAGGCACCAGTGGAAGCTTCCGGGAAAAATGCAGTGGTGTGGCATTTCAAACTTACTGTGGAAGTGAGTGCTACTGTCACAGCGGCACGTACGGCAGAGCAGAAGCCGAGGAGTATAGTGCCCAGAGGGCGGAGCTACTAAAGCACTAGTCAGAGATGCTAAGACATTTTTCCATCTATGGGATACCAACAGTAAAGTCTGTCTGAAATACGGGAACACCTTGGATGTGTCACACAGGGAACAATGCGTATAGGTATGCTTTCGGGTGGCTGAAATGTGTGCACTTGCTCAACTGCAACCCGCTGATCATGCAAACCTGCACGTGCTGTCTGAACGGGAACAATAAACCCAGTTGTCGCTTTTTATTTCCTGTTGACTTCGTGACAGTATTTAATTCGGTACTTAAAAGGTGTTGGTCTCAGTGATTTCTTGTCGACCCGCTCAAAGTTCTTACTGCAGAGCGATGGTCATGCACACAACACGCTACAAAAAACATTAAGAATAATTAAAAAATATATTAAAAAATCAGATTTTCAGGGAAATCTTAAATGCCTGGTAACTTTTCTTCCTTGTTTGACAACTGATTCCTTATTTGCAGAGACTGATAACGTTACACGTGTGTCAGCTTCTTTCCTGTTGCCACCTCTGATTACGTAAAGGCGTGATGACATGCTGTGGTCTCATTAGATGAGCAGTGTGGGCCCAGAATCACTAGGTCAAACCCAGTGGTTTATGAGAGGAAGAATGATCCTACTGCAATTTATTCATTGGATCATGATCACCTCTACCACGAAAAAAAATTGTATGCTGGAATTGGAAAACAACACTTACACTTGCGCGCGCGCGCGCACACACACACACGCACACTTTCCAGTATGAGATCTATAAGGAGAGCTTATGCTACTCCGTAAACTCTGTTAAGACTTGTCTTGTGACTCCCGTTAATGTGACGCTCACAGTGATGTGTTAAATGACATGTATTCCCCAAAATAATTTTACCCACAATCCCTTGGGTCCAACATTTATAGATGGACGCAGTACCTAACTCAGAACGGTACAGAATCATTTGAATCTTCGAAGTCGCATTCCTGTACAAGCACATGGCGACTCAGTAAAAGCTGGCTGTTTAGAAAGACGCCGAGGGTTGCGACAAGTGTCCAGCCACTCTGCGACAAGTGGGCTGCGCTTTATGTCACATAACGACGCACGGCTGTGAGATGCGATGTGCGCCAATATTGACCCGAAAAAGTCGAAAAGTAAGAGTCTATTATTCAGCGCATTCCCAAGCGTCGAGCTGGAGAGATCGGTGGCGAACGCAGGTCTGCCATCGCAGCTTGCGCGTGGGCGCCTAACGCGCAGTCACCGATGCTGACTCAGGGCTACAGATGCGTATTTTATGATCGCTGCAAAGGATGGACACGAAACGGCTGTGGGAATTCAAATCTCTCCTGCTCTCTGTCTGGTTCATCATCATAATCATCATCATTCTCTATTCATCTTCCATCCCATTCCCCAGCTTGGCTCTGCTGCTTCCCCAAACACACACACGCACGCACAAACACACACACACACACTCTCACACACACTCTCTCTCTCTCTCTCTCTCACACACACACACACACACACACACACACAAACTCTGTTTAACACTGGCAAACGCGTCATCATACACACAGCTCCAAGAGCCTTCACTGTATACAGTCTATTATTTCTGCAGAAGTGCTTCAATCCTCCCACCTGATAGTGGGATGACTGTGTATTCCCTCTCTGCAACTCAGTGTTGGAGTGGTGAGGTATGTTTAGAGCTTTGAATCCAAGAATAGTGACACACACATCACTGAGGGCCCACAAAGTCATATTGATTGTATTTTTTGAAATGAAAAAGACTCAGTGGACCTACAGCAATTGTAGTCATATTCCCTGGTTCATCTTCACCACTTAGTAAGTGGTCCTTGACTTTTTCTGTTAGCACTGTTGTTCAGATGGAATGCAAGGAGGCGAACATCCCAAACACCCCGCGACACCCTCTCTCTTTCACCCCATCTCTCTTTCTCAGACTTGCAATATAAATAGTATTAGGGAGAAACATTTTACCAGCAACATCAGCAGCAATGATTTGTTTCACATAAACCAATCACAACCCCCCCCCCCCCCCCGCCCCAATTTGTTTACAGCCATCAAAGTTGGAAGGATGGTTGGGTATCCACCAACAACTGAAGCCATAGTACGTTTACTATCACTTTGTTGAAAATCAGATAACATTATATGAAAGGGGAGAGTTGGATCAATGTAATTAATCCTTTCATGGAAACACAATTTTGTACATCTTGAAATTTACATTTACATTTATTCATTTATTCATTTAGCAGATGCTTTTATCCAAAGCGAAGTACAAAAGTGCATATAGCGGGCAAACAACAGGCACAAGGGCAAGATGTGTACATGTCATACAAAGTAGATGGTGCTGAGGCTGAGCACAAGGTCAGTGTAGCGAGACAGAGCTAATCTGATCTAAGGTTACATATATCAAATACAGTCACTGGGACAATAAAGTATCACTATACTACCTAGGCAAAAACATGCTACAAATACAACGTAAGAGATAGAGCTACAAGTACAAGCCAAGAATCTTAGATTTACATGGTCAAAATGGCAAGGGTGTCAATCCAGATAGAGTCTGAAGAGGTGTGCCTTCAGCCCACATCTGAAAGGTTGGGGTGAAGGAGTTGTTCTCAGGGGGGTGGGGAGTTCATTCCACCACTGGGGGGTGATGATGGAAAATTACATGTGTATTGTTATTTAATAATTTTCTCAGCTGTATTGCTTTTTAATGGTTATGCCAGTAAGGCAGTTTATTTATGTCTGCACTATTGCTAACTAGGCCAACATTGGCAATGTAAGGCCTCGCAGAGCTGGAGAGGGGCAGTCTGTTGTGGGACAAACTTGTTTGCGTCAGCCCTGAGAATAATAATACTCCCGCTTGCAGCTGTGCCCAAATGCACCTGCTCAAGCACAGCGGCCCCCTCCGTCGCATGCCGATGGGGAGTCCCTGTGCCCCCCACGCTCTGCGCCCACGCTGTTTACGGAGTGGTTTCCACTCGTGGACGAGGGGCAGATCACACCCCCGGCACGCCCGGGACTCATGGGTTTGTGTTTACCGCGCCGCAGTGGAACAGCAGCATTCTCACCTGTCAGCCCATCAAAACAGAATTCCAGGCCAACGTAACCCCTGAGAGGGAGGGGGCGGGGGAGGGAGTAACGTGTAGCACGCTGTGAGTGCCTGATGGGGGGGGGGGGGGGGGGGGGGCTGCCCCGGAGAGGAAGGGGGTGTCCAGGTGTCCAGTTTCCTCAAAACACAGCCAGCCTGCAGGACTGCGAGCGTGGGGCGCCTGGCACGGAGGCTCACGCTGCTGACAAGCTCACAAATAACATTCCCAAAATGTGTAACACGACACTGGAGTGACGTTCCACAGACTCCCCCTCATAACAGAAATCACACTCCTGAGCGACTTCTCCACGACCCAAACGCAAGGCTTTCAAGCACAGCTTTGCACTGTTCCCATAGATGAAATTCTGAAATTGAGCAAGTTTGAGAATACAACGGGAAGACACTTTCCCGGACACAAGCCTTTGGAAATATTATGTGTCTGCGTAGACACACACACACTTGCGTATGCTCCATGCGTCACTTCGATGTTATGATAAGACACAGGCTGGTCACTCTTAGGAAGTTGTTTATTTCTTAATGCAGGGGTACCATTAATATGAGGCAAGGGCATGAGGGTTTGTTTCATCTACCCGCAAACTACCGCCACCAATAACAAAGACACGACAAGTGGAAGTAAACAGACAGTCAGCTTAATAGAAACAGCTGGAGACTTTGTGTCTCTTGGAGTTATGCTAAGTGCCTTATAACTTTATTGGGTAGTATCAGTAGCCGGCGGACGGCACTGTACAGCTACTAAATCTTGGCTAAGTGCCGAAGCGAGGACATTATATTATGTCATTGTTGTTTAGCAGATGCTCCTACCCAGAGTGACGTATGGTATTTATCTTATAAACTGGAATGACGAGTTCCACAAATAGGACACCACTAACCACATATGAACAAGCGTCAGCGCCAGACAGGGTGCTCAGATCACGTGTCAACATGTAATTGGAACGCAATATACACAACACAGGGACTGAACCGTCCCAAATACAATAATTACACGTGCCCTGATGTAAACTTCCATATACATAATTACATACAAGGGGAACAAAAGATGATGCTCAGGTAGGAGAAGCCGAGGTGTAGCCTTAAGAGAAGGTCTTCAGTCTGTGATGGAAGATGGCCAGTTTCTCTGCTGTTCTGACCGCGACAGGAAGCTCATACCACCACATCTGAGCCTAGACAAATGCAACATGGACTGTACAGTTGCAAAAGGGGGAGGGGCTTTGGGGGGGGAACAGCCAAGTATCCTGAAGAAGCTGAATGTGGTGGCCTGGCCAGGGCATAGGGTCTGAAAATCGATCGTTTCGTTGCACACTGATGACCCCTGCTGGGCAATCAGGCACCCACAAGCCTTCCTGTATAAAACCGCACGTGAAACGTATTCCTCTAACTCAGTGTTTCTCAATCCTCTCCTGGAGTACCCCCTGCCCTGCATGTTTTAGATCTCTCCCTGCTCCAACACAGCTGATTCAAAAGATCAACTCGTGCTCAGCTGTGTTGGAGCAGGGAGAGATCTAAAACATGCAGGGCAGGGGGTACTCCAGGAGAGGATTGAGAAACACTGCTCTAACTCATGTCTGCCATGCAGGCATGGCAAGGGGGCTGCACTTTGAAAAGAAGTGGCGCTTGGTGTCACGTGTCAGAGGAGAGAACGTCTAAGTGCATGCACTCCCGGATTGTTAGCGGGGGTTGTAGCGATGATCGGCATCTCTATGATATAACTGGGCATTCCAAATAGAGAGAAAATAGGGTAAACCAACATTGGGCAATCCAAATCTAGAAAAGAAGGCAAGGCGGAGTCATCCCTGCAGGAGGTAAAGCACAATTCCCTTATTTTGAAACTCATCACATCAGGGTCACTCCGGGGGCACTCTCTTTGAATACCATGAGGTGCCTATTAACAGTGAAGTCATTTGGTGCATCTACAGTTTCACTGATGACAGATGCATTTATCAGAAGAGGTTGTTAAACAGTCTGCACAGAGATGAATCACCGCCTGCTCTCCAGGAGTGATACTGGCCACACCGATGCGCCTTTGCTACTTTGTATCCTAGTCTCTCTAAGTGGAGCGGCTCAGCTAATCAAAATTAAACCTCCCACGGAGACTTCTGTCGTAATACCCTCAGCGCCGCACACTTGCATAACAGTCCTTACACAGCTGCTCTTCCATACTCTGCGCTCTCGCTGCCAGCGGCCCAATGGCCCGTTCTTGGTGCGTATTTTAAGACCGAAGACTCCGCCTCTCGACACTGTTCTCATTGACTTTGATTGCGTCGGATGCAGGGGAAACTGGGTCCGCGGACGCAGGTTGTCTTGGGTAACGCCGGTTTCGTAATGTAGAATGAAAGGAAAAGCGCTGTAGCATAAAAATAGATGGGCCTGCATTTCAAATCAAGTGGTCTTGTTCTTAATGCTGGCCAGGCAAGGGAAACCAAATGTCCTGCATGTTGGGTAGGCAAGAGCAAACAAACTTGTTTTCAGGAACAAGACGTCTTACAAACTGAGGTGATCTGTGAAGTTTTCAAAAAGGAAAATGCATCAAGAAACACAAACATCACAAAATGTATAAAAATGAAACAAAAGCCTTTATTTTCCGGGTTAGATGTACGAGCTAAAGTCTTGAAACAATGATGCAAGCAACACAGCAGACAGTTCAGTTTACACGAAGGGGAGATGGTCAAACTCAGAACTGCTCTGTACATGTAACAACTACTACTTACCATGACTGCTGATACACTGTTTAAAATTTATTATTTAATTCTACTGGAAATTATTGCGCACCACACTCCTGTTAACTAATACAACAACCCATCCTTTGCACAATGTAATGTTGTAATAGCTACAACAAACAACTGAAATAAAGGGCTGAGGGAGACTTGACTGTACAGTTAGTGATGACTATGGATGTTCACAGGCTGTCGGACAGAAACGCATCACAGTAAGGCGCGCAAAGACGTCCCTCTGCCTTCAGCCTCATGGGTTTGGAGAGCAAGGATGGAGGGATGGGGGGGATGGTGGAATCCCCCTCTCGCTGTCCACACCTGTCTCACACCTGTTCCCCAAGGTCCAACACTCGGAACTTGTCCAGATTGTAGAAGCAGGCCTTCACCACCCGTCCGCCGAAGTATCTTCCATTCAGGTCAACAACAGCTGGAGGGGGACAGAGAAAATGGCTTGGTTAAACTTCACTGCACTTCTTGCATTAACTCATGACGTTAAATTCTGACCAAATTTAAGATTTACTGACCAAAAGTCACAAATAGACAAATAGGATTATTAATTTTATCCTTAAAAACGTAAACGTACACATTCACTGCAGGATGCTTAATGCCGATGCGCTTACACGCTCGGTCCACCAGGGGGATGAGCCACACTCACCCAGACTGAATTCTAATGCCTCATGGAATTATGAATCAGGACTGAGGTGTTTTTATGTCTGGTATATAACCCTCTTACTCAAAGTTATCTGTCCCACTTGTAGGATATGATGTAAGAGCGACTGGTGCGACTCTGGGGATTGGATGTGGGGCAGTGGGGGACAGCAGGAGGGCCCAGGTGAGGTGTGATGCAACACCTGTGGGAATGCCACGCACCTGATTACATATACCGGAATCTGGGGCGATTCTACTGGAGGGCGTCAGAGACCGACGCAATACCCCATGGGAGCCCAACATAACACCCGCGGGAACGCAGCGCACCTGGTTATGTATACCCAAATCTGGGGCGACCTGATTGGATGGCATCATAGTCCAATGCCACCTGTGAATGAGGAGCCTTCACCTGTCCCCAAAAAGCGCTGTGACTTCGAAGGTTTTTGACAGTGAAATGTCTGTTTTAATACCTGAAGGATCCAGAACTGTTTTTCCACTTACGCTCTGTAAAATAACAGCTTTGTTCTCACAAATCCATCTGACTGGCTAATAGTAATTGTTGCTGTGTGCAAATGGAATGTGTGTCTGTCAGAAAGCATCATTTCTTTGTAACATCAGCATTATTGTGATGTTGTTCCTGGCCATCAATACTGGTAACGATACAAATATCTGTGTATTTTTTATTATTTATATTTTCCTTTTTTCTGCCGGTCAGCACTTAGTTGCGTTCGGCTGAGGTGCTGGTTGGCTGGTTTTGTGTGGTATGATTTTTTAAATTAAATACTTCTGTTCTTCCTGCCGTTTCCTGTGTGGCATGCTGACCAGCGCCATTACACCAACACTAAAAGGTTATCAGTGACAGGACATCTTCCTACTGCCATTGGCTGATCAAACCTGCATGTTGATTGCGTGTTCTACCAACTGACCCTAGTATGAGAAACTACCAAGAAATGTTTATTTGCATTTCAAGGAATGACAAATCAATGGTCTCAAAGGGAAGCACTGATGTACATGTGACTATTAATTAATTTGCAAGCTTGCCTGTATGATTAATGAGGTTACAACACAAGAATAAAACTAAATATGACTTGGCTGAGACAATGAGGTGTTTGCTTTGTCTTTCTTGATGAGAAAAGAAAAGTGACTCTTCCTCACATTAGGCAGGGAAATGGGAGCTCTGGTCTAACTGGGAGCAGTCATCTGCTTTCGACAATGCCGCTCAGTGGTCTCCCTCACCTTTGATGGCGGACTCCACTCTCTCGAACTCCAGGAATATCCTGACGGCCTCTTCGTCTGACACACCAGAGATCTGTAGGGGTGAGGGCACCAAGGCAATTCACCCATCAATAAGTTCAACAGGGTACTGCAGGGGTGCTCTGCATTATAAATACTTAATGTGATTTCCAGACAGAATGAAAAATACAGTGTTTCTGCGTGTTTCGAATGCTGAACCTTGATACCGGAATGAGTCATGACACAAACCCCTACCTCAGCAGTTACCACCGTGGAGGTCATTCATTAATTTGCGCTCTCACACATACGGCAGCAGTTATCACCATGTAGATGACAATCACACACACACACGGCAGCCATTGAATATCAAAATCACACACACACACACTCTTACTTTCTTTCTCTCTCAAACAGCAGCAGTTCTTACCTCACAGATGACAACCACACTCTCACTCACTCACACACACACACACACACACACACACACAAGCAGCAGGTCTCACCTCGAAGATCACACACTTGATGACTTTGCCGTATTTCTCGCACTCCTCTTTGGTCTCGGCCTCCAGGTCCTCGTCCACCTCTCCTCTCCCTACCATGTTCTGCAGCAGGAGACACATGGCTCTGAACCGGCTCGCAAATACAAGTCACAACTCAGCAAGTTCACAAGTCACATTCTCATCAATTAGCTTACTTGGATATTTTGTCACTTTTTGACATTGAAGACGAGTTAAGAATTAAAGAGTTTAAAGCTTTAGAGATGAGTAAGTTGGCTAAGCTTATGAAGACCCCCCCCCCCCAGGGTTCTTACCCGCAGTAACACCACTTTGGTGGGACATTTGAGGATCTCTGTCAGTGGGTTGGTATCCGATTTCTTTGCACTGTCCGCTGGAGGGGCAGAATAACGGAGGGAAATGGTCAAATTTTGCTGCAGGAACTAGTCTGTGTATGAAGATCAAAAAAGGCTTCGCCACACTGCACTGGATTAACACCCATTTAACCTGGTAAGGTTAACCTGTCCGGAAGGTTTCACCTGTCACTACAAGCAAACTGTTAGGGAATAAGGAGGGGTACATGATTATCACTCAACCCCTGGTGCTCAAGACTGACAACTACTTGCAGGAGAAGTGTCACAAAGTAACTGTTGAGTCTGACACTTGCTGAATCGAGCTAAAAGGGTTAGCCTTTTCACTTGAGGTTAGGCCTAAAATAAACTCAATTTGGTTTCTAGTTCACTGTTAAAATGAAGGAAAAAAAAATTGAATAAATCAAACTGTGTGTGCGTGTTATGGAGTTCTGCTTCAAGGGAATAAAACTGGCTAATCTGGTTTCATGAATGAGCCTAGATGAAGAAGAGAAATCAACCGAAACTGTGCGTGTGTAAGGGGGTGGGAGTGACAGGCATGAGAACGTAAAAGCAATAATGAAGACTCAAACCTGCAGGCCCTGTGCTCCAGTTGGGCATTTCACCCGCGGGTGCAACAGAAACACTCTGACTGGATGCTGCTGCTGAGGGACAGACAGACAAACACACACACAGACACACACTGAGGCTAGCGTCGCCATGGTTACACCTCAGCACCATTACACAAGGGGGGGCTGTGACAGCTACTGTCGTGCACAGACATGTCGCGACAGCAGGTGATGAAGAGCACACTCGGCACTGACAGGACGGCAAAGGTCCGGTTTTCATGGCAGCTCCTTTTCCCAGCCAATATCCTTTCTCAGAGACCATATGGGCGGAGCATGACTGCAGGAGGTGGGACTGCCTACAGTGGCAGGTTTTATATTATGACATCACTTCCTGGGTAAGCTCTTCCTCTGTGGTGTCAGGGCATGTGTGCTGACTGTGGATGAGCTTGCTTTGGAAGACCTTGCTGACAGAGGGCACACATCAGCTACAACAGCAGACAACCACTCTATGTGGAAACTTTGGCAAAACATTTCTGAAATATTAAACCAAAGCCTCCAAAGGCTGTGGGACAGGCTGAGAATCTGAGGTGGAAACTGAACCAATGACATAAATTGAACCCAAAAATAAGGGCTGGGTTGAATCAAACCCTTGACCCAGATGCTAACTGCAAGAAACCCCACCCTCCTGCTGACTAATAACACAGGAAGTCTTATCATTGCCCAGAGTTTCTTTTTGGCCGTTGGCAGGTTAGTCAAAGATTTGCTTCCATGTAAACCTAAGGGATCCAGGGGTTAACATCAGTAACAGCATGCAGACTGAAAACTTTCACCATGCTGTTTCTGACATGATCAACAACAATAAAATCACAAGTAATCACAACACAAATGAGAAAGTGCTCAAAAAGAAACATTTCTGAAAACAGACACATCAACTGATACTCTTGGAACTAGAAACCAAGGGGGACTTATTCTAGGCCTTGGACTTATTCTGCTGCTAATAACTGATGTTGGAAAACAGGAAAATGCAAGGTTAAAACACACAGGTTACTGAATTTGAAGACAAGAGGGTCAAAATGGGTCCCCTCTGGTTAATTTAAGGGTTACCAGGCTCTGTGTATGTGCATGCATGGAAGAATAAATGTATGCATATGTGTGCCTGAGCGATTATGTGCATACCAGTAAGAGCAAGCACATGATGTATGTGGTAGGAGCTAGGTGTATGTGTCTGTGTGGCAGTGTGTGTGTGTGTGTTTGTAAGTGTGTGTGTCTGTCTGTGCATGAGCTTGGCAGTGTGAGTCTGTGTGTGTAATTGTGTATGACTGTGTGTGTGTGTGTGTGTGTGTGTGTGTGTGTTTGTATAAGCGTGTATGAGTGCAACGGTGTGAGCACGAAAGCGTTGCTGTACTCTTTTCGGTGACGTCGCCTATGATGATCTTGCCGCCTCTCTTGCTGGTCTTCTCCACAGACAGGGCGGTGCTAAGGCCCTGCTCGTGCTTCCCCAGGCCCTGGCCCTCCCGAAAGCCGTACTTCTGCATGATCTTATGGGCCACAGTCCCGCTGCAGGAGAGAGGCAGGACACAGCGCTGACCCCCAAATACACCACTCACATCTCACAAGCTCAGCCATTAACACAGGTAAACTGGGACTGGAACCCATAACCTTCAGCATGACAGCGCAATGCTCTATTCACTTGTACTGCAGAAACACAGTGGGTCCTACCTCCTTACACCTTCACTTCTGTCTACCTAGTGTCATTTGCCTCTCCCTCTTACCCGTTTTAAAACTAGTGCCCTGTACCTGGGTCACAGTCAAACCTCAGTCACCTCTATATCCCCCCCCCACGGGAAACTGGGATTCATCCAGTTCTTGGTGTTAGTGGTGCTCAGAGTCAAGGAACAAGAATATGAGTCACAATCTCCTTTCTTCCTCTTTTTTGTTTTCATTAATGGATTAAGGACCCACACCACTCAGAATAAAATAACTGTTGAAAAAAGTTTGTTCATTATGTTGGAACAGTAGTAAGACTACGGTAGAATGTCAAGATACAAAAAAGATCACTATCAGAAAAAAGTATACAGAAAAAAGTACTTTTTCTTTAAAACAAATGTTTCACATATGCGCCTAACAGAGTGGAATTACAAAAAAATAATAATAAAGTGTTGATGTTTTAATGTCAGACTGATATTTCTCCAAATATAAGAAATTAGGTTATCAATTTATGTAAAAAGGAAACTCACCCCATGTTGGCCAAGAAGGAGTTAGCAGGTCCGGGAGGGGAACGTGGGCGGTCCGAATCCTCGTACATGGGTGGCGGGATGGCAGCTTTCGACGAGGGGACACGTGGCCTTGTCTCATCCTCGTACCCGTACCCTGCGGCCAAGACTGAAAAAAAAAAAAAAAAAAAAACAATATATGATACCCAGCGCCATTTACCTATACTGCGCTCATCCTTCCAGGATCTTCACAATTATGGTCCGTCAGCACCCTCTTGTGGCGAGTCTCGCACACCACAATCCCCCATACATGCCAAGCCGAGACAACTTGTCATTAGCAATAATGAGTGACTGAGCATATATGCAAAATTTGCCATTGAGCCCCCCAAGAAAAAAATTTTCACTGTAAATGGTGCTCCGTCACATAAAACTGAACCTCCTCACTCCTCCTCAGAGAGAAACTGTCAGGAACACATTTAAGTATTTCAACTAAAAGAAAGTTAGTGAGTAAACAAGAAAACAAATACACTCCATTCTCTCTGATGATATAAAGAACATAGGAGTCTCCCTATCACAACGATACAGGTGCTGCCTCCAGGAGTGGAGCTGAAGTATCAGATTCTGTGCTTACGCTCTCTGTCCTTCTCCACCAGTGATGTGGGTGGGGCAATAGCAGCTCCACCCATACCTGAGAGATAGAGGGGGAGAGAGAGAAAGAGAGATATCAAGAGCTCAGACTCAACACAATTCACACACATACACACAGAGATGAAAAATTATAGGGTCAAACACACCATCCTATCCAAATATCTAAACATTCCCTCCCATATGGATGTAATCTAATTTAACATGGAATCATTAGATTTTTATTAAATTTAATTAAGAATGTTCTGTGATCTTGCACAGAATAGAACTATACTTTTCACTGCCATGCTCAACGTTAACTATATAGTTAAAATCATTAGTACCTGAATCCAATTTAAAAATTCTGAATCAACATTCATAGCATCACTAATAACAGAACCCAACCTAGTAATAATTCTTAATGTTCCCAATATCATTAACAATACCAGAATCTAATGTAATAATTCAAACACTCACTCCGTTTCCTCCTCTCTTTCTCGTAGTCCTCCTCTTCATCAGACTCTCCCTCTGTTGGGAAACGGGAGAATCCACTGGGGGCGCCGCCATCGTGACGCTCCTTACGCTTCCTGGTCACACAGACACAAGGGGTGCACATGTCAGTTGTGTACACAGAACACGTACATATTAGTTGCACACAAAATACTGGGCGTTCTGCTGGACTGGATCTGAGGTCCGACAAATTCAACAAGACCACTTGAGCAAGGTATGCTTGAATGTAGCCATGACTGCTTTATACTCTCTGAGTGTTGTCATATACATGCTGCACTGCATGCTACCGGGTGGAAATTTTGTATGGTGTTCAGTGGATTTATACTGCGCATACTCTGTACTTCACTTTGTAGTCACGTTAACAGCATTGTGCATTACCTGTGGGATACAACATTAAATGAACTGTAAATCTACGTATTATGAAACGTGTTACATGCTGTGGGCTGTGTGCCCCACAGGAATCAGGCTACTCCATACGTCTCTCTCCTTGCAGTAACATCTATTGTGTGTCACGTACTACCAGTGTGGCAGATTATCTCATGTTCGACAGATTTATATATTATGGTAGATTTATTCTGCAAGTTGTGCGTTGTGCAGGTGTTGGGCTACTCTGTACTTCACTCTCCCTGCAGAAACACACACGGTGTGTTGCAATTTAAAACATGAGTAGATTATTTTATGTATAATAGGTTTAGACCAATACATTTACATGGTAGATAGTAGATTTACATCTGTATGGTGGATGTGCTATCTGCTGGGGTGTTGCGCAGGGATCAGGCTACTTCACACTTGGCTCTCATTACAGTAACATGCATAGCACTGTGCACTACCAATGTGGCAGTTTATTTTATGAATGGTAGATTTATACAATATGGTGGATGTATTGCTGATATTGTATGCTGAGGGCTGTGTGCCCTGCTACTCCATACTTCTCTCTCCTTGCAAAGAGAACATTGCACATTACCATTGTAGTAGATTATTTTATGAATGATCGTTACACAGTATGGTGGATGTATTATCTGGCTATGTGTCCCACAGGGATTGGGCTACTCCATAAGGCTCTCTCCCTGCAGAGAGCATTACACATTAGCAGTGGCAGGTCTTTTATGAACGACAGCTGTATGCAGTAGTGCAGATGTATTATGTGCTGAGGGCTGTGTGCCGTGCAGGGACGGGGCCGCTCCATACTTCTCTCTCTCCTCGATCTCCTTCTGCCTCTCCTGCTCCCGCTGTCTCTGCCTCTCCTCCCGGTGGCGCTTCACCACCTTCTCGTAGTCATTCGGGAACATCGGGTCGTACTCGTCCGCCAGGGGGATCAGCACGTCACCCGAGGAGAACCCGCCCGGGACTGGGTCCTAAGAGTGTGGAGCGGGGCAGAAAAGGGGCCACGGAGCACACGGGTCAGTCTGGCTCAAACCGATCACGTCAGCGGCAGTAATGTTCTGTTCATTCTGCACCGCCCTGACGTTTCGGCTCTGTGACCCAATCATCTCTGACGGAGCGCTTCAGTTTTGTGGGGCTGCTGCGTGATGTTGCTCTCGTGTTTGCATTTTTTGTGCCGATTTGTATCATCACTATGTGCTGTAGTACTACTGATGTGCATAACGAGCCTGCCGATAAGAATACCTGCAATTTCAGCAACGGTAGAGAGAGGAGTTTCAATACATTAACATTCTGTGGCGGTACCATAATTGTTCTAAGTTGTTGGAATCGTTTCTCAACCTCGTGCTTTTGCGGGATCCTACCGCAAACGGTGCCTAGACGAATCAAATATGACTGATTGACAGCTCTCACCTTGAGCCCTGCGGCCACGTGCGGAGGCGTGTCTGAAATCTGTCTGTCATCGCCAGAGCTGCCCCTCTTCAGGTCGATCACCGGTGCCAGGACCGTGGTCTGCTTCGACCGCTGACTCTGGATGGGCGAAAAAACAACGTTATTTTGTGCCACCCTGCCCCCGCCTGTATAGTGCCTTTATGTTTCCTTAGACTGGATATCTCGCCACGTTACCTTTGCCTGTGTAAGCGCAGCCTTCTTCACCTGCAGCTGCGACTGCAGGAGCTTGAAGTTTTTGGACCAGCCTTCGGTCTTGGTGTCGCTGGTCTCCACACCCAGATCATCGTATAGGGACATGTTTATTGGAATGCAGCTAGCTAGCCAAGGACACACCTCCAAGAAAGACACATGGATTTTCAACAGTTAGTTGATGAAATGAACCCGCGTAACGACAGCAACGTTGATCTTAATGCATCAATATTACAATACAAAGCTGCTACATAGCCAAGTTTACCGGTTATCAACAACCAAGACAGAATAGTAAACAACACAGTAAAACAGACCCGCTACGTTAACTAAACAGCATGCTAATGTTTAGTTTGCAACAAACTTTCTTGCTAGCTGTTCTGATAACATGTGATTTACAAATAAGCACCTATCTAGCTAATCAAACAGATACTGGCTAACATAAACTAAAGAACGAATGAAAGTGAAAGACCGACAGTTAGCAAGTTAGCCACATACATCGCTCAACCAATGCATTCACTGGATACCTGGATACTGACTTTGCTAACAAGCTAGCCAGATGGCCATCTGGCGGGATACGTACCACGTTTTAACTGTAATCATGCAGCTAGCTTGTTAATATTTTTATAATGGACAAAATACCGATAGCTGTTAACTCACTTGATCCAGTACAGAAACCCCATGCAATACACCTTTATAAGGACCTCTATTTTACTTGATATTTTGGACAACACCGTAAGACTGAACTACCGCACTCCAGTCGACACACATAATCAAAAAGTGCGTAGAGATAGTCAACAAGAGGAGTCTTCGAACGCAAACGCACCGTGTTTTTCTATATTGCCACCATGCGGTAATTCACTGCAATGACACCCGTTGTACTGTAGCATTTTCAACACCAGGGGTTGCTGTAAATTATATGAATCGCTACAAAACGCATCGGACAAAAATTGGTTACTCATATGTAGAAAGCAGGTATTCGCTATAACATGGTGAGACAAATAGGTCTGCCATTAAAAATGTAGACATCACAATTAAGTTACGCTGAACCATACTGAAAACGTTAACTCAAGCAGACTGAACAGATACAATTCCAAAGCAGAGCTACTCAATGTTTCAATTACATTTATTCATTTAGCAGACGCTTTTATCCAAAGTGACTCACATAGGTTACAGTTCTTTACAATGTTACCCATTTATACAGCTGGATATTTACTGAGGCAATTTTGGGTTAAGTACCTTGCCCAAGGGTACAGCAGCAGTGTCCCGGCAACCTTTCGGTTACAAGTCCGGCTCCTTAACCACTATGCTACACTGCCGCCCACTAACTTAACTGCAGTGAATCTGTCCTATCCAGGATGAGAACCCTTTTCCATACTGGGTCGCTGAGCCCTTAGTAAATCTCCAAATAACAAATAATAGTATGGCCCCAGAGGAGTCCAGTCTTACTACCTGCATGCACTTTATTGTCAGTGTATTGACTTGTTCCCAACACCCATGTTAGAGTTATGTGCCATGTTTTCCTCTATTAGAGATTATATTGTCTGTTGAAAAGCCATATGCTCATCTGTATTTGAAAAATATGAAAACTATAAGAAATATATGCTATGCAATATATTAATATCTCTCTTATATTAGGAACATACCAGTCACTGCAGGCACTGCAGGTTTTTGTGAAAGAGAACTGAGCCATTTTGAATCACATCCCTCATAACAACGTCAGGTAAAAATTTCCAGAATGCCGGCATTTTGCAAAATTCAATATAAGGAAGGATGCGGCCATCATTCACAGAGGAAACATTAGAGGAGGTGGAGGGGAAGCAGTCTGGTGTTTCTGCTGGAAGTCACTCTTCACAACTTGGGAAGCGCAATGATGATAAGGATAAGGATAAGGATATGTTTATTGTCATTCCAGGACATAAAGTATAAAGACATAGAGTATAAAGTGAGCAGGAATCAAAAAGATAAACAGACAGTGGAAGTCATAGCAGCAAATTGTTCAATGGGAAGCAGCAGTTTTCCTGGGAAGCAGCATTTTTCTGTGAAATTACAGTCTTAAAGTGCAAAAGTGTTTATCAGACAATTGCAGCAATGCCCTGATATGGAGTGATAATGCCCTGATGTGGAGTAATGCCATGATAATAGTAGCAGCAATTGTTCAGTGGGTTGCAGAGTTTGTCAGTCTCACAGCATCTGGGAAGAAGCTATTCCTCAGCCTGGTGGTTCTGGCCTTGATGCTGCGTAGCCTCCTGCCTGAAGGGAGGGGGGGCAAACAGCCGATTAGCAGGGTGTGAAGAGTCCCTCGTGATGCATGAGGCCTTTTTCCTGCACCTGCTGGTGTAAATGTTACTGGTCTTTACTACCCGCTGCAGTGCCTGTCTGTCTGCAGAAGAGCAGTTACCGTACCACACGGTGATGCAGGACGTGAGGATGCTCTCTACCATACAACTGTAGAAGGAAGAGAGGACTGAGGTGCCAAGGCCAGCGCGCTTCAGCCTCCTTAAGAAGTAGAGGCATTGGTGGGCCTTCTTCACTGTGCTGGCTGTGTTGATGCTCCAGGTGAGGTTGTCAGAGATGTGCAGCCCCAGGCATTTGAAGCAGGGGGATGCACATCCCTGAAAACCTCCAAAAACCTTCCCTCACTGTGAAGAGTGTGAGTGACACAGAGAAATATTTCAAAAAAGTAAAGCATATTTTTGAACCCTATGTGTGTATGTTTGTATCCAGATCACACATATTGACATGGTAAGTCTGCATACTGCTGACATACAGATTTGCAGATTTGCATTTTCATGTGGTTTCTTAAGCTGAAACAATAATAAGATGATAGTGATTTTGTTTGAATAAATCCATATCCATTAATCATTTATTAAAACAGGTTTAAGCCAGACTGTGATGGACTATTACCCATCATTGGTGCCTCACAGAAAATAAAATTATTGGGTGCTGAGGAGTCATACACATGAATGTTATCTATGTGTAAGGACCAGGTTTATCTGACTATGGTGCCAATGGTTTAACATGAACACACTTCTAATGCATGATTACATACAACAGGAGTCAGAGTTATCTATAGCAGATACCAAGGGTTACAAATTATTTTCATAATTTCAAACAAGCAGACTGCTCCTCAGTGCTGGTGGGTGTGTGAAGGAGCTGGTATCCTTGGTGGCTGAGAATTCTGTGAAAACGTTGCATTCAAAATCCCCTCTAAAGGGCCCCAAGAAGCGCGAAGTCCAAGTGCAATCGGGTTCCGGTGAATGCGAAACTGCAAATACTCAAAAAAAAAAGAAAAAAAAAAATCGAAACACAATAGATTCCTTGAGTACTTATGTGTTGTGAATAACGCAAACCACATTTTTATGTATACTAAAAATTAAAATGAATCAAACTGTGACAATAGCAGACATATAAATAATACATGCAGAATAAAAAACCAACAGCTTGTATGCAAAGATGATCAATTTGAGCCCAATGGGTTAGTCAGTTGTGGAGTTGTGGTTATGTAAAAGTCAAAACCACCAAATACAATGTATGTTCAAAGACATGACCTTTTCTTGTCTCCTGTCTGATGCGCTTGCATTAAACATCACTTTTCCATCACACTTACATTATTAAACACAGACACACGGACCGTCAGTGAACATTTCACCAGTTTCTTTCCAGTCATAAATATGACTTAAGGCAGACATGAACCATTAATGACTGAAAACAGGCTTGTATCTGCCTCTTACATAACACATCGCAAATGCCAAGGTAGACGTAGCATGTGTTTTAATCGCGCATAGCACTCTTGTCTTGTTTTAATTTACAGCACTGTTGTGAACGAATGAACGAATCAATGAATGAACATTGCTGAGTAACGGAGCCACGTGGCATATAACCATAATAAATATAGGCTACGCCACGCGCACGGATTTACATTGTATCGCTCTGTCAAAAGTCACATTTCGCTTTCCTCATGCGGTTCTTTTGTGTGAAAGAGGGGTACGGAAGCTGGGACGTCATGAACAGATTTATGCAACAGCACTTGGACTTATTCTGCAACGGGTAACGCGATGCTGAGTCCTGCTTACTTCGCTGAAGTCGCGTGTGAGTGCCTCCAAACTTAAGATTTTAGTTAGGCTATGATGGCCAGCCACAATGTTCGTCCAGCAATTCTACTTCTGCTCCTGCACACGTGGAACGCTAACCGCGAAATTTTGGGGGTGAGAGGTGAGTGGCACTCTTTAAAGGGTAATACATTTGTTTTTGGTATTCTGCTGAGACAGAAACCCTTCCAGGGTCCAAGCTCACATAGTGAAAAATGCGGACTACAATGCACAGCACGACTTGACGTGCCAGGAGTTGAGATAACACAGATAAAGCTGACTATTTTAAGAAAACGTTGCAAGGGACATCTCTTGCTACCTTTTCTCATAACGTTTATTGTATCTACCTTAGATGCGTTGCTCCCCTCGTCTGCACAGAAGGATGTGAGCATATTTTCTCTGATTATTTGTCATTATCATTCATAATAAGGATCAGTAAAGATGGTTTTTAGAGTATGTTTTCCAGAATGTATAGTAGACGTTTTTATTAGTTAACTTGCATGAAAAATAATTTTAATTTACTATTTGTCAATACATCTTAATTGCATAATAGCCTACGCCGGTCAAACCTCATGACACACAGGTTAAGAGGTAATGAGTGATTATGAATTCGTTAATCATACACTTAAAAATGTTCTGATACACTAGTTCCGCGAGATGAAGGACGGATTGTGAGGTTTCAACGGCTGTTCACTGTGACAAGCACGTTTACGTCTCTAAGAATAGTTTAGAACTCAAAATCCTGGATACTACAGCTTTGGATATGTAGCTGCCAAGTTGCGCCTGCCAAAATGAAGTCACATGATTATACTACGCTCGTGTCCCAGCGTGCAGTCTGTGGGAACAGTCTTCAAACAATCACTCACACACATTCATGAGAACATGTGTACATATTTGCGTGTATAACACCGCTCAGACTTTGTGTTTCCATCTGGTTATGGAATCGGTCCTCTTTAATGAGTCATTTACATCTACATTTATTCATTTAGCAGATGCTTTCATCCAAAGCGACGTGCACATACTAAAGTGCACATAGTGGGCAAACTGGCACAAGGGCAAGATGTATACAGGTCAGACAATGCAGATAGTGCTGAAGCTGAGCACAAGGTTGGTGTAGCAAGCCAGAGCTAATCTGATCTAAGGTTACATATATCAAATACAGTCACTGGGACAATAAAGTGCCGCTATACTACCTAGGCAAAAACATGCTACAAGTACAAGGTAAGAGATAGAGCTACAAGTACAAGCCAAGAATCTTAGATTTACAATGTCAAAATGGCAAGGGTGTCAGTCCAGGTAGAGTCTGAAGACGTGTGCCTTCAGCCCACGTCTAAAGGGTTGGAGTGAAGGAGTTGTTCTCAGGGGGTGAGGAGTTCATTCCACCACTGGGGAGCGATGATGGAAAAGCGACATTGCAAGGAGTGTGGGCCTTTCGTTTTGTTGGTGGGGGGAGCGAGGCGTCTGGATATAGCAGAGCAAGGTGTCGAGCGGGTGTGTAGGGTAGGATGAGGTCCTGGAGGTAGGTCGGGGCAGTCTTTTTTGCAGCAGAAAAGGTGAGAGTCAAGGTTTTGAAGTGGATCTTGGCTGTGACCGGGAGCCAGTGGAGGGATCTCAGTAAAGGGGTGACACGGGAGAACTTTGGGAGATTTTAGATCAGCCTAGCAGCTGCGTTTTGGATGAGCTGCAGCGGCTGAATGGTACAGGCTGGGAGGGCATTGCAGGGCAGGGCAGTAGTCCAGGAAGGAGAGCACGGTGGCCTGGACAAGCAGCTGGGTGGAGTAGGTGGTCAAAAAAGGGTGAATCCTCCTGATGTTGAAGAGGATGAATCGACAGGAACATGTTGTCTGCAAGATGTAATCTTTGATATCCAGCTTGTTGTCGAGCGTGACACCCAGTCTCTTCACAGATGTGGAGGAAGTTACTGTGGTGCCGTCAACAGAGCTCTTGAAGAGGAGAAGTCTTGGCCAGGATGAACAGTTGTTTAAATACCCAGAGCGCTTTACAATCATTTCATTGGGAAAGCATCTGCAAGCACCAAGACCTTTCATAACTGCAAACCACAGTTAAATACATGGAGGTCAATACAGATTCTAGTGCATCCATTTCTAGAATTACGAGTCCTCGTCAATCAGGCCAACATCCTGTGATGTTTTTGCGATCAATACCATTGAAACAAAAACTTTTGCAACAAAACTTTTACGATCGCAATGGCAAAACCTTAACAACCACAGGCATCTGCCCTAGCCCCAGACAACTCAAACGATGTTCAATTATCTATTTCCTCTCATCTTTGCTGTACAGCTGTGTTTTATTTACAAAAAAGGTGAAATGAGGCAGAAAGAAGGAAAAAATCAAACAGGCTAAGGTATGTAACATTACTGGGATCTCCAGCACAGCAGTGTTTGCGGTGGACTGTTCAAAGCTCATTCCTTCTGGGTGGGGTTAATCTCTCAGCTGGGACAGCCAGCCCGCTCCATCTGCTGAGGTAAGACCTACCTGACGTAGGTGGTTTGTCTGATGGGGAGGACACTTTCAAAAGATGGCTGTGTGTTTTTCCTCCTTCCTCTGTCTCTGTTTCATCAGTTAAAGACGTCACCCAGTCTAGGTTGCGAGGCAAGTTAAAAGTCAAGTCTTTAAAAAGATTTCCTCCATAGAAGAGGTTTGGTAAGAAGACTCCAAAACCTTAGGCTGGCGATCATTGGTAAATACACCTCACAAGAATTATAATGCGACCTTTGCGATCTTTCAGAGATTGTATCTCTGAGTCACAGAGAAAATTTTGTCTGTGTTTTTGTTTAATATTTCATTCTGGTAAATATGCTCATGCTTAGTGGTGAATGTGCCAATCCTACTAGACTGTGTATTCCTTGCTGGCATGGCAGGATTTCACTGGTGTTTCAAACCTCCGGGGGCAAATCTGCTGATACCTGTAACTGCGGCAATGTACGCTGACACGTTTGTCAGCATTGTATAGAGCCACCTCTTTATTTGCAAGTCTAATCCTGTGAGAGTATCCCTTCAGGAGTGGCTGCAATATATTACAAATCAAAGCCTTCTGACTAAATCCATATGGCAGGATCAATTAGACTTTTGTGGCATTTTTCTCACTAATTTCATCTCCTGCTTGCTTGCTCCTGCTCTTGCAGATATATTTACCTCACCGCTACTGCAATACTGCTAGCACCATGAAAACAAACTATTTGGCAAAAACAGTGATAGAGGCGTGTCCCTTTTGATGTTGTTTTGATTTTAGATGCACCCAATCAATCAATCAATCAAATTTTATCAATTTTCAATTTTCTTTAGATTTGAGCTGTACATTCTAGTATAATGGATTATCCAGAGGGAAAACCCAGAGCCAACTGGGAAGGACCTGGAAAATTATTCCCTGACCCTGGGAAAAGGCCGTCAAGAGACTTCTCGAGACTAGCAGAATATGGGATAACACATTTATGTTACATTACATTCATTTAGCAGACGCACTTATCCAGAATGACCTCCAGCAGAAGAGAACAGAAGTGTATCCATTGGAGTTAAAAGAGCAACAGTTTCAGACCAAGCTAACAAGACTCCCAGACATTTACAGCCATCAGTTCATTGCAGTAGCTCTGTTATATAGCCAGTAAGGTGGAGAGGAGATGGCATGAAGGCCTCGGGCAGGCTATGAGTGGGGGACCCCTAACTGTTCGTTTGGCCAGTAAACCAACAGATGGTGGTGCTGCTGAAGCACCTGTTGCTTGGATGGGAGGAGAGACAGAGAGAAGAACAGAGAGAAAGGGAGAATGGGATAGAATGTATTGGTTTACAATGGGTGACCTGGCAGTTTGGGCGCAGTAAGTTATGGAGCAGTGTGACATTACCTAGCCTTAGCAGGGATAAACTATGTCAGCATACAAAGAGGAGGTGAAAAAAGTTTAGGACCCATAGCTGTGAAGGTGTGATCCAAGAATATCCCAACCCATTTAGAACAAGAGCCACCTAAAAGCAAAGCACTGTCCAACTGGAGATAAGGACTGTCCATAGCAACGTCCATCAACTGTCCATGACAACTGGATAGTTCAGAGCACCTGAAGTTTTTCATAGCCATTGGCCACCCTTCTCCTCTGCACCAAATGTGACTATAATATAATTTTTAAATCCATACTTAAAATTTGAGATGGTGTCTGATTCCTCAGCATAATTAGGTAGGCTATTCCATACCGGGGGATCTCCGTGTGAAAATGCTCTGCCATCAGATTTAGTTTTTTTCCCTTATTGGGACCACCAGCAAGCCAGCTTCTGGTGAATATAGTAATGTAGATGGGTTGAAAGGGATTAACAGATCCTGCAAGTAAATGGGCAGAAGTCCATTTAAAGCCTTAGGGGTAGTACTTTGAAATCAATGTGATATTTTACTGTTAACCAATGAAGAGATGCTAGAACTGGAGTAATATGATCACGTTTTTGGAGCAGCAGTATTTGGAACACATTTCAGGGGAATTAAGTTGGCAGTCAAGCACCCCGACAGAGGGCCATTATTGTGGTATAACTGAGATGTAATAAATGTATAAAATGGTTTTTCTGCATCTCTCATGGAGAGAAAAGGCCTAATTCTGGCAATATTTTGTAGCTGAAAAAATGCCAGTTGTAAAAGATGTCTTGTATGGGGTTGAAGAGAGAGCTCTGGGTAACCCTAAGGTCTTTAATAAGAAAGTTAGGGGTGACTGTTGAAGTTGAGCACAAAATTTGCCATGGTGAGTTTTTGGGACTTGGACTATAATGTAAGTTTTGTCTGAATCTGTGAAATTTAATGTCTTTAAGACATGCCTCAAGTCTGGAGGTCTGGAGATCTTCATTAGACTTCGCTGAGACTTATAGCTTTGTGTTACCAGCATAAATGTGCTGGTAAAAAATTTTTTCATGCTTTTAGATGACATCTCTAAGCAGTAATATATATAGAACAAAAAGGGCCCTAGAACTGAAGCTTGTGGGACACCATACCTAACTTTAGATTCTTAACTAAAGATGTATCTTTATTTGCTTGCATGAACTGGCATCTGTCAGATAGGCATGACCTGAACCAGGACAGCACACTTCTCTTAAGGCAAATGGTGCATTCTGGTATATTTAAAAGAATCTGGTGATCTAATTGTGTCAAAGGCAGCACACAAGTCAGGAAGCAGAAGTACAGAGGAACAGAAAGAGAAACAGCGTGAGCTTTGTTGAGATGGGGTTTGCAGGTTTGGGGACGGGTAAACTGCTGCTTTTGATGTGGCCAGGCGAAATGGACATTACAAGCCTCAGCGTTCTCTTCCCATGGTGCTGTTGAGTGACGGGCGGGTGTTTTCATTCTCTGAGATGGAGGGGATTGAGGTGGGGGCGGTTTCACATGGCACTAGGGTTCTCAGGGAATCCCCCTCCTACAAAGTTTTTGTTTAGGCTGTTGGTCCGGCGTTTTGCCAGTTCGTAGGCGGCCTTGGTGAGGGTTGGCACCACCGAGCCGGGACTCACCAGGGACCCTGAGGTACAGGAATTTGAGGCTGAGATCAGGCCCAGGAAGTGGCTTTGGATCCAAGTGCATCCTTAAGAGACTACCACAGGACTTCTTCCAAGTCGCAAATGTTACATCTACTCCTGCATCTGCATGGAGTAGATGTAATGAAGTCAAAAAAGGCAACATGCGCAGTAGGCATCATGAACTTACCACATTGAGGGCATCATAATGAATTGATTTCTCAAGCTTCTTTAAGAAACCTGGCTTGGTGCAGGCAGGTTTCCTGTGGTTTGTTGTCTTTTTTAAAGTAAAGTATTTGAAATGTATATATATTACTCCTGTTATTTTTTTATATGGAAAGGATTGACTAGCGTCTTCACAGAGCTACAGCTAGGGACAGACATCTGGTACACATTGAGGGGAGGATTAATCTTCATGATGGAACCACTTGCTTGTGTTTTTACACGTGGTCTCATGATTAATTCAGGCAAATTTACAGTTTTGGTGACACGCAAGAACAAACTCAAGGGAGATGGGTCCTTTGACCCTGAAAATGGGGTAAGCGTTTTGAATATGTGATTCTTTGTGATGGGAAAAGTTTCTTGCTTCAATTTTGTTCTCTTTGGGGATTTTTTTTTGCATACTCATCATCTGTTTTTATTAGAATTTTAAAATTAAATTAAGACTGTGCTATTTAAAAATGTTTTGGCCAAGGCTGCAGTGAAGGTTGAAAGATAAGTTAGAAGTTAAATACATATAATGTACCATATGTGCAGCAACTGAACTGCAGTATAAAAGTTTCTCTCACTTTCTTTCTCTCTCTCTGTCCTTTTTAGGGACGATTCCTTCCCAGCTTCCTGTAGCCAAAGGTGAGCATTGCACTCTCTCAGAACCCAGCGTGCACCCTGTATTATATGCACACTTATCACTTATCATATGAATAATTAAATAATGACATGAACAGAGTGAATAATTGCCAGTTAGGTGCCAGACATTTATTTGTTATGGGATAGATGGACTGCAGCATATGGCAGAGGGGGAATGAGAAGTGAAAGGGAGGAAGGAGACAGAGATGGAGAGAGGGAAAAGTAAGGAAGGAACAACAGAGAGAAAGAGTGAGTAAAGGAGGGAGAGAGATAGGAAGAGAGAATGGGGTGAAGGAGAGAGAGGGAAGGAGAGAGAGGGTGAAAGAGAGGGAAGGAGTTAGAGAGAGAGGGAAGGAACAAGATGGGGAGAGAGGGGGAAGGAATGACAGAGAGCAGGAGGGATGAGGAGAAAGGGGAAAGGAGGTAGAGAGATGGCATTTTATGACAGAGCGAGTAGTGAGGAGCAGGGTAGGTGGTGTCCGGTCTCCTAAACGTGAGAGACTCTTCTCTGCTCTTAATTCCTGCAGGAGGGTGCCCACCTCCTCCTGTCAAAGACCGAACCAAGCCCTTCCAGCCACTGCAGACTTACCCACAAGACTCCATATTCCGCTACTCCTGCATTGATGGCTACGTGAGGAAGGCTGGGACTTCCGCTCACATCATCTGTAAGAGGCGTGGAAATACATTCCAGTGGGATAACATCAGTGGAAGCGTTGCAATCAAATGCATACGTAAGCCAGTCCAACGACTCATATGTATTTTATAGTTCTAATATACGTGTGTCAAATAGAATCATAATCCATATCATACCATATACTGTAAAGTATAGAGTGGATAAAGTAGAGAGTATATACTGTATCAAAGTAAAGAGTGAACAGTTTATAAAATGCAACGTTGCATGTTTGTTTACCTCAGTCAGGTCACTATGCCAGTAACCTGTACAAAACTTTCTGTGTATTTTCTTTAATAGCACTTTGTATAATGTCCCTACCCCTAAGCTATGTGCATGCATGTGTGCAGACACACAGTACACAAAGACACACAGAAACACATACACATGCAGACAGAAGCAGGACCGCATTAAGCCTCCCCGGGGCCCAGGGCTAACACACCTCCCGGGGCCCTATGTCCACGATTTTCAACCGGAAAACTAAAACTCAAGTAGCAAAATACGTTATTTGAACAAAACCAATGTTTGATTTGGGTTGTATTTTGGTGTTCAACAAAACCAACATGTAAACTATGTAATCGGGTGTTAAACACAACATTTAAAAGTGAACACATCTGACACCGATTCCAATGTTTAATAAAGGTTTTGATTTGGTGTCAACTTAAACCAACCATGGAGGCCCAATAACCGACGTGACAGACACGTTCTAAATAAGTGTTAAAAAACGTTAAATAATGAACATAACTGAAACTTATTTCTAACGTTTAACAGCGGTGCTTATGTGGTGTGATTTTAGACAGAATACTGATGTGTTAAAAACGTTTCATAAGCATGTTTATCACATGTCACGATTCGGGTTGTCAGAGTCGTGGACTGAATCTTTAAATTTCGTGAGTTCTTTTCGTCTAGCAGCAGATGAACACACATGTAGGCTACTTACGGTTCAGTTGATGCAGATGAACGTACTTCCCAAAGAGGTCATCAAATTGAACTGTTGTAAAGGGCTTGGTAAATAATGAGGCTTTTGTTAGAATAATACTTGAGAATTGAAAGTTACTGTGGCTATCCCACATACCTAGTACAGATTGAAGACGAAATAAATGAATCACAGTCCGCACGCGTAAGTAACAATTGGCACAAGTCTGAATCCATGCAAGTGCCAAAGAACCTTTTATCATATTTTCTAATAGCCTCGTGAGACATCGCTGCGAAGTGACTAGCCTACAAATTCTCACTCTTATTTGTTGCAACAGGAGAATGTAGGCTATTCTACAGGTGGGAAACTGGACCAAAATGTTCAGTATACAATCAAAACACCATGAAACCCCATTCAAAAATTCAACGTAATCTGCTGTTCCCGGGGCCCCCTAGTGGCCGGGGCCTTGGGCTGCAGCCCATGTTGCCCAATAGGTTAACGCGGCCTTGGACAGAAGTACATACACACACACACACAAACACAGTTACTCGTAGGTCTTACAGAGAATTTGAAAAGAAGTCTGCTTTAAGCCAATAACGCCACAGGAACAGCAGTACACAGGGAATGCAACAAATCTCAATATATATCTGCCTATCACAAAGTGTGGTGACAGGAAGAGCTATCATAAATCGATAAAATGTGTTACAATGAAGTAGATGGGTGGTACTGACGACTTAAACTTCATCATGTTCACATTCAGCTGATCCAAGGAGAGAGAAGACAACTCAAGGTAAACCGCTTTCTTTTTACACTCTTGGTCCCACATGTCACTCTGTCTGCCCCTGTAGCTATTATATCTGTCTTAAAAGTCCATATACTACTCTTTGTATGCCTCCAAATTCCACGTTACTCTTTCTGTGTCTCCAAATTCCATGTCATACTCTATCTTTGTTTTTAAATTCCATATACTACTCTTTCTATCTCTCCATATTCCACATGATACTCTTCAAATGTCTCTGAATGGTGATTATTCTGTTTCAACAGCCTGCATGTCACTCAGTGTCTTTGATGTTTCACTGTTTTGATGTCTCACGGTTTCAGCTGTTCACTCTCACAAACTTCACTAACGAGAGAGCTCACCCTTGTCACTGAAGTCCCCTGAGCAGAACAGTCATAGGTTTTGTATTATTTTACTTCCTTTTGCAATGTTAACAGATTCATATTCCGTACTTACATTTCAAATCCGCATGCCTTTTAAGTTGGTCCCTTTTTGGGACATTTTGCTATAGTGTTGGAAATGCTGGAACATCCACTCAGTGACCGGTGATTTTGAGGAGGCTCTGAAAGGCCCTCCCTCTCTCTCCAATTTGTCCTCAGAATTTGGCTTCTGCCCTGATCACCTTGCCAGGTGGCGATTGGGCAGGAGCACTTCTAGTTTTGAAAGTGTCAAACATTGCCAACAACAATTTATTTTCCAAAAGGAACCAAAATACCCACTGCCTACTGGCAGCTCAACCTAGCAAGCATAGCCCTGGGGGAGTACACAGTGTACAGCCAGAGTGCTAGCAACATCTGGGCTGATTACCAAACAAGGTGTCTGTCTGCCCCAGGTCCTAAAGGCTTCCACCTTGTGGGAGACAGCAGAAAGGACTGACAGAAGCTAGCCCTCCTCCCCTTCCCAGTGGAAGGGAGATCATCCAAGTTATCTTGGCCTGCCGTTTCAATCTTTAATCATAGTCCGTTACGCTTGGTTGGTGTGGCAGTGAAATCGATGTGCGGCTGCATTCTTTTTGTTGTTGCTGTACTCTGCTGTGCCCAGCAACGCGTCCTGCCGGCGCTGAAAGTTTGGGCCCGGAAGCATCGCGTTTCAACCGTCTGCTCACTTTTCAGGGGCAAGAGGGTCAGGTGCTCTCTGTCTGCTCCTGAACTGAGCAGGGCAAACCTGTCTGTGCTACACTGAAGCAAGGCCTTAACTCGCAAGCACACCGACTGTTGAGAGATTTCTGCAAGTTTGTGCAAGTGTTCGTTTGCTTTCTGTTAAGAAGGTACTCTTGCTTCTCTCCTGCCAGCTCCTGTGACCCCTGTGACAACCACATTTCCAAGCCAGCCACGGTTCTCCACACCCTGGCCAGGGACTCGAGGTGCGTTGGAGTTCATATTTTGCTTTAGGAACTGGCTCGTCTGTGGGAGGCGAGAACCACTTCTCTCCTCATCTGTTTTCCTGCGAAGTTCTTTAAAAGCTTTTTAGCTTTTACCGGAAAGGACCAGAAATTTTATTTTTTCCCAGATTCAAATTTCCGTGCTACTAAGTTAAAAACTGTATGTGTACCACTGTTCTTTAACCATTTCAATGTGTCAGCATAAAAATCAGTAAAGCCAATTATGCGCTTCAAAAAGAAGAAAAAAACCTTTTTTAATTCATTTATTAATTTATTTCTACAGACTACTATTACTGTTGCTACTGCCACTACCTCCTGTTCCCCTGTCTTTAGGAAATGAATTAATTCATGAACTAAAAACGTTTTTGTATGTTTCGTAAATTACCATCAGACGGACCCTCTCCATTGTGGTTGCTTTCATGAGACTTCTTTTGCAACATCTTGTTCACACGTCCACAGCAATCTGCTACAAAATGTTGCAGAGTGTTATTGATCTCATTCTTATAGCTCTGAGTGTGGCACACTTGTACAACAATGTGAGACAAGCAAGACAGCCAGGCTGCAGATTCAGACTGATGATCTGTGAAATGAGTGCTACTTATCTTTGAAGAGGTCTCTTTCCGAAGAATTTGTCAAGCAGTTTCAAGATCCTGCAATGGATTTGTCCTCATCCAGCACTGGGCACTAACTTTATACTGAATACTGGAAAAGGACTTTGGATTTGGGGCAATGCAATGTGGAATAGCATACGAGATTTTGGGGGCGTGGTAATGTTGAATAGTGTACCAGGTTTCAGGGCGTGGCTATATGCATGTAAAGTATAGGGGGCGTGGTGATGTGGAATAGCATGAAAGTTTTTGTGGGCGTGGAAGTAAGGACCAGTCTGTAAAGGCTTGGAGTTGAGTCTGAGGTCATACTTGATAACGAATTTCCTTTTTTTCCAAGGCCATAGCTTTTAAATCTCCAGAGCTTTTAAATCTCCAGCTTTCTCCAGAGTAAATTCAGTTATTTATTTGGCAACGTTTCAATGTTGCTGATCACTGCGGGGGGGTGGGGGGGTTTCAGGTTTCAGAAGGTGCAACCAGACACAGGACATGCTGTAGGCCCGAGGAGGCACGCTCCTGGTGTGTCCTCAGACAAACCTGAAACCAAGAACATCATGATGCCAAATAATGCATCACAATAATATATGGATTTTTTGATTTATTGTCCTTGGATCACATTGCTTACAAGAAATTGTGAATGACTGTGTGTGTGTGTGTGTATGTGTGTGTGTGTGTGTGTGTCTTTGTGTGTGCTTGTGTGTATGTGCATGTACATGTGTGTGTGTTTGGCTTGACCCTGTCATGTAGATGTCCCCTGGTCTGCATAAACCAGAAGGATTCTTCCTTAGGGCTGAAATCCTATAAATCCAGTCGTGTGATAGATGTGTGTTTTGTGTCCTATGGATCTCTTGGTGGGCAGTCCTGTCTGTGTACAGTGTGCTTATGGCCAAGCTCCTATGTAATGTTAATGAGCTGATCACAGCAATGCTGTCATATATCAGATGAGACATTAACGTCACAGGAAGTGTGACTGTATGTATGTTTTAGTGTTCGTGTGTTTCTGTTATCCATCCTGTTGTTCATTGTCACTCTTGTTGTTTGCCGTGTCTAATGTGTGTTTGTGGCTTTTGGCGTTATGGAATGAGACAGGTCCAGAGGCCGGACCTGCAACAAGCACTGCAGAGCACAAAATGACAAAAACGACAGAAGCCAAGTCCACGCGCTGGACGTCCCCCGTCACGATGACGAGCACCATCAGGTCAACAGTGGTGACCGCCTCCCCTGATCCAACCGTGAAGCCACCATACACCGCTGCAGATCTGGCCACCTCCGTGCCGGAAGTGTTCCCTGACCCGGCCACCTCCGCTACGCAGTCCTCTGCACCGGACACGGCTTCAGGTACACGGCGGTGGCACCGGGGGGGTGTGGGGGCCGTGAGCCAATCGCAGACCGGCTGACAGGCGGAGCGGAAGAGTTCTGCAAAAGACCTCAGACTGTAACGGCCTCGCCCACTCAAATAAAATCTGCTCCCCTGACAGAGACTTTTTTCCCCTCCTCTCCTCTCAAAGAAGAGACCCTCACGCCTCCTACTTTTCCCCACAAGTTCTGTCTTACATTGTTCTCCTTTGCCCCTTTGCACTGTTACACAGTGAACTTTCTGGGGTTCCCCCCTAGCTACTTACACCAGTCCCTCTGCTACATCTCCATTTGGCCTGATTTGGTGAGGGTACCGTGACTACGTCGCCGCAGCACTTTCTGTTACAAGGCATGATGGGCAAAATGGCTTGGGCCCCTGGGGCAATTCTGGCAAAGCGCAAAGGAGGCACTGAAATGTCTCCAGAGACCAGAGTTCAAAGGTCAAAGGTCAGTTTTCCTGGGACCAGTGGCCAGTGAGGGTGTGAAGGTGCATTTTACCCCAGCAAGACGGTCATTAGGGCATTGGATTCTACCTGAGGGTCGTGAGACCAAATACCGTGTGTGCTAGAGTTATACTGTCAGTACTTCGACCCCCCTAGCTGTTGTTTTTGTGTTTCTCCCCGTCTGTCAGTGTCGTCCATGTGCTTTTGTTTATAGATTCCATGTGTTCCTGCCCTGCCCCACTCTCTGCCCTGTCCCTGCCCACCTGATTTCCTGATCGTCTCCACCTACCTGCCTGCCCACCTGCATTCCATCTCCTCATCAGCCCAGCCTTTATATACCCTGCTTGTCTCTGCTTTGTTGCCAGTTTCGTACCCGCCTGATTTCCTGTTGTGTTGATCCTGTTCTGACTTCCGCCTGATATCCGACTTCGTCCCTGCCCGCCGCCCTACCTTGGTTGCCTGTTCTGCCTGCCTGCCCGATTTGACCCAGCCTGCTCCTGTTTTTGATTCCTGCTCTTCGGTTATTCTGTCTCGGACTGCCTCTCTGGTTTTTTGACCCTGCCTGCTCTGCCATTACGTACCTGCCCTGCGACATCCCCTTCAATAAAGCCGCTTGGAACCTGAGTGCGCCTGGTCTGCATTTGAGTCCATGCCTGTGCCCTGACAGATAACAATGTATAAAACTCTCTGGATCTGGGTGTCATCTTAGAAATGAAACAACACTCTTTCTTAGTGCACACGCTAAACTAGGTTGATTCATAAGACACTGATTGAAATGAATAACGTTCATAGCACTGCAACTTATCATGTTGCAACTTCATTCCTCCACTGGTTTCCAGAGATCTGATAGTTTGATAATCTTAAATTGCCCTTGGACTCAGTCCCATGAATGTCCCATTATTCGGCTTGTCAGTTTGAGGGAACAATTTAGCCAATTTGTACACACAACAAATTAAAACTAAAACCTCTCCTCAATCTCATGTTTTTGGGATGTCAAAACAGAACCACCAAATATAATTTCATATCCACAAGGTGCAATTGATTCATAGTAGTACACAGTGGTGCACATGGTGAATGAAAACCTCACCTCACCTCAGCTGTGCCTTGTGCACAGCTGTACATGGACACACCTTTATATCACACGTGATCATTAAAATAACATTTCAGTAAAAGTATTCCATATATGGCAACAACAATCGCTAATTTAGCCAGGATTTTTAGTACCATTCACTATTGTCAAAAGCAAGGTGAACTTTGGACATATATCAAGCCGCCAGGGGTGTGGTAGAAATCTTGGCACAGTTTTAGAATTAAACAGTTAGTGAGGACACCCAGTTCAGTCATCAAACACAGCATACCTGTCAAACAAAATAATGAAGTCAGGTTTTAATGTTAAGAAAATAAAACAAAATGTACGCATGAGACAAATGAGAACCACTGCCAGACGTGTGTTTTTGACTTGTAACACTGTTGATTACTTCCCTCTGTGATTCCCACTGTCCTTTCCCAGAATCCATCAGGCATCAGCCACAATAATGTCATCCTCTGTTTCCAGCACCCCAGTTTTTCTGATCTTTTTCGGAGGTGGCTGCTATCCCACCACCTAAATGATATTAATGATCCAGTTAAAGACTTTCCTACATGTGGTGCAACCTGGCGTGAGTGACTGTTGTAGGAAATAAACAAGCCAAGACAGTGAAATATTGTTGGATCTTTAAACACCTTTTATTTGTAACTTACAATCCATTTTTTGATTTTTTTTAAATGGAAGGCAGTCCAGCAAAACAGTCCATGGTGAAATATTAATTCTCTCACAGTCCAAGGGTAAATACACCAGAGTGCTCTGTTTCTATTCCAGAGTCATTCTAACCATCCAAAGACAGTTTTTGCAGCTGGCCAGCCTACCCCCTGCACACACATATACACACACACCTGGCACTCTTTAAAACATTAAGAGAGAGATTGCTGCCAGCTGGATATCCACATTAAAGGATGGGGCTTCCAGTCTTGCCATTATCCCAGGCTCCAATCACTGTACAGCAGCCCTTTGTCTCTTTTCTGGGCTGTGCAATGCACACTAAAATCCAGAGTGGTCCAGCTGTCCCTCCCGGGGTCTGAGGAGATTGCTTTGCTGTGTCTCCCATATGTGCACATCAGTGGGCTAGTCAGCATGCTCTGGGACCAGATTGTATGCTGTGGTGCCAGTGACCATGTTAGCATGGTTTTACCACTTTGAGCACTGTGATGATGAGACACGAACAGACAACGCAACGCCACCGTCATTAATTACATCCTGCAGACGGGCTGTTGCACAAACTTTAGCTGTCTGCTACTCTTTTGCATTCTGGGAACATATAACTCATGCTGGCCCCTTTCTTGCATGCAAAATGGCGGCTAAACATTCAACTGTTTTACTTTTCCAGTGAACGGAACAAGAAAAGCAAGCAACGCAAGCATACCCATTGGTAAGTTGGAATGAGAAAATTGTGCTTGACCTATTGAATGACCGGATTTCATTGGCTGAAAGGCTGAACACAGAGAATCGTGGTTCTAATAGTTTGTTCTGTCTTTTCTGTGAGTCTCCAGGTGCAGGCAGTTGCGCAGGAATAATCATTCTCATAATGCTAGCTGTGGTAGGAGCTGTGATGCTAAAAAGGCGACGGTAAGAAGCATTTCACAGTTTTTCCTCAGCTGAAGGCAAAGGCTTTGAGCGTCGTCATTTTGGAGTCAGCAATGAAATGGGAAAAGCTGATGAGATACAACTGTAGAACTGTAGAAATGCAAAACAGTTTGGCTTCATCACATAAAAACTTGAGGTGTATAGGATGATTGGGGGGCTAGACGCAGGGTAAGACTCCCACCTTATTACTCTGAGGAGACTGGTTACTGGTTGATCAGACTGATAAGGTGTGATAAATTAGTTTATAAATCCAGTTTACCCTCTGGATTGTGGGTGGACCTCACGGAGGTTGTGAGCTGCACTGTGACAGAAATGACATCCAAGGAAGAAGCGTCACGGACACTGGCTGCGATCGCAAGTCTCTGTGTGTTCTGCGCTCCCAGGTACTGCCTCTGAGAAACCTGAAATGCTGCTTTGAATTGTACATGGCCCTTAAAGGTGCCGTTTTGAAGATTTCACTCAAAGTCTTCAACAGGCCCTCCCAAGCCCAGAGAAATAGAGCAAAACGAAGGCCACTCACAGTGAACTTATCACACTACTCTAGTAAACTCTCTGGCGACACTCCAATCCACAAGCAAGCAAGGCAAGTGCGCCACAGAGTTTGTACGTCACGTGACATCACACAAGCACATACTTTTGGAGGAAGAAGAAGGATGTTATTTGGGAGTCATCACTCAAAAGGGACTCCAAAGAAATTACAGGGAACCATGGAGACAGCACAAGTGATTACATCTAGAAGTCAAGTCAGAATCTTTGCTAACAATGTTGAAATTCAGTATCGATCTGACAGTGGGTTTCAGCATTACACGCAAAATTTGTGTCTTTCCTACACTGATCTTTCCCATTATTTACAAGCACAGTTTGGAAACTGATGGACAGTTTGGAGATAAAATTAAGTCAGTCCTCAGGAAGTAATATTAGATGTGCAATATGATGACAATGCACAAAACATTACACAAGAGTTAGAATGACAATGTAACAATTTAAGTGTTACATTGTTTATAATTGACCTCAGTGGGCTATCTATTTGGAGCAAAGTCACTTGTAAATCTGGCTTTATTGCAAAAAAGGCTAGTGAGTAGTATGAAATGTCTCGGTCTTCTAACTATTGATGGTCACCACTTGAAAAAAGATACAGTACATATTGTGATTCAAATTAGTTTGAGTGTTGAAATCCATAAGAGTATTATTATTATCCAGTATTACCACCATTTTGTGACTGTGTGAGAAGCTTTGTTAATACAGCAAAGTTCAATACTATCTGTAGCTCCCTCTAGTAAAGTGTTCTTTGGATGGTGATCCTCTTAGTGTAAGGATCACCATCCAACTCACTATGCCATGAGAACTACAGAATAAAGATATGTAAAATAAAATACATGAAAAATAAAATGCAAAATACTCATTGTACTTTCCTTACACAAACTAAAATGCAATTAATTCACTTTATCGTAACAGCATTTGTGTGACTTATAAAAAATACTCAACTGAAATAACACCACATAATCAATGTATCCAATGTACGTGTATACCAACATTACCTCATTCAGCTAGCTAGCATTGACAGTAATTCAATTGGCATTTACCGTACCACAAATTAGCATGAGAAATAAATCACAAATACATACTTCATTGGCTGCTTATTACCAAAGGAGGAACAGTAGATCTTCTAACTTCTTAACATCTCAACCATAGCGTGGTAAAATAAAGTATACTCTCTGAATTACATATTAAAACATAACTTTTAGAAAACCCATAATTCACGTGGGCCAACACTTTTCTATAAGTTCCGTCGATAATAATTGTCCCTCACTACAACAGTTCCTACCTATTGAGTTCCGCTATATTTGTTAAAGCTATATTATTTGTTAAAACATAAATGTGGGAAAAATCATAAATGAATATAAACTGACTCTGGTGTCAGTTACACTATCTGTGTGCTTTTCAGCATCACTGCAGCTGAACAGAACTCTTGTAAAATTCATAAAAAGCTGTCTGTGCAAACATTCACCACGGGAATCCAAAAGAAAGGGATCCTAGGATGCCACGCCAAATGTGAATGGTTAAAGCTTGTACACTTGCTCAAAGGGAGAAACGGGCAAGTGAAAGATCATTTTGGAATACCCTTGGTACCATTTTGAGGGTAAATGCTTATGGCAAACAATTGGGACACATCCTCCCTCTCACTCTCCCATTCTCTCTCTTGTTGTCTCTCTCCCAGTGGACAGAGGTCTGCAGAGATGCCGGAACTGCAAAAGGAGCAGGTGTCCTTGACCCACGCAGAACCACTCCCTTCCCATGACAGAGAACAATACACTGTTGTGGCAGAACATGACCAGTGATGCCAACGCCAAAATCTGAAGTCAAATAAATATCGTTAAAAGCTTAAATCTTTGAGAATACGTAATGTGAACAGAGATAATCTGCAGCTGAAAATGATTATTCTGGTGCAGGCATAGAGGGTGTCTGGGGATAAGATCGCAAAGTCATTCATTATGTGGAAATAAAACTTTCAGATTTAGATATCTCTTTTTTGATAGATGAAGCTGGCAGAGCCCCAGAGGGTTGCAGTCTTACTCAACATTTCACAAGTAGTTGTGTTTTTGTTTTGATGCATGACAGATCCTTTGCAACCGTCCTCCACACACACACACACACACACACACACACACACACACACACAGATGGGCCCAAATTCTGTTTCCATGCAACAATTACAAGTACATTTGTAATCTCTCTGTGGAGAAATAAATATTTAGACTTTGCTGCACCCTTTGGCGTAAATCTAAAGCTCTCAATCCTAACTGTAAAGTCTTAAGAACAGGGATTGAGTTGTGTGCCCTGGCATTGCAAGTCCAACAGTAGTTATACAAGTGATTGACATGAATTTTGGACAATGATACAGAAATGACAGAAACGTTCTCTACAGATAAATGACAGGTAATATTTGGGTAATATACAGAAGTTTCATAAATATACATATAATCTTCATAAGTATACAAGAGGTACATCTAAAAGGTAGCAGAATGTTAGAGATAGATTTGTTAGGGTACAAGTATTATTTAATGAAAGATAATATCCTCATTTTTCAGAGGCCCTCCAAAACTGCACTGAACTAAGCAGGAGTGCCAGATAATCAGGACTTGGAAAGAGGCCACAGGAAGTAACCACACCAATGATGTCAGATCTCCCCATTGCATGACACATCTGCTCAGATGGGGTGATTTATCTCAAAGTCAGATACACAGTTTGAATTCCAGTCAGACTGGCAGAATCCTTGGGCAGGATGGAAGCTGCCCTAACATGTCAAGGGGTGCTGGGGGAAATAAACACAATGTGTTCGGATTTGTAGCCAATGCAACAAAAAAAACAAAAAACTTGTAACCAAAGTACCATGAAAGGCTTAGGGAAACTCTTAGATTGTAAAAAAGGAGCCACTGCAGACATATACTGGCACCACAGAAAGGAAGACCAAGGTCCATGCCATAGTCCATTTCACCGGGGTTCATGGGAATTCTCTATCATTGGCGTAAAGCAGTAAAGCAGAGCCCTGCTGTGTTTTCCCCCACTCTGACTCATGTCAAATTCTTGGTGTTTGTTCATGCCAAAGTGTCTGGCAGGCCCAAGAGACCAGGTTTTTTGGCAAACCACACTGAGCATTGTGAAACTTGTGATGTAGCATTGCGTCTGCTCTTAGCCCAACCTTCTTGCTTATACTTTTGTAAGTTACTCTGGATAAGCTAAACGTAATGCAATGTAATCTTGACAGACAAGAGAGGCAGAGACAAAATTAAACAAGATTTAAAGAGAGGAGACTCTATTTGCATCAGCTATCCATTTCATTATTTCACTTCATCCATCCACCCCCCCCCCCCTTTTTTTTTTGGTCACTTGATTGCAGAGGTGGGAGACAAAGGCTACCCTCTGTGTTCTAAGGGTTTACACACTAGCTGGGTTTGTTTTTCTTTTTCAGTTTTGAAAAAGAACAGTTCACTGAATATTTTTTTAGAAACTTGGTGGGTTGAACTTGATATCTAAATAAAGGATTCTGTTATTTGTTTTGTCTTTGCGGGACCATTTTTTGGAAGCTTTTTTTTTTTGAACACACACATCCACACACAAGAAAAGTTCCAGTCAGGAAAGGTTGTTTGGAGAGACCCAGGCAGGGTGAAAGTGCATTGAGGTCGCTGTCCATCTGCTCTCAGCACGCATGAAGGTCTTCACAGTTCTGATGGATACGATGCACACATAACCATCTTGGTGAACCAAAACCATGCTCCCAGCCTTACTGTGCATACCCTGTGTGCATTTCACACACATACACACACACACACACACACACTCACAGCTTTTCAGTGGACAGTGGACATTGCAGGGTATATGTCCTGACTGCATTTGAGTTTGAGTAAAGATTAAGACTAAGGGACCAATGCAAAGACTCTAGGGAGCTCTTGTGTACTCCTAGAGGGTCTGATAAATGGCTGAGAGATAAAATGGAGAAAGTTGTCTTATGTCTGTCTTGTTCAAACGCGTGCCATGTGGAAAAACAAGCCACTGCACTATATGTTTTAACCAAGGACCTTTCCTTCAGCGTTCCCACACCCAGGTCCGCTGTCTCCAACCAGGACGTGGTGCCACCATGCTGGCCACAGTGAAGAACCGGGACTGATTCTATTCAGGCACTCATTGCCTCGCATGATTCCACCCTGCTTTCTTTCAGCCAGATGCTCATACTAAGGAAAATAATCAGCAGTTTGACATTTAGTGCAACTGCTGTAGAAGGCCTTACAATTGCCTTACCAAACACAGTGGCCTTGATGATATTCTATGTATTGCCCAGATAGTCAGCTCTGTGAGTTCCACATCCAAGGTCCTGGTCCTCGCCATTGCTGAAGCTGTAAGTGCCCTGATTGAATGGCTTGTTATAAACGTTGTTGAAGGGTCTAAAACTGAACATGACATGAGCATTAACACACAGCGAGCAGACAGCAAAAGGATCTCCTTAAAAAGGAAGTAAGCAGGACAGCAGGAATGCAGAAATCGAATATTGGGTCATAGTATACCAGCTCGTCTGTGTCATTCGAAAATTATTTACATATGAACATATGGGTGTAAACCATTGCTGGCCTCTCGTTTCCCTCTGCTTGTAACTAAGGAAGAATAAATCAACAGGACTAAAAACTTTCCCAGCACACATGGTCACAGCTGGTTCTACTTAATGGGAGCAGGGAGTGGGCGGGGTTCTCAGGAGTTAGATTAAAGCCAATGCACCGAGTCCTTCAGGGAAGCAAAGTGAAAGGCTTGGGAAAATGTAGTGTGGGCTGAGTAGTTGGGAAAATGTACATGTAATTAAACTAGTTAGCTACATTTTGCAGTAGCTAGCTGGTAGTTCAACTACATTCATATTTGCATAGTGATTCAAGTACTTACTTTTTTGCCATTTTTGTGTACAAACAATTTTGGGTCATAAAAAAAGCTGACATTCTTTGCAATTTCCCATGAATTGTGGGGTATTTTTTTTTTTTTGGTTTATGTATGACCTGTGAACAAGTGGGCACTTTTTGCAATAAACTCAATTGAGTGACATTTTTTGCTGGCATGTGACTTTTTTGTATTATATTTTGTTGTAATTTCGTATCACATGTACAATGTCAATTTGATAATTTTTTCACAAAGTAGTTTGAACTACTTTTTCTAAGTAGCTTTAGTAAACCAAACTAGATTCTCCCTAGGGTAGCTTTGCTGTAGTTCAACTTCTTCCAGTGTGAAGTAATTGGTAGCTTGCAAAGCTATGCTTTCAAAGTAGCTTCCCCAACACTGGCTATTAGTACTAATTATTTAAAATTGGGTGTTCAACTGTTTTGATTTGACAGGGGAAATTCGGTACGCCCCAGGCAGCACATGATCAAAGCTGACAACGGTCTTGCATCTCATCAGTGAAAATGTTAACGTTTTTGTTCATTCAGACCATCTGCATTGGTCAGATATGATTCTGCAAGCACATATATTGCACATTTTGAGGATAAGATTCAGTTATTGTATATTTCAAAAGTGAAATCACATTCAAGATGGCTGCCCAAGACCCAGATGACTGCTTTTGCTAATGGAAGATCCTCTCCCAGAAACTAAACCATCAAAAATCATTTTCTTCATCTGTAAATTCTTCATTGGAAACTGATTTTCCACTTTATTGGAAATGGTTATTTTTAACCTTTAGTAATAAGTCTAATGATTATTCATGCTCTATTCTCGTAAAAGCCTACATTCTACAACCTACAGCCTGTTGGCTTGGCAACTGCTAGAGTCTGGTGGGTCTTACTGACCTGGATCATTGTTAGAGAGAATGCTTCTCAGCAGACTGCTGCTTGTACAATCCTCTGATAATATCTGACCAAATCCAGGTCCTGCTGTCCAGCTGTGACACAAACATGGATTAGAAATTTGACGGATTTTGCTCTAGGAAGGAAATAGGCTTTATGTGCTTTAACATCTGCCTCCTAATGCTTAAATTACACCAGATTTTATCCTGACTGACTGCTCCAGGTTAGATGTATCAGCCGTCTCTGAAACCTGGCTGAAAAAAAACACCCTTTGGCAGAGAGATAACAATATCTGGCCAACAAATGATCTGACCAGGAAATCCCCAGTGGCATTCGGTCTTCCATGGGATTTTCAGAATCCATCGCCAAGCCACATGAATCATTCAATATGAAAGTGGATCCCTCTAGTGACAAATCCGTTCACTTAGCCTGCTGTTATGGCCATCCCTCAGTCCCAGTTATCACATTAACGCATTTTAGCGAACACGTTGCCCCTTCCTGCAGTCAGAGTTCACACAGACCCAAACTGGGATTTTTTCCATACCTCAAGAAACCAACACTGCCCCAACTGGATGCACTTAATCTCACTCCGGTAATTAAGGGACCCTCTTGTATAGACCTTAGAAATCAGGAAAAATCACTTCTGATTCATGTAATCCTTGCCAATATTCTTGATTTCTACAATCCAGCAGTATTTAGCCAGAATATCAGCAGTCTGTGGAAATAAGAGGGAGCGATAAGAGGGGTTTGCCACCACCATTTGTTTACTTTTAACTTTAAAAAGTTATCATAAGAACATAAGAACATATTATGACGAGAACAGGCCATTCGGCCCAACTAAGCTCGCCATTTCTTAATTAAAGAGTATCCAGAACTGCATCATAGACTTGAACACAGCAAGGGTCTCTGCCTCAACTACATGACCTGGCAACCTATTCCATGTATTGAAAACTCTTTGTGTAAAATAATATTTTAATAATATCAGTGCGGAACTTACTCTTAACTAGTTTCCATTTATGTCCTCTTGTTTTACAGACTGAACTCACCCTAAAAAATCTATTATAGTTATTGAGTCCTTTTATAAATTTAAAAACCTCAGTTAAATCACCCCTAAGCTTCCTCTTGCTTAGTCTAAATAGGTTAAGTAACTTGAGTCTTTCCTTGTAGCTTTTATGTTTCATGCCAGGAACTAATTTAGTTGCCCTTCTTTGAACCTTTTCAAGAACTTCGATATCTTTTTTATAGTGCAGTGCCCAGAACTGCACACAGTATACCAAGTGAGGTCTGACTAAGGCATTGTATAATTTCAATATAACCTCCTTAGATTTATACTAATATACTAATACTTTTGGCTATATATCCCAACATCCTGTTGGCCTTTTTTACTGCTACAGCACACTGCCTAGATCCTGTTAAGCTTGGGTCAACTATTACTCCCAAGTCTTTTTCAAATTGAGCACATTTTTCCACCCATGAATTAGTCTTGTCTAAGGTTCTTATTTCCCACATGCAAGACTTTAAATTTATCTAAATTGAATGTCATCTGCCAGGTATCTGCCCACTTTTGGATGCTGTTTAGGTCTTCCTGTATTAACTTAGTTGATTCTATACTGTTGGCTAGGCCCCCTAGATTTGTATCATCTGCAAATTTTACTATGCATCTGCATCAAGATCATTTATGTATATAAGAAATATCAAAGGCCCCAACACCGATTCCTGCGGGACTCCACTTCGTACAGGACCCTGCTCTGATACAATTCCTCCCACAGTTACAGTCTGCTTTCTATTAGACAACCAACTTCAAACCCACTCAGTGATAGCTCCTGTAATCCCTGCAGATTTTATTTTCAATATGAGCCTCTTGTGCGGAACTTTGTCAAATGTCTTTTGAAAGTCCAAATAGATAATTTCATAAGCTTGATTTGAGTCCAAACATGCTGTTCCTTCCTCAAAGAAGTCCAGGAGGTTTGATAAGCACGACCTGCCTCTGCAAAAACTGTGTTGGCTATCATTTAAGACACCATTTTGTTCCAGGAATAATTCCAAATTGCCCCTAATGATGGATTCCATTATTCTGCATGCGATACAAGTTAAGATGACAGGCCTATAATTTCCTGGATAAGTCCGGTCTCCTTTCTTGTGGATAGGTACTACACTGCCATGTTTCCAGTCATCTAGCATTTCTCCAGTTCTAAGAGACTGTGTAGAAATAACTGTCAGATGCTTGTAAACCACCTCTGCTAGTTCTCTGAGAACTCTTGGATATATTCCATCAGTACCTGCTGCCTTATTTGTTTTAAGTTTTTGAAGTTTATCTAGTACTTTTGCATCATTTAAATCAATTTTCTCCATAAGTCTCTGAGAACTGACTGCACCTGAAGGCATATGCGAAAACACTTCACTAGCGAAACTCTCCACAAAGTAACTGTTTAGTGTATCAGCAATAGCTTTGTTATCATAATCCATAACTCCATCCTTATTTTTTATACCTTTTATTTCATCCTTAACTATCCTTTTTTTGCCCCTAATATTGAAAAAAGCGTTTAGAGTTGCTCTTTGCATCTAGAGCAATGTCTTTCAAAACACCTTATTTTTTTCTTAACTTGAGCTCGCATATTACTGTATTCAATCTTATTACTATCTGAGCTCGCCAACCTGTATTTTCTAAATAATTTCTTTTGTTTCAAACTGTCCTGTAACGACTTATTCATCCACTGTGGATGCTTCTTTTTCAGCTTCCCTTTTCTCACTTGTGGAATGAATTTACGCTGTACATCCAGAATAATCGTTTTAAATATGCACCACATTTCTTTCACAGTTTTACCATCTACAAGAGGTACCCAGTTTATAGTCCTTGTATAATCACACATCTTAATAAAGTCAGCTCGTCTTAAGTTGAATACTCTAGTACTGGAGTATGCAGACTTAACTTGCCAAAAAACTTCAAATGTAATTGAACTATGGTCACTTGTTCCGAGTGGTTCCCCTACATCAATACTGCCGATTCTATCAGGATTAGTACACAGAACCAGATCTAGAATTGTGTTCTCTCTCGTGGGTTGAGTAACAGACTGTATCAAAAAAACAGTCATTTACAACATCCAAAAACTCTTCCTCACATTTACTTTGACCTGACACAGCTTCCCAATTAATTGAAGGGTAATTAAAGTCCCCCATTACTATTGTCTCACCCTCCTGACATGCTAGTTTAATGTTATGAGCATACTGTTGACACTGCTGTCTGAGGCTGGTGGCCTATAGCATACTCCAACATTCAGACCTTTTTCATTTTCCCCCAATATTTTAATCCATATGTCTTCACTAACACCAAGGGGCTCCATTCCTGTAATTTCCTGAATATTAAGATTATCCTTTACATAGAGAGCTACACCTCCTCCTCTTCTATTGATTCTATCTTTTCTTAGCAGCTCGTATCCCTCTACGTTGTATTCATCTCCATCCCCTGCACCAAGCCACGTCTCTGTGATCCCAACAACATCATAGTTACTATTAACATAACATAAGTTCAGCGAGCAGGCCTTTCTACATGACTTAAACCTGGACAATTGAAAAGGGATCTTTCTCATACATGAGGTTAATGATGTGTGGTTCTTTTTTAGTTGTTTTTAGCAAACTAATGAGCAAACATGCTCCTCCTAAGAAAGACTGAATCAATGTGACCGTACCAGGAGTATGGAGAAAAGCTAGAAAGTCTAGGTCTGACAGTCCCTGACAGTAAAACATATTATTAAACAAAGCTCAACCTCACAATTATTTTCATTTCTCTTTAACACAATAATTTAATAATGTGTGACAAAATTGAATGGTTAACAGTTTGAAGAACACATTATCAAAGCTGGCAGTATTTTTGACAGTGCTTTCCCAAGCCCCTTCAGCTGAGTCCCATCTCCTCACTGCACCATCTGAGCAATTTTATCTCCAGTGTCTCCCTCTGAATAATCTGCTGAACTGAAACCCATGACTCATTAGAAATCTGCATGGTTTAGACTCTATTGACCCCTTCTTCCCCAGACTCTCTGCTGGCCTGATGTCTCAACCACTGTATCTGCTCCCTTTCCAGAATTCTGAGTCACCTGGTGTCTGGGAAAACTACTTTTGTCTTTCCCCTTTAGAATAGCGGGAATTGCTGAGATCCCTGCAGCTACCATTTTACTTACATTTTATCCGGTCTTGCCAAAGTGAAAGATAAATTTGACAAGGGGTATACTTGTTTTTAGAGGTTTACTGTATTCTGTCCACTATACAGTCTGTCTTTCATGGCAGCCACAGCTGTGTCATTGCCTGCCTGAAAATCATAAATGATTTTAATGTATGTTGACCACAAGCACTTGTGTTCTGCAACATATATTTATCCATCCAGAATACATTACATTACATTACATCATTCAGCAGACACTCTTACCCAGAGCAACTTCCAAATAAGTGCATCACAATGATATATCAAGCTGTTTACAGCTTCTGATATAGTTTATCACACCATTTTGCCTCACAAACTGCAATATGCTGGGTTTCAGAATAACTTCCATAACCACTCCAAATATGTCAAAGCTGGTCTGCCTTACCCTGTTAAAAGCGCATCCCACAAGGCGCCTTCTTAGGCCCAACGCTGTTCTCTCTATACATTATCTCCATAGTCCAGTTTCACTGAATTTTACACCCACAACACCAACTTTTGCACAAAAGCCCAGGTATTCCCAGATCCAATCATCTAATTACAAACAAATTCAACAACATTCGTTCTACATCCAAAGGCCTACGACTCCTTCTTAACCCTGAAAAAGCAAAAGTGAGGATCTTTACCAATGGCCTTTGCTACCAACACACATACACAATGGCAACAACATTTTCATCTCTTCTGTTTCTAAACACAAGTGTCTTGGTAACTGGCTTGATCCAACACATTCTTTCAAAACTCACATTAACACAATATTATCAAAGTTGAAAGCTAGACTGAGTTTCCTTTCCAGCTTCTGCCACTCTTCCAAGAAAACCCTATTTCAGAGCACCATCCTGCCAATTTTTTGATGATGCCCTAATCTATACAGATAAAACAAAATGCTGTTAGCAAAATTGGACCCCACTTACCACTCTGCCATTGGCTTTGCCATGGAGCCTCATACCACACACATCACTGTGAATTCTGTTCCATTTCAGGCAGGCCTTCCCTTCACAGCCGATGTTTAGTGTGCTGGTACACACTCTTGTACAAAACAATCTTGGGTTTTACCCTGTCCTACTTGCCTTGTCTCCCACACCAATCAATCTTTCTTCATGCAAATGCACTTGGTAATGTTTGCTGTGTACCCTGTCTAACCCTATACACTGCCATATTCCTGTTGTTTTGTATTGTCACATATTGTGTGGTGACCTGCCCTGTTGTGATCACATCATGCCAGGTTGTCCTGTCCAGTTCTGACCTTTAGCAGTGCAAGTCAAGTGAACATAAATAAAAGATGATGATACCATGGCTGCTATACTGTGCACATTGCTATCCTGCCACCCATAATTAAATTTATTATCATCTATTATACTATGCCATCCTTGACTATATGTAAACATTACATATTTTTTTACCTTGTCCTATTTAAACAAAATATTTTAATTATTTTATGTTTTTTGTCATTTGTCATTTTGTAAATGATAAACAGCCCCTAAACTGACCCCTTGGTTAAATAAAGGTTAATAATAATTTCGTTTAATATGCCATGATGGATATAAATTCTGAACGTTCAACAACTTTTGCTCCGCTTTTATTATTCAAATAACTCAGCTAAATTTTCAAACGAGAAAATTCCTTCAGAGACGTCCATTTTCAGGCTTCGCTACCATCCCTTCGATAGCTCAGTTGGTAGAGCGGAGGACTGTAGTGGGTAACAGTGCTGTCATCCTTAGGTCGCTGGTTCGACTCCGGCTCGAAGGAGACCTTTTTAACCACACCACCTTCTAATGAATCAATTAATGTGTGCAAACAATGAGGTATTCATCGAAGTGTATTTGAACTGAGGCTCCAGACTTTCAAAACAACTGTTTTGTGATTGTACATTTCCGAGTGAATTGCACAAATAGCAGCATCCCCCCATTTAACACAGCAGATGCAGATTTAACATGTAGATGTTATTTAATCTGCAGCGCTATTCTGAAATGCATTTTAACTTTAAATTATTTGGTGCCACGAGCGAACATAGTCCAGCCCATTTGTGATATAGGCAGTGTTAACCTTGCACTGAAATGAATGTATGATTTCCCTAAGCATCGGCAGTTAGAGAGAGTGAGACGGCGCCCTCTGTGGATTTAACAGAATGCTGCCTGGAGGGAATACAGCTGCCCCCCTCATATACTTCTCCCCATAAAACAAACAAAAACATTATCAAATGATGTTAAATAAAATATTTAATTGCAGCTGTACAGTAATTCAGCATTGAAAGCACTCTGCAGAGATGGGTATTCCCCTCTAACGCTACTGCTCGTACTGAATCGAAGTGACTGTAAATCCAGCATGAACACAATGTGGTTCTTTGGAGTAAATGGAGTAAATGGTTATGCTCGCGAAACAACACAGATTGTCTGTACTTTGTGTGCTTGCGAAAGCTACAACGTGAAATTATTTGTTTTATTGTTAATCAAGGAGGATAAAGGGGAACAAGTTGAAAGTAATGATAGCTTTAAAGGTAATGTTTCAGCCTCCCCTGTTACCAGCTCACCAGCCGCCTCTGCGTATAATGATACTCGTATTGGCAGTCCTAATGTCATTGTGTATTTGTGCTTTACAACGTAACCGCTATTAAAACAATCAGAAGGCGAAACTCTCTCTCTCTCTCTCTCTCTCTCTCTCTCTCTCTCTCTCTCTCCTGCTCCAGAACCACTGTGCTACACTGACTGAACTTGAGGTACGCAGGGAAATTTGGGCGCAGCGATAAAATGAACGGCTCTCAAGTACGACTCGGATCCCTTCGTTCGAACCAAAGAGCCGTTCAAAACACTGGGATCGGTCGCGAACGTAACATCACTAAAATATTGACCAGCATACGTATAGACCTTCGATAGCTCAGTTGGTAGAGCGGAGGACTGTAGTGACTAATAGTACTGTCATCCTTAGGTCGCTGGTTCGACTCCGGCTCGAAGGACGCAATTTTAAATGCAACAGCTAATCCAAGTGGGTGGCTGCCATATTGCGGTACATTGGCGCCACCCTATATGTAGCCATTTAAATCATAGATTTAAAAATATTTGCGGTTGGGCTAGTGAATGTTTATTTTGATCAAACTACCTAGACGCTGGATACAAACCACAGCTAGAAACAGTGCAATTATCTAAGAATGTTGAAATGTGCTCAGCTCACATTTTTTGACTCGTCACCAAATAGGCCATTTTGTAGTTATCGTTAACTTTAAATCAAGTCATCAGTTTGGTCGTGGGTTACACGAAAAGAAGTTGTAACGCCCCAAAAAATATTTCTTTAACATAAAGTGTCCAGAACTCTGTTGGAGGGATGTGACACCATTGTTCCACGAGAAATTCCATCATCGGCTGTTTGTTCATGGTAGAGGAAAACGCTGCCTCTGGCACCACTTCAGAATATAACGCAAAAGTTTCAGTGAGGTTGAAATCTGGTGAATGAGATGACTAAGGCATTTGTCTTCCATTACCCTCACGCGTTCTCGACGATATGCATGTACTTGGGCCCTTTCTGTGATGAGTAAAAAGAAATACACCATTGCAGAGTTTTGCAGTAGTTCGCAAAGGTTCAACATGCAGTGAAACATTAACAGTGAACACAACTTTGCACACATCCACGCAATTAACGTACAGACTCGACAACCCGTCATTTCTGGTTACGTTTTGTGCTATTGCGCCCCCGTTAGAACTCCCGTCCCTTCGATAGCTCAGTTGGTAGAGCGGAGGACTGTAGTGGGCAACAGTGCTGTTATCCTTAGGTCGCTGGTTCGACTCCGGCTCGAAGGAATCCTTTTAAAATGTAACGGCTTTCAATAAATCAACCCAATTGTGTAGCCATCATGTACTAAATTGACGCCTCCGTATAAGCCCCATTTGGCCACTGCCTCGCAAATTGTTGCAATCCGGATTTTTAAGTTAATTACAACACGGTGCCACCATTTTTGATCAAACCAACTGGCTAACGCTGGATACAAACCACAGCTAAAAATCCTGCATCCATCTAGGAATGTAGAAAAGTGCTTAGCTCACAGTTTTTGAGTAGCCTGGTCACGGAATCAAGAATTTCAATTTTAAAAGACACACGTTACCAAAAGGCCATTTTGTAGTTATTATTACTGGTGACATAGCTTGTAAATCTGAAAATTAAGTCATCATAAAGACTGTGGCTTACACACACACAAAAAAAATCTTTTGTAACGCCCCCCAAAATAATTACGCAACATAGTGTTCGGAACTCGGTTGTAGGAATGTAACACCATTCCTCCACAAGAAATTCCATCATCGGCTGTTTGTTCATGGTAGAGGAAAACGCTGTGTCTGGCTCCACTCCAGAATATCCCGCAAAGGTTGAAATCTGGTGAATGAGATGACCAAGGCATATGACTTTCATTACCCTCATGCGTTCACGACGACATGCATGCACTTGGGCCCTTTCTGTGATGCGTAAAAAGAAATACCCCAGGAGGGTTTGTTGTAGTTCCCGAAGGCATCCACATGTAGTGAAACAACAGTGAACACTGCTTTGCAAATATCCGCACAATTTACAGACTCGACAACCCGTCATTTCTGGGTACTTGTTGTGTTGTTGCGCCCCCCTCTGGCTTCGCGTCCCTTCGATAGCTCAGTTGGTAGAGCGGAGGACTGTAGAGGGTAACAGTGCTGTCATCCTTAGGTCGCTGGTTCGACTCCGGCTCGAAGGAGACCTTTTTAAACGCAGAAACGGCTAGTCACTTAATCTAGATCGGAGGCTTCACCATCGAGATAAATTCACAGTACCACATAGTACTCTTACAGGGATGGTGGACATACATCCGTTTTTCCTGTTAAAGTGGTGCTGATATGTACAGTTTAATCAAACGTGAAAAGGCAATGTGCAATTTATGGACAACATTGCAGTATGCAACGTAATAAAATACCATCGGAAACATCTGACCTTTCAGCTGCATTTAAACATCAAGCAAGCTCAGCTGTGGCTCCATCGGGTTGATTTACAGTCCACGCGAAAACCCGCTTAAGCACATCAGATTTTACAAATCATCTGGCCATTGTGAAAACAAATAGACACAGCCATGAACCATTCAAAGTATTTAAAAAATAGAAAGCGTTTTCTAAGTGACATACAGTACATTAACATTCTTACTAGAACTATCTGCGCGTGCAGAAATCAGATTAAGCAAATTTAGTCAAATTTAGATGTCCTCCGACAAAAGACACAGTTAAGACAATGCTTGTTCTTTGTGAGTACCTCCTATCAGAAATGGCGTTATATCTCATGAGTTTAATATTATGTTTGTTGATCACGTGATCTTAAACGCTGACTAGATAAATTCCTAAACCAAATTGTTTTCAAATTACTCCAGTGATCTTTTTCTACATTTACATTTGTTAATTTGGCAGATGCTCATATCTATAGCAACCTGCAAGAAGGGCATTCTGTGCAGTTAGGGAATTAGCCCTACACATAGTGAATCATTAGTGGCATCCATGAAATATAGTTCCACTCTGGTAAACACCTCAATGAGAGGAATTGCTGTACACAGTATACATCCTTTAGCTAACACCACCAATTTCCATCCACAAGGTTCTTATCACCACTATAATATGCTCTAGATGTCTGAAATGCCACCAGGCTCTTTACCCTCTTTACTTAAACTGTGATCTATTTCACACTACCATCTACCATCCTTTTTTGCAGTGTTTTGACAGGTAGAGGTCAGAGTTTGGAGAGCCCAGATGCAGTCTGAACAGGTGAGTTTCGAGTCTGTGCTGGAAAGTGGACAGTGATCCTGCTGTTCTGACAGTCGTGGGGAGCTCATTCCACCGCCTGGTGGCAAGGGTAGAGAAGGGACATGTATGAGTGGAGCGACCCCTCAAGGAAGGAACTACTAAGCCCTCAGAGAGAGTGTAATGGAATGGAATGGTTTGGCAGGAGGGTAGCGTGTGATAATAGATTGTAAGTATGTTGTTGTAGTTTTTGTCTCTGTTCAGTAGGCTAGAACTTGAGTTTGAAATTATCCTGGTAGTCAACATAATTAGAGATGCAGTGTAATGAGACATAAAGAGAGGTGTGCCATGACAATATTTAGTTGTGTTGTAGCATAGGCTGACAATATGGATGTGCTGAAAATTTTAACTCCCAAAGTATCTTTCAAATCCAAATGACTGCATCCAAAAAACACTGAAAATAGTCCAAATGACAGTAGTTGTGTAATAAAATCTGATGCTACTACTACATTTAAAAGTGTTAACTCAAAATGGTGCATTTCACAACTACCAAGTTCTTCCCTTGAAATATCAGTGATGAAGGCTGTATGCTGAAACATTTAAATTTTTATTGCTCATCTTTATGTACAGAACATATTCCATGTGGCATCATGAGCTTGTCTATTTCCATGGCTGACTCATGTTATCTTAGCCCACATAAAACGAGTAATTGTGATTCAGTAAAATGAGTACAATGTTTATGGTGTTGTTAGGAATGAGGGCTACAGGTGCCTGTAGATTGGTTACAAAATCTAACATCTTTCCCGTTTGATTTCCATAATAGCCAAATGCACTGATGCAACCTTATACAATAATTTTACTCTCTAGTCGACTTATTGGACATTGAAGCGACGATATCTATAGCAGCAATTTAGCCCACAAAAGCGAATGAAAGGGTCTGTAGTCCTGTCAGACCCACTGACCTCCTAAGAGATCTCTCATGAAACTTAAATGATCTTCCTCCACTCTGGTCGCAAACTTGTCACATTTCTTCTCTGACTGACTGAAGGCTCAGCGGTGGCTCCTCCCCACCGCAGGCTGGAGCGGCTTGACGTAGGACCGAAACCCCTTTCACTTCCAGCTCCGCTGTTCTCCATTTTCTACTGTTCGAGGTGTGTGCAAGGAAAAGAGAAAAGACCCAGGAAAATGAATGAAGAATATGATGTTATCGTTCTGGGGACCGGGCTTACGGTAAGCAGATAACAGATTCCGCTGATCTAGAGTCGCGTTGCATATCTGAAAAAGAGAAGCCTAGCAAATCCCAATTGTTCTCATCAGATGTATCCAGCTAGGCCTGGCTGATCAAAAACTGGCTAGCAAGCAAGTTTGGCGCGTCCGCTTTCCTTGTTTTAACTCAATACCGGTGCAATCGCCCAATGTCTCCCTGAAATTAAGACCTGTCTGAATTTATTGCCAAATGCACTTTGCAATACGTTATATCGCTCTATGACAAACTTTCCATTTGCCCAGTGACTCCCTACCTAGCTGATATAAACAGGACAAGCCACGTAACGTTAGCTAGTTGGCTACCAAGCTAGCCAGCTAAGTATTTGAAACAAGATGGTTCATCAAGTGTTACTTTGTTGCGCTTTGCAAGCCAACCAGTTTACATTTGGCTGTAACGCTAATTTAGTTCCCTAGCTGTGTAGATGCGTTAGTTAACCGATGATTCAAGATCATGAGAAACCTAATAATGTTTGTAGACTTAACTAACTGAAGACCTCGCTAGCTGGTTTTTTTTTTGGTGAGTGCTCAACGGGCCGGTGGTTTGGGTGGAGACGGAGCTGAACAGACGGCGCCCTAAATTTTCTAACAAACTAACGTTAGCTAACTTAGCTAATCAGGCCGTCATCCAGTTTACTAAATCTGTTAGCCTGTGTCGACTTAAAATTAGCTGTCTGTACGCGCTTACCTACATGTGTTCATGCGGCATCTGTATCGCGTAAAGATAACTAGTTAGCCCGACGTTAGACCAGATGGCTACAGTTTTAACGAGCTATTTTAACTCCATATTTTATTAAATGGCAGCCATCTAGAAAGACAGCTAGCCTAGCCTAGCAAAATTTTACAGCTTTCACTTTTAGCGAATAAATTTAGTTTTCTAGCTAGGTAGCAACCAAGATGATAGTATGATTAAAGGAAATGCTGCGTTAGCTAGGAAGCTGTCCGGTTCTGTAGCTAGCTAGTATTACCGGTTCTCAGACAAAAAGTAAAAAAAAATGACCGTGAACTTAAACTGGCCAATGGCTAGCCTGCTGTGTTGGTGGACTACCATACACTTCGGAGTCCCCGCTTTGTTCAGGTACTTGTTCTTGGTGTTTAACTTTAGCTAAAGCTGAAATGGGAAGTCCTGGCTGACTATCTTGCTAGAATAGAAAGTGATCATTTCAAAAATTGTCAGATATTTGTGGCCGACCGGAAACCTGCTCGGCGAGCTAGCTAGCATGACAGGAAAACCTCGTGATATAGGTGGCTAGCCAGTTAGCTGAAGTTATTGTGTTTTGAGGCCTTCGCTTGTAGTTGGCCGCTGATCGTAGCCACCTCCCAAGTCAAAGTTTGATGTTTAATATCGGAACGTTTTAGGCGAAAGTTGTTAGTCTTGCTAGTATTTAGCAAGGCGCTGCATCCGATGGCTAAAGTGGACAGCTAACTGATAGACTTTGCGATTACTAGGACGTTGTGTATGGCTGTATATGAATGCACATAACCTCAGATGAACCCGCTCCTCTTATTGTTCGCACGTTAGCGAGCCTTAAACCATTTAATGCTCAACATCAAAGCGTTATTTGCTCGGGATTTTGCTCCCTCCACATTTTCCTGGTCTGAATGTCCTTTTTGTAATCTTCATAAAATCTCCAGCTGTTCCCGTGAGTGCAGTAATCTGTCCTGTCTGAAGAAAAAATTAACCTAATGGCAAAAAATAGATCTGCATACTTTAATACAAAACTGCTGCAGAAACACTGACATCGATTCATTTGAATGTGACACACACCATGTTTACTTTAATCCAGTGTAATCTCTTTTGTTTCGTTCATACCAGCAGCATCTGGAAGCATATGCCTTGTTCAGGCTGGCTAAATTTTGGTGCAGCTGGTTTGTAATAATATCGGCTGCGTGGCATTCATATGAGCTTTTGAGCTTTTTGAATTTCTGTTGGAACCCCTACAGGGAGAGTCAGAGGTTGACGCTCTTGACGTTGACGTGTCTTTTAGGCTGGGTGAATAAGGCGTAAAATAATATTAATATATCTAGGTATTCACTGCATGTTGGTTACCTTAAACTACTCTTAAGGGAACATGAGGTAGTCCATAAACTGCATCAGTATTTGAAAGGTCATTTTCTCACCCAGCTGCACTTGGGTCAGAGGAGACACCTCTGGATTTCTAGCTGCTTCTTCCAGCACAATCAAGCAATCAGCCATTTTATCAGATTTTTTTCTGCTTGTTTTGGTTACTCACCAAGCTCGGACATAGACAATGGGAGTTCATTCATTTTTTCCTTTGTAGTGTAACATTAGATAAGACAATTAGTGGAAACAGCCCTCTCTGATTTTATTGGTTAAAACAACTGAACAGTGCTTTCTGTGTAACCAGGGATGGAAATTATGCTCACCAGATGTGAGTACTTTTGGTCATGGGCAAATGCTAACACATCTATCATGGGTGTGATATTATTGTCAGTTCAGTGCATACAGACAGTACCAGAATAGTGTGGTTTCTTGATGTGACATGAATTCTGAAAGACACTTAGCAGTGTTAAGACCCAAATCATGTTATCATGTCAGACAGGGTTTTGTAAAATGACTGCATAGTTTTTCCTCTGTTTGTTTGCCTGAATGAATGCTTATTCATCTTAAGAATCACAAATGGGAGCTAGATCCAACAGGCACGGCGTGTTTACAATTCAAAGCCATTGAACACTAATCTATATTGTAAATATATTAAAAAAAAATATAAATAAAATATAGGCCTAGATACAGTAATTATGTATAACTGTGTCGCTACAGTTAGTGGAGCTAATGGTAAATTGACTGACTAAACCCTTTCCTTACCGCTTCAGTGCTGACACTTCTCAGCTAACTCTTCGCTGTTGTATATGTTGTGTTGCCAAAAATAGCAGGTAGCTCACTCAGAAATGTTTGTCAGAAGTATACGGTGCTGTGCACACAAAAAGGGGAGACATGGCTGCTGCCAGTTTTAATAACTGAAGATGGTGGGGGCTTTGGGGGGGGTTCATGGGGGCATGTGGGCAGTTTCTGTGACTCTGTCAGTGACTCCAAAATCAAGGAAAAGAGGGTACTGTGTGCAAACCAAAAAAAGAAGAAAAAAGTGTTCCAACAAAGTAAAAGGAAAGGCTTTGTTAGGTTTAGCCAGAGTGTCAGGATGGAAAGTGAGCTGCAGAAACCACACCCCTCAGGGGCGGAGCTTCACCTGGCTCTAATGTCAGTGCTACAACATCCTCAGCCACCTCTACGTGTGGGTGGAGCCAGGGCCGTGTAAACACGGCATTAGACCACAGTCACTCTCTTTGTTTCAACCTGAGCTTACGTGGCCGTGGAACAGGAGGATATGAGAGCCTTGATTCTGCCAGGCCCTGTGCTCTCAGTTCTCCCGTGGTGATAGTCAGCGCGTGCCACGGCAGAAGAGCAACACATTGTTTCGAATGTTTATCAGGACGTGCTTGGCATGGACCTCTTCCTCTAGAGGTGTTAAGAATCTGTCAGTTCTTTTGTTTTGTGCGTGATTGATGTAGACTTGTTTAAGTTCTCCAAACTGGTATTCCAACTAAGTATCATGAGTTATCAACACTGAATTTGAATGCATAATTTTAATATGACATAACTGTTTGTCCATAAATTTGATCAGTTAAAGTTCTGTGTGTCTCGTCCTCCTTTGCCGGAATCACCAAGTCAGAATAACGGTCAATACGTTTGTTGAAAAAAGAAATGAAATGGATCGCTGCAACATGCTTAGGGAGTTGAATAACACAGGATGGAACATGGGTTTGAGTCAGGCACACTCAGTGCTTAAAAATGCCAGTTTACCCACATTTTATCATTTCACATATGTCAGCAGCAGCTGGCACTTCAATGTCATAATGATGCTCCAGCAAAAAAGTACAGCTGTCAAATCCAGGAGGCTATGTTTTTGGGCACACCACACATCGTACAAACCATGAATGAGCCAGGGCTGAGGTGATGCATGTCCAGATATAACTTTCCCTAAGTTACATTTCTTTGAATGAATGATGTCAGGTTCTGTTTAATCCCTGGTTAGAGGCCGAGTGGATGGTGGGTTTCGGCGTTATCTCGGTCAGAGCAGAAGCAGCTGTGGGAGTGGTTAGCTGCAGGGAAGCCTTATGTTTCTCACAAGTCATGACTAGATGCTTCCCTTTCGACTAAAGAGAACTGGCGGGAAGGGGGAACCTGCGGTCACCAAAGCATCTGAACTTCGCCTTCCACCCCCTGTCTGACTCAAATGGTTTCACCCATCCATGACATACCTAGAGAGGAACCACTGGCAGAGGGGGGAAGAGCTGACCTGAATGGGACTCGTTCAAAGGACACACCCAACAAACCAATCCTTCAAAGGGCACAACCTGACAGATGAGACGACGCTCTAACGAAGCAGGACACCTTTGAGGGGTGCATTTACTGCACAGAATGCTTCGAAGCAGAAGGGCTTCAAAGTGTCCCTTTGCTTGGAAGTGTGTTTGGAAAGGTCAAAGGTCAGTGACTGCATACAGTGTGCCACTGCCACTGTCATGAGACCTAAGCTATTTGAACCAAGGCTTTGTACAGAAAATGATCCATGCAACCCTGCAATTTCACAAGTGTTTGATAATTTCATAGCATATCTCTATATGCTGTACTTTTTATGGAATCAAGCCTTTGTTCTACATTTCTATATGACCCACCTGTGAGAGTACTGTAGTAATGAAGAGGTTTTTCAGAGGTCAGACAGTACATACCCCAGCCCATCACACAGTACTGTAAAGTGCACGGCCTCGTGATTGTTCAGTTTGCTTGAAATCTTTATGTACCGTTTGTAAAAAATTTCCTGCACGTCAGTACTGATTCATTCAAGTGACATGCTGCCTTTTGAAATGCAACAGAAACGCTTTGATGGCACTTGTAAAGATAGTGTTTAAAAATTAAACTAAAATGCACAATAAATTGTACACTTTGCTCCCATCTACTGCTGGGATGAAGGAGAAAAAATAACAAGGTTACAGTGGTGTCTGTTGGGGACAGCAAAATTTTACTGAACTAGAAACCTGGTAACCTTTAACCCATTACCCACGGTTTAATGCATAACTCAGTCATGCCTGACTTTTTTCTGTTCACAGCTTAGTTTTTCTCCTCTCTTTAAGCAGAAATGTCATGACTGTTAGTGGGTCGGCGATAGCGCTACGGTAACGTTCATATTTACATTTCTAAAGACTAGGAGTCTCTTTCAAGGCCTAATCTGACCCGCCAAGCTTTTCAAGAGCAAATGTAGCCTTTGTCCCGGTTTGGCTCCCCTTCCCAGTGTTTGTATTACATTAGTTCTGACACTTGACGGATTGCTACAATTTGATGTGTCAAACATCGTAATAATGACTCAGCTATGAGTCACAGAGAGCTGATCCGTGAATTGTCTCTGGAATGAGGCGCCGCACTGCGTGTGGTGTTTCCAGGTGTGCACAATGTGAATTGAGCTAAGGAACGACCGGCGATGCGTTAGGGGAAGAATAGTCGATGGTCCACAGGCAGCTCACTCTTGGGAGGGGTCATGCTGTGTCCGCAACATCCGATGATCCCACGGAAGAAGGATGAGTCGGCGAGCCCCGTTCACGAGCTCCCGCCAGAGGAATGCTCAATACCTCCCCGAGCCCACGGGAGTGCTTTTAATGCCGAACAACATCCTTTTGTAATTGCACCTCATCAGCTGAGATGCAGAAGCAGGTATTGATTTGGTATTGGGGGGAGTAGGGTAGGGTGGGGGGGGGGGGTAGGGGATGTGAGCCGTTGTTGCATTTCGGCCAGTCTGGACATACTGTGACTCTTTTTGTCCTTGGGTTCCATAGAACAGTTACATAATCCTGTTTTCTTCATAACAGAAGGTGAGGGTTTTTTTTTTTTTTCTTGCAGCTTCGCCCACTTGCCTTGTGTTCACATTAAAAGTTCAGAACAGGAAGGAGACAAGCTTGCTCTGCTTCCAAGGAGATGTCATTGTGCATGAAACAGAGGGGATGAGTGTTTTTTGAATAGGAGAACAGATTCTTCACCTCTGTTCCCCAAGCTTTTTGCTAATGTTTAATTATATGTAATTATAGACTTTTCTGAATCACAATTATTATGCATGAGTTAACCATTGTATGTCATCCAGAATATGAATAGTCAGTACCAAAGACAATGTAAAATGTTCTGCTGATACTCCCTCAGATTGACAGCCAATAACCAGTTATGTTATTACTCACATAAAGAGACAGTCTTTTCCTTGTTGCTGTGTGGATTTTTGAGGGTTTGATTATGGCTACCCTTTTCCCGTATTAGGTGTTTTTTGATACAAATCTGCATGCTAAAGAAGTCTTTTATATTATTAACAAAGATGAACTGTTTACACGACACCAGAAACTTTGCAGTCATCCAAGGACAGAGTCACACTGTTAAATAGATCTGGCAGGGTCCAAGAACTCTGTGCATGGAGAATCTCCAGAGCATTCTCGCAATGCTACCGTAACATTGTGGCTGAGTGAAAAAAGTTCAGCGTTGTGTCGGTGTGTTGAGAATGTATCAGCTGGATTTTACCGAGCCGTGTCTGTACCGCAACTGCAGAGCTAAACCAAGGAAAAGACGCGGCGTGGAACCGCAGTGGCAGAAGCGTTCCCCTTGCAGCTTTGGCCGGGAGGGGGGCTGTTAAGATCCAAACAGAGGGTGGTCCTTCACTGATGTTCGCAGCAAGCAGTTGCTAAAGCAGATGACTGTTTTTATGGCTCAAGCAAACACTGAGCATAAATTTTAGCTGGCTCATCTCTGCAGAGATCAAAGATAAATGTGTCATGCTGTTAACATCTGAAGGCCAACTGATGGCTGTACTTATCCTGAATTTCCTCAGGAGATATCCAGCTGTATAAATGGTTATCATGTGAAAACTGCAAGATATGTAAGGATAAGAGTGTCTGCTAGTGCAAAAAAAATGGGAGTAATGTAAATAATATCAAAAATGTGCAGCGATTTGAAATTGATATCAGTATCGCAAATATGGGAGTACTTAAGACAGGCTGTGTGTTCGATAAGGTACACGCATATGTGTGTATCAGTATAGAGTGCGTTTATTCCACCCGAAAGTTATGTGTAATTACCCAGGGTACTGTCATGTCTCAGAGAGCAACCATTGACCTTTCTTGGTTTGTCTGCCATCTTGGGAAGGATGTTTGATACCACTCGGGTCTCTCCTGATTGGCTGGGGTTGACTGTGGGCGGGGAGCCATGCTGTAAAAGGAAATGAATTAGAATCATGTACCAGAACCCTGCTAGTCTTTGCTTTTAGTCCTGGTGCTGGTTCCAGTGTTGATATGGGTGGGGGGGGGTCGGGGGGTGGAGGGACTACACTGAGCCCTCGGTGTGTTGGGGGGGGGGGGGGTGGGGGTGGTGGAGGGGGTTGGCTGGGGCGGTCCCTGAGCTTTGTGACTAGCATTCTCCCCGTCACATGAGTTTGAGTTCGCCGCTTTTAAAACCTAACCACCCGTAATCGCATTAAGACTTTAGGCGCAGCGAGGAATTCCAGCCCCTGCGTTGCTCAAGCGCTCGCACTTCCAGTCAGAACCGTTTTGTATTCTTGTTCCGCTCCCCAGCAAAGATCGCTTGCTTATCTCTCCGCGAGATTGGAGGAATCCTTGAAAGAGCTTGTACCACAGCGCGTTTTGACCATGGCCTGATTTCAGATTCCGTGACGGTAATGGACTGTGATTGGAGCTGAACTGGCTGGAGCCTCCGCCCCCCTCTTCCTCCCTTTCCTCTCCCATCCTAGTTGCTGTTGTTGAAACAGGGCATTTATTATGGCCAGACTTAACTACTTAAAATGGTATTTTTAACCTTTCTTTTTTTGTTGTTTTTTTTTTTTTTCTTTTATGATTCCGAGAAGCTGAACAGGAATGCCAAGTATTGCTTCGCATTCCAGCTGTAGAATTCCTGTTCCCGCTAATGTAAAACAGACTGGGAAGCCCCTGTAATGAACTCTGTGACATATTCCCCCCCCACCACTCCTGCTAACACAAACCCGCATGGGAGCTGCCCGCTTGCCCTCGGACAAGAAAAACAGCTCCTGCAGTTTCTTCTTCGTATCATATTCAAACTGCAGTTTACATGCCACCATTATACTAGCCCTCAAACATATCAGTAAAAGCAGGGCAGAACATTGAGCTGACCTTTATGACTAAAGTGTAAGGTATGCCTGAGAGTAACCATAAGGGGATGTGTGGTGTTTGCTGTGTGCAACTGGAGCTCACAGCGGTCGTGCCTGATCTTTCAGCGTGATGCGCCCACGCCCTGTTCAGTGCCAGTGTAGTTTTGGCTATTTCATTCAGCTCCTTGTGTGAATGAGTAGCCTGTCCTCAAGGATGTTTTTTGTTTTCTTCCTGTTAGAGACATCACCTCAGGCTTGAAAAAAAGACTGAGAACGCCATTCATAAAAAAAGGTTTTCCATCTGAGCCGGTCTCGAGCATCTGATACAGCAGCTCTACGCCTCTGCTGGAAGTGGGAATCCAGCTTGCAGCCTGCGTGGTGACCTTTGACCTTCACAACCCCTGTGTCCGGTAGATACATTTACCTGCAGTCAAAAGCAGCTGGAGCATTGCCTGCTGGGAGAAGTTGAATTGAAAATTTATACAGTGGCACATGAAGGGGTCGGTCTTTCAAGAATTTGTCATGCTTGAGCTGTGAAGGGGGGAAAAAAAAGAAAATTCTGGGAAAAGGAAGTTTAGGATCTGAAACTGTTTTAAGAATACTGTGACAGTGATACCCTTAAATCAAAATGTCATAGCATTAGGAGGAATTTGCTGGATGATCCAAGTGCAAGTCGAATCTGTTACAGAAACTGAAGATGGTAAAAGGTGAGAGGCAAAGGCAAATGGCGGGTTTGCCTGCAGATTCGTGGGGCCCGATTCCCAGTCTGATGGTTTTGAAGACAGGAAGAACAGTGCAGGCTCACTTTGGTTCATGCCTCCCTCAGCCTCTGTGCCATTTAGCCAAACTAAGGCAAGCTTATGCAATTATACGTGCTCTACGAGTCTGAGCGGCGGCTGCTGTCTGTCTGCACAGCAAAGGAGTGAACCCACACAAGAGACCACTGTCAAACCACCAGGCCGCGATAATCTGGATTACAGACCCTTTGCCTTCCGACCGCGCTTGCCATTGGCCAGCGTTGTTGATACAGCCAATCATGTTTCTCCCCTTGTAATCCAGGTAGAGATCTCATTAGCGGACAAGGCACCCTGGACTAATCTTGGAGTGAGAGAGCCAGGCAGGATTACAAGCCACAGGCCTTGCTGGCACACGGGCACACGCACACGCACACGCACGCACATCTCTCTTGACCTGACAGCTATAATATCAGGACATAGTGACAAACCTCACTTACATTGTGGTGTGTGTGCATCACACATTGCATAAGTGACCAAGGCCCAAAGAACAGCACTGTGCCTCATTTCAGACACCACTAGAGCTGCACTGCTGTGAGGCAGTGGGTGAAGTTAACAGGCAAGCAGGCTGTGGGAAGAACATGGATGCACTGTACAGAAGCGCATCCACTTCTCCCTGAAGTCAAAAAGTGGTCGTCTCTTAGCGTCTCTTGCTAATAAGCGCGGACTGAATCATGGAATGGAATAACAGAAGCAGAACACATCATTTGCACAGCGATGAGCTATGTTTCCCAGTCTCTCGCATAAATTGCTGCTCATTAGCATAGCAGGCAGTGCTAACGACCAGTTTCACTACCTGCTTCAGGCCGGATTTACAACTGCTGCTTACCCTCCCACTCGCAACCGCGCTGCTTGGCCACTCGACCGTGTCAAGGCCAGAAAGAGGAACTCGTAGCTGCATTTAGGCACAGAGTGAGCAAGGCCATCAGAGCCCAGCGTTCAGGGTTTCTGTCTTCAGCATCGCCCAGGAAACGGCCCTAAATTTTGTGATATGACCTCATCGAAAAAGACGTGGCCCAGTTGCGTTTTGAAGTTGAGAGGCAGCCTAGAGGTGCAGATTAAAGATTGGGGGGGGGTGTGTGATTTAACTGTTTGCCAGACACCACTTTATATTGACTGGGGGACTTTTTCCTGTTTTTCACAGCGATGATTAATTCGGGTGAATCCTTGCTGGAGCTATTGTGGGAGACTACAAAAAATCCACCAGAGATTCAAACCCAGACAGCTGTGATGAGCTGTAGGGTTTTTTAAAGCTCTGCATGCATGTGGGTGCATGTCATGCCAGTGGTCACAACAGTTCAATTTTTAGTCTTATCTTTATGTATGAAGTGAAGCTGTTTCCGCTTGGCTATTGAAGAATTCTTCCTGAATATTACACGTTTATGTGGAACAGAAAGAGGTAGCCAGGGGCCAAGGTTCCTCTTGTGTTGTGAATGTATAATACAAGAACTATGGGATTGAGATGCTTCTTTCATCAGCTTTATTTGGTATAGGAGCTGTGAGGGAGAGAGACATCTTGTAGTGGGTTTATGTGGAACAGGATTTGTGGAATTGTGATTCCATGTGGATCATGTTTGTGGAACAGGAGCAGACAGTGTTGTATTGAGATTGCTCTTGTTTCATGTGTTTGGGTGGAACAGGTACAGACAATTTTGGATTGAGATCGCTCTTGTTCCCATTCCCCCCTGCAGGAATGCATCCTCTCGGGGATCATGTCGGTGAAGGGGAAGAAGGTGCTGCACATGGACCGCAACTCCTACTACGGGGCGGAGAGCGCCTCCATCACCCCACTGGAGGACGTATGTGAAACCGTGACCGTAAACCGCAACCGCTTACCCTGTGAGCCTGTGGTCTGCCACTGGGATCACAACAGGAACGAGGGGATCTCAATGTTCAGTCACAGACCAAAAGATGTGACCATATCTGCAAAAAAAGCAGTACCCTACGGCGGATAGAACTGTCACAACCCAAACTGTTGAAAAATTATATCCATTTCAAGTTATTCCTTTGGCGATATTATATGTAGCCTGCTTCATACAGTATTCATTATCTCTGAGTGTATGCTAACCCTTTTTCATTAATTTCAGAGGTTTGGTTTCTTAGGCAATGCTTAGGTTTATGCTAACTGGATGTCTTATATCAGCACTTGGCAGTCCACCACTTCAAAGTCCACAGAACCACTCATCATAAATGTCACAATTCAAGAGCCCCCACAAATACTTTTATAAAGGAATTTAAACAATAATCCAAATGTTTCTTACGCTTGTGTGCTTGTGTCTGCTTTCTGCAGCTGTATAAGCGCTTCAGCCTTCCCGGCAGTCCACCGGAGTCCATGGGAAAAGGGAGAGACTGGAACGTGGACCTTATCCCGAAGTTCCTCATGGCCAACGGTAAGAGCGACAACCGGCCAGAACCGGTACACGGCGGTCGGAGGGCAGCGGGGAGGTTGGAGGTCAAGGGCCCGATCTGTTCCAGGAGGCTGTGGGGTCTGGTGCTGGATTCCACCACAAGCTGCCATTGTTCTGCGGTCGCAATTTGGCCACTGTGCATTGTGGGTTTGACATTTTGAGCACATCCTGCATGTTAAATTTGTTTTGCTGACGGTGCAGTGAGAGATAAGATATGGCGTGATGTATGCATTTGTCCTCTGTCTGCGTAGCCCGAAGCCAGCTCTACTCTTGTGCTCGCTCGGTTACAGGAAGTCTGAATAATTGCCATGACAACATTACCCACAAGCCACAGAGTTGTTCTTGCATAAGGTGGCCTATTTGAATGTAGTCGAAGTGCAAGCTCATGGGACCCATTTTTCGATTTCACAGTCACGATTCTAAGCACTTTTCGTAACGGACCACGGAGCCTAGGTCACGCACACCTATGTTTGATGCCTTTGGCCTCATCACCTCGTCTCACCTGTCCCCTCACCTGTCCTCCCTCAGGTCAGCTGGTCCGGATGCTGCTGATCACGCAGGTGACGCGCTACTTGGACTTCAAGGTCATCGAGGGCAGCTTTGTCTACAAGAAGGGCAGCATCTACAAAGTGCCCTCCACCGAAACCGAGGCCTTGGCTTCTAGTGAGTTCCATGTCACAGTCAAGGCCTCAAAGAAAAATGCCTTTTTTCCCCCTCCTGCTGTCTGGCTTGAAACTGGAGTGTGAGGTGCTATAGATTTGAAAACTGCCGGCCTAATAGCATTAAGCACGCATTGTGCAAGTGTACAGAGAAACTGCGTGTTTGGCATTTTATCAGATGTACAATAGTTGCAATTTTGGCTCGGATTTATGTTCATTTTGAACTGGGTGACTGTTGGGTTTTTTGTGTGATTAAATGTTTAGTTGGGTACTTGTGTATTGTGCACAAGTTAAATAATCTGCTTTGCTCTGAAACCTGTTTGTTCAGTGTCCCTTTGGTCATGCCAGGGCTGTGTAGCTTTACTGTATTCTTTGCCTCGTTTTGATGAAGTCATAATGCTGATGCACTCTGTCCCTTTGGTATTGCCGGGGTTGAGTAGCTTTACAGAGTCCTGTGTCTGTTGTGGATGAAGTCATAGCACTGCCATTTTCCCTCCAGGCCTCATGGGGCTGTTTGAGAAGCGACGATTCAGGAAATTCTTGGTGTTCGTCGCCAACTTTGACGAGAATGACCCCAAAACCATGGAAGGCGTCGACCCAAAAGCCACGACCATGCGAGACGTCTACAAGAAGTTTGACCTGGGCCAGGATGTCATCGACTTCACGGGCCATGCCCTCGCCCTCTACAGGACAGATGAGTGAGTGGCCTTCACCCGATCGTTCTGATTAGTCAGCGTGACCAGCAGGGGCTGGTCTGATGCTTAGGCTACATTTGATGTGCCTGAGGTTTTGTCAGTATAAGGCATCTGCCACCTAGTGTAAAGCACGTTACTCCACAGTACAATGTCAGTCTGCAAAAGGGGTTCAAACCCATGACCCTCTGGTCCCATGTCCAGACTGCACCACTGTGTTCTTTTTTTCTCTGGCATTTCAGGTCAGACAGATGGTTTTATGGCCTGTCTACAATACAGACCCATAAAAGTTTATTACGGAAACTGACCCCGGGTCTGCTGACTTTGGATTTTAATATGCACATCCCAGCACAGTGTTGGGACATCGTGCGGATCAGAAGAGGTTAGAGGACTGGATTGTGGACCAGAGGGTCATGGATTCAGCTGTTAAGAGGGACATTGCTGCTTTTGCCTGAGATGTTTTGCTGCAGTTGGAAGAAAATGCACCCCTTTTTATCGGTTCTAGGAAGTGTTAAATCATCCAGCCTGTGTGTCATGTGGGCAGGGCAGCGTCAGTTGCGGAAAGCTGAGTTTGTTTGTCTCTTAGCTACCTGGATCAGCCATGCATAGACACCATAAACAGGATCAAGCTCTACAGCGAGTCCCTGGCCCGATACGGCAAGAGCCCCTACCTGTACCCGCTGTACGGCCTGGGGGAGCTTCCCCAGGGCTTCGCCAGGTAAGCTCTCACTCAGTACCCCCTTTCTCTCCTGCCCCCTCCCTCTCTGTCACCTACACACTGTGGAAGGCCTTCGCAGCTGTTCCTCAAACCCGTCTGTCCAGGTCCCTTTCTCTGTGTCTGCAGTGGGGTTCTGACTCTCCCTGTTCCTCAGTGTGTGACTGTCTCGTGTTATTGCTTTGTCTGTCTGTCTGTTTGTCTACCACCCATCACCCTATCTCCTGTCCTTTCCTTAACTTTCATCCTTCTTATTCTCTCTTTCCCTGTCCATTTCCGTCTTTCTTCGTCTTCATCTCTCTCTCTCTCTCCTCTCATCCTTCACGCTTACTCTGTCCCTGTCTGGTTCCCTCTTTTCTTTCTCCCTTCATCTCTCTCCCTTTCCGTCTCGCAGATTAAGTGCCATTTACGGAGGAACCTACATGCTGAACAAGCCAATTGAGGAGATCGTCATGGAGAATGGGAAGGTGGTGGGAGTGAAGTCCGAGGGCGAGGTGAGGTGTCGTACATACCCCTGCGTTTTCCATACCGCGCCCCCCATCCAACACACACACGCCCCTTCACAGATCTGCCTCCATCCATAAATACACCAGCCCTGATCACAGTTACACCCCCTCCATAATGTCATAAAGAACCAGTGACTGAAAAAACCACTAATTGTACCAGATGGGACTGAATTGTGTTCTGAATTGTAACTTATGGGAGTGGGTGCTGTTGGCTCATGTATTTATTCCAAACTGCTGTATTACAACTCTCACTGGTATAATCACCTGTAAAACGAGTTTACACGTCTCTCTCTTTCTCTCCCCCTCTCTCCCTCTCTCCCCCTCCCACACCCATCTCTCCAGATTGCCCGCTGCAAACAGCTGATCTGCGACCCCAGCTACGTGATGGACCGCGTCTCCAAGAAAGGCCAGGTGATCCGGGTCATCTGCATCATGAGCCACCCCATCAAGAACACCAGTGACGCCAACTCGTGCCAGATCATCATCCCCCAGAATCAGGTCAACAGGAAGCACGGTGAGTTCAGACGGAAAAGGGGGGGGAGATCCCCCTCAATGAAACCATCTTAAAAATACAGCTATGGAGTGTATACAGAGTGTATATTATGGAGTATATACAGGTACAGTACCAGTCAAAAGTTTGGACACACTTGATTAGGATAACGGGAAACATGCATTCAGAGACATTTTGGTGTAAAGACTCTTGCTTAAATGTTTGAAATTAGTTTCTTAGGCATCAACTTCACAATTTATATTTGTCTATATATGAATTTCTTTCCAAAAAAGTTTTTAATTTAAAAAAAAATAAATAAATCTAAAATATTTGATATCTTGACTTAACACTAATTCCATTTTTGTTATTTTGTAGTTTTGATGTCTTTACTGTTATTCTAAAATAAGTAATATAAAGAAAGTAATATAAAGAAAGGTGTGTCCTTTTGACTTTTGACTGGTACTGTATATGTATAGAGTTATAGCTCATTCAACTCATAGTTCATATGGGTGATATAACCTAGGTTATACGTTGCTTGTATAACTTAGATAGATACACTTGGGTTCTCTTGTGCTGGAAGTCGCTCCGGATAGGAGCAACTGCTAAATGAAAGCAGTGTAATAGCGGTGCCTGAAGTGCGGATCCAGAACAGTGCCTTTGCTAGACGGGCTTGCATTGTGCAGAAGGGTCAGACGAGGTCTGATTTGTGTGTTGAAACTTTCTATTCTCTTGTCGCCGCTGACCCCTCCCCCCCTCAGACATCTACGTGTGCATGATCTCCTACGCGCACAATGTGGCGGCCCAGGGCAAGTACGTGGCCATCGTCAGCACCACGGTGGAGACCAGCGACCCCGAGAAGGAGATCAAGCCCGCACTGGACCTGCTGGAGCCCGTGGAACAGAAGTATGAGCCTTGACACTCCGCTTTTACCTGTGTGTGTGTGTGTGTGTGTGTGTGTGTGTGTGTGTGTGTCTGTGAGATACTGTGTGTGTAAAATAGTGATCTATGACTACTGCAGTCTCTCCTTCCTCTGAACAGTTAGATGTGACACCTTTCATTTTACTGCAGAAAGACAGAAAGGATTGCATCTGTAAATTTCAGACGTCCTCTGTGTGTGTGTGTGTGTTTGTGTGTATGAGAGAGAGTGTGTGAACATGCCTACAACAAAATCAGAGATTTTTTTTTCCTCAAATCTTAGCTAAGAAAAGGATTTCTCTCAACAATGAGTGGTGAAGTGTGTGGGTGGTAAAAGCAGTGTGTATTAACTGATTTTTGTGTGCCTTTTCTTCAGGTTTGTGAGCATCAGCGATCAATATGGGCCTGATGACCTGGGCCTTGACAGCCAGGTGAGTAACATGTTTCGCCCTCGCTCAGTGTGTGCGAAGTGATTGAACAACATGAGATTTTAGGTGACATGGTCATACTCTGTGCTGTGACTTTGAGCTCTAACTTTACCTGCTGATACGAGAAGTGTATGGAAATAGAGGAGGAACTTTCAGATTTGTAGGTGGTTAGTGGTCTTACTGCAAGTTGTATTTTAGTTACACAACATGTATTGCAACTAACAACATGGACATTGGTTTGTTGCTTTACGCTGCCACCCCTGCACAGGGATTGGTACTGTCCAGATCTTTACCTTCACTGCTTTACAACTGCCACTGTTGTACAGGGATTGGTGGGGTCAGGTTGTTCTGTGCTGCCACCCCTGTACAAAGATTGGTACAGTCCAGATCCCACAAGTAGCAGAGTTGCAGACAGTAGTAAGATTAGCAGTGTGATTTGTGTTCACGCACTGTGACATAGTCACATTTTTCTACCACAATCGCTTGCGAAAACTAAAACGTGGCCGTTTCTTGGTCCCCAGATCTTTATCTCCCGCTCCTACGACGCCACCACTCACTTTGAGACCACCTGCGACGACATCAAGGACATCTACAAGAGGATGACGGGCACGGACTTCGACTTCGCCGAAATGGAGCGCAAGAAGAACGACATCTTCGGCGACGCCGCCGATCAGTAAACGCCAATTCGCACACCACTCCCTAAGTATCAAGATATTTGCAATTGACTGTAATCGTAAACGTACCAGCTGATGATCCAAGTATATGTTTTGCCCAATTAAGGAAGCCAATAAAGTATAAATTTGTATGGTTTGGGATAGGGAGCGGGGGTCTGCTTTTTTGTAAACACATTCTGACAAGTGTTGCACTGATTGTTGGTAAACGGCCACTTATTGTGACATCATGTGCTTTTTTTCTTTTCTTTTTAGGATGTTTTCCCTCACTAATAAGGGCGTTTTGTCCCAAGATGCCAAATAATCAGTTTTATCTAAGCGGTTGCATAAGGAGTTTTTCAGTACTATTAAATAGTATTTCTTTTTCCTTACATTTGAGGGAGAATTATGTGCGAAATGAAAATAAAGTGGCCATGTGTTTTTCAGTGTTGAAGGAGGTAGCAAATCAAGATGTCAGTGCTTATCATGGAGGGTAGACCTCCTGGACGGGCTGACCTTCATCTTTTCACAGATCCTCTGAAAAACCGGCAGTGTCTAAAAAAATCTGTCATCATTAGGAGCTTATTGCTGAGGTGAAGGCATGCCCCAGGGCTTATAGCACAAAAAAGGATCAGCGTGTGAGCAATTAAACGTCTATCATAGCGGAGCTCGAAATGCACTTAAAAGCTCTCAAAAACTATTTTGGAGGGAAAAAATCGAGTCAGGGGAAGGTGAAATGTTGATGAAAGGTCCAATTAAAAAAACACAACAGTGAGGTTAAGTATTACTCTGGTTGGGGGGGGGGGGGGTGGGGGGGGGGGGAACCCTAAGTTTTCTTTCTTTTTTTTTTTTTTCTTTTTTTTAATTGAACTGTGGTAACTGAAGTTCATCAGTGGGGGGAGGACTCGTAGTCTTCATTTGCAGCAGTTGACTTCAGTTGACCCAGTGCAGGGCAAAGCATTATACTTCAGCTGATACCCAGAGCTACAACAGATACCACAGAAGTATCAAACAGTTTGAATACAATGTACCTAAGAAATATTTCTCTCTCTCTCTCTCTCTCTCTTTTCAACAAATAAACTGAACGGATTAAAGCAGGCAAATTATGTGGCTGAGTTCGATGTACTTTGTGGCTTTAGGAGGACCAAATGTCTGTTGCAGTATCGACATGACAAGGGCCCTGGGCTAAGCACAGAGCAATGTGGGATGTTCAAAAGACAGGGTTCAAATGATTTCTGTACTGCTTAGTAAAAGTGAACTTACAAAAATCCATGCGTGTTGTAATTACTAATCAAGTGTGTGCCCATTTGTGTGTGTTGGATGCAAGTGAAATTGGTGCTTTTGTGTTTTTTTTTCCCCCTAAGTTCTGAGCGGTGTTACAAAGTAATCCTTCAAGTCCAGAGTGCTTGGAACAAGTGACCGCTGGGATCAAGTTAGCCTAATTAAGGGATGCAAATGTGAAGTTCAGTGCAATTATGAGCCAAAACCACACACACCTCTAGCACTGTAGCACAGGGATTGCATCATCTCTGCACTGAATGAGGAGCACTGAGGAAATTGGTCTTAAGTACAAAGCAGCAGTCAAACAGGCCAATCACAGTGTTTCTACTGGTTTGAATGGACCAATGGCTGGCAGTACCATGCATGAGTAGCTGTGTTAAGCCTGGTACGTCTATACCGGGGGGCCTTGTGAGAAACAATATTAGATGCTCCTACTCTGAGCTGTCTCTCAGGCTAGACTGCATATGCAAGTAATGTCACAGGAGCACACGGTCAGCATCAAAATATCACAGGAACCATCTGCACAACCCCAAGCTTGCAGTCACTTTTAAAATGCTAGCTAAAATATTCTCACAAGATTGCTGTCATGTTAGAAACATGAAACACTCATGCAGTATTGATACTTGTTTGGAGTGCTGTCATTATGCAAGACACAACCATCCCTTCACACTATGGCTTTTAAAATATATGACTTTCAAAATTAATATGAGCAAAAGCTTGTTTCTCATGCTGTGCGGATGTTCTCATCTCCCCCGGAGTCTCCTCCGTGTGTAACTCTTCACTCTAATGTATTTGTACGAAGCTCTGTCCATGGGTGTGGATTTGAGTGGCTTATTTTAAAGGATTTTGAAACTTTACTTGTAATTGAAGGCAGGAGCATGCATGAAATACGGTGTTGGAACACAGGATATAGCATGATTATTATTAGAAAAGAAAGAACAGCTCATGCACTGTGCAGCTGTAAAAGTCTTGCAGTTTAAAATTCAAAATGTGACATGGAAATCCATACAAAGGTGGTCATACACATTTCCCAAAAGAACAGTCCACTGTGTCTTGAAGTAAAGAGCATTTAATAGTACTTTACACTATTCATTACATAAATTTATAACATATTACATGAATTCACAATGCATATACTCTACATGACAATGTAAGGTGAACTCCAAGACATGTAAATAACTGAATGTCAAGTTTCTCTGCATGCTGGATGGACACCTCTGAGTACATAAAACTCAGTTTAAAAAGATACAATCACATTGTGCTGTTAGGTGACAAACGCTGGAAATGCAGGAACCTGCATTTTAAAATGAAGTTATACATGGCAACAAAATAAACAGCTGAACCATATCATTCTGGCCACCAGGTGGGGCACTACTGACCAGCTGGGTATCCAGGGTAAAGGGTGAACATCCGCAGTCCTGTTTTGTTTCTGCTGAGTGTTTATTGAAGTACTCTTTGGTGAAATACCTATTAAAAGTAGCATTATATTTGAAAATGATACTTCCAACCATGAGTTCGTGAGACGGTGGTGCATTTTTTGTCAAGTTTATTTTCTAGTTTTGTTTTGGGTAGAACGGTGGAGCCGGTCTGACGGTCTATTACAGACTGGACGGTCCCCACCGTTTTATTTCATTCTTTTGCGCACCGATCTCCAGATCTCCCCTTTTCTCTACTCCACATTACCTTCTTCCCTCTCTCAAACCACTCTTTCTAAAACACCTGTGTACTGCTATCTCTCCAACTATCTTTTCTCTGACCCGTATAAATACTGTTCAGCCAGTTAAAACTCTGAAGCACTCGCCGCTGCGTCGTCTGCCCGGCTGGAAGAGTGAGTAGCCGGGTTGTTGTACTTTTATGTGCGGAGTATTTATCCTGCCAACTGCCCTGTGACTGCCTGTAGTCACCTTTGGCAGGAGTCTGGCCGTAACATGTGTCGGTGTGCATGTAAGTAATTAATACCCATACTCCTTGCATAAGTACCACAGGATCTTCAGTGACCACAATGAGTCTTGTCTCTGCACTGGGGAATCCAGAAGGAAGAGTGCCCCCTGCTGGCACACCAATACCATATCCAGCAGCAACCTAGTTTTCCCAGGTCTCCCATCCAAGTTCTAACCAAGCCCAACCTTGCAAGCTGTTCAGGTTGACAAGACAACAAAATGGTATAGTTACACAATCCTACAAGATTTTTTTTAAATGTCATCTCTTACCTCTATGTGTAATTAAGAAGATGTAGAGGCATGAGCAATCTGGCAAATCTTTCGGTCGCAAAATGAGAGCCTGGGCAAAAAAAAAGCAAAAAGATGAAAAAAGCGGCATGCCCAACTGTTACCTGAATAGATCGTAACAAACCGTAGGGCGTTCGGTCACCCGTTGAAACTGACTGGGCCAAAGTCTGGGGGGTTGGAGAAAACAGCCTCAGACCACACAAGGAGGGAGTGGGAAACAACAGCAAAGAAACTTTGATAACTGCCATAAAATCCCCATGAACTGCAGCAGTGGTGTACTCATTGGTAAATAACAAGGATTTCTGGAAGAACCACGGCGAACCATTCAAGGCTCTGTGGTTGAGGTTTGGCTGTAAAATGGCAGCATTTGGTTGTGTTTACTGTAACTGATATAAGTCTCTCTGGATAAGAGCGTCTGCTAAATGCCAGTCATGTAATGTAATGTTTAGATGTTCTTTGCAGAACATTCTGGACTTTGACGTTAAGATAAATACAGATCGGTCAGGACAACGATTGGCAACGTTGCATTCATTTGTTGCAGAAACGCCAAATCTTGAATCCGCGCCAAGGAGGCATGAGATTTGAGATTCTGCTAACACTGTCGACCTTCCCTCTCAGGGCTGAAATAAACACATAAGAATAATGCCACTCTTTTAGCAAGAGAAAAAACTATTATACCCTACTATTCTTAAGATAATTTAGTAAGCTGTAAATGTAATGCGACATATCAATTAGGAAAAACTCAAATCAAGAAATGGGGGAGTGGTCATAATCTACATTCAAATACATTATCCATAAAGTAAGAAGTAGAGTAAAAAAAAAGGAGTAAAATGATTGGAGCACTGGACTCCAGACACTACACCCAGAACATGGGGAGGCCATTGCCCATAACCTCGAGTGAGGTTTGTGTAAACAGGGCTGTATTTCCACTGAGCCACTTCTTCTGTAACATAGGCCAGCCATGCCCGAGGCGGGGCTGGACTTGTTTCCATGGCAAACTTGCGTAGACAGACAGTGTATTGGCCAAGGCCCCAGACTCGATGGCATGTTAGCCCAGAGCCCACACAAGCCAAGTGGAAGAAGGTGAGTTCAACCTGTGCTGAATACTGTACCTAAAGAGTGTCCTCTTCAATGCTTACTCCAAGCTGGGTAGGGAGAAGGGTTCAGCGCAGAAGCTGTTCCGGGGGACTCAGCAGCACCTGGAGGGGCGGGTGAGACATTAGTTAAAGTGCAAACCTCAGTTTTGGGTCTCATTACAATGCCACATCTGCGGTGCATCTAACGTGTATCTTGTTCAGATTTTTTAATAGGTCAGATGGTGAGTACTCATAGTTAGTCTATACTGAGTTACAGTTTAAGAGAGTCACAGTTGGACTGGAGTCAGTTACAGTATAAGAGTCACGAGTCACAGCTGGGCTGGGGGTAGTTATGTTGGAGGTTGAGGAGTCACAGTTGAGCTGGAGTCAATTTCAGTGTTAGATAATAAGGAGTCACAGCTGGTTTGGGGTTAGTTATGATGTTGAAGCTTAAGGAGTCACAGCTAAGCTGGAGTTAGTTGCAGTGTAAGTAAGGAGTCACAGCTGGGCTGCATAAGGTGCTAAGATAAGTGAGCTGTAGAGGACTCACTGCTGGGTTGGGATCAGGGCCGTCGTGTTGACCTTTAGGGCTACATGGTGGTTGAGGGAGTGGATCTGAAATCTGGACCTCCAGTGGTGTTAGTGAAGCACTGTGGTAAAACATTATTACACCTCAACACAGCGCTGCGTACAAATCCATCATCACACACAGTACATGGCAACACAGTCATCATGTACTATCAATACATTTTACTAGAGCACACTATAAACCCACATCACACACACTACCCAACAACCATACCGCTCTGCAGCTCTCAGCAGTCTGATTTCTGAGGCTATGCATTGTTGGGTTTGGCTAGTACTTGGATGGGAGAAAAAAAAAAACAGATTGCTGCTGTAAGTGGTGTTGATGGGCCAACAGGGGGCAGTCTTCCCTCTGGATCTTGCAGGAAAATACCCCAGTGCAGTGAAAATGACAGTATGTTTCGGATGAGACGTTGAGTTGAGAACCTGACTCTCTGCGATCACTAGAAATCCTACAGCAGTCAGGGGTGTCCTGGCTAAATTGCCCAATCAGACTCTTTCAGTCTGCCCATCTAAAGATCCCCAGTGTTCATCAATGGAAAAAATCCCTCCCCCAGGTCTTCACTGTGAAAGAAAACTGCTTCTCAGCTGACTGCACCTGGTAAAAATTAAGATTAAACAAACATACAATTGATACACCTTACTTCAAATTACACATTCCTGTCACACCATAAACACATTGATAAAAAGGTAATAATATAATTATGCATCCTAAATCACTTATCAAAAGCCATCTAATCAGACAAACATTCAACAAAGATTTTATCTGGACTGGATGCAAGTAAAGGGGGAACCATCAAGTTTAATCATTAAACTTTTTTCATTGTTCTGATTTTAAAAATAGAGCTTGCACAATCAAGATATTCAATTTAGTTATGATATTTAATTTAATCAAAATTTGATTACACCTTCAGATAAGCTTAATTAAATAAAGGCTTGGCTGGGCTTAGTCTGTCAACACTACGGGTTTTACCGATGTGGGCGGTAAAGTTTTCAGTAAATCTAAAGTGCAGTAAGAGATCGTTTCACGGTTTACTACAGTAAGACAACCATGTCACTTTAATCACAGTAAAGGCCTATGTCTAGCTTTATCAAGGTAAAATCCCATTTCTAGCTTTATAACAGTGAAGGCGCGCATCTAGCTTTACCACATGAATGTTACAGTCACTCCAGTAAACTAGGTTTTAGAGCAGTTTGGCAGCATTCCTGGTTTTATTGCAGTGAGGCAACAATCCAGGCTTTGCCACAGTAAATCTGCATTCCAGGCTGCACCACAGTGAAACCACATTCCTGGCTTTACGGTGGTAGTGCTGACAGCCTTCAGCAAAGTACAGTTTGGGGCTGGGTACCTATACCCCAACGACAGAGGCATGGAGAACTTGGTCTCAACATGCAAGTACCCCACAACAGCAAATGGGCAGGTGTATCTGGGACTCCTGGGTGTAAAAAAATATGTACCTGTATGCACGCCCTGTTAGTTGATACAGTAAGGTAAGTAAATGCATACAGAATGTGACTGACACAAGGTTGTATTTGAGCCAGAACGGTGCTTCCCATTGTATATGAGGTTTGACATGATCTGCTTATAGATCAGGAAGCAGTTGGTCATCGTACGTAAGATCTTTCCTCAGTGTGATTAAAGACCAAGAGGGGTTAGGTCATCATAAATGAGACCATACATGAGTACGCTAATAAACCAGGAAGGAACAGGTTGCCGTATATGCGGGAGCATTTGTGATTACAGGTATCACAGGTTTCACAGTTTCAACTGGGATCAATGAATGCGATTCATTAATTTTGTAATCGAAGTTACTGGTTCTTCGAACACAAGAGACCTATTGATGGGCTATGTTTCTGTGCTGGTGGCTGCAGAGTTTAACAGACTCAAGACATTTCCATTCCACCACAACCAAGACAAGCACTGCCTGTATTTCCACTAAATCTTAAGAAACAAGGGAGTACAAAAAACTGGATGTTCTATGCCCCTTTCCTGGCCTAAGCGAAAAGAGAAACAAAGCACTGGTTCTGCTGTGCACCAGGTGAGGGCGCCATTGTGCATCTCAGCACACCATAATAACACTTAATCTCTGAAACCTTGTAAGGGATCTGGTGCCGTTATCTCCATTTGTACATGGAAGAGCTGTACAGAGTTTGGCCCAAGATGAAAAGCCTGAAGAATCCAACCTTTGATTCACCTGCTGAGGGTCAATTCTTTCTAATTTGCTTGGCAGACTTACTGTTTCCACATTATCCATTTGCGCTGGCTATTTACTGGAACAACTCAAGTTATGTACCTTCCTCAAGGGTCTATCACCTAGGAATTCACCTTGCAATTTTTTGGTTGCAAGCCCAATTCCCTAAGCTCTGTTGCAGCTGCCAGACTACAAAGTCATCTAAATCCTTTTGTAACGTGTTAGAGTAGCCTAAATATACAATAGACATTGGTGTATACTTCACAATTGTACAACAGTCATAATCAAATCAAACACCTGAAATCCCTACTTACTGCAATTCAGAAAGGAACTGTCTTGAAATTACTGCTTATGAGGTGAGTTGGGTTTTGCTATACATGCTAACTATCATGAACTGACCACCGATAACTTATCAACAACATAACATGTTTGTGCTTCTCAGGTCTGATTTATGCAAGGATTCTTCCAGACAGGGGATAAAAACGGTACTCGCATCTAATCTTATGCAGAATTTTGTCTTAGATTAGTTTCAATATCTGGTAAGAACTGGCAACCGCATCCGGAAACTGAAACCGGTGTACTCTCAGTACTGAAACCCTTCCAGTTTCACAAAGTACTGACAAAGCAGAGCCAGTACACTGGAAATCCCCTTGTACTGAGGCACCTGGACAATAACTGTGAAATAAAACCATTCTGTACCATTTAAGGGATCTCCAGGTGTCAGGCACATGCTGTGCACATGAAGTAGAACACTTACAGACACTTTCTTTGCCCTCAGTAGAGGCGAAACAAAAATGTGGCAATAGCTTTAATTGGGTTAAATGACAAGTGATTTTAATTGGGTTCAAATAGAAAACACAGTGATGTTGACTGTGTGCATGTGTGCAATGATTGTGGGTGGGTTTATTTGATGTCCACAGTGATTTTGACAGGGTAAATTGACTGGGTAAATCAGTGCAGTGATTTGCACTGATTTATATAGAAAAAAACTGTTATTCTGAAAGGGTAAATATGTAGTGATTTTCAGTGGTTTATATAATTGCAACTGTAATTGTAATTGTAATTGTAACTGTAATTGAGTCTGGAATAGTTCATAATTGCAGTTCTTTTTGTGTGTGCTTCTGACCGCACTGAACTACATTACCAGTAGGGGCTTCTTCACTTTTTCTCCCTCAAACAGCAGGAAGTGGAAGCACTCCTCAATCTCCTCCTCCACATGTCCCCTCTCTTTCTCCTGCGGAAAGGAGGACCCAGCTCTGTCAGGAAAAGAAGCATGGCTAAAGTTGAAACATGGCCAAGGTCCACTGCAACACAGTTTTCTCAGTATAACCACACTGTTTTGACGGAGCTCTTCATATGTACAGGCAGAGGACAGTTCAGGGACAATTCAGAGTCCAAGAGCAATAAACAAACCATGATCCATGACTTCTTGTTGATCCCTTAACAACCGAGGCAATGTTACTGCTGGCTGGGGAAACAAAAGCACCTAAATGCACAAAAGCGTGGGAAGTACACCAATGAGAGAAAGAGTACTCTTCCTGCAGGGCAGCGATGTTGATCAAGCGGACGGAGCTGAGTCTGAAGCACCTCCCAGAATCAGAGTACCTAGCAGCACAGGTTCCAACAAGGCTTTGTGAGGTACACAGACACAAAACTATTAGTGTACCTTACAAACAAGATGCTATGGTTACCGCCCATTAACTTAACCCGTCTCATTCAATGAGGTTTTTTTGTGATGGCCGATCACAAAGCTGCTAAATGTAGAAACTGGACCATGAACTATAAAAAACAGAAGGAAAAATCGAAATGTCAACAATTAAATGGAAAAACTCATGTGAAAAAGCATAAAATCTCAGTCAAATTTGAGAATTAGCGTTGCGATATTCATTTGGTTTGGCAGATGTTGCTATCCGGACGTATTAACATACATTCTGTTTCTTTGGCATGTTATTCATTTGTACAGCTGGATATTTACTAATACCGTTCAGACTGAGTGTCTTTCTCAGGGGTACAGCAACCGAACCCCCACCTGGGAATAAGTCTGACAACCTTCTGGCTACACACCCAGCTCCTTAACCACAGTGCCACAGTACTGCCCAAATCTAAGAATTCAGGTTTCTGTTTACAGCAAATCAAAAATTTTCCAGTTTTTTTTCCGGTGTTCACAACTCCCATGTTCTCTGTTTGTGGCTTTCAAAGGGTGCATTTTGTAAAGAATGGAAGAGTGGCCGTTTTATTTTCCCATGAAATCTACTGGAGGTCTCATGTTACAGTGCAACAATGCCCACTGTTGTCCTACCCAGACATGCCCAGGAAAGATTTAGATATGCTAAGTTTTGCTGATAGATGTTTTTGTTTATAACTGAAATGAATTCACACTGCCCTCTCCATGTCTTAGTGAGGTTCAGGGAATCTAAGGGAAAGGATACACTTCACCATGCAACCTGAAATGCCAGCAAACCATCATGACATAACCATGTTTTTTTTTATCTTGGGTGGTAGTTCTCATAGGATATGGTTGATGGTGGACAATTTCATCCCTCTAACTAGAGTCCCCTATGAGTCTACCTCATTAAGATCCACAAGTGTTTCTGTGCTCTTCAACCAAATTAGCAGAGACATGGAAAGTATGGTAACCCCTTCTAATGTTTTCCCCCAGATAGAACATATATTACATTATTGACATTTAGCAGTTACCCTGATCTGGAGCAACTTACATAGGTTACAGTTCTTACATGTTATCCATTTATACAGCTGAACATTTACTGAGGCAATTGTGGGTTAGATACATTGCCCAAGGTTACAACAGCAGTGCCCCAGCAGGGACCTGAACCAGCAACCTTTCAGTTACAAGCCCTGCTCCTTAACTCAACACCATACTCCACATGCTGATAATAGATGCTGATAACCTTGAGACATCTTGTTCCATGACTGCACTACAGAAGACAAATGTTTTTCAATCCACCTGAGCCCTTATGTAAGAGTCTTAATAAATAACCTTTCTACACCTGCTGAGTTAGGCAGGGTTCTTTACTCTTGAAGAGGTGTTGGTGAGCTGACAAAACCTCATAAAAAACCTCAAAAAACCACAGATCAACAGCTGAATTTTATTAACACAAACCATCCGTTTTGGCATACTTTTTATGTCACTTCACTCTGAATCATGATATAGTAAAAAAGCAAGTTCATATTTAGTCAATCTGATTTTGGAATGTCATTATTAGTTTTTCAAATTAAAGATGCAGCAACACACTTCTTTCATTCAATGCCAGAATTCTGCTCATACAGTACAAGGTATTACACAGGACTAAGTCCACTGACCTTGTGACCTTGGGATTCCAAATTCTGCCACCAACACACACTGCAAAGAGCCAGCACTATAGAGCTGTCCCTCTGTTAAACTTCTCTGGTACAAAATCCACTGCAACCATGGAGAAATCACTATCAATGGCAGGAGGGGAGCCACCACATCTCTCCAATATTTTTGTGTAACTTCCCATAGTTTTGGAAACATTAACTCTTTAATGTTAACTCAGTAACTAAGTACTGACAGGATGTGACGGGGATACAAATATTATTTGTAATTTCTTTGTAAAGTCTCAGTATGTGATGGTGCACTGTGCCTAAAAACCATGAAATAATAATAATAATTATTATTATTATTATTAGTGGTAGTAGTAGTAGTAGTAGTAGCAGCAGCAGCAGCAGTAGTAACAGTAGTAGTAGTAGTATCACAGCAGCCATTACTGATAGAATCACAGTAAATAATAAAATAAAATAACACTTACCTCAGCTGCTGGTGTGGCCAGTGGCTGGCTTCCTTTTTCACACACAGTCCTCACACTCAGAAACAATAACAATTTGAATAATTGAATGGAGATCTGTTTGTTAAGAAGATGCATGGAAGCTGACGAACACAAAGGATGCTGATCTGAACATACATATGACAACGTACACCACACTGTGTTAATCTCTTAATACTCAAGTATGACTTGCACTGACTACATTGCAAAACACGTTTGAAGTCATCACAGTTAATTTCAGGGACAGGTGGAGCTTATCCTCCACGCCACTTGTACGTACTGTACGAGTAAATGAGGACGAAGTTGAAACACTAATGAAGGGCAAAAAAGCTTAACTGCATATCCCATAATTCTACAGTCGCTCTCACCACCTGCGTCAATACCAGAGGTCACGTGACTTTGTAGCGTATTTACAAGTGCATTGCATCAAGCTTCTTGGACATGTATTTTTACGATTTTGCCAATATATTTCGCTCAACATATAGTATTTTTACTACGGGAAGCTAGGTTTAAGAATATCGCGTACCTCTGCAATGGAGATTACTCGCGCTAGACCTTCGCTCTTTGGAGACATAGGTGAGTTCCTATGAAAACACACAGTTGGTATTCAGAGCAATGCTTTCCCACATGACGTAGATGTAACTTGACCTATATCAGAAACACTGGTCTTCTTTAATCTTTAGCTATTGATGCGGAGTGATCTGTTACATCTGGCGTGTTCACTCTCTCCAAAGAAAGCTTTCAGCTAGTAGATTTAACTGAAGTAGACTAGCTAGTTAGCGTTCTACAGCCAGTTTGTAAGCTGGCTAGCCTGCTGTCCAGCCAGCCAGCAAGTTAATTTAAAAGCTAATCAGCTTGCCAGCTAACGTTTTGCTCTCGTCAAGAGACAACCGAAAGCGCTTTGGCCTTTGTCACCCTGACTCGCTAGCTAAAGATGTCCCGTTTCAATAGCATTAGCGAGCAAAATCAATTCAAAATAATATTTTCAGCCTGTCGATTTTGTTGACATGATGCATTAATTCCCAAGTCACAGTGACAGCTGGCTGTGTACATGTACACCATTACTCAGCGTTCTCCGGTGTTGACTTTGTGATTTCTCTGTAGAGTTGGTTGCAAAATGCGGTATTCTCAGGCAGTTAATAGCAATAGGCTACGACAGGTGCATGAAGCTAATGCTGATTAATTTAAAAGTCACATGTCCAGCGAACTCCATTCGGCGAATTTCTGAGTCTAATATGCAGTGCGCTTTCTCTCACTTCACTGGAATTAATATGACATGCCATATTGTGTTTATACCTCGTATGTGTTGGTGACGAGAAAAGGTGATGCATATTACGGGAGGCTGGGTTGGTTTCTTTATGTACTGAATTGTGTGGCCATCAGCCATAGCCCCCCCGCACAGTGCGGTGCGGTGCTGCGGACCTGCCCTCGCTGAGCTTGCGGTGTTGTGATCGCAGCGCACGGCCTGGGCTTTTGGACGGACCGCTCGGAGGTGCATGAGGCCGCCGCGCAAGGCCGCGCCCTGCAGCTGCAGCGGCTGATCGAGAGCGGGGCGTCCGTCAACATCGTGGCCGTGGACTCCATCACCCCCCTCCACGAGGCGTGCATACAGGGGCAGACGCAGTGTGTCAGACTGCTGCTGGATGCGGGAGCGCAGGTGAGAGGAAAAACAGGGCAACACACCTGTGAGGGACAGGACTGCAGCCCAAGTGCTGAGAGTCTTCAAAATAAACGTAATGTAATGTAGTGCACAGCTAAACAGAGCCTCATGTTTTGTGCACAGGTGAGAAAAGCAGAACCACATCTCTGGAGCACAAAAAATAAGCAGGGTTGGGCCCAGTGTGTCAAATTATTTCTTGATACGAGTTCACAGGTATTTGTGATTTTTTTGTATTGGAGCTGAATCACAGCCACAACTGGACCAGATTGGAATTAGATCCAGCCAGAAGGTAGAGAATGTCAGTAGATCTTTGTGAAACATTGCTCTGGTCCTGTTTGTAATGTAATGCAGATTGTTCACCAGTTGTGACGAATCTTAGGTCCTAGCCTACAGGGCAGCAAACTGGGTACCTCCTACTTTGTCTATCACCAAACCATACACTATTGCCAGACCACTCTGCTCCGCAACCTCTGATCACCTTGCCATCCCTCACTGAAAGGGTCTGTCTTCTCGGTCATGTCTCTTCTGCACTCTGGCCCTCCAGTGGTGGAATGAGCTCCCCACACCAGTCAGAACTGCTTGGCACTGCCTGGCAGAATACTATACATTATGTAAGGACTCCTACTGTCAGTTCCGATGATTTAGCATCATCTCTGCTCTTAGCCTAACCTTTTTATATGCACTGTTGTAAGTCACTCTGGATAAGAGAGCTTGTTACAGGATACCTGATAAGGGAGCCTGCTACAATAATAGACTACAGCAGGTGCATGTAGTTAGTGTTGATGAATTAATTTAAAGTCAAGGCTCCAGTGGATTCCACATTTGTCAGGCTAATGTGCAATGCACTGAATGTGAATGTGAGTGAGACCGCGTGCTTCGCTACCCTCGCCGCTGCAGGTGGATGCGCGGAATATTGACGGGAGCACACCGCTGTGCGACGCCTGCGCGGCGGGGAGCCTGGAGTGCGTGAAGCTGCTGCTGGACCGCGGCGCCACGGTCAACCCCCCACTCTTCACCTTCTCGCCCCTGCACGAGGCCTGCATGGGGGGTAAGGCGAGGGGCTAGCGAGGAGCTTTGCGTGCGGCGAGCTTCCAGTGTGTTTGTGGGCCTTTTTGTGTGTGTGTGTGTGTGTGTGTGCGTGTGTGTGTGTGTGTGTGTGTTTGTGTGTGCGCGCGTGCATGCGCACACACAAACACACACAAAAAGGGTTTGTTTGTAGGTCTGTAGGTAACCTGGACTAGGCATGTTTTCACTGTGTGTGAGCGGCTGTAGGCATGTGGGCCTGTAGATATGCAGGTAACACGGACTGCATTCGATTGTTGGTAATTCAGACTGTATTAATCGTTTAAAGTTACCTGAAAATGATTCATTTGCAGGTAACAGACTGTGTGTTAATTTGTATGTAACTTGCACTGCGTGTTAATTTGCAGGTAACTCAGCCTACGCTCTTTCTCAGGTAACTCTGACTGCGTGCGGCTCATGATCGCTAAGGGCGCCCACATGGAGGCGCACGACTGCCACTTCGGGACGCCGCTGCACGTGGCGTGCGCCAGGCAGCACGTGGACTGCGCCAAGGTGCTGCTCAACGCAGGTGAGGAGGGGGAGGCGTGACCATGCCCGCGCATGGGATCTGACCACAGATCCCCCTATAGATGAAGAGTCAGGAGGTCAGACATCCCATTGTGCGTAATGGTAAAACATATGTGCTCGAGGCAGCAAAACTGAAGCGATCTTTTTAGATATGTGATAAAAGCTGCTTTCTTTTAATCAGTGGTTTTGAAACATCGGTTTGTGTGTTTAATTCTGTTCGGTCAGATGGGGCCTTGCAATGCCCATCAGTACAAACATCTGTGTACATCCTGTGCATTCTGTGCATTCTGTTTCCATGGGTTCTATCCCTATGGGCAGGGCTGGCTTCCAGATATGGGTGGGTGTGTTTATCAAGCTTCAGGAAAATGATCTACTGCATGAATTTCTTCTCAGATACATGCCAGCTGAATAAGATACAGCATTCATTCCAAGAAGCAGCACATTTTCTGAGAAAGAGCCCATCTTCTATCTGCAGTATTATCTCAAAGTAGCTGTCAAGTACATCATATTCCTGTTTGCATGGTTAGAAGGTTTTTTTTTTTTAAGTACGGTTTGTGAGTTGGAAAAAATAATGTGCCACCACCCAGCCCTGGAAGTAAATTTTTTGACTGATCCCTAAAAGCCAAAGTGACCATATATGCACAGTTTGTGCACCACGCATGTCGTCTACCCAAAGTGTCCAGAGGGGAATAGCTAAGCCACTGCTCTGGAGGAACATCTTGAGAAGTGTGCTAGTCTGCAGCAGGTTGCATTGCATCTCTGTGAGATGGGGCCCGAAAGTCATGCCTGACAGGCATATAAGAAAAAAGAAATTTTCATAATGTCTGCCATTTAACTTCTTAACACTTTTCTATTCAATGAATACATACTGCCTGAATGTTTCCCATTTGTTTTAACTACGTAATTACTCTGTCTGCTGTTCTGTGATCAGATAGTGGCCTTTTTGGATTTTGTTGATTGAATTCTACAACAGATCAATATGAGATTCTTTCTCTTCTGTACATGAAAATATGTCTTCCCTCTCTCTTGTGTTAATTTTGCAGCCACCACTTACCTGGGGAGAAACTGCAACTTTTTATTAATCATTTGTAATCCCTAAGGCATGTGACTTCAAGGCCCCCTTGCGCATTTCTGGTTTCTGTGTTTCCCAAACACATGTATCCAGGGACACCATTTAACATTTGATTTTTAAATAGAGCAGTTGAGGTAAAGTATAGCAGTGTCCTGCTGCGACAGGTCAACCTAGATGCTCTGATTTTGACTCTTGAACTACATTTCCCAAGGTGCCAATGTCAATGCTGCCAAGCTGCACGAGACGGCGCTCCACCACGCAGCGAAAGCGAAGAACGTGGACCTGATCGAGATGCTGATTGAGTTTGGGGGGAACGTGTACGCCAGGGACAACCTCGGCAAGAAGCCCATCGACTACACCAGGCCCGGCTCGCCCCCTGCCATCTGTTTAGCATTTTATGAAGGTGAGTTTACATAGGATGGCTCTTAGGGGCAAAAAAATAACCCGATATTGGCAGTCTGTTTTGAAAATTCCATTTAGCCAGGTTGTCAAAATTCCACACTAGGCGGAATCTGATTCACCCTGTTCTGCTGATTGGGCCATGAGAGGCTGGTAATGAATGAAGTATTCACTCCTCAAATGAATGATGGGGAATAAGAGCTGTCGATGTAGAGCTTTATCTGTAATTTCACTTGCCAGTTTCAGGTGCTGAGTTTGTGTGTGTGATGTCATGAGTTTCCGTGAGCCTGTATATTTCCTGTCTGCTTGTTGATACACCCCTGAGTTTGTGTCTGATGTGCCATGATCATTTGTGTCTCGTCTTTATGTTACGTTATTTGCTGACCTTATCCAGAGCCATATACAAAACTATCATCCATTTATACAGCTGGATGTTAACTGAAGGTTGTAGAAATACCATGCTCCTCACCACGATGCTGTAGTCTAAGCTCATAGGTACACCCTGAGTATGTGTGTGCGTGTCTGTGTATGTGATGCCGTGATGTCCCATGAGCCTTTGCCTTTCCTGTCTGCTTGTAGGCACACCCCTCAGTCTGCAGCACCTGAGCCGGCTCGCTCTGCGGATGGCGCTCGGTACGAGAGCTCTGGAGGCCGTGTCCAAGCTCAACCTGCCCACCCGGATCATCAACTACCTCTCCTATTACTGACAGACTCTACATGTCTTTATCGAGCTAATTTTTGCTGATCTCCTGCAGACACAAGGAAGTGTGACATAAGGGATGAAGTAGCCAATCTGCTTCAAGGGACAATGAGTAAATGAGATCAAGACTCACAGGCATGGACTGCAGTTGGCACTGGTACTTGGGGTTGACCCCCGTGTTCTTTGCAAATGATAATCCGGGGACTTCAATAACTTACATGAGAGGGGAATTCAGTTTGATGTCTAATCCAAAAGGCACATCTGACACTACAGTGTCCCCACCATTGCAGCAGGGGCATTTGATTCCTGCTCACCTCACAATGGACGCCCTCTGATGGCCAGCTTCTGCTGCATTCAGCAGTAGGCTGGTTTTCCTTGGAAATGTCTCATCCTGTTATGTTTCGTCCATTTTGGCAGAAGATGGACGCAAGCAGCTGTGGCTGTTGGCATAAATGAGCTGAGCTCTATTGATCAAAACAGACACAAATAGTGCTAGTAAAAATGATAGTATCTTGAATTCTTATCACTACATTAATCATAGCCTCTTACATAGAGTAAAATATATGACTGCTCATCGGATTCTTCAGGTTGGTGTGTCAGATCCGGGTCTCCCAGATTTTCCAAGCCTGCGATCTACCAAGTGTGATAATTGGTTTCCCATTATCTACCCTCTAGTGAGAACCAATACGAAAAGCCATTCCAAAAAGCATGTTAACATTGTTTGAGGTATGCTTGTGTTGACATCTGCAACGGTTTGATTGCTCACATGTGTCAGTATGTGTGCTGGTGAGTAAGGATAGGAAATGGCTTAATTTCAGAAGCCTGAAAAGTGTGAGTTACCCTGTATGTATCTAGCCTGAATAGCCAAATGCAGTGTTTAATTGAGTATTTTAATGGTGCATTAATGTCTGTGCACTTTGTATGATCCAGAATAGCTGCTGTCTTTTTGGCATGTACCACTAGTTCGTCCCACCCCTCAATAAGGGAGTGTCTATGTTGGATGTTAGATTTGGAATAGTCTGGCTATAGCGCTGTCAGTAATTATGTCAGTAGTTATCTATGGACACACCTGTAGAACACTCGCTGAATGGAACATTCCTAATTGTGGGACGTCACTCTGCATAACCTTGGCAGGACCGCGCAAACGAGAGCCAATCAGAAACCTAGAATAAGTGACCAAATCTGTAAAAAGCATCTCTGGTCCTGCTCTGGTTGTGGTACAGAAAGACATGTTTTTGTTCCTCACATTGATCACACATTGCTCTTATGGCTGTAATGACTGTTCAAGACTGGCTGGGATTGGTTTTTACTCAGCGAATGCTCTGCCAGTCCTGCTGTGATGGGGTGGGATTCATCTCTGGGACGTGATTGGCTCGGCAGCACACCGGTGGATCTTTTGATGAGTAAAACATCTCACCTTTATCCCTCCCTTGTTGCTGTAGAGATGTTTTTTGTGTCTGAGCATCTTTGTGCTCTCATTAATGGTTGGAAATGACTGTTGTGCAGGCATGTGGAACAGATGTCAAAATGACCACATGCATGTCAATGACCCCTTCCCCCAATGCACACTGGACAACACTAAAGCAGCAGACTGTTGTGATAATGTTTTCATACGTGTATCACTGTTGCAAGGGATTGGGGCTCTTTGACCTATGACACACACAAAAAAATTCTTACTTTTTGTAAAGCATTTCGACTACTCTGTGTGTGTATCCACAGATATAATAATGCATACAGGCAGAATTCCCATTTATTTGTATAGCTGGCTAAGCATAGCCAGATCAATATATGTAGTTCACATATTGCACATTATCAGTTCATACCTCTGGATGTTTTCCAAAGCAAATTGGCTTAATCAATCTGTGTTACGACAGCAGTGCCACACCTGGGAATTCAACCTGCAAACCTTTGGTTGAAAGGCAGGCCCTGAAACTACAACATTGGGTTTGTGTGGACGGACGGCCGGTCTTATTGTTGTGGTTACCTTACAGGAAAGCATCTCTCTGGGTCACTTCCAGTAAGGAACAGGGAGGCACAAAGATGGACGCCCTAAGTGGAGCTCCTTCAAAATCCCTCTACGCCTCCCCTTCCGGAAGTTCTGTGTCCCACGGCCCCTGTCGCCAAAATGCGGTACATGAGCCAGAGGGAGAGTGGGCATTTGGCAGCGGCGGGCCAGTCGTCATGCCGACGGGGACACACAACACTCTCCAGACTGCGAAAATGGCGGGATGAGTCACATCAATCATACTGTGACAGTGCTGTCCAGATATCCCTTCTATTTTGGGCTTCCATCAGCGGCGAGCGGCAGAGAAACTGACAAGGGGTTTGTTGAGACCATCAGTGCCGAAAGAGGAAAAAAAAAAAAAACATAATGACCCTGTTCTGTTTCCACCATCGTTACTCTCCAGTGAGGCGTTGCAGGTCCGAATGAAGTCTTACTGCAAGTGATGTGAAAGAATAAGTATGTGTTCCTCCAGTGCGGTCACTATTTGAAAGCTCCCTGGATTTACCGTTTGTTGTGTTGAAAACCTTAATCCTTGGAAACACATCCTTGGAGATGTGCATACTACACTTACTTTGCTGACAGTTGTCTATTACATCAGGCACGGTGTATAACTAGGCTTGGAGAATTTCATGCTTTTGATATACGCCTTGCCATTGAGTACACCAGACACGTGTTGAGGTATTATGAGGTATTATGAAATCCCTAACTCAATTGGTTAAATAAATAAACGCCCAATCAAATGTTTACCTAGCATGTGAGAACATGGGCTTGAAGACAGTTCAGGTGTCTTTGTTTAATGAAAGGGATTGTTCCTTATCACATCTAGGAAACTATAGATTTTTTTCCCATTTCCTGTTAATCACAGACTTGAAAGACTGGTGGATGTATCTGTTGAAATCCTCCAAACCCCTCTATAACCCAATTACCACATCATAGTGTTGTTGCTCAATTGTAAACAACTCGTCTTTATCACTTAAACTCGTAAAATGGACCCCAAACACGTGAAAATTTACAGATAAAGTCTGCTCTGTATGCTAAACCAGTTTGTGTCTCACTGTGTGGAATCTGAATTATATCTAGAGTTAGCAGCTTGTTGACAGGATCAAAGGGAGAGGATCAGCTAAAATGTTAAGATATACTAAATGTAACATTATGTATATTTATTTAAGTAAATTACAAATGATTCAGAGCAGCCATTTGTACATATTTTTGGGTGCGTATATAGATGGGTATAAAAAGGCTTCCTGTAGGGGTTCAAACTCAAGTTTGTTTGTCACTCATGTATTACAGGGCCTCCACAATGGGAGTCAGATTCATCTGTATTTAAAAAGGCATCATATTCCATCACACTCAGCTATGTCTTTAGGCTGCCTCTGTTGTTGCCTCGTAATTTGCCCCCTGATATGTGATTTGAATTTAACTTGATTAAATTTCTGTTGTATCAGTAGGTGATTTATTATTTGCTGAGGTAGAACTCCAACGGAATTCATAGGCTTGCCCACAAACTCTTCCAGATATGTCCGAGAATTGTCCAGCTAGTTTTCCTTTAGGAGCCATGTAAATGAGAGGGCCTATGTCATGCACTGATACCATACCATGATGTCTTATCTTTTGGAAGAAAGTGGAGATTTTGTAATTCTGAAACACACACCTGGCTTTCCAGCACTGATGCATACATAAGGCAAGGAATGATTCATAAATACTCAGGAAATATTCAATTACCTGTAATTTGCCCTTTGTAGTTATACCAAAAGTTGGATTGTACGTCTCTAATCCAACCACTAGGTGGCATCTGGGGTCCTGATAGCCATGTTTTACCATATTGCATTTGTTTTGTGGATGCTCTTTTCCATAGTGACCCACATAACTTACATGATATCCATTTACACGTTTGGATATTTACTGAAGCAAGTACCTCTATGTACCTTGCCCAAGGATGTAACACCAAGGAGTCAGTCCAGCAACCTTTGGTTTATGAACCCGGACCTTACCACTACACCACAATGCTGCCCACAGTGGGCTTCATAGTATGGGCACACTATAAAAATGGTTGATAATGTGTGAAACCAGATAGGTTCTGTCACATCATTTTCTCGGTTAAAATAATCAGAAAAATGATACATTTTCTTAATAAACCACCTTTCACAAACAGCACACTGAAAAGCTATAAACACTTGTAAAACAGTACCTGAAATGTGCCATTTACACATAAAAGTGCATGGGTATGATAAAAAAGTAAAAGATAACATAAGATAAAAGGTGCAAAAGTATTTAAGAGCAGTTAAAGATAAAAGCGGTAACTGGAAGAAGTGGTAATGAGGAGAAGACCGGCTTAAGATGGGTGTTGAGGTGTGAGAATGTTTCTTAAGTTTATGTGTTTCTGTTGGCATGTTGCACGGAATTCCAGAGCCACGGGGACAGTGCTGGGAAAACGTTTATCTCCTCTGTATAATAAGTGGACCGTATAGAGCCCCCAGCTGAAAAATACATTAGAGCAACTTCTCTCTGTGACACATAAGCCCACCTGATACATGTCCTACTGGACTTTGACCCACTGACATATTTGTTACATACAACACCATTGGGTTCCTTTTATTGACAAACGAAGGACACGACGAGACACAGAAGTGGTCAAAGGAAGAACGTATGATGACATTTGTACGCTGCAGATGCCACCTTCCCACCTCAAGCCCTCTTTGAACTAGGTAGATCGATTGAGTAAAGGCAGTATCTCGCTAAGGTAACATCCTGTCCATACAGTTGCATAACTTTTAAGGGTTAGGACAATGCGTACTGTATTTTGAAGTTCAAGTAGTTAACGGTGCCCCAGTGTTCACAGTTAAGTGCCGCAAACACATACTCAACATGCTATTGAGACTTTGACGAAACGCAAAACTTGCGCACAGTTTATTTTTACGCGCCATGGCTTTGATTAAACCCAGCTATTGACCGATTCCATACCTGCACCTTTTCTAAGTTCCGAAATCGCCGCACGGGCGACATTAGTCACCATGACACTGAGAGCTCACAACAGTAACAGCTACCTGGCAGGCAGCGCTCCGAGAATTTAAGGAATTGGGGGACATGTCACACGATTGCCGTTGAGATCCTCTCCAGATGTTCCTCCCAGCTTGTAGTCCATTTAAATCGGGCCAAACAAACCCTACAACAGAGGTTTCTAAAATGTTTTTTTTTTCGGCGGAAATGGAAGACTACAATAGCGGTGTTTGTTTTTATTTTTGCCATGGAGTCCATTCACTTCTACGTAGCGGGACCTTAATGTGTTTGAAATTAATGTGGGACAAATGTGAAGTGTCTGCTTGCTGTAAGGAAGTTCCTATTTGTAGCCTACTCTGTTTGCTGTATCTAGGGGAAATTCACATTTCGCAAACGTCTTCCTGTTATCTGATAATATAACAGACTGTTATATCCTTATGCCAATTTACCAAGTTAGAGATTACATTTTAAACATCTAATACATCTTCTGTATCCTGTTTTGTAGTCGAGTGTGCATGAGAAATTCAGGTGAAGTGTCTCACTGAGAAGTACAACAGCAGCCCTGATCTGAACCCAAGCTTAACTTCGGTAGCTGTGTGGTGCTGCAATAAGGAGCATCTCTAACGTTTCAGGGGCACTTCGCCTAAATCACCTTACTAAAGATCCAACTGGGTGGGGGAAATGTAATCTTGGTAAATCATTCTGAAAAAAAGAGCGTATGCCAAACAAATGTAATTGGCAGTCCAGCCCTCAACGAGTCATGTTTGTGTGCTCGCGTATGACATTTTCTGCATTTTCAGCATTTCACCGCAAATTTAAGAGTAGGTGCTGCCAAGGCAAGAGCTCATTCCAGTGATGTAGGAGGAGATGTGGGAAACTGCATCCGGACCGGAGGAACATTTGCGGGTGGCTGAAATGCAATGCAACGCAGAAACACAATGGCTTTGATGTTCCGCAGCTTGACAGTCGCTTAAGGTAAAGGGGAAAGATCACATTACAGAAATAGTTTGCGGCTGACGCGTCAGGGAGTCAAAATCGTGGGAAAAAAAGGGGTACAGGTAAAAATCACTCAGCTCCAGGCCTTTCCCTGGCCCGCGGGTGTCTGCGCTGAAAAGCGCTTACATAATGATGGATGCGCAGTGTCACTCTGGCATTCGGCGCGGGATGGAATGAGGTGGAATGGAACCAGCCCAGAAGAACGCTGCCGTATTTTCAAGCATGCGAGGAATTCGCAACTTCTAAGACCGACTCTGTAAATCAGTTACAGCACTGATACCCTTATGATCCTCCTCACCTTGAAGAATATAATCGCGGTCAATCAACAAATAGTTAAAAAATATCGCCGACAACCCTCTGTTCTAATTATTCATCATATTACTTACTTTGTAGCTTTTAAAATAATGTTTTATTAGTATCTTCACTTCACTATTTTTACAAAGAAACAACATATATCAAAACAACCCACACAGTTTACAAAGATAGACACTGCACAGATGGGTAGCCTAATACTGCAAATTACAATGCGCAGAACACCAGCTTGGACCAGAGGGAAACAAACTGACAGACTACTGATACTGGGGAGAATAAAGTAGAAGACAAAATTAAAAAAGGAGCAGATGATCACAATAAACATTCAAAAAATATACAACACACGAATAGTGATACAGTTAGGCTATCAGCCCTGCTCCATAGGACTATGTCCTGCGAAGAAACTGCTTACTTTATAGTTTTTTAAAAAAAAAAACTACAGTGTGTTTAATTCAGAGTTCTGGCCCTATCTACCCATAAAAAGAACACCCATGTTAGTAGGCTTTGGCTAAGGGAAGTGGCAGAAACGAGAGCATTGATGTATGTGGGCCAAGGTAACAAGGTGAAAGTGTACTGATACTAATATAATTAGCTGTTTAATGTGAGGCCTGGAATTAGGCAACATTTCCTGTTGCCGCGCCTAACAGGAAGGGATCGCCCGGCCGTATGCACTTAACCGCTTCCTTATCAGCGGTGTAGCACTCCACTGAACATTGCACATCACACCCATATGTTTCCCCTCATTAAGGACATTCATGGACACCAACAACCTCTCTCCTGAACAGGGAGCGCATCCATGTAGCATTCATTATGGGGGATTATTGCAAACCTTGATGAAGGGCCAAACCTGTCTTTCATTGTTTTTCACTGAGCATGTTTTGTCCTGGATCGGAGGTTAGCTCAGCCTCATAAATGATAAATAAAAGTCACTTAGTGCAGCCGTTCTACACATAAAATCCAGTGTGATTCATTCGCATGGTGGCATTGTCCTATCAGATTGTCTATCTTTGTCGTGTGTGTGTGAATTTACCCATCCCTCAAGCTTTACAGTTCAGGAAACATGCATGGAAGCGTGCATGTGTTTCTTTAAATGTTACTGTCATTTTTATGTGTTTTCAATGAAGGGTATACAGTCTTATCTGCTGAAATACACTCTCTTTAATCCTTATTCCATCCTTGGTATTAATTGTAAACAGGTTGTAATTGTGATGCAGGAAAAGAGAACAATGCCTCCCACAGAGCATTCTGGTTCAAATTAAAACGTTCTGGACCTTGGAGCTCATTGTTTTGGCCTTGAACTTTTTAAACAGTAGAATTCCAGTCATTCTGTTCTATTTCACCCTGTTAGGATGGAGCACATGTGCTGGAGAGAGTCTTCACTTTGCTTTGATGACTGATGCTCTCCGCCTTTTGCCAGCATGAGGTCCCTGGCTCTCCTGGCCTGACGGAGCTGCCAGGCTCCTGCACTCCTGTTAATGGCCACTAGATGGCAGCAGCATCGTGGCATCTCTCTCAAACGCCTCAGTCGTGTGTTTCGTACAGTTTATCAGACTCTTTTGTTGGTACTGTAAACCATGCTGAGTAACTGAATCTACAAGGACCCCAGCACTGACACTGACAGTGAAAGAAGCTTTGTTGTTGATTCTTATTACATGCTTCGTAAAGGTAGGTGGACGGGTTGCGGTGACCCTTGAATTATGAGGTCAGATCACGACATCAAATGTGTCTATTGCTTCTTTGTTGTGGCACATACTTGGTGAGACAGATTTTTTTTCGATAGAGGATGGAATAATGACAGTGTACATTCCTCTAGAACCCTAGAAAATGCAATTGTATTAAAAAAGTAATTTGACTGAGGGAACTTTGCCTTTGGCCTTAAGTTGAATAGATCATTAGATAACTGCAGTTATAAAGTCACGTATTACAGCAAATGGACTTGTGGCCTTCATATGCTGGATCTGACTTAATGTGCTTACAGCGAAGGTTCTTCATAATGTTTTTTGTCATTTACACATGACCGAGGGCAGGTTGAGGTTTGACCCTGGAACAGTAAAATGTTAATTGCTCCAGGGTTCCTGTTTCTGCTCTTTTATGGACAGGAGCTATACTGTCTCACACTGCTCAAAGTGAGGCTTTTTCAGAGAAAACGGAACAAGAACAGATCATCCGATTTTCGATTTCCGATGCCGCAGATTCCCGACACTGTAACAGAGGAGTAATCCGACTCCGGTCTGAACCTCGTTTAGGGAAGACAGACGCGGTCCTTGGCCGTGATGGTCCACTGCTGGCCTTCTCTAATGGCATAAATCATTGAGAGCCCAGCAAATGATTTGGCCAATGAGATCCAGATGTGGGAGGGTAGTTATGGCAGATCCAGACACGATATAGCGTTTCTAACAGGCTGTCTGCTGTTGCCTTGGGACAATCCAGAGAAGAGTTTTGCTGTGCATGTAAATTTCCCACAGAAACAGATTATTACTGAAATAAAACAATTTAGATGATGCAGTATTGTAGTATAAATCATACTGAATCATTCCGGTTCTTCCGGTTAAAAATAAATTGTAATAAAAGAGTGTTGCACTGTCCTTTCCTGAACATGAACACATAATGTCTGATAGCAAGTCTGAATTAATCAAGGGAGTTGGATGTACAGTTAACAGCTTCCAACGTCATCCACTTGAGGCCTAGTTGCATACATGTAACCACAGCAACCACAGTGTGTGAGCATATCATAAAACAATATATACAGTATAAAACATATATATATATATATATATATATATATATATATATATATATATATGTTGTGTATATATATATATATATATATATATATATATATATAATGTTTATATTATATTTATATACAGTGTTTCTACATATATGACTTAATGACCATAGCTCCTCACAAAGTACACACTAGCAAATATAGAGAATATCTATCATTAGTGACCAAGTTCTAACCTAACCTAAGCATACAGGCAGATAAAAAATCCATGGCGACACCCACTTGAGGTCTAGCTGGTCCAGCACAAATGTTATTGGGATGAGTTGTTGCTGTAGATTGCTACTTGCTGTAGTTGCTACTTGCCTGTAGGCCTTGCAGTAATGCAGTGAGTGGACACAGATGAATGCACAAACTCTCCTCCCATGAGAGAAATGACGTTACCATCTGTTCCTCCGGCCCGGGTGCGCCCCCCCCTCTCTAACGCAGCCCTCCAAGATGGAGTCAGCACTTCTTTCCACCCAGACAGTCTCAGTTACACCCCTCCGCTTACAGGACTTGCAAGAATGGGAACACCCAAAGCTCCTTCTCATGGCCAACTTGTAAAGAACAAGAGGGTCTGTCTCCTTCCATACACTGTTTGTATGCTGCGGTTTTCCCGTTTCTTTATGTCTTGTCTTGTTGGCTTTGTACAGGCTTTGAGAGGCTAACAGTCAAAAATTTTTTTTCCTTCTCTGAGCCACGTAAATTCAAGCGAGACATTATGCTATAGTAGGCAGTGAAATTCGGTACGCTGACCCATTGTCTCATTAAACTGGTTTGTCCTGTAGGGTAATGTGGTTGAAAGGGTGGCTCTTTCAGGACCTGTTTGTTTAGGAACAAACAATTCTCCTGTTCAGCACATTACTCATTTAAATGTTATTCCCATGTTCAAATGATGTAATGCCTCTATGGTCTAAAGATGGCTTGGCAAGATCAAGGCTGATCAAAGGATATTTTGTGAAGGTGTGTGTGTGTGCGTGTGTGTGTGTGTGTTTGTCTGTTTGTGTTTGTGTGTGTGAGTATGTGCATGTGTAAGCAGGGGTGGCATGGAAGAAGTGGAAGGAGTAATACATAGGTTCATCCCCATTATTGGCTTGGGGGCATTTTTCCTTAAAAAGCTCCTTCTTCCTTTCGAATGGGTCAGAGAAGCAAAACAGTAACAGCACAACTCATTGGCAAGACAAAAAGCAGGTCAAAGCCTCGCCCCTGCTTTTCTGTTGGTTGTTGGGTTGTAAGGACTTTGCAACTGTACAAGTTATCAGCTGACTGTTTCCTCTACAGCCTACGCTGTTGCTACACACCTCTATGCCCAGGAGAATGACCACCATCAGAGAATCTTCTGCCACCTTCTACAGTCACACGAAGCATTTTTGCAATGTTGCAGTGAGGTTATGACGACGTGACAATGTTTATTCAGTGTAACAGAAACCCTGGGAAAACCTGTGGTCTTATGACTGACTGTGGTGCCTTGGCTAATTATTACTTTTGATATGCGTCTCCAGCCACTAGGTGGAGTAGAGGGCATGGGCTCTCTGCCTGCCTTTGTTTGTCCATCTGTGAATAGGATAACTGAGGACGCTACAGCTAGGTTTGAATGACGCTTGGCACAATGACTAATGCGACAACGAGGAAGCAATTTCATCTCTGGCCGCACCACCTTTACAGGGCTGTGGCGGAATGCACTTCACCGAGTTCCACTCGCGTTTGCAGCCCGCTTTGTGATGAAGCAAGCCGAACCCTGGGGGTTCACCCCAAGGCACTTTGCGCTCTCTCTAGGCCGGGAGAGGACACATTCACGCACATCTGCCCCACGCGTGTGCACACACCCACGCCCACGTGCCTTAACCCTGACGCAGAGCAAACGGCCTCCCATAAATTAAGCATCCAGTTAAAGAACTTAAAACAGGTCCGGTGGCATTTGTTCCTCTTCAGCTGCATCCCATTATTGTCAGGTTCGTCCCTCCCCTGTCATTTTACGTTGGCTATGTGATGAGAGCAACTGGCCTAAATGTTGGGGGGAGTTTGGTTTGCTGGATCTTCGTACCTGCAGGTGCGCATTTTGGTTGTGTAAGATACCTAGTGCCTACCTACTCCTCCATCCGCCAAATCTGAACTTTTGTCACAGATTCCATATTCATTTAAAAACAAAAAAACAACCAGGGCCCAGGACTAAGTGTGCCTCAGGCCACCGCTGTGCTGTTCTTGTGGGCCTGGTAATTACGCTTTCATCAACCATAATAATCACAAGGCGTGTCGGCAGTACAGCTTGATCGTTTGATTCGGCTGGCGCTTACGAAACACCTTTTCACCTCAGCCCTCGGGTGTTCTGACCCCGTCATGGGGCGGGGGGAAATAACCGTGTCACCGGGTTGAGGAGACGCTCCCAAAGAGACGTTCTTTCGGGCAGATGGTGAAGACAACACTATGCGCCGCCCAGATGCTTATGCAAGCTTGTTTGGTTGGAAAAGGAAGGCCTGATCAGAGGTGTCCTGGGGGCATCGCTCTCCCAGGTGTCTCTGAAGCGCTGACCTCATGCCCATGTCCTCGCCTGGCTCCCGGGTTGAGACTGGCAAAACGAGCGGAGCCAAATTGAGCGTTGCTGATTGATGCCATGCCGCCGTTACATAACCTCGCCCTGTGTGTCCTGAGAGCCTGCCAGCTGAGAGAATGCTGAGGCTGGTGTATAAAAAAAGTGGAACAGAGGGAGGCTGGACAATTTTAGATTTTTAGGGGGGCATTGGGGCGCTTCATCCACTGTTTTGCTGAGAATAAACAAGGTGTTGAGTCTGGATAAGCGTATGACTGGCCTATCCTGAGGCCTGAGGTGATTGTCCTGGTTTATGCAGCTGTGTTGGTGTGTTTGACCTATTCCATTATCACAGGCATAGTTCATGTTCATGTCCTATTTATTATAGAAAGTGTGTTGTGAAACATACCCCAGATGTCATAATTCATTGTGTGTGTGCGTGTGCGTGTGCGCGCGCATGTGTGTGTTGCATGCTGACCCGTACATTATAGTTCCTCACGATAAACATTAAGAGCCCACCTATGTCCTTACCACCCACTCCATATAGCTGTTGATTCAAACCCCAGTGCTGTTCCCCTACACCACACAGCTATTGGTCCAGGCCCTGATGCTGTTTCCCTACTCTACAGAGCTCCTGGTGCTGGTCATAGTGCTGTCCATCATTGCCCGGCCACCCACCCAAACGCTTCCGGAACTCTCATCATCACCTTCCACTTCTTACCAGAGAGAAGCTCATATCTAGTCTAAAATCATGATATGGACATGTTGGTCCCCCAAAAACACCAGTGCTACTTACTAACAGACACCCACCTCTCCCTACAAGGCAAGCTCATTCCTTATGCATCTCCCTTGCCAGATTAATACATGATCATAGTAATAATAACAATTTGGAGGTGATTGTGGTCTGCTCATTGGTGCCAGTGCATTATTCTGGTTTTTATATTTCCTGCTTTATTGAGCACATAGTTCTCCCCAAAGCTCACCTCCTCTGGCTGGCTGGATGGTACATGCTTTAGCCAAGGACTGGCACAAATTAAGTGTGTGTGTGTGTGTTTATCTGAATGTGTCAGGCTCATAAATATTCACCCAATGACATCATCCTTGCGCTTGCATCTTTAGAGAACTTTGGCCAGGCGATTGTAAACAATCCCCCCTGCCGCTCTTTGAAGACAGTCAGAAACTGACCTCTCTCTCTGTCTCTCTCTCCCTCTCTATCTCAGGGTCACAAGCCAGGTGAGGCCTGAGAGGTCGCCGCAGTGGTCACTGGGGGCTGCATCCCACAGCTGGCCTAACCATCACAGAGGCCTTGACCAATCCCATGGGGCAGCTGCATGCTTCACATTCTAACGCCACGTCAGTGTTTGGCCCTGTCAGTGTTACAGTGCTGTCAGTGTATGGCCCTTTCACACTGTTGCAGTGCAGTCAATGTCTGGTCCTCTCACACTGGTATAGTTTATGTTTGGGCCTTTCACACTGTTACAGTGTATGATTGGACCTTTCACGCTACTACAATTCAGTCAGTGTTTGGCCCTTTCATACTTGCCTTTTAACAACACACTCAATTTTGGGCCCCTCCATATTCTTACAACCTGGTCAATATTGGGTCTTTTCTTAGTCTAACAATCTTGTCAGCAGTGGATTTTTTCTTGCTTACACAGCCCTGTCAGTGACATGTCACATCAAATTCCCACAACCCAATCAATACAGATGTTTCTCCTTATTATATTTGGTTAATGTTGGATGAGACGCTGCCAGACCAAAGCCTCCACCAATGACAGACAGACAGGAAGACATTTCGTGCTTTAATTTCACAAGAGATGTCACCATGAGAACATGAGCAGAAAGAGCCTGAAGGGACATAAAAGCACCCTGCGCTTGCGGCAGTCAGTCCCCTCTCTGATAAGTCGAGGCCTTGGGACTGACATTGTGTACACACCACAGAGATATGCAGCGAAACCGTACCACCATTCACAAACAGCAGCGTGTTCAACCTCTGAGTCACTTATTCTCCATCGATAAGGACGCTTACGTTCTCGACAGATACTGAAACTCTTTAAAAGTTTAAACCGTTTAAAGCCTCCCCACACGTAACACTGTAAGCGCACACGCACAGTATTCCCAGCACAGGAAGTTAGGTAATGTCTAGATTCCTTGCGATGCGGTTTGTTCAAAAGGGTACATACATTGTCCACTAATTGAAGCCGCACTGGTGACAGAAGCTGGGCCCATTCCACAGCCAAAGTATGAACTAATGGCTTCGAAACCAGTATGAATTTATGTTGCAGCCAAAATGCTTTTTACCCGCTTCACCGGGAAGCCACGGTCCGTGCGTCTGAGGGACTGGAAAACCAGATGCTGCGCAATTGGAGCCGGTGTTATACATGCACAAGTGCACCGTTTTGATGCTTCAGCACAGCCAGCTGGCAGTTTCGCGAATGTTATTGTGAATTTATTGCCCCTCAGTTTTCATTTGGAAAAACTGGCAGTGCTGATTTAGGAGGGGAGGTTAGCGGGGGCTGCGGCCCGACAGGGCGGCCCGGGCGCGGGTGTGCGTGTGTGTACGCATGCATGTCTGTCCCATGCAGAGAGGGCTTCGCCTGAAATCAGACAGCAGGTGTGTGTATTCCCCCTGTGCCTTCTGTGTTCAGGGGGGAGTTCAGGTCAAAGGTGACATTCTGGTAAAAAAAATGGGCGTCCTAAGAGGCCTGAGATTGGTGATCCGGCAGCTGACCCCACAGTGGTACCCGTAATGCTCTTTCACAGCACTTTAAAACAAAAATAGATTACATGGCATTCGCAGAGTGGCAGAGTGAAAGACCAATGACACTCAGCCCTTCCCCGCTGAAAAAGAGCACAACAGTACATGGATTATCATTAAAACACAATGCATTCAAGGTCAGACTCATAGATCAGCGCTATGTGATATTCCATAATGTTGGAATATACTGTAGTCTGCTTAGCAGAGCTATGAAAGTGATACATTATGACAAGCGATTGCACCACTTCAGAAGTGAAACAAACATGCTTTTCACATCCATGTGCTGGCTCCTCTAGAAACAGTCGAATAGCTAATAGTGAAAACACACAGCTAACATGCACAGCTAACATGCCATTCATCTTATGATTAAGTATGTGCAAAGTTACACGTTAAACAAAGTTAAACAAATCTATTGTGTTTAAAGAAAATGCAAGTGCAATGCACAGTGGTTTATTTTAGTGTTACACAATAGATTGAATGTTATGTCCATTAACTTTATTGAGTCATAAGGAGTCCACAGTTGTAGGTAAAACGAAGACGACAACAAAGCTCAAATGACCTGGCAGAATCCTCTTTGCTGGAAATGGAACAGATTTAGGAGGCCTTTCCCCATCTTCAGAACCAGGCTCTCCTCTCATCGGCACATCTGTCAAAATATTAACGCATTATGTTTGATGCAGTTTTCCACTGCAGGAAATTGAATGGCCTCCCCAGCTCATGACTGCCGACAACCCCTGGCACAGAAGAGCACAACCTTTCACTTTTGGGATTTTTCTAATGTCTTTTGAGGTATCAATATCAGGTTACCACAATTTCTGGAATGATGCATGCGGCGTCCTTCTGAGGGAGGAACTCCAAGAACTTTAGTTATTATCCTCTTTGTTATTGGGATTATATAACTCCTTTCAAAAGTGGTCAGAGCCGCACTAAATTGGCTTTTGCAGGAGCGGAGCTGCAGTGGTAATCTTTCTCTCTGTTTTCTTCTGAGCGTTTCCCCTGCCTTCTGATCCATCTCTTTTTCTGTTTCTGTCTGCTTCGAATGGAAACCATCTGCTCATAACATTCCAGCCGGCTTTGGGAATATTGCCGTCCGCTCGGCCCATAAATCGACTCTGTCTCACCTCGAACACACCCCGGGTGAGAACCGCGGCGGCCTTTGAAGCGAATGTCGATTTCTCCCTCGCGCCGTTCCCCCCCCCCGCGCGAACAGACGCAGTCTGCCAATATCTTTCTGGTTGGCCTGTGATACTCCCATGTTGCCTCCAATGTTGCAGACAAACCCTAGACAAGTGCTCTCAGATAAACTGTGGAACATCTCTCCAATTCCTTGCCATCTCCTGGCTGTGTTAATTATTCACCTGAGAATAATTCAGCTGCTCTTCCCTTACCTTGTAGCGACTGTTAGCGTTTGCCCCCCCCCATGCCATTTGCAGAAAACTAGGGCGCCAAACCTGAAAGAAGTAAACTGACACCTGCACAAGAAGTAAACCAGTACCTGCACAGGAAGTCAATCAATACTTATACCTGAAGTGAATTAATATTTGCACAGGAAGTCAGCCAATACCTGTATACAAGGCAAGAGAGCCACCCTTCCTCTTGGTCATGTGGTTTTAGATGTGATGTGGCAATGTGGAAATCACAGTGAGAAATTCTCCCCTTCCCAGCCTACTCAAAGAAGGTCATATGGAGCCATTATTGAAGAAACAGCAGATCAGGTGTGCTAGACTGAACCAGCAACCCTGAGGGGAAATCAGTTATGAAAGACTGATGGTGCAGACAGCTGAGAACGGCCCAAGCTAACCCCTGACCATGGTAATAATGGTCACTGCTAGCACTATTGTGGCTTCTTTGTCTTCTGCAGGGGCTAGCTGTTACTGCTAACAAAGCTACAACCAAACAAGCACAGCAACTGCCTCTACTGCAGATGTACTGTAGGGGCCTTTTCTATGAGGCAGCAGGGGCCTTTGCATGTCAATAGCTTGAAGAAATTTCTGAATGTCTGACCTAAGTTTAAGGATAATTATTAGAGGGATGAAAAATTATATATAATTATGCAGATATAGTTAAAATGTATGAGATGCAGGTCTGTCGGTAAGAGCAACTGACAAGCCCATCACTAAAGCATTTTAATCTTGTAGAGGCATGACGTGCGTGCGGTTCAAAAAGAGAGTCTTAGTTTGGTTTTCACGGGTCTGAGTGCTTCTGGGAAGCCAAACGGGTGTTTGTCTTTTTTTTGGGGTGGGTTGGTTTCCTGGCTGCAGTGATCAGAGGCTGGCCGCTGACCGCAGAATCACGTGTCTGCCGGCCTCTCCACAACGATCTAGACCCCATTAGCGGCCCGCTACTGATCCGCCCATCTGAGAACCCCAAAACCTAAATCCCAAACTCTTTCAACGTTTGCCATAATGTTTTTACCATGTGGAACCGCCGGGGCGATTTAAACATGTCTGTTCCAGCTATTAAAGCCTGCGCAGACCCGGCAACCCCCCTGTTCCTGCACATTTTGTGTGCGCGCTCAGGAAATTATTAGCAATCATTTCGGGTCACACCTGGCTGTGTGAAGGAGCTGTGTTTTTACAGAGACTGGTGGAGTTAAAGAAAACAGACCGAGGCGCAAAACTGCACTGTTCAGCAGCAGGCTTCATCCAGAGACAAGACCGTAGCCAAGCAGTCTGTGGAGCCAACACAGTCTGTGTGTGTGTGTACGCGCGTGTGCGTGTGTGCATGTGGATGTGTGCACGTGTGTGTGTGTGTGTGTGTGTGTGTTGCTGTAAGAGTGTACATACATGAGTGTGTGATTTTGTGTTCTTCATATTTATGTGTGTGCTTATGTGGGAATGCATATGCTAGTGTGTGTGATTTTGTGTACTTTATGTTTGTTTGTGTGTGTGTGTGTGTGTGTGTGTGTGCATGTATATGTGAGTGTGTGATTTTGTGTCTTTTTTTGGTTTGTGTATGTGTATGTGTGTGTGCGTGTGTGTATGTGTGCGTGTGCATGCATACGTGAGTGTGTCTGATTTTGTGTCTTACATGTTTCTGTGCGTGTGCTTGTGTGAGTGTGTATACCTGAGTATATGATTTTGTGTCCTTCATGTTTGTGTGTGTGAATGTGCACATGTGTGTGATTTTGTCTTTTATGTTTATGTGTATGTGTGCATATGGGTGTGTTTGCAAATGTGTGAGTGTGTGTACATGAGTGTGTGTGATTTTGTGTCTGTTAAGTGTGTGGAGTGTGTGTTAAGTATGTGCGTGCGTGCACGCAACAATATATCAAAGCGGGCTGAGAAACTGGTGTCATTTCACTGAACACTGACGTTATTGTGTGTAATGGTATGTTCAACGCACACGCGCTAATTGAATCCTGATGTGGACTTTAAAAACATATTCCAATACATGGCTCGTGTTTTAAACGGCTATTATCCTGTTATAACCGAAAGGCTCTAAAAGCCGTCCAAGACCAGGAAAAGCAGTAAATTCCACGCCGGCGCTGTCATTAGTGTGGTTTCAGCAACGTCGCGGCCAGCCCGCTCGCGGGGCTGGTGACCTAAAGTTCTCTCTCTCCTGCCAAGCGGCAGCAGTCCGGAGGGACCGCTGGAAACATTTCGTCCGCCAGTTATTGCTTGCCTGCGCCGACTGCCGAAGCGCGCTGGATGCCAGCGATTGTTATTCCTTCCGCGACTCTGTCTCGTTTTTTTTTTCGGAGGGTGCAGCGCAGCTGAGAAGTGGGGCTCAGACAGGAACTCGGCAGGAAAGAGAGAGTCAATGCGGGTGTGCGGGGCGCAGCGAATGTCTGCAGTTTTTTTCTTTCTTTTTTTTAAAATCTGCGCTTATTCATTCAGTGCCTGCTGAGGGCCTCCATTGTTTCTATGGCGGAAAGGAATGTTTGGCAGGTCGCTATCTCTCCTGAGAAGAAAAAAGGTACCTGGGCAGCCCTGGTTAGTAAACTCACAAAGGGAGGATTGAGACCAGAGCGGTCTCGATGCCCAGCTTGCTGTTGACTTAAAAGGAGGGCCAGGCAAGATTGAGCTGATGGAGCAGTTTCGGTGGCCCCTATAGTCCTTCAGTCAGCCCAACGCCACCCTCACCTACACACTAGCGTTAACATGCAGAGATATGTTTGGTGTTTTCAAGCTGTTTTCAAGAAGTTTTAATGTGTTTTCTTCCCAATGACCTTTTTGCAACTGCTTCCACAGAATGGAACTGTTTACTGTGTATGGGGGGTTGTCAGTGTTCCTGGCTCGGTGTTATGTAATGGATAATGACGGGCTTTGCCTGTGCTGGTCTGCACAGGAGGCCTGTTTGACAGGTGTGAGCAACGAATCTCTCATCGCGTGCCCACGCCGGGCTGGAGTGTAATTACCATCAATAAAACAGCGAATCTGAGTCACAGGGGTGAACTGGAGTACAGGTGTGAAATGAGGGTGGCAGCCCATTGGTTCATTGGTGCCCTCGGGCAGTGGGGTGTGCTGCAGTCATCCACACTGTGGGCAGAGCACTCACACGTCAGGTCATGACCACTGCATGGGCCGCTCCTGCTGTACCCTCAAATAATGGATGTACCTGAGCTGCCGCAGTAAATTTCCAGCTGCACGAATTTATAAGGGGTAAATTGTGTAAGTCGCTCTGGATGAGAGCAAAGGCAATGTCGCAACCCCCGCTTGATGAACATGGTGCATGTGCATGAGGTTGGAAACTCTGGAAAGTGACCGAAGGATGTATGCATACGGTCGTGAACCCTTCTCCGGGAGCAGACATGAAGCAGGGCCACAATTTTTGCTGGTCCTCACCTTGTCTATTACCGGGCCTGAAGGAGGGAGAGTGCAGAAGAAAGGTGGAGAGAGAGAGAGAGAGAGAGAGAGAGAGAGAGAGAGAGAGAGAGGGAGAGAGAGAGACAGTTGATGCAGATTTCGGCCCTCCTTTCAGAGGAGAGGAGGAGAAGGACAGAAGAAAAGAAGAACAGAGGGAGAGAGAAGCAATCTAGGAAGCAGAGTCTGAAGGAGAGAAACCTGAGAGCCCTCGCTGGTTGACTCGGCCTGCTCTCTCCGTCTGCTCTGGCTTTGCTCAGAAAACATCAGTGGGCAGGAAACAAACAAAGGAGCTGCCAAGCGCCTGGCTGAGACGAGGTGTTAATTGAGAGCAGGGCTCATTCGTCAGGAAACTCCCTTTGATTGGAGCTAAAGGTTACGCAACAGCTTTCGAGGTTCCAGAGCCAGGATTAGCTCTTAAGGGCTCTGCAGAAATGCTGAGCGAAGCCTCCCTTTGCAGGAATCAAATTAGTTTCAAAATGTGCCTGTTTTTTTAACGTGCGCAAGCAGTTTTACCGACCCAGACTTGCATATGTCTAAAACCTCCTGGCATTTATCTAGGTTGACTAGACCAAGAATAGTCCAAGACTAGTCAAGGGAGTCACACACTTGGGTTAATAGGCCCTCTGTTAACATTTACAGACGTAAACTAATATTTTGCATGTACTTGGCATTGCAGGGTTTCTATTTTAGTTGCTGTAGTAAAGTGCAGGCCCACCCAGACAGGGTGCAGTTATTAAAAGACTCTCTGTGGGGGTGAATCTTTTACGAGCTGCCTGTCCGATCCTCTCTGTGACTGACCTCAGACCTGCAGTACCGAGTGCAGATGAAGCGTCGCAAAAGGCAGTGATAAAACTGCTCCATGTTTCCCAGCAGCCTGTGCGGCTCCCGCTGCTGTCAGAGGGCACGGGCATCTGAGGGCAGAATAACAGCTCCTCGCCTTTCACGGGAGGAAGGCTCCTCCACAGCCGTGCTGTGGCACGCAGGCCTTGTCTTTGTGAGATTGAATGTCAGCCTCCCCCCCTCTCCTCCCCCCTGCCCTCCCGCCTTTCGACCTGGCTTGGCTACAGTCCAGAATCTCTTTTCTCTTTATAAACAGTAGACGCGAGGTGCCGGCATCCCCGACTGGACCGGTTCGAAAGAAATTCAAGGCTGCCAAATCTGCAGCCTGCATGCACTGGGATCTGCTCTGGCAATCTACTGCACGCGCTGTAATAGTGTGTTTACATTTGCCTCGGCTCTGCTATGCCTGAGAGCGGCCCTTGCTTTCATTGCATTTACACTAACCTGAGGAACACAGCCCTGGCTGGGGCCAGTCTCAGCTGGTTTGCTTCTCGATGTGATACTCACCGTGGCCAAATTGGCCCAGGGGAGGGAGGCATATTTTTGGAGAATGCAGAAATGGTATGTTTTTATTCGCAAATGCCTTCCAGAAATAAACAAAGCAGCTAAGAAGGCTCTTTATTGCGTGAGATGTTAGAAAACAGTGCACAGATGGAGAACTGGGCAACAGAGGCGGAACGGTTTAATGCTGTCTATTGATATCTAGGTGATTACCCTGGTGTTAAATTCTCGATTTCGTCAAATTAGCTGATTTAACATACTTTGAAAATCAACTTATTATCGTGGTACCACACACAAATGCCAGCTGGGGTTTAGCTGCTGCCAGCTAGGATTGATTATAATTTGTGTGCAAGAAGAAAACCAAACAAAACAATAAAAGCTCTCGTGAGAGGGCTTAACCATTTCGTCTCCTTCAGCCACCATGTTTAATAGTTTTCTACCGGCCCTCCACAAGAGCAAATGCAAAAATGGGTGGGGTGGTGGCAGCAGGGGTGTACGGTCAGGTGTATCCACAGTAATTAAACTAAAATGACCATTTCAAGGTGGGTCAGAGACGAGGACACTTGAACGTGGTCAGCGTGAACAAGATTTTGTTGCTAACAAAAGGTAGAAAATCCTAGTTTTTAATATTTAAGAATGCTGTTCCTTCCATCAGTGCTGGTTACGTCTTGATGCTGACAGTACATGCAGGTAGTTTTCCTCTCAGACTCAGCTAATGGTTTCTTTTGTGCCTGTGGGTGCTATTGAGGTTGTGAGGATGAGGACTATCAGTTACTCTGTGGTTATAAAGAATATTAATTGCAATGAGGCAGCGATGTGACTCCAGTATCCACAACAAACTCCACAACCAACGTTTCTTAATCTGTTCTCCCATTTATCACCTACAACGGATTAATCATACATCATCCTGTCTGCAGTCTTCTTCCTGGTCCTCTGGTTTTCTTTCAGGTCATGGCCGTCGTCGAGAATTTAGGGGTCAGTTGCTTTTCCAGGTTAGGTAAAAGGCTAAATAAAGCTTCCTTTATCTCCTGTTGTTTTCATCTGGGGGAGAGATTTTTCTCCAATAATTCCTGGCTCCTGCTGAGCCGCCCGATGCTCTGTTGATGCGGCTAAAAATAATAGCACACATTCCTTGGAGAGCTCACCCTGGCATGTTCTCCCCCCTCTATTTATTTGCTTTCCTGGGATTCTCATCCAGGTCGGCTGACACGGCTTACATTTTACCCGTCCTCCATTTACACAGCTGGGGCTGGCCTGGCGCAATGCACACTGACGGACAATGGCTGAATGTTACATGGGCTCTGAGCCTCCAACCACTGAACCCTCACCTTAAGGTCAATGCCCTTAACATGACACCCCCCCCCCCCCCTCCCACCAGAACCACTGACCCATAGCAGCCACGAAGGCTGTTATCTTATTGACAATGGTGAAATGTTGCTTTTTAAGTGCTGTGACCTTCCTGGTAGATTTGTTAACACCGGTGAAGTGTTGTTTTGAGTGCTGTCGGTGTGTCTTCTCGCTCTCAGTGCAGAGAATCAGATCCTCGCTGGATTAGCCTGGAATGTCGCTCAGCTTAACCCCCCTTCAAGCTCTCTATATCTTACCTCCTGTTTTCTAAGTATAGGTAGGAGCTGGTGAACTACATGTCTAAATTAAAAAGCTGCCCAAGGCCTAGGCTTATCGCTGTGGTTACTACACCCCCCCCCCCCCCCCCCCAAGTTCCATTAATAACCCCCTCCCCATGCATGGAGGGAAGCATATTACAGTGGCTCCAACCCTAAAATACGACCCCTCCTATTAAGCAGCCACATGATGACTGGCGTAATGGCTGTAATTGAGCCTCACTGGTATTGAACAGTGGGATGTCCATTTACAGCCATGCTTTACTAGGGTGCTGAGGGGGGTAACCTTTTTTCACTTCCAAAAACGGAAGCCCCATTACGTTTATTCAGCATGACGATGTGTTATTTTGAAACCTGCCAATCAATGTCGGGCCTGTCCACTTTTTTCCTCGAGGGCAAACAGTTACTCAGTGTTGACTTGTCTTCAAGGATCAGTTAGCCTTTGGCCCAGTGAGATAGGGAAGGACTCGGGCTGGGTAATTGCCTGGAGGTTGTCGTTCTTGTCAGATCGGCCATTTCCTTGTTTCAAGTGGGTACCCATGGAGCTGTCTGTCATGTGGTAAAGAGTCATGCTTGCCATGTATCTACTTTTGATAGGAAGAATAAGATAAATAAAGGAGCCTTTCGAGTTGGTCAAAAATGATCAATCAGATCAAAAATAGGAATCAAAACTAATAATCAAAAATGGGAAACTCAACATGGAAACATCAGGAAGTATAGTGAGGGCCCAAGATGAAGTCGGGGTAATTGTGAGCTGGTTGGGCCTTTGATACAGTGGGGCCCAAATGCAGGTCATGAAAGTCACCATGGTGTTGTATCTTTGGGAGACGTTGCAATGGCGTCACTGTCTCGTCACGAGAAAGGGCTTTGCTTGTTAATAAGACTGCACTTTGGTCACAACAGCGCCAACCACACCAGGTCAATTCCCCATTAAATGAGCTGCTCTTGAAAGCCATCAGAAAGGTTGGGTTTGCAGCAAGTGTTTTACCCTCAGTCCTCACACAATTTGTATAAACTCCAGCCCACAGCGCAAGCCACACTGAGTCAGTTTACTCGTCTATCCTGACGTGCTGTTCTGTGACTTGAATCAGTGTTGCCACCTCTCCCTGTGGGGTCTTACCGCTGGACTCAATACAGCTCAGTGGATAAGCGTGATGTGTGATGTTTACGCTTCCATATGACGGCTTCACAAAGCACACGTGGACTGTGGGACTCTTAAACAGTGCTGCCATGTGAGTGCTCCACCAAACAAATTCTGTCTTTGCCCCTAGAGAATGGGTGGGGTCAAACAAAGCATAGTGTGTCAGAAACACAGGCCCCACCGCCTAAGTTCATAGGTTCAGGTTTGACTTAAACAATGCTCCTTTCAATGTCTGCCAGAGGTGTTCGGTATTGGACAAACCACAGAGTATCAGCAGCTGCCATTCAAATTGTGAATGGATTTTCAGGGAATAATATATTTATATCCGAACAAAGGCTAAGCAATCACCAACGTTTGAGCTAAACAAATCAGCATGTTCAAAGCAATGTGGTATTTCGTAAATGTTCCTTTGCCCTGTTCTTGGTGTAAAATGGAATCCACAGCTTGTGGTTGCTCCCTGCTTCTTCCCTCTGGAAGCAAAAGTTGTGGTCGTGCTTGACGGAGCACGAAGGAGGGGCCTTGCCGCCATAAACTATGCAGGTGAATGACATCATCCATCTCTCAGTGACCGTGGCCAATGGGGATTAGATGGTCCATGCCTCTCTGTACGTGACCTCACTGATTACAGGCCGCAGGCTTGTGGATCAGGTTTCACGTGATGGCCGAGCAGTTCTCACGGTAACCACTTGCGGTGTGTCTGATCGCTGTGGAGGGGATCAAAGACAGTGGTGTCAGGTTACGGCTGTGAGACCATGCTAACACCCAGCACAGTGTAACGCAGTGACAGTGTTGGTACAACGTGACTTGTTGGAACGTAGTTTCTTCATCAACATAAAGACTGAAAGAGGCATTCGTGTCACCTCAATGTGTAATTGCATTGCCCTAAGCAAATTAGACCTGGACGTATGTTTACATTAGTGGTTTCACGTTCCACTTATGGCAAAACGTGACAGTACAATGTGTGATGTGAACAAGTTAGCACAAAAGAAAGGAGAGCTATTCATCTTAGCATGTTATTAAATAGATAGAAATGGAAGCTCTGTCTTTTGTGTAGCACAGATCCAAGACATGCACATTTGTTTTACAAATGTGTTGCACACACACGTGATGGAGTTTCAGCTTCTTTGAACATGTGTGAGCAGTGACTCGTACTCTGTAGATGACAGATGAGTGTTTCTTTGCCCCCTTTAATTATTGGGCCGGGAGAGCTGGGAAACCTGGAGACCAAAGACATTTTTCACTGAGGGTTTTTCCTTTTATTTTCTCCCTTTTGGTTCACAAAGAGCCAACACATCTTTTTCTCTCTTATACACTTTGGGAGACCCAAACAGATTTGTGAGTTGGAGCTTTGAATATGGTTTTTGAATATTCTGTGGGATATTTAATTTATGTATGACAAGATTTTATGCAATCAGCACAGAAATATACATGCGAAAAATGAATCACTTGTTTATTTTATTATTAAATTGTTTTCATACCGAAAATGTGATTGTGTAGGATGAGAAGTCGTTTTTATTGGGGACAGTACAGTAGCCATGGATTTCCCCATTCATGGGGATCTCAAGAATGTATCTCCTGCACATGGCCAGTTCCTCTCACATGGTATTGGAACCCTTAACCCTAACCCGTATTGTTTTTTTAAATTTAATTTTCTTCACATGGCAGGAACAGTAGCATGGCAATCCAATTGCCATCCAAGTTATTTAAACAGCTATTTTTCCTTCTACCATGAGTTCCATCCATCAATATGGAACTGTGGGAAAACCATAGTATAGTATTTTTGAAAATAAAATAGAAGCAATACTGTTAATGATAACACAAAGTATTCTCAAATAAATGCTCAATGGTACAACAGTTGTGTGTCATCCAAGATTTTCACCCTTGACCTTTTACCCACTGTTGCAACTACATGTAGGATACAAGACAGGCCCTTCTTTAAGGAAGATTTCAGTTACACGTAGTGGCACAGAAAAAGAACACAAATACAAAGAAATATCTGATTGTGTTATCAGCAGGGTCGAAACTGGCTGGGTCTCCCAGAATGCAAAAGGGATCAGATTAGAGCATGTAGTTGTGCTTTGTGAAGAGGTCCCTTCAGAGCAAACCCGTCTTCAAGGCAATCCCCGCCAACAGTCACCGTCACCCTGTTATCTGTTTAAACTCTCCCCATTGTGGGGATTTTCTGTGAGAGACAGTGGGGCGGTGGCTGCTGTCTTGGAGGTGTGCTGAAACAAACTCATGCAGAAACAGGTCATTGTTACCTGCCAGACGGCGGAAAGATTGCTGAGGATAAACCGGGGACGGAGGCGACTGGGCCAGGGACATTCAGAAATACCTTCGGTGACAGAGGACACCTTTGTGTTTGACTTTTTTTTCTACCCATGATGTCATACACTAGCAACAGTGTAGTGCAGTGGTGAGGAGCAGGGCTCCTAACCTCAGGGGCTGCCAATTCCAATTTCCATTGTGGCACTGCTGTTGCACCCTTGGGCAAGGTACTTAACCCAGAGTTGTCTCAGCAAATATCTACCTGTATAAATGGAAAACATATCAAAATTGCAACCCGTGCAAGTTGCTCTGGGTAGAAGCGTCTGCTAAGCAACTGAATGTAAATATAAGCATATGACCTAATGCACGTGGAAACCAGTAGGCCTCACTCTCGTCAACACAATGGTGATGGCGGGAAAGCTGCTACTATTGTGAGGCGCTGACTTCTCAAGGTTCCGCACTGACAAATGCAGAGTGCAGTTTAAAAATACAGTCCGGCAGGTCTATTCTGGGAAGGGGGGAGGGAGTATTTTAGTTTTGCTTGGGTCCTGCTGTGCTTAGCGCGTGATCCAAAGAACAATCGACGTAGATCTGAAGGTCGCCCGTCCCGCCGCCAAAACCAAACAGCTGTGGCGCAGAAACAAAATAGTCACAACAGCAGCAGACGCGCTCACGTAACCGGCCTAAATATAACAACATGCTGATCTTTAATATCGAGTCCATTGGGACGTGAATGCAGTTACATCAGCACTCCACAGGCCTTTGAATTGAACATTAAAAAAGCCCCCGCCCTTGTAATCCACAGAGACAATATTATTCTGAATATAGAACACTGTGTACCTTGCCGGTCAAGAGATTGTTGGACAAAAATTGCATGTCTGTGGCTTGGAAATGAAAAACCATTGCATGTAGCAATCTGCCGATGTCTGTTTGACATGGAGATTATGTGTACTCTTAGAAGGAATAAACATGACCTTGGAAACCAAAATCAATGTTTGAGTTGGCCATTGATCATCCATCTTGCACAGCATTAGTCACGGTATAGAATTAATCATAAGACAAGGTGTTAAGGACAGGGCTGGCAACGATTGGTTGAATCACGCCACTTGGCACCAAATCAGACCAACCTCGTCACAGCTTTTCTGACATCACTGACCCGCCCATTAGAAATGACTGTACTCCTACTCAGCGAATGGAACTCACCCATTCTCCAGATTTCCTTGTCCTCCTCATCTTTTAAAAATAAACAGCAACACAATATCAGGAACAGATTTACAAACAATAGACCTTTTTCGAAAGGGGGTGGAGGGAAGTTCTGGCTGTGCATCCCCTTACAAGAGCACTGAAAATCCAATACAATTGCTATTAATTTCTCTTTACTGTACTCCTATAATTAACCTGTCCCAGGGGATTTTTTTCTGGAAGAGTTCCTTGTTTGTCTGTTGCTGATTTCTGTCTGGATTAATTGCAAAGAAAAGCCAAGCTTTGCTGCAGAGCTTCTGTGAGAATTTATTCTGTCCCCAAAACCTGTGGGTCCTGTGGCTGAGACTGACTCACTGCCGACCGGGGATCCAATTACAGTAATTACCCTTCATCAGGGTAATAAAGCCGACATCGTTAAGGGGGAGACCCTCGCTAGCACAGACCCTCTGTCCTCAAAGCCGTCGACCAGGAAGCGCGCTAATCAGGACTTCCTGAATGGTTCGAATCTGGGGGCTTGTTTTGTCTGAGGTGAAGTAATGCATTCTCCAGCTGTTGCTGCCCCAGTCTGAGTGCAGCTATTGCAGATGAAGGGCAGTTTCTGCACTGCTCAATAACCATCTAGAATGTTCTTACCCCCCTTTCAGATGCAATCTCATTCCAGTCAATACATGAATCACCAACTGTGACATGAGTCTGCAACATTGCAGCCACATTGGAAGAACATTATATGTTAGAAGCGCTTTACAATGCTTACTGATACACAGAGAAAAGGCTCAGGTTTGCTGAAAGGTCATGTTCAAACAACAACTCTAGCTTTGCAGCGACGTGAATCTACATGAACGCCGCGAGAGTATGTAGCAATAGGTGGTAACATGAGACGTCCCTTGCAGAGTCCTTCCAGCACCACCCTTAACAGATACAGTAACGCAAACACACTGTGACCATTGTTTGTGTGACTCAGTCATATACCGATATTGTACGGGGCCTGAAACGGGTTTACCGTGGAGTGGCTTGCACATTCTGAATGCTGATACCAACCTTCAGTCTGTATGTTTGTGGTATGTCCTAGTTCTGAGGTCATGTCCTTGCTTTTGTTCCTCTCTCACCATGGTTTCAATTGCAGTCTGAGCCACATACCAAAGCAGGACAGTGACGGTTATCAAAACTCATTCACACTGTGATCAAAATGCAGCGTGCACAGTCTAGAGGAATGGAAATGTGCATTCTGGGTTTATGGTCAATGTGTCTGTGTCTGTGATGCCATCTCTGAAGTGAACAAATAATGAATAACTACCAGAAATTATGTTTACAAAAGTTTACAATATTACAATGCTTACAATAATAAAAATGATTCAGATCGGGTGCATTCCTTTATGTCAACCTACTCCAAATAAATAGACACATTTTTTCAGCGTTGTTCAAATAGTGTGGCCAGCATATAGCATCTGTTCTGATGGTGGAGTATTGCCATATTCAGACTCCAAAGAGTTAAAATGCTAGGGTTTGTGTTTATGTCTGAGGGCCTCGTGCCATTTCATTTTCTCAGAATCGACAACACGCCCCCCCCCAAAGCCACCCAATTCCAATGTTCTCCGAATTCTGCCCCACCATGATGCACTGCTGTTGACACAACAACCCCTCTGCAGGTCTCGTTTTCTCATGTCTCCATTTGGCCGCTGTAACAATTGGCAACCGCCCCAACAGACGGGAATGCCGAGGTCATCGTTGTCATCGCCTGTACAAAGCCAAGGTCCCTGAGATTAAATAGAACACTTCATTACTGCAACATTGTAATGTTTCAAAACGGAAGAAAGCCCCTTTGCCTAAGTTATCCTGTTTCCCTGGTGCCGTTTGCCCTCTGGGTGTTTATGTCCGCCTGTGTGTGCGCGAAACCCAATCTTGCCCCATTCCGCCACCTACACATGGGCATCCGGATCAGCTCACTCACCACCACCATGAAGCTTTACTCAATAGCTCCTGATGAGGAGCCCCAGGCATATTATTTTTGGAGAGGTATCACGCCCACTCTGATAATGTCATCATAAAGTTGAATTTCACAAGAAATTACGTCCGACTGCAGACAGTTGATTTTGCAGGCAAATTGAAGTGTGCGGGGTGGAGTTGCAAGTTTACTGTACAGGCCCGGCACGTTAAGAGGCGTTTAAACGTGATGCCACTATCACCACTCAGCATCTATTGTGCATGTGTCTGGGAGCGCTACCTAAAACAAGAGGAACACACAGGAAAAAGTATGTGGTGGGAATATATCTCTGGGCATGGGTGACTGTGTGGCATGTGACACAAAATACACTCTTAGCATCCTTCTTTCATCGTATTCTTCTTTCATAGAGCCTTCTAGAATTTACCTTATTTTTCCATTTATCTAGTTCTTCCAACCAAACAGGAAGACAAGGGAACATTTTGAAAATTTTCAGCCCCCTATTAAAATTAAGCCTAAAATGCAGAGTGTAACAACTGACATAATTTCATAACCTTCCAATCCAAACAGCTATTGCAATTGCCTGGTTCAACATAATTTTACTCAGACTTTAAATCATCGTTTCAAATTCTCTGTTTTTATTAAGCACACTGGGGCCTCAAAACACCCCTTGCGTTCACCCATATTAAGTGTCGAATTAACGATCCTGTAACCATGTCTGCCCGAATGGAACATTTCCATGGGTTACGTATTGTATTTCCACAATGACTAAATTGATTAGCTTCCACAAAAATGCCCCATACAGCTTCTCCTGCTGATGTACAGTATAAAGGTTTTAAAAAATAGCCTGGGAACAACCCAGCTTTAGCCTCAAATAAGTGGAATGTGGATTTGTCATTTCACAAATTTTCACAGGTTTCAAATGCAAAGGAACAACTGCGAAATAACTGGATTGTCAAACACAAAGACATGGGAGAAAAATACAACCATCCCTCCCCGCCTACAGACCCCCCACCTGGTACAGTGGATTACAGATACCCCCACTACACAAGAAACCCTTGTTTGCAAAATTCTGTGTTACAACTCTACCCGCTGTATTGCGTGTTAAATTCTACACGCAGGGAACATGCATGTGGCATGCAAAGAAGCGACATAGTAAAACACCCAGCTGTCCCACCAGTGGGCCTCCCACTATGATCTCCAGGACCTTGTGTTCCTGTGAGGGAGGGACATCTGCTCTGGGATCTACTGGAGAAGAGGACACAGTGAGGTGACACACGCATGTGACATCACAATACAGACATATGAGCGATGGTATTTCCCGTCACTGGAGATGGGAGCTGGATGCATTTGTGGCCCATGACACTTCTCCGTAGATACCGATCACATGCCATTAATGCTCTCAACAGCGAGAAATGTCTAAACAAGGGGACCCAGTTCCCTAGATGTAATGTGTGGTGAGTGTCACGGGGTTTGCCCTTACACTGAAGACTTTGTCACACTTTGTGGTGCCCATCTGTGATCTCAGCTTGGACAGTACCCTGCCTCACGCTGATCTGAGATCAGCTTCCGTGTCCCCAAGCATGAGCCAAACGCTTATGTCAATCTAGGGCGTTTGCCATCTCTGCAGTACTCTGCAGAACAAAGGTGTTCCTGGTTTTCCTGTCAACCGAGAAGGGCAGGCAAGAGCCAGCAAGCATCTTCCCAACGTCACGCCAGCTTCTTCATTCAGCATGTTCGCCAAACCCAGTTTCCTTTTCTGAAGATTGTTTTTCCACCCAGGGCTGTTTTTGGTCAGAATACGAGCCCGAAAAAGAAATTCCACAGAACTCGCACACCTAGAGACGGGCACACATAGACACAGAGGCATGACCAGTGGAAACTACCTGACAGATATTCTCATACGAAGAGAATAGTTTCAGACAGCCTCAAACAATTCCCTCGTCCCCGTAGTTGTTTTGGTGTATATCTCAGAGAATTGCAATATAAACACAATATAAGACGTCACAGTTAGGCTTATGAAAAATGAGTTGCTTTCTTATAAGGGGCAGCGCCAGTCTGAACAAGTCCGTGGACGTGCCTCTGAGAGGCTCATCTCATTAACAATCCCTGGCCAACAGTGTTTTTGCAAGGTAATGACAATGTGCGCAATACTTCTGTCTTTGTCCTTTGTCTGGTACTGTTACTGTGTGAACAAGAGGCCGAGGGTGATCCATTATTCACCTCCCACTGGCATCCCCCCTTCACCCAGCCCCCAGAAAAAAGAAAATAAACAGACGCATACTACCACACAGAGTAGTAATTTACCCCGTGATTAATAGATATCCCTCTGGTTTGAGTCTTTTGTTTGAAAGGCTCAGCAGTGCTGTGATCACAGCTTGTACTCTGGACTGAACAGCAGTAACCACATGCAGTCTGTGACCAACGCGGGACGGGAGTCACGTAGCGAGGGTGTGTGTTCGTTTATTATACGTTAATGTTCGTGCATGTGTGCCGTATGCGTACGTGTGTGTACGTGCACACGTGCACATCAGTGAGTGTGTGCGTGTGTGTGGGTGTCTGCGCGTGCGCATGTCTGTTTTTGTGTTTGTGTGTTGTGTGTGTGTGTGTGTGTGTGTGTGTGGGCAGGGTTGCCCCCCGACTTTGGCACCTGAATGTAGACATGTAGAACAGACCAGAACCTTCTGGTGCCCTGCTATCTGCTCCCCGGGGAAGGGAGCGCTCTGTGTGGAGTGTGCCATAAACAATGGAAGATTACGAACAAATGACCCACACAAGCCACTGACTCATAGACTGTTTACAGAGCAGTCCATGTGATATGTGCAAGCACGCCTAATCCAAGATGATGTTTAATCTGGAACGATGGAGCAAGCACAGTACATTTGTAAAAAAAAATTAAGAAAAAATTACAGTGAAGACTTTCAGAGTAAAGACTGTTGCTCCCAACATGCACCTTTCAGAAGAAGAGAGGGGAAACGGGATTAAGAAGACATGCCGCCATGGAATCAGAGCTGTTCACTTCCTCCTAACCAGTAAAGCTGTGTTTTTAGGACAGAGTCACATCGTTTTGTGTTGAATGCTGTCCTCTCTCATTCCATCTACATTTATGCAATGTTCAGTTCGGTCTGTCTCACAGACAGGAGAAGGTTTGTGAAATTTTAGTGTTGTGACTGCTCGTGGAGCACGTCTGTGTTTATTTGACATGAATTCCAAACACTGGCTTGTACAGGAGACGCCTGAAATTACAGTTGCCCTATTTCAAGTTTACGGGGCACGCGTAATCCTCACATCGACAATAGGTGCAGTGGGGAGAAAGGATTTTGTTCTGATGAGCACTAAACCCGGGGCTTGTGAGCAGAGGCATTGAATACTGTAAGGCACTGCATTATATTCCCAGACAGAGAATTTCGCTTTGCAGCATCCCTGCATCACTTCCCTTATTCTGCCTGGTTTAGGGGAAATGAAGTAATACTAGCCAGAAGGGAACAGGGCTGCAGGGAACAGACCAAAAGAGACAAGTTTCAGTCCTCTTAATCTAGTCTGACAGGGAAAAGCAAAGGAGGACACATTCATCTGAAGGCCCCCACGGTTCTTTAATCCAGCAATCTGATTTTTTTTTTTTGTGATCCTCTTCGAACAGTCTCAAACGTACAGTTATTATTCATACTGATTTTACCCACAAACACCTTCCAGGGGGCACAAACCGAGTAGGCCCGCAGGCCTGGCTGAATGTGACCGTGGTTTGCACTGTCATTCAGAAGGTGTTTAATACTCTGGCGCAGGCCTACGCGGAGAGCGTGTGTTAATTGCATTAATGGGCCAAAACAGAACTGTGCCCAACTGCTTCTCCTGCTCGGCACGGCAGAGAGACGGGAGAGCGGGGTTCCAGGTATGAGCTGAGGCCGTGGGTCATGGCACGATAACGGCAATGGTAAACACCAGCGCACAGAACGTACTCCTACTCAGACAAGCACAGGCAAACCCTCTCCCTGCCCTAGAGGCTGCTACGTTTCTTGGTTTCTTAGAGAGATCGTCCCAGACAGAGTGCTACACACCGCAGCTCATCCTCCAAGCTTGCTCCTCACACATGTGTGACCCCTGACCGCTGACCTCTGACCTCTGACCCTGTAACCCTTCCTGACCCCCTAGTCTTGCATGCATACTCCAGAGTCTCATGTGTTGAGGTAAGAAAGGATTTTCAGCAATGCGGGGCGTAAAGGATCATATGCCATCCTCTCCCACACACACATATGCACGCACAAACACACACATGTGTATGATAACCCTTTCCCCCTCCCCTACTCAGAGACTCGAATCACGTATGTTGCTCTTGCTCTAACACCAAAATTTAGCATGTTATTTGCAGTGACATTCACCCCGATCACTCATTCTTATGCGAGTGTTTGTGTGCCTGTAAAACAGCCAAAATAGATTTAAAGTGTGATAATGTTTGTGTACCCCATTTTCAGGGCTCTTAAACGTCTTGCTGGCACCACTTCTCCCTGTTTACCCTCTAAACGAGCCAAGCTTCTACTTGTGTACTGAGTTTGAAATGTTCCAAATTCTGGTGATGATGTATTTCTCAGCAGGTTTCCCTTTTTGGAAATTTTGCTGAAGAGCAGGCTGAGCGCACCTAGTAGCCAGGAATGCTGGGAAGAGCAGCTTCCACACGACCCAGAGCTCCAACAGGGAGAGGGAGGGGAAGCTGATGTGGGGCGGCCATCTTGGCGCGGGCGCTATCTTCCTGCCTGGAAGCGTTCCACCGCAAAGCGAACATGCTCTTGCTGAGTCACTTTTATTTGCTCAGAGAATGCAGAAAGGGAAAAGAGAGATAAAAATAGACTCTTCTGTAGTCATGAAGTCTCCGTACGACAAGGGGCTGGAGGGGCTGTGATCCGAAAATAGCCGTGTGTGAAAGATGACCATATCTCTGAGGTGAACCCCAGAGTGTGTGTGTGTTTGTGTGTGTATGCCTGTGCTAAGGCTTCCATTAACCAGCTTTTACTTGGTTTAGTATATTAACACATTTCAGCATTGCAGCAAACAGGCTCCTCATCATAACATCATTAAACCTGCCCTACTAAATCCTTAGGTGTCCAGAGGGAGAAATACCCAACCTAAACCCACAGCGAACAATAAATAAATACAGCGTCAGTCTGAAGAATGTGGACACAAAATTCTGCGAAAACAAAAGGGCCATAAAAGGGAAATATAAATCAGAGATTTAAGTGTGCATTTTTCAGTGTGACAGTAACAAGGTGGCATAACATTAACATACTCTAATTTAGTACACTCTACACAAACAGTCGTTTCATAGCCAGGAAAATTTGCAGTGTTTCCATGCATGCCATTATAACTTCAGTAGCCACTGAGGGGTATGAAAACAGGCATGTTGTATGGGGTTAGTTGCTGTGTACTGAAATGATGAATGTCCGGCTTAACTTCTGGACTAGGAGAGGAGAGATGCATTTTGGCCAGTTACGTCTCTGGATTAATTACGCCACTGGTAAAATTCCGGTTTTACCAAGAGCTGGAAAAAATTTTCCTTCACTGAGGCGGCTCCTCAGCATATAGACAGACCCATGTGAACCAAGAGGAGAGAGCACGCTTGTACGACGTGGCCTGGCATGACGCAGAAAAGTGGAGGCAAACAGCGAAAGAGTGACTGACGTCAGTCTTTAAAATGCCACGGACGCAGTTCTCAGAACGGCCCCTATCCGCGCTCCAAACCCATACCTGCATGTTTGCTCCCCAAACAGCCTCCCTCGAGGTCACTCAGCCCCAGGCAGGATTTTATGTGAAGACGTGTGTGACGCAGAGGGCTAGTCAGAAAACGTGCCTGAGGTAGAGGTGGCTGCCCCTTGACACGTTTTGCCCCCCTTTTGGGGGGTGCGTCAGCAGCGCACCAGGTTGCGTGGGTCAGTGCTGGTGGTAACAGGCCCAGGTCCTTTGACAGCCATGTGACGTAACTGTCAGACGCCGGACTGCGCCCCCAGGCATTTCTGAGTTACAAACGTTAGTCTGGGATAACACGGGAGGAAATGAGATGTCTGACCCATTGCCTTAAAGCGATCGGATTGCCTCTGCCGACATGGCAGGGACGTCGCGGGAGCTAGGCCCGGCCCTGACCGAAAATCCCCCCGCTCAAAAATATGACAGTTTAGTCACAGGAAAGGTGATGAGCAGGAAGGGCGGATTGAAACGGGAGGCCATACCAAAGGAACTCAGTTTTAGAGCCTGCCTTGCCACCGGCAGCCCTCCGTTTGCTCGCAGTGACCCTGAGCGGCCGCAGGAAAGGGCGTCTTAGAGGGAAGGAGCCCTTACAGTAAGCGCGTGTGCTGAGTCAGACACCAAACTGGAGACCCTGGCTTCCCAGTTCGAATGATTCAGCCGTCTTACCTCAGAGTGACGCCTGTGGGGTGATGTGAGAGGTGACCCTGATTGGTGGTTCTATAAAGGGAGGCGGGTCACAGCTGTCCACACTCCTCCCCCACCAAAAGAAGGACAAAAAAAAACAGGGTCAACTGTCCTCCTCTCTCATCAGCAGCTGTGAGGACATGGCAGCTTCAAACTACTGGGTCAGAGGGCCCGTGCTCGTGCGCATGCGTGCACACGTTCATCTGCGCATTTTTGCAGTTTGCACCTGTGCGCACACGTTGTTTATCTGCTCTACACCCTGCATGCAGCAGTGAGTGAGTGAATGAGTCTGTACCTTCTATGGCTGTAGAAACAGGTGGTCTCATACCTGTAACCTTCCACACTACACATCGCCTGAACTGCCTTGCTGGAATATCCAAACCTTTGCTGTGGGAAATTCAAAGAGCTATTCCCACTGACTCCAGGTCAGGTAATTCCAGCCTCAGGCACATGTCCTGTATCTATATCCCTGTGAATACCCTACACACTCTGCCTGAGTGGCTGCACAATGGGAAACTGCTTGCTACAATACCTACTTGCATAATTGAAATGATCTACACAATGGAAACAAGATGCGGTTGCGCAACAGCAGTGTTTTTATCAATGTCCTTCTCAAGTGTTTTATTGCCTACTTACACATTGACCTACGTCTTTCAGGCTCCTGAGGAGAAATGGCAGTGTGATCTGTGTCTGCACGACACTCTTGCCTCTGTGTTGCTTCATGCACCAAAAATGTCTGCTTGTGCTGAGAGCAGTATTCCACCTTATTATGGTGCAGTAAATGTCTGTTACCAGTAAACACTGACAAACCCCTTAGTGTCGATGGTGTTGTTTACTGACAGGTAAGTATCGGGCATATCATATTATGCTATAATATAACGATTAACAATTGTTTCTGCATTTAACTTCCTTCTAATGAACCAAAACATAAGCAGGATGTGGTTTCCTCTTTGGGACGTGAATTGCAGGGACCATAATCATGTATCACCAATAAAACCTGGCCAATAAACTCCATAGTTATGACTTTACAAGGAATCTCCTAGTTTGTTTATTCAATGACCATCTGAAGTTATTAAAATTCATTAAAATATATGGACCCTCTAACTTCAATCTCCAGTCGGTTTACTTTCCATCGAGAATGAGCAACTCGCGAAGAATTTTATTATTCTTGAAAAATGGCCCCGAGGCAGTTTTATGTTGAACTGAAGAGGCTGCCAGGCATTCAGAGGCAAATTAAAAACTGAGGAAAATTAAACAAGTCAGACATACAACCTAATGCACATAAAAGTGTTGAAGCACGTTAAGATGGTCTGGGCTGCGTCCAGACTGTGACCTCATGTTGCAGACTGGCTTGAGTTTGGGTACTTAAAGCTAATCAAAGTCTGGTGCGGGACCGCAGAGCTGCGGCGGCCCTGGTTGGGTTTCATGAAAGAGTTGATCTCCCAGCATGCCACTGCGGTCTGAGAACTGAACACCGCAGAGTCAGTTGATACAGGCCTTGATAATCGTTATTAAAACCTTCCCTCAGGAGAGCTCAGCTACAACACAAAATAAGCACGCTCAGACACTGCTACTTAGGTACTGACGAGTCTAACAGGTCAAGACTAACAGGTCAAAAGATGCCTGTGGGCAAAAAAAAACAATAAAAACAAAAAAGCAAAGATTGATAAAAAAAAGGACTTTGGCTTCACCGGAGCTCTCAAAAAGGGCGGTGTCACATGCGAGTCTTTAATCCAGAGTGTTTATTTACCAGGATCTTACAGAAACTCCAGCAAACGAACAAACGGTTCATGGTGACTGGGAATGACGTCCTCTGTGTCATTTTGAGGGTTGGTGGGGTGGGGGGGAGGGTGGAATAATCACAGGCAAACATCTGCCTGAATTGCAGAGCGCAACCGCGGCTTCTGCACTGGACCCAGTCGGGAGCGGCCCAGCTCTGTTTACTTGTACCGATGGCACTATGGCTGCGTCGCCCTCTTTGCTCGGCACGTCTGCGGGGCTCTCGTCCCTCTCCAAATACGGGCATCGGGCGCCAGTGAGCACACCTCACCGTGATCGCTGTCCCAGCAGCGCCTTTGGAGCCTGTCAACGAGAGGGCCGAGTGTTTGGGTTCACCCCTCCCTTCAAAGTGTGAGGATGATGAAGACCATGTCGGCCATGTGCAGCTGGAAGCTTTCAGTGTGTTCTTGCTGCTGTATGACAAAACTCCAGCACCCTGAGTTAACATGCTGGTTAACAGGGTCTGCCTCCCTCTGTAGGGGTTGTTCACATCTCAATTCTTTAAGACTGTCAAGGGCAGGACACCAAAATGACTCCACTCAGCCTTGGCTGAGAAGGGCCACAATCAGCCACCTGCTTGACCTTCAACTCTTACAAGCACCACCTACACAGGCCATCTTTTAAAGGCTTGTAAATGTCCATAGACAGGCCAGTTAAAATCAGTGGCCACTCGTTAAGGTGAGACTGCACTACATCTGCAAATCAGTCAAGCACCTGCATGGAGCACAGGTAATAAAGAAGCATTCCAGAATGGACCAAAACTTCAGGTGACTTGTTTATAGGTAGCATGACAGGGCAAAGGCCGTCTCATTGTCCAGGTCACAGCCAACTGCTGTCTCCGGGTCCTTTCAGTGCTTGACAGCAGATCTAAGATCAGCTCTCAAACATTTTACATTTACATTTATTTATTTAGCAGACGCTTTTATCCAAAGCGACATACAAAAGTGCATACAGTAAGTACAGTGACAGTACGGGGACAGGATGTGTACAGTTCCACAATGAGACAGTAGTTCTCAACTGAGAGCAAAGTCTGTTTGAGAACGCAGTACTAGCTCATTTATACAACTACAGGGTATAGGGCAACTAACAAGATCCAACTTCAAAACAGCGCAATGAGTGCCAGAGTATAGGTGGTAACAAAAAACAGAAAACACACAGCAATTTTTAACAGCACTGATGGGGAACTGAAAGATGACAGCAGACAGGAGTTGGGAAGTGACTGGTCGGGGGGGTGAGGGGGACGATTGTGTGATAGGTCAGTCCAGGTAGAGTCTGAAGAGATATGTCTTCAGACCACGTCTGAAGGATTGGAGTGATGGAGCTGTCCGTAGCCTGACAGGGAGTTCGTTCCACCACTGGGGAGCGATGGAGGAGAAACGTTGTTGCCTTGCAGAGCGAGAACCTCCCACTCTGTCTGTGCGAGGAGCAAGACTTCCGGCCTTAACCCTGACCATTTAATGTAAAAGTTCGATTCTGATCCAAGATCACTTATTTAGGGCACAAAGTGGCAGTGCCATTATCTGAGCCTCCGTTTTTCACAGCCCTGCTCCTCTGTCTATATGAACACATGGAGAAATGGGTGTGGCCAGTTACCGAATGGAGGCAGCTAATTGGATGAAGGCTTCAACCCCTGTTATTCCAGCTCTTGATCAGCTGCTGGTGAAAAGTATCTCTGGAGCCAGAAATAACATTGACCAACTGTGAAACAGGAGGTATAGTGCAACCAATAACGAGGAGCTAAATGCTTTGGTTTTCTGAACCTAAATGGGCAGCTTTCTCAAGTCCAAATAATCTCTTTGTGTATGGAAAACAAATATGAAAGCATGGGTACATAGCAGTTTCTAACAAATGTGCACTAATGTCCCTAAGGCCACAGGTTGCTGGTCACCAGTGCACTTTGACTGCTGCTCTGGCAGCTTTTTAGCTTTTATGGCCTGGTGGTATATTGAGTGTAACACGTATATACAATGATAGAGCAAGAAGCTTGGTATAAAAACATAACCATTGTTATGCAAGTGCTGCTGTGCTATGAAGACCTCACAGCATTTTCTCAGACCAAGGTGACTGCTAAAGAGAAATAATGACCATGACTCAAGATGTCAGATGCAAATCTTACACAGATCTTTATTGTTCGACAACTCCACTATTTGTACACCACACACCTACTGGCCACCGCGGGCATCATGCTTTTTCCAGTCTTTTACATTCTCCAGAAATGTAACATCTCTTCTAGTGACATTCTGTCTTTTTAAAACACATAACAGTTCTTTCAACAACAAACTCTCCTCCCCTACATGCGGTAATCCCTCTGGTTTAAATCTCACTGGCTTTTCACCAGCACCTCGTGCCTCTTCGTCTGCGCAATGCGGCCTGACCGCTGCTCAACCGCGACCGCTGCTCCACCGCGACCGCTGCTCCACCGTTCCCTCCAGAGCAGTGGAGGCCTTGCGTCAGACCCATCCATCTTCTTTCCAGCGTTTCCAACTGTTGCCCTCTTTTCCCCACAAGTCCCTCGAACCCTCAGACAACTTGACGTACGACCTTCCTCAGCCTCTGACATATTTACACGGCCTCTGCCCGCCCCTCGGTAGCCTGAGAGAGCGCGAAGGCGCCCTCACCATTTCAGCACAAGTCTCATGCAAGATGCTACACTGAAAAGTGATCCGTTTCATTAGTCGGCTTGAAGCCAACATGGCTCAGTTTGTATTTTACAGGTGTAAAAAATTAACTTTTTTTTTTAAATGACACTGGCTACTTGTGTAGAAAATGTCAACTTCTTGCTTTTTTAGAAAACTAAATACATTCGGGTTTAATTTGATGCCTCATGGAAAAATTTGACGACTACAGGAAATTCATTGGGGCTTGGCAGGACAAAAATCTGTCAGTGAGGAATGTACAAATTAAGACTTGTCTTAACTACGAATTTCGTTTTACAATATATGAATCGTCTTTTTTTACCCCACATAATCAATAGTCTTTACTGTTGTAAAAGCTCCTAAATACTCCCCGCAGTTTTTAAATACTTCCTCTAAAATCTAACACAGTGCTGGTTTTAATACAAACAAAAAGAGCTACAGTAATGTATCTATCGGAGAATATTAAAAACAAATTACAAAACTTTGCGTAAAAATAAAATAACACATTAATGCCAGACTGTGGGGTAAACACCACTGGATGTGTGCGTGTAATCATTCCCTGGAGGGGCGCGCACCGACCCCCACCTCCAGGACACCGTGTACAGAACACGCCGAGCTCCACTGCGGAGCGGAGTAGCTGCCATTGTGGACAGTAACACAGAACACTGCTGAGGAAACACAGTCAGACACACGTACGTATGTACAAGTCCGTCCCCGAGGCCCCTGCCGGGCGCCTGGGCTCACACCATGGTCTCCTTCCTCTTCCCCAGTGAGCGCCGGGACTTCTTCTCCTTTTTGGTTTTGTGGGGCGGGGAGGTGGACGTTGGGGAGCTGGTGGTTGAGGGCGGGGGCGTCTTGCCCGCCGCCGCTACAGTCTGTGCGCTCGGCTCCTCCACCGTGGGTGAGCCTGGGGCGGAGTCGCCGCCCTGCGGGCAGTTCTCGCCGTCCTCCTCCATGTGGACGATGGCGGACACGGTAGAGGGGCGCCGCCTGTGGCCGGGCTCCTCGGCGGGCCTTGCGGGCTCTGGGTCCGGCGCCCCCTGCTGGGCGGGGGAGACTGCGCCGATGGCACTGCGGAGGCAGTTGAGCCACTGCTGCTTGTGAAAGACGTCGTTGCCCTGCAGCGTGTGCGACTGGCCCTGGGACGCGTCCTGGAACCGCACGCGGAAGACGTTCTTTGCTGTGGGGGGGAGGGGGAGAGAGAGAAACGTTAGCAAACCAAACAGCAACGCTGAGACAACATTACAGAAACATTGTGAGAGAGCACTGGGTGTGGGCTGCAGGGTTGTAGCTCAGACTCACCTTTGTCGCCGTTGCTGAAGGCCCCCCTGAAGGACCCGCCCATGCGCACCTCCCCATCGGGGAGGTCCTCCAGAACCAGGTCCTGCACCGGGATGGGCTGCCGGTACACCTGGAAGCAGTGGCGCTCGTTTCGGGTCACGGGACGGGTCAGGACCAGCACCTCAGTGAAGAGGAACACATGTAGCTTCTGTTGGGGGCGAAAACGGGACAAAACGGGGTGTTATTCAGACACGTATAACTTTCCACTCAAGAGGTTCAGCTTCTCTGAGAATCAGATTACTATCAGATTCCTCTGTAATTATGTCATGCCTCTAAAAAGCTACACTTTTTGGCTTACTTCCTTTTATGGAACAAAGCCCTTGTGCTGTTAGAAAGGGATTACCAAAGCTGAACACCCTTGGACAGTACAAGTGAGGAAAGAGAATGGAGAGGGTCAGACAGGGGTGAAAAGCAGAGGGAGAGAGAAAACAAAAAAGAAAGGGGTTGCTTGGTGTTGCTTTCATCTAACGGGTAATGACGAGTTCACACATTGTGAACACAGTGTGAACGATGGTTTTGTTTCAGGCAGGACAAATGCATTCTTAATGCCAGCGCAGCTTATTGAACCGAACAGAATCAATTAAATTAACTAAGAAAGAGAGGAGTGAGAAAGGGGAGGAAAAAGAGAGAAAGAGAGAGGGAGAAAACGAGCGCGTAACGGTGGAGTGCTTACCGTGCCGCTCTTGTTACGAAGCTCCCCATGGCAAAGCAGGGTCTTGCAGTGGTCGATACGCGGGTCTCTCTGCCTCTCCTCCAGGTACTCCAGCTTGTCCATGTAGTACTGGCACTCCGACTCGCCTTTCTTCGTGTTGATGTCCGAAAGGACGTCCTGGATGATGGAGATCTGGAGAGGGGGGAAGACGAAAACACATTAGCGCCCACTGTTTGCAAAGCACGCAAAGCCAATGGTCACCATTAAAGAACAAAGACTAGCAGGGCGCGCAATCGGACCATCCTAACCAACCCTTACGACGTTTAAAAAGCCAACTGGCCCGTACGGCTGTTTTAACACTGAGCGGGGCACTGAGATTTGAGGTTTAGCGGAGGTGAGAGAGGGGGGCGGGGGCGGGCCCTCACGTACCGCGCGCTCCAGGTCGGGCACGTCGGGGTGCTCGGCGGGGGTGTGCCGCAGGATCTCCTTCAGCAGCAGCGGGTACTTGACGAGCCGTGAGCGCGGGACGTCCAGGAAGCTCCACAGGTCCAGCTTGCGGCTGAAGGGCGACTCCAGGCAGCGCTGCAGGAAGTCCTGCACCCGCCGGTCCTGCTTCTTCTGGTCCAGCAGCGCCTTGGCCGCCAGCTGGTTGCTGCAGTAGTCGCGGTAGGCGTTCAGGCCGGGTAGCTGAGGGGAGGGGAGAGGGGAGGGGGAACTCGTTAACACGGGCTGGAAGGCCGGCCACTCACATGCCCGCAAAGGTGAAGCAGGGGCGTCATGGCGAGGGGTAGAGGGGTGAAGTACCTACCCAGCTCACGACGATCTGCCCGATCTGTCCCACGGTACCGTCGGGCCCGGTCGCCTTGGCCAGCTGTGCCAGCAGATCTGGAACCAAAAAGGAGCACCAAAAAAATATGTTAGGACCAGGGCTTGAACCGGAAAGTGATCACATCTGCTAGCTTTCAAATGGGCTGAATGGGTTTTGGCTAGTTTGTCTAATACGGTTTACATTAAAATGCTAAAAAACGTAATAAAAGTAAAAAAACCTCACCTTCGTGCAATGGGATGTATGCGTCCAGATCCCCGAATATGTGCGTCAGCTCCTCCTCTGACATGATTGATAGCTTCAGCATGGGGTCGTGGTATGCCTGGAGACAAGCAAAACCTCAAATTAATCACAGGGCATGATTAAAGCCTGCAAACTAAAGAAAGAGGCGGGCTAAGTGTTGGTTTTCTGCAGAGAGGGGACTGCCATAACTGCCTTTTAATAGTTAAAGCTCTGTGTATCAGACGCTGCCAAGCTCTGATTTAATCTGTTTGCTTTTATAAGTCCTCCCGAACAGTGAAGTATTTTCGGTACAAACCTTTCGTGCGAGCTGGAGGTCCTCAATCAGGTCCTGCTCCCCCCGGGAGAGTTCGAATATAGCCTGCCCAGAAAAAAAAAAGCATGTTTAAAAAAACGTGGAACATAATGCAGCCCGAGTGATTATGATCTATTTACATGTCACTTTAAGGGTACAGCCAGTCAATGATGGGTTCCCTATGATGTGTCATTGTGGTTGTGACTGGACTCTCTCTCTCACTCTCATGCACGGAGGACCGTACACGGTGATGTTTGTTGGCGGTTAGCTGTGATGTCTGAGAGAGAGCGGGAGAGGGTGAGGTAAGCTGGCGGGAACAGCCAAGTGACTCCGCGCCCGGTCTCCGACGTCTTGCAGCGTCTGTGCAGACCTTCAGGAATGCGCCCTGACCGCTCTCTCAGCGCTTAGCGCGCTTGGCAGAAGTGCCAGTGGTGGCCTCGGGAAACAAAGGCCTCATGCAGGGGAGCGGGGAAGGAGGCCAGGCTGTTTGGGTTACTCGCACATAAACCCCACCGTCGGGATACCATCAGGGTTTAATAACTCATAAAGGTGAGTTTGCATAATAACCCTGGCCTCAAAGGAAGTGGACGTCCTGGTGTTTTATTAAGTCCAGAGCCCAAACTCGGACAATTTGAGGGTTTAGGAATACTCAGGAACACTGGCTGGGTAGGGGTTTGATAACTCAGGAACATGGGCTTCTTAGAGGTTTAAGTTCCAGAACATGGGTCACGTGGGGGTTTATTAACTTGCAATATAGTCTGTGTAGGGATCTCACCTCTTGTCGCTTGATCTCCTTGGTGGAGAAGGTGCCCTTCTGGTGCACGTCAAGTGTTTCCGACCACAGCGTGCTGTTCCTCCTCTTTGGGGGCGTGGGCGCCGCTGCCTTACTGCAGGGCTTCTGGGGCACCCCGGGGGACTTGCCATCGCCCCGGAAGGAGATGGACTACAGGTGGAAAGGAGAGGAACGGGAACAGTTAGATGGGATGCCTCACCACCCACCCCAGCCCACCTCCATCTGAATTCCATAGATCTGCGATGCAGCAACAGTGTTTCAATGACGATTAAGGAACGTCAGCCTCACCTGGATGGTCTGCCCGAAGCGCCTGACAGCCCCGCTCCTCACGGGGGAGATGAGATTGGCAAGCGACGTCACCCTGCCCAATGGTCGCACACGCTTGTTACTGGGTTCCTGAGAAACAGCGGGAGAGGGGAAAAACACGTCAGGTCAACCCCAGGCCAACATTAACTCCATACGATAAACCACAAATACAGTCACCAAGAACAAGAGTTATTCTCTCACTAAGTAACAGCTAGGGTTCAATCCAGGAGACTGGGCTGTTTTTACATGGAGGTGGACAGCGGAGGAAGGGATACTATATTACACAGCTTGAATGTTTTCATAGACTGCAACGCGCTCAGGGTTTGGGGAGAACTGGGGTCAGACTCTGTGGCGTTTCCTGAGACACACAGAAAGGCCTCTCTCTTCAGGAAGCGGCGGACAGCTGTCTCTCCCATCATGTGAGGAGCACAAAGACGCACTGACTACTGCAGTTGGGGGGGGGTGTTGTAGGAATGCGAGGAATGCACGAGACCCTACTCTCAGCTGTCCTAGGGTACGAGTGCACACTCTTGTGCCTGCACACATACTCACGACCAACTGGCCTGAGAACAGTAAACCCCCTTAAGAGCCTCCTCACTCAATACTAAGTCAGTAAATCAGTAAGCCAGGTCTTGTTTACCTCTTGAACAGTCTGGCAGACCATAAAAGCCAAGGGTCAGTGCCAGTTAACAGTCACTTGGCACTGCAAAACCCAAAGAGACCGCAGTGTTGAACATCCTCGCCAAGAGAAGCCAGTTAAGTGACACTGTTAAGAGAGCACTCCATTTACATAGGGGACAGTTGGCCTTTTCCCATTCGGACTGAAATAGGCTCCAGCCCCAAATGTGGGCAAGTCATGTGACCCAGAGCAGCTAGGGACTCTGGGATGTCTACTGCCGTCAGGCAGCTCTGCAGACAGCGGGCTGCGCTGCTGTTTTCGGGCTCGTGTCGGGACAGGCCCGACCGCCTCGCGTGAGAAGAGCCTGCACACCTGAGCGAGCTTCACAGAGACCACAGCTGGGATTCGCACTGTCGCACGGGACCCCCCCCAACCAACAGGTTGGGACAGGGCTCAACCCAGACTGTGCCCTGGGGCAATGAGCGAGGAGGAGGGAGGGGGGGGGGGGTGAAAAACTCACTGCGGTGGGACACCAGCCAACAGCCCCACAAGCAAAAAGCAACAAAGCACCAGATAACAGCAGTGGTAAAAAAAAATGATTTCACTCTTCCTTCTCATCAACAATTTGCCCTGGCCAGTCAGCCATACATGTGAAGTTAGATCGGAACAGCTCAAACTGAGATGACTTTTTTGCGCACTCCTCCCTTGCCAAAGCATTTTAGCTTCGCTAAATGAAACAAGCCATTCTTAGAGACAGCTGCAGGAGAGCAGAGCTGTCGGCTTGGAGTCGGGTCAATGGTTGGCTGACGTCCGATATGTATGATTGACCAGGACAGCCAACACAATCAAATCAGTAGCCTGAAAACAACTGCACTCCTCCCTGTGGAAGATCCCACATCACTGGAGTATGGAAGGAGACCCTACCAACCTGTGCCTTTCATAAGACCTGCCTGTTTACACAGTAATACTTTTTCCCATTAGTGCTGTTTGATGGGCAGGGCAGAAATAATAAAGCATGTCAGATAAAAGGTGGAAATCACTTTGGAAACTTTGTGGGGGCGAGGGGTGGGGTGGGGGCTCTCTATCGCCTGCCTAATTGAAGGTGTGGGCCAAAGCAAACACTGGAAAGGTTTGGCGACCAAATGCGCTTTTCCAGCGGTTTGGGATGCTCCTGAGAAAACAAACGCCCCCTTTGCTTTGTGTGAGCTGCTGGAAAGAACAACACTGGCAGATAGGAGTTTCTATTCTGGATTTCTACGGTGAGTGGCTGTGATATGTATGTGTGTGAGTGTATGGGGGTGGGGGTGCTGGTTTGGCTCCCGGGAGAGTGCCCAGATTTACACGCAGCAGGAAACCACCCCGATCCGGTTCTATGCTTGTCTGGGTCTCCAACCGCAGAACCCCCCCCCCCCCAAAGACTCACATTTCAGACCGTGACTACATGAGTGAACAAGGGCTGCCAAGTCCTTTACAGCATAGATCCTACTACTAAAAGAGTCTCATTAACACTGTAATTTCTAGCATCTCCCTATCCAAAGCTCTGAAGTGCAGCTGTCTGCTAGACCCCTTGCTTTGTCTCTGATGTGCACATCTGCAGTTCAGACCTTCCTGAATCCTTGCTAATGTGTACTGTGATTACAGCTTGCTGAATACAGTGGCTTTGAGCGGAGTTCACTGCAGTATCACCTCAAAAGTGCAAATATTTACTCAGCATTCAAAGGCTGGGGCAGCCCTGGGAGTTTAGAGTGCTACAGAGTGCACATCCATATACGTGTTGCTTCACCCAAGCCACTTCTCCATTCATGCGAAAACACATTTGAAAGCTTGCGGTAAAAATACCAAGCCATGGCCCTGTATCATAAAACATCAAACCGTACCACAGAAAGACTGTTAGGGGAAGGAAATCTAAACCGCAGATCTGGGAGAGACAGAAGCAGCAATAATTTGGAACTCAGAGGTGTATCTGGGAGAAGAAATGCTAACCAGTCTCTGCACCTCATTCTTTGCCTCCACCTAACTTCACTTTGCATTTCTAAAAGCTTTCAGTCTCTCAGATTCCTGCCAGTCCTGCTCTTTCATGTCCTGCACATTAGCTTTGGTTAAACAGAGTGCGGGGGTTTCAATACCGGCCATATCACCCTCCCCCCTAGCAAATGCACAGACTTCACAGTCACAACCATGCGCAATACACAAAAGACTAAGAGCCCCTTCAAAAGGAAAAATGCACTAGTTTTTGATGATAAAACAGGGGTGCAAAGAGGTTCAGCGGTGCATGCAACCCCCCCCCCCCAGCTCTGCTAAGTTTATTCCTCCAAGAAAAGTTTTGGAACTTTCCCTGCCAAACATACTGTCACACCTGTGAAGCACCTTTCACCTAAACTAGAGCACACCTGTGCTGCTGATAAGCAGCTATCAGAGACCACATTATCAGAGATAAGGGAGGACCAGGTGCTGAATCACTGATCAGATAACAGGTAGTACAAAGGTGCTTTTCGCATGAGGTAATGGTCCACAGGGGACGGTGACACAGTCACAGCAAACAATTGCACTTTACAGGCATTCCTTTACGCGGCTTCGGGTAGCACACACAGACTGGTCGGAAAGAGAACCGCTCCACTGTTTTTTCTCTCAGCTCACCTCGATTTCTTTGTTAGCCTGGTTCTGGTAGTCTATCACTTGGAGGGTCCGTTTGATGGGGACCAGGCTGCCTAGTTCGTCATAGGCCACCATTGTTTTTTGCAGAGATCCCCTTTAGGTGTCTTCTATTCCAGCCGATTAATCCACATGAAAACTCCCTTCATCTGAGAGAAAAAGTAATCCTTCGAATCCCCTCTACCACCTCGGTGGGACTTCAGCTCACCTCATGAGCATTATGGTCTGATTCTTACTCTGGTCTGAGACTGGGGGAGGGAGGGAGGGCTTAAGTACTCAGTGCCGTGAAGAGGGGAGGGGTCACCTCTGGACACCCCGCCCACTATGTGGGGTGGGGGCGGGGGAAACTCAACTCTGCTTGGAGTGCGTGGAGCCTGCAGGGAGAGCTGGCCCTGAACTTTAACGCTTTATATATACCTAAAACACTAGTCAGAAATCGAGGATCACAAACTGGTCTTCTCCTGGAAGAGTTTATACAAATGACTTTCAATGTGGGCAGCTGAGGGTACGGGTTATACACCATGGAATAACAGCTTGGTTTAAACTTAAGATGGCAAGAAGCAGAAAGTAATATGCTGGTCCTCCACATTAAAGTGAAAGAACAGTAACTTGGAGAAAAACACACTTAAACCATGCTGCTAAAGTGGCTTCTAATCCTTCTTATACAGTCAATTTGAGTGGAAATCAAATACAGATGAGATTACAAAAACCTAGACTCACAAAGTCCAGCCACAGCAGAGGTAAATAAAATGATTTCAGTTATGGAGAAAAATCCCTTTCTGTGTAAATAGATTATGGTAGTTTCTTTCATATGTCCAAGTTAGTTCAACACAAAAGGAATCTGCTGTTTTTGCTGTGCAAGTTGTTTAAACAAACACTTTAAGGAAGAGAGCCCCCTTAATTGATAAACAAAAAATGGCAAAAAATTCTAAAGTAAAACATACTCCCATATAGTCTAGACTTTTCCGCATTTTTGTAGTGAGAGCCATGGACATTTTGATCTTACTGACCTGTTTCTGTGAGAAACATCAATGTTCCACACAGTCGTGGTTCTGAGAGAAGTTGAGTGTTTGAGGGAGTATATGTGGTTTATGATTTTTTGTGCATATTTTGGCATCCCTTATTTGAATTGTATGATTTAAGTGACATAGCCCCTCTACAATAGTCATCATTTCATAAAATAACTCAACTTGGACTCAGGGATACTGAAACTTGCTGGAAGCTCAGTACAAAAGGGTCTTGGCTCTTTCTGGGAGTTCTGCTCATTTTCACACAGGCTTGTTTGAGGCGTGAAGCACCAGCTGTTTGTTCTGAGATTTAACTAATGACAGAGAGGCGTTGGCAGTCTCTGATCAGCACAGGTGTGTTATCAATTAGAATATCAATTAGAAATGACCAGAACCCAGCTGGACCTACAACTGGACCACCCCTGCCCATACACACACATTACGACCCCCACTGGTCTTTTATTGGCAAAGGGGTGGGAGAGGATTCAACATGTGATGTTCCAGGCAAGTTAAACCTTGGAACCAACCACTTTACATAACACAATCACGTTGGTTGTTTTGCGTTGAGTCTTTGCGTCGTCCTACATTTGCAAGTAAAATCTGTGAGCAAAACTGGGGCACTGGCTTGTCTGTAAACTGGCACTGCAAACTCCTCCCTCTTTACTGACTAGCAGGAAGAAACAGGGCTAACATATACAAAAAGGATGCAGTTCAGCCAGGCTACACAAAGCGCAATTTGGGGGTATGCGTGGGGGTCCAAAGGATGCACCACAGAACGGTAAGTAACATGGCCAACAATAAAACACAGCAGGGAGGTAATGTCAGGAAACTCTCCCAACTAGTGAATTCACACGAGACTCTGCTTACCAAGGTGAGTAAAAAGAAAAAAAAAAAAAATCAATAAATACCTTGGGTAGCCCGGTAAAAGTAGTCATGTGTGAATAGGTCTATAATGGCCATTTGCATTGGCACCTGTGTATTGGGACCGGAGGTGTCGAGGTCAGGGGACTAACACCCAGTTGCTGATGGGTGGTAGCCGGGGGGGTTGTGGGGGGAATGGGGCAATTCACCTCACACCTACAGTTTCACAGTAAAGTTGGAATGGGGCGAGTGAATGAGGACTCCCGAGGTGAGAGGTGACTGGCTGAGCGGAAACAGCGAGCAAACTGCACAAAAGTGGTAAACGGCCCTCCCCTGTGATAACGCTGTAAGGAGCACATGACAGAAAAACACAGATGGTTTATGAAGACTCAAGACTTTATGGACATCTGAGATGGAAGTTGTTATGGGAGGAGAACACTCTCTATATTAATAAAGAGCAAATGTGCAAAAAGCTTCAGTGATCAATGAACCCCAGGAGGATGTTCCCAGAACTTTACCAGCCCTGATCTGGGACTACGTCACGCAATGTGAAGTCCCATAATGTGTGTTTGAGGCCTGGGTTGGGGTAAACTGGAGTCTCCACCTCAGTGGTGGTTAAACACCACAGCAGGAATTGAGGCTGCCAAATCCTGTCCCCTTCCCTGCTGGAACCCTGCTGCTGTGGCTCTAATCTGGCTTCCCTGTATGTGCAGCTGTGCAGAGGAGGCATGGGGTGAGTGAGGTGTGACGGGGGGGGGGGTTGTTGTCCGAGCGGCTGTGGACGAGCGCGTCTGTTGAGTGGATAAACAGCCGTAACCCACCGAAGGCGTGAACTGGAACACATGTGCCCACCTGCCGCGGCGTGGATACCGACAGCGCCATGGTCATTTGCAGCACTACCTGAGTGAGCAGGTAGCAGAACCCCGTGTGTGAGACGCGCTAGCTGCACGCTGCAATGTGCGCGCGTCTAATCTCAGTCAGCTCTGCACGAGACAACGTCAGGGACAGGCAAGGGCAAAGGTCTGAGGTCAGAGGCCTGTGGATGCGTCCGTCGCCTGGACACCAGCATCGCCGTTATCGGCAGCCTGTACCGGCTTCGCCGACACAAACGTCTCTCCATGAAACGACGATGGGATAACAAACAGCCGACAGCGGCTTAATCACACCGGGCAAAATTTCCCTTTTAAGGCAATGCACTGTGTGGCAGGCACCTGTGGGGGTGCGTTTCACAGAACAGACAATGTAGCAGAATAGAATACAGAATAGAATAACCTAATAAAAAAATGTTATATGATACGCTGCCCTTGTAGTGAAGTATTGAAAATGGTGAATACACCTTGAAACAGCTTATCTCATAAATAAAAAGAGAAGATGTCAAAAACCTGCAGTCACACATTTTAGACGGTAAACATCAAATGCCTACATTTCCTTTACAGGAATAGAGAAAGTTGGGTCCAAGAGGGTGTGATATCAATAATGTTCAAAAATGCAGGAAAACCTGCAGAATTTTCAATTGCCATTCATTAGGAGTGGCAACACTCTTAATGATCCCTAATGGATTACCCATATCAAAACCTGCTAAAGACAGTGCATTGGATCACTTGAAGAACTCTAATTTTCACTACAATACAGTTCAATGGAGAACAGATAATGGCTATCATGTGACTTTTTTGTATATTGGCAATGGTTGTTCTTTACAGATCAAGACATTACTTGTTTTAACTTTGTTGCCTGATATAAAAATTGCACTGATGGAAGGTTTTTAGCCAAAGCAGCAAAACATATTGTATATGATAACAACATACAAAATAAAACATATTGTTTGACTCCTCCAATTCTATTATCCCCCAAGTTGTGCTGAATAAATATCTTTATGGTTTTACTTGTTTCATGGACCTGTGAGGAACTGCCTTTCTTTGGCTTATATCACGAAAATGCACCTCTATGATTGATTATGTGGCCATAGAGGATATGATAACATGCTAAAACAGCGTGGTTTAGAGTTGAGACAGAAGGAAAATGAAAGTTTAAGACATCCAGTAAGCTGGCTTAATCTACCGCTGTGTAAATATCGTGTTGTGATCTGAGACAGTTGGTGCCTGCGGCAGCAAAATGCATCCGCAGAGACACATTGGGCGGCTCTAGAGGTGACGCAAGGCATGACGTTCCCTGATTCCGCAGAACAGGGCAGACTGCCTCGCGCCCTCGGCGGTGTTGTGAAGGTGGCAAGGTGTTCTCCCGAACCCCCCCCCTTAAATTTACCGTATTTACAGTTCCTAAAAACAGGCCGCAATACAGGGCTGGGTTCTCCATTCTTATAAGTGACACCCTGTGAGTAAACACTGAAGACTGAATAGACTGTCAAAAAAACCACACATACAAAACACACAGCCAAATAGCCAGAGCTGCGTCAGAGGGCATTCACAGTGTAAGAGTGGAGTCTGAGCCTTGGAGTGGCTGGTTGCACTCTAAGTGGTTGGTTGAGGGCCCTGCAGTGAGGTGGGTGGTGGTGTACTGTGGCAACTTTATTGCCCCCTGGTGGTCGCAGTTGTGTTCTTCCCTCCAGCTCTAGAATGGGTAAATTATCAACTCCCGTGTCTCTAATTACAGGCATTATCAGCACGACTGAGATGGCCTGCGTTATTACTGCTGACCAGGATCCATTACCACATCCTTCAATTACCAGACCATCACACGTCTGGCAGTTACTCGATAGACAGTCCATTATATTACATTACATTACTGGCAATAAGCAGATGCTTTTATCCAGAGCAACTTATATTAGATACAATTCTTACATGTTATCCATTTATACAGCTAGATATTTACTGGAGCAATTCTAGGTTAAGTACCTTTCCCAAGAGTAAAGGAGCAGTGCCCCAGTGGGGAATCGAACTAGCAACCTTTCAGTTACAAGCCTTCATCCTTATCACTGTCCTACCCTGCCAACATTAATGTTGCTACTAGTTATTTTTTTGCCACTGGAACAATTCAGATTATGTACTTGGTTTCTGGATACAACATCACTATCATATTCCTTCCCAGCATTCTCTGACACAAGCTTTCCTTTAGTGCAGGCACAAAGCAGTGTTTAACCAGCAGAGGTGTGGCTGCTCATAGCATTACGGGACAGGGAGAGCTGGAGGGGGCGAGTGTACCTCACCAGCCCGGGTTTTGCCTTTCTCCCACTCACGACTAAAAGTACGCCGTTTACTATTGAGAGCTGGAGGGGCACACAGACATAAAAAAAACAGCAGATTTGGAGGAGGAAGGCAGGCTGGGAAAGGGGGGGGTTTGACATGACCAGACTAAAGAATGACCTCTTCTACTTCCACTCTATCCACAACAGAGAGCAACCAGGAAAAAAACAATACCCTGAATACTTTTAACAGACATCCTTTGTTACTCAATAGTTTAAATGGACTGTGTTTTCAGTAAGAGCTCACACCCTTCGTGGTTGCTACAACACAGCAGGTATCCAATAAATCACAGTCACACCTCTACGCTACCACCGAGCAGACGCTCAGTGACAAAGAGCAGATTTTGACTCACTCGCTCTCAAAGTGGAGATCTGTGGTTCAGGGTACTGTACACGGAGTTACTCACGCTATACATGAAACGCTATCAATCTCAGCTCTGACATAAACAGCGATGAATCTCGGGCTTTCTCTTGTGTATGGCCCGTTGGGGCGTGCACTCTGTATGCTGGAACGTGGGGCCACACATGGGAGCTTCTGCCTTGCGCCAAACCGTGGGCTCAGAAGGGGTGCGACACGGCTCAACAGCAGTGTCTTTCAGGTTATCGAGGGAGCCTCACTGTAGCGGTTACGGTTTAGGAAGAAAACGTCACTCGCTTCATCTGTGCGTAGTTTCTAACAAACTCCGACTGGGTGTGATTGCTGCAGTAGTGCGCCAAGTTATGGAGAAAACTGGGACTGTGTGTCTTGGGGGGGGGGGGGGGGCGGTATCATTGCCTTGTCTCTGGGATAGAGCAGGTCTGTGACGGGTTTTTTATCCCAGCAGACTGGGAAACACAACCAAATCCACAGTAATGGTGAAAGAGAAGTCACTGCCCAGCGATGTGGTTCAAGTACCACTTGTAGGTCATGGGTTCAGATACTGAGTGGTACACTGCTGTTGTGTGGCGTTTGTGAGGCTCTCAGCCCAAACACCTCCATCTGATTAAACAGGCAGCAGGCCCCACATGTAAGACACGTTAGCTATGCGTACTGTGCCATGCTAAGTCCGCGCAAGAGACTGACCAGGTCAGAGATCTGACGTTTGCTGACATGATCATTGTTTGATCCCAGCACCGCCGGTGTCAACAGTCTTTCCCTGCTTCTCTAACACAAGCGTTTCTAAGAACGAGGCTGCGAGATCAACAGACGGGATGAGGGGTGGCGGCGAGTGCTGTAAACACAAAGGGTAGGAATTTCGCTTGGAGGCGGTACGCTAATTAGACAACGTGACACACAGGCGTGGGGGGCCTTCCACAAAGCAGACAGCATTGCCTCACCAGGGCGGTCCATGGCCAATCAGGACATTTCATTAACAGTGAGATTTACATGTGGAATATTTTCTGTGGAACTGTGATTCACCTCCTTTATCACGCTTGTGATAAAACGCATTTCCAGTGCTGCTGCCCATTTACAAGAAACACAAAATGGCAATTAATGACAGGAAAAGAGAGATCAGCACCCTGATAATTGTATCACCTACTAAAAATGCACCTGTGGTACAGTGTACACAGGACATGTTCTTTCAGGGTATGTTCAGTTTCACAGAACACAGAAGATCAACAAAAAGGAAGAATGTCAAAAACCCTGCAACCAGACATTTTAGAGGCTAGACAAACCAAATATCAACATTTATATGATCAAAGTTTCTCTGGGTCTGGGAGAGGGGGAGGGGTGACACCAATTATTTTAGAAAACATATTTTTGTGTGTGTGGAATACTAGTCTCTCTCTGTCTTTCTATAAGAATTGTCATTCCAAACATCTCCGATTGTGTTGTTCTCAGCTGAACTGCAAGTCTTTTCAGTGTCAATGCTCCTACCAATACCTAACCGGGCACATCTGTCAAGACCTGCAGTGGTAAATCTAATTTCAGTACAACACAGTTCAATGGTTAACAGATACTGGCAGTCATATGACCAACATATGTGCAGTCCCTTTGGTTGCTCTGATGTACCAAGAGATTCTATTGAGTTTCTACTTATTTTTTGTCTGATACGAATTAATCCGATAAAGGCTTTCAGCAGAAATGCAGAAGAGCTGAATTTTTTTTTATCCTCAGTGTTTTTACTTGTTTCATGCACCACAGGGGAGCTGCAAGGAAGTGGCAGTACCTTTCTTTGATTATTTTGGTTTATTAGTTTTTAATTTTAATCTGAGCTGCTTCAAGAGTTCTTCACATACCTGTCGGCCTTATAAGCTGACACATTATACCGTTGGAAAGTGTTGAAAAAGACTGCAAGATCTGCGTTTCCAAGAAAAACCTAGAAACACCAGGTGAGGATATTGGCAGTGCTTTTTTCCATTTTTCTCAGAAAACTCAAGCCACAAAGGGCACCCACCTCATTTTACGATCTGAACCATTTCCAAATAAAAACAAAAGGAATGATTTAGAAGCAAACAGTGATGCTAACGTTTTTCGGTGTACCAGCTGCATTAATCAGAGCATGAAACAGTAAAATATTTATTGTTTTGGTGACTGGAATGTGCATTTGGTCATCCACTTGATCCTCCCTATCTTTATAGTGCTGGCGTTTTTGGCTCTTTAATGGCACAATCACATCAGACAGTCTCACCAGACTCATACCCTGGATCTCCTTGTTCTGGGGAGGAGTGGAACAGCGTGTCCCGCTGCGGTGACATCATCACCCCACGATATACACGAGCACTACTCAGGGTCTGAGGTGGAAAGATTGCAAATCCACAAAGGACTGACCCTGGATCGGTTTTAACCTCCCTCTCCCCTCCTGGCCACATAGTGGTGAGGTTAGCATTAGGGATGGGTATGTTGATTCTGGACCAGTATTAATAGGTAATTCTTACGAGGGAGCAGCAACAGTGGATTAGTGGAGAGTGTAGGCGAGTCAATGCCTGTCAATCCCCAAGTCAGTAGTTTTTGGTTTTCAATCCTTACCTTGAAGTCAAAGCTGCAAAGACTGACAGCATCCTCGTCCTTGTCTTTCCGCTTCCTCTTCTGTGAAGAAAAGAGAGGGAGGTTACATTCCAACACACACATACACATGCACATACGCGCACACACACAAACACACACACACACACAAGCCATCACACCTATTGTGTGATGAAATTATTGCACAAATGGGGACAGGGAGTTCAGTACCGAGTCAGTTATGCGGGCTGCAAGAGTGAGGAGGAATTCGAAATTTCCAACGTTCTAAATTCTGAAGTTGTCAGTTGAAGAGGTCGTTGTTTCTGGCTGAGGCCGATGAGATGGAATCAAACGGACTGTTCTGGTTAAACAGCATGCGTGTCCTTGCCAAAAAGAGTTGAAGATGCTAATGACCGTGCTGTTTGGTGACCCCCTCACAGAACCCCTCTCCCATTTCAGCAGAAGGTTCAAATCAGCGTTTGTATAACCATCTAAATGGAAGATTTGCTCCTCATCTTGGCAAGCAGTAATACTGGTATATAATTGACATCAATTAGGTCTTCAGAGACTGATTGTAACAATAGATAGCAGTCAACAGCCCTTGAAAAAAATGAGCCATGACTTAATCCTCTTGATGATTAAAAACTCCCATTTGTGACCCACCCTCCAATTACTACCAATAAAGTACTATAATTAGCATTAATGTTTTTGGGATGCAAATAACGGATAGAGGCACAAAGGAAACAGTAAAGAGTTTGCATTTTTATGTTTGATTAGTGGATGGCTCAAAGTTTTAATTACATCACTTGACTTAATGAGGCCAGACAGCAGAGTAGTTCTGTGGAGTGTGGTTTGTGCTAGGGATGAGTGTGCGTGTACGGATGTGTGTCTTTGTGTATATATGTGTGTGTGTGTGTGTGTGTGTGTGTGTGTGTGTGTGTGTGTGTGTGTGTGTGTGTGTGTGTGTGTGTGTGTGTGTGAGAACAGCAGTATCAGGACAAGGCATGGGTTTTGCAGTTCTGGTCATGTACTAAGGTAGGGCAGGCTCCTTGCAGTGCCAGGGCTCTCTGGGTAAAACACTTTATATGCCAGGCCTATAGAGCTTCTGGACTGCTCAAGGTCTTGCTCCTTTTCCCCTCCAAACAACTGGCCACACATTAGTCTGGAAAAACTGTCCAAAATAAACCCAAATGTGTTTTGGATGTAGGCCTGCACATTCTATGGGCCACCCGAGAAGAACTAGTTGGGCCCGCTAACCTGGGCCACGTGTGAGGGCAATTTAGGTGCTGCCATGGCAATGCAATTAAGCCTTGGAAATAAAAACAAGCAAGGAAGTAGCTGCAGAAGAGATTATTGGTCTCTGGCAGGGAAAGGTAGCAAAATGGCAGTGGATGACATTACGGCCAACAATTGTGCGAATCATGAACACAGGCCACCTGTCCTCTGTGTGCGGCATCGTTCAACTCAGGAATGGCCTTGCTTTGCGCAAATAATGAAAACACATTTGCGCCCCTCTGGTTAATTGTACAGAGCCTTTGGCGGCCTTGGGCTAGGGCTTGCCTGGCACCAGCCCTGTAATGGAAAACACATGGGTGGGGGGGGGAGAGAGAGAGAGAGAGAGAGAGAGAGAGAGAGAGAAAGAGAGAGAGAGAGCCACCCCACACCCCACCCTCCAGTGAGAGCAGCTCTGGGTGGGTAGTGAGGGGGAGGGGATCAGGTGAACTCTCTGGGTGGGGTTCCTCTCTGAAGTCATTAGTCACCCCTTCCCATTGTTATGGGCTGCTTGTGTCACATGAAAGCAGGGGTTTTGGTCTGCAGCCAGAATACACAACCAACCCCAGCCAAGTCATCACCATCACAATGCAGCACCAGGTACCCCAAAAGAACTGCAGTGAGTCTGCCACTAATACACCAGACCAAACCACTAAACATTCAGTAGCGGAAAAATATAGCACTGATGCTGAACTCCTGAAAGCAGAAGCTAAAAGCACTGAAACTTAACGTGGTGGGAGCTGTATGTTAAAGCTAGACACAAAACATTAAAAGTCAGAAAAAAAGTGATGTTAAAAACAGTTTTCAGTAAAACAGTAAAAACAGATAACTGAGGTCTGAGCGATAAGAATGGAACCCTAACCCTTAGTTTAACAGTGCGGTTTAGCTAGGAGCACTGCAGTAGATAAAAGCTAAAGTTCAAAAAGCTGGCATTGATTGACAATAAAGCTATCATGAACTCATCAATGTGAACACTAAAGAGGACCTGAAAAAGCTGAGCTCCAAAAGGGCAAAATTAAAAATTTTGTAGTTTGCCAAACATCGGAGTCTGAGCACTGACATTAAAGCTGAGCAGCACTTATCATTCCAGTGTAAAACCAGTGAAGATCTGATCAAACTTATTCTTTAAAAAAAAAAGAAAAAAAAAAGAACTCCAGTCCAGACCAGGTGGAATATTCTGAATATTTGGAATGCCTGTAAAGCTCAGAAAAGAAGTCTGATTTAAAAGCTGGGAATCTGAAAGCTTTGGAGGGTGCTGGGCGCTCTTTGATAATGTTCCCATATGTGATCTGCTCTGCCTGATCTACTGCCATACCACACGGTGGAAATATGCGGTGCGTGCTCGACATTAAACTGTCTTCAGGTCCTCTGCCCCCTGCCTTATCGGTCAGCAAAGAAGAACTATCCGAACTGATTCAGAGGCCATCTGTCTCCGGGTCTGTCCGCCCGTCTCGGCCCGGAGAGCGTTTACCGTGCTATTGATTTAAGGACCATGAAGAGACGTCAGAGGGACGCAGGGGCTTCCAAACGTTCCTTGAGATAAAAAGCGCGATAGCGGCGCCTGATCGGGAAACGTAACGAGGCCCATGTGTTTGGCACGTAAACAAACGCGAAAGCGGACCTGAACGGGCCCCTGGCACGGGATGAAGGGCCCCTCTCCTCCGATCTCTTTGGCGGGCTCGCCTCGGAGCGGCGGATTGGCTTTCAGATCGGCCTGTAAACCTCAGACGCCTTGGGCCTTTCGTTCCATTCTTATCTCGCACCGTTTCAGCTGCCATTTTCCCATTTGACCGGCATCTCTGCTTGCAGGACAACCAGAGCTAGGCCATTAAAACGGGCCACATATGCGGTTTTGATGTCCGTTCCCAAACCTCTGCTGATGTCAGTGTGATATTAAAAAACACCCTCTGAAGGGTCATTAAATCAGCACGTGTACATTGTGACCTAAATATGAAGAGTGACGGACCGAATCTTAACCGCTCACACAATCTAATCTAAGAGGTATGGAAAACACAGCACTCTGTTTGTGGTTACCTCTCAGTGTCACCAGAAGGCCATTTCTGTTATAAACCCAGATCTCAAGTCTAACCAGACATGAGATGGAGAGGACTCTGTTATTGCTGCGATATAAAAAGCAAAAGGGCTGACATTTCTGTTTATAAACCCTGCCGCGAAGTAAAAATGACCGGCGCGGCCCATCCGACAGCTGGGCTGGTATCAGAAATCTCAGCAAGTGAAAGAGGAATGGCTGTAAACACAGCAACCGCGCAGATCGCAGCGCCTTGACCGTCTCACCTGAGACTGGGGATCGTCATGCCGTGCGAACCCGCAGTGCTGGGTCAAGGGTTCGCTCCCCCCCGAGTCTGCTAATGGCAAACAGGTCTAGCTGATCTAAAGCACAGGCACACAGTCAGAATGAAAACACTGCCGGGAGCTTCCGATTGGTGCCAAAGGCAGTGAGCGGAACGTCCATGCAAAACAAGAATAACTTATTCCGCTTTCAAAACAAAATATAACAAAGTAGTAAGTGCGGATAAGATATGCAGAGGCCGGTGTGTACACACTGGGGAAGTCCACCGAAACTCAGGAGACCATAAATGGGAGTGAGTTCAGCCTGCTTTGACTGCACAGGCCGAAATTTACACAAACATGTAAGAAGAAGCTGTAAAATGTGTAGGGGATGATGCAATCTCTGTACCTCAGTCTGCTCTCAAAACACTGAGAAGCACTAACCCTGATAGCTTTCACTTGAACAAAATTTTTAAAATTTTTGAATCACTAGCATTAACCTTTCCTGATTATTTGACACAACCCAGTGAGATTTACTAAGCAATTTTAAAACCATACACACAATCTTGTGTTATTACATTATCTCAGTGTCACAGACACAACCCTGTGAGTGTTATTAAATGATCAGTGCATCACAGACAACATTATCAGTGTTATTTAAAAAAATGCTGTGTCACAGACACACCCCTGTGAGTGTTATTAAAGAATCACTGCATCACAGACACATCCTTGTAAGTATTATTAAATAATCACTGCATCACAGACACAACATTATCAGTGTTATTAAACAGTCTCAGGAATGGAAGGTAATGCAGTACTCACCAGGCTGAAGTCCCACTGCGGCCCTGGGGTGAGGAAAGTGAAGGAGCTTCCTCTTCGCAGCGGAGGCCTATGGACAGACAGGGAGAAAGAGGGGGACATGACACCATGTTACAACTCACCCCGATACACAACCCGCACCTTCCACACACAGTCCACCAGGTTGCACAACCCATAGCGGGTCTGCAGTCCATCAATGGCCTGCATGACATCAGCAATCCTCAGAACTACCCATTAAGAGGAGCCAGTGCTACATTGTGTACCACATTCCCAGCATGATGTTCCATAAATGAATAATAAGTCCACCAAACAAGCCATTAAGGAGACCGCACTAAGTACCACATTCTCCCATGTCCAATGTGCCCCATTCCTCTAGTGAATAACAACTGACCAAAACATTCAGAGACAGAACTATGTAGCACATGGCAAGTTTAGTGCACCCCTGTCTTGACACTGTAATAGAACTCCACAGAATCAGTCATTCAGGAGGGAGTACCACATATCTCATTCCCTGTCTGGTCTACCCATGCCACATTACTGAACCAGAGCTTTTAAGACCCAGACATTCGGGAAACAGACCAATGTAGCACATTCCTTACATAATGTACTCCTGTGCTGTTACTGCATCAGAGCCCCTCAGAACCAGCCCTATAGGAGACAGCACAACACACCACATTCCCCACATAGTGTACCCCTGTTCTAAAATCACATAAAAACACCACAGAACCAACCATTGGGGAGAAAGAGCTAATAGTGTATTCCTGCACCACCACTGAACTGAAGTACTTAAGAATTAGCCCAACATACCGCATTCCCCACAGAGTATAACCCTGTCCTGACACCGAATAGGACCTCCACAGAGCCAGCCATTCAGAGAAGACGGTGCTACATACCACACTCCCAGCCTGGTGTACCTTTGTCCCGTCCTGGACTCTCCCCTCCGCTGCATCTTGAGGGCTGGAGACTGAAACACTGGAGGGTTACCGAGCCCTCAAACGCTCAGAGTGGTCAGAGGGAGGGTCCCCATTTCTCTATCTATAGCACGAGCCCTTCCCTACCACCCCCTCAATAAGGCCGGGTCGACAGGCACAGCAGTCGGACCCTGCTCCCAGCGGAGTTAATTCGGGGACTGAGAGCAACTGTGCAGTGTTTGTTTGCTCAGATAACCCGCTCCGTCTCTCAGACCTTCGGAGCAACGGCCAGTTCACGCCCTTCATCAAGCTATCTTCAATCACAGGGGGGGGGGGGGGGGGGGGAGGTCACAAGCGCACCTGAGTCAAACCTCTGCGACAGCGGATCAGCGGTTTAGACACCACTGAGGAGAGAGATTAGGGCTCAGTCAAATCTCAGGATGAATGTGGGGGTTTTGCAACTCTGCAAACACAGATAAGGCACGAGCCCTGTCCGCGCTGTTGCTTGCTCCAGGAGTTCCACTGTTCCAGTGTTTACTCTGTGTAAGGTGTTTGTCTCTTGACAGCGGCACAGAGGAGCCCCAGGATGTTCTTGTGCGGCTTCAATAAAACATCAAAGCACACATGTGTAACTGTAACACTGGTCAAAATTTTTCACTTGGAAAATTCTCCTGTTCAACATGGTGTCCTTGATAAATGCAGCCATAAATACATGACAACAGAGAAATGGAACAAGATTTGGGTCAGAACTGGCTATGACATACATTTAGCCGATACTTTTGGTAACAAGAACCATTCTCTTACTTGTATTTCCATATAACCATGACACTCCCCTCAGCTGGCACTGTCCATCTGAGTGGGCAGCTGCATCTCACTTGACCAACTCCCTGTTTATTTTCTTTGGGAATATCTACACAGGAGAGTGTGTGTGTGTGTGTGGGTGGGAGGGACGGACGGGGACCCCCCAGCGAGCCTGAGCTCGTACAGACCATGTCACGGAGGCCTGCCAAACCAAACTCTGCCTGCAACAGACAGCCGTGTTTGGTCGCAAATGTGTTTCCACACCAGAACTGTGTATGGCATTCTGGGGTCCCAGTGACACTACCCAAACGGCTGTGGAACGCGGGAATTCCAGTGAATCAGCCCCACGACGGTATTCCTCTGGATAGTAGGGCAGCAGCAGGGCCTCTGCCTAGATAGAGGACACACTGAGCCTGGGCTTTGGAGTGATAAGGCCCCTGAAACTGGGTCAGGAGGGTCATTCACCGAGTGGAGGATGGACTGAATGAAAACTGGCTTTGTCACTTCCCTTTGGAGGATTCATAGCAAATTCTGTTTCTTCACAAATCACATTAATACCTCATATGAACAGGAGCATATAGGTGCTAACACAGCCCTGTCCACCCTGCAGAGTAGCTTAACCACCGTGTTCACAACCTTGAATACCACATTCAAAACACACACACATCTACAACTGGGACTGCTAACTGTTTTGCCAATACAGTCACGTTTCTGAATGTTTCACGATCAGCTACTGAGAAACTGAAACAAACTGCTGAAAGCTGTTCAATGTCGACTGCAAATAGCTAAATGCGTCTAAAGATAGAAGCATCAAGTGGCCTTTGAGTGAATCCCTTAGCAACTGGAATGGAAATATGTTGCGCTAACAACACATAAACAGTGGGCAGACATTCATGAATAGGGTACCAGATATTCCTGTTCTTTATTAATCCGGTGTTGTTGTCAGACACAAAGAATGGCTGTCAGGGTGCTTTCCTGATTCATCAACAAGACTCACAGGGAATTCTTCACCACCATATGAACAAGGTATGCATACTCTACATGCTGGTTTTCAACTGTCATATAGGGCGATGGCCTGGGCTTGCAAGTGGTCCCATGAGAAGAACAGAGCGGACTTTGAGCAGTTGTTTCATGGCCAAAACTCACAAAGAAAGGTGAGGCCGAGGGTATTGTTTGTCAAATTGCTCACACACAGACACATACACACACACAGCTAAAACAGCTTTTGTTAATGGTTGACTATGCTGACGCATAAGGAGCACTATCACTCATGTGCCCCATTCAAAACAACCCAACACCTGGGAAATATGAGATAGAAAGCACTAGGAGACACTTGAACAGTGGTCTTATTCAGGTTTGTGTGACTAAGAACATAAGTATTCTTTTTTTTCCATTTTACTCGTGACTTTGATCCCGCCAGCTCACACATGGATCGTTACCTGATGTGTGATTCTTAGTGGTGCCAGGGGTAGCCCATATATACCCACTGACAACCCTGTCCGTGTGATGACATACAGCATATGTCATTCACAGAGGTATGTTTTCAAAAGGTAAAGCAGCTCAGATCCACCTGGGATTTGAACCCGTCACTCCCATGTCTGGACATTCTGCCCACAATGTGCAATTCACCTGCTTGCCATCCTTCACAACACATCAAAAACCAGAGTGTAACAGACCAATTGAGCTTCAACTCCAGATAAGCTGGTGAGGGCTTGTGGCTAATACAGGCAGAGCAGCACGTACAAGCAGAGGCACACAAGAGGTGAGCTGAGCAAGAGGTGAGAATTAGGTTGATCCTTAGGATGGCTTTCAAACTAGCCTATGTGATAACAGATATGAAGAAAAATAGCACAGCCAACAAAGTCAATGCATGTAACAAACAGTTCCCTTTTGACTAATCCAACAGATAGCAATTTGGCTGCAGTAAAATTAAGAGGAAAACATAGGACATAACGATTTTACTTTTCCAAGGTGCTTTTATCTTGGCACTTCACATGCGCAGGAGTGTATTCCGTCGAGCACCCCCTCCTTTACTTAAGTCTGTGTCGCCACCTAGCGGTTTACAACAGACAAGATGGCTGTATTAAATGAAGTGTCTCGATACTATTGACCACATATCTTGAGCATTTTGTCCAAAAAAAAAATTTGTAGGCGTACTTGTACTTATGCAGTTTGTATAAATTATTGTGACTCAGACTGTTTAGTGACGTATGGATTCATTTCAACGTCAATAATTTTAACGGGAGACCTATTTTGCAGGCGTTTCTAGTGACTTATTGAGCAGTGCTTTTTAAATGCTTTCATTGATTCAAAAAGTCGCAAGGTGCCCAGCAAGAATATAACAGCGGCGCCGCGTCATCATGTTCATTTCTATACAATTACGAGATAAAATCTGTGATAAAACGACGGCAGCGCGTATTCCCTATTATATTACATGATAAGCTTATGTTATATGAATCCAATAACTGGTGTGCATTCAGCCCATCCAGTAGAAACCAGTTAGCTAGTTATAACAAGCAACAATGAACGCATCACTTTCTTAGATTACCTTACGTTCAAATAAGATAACTAGTTAGCCAGCTAGCATTGAACTTGCAAGATCAACAGCTATGCAATCAGCACGGCACTATCTGCACCAATGACCGACTTGCCAGGTAACGGTAATCAATGCTATCTAGACATAAGCCATCGGATCTACTTTGCAGTTTGGCTAGTTAAAGATGGCTACTGTGTACTAAATGTGGAAGCTCCCCAGTTATTTAATGCAGACAGGAGAAAAAGCAACGCACACTTCTTCCTTGACAGGGCCGTGACTAATTGGACCATGTGACACCATTTTTTAAAAATAAAAATCACACTAAGTCGTGAATATCAATGATATCCAGCTGCAGCTTGAACAACTAGCTATTTTGGAAATCCATTAACACTAACCTTTCGATTCGATATCTTATGGTAATTGCATCGCCTGCAGCTAATACTGGCAGCTAGCTCAGGTTTAACCAGTTAGCACACTTTCCTCACCGTTTGGCGTTGTTATTGCTCTCGGGGGACGTCTCGGTAATGGAGCACTTTCTTTTCTTGGAACCTGCTCGTTTCCTCGGCTTGTCATTCACAAGCTCTCCCACCGGTACTTGCGGTTCTTCCGTTTCTTCCATTGAAAGGTTGGACCAAGTTATAAATTCTTAAATGGTTAAATCTATTTGAATAAATGTAAGTACATAAACTACATCCGATTGTCTATGGAAATTAATTTTCCTAAAAGGGGAAGTTGCTGAATTCAAACCGCTGCCGCCGGAAGTTTGAATATGGCGGAAATATGAAGATGGACCAATTAGAAAAGACCGGAGGCGCTGGTTGCTAGGAGAGTGTGGCGGATGGGAGGAGTTTAAGTGGCCTACAACAAATAGGATAAACAATTGGACGTTCAAGTTAGTGATCGAAGTGTCTGTATTGTTTTAAAACAGTGGAGTGGCTTTGAATACCGATGCGAAGTTATGCGATGAAATTATGAAATGATCATACTATATGCTATACTTGCAATATTATCTGCACTCCCCCTGTACTGATATAGTTTAGCGTAGCTGTTTATTTCATGACGTGAAACATTTTCTTTTTCCTTCCATGGGTTCAGGGCAAAGCTTAGGATTACCCAATCAAACACATTACTTGACAAATGATTGATTGACAGTTATCGGTAAAATATTTTATAAATATTGTAAAACATTTGCATATTTTGTAAATATTCAATCTCTGGGTGTTACCTGCGTATTATTACCTTGCTATTGGGCATAAGAGTTTAACCAGGATGCAAGCATATTGGTGGTTACACTTTGTGGTACACGCCCTTCGTCCTTTCCCCCATATTGTATTATTAACTCTAACTGGCTTTCTTTTCGCCCTGTAATATTGTTTTACCCTGTTCGTCTACTTTTTTTTCAGAGTGAACTACTGAATGAATGAATGAATGAACACACACGCTGGGTTTGTTTAAACGACTGAAGAGTTGCTTGTTTTGCTCAGATGACTGAACATTTGCTCCACGAGTTTAAATGAATGAACTCCTCTTGCCTGAAGTGGGAGCTATTTTAACCTCGTGCTTCGCAGTCATAAAAATTCCCGCAGACAGTTTTCTTCCGTGCCCCTGTCACCACTGTCTTCTGGACCCACCACGCTGTGTGTATGCCCATTCATTACGGATTTAGACCTTCGCTTTCAGAATCCCGATTAAGGAAGTCCTGTTCGAAAAGTTCGAAAGCCACCACATTCACAGAAATCACTCACTCAATAGAAATTATGACTCAGAACGAACACATGCTCTGAAATTTTGAGGGCAAAACAGCCAAATGAGCCTAAAAAACCCTACGGGGAAAATATAATCAACCTGTCATAGCGGCAATCAATCCTGGATCACGGCAGTTGTAAAATCATGAAAAATATAAAACCTTTTGAAACTGTTTGACGTTTAACCACGTTACAACAAAGCGTTGAAAGCTACCCCCTGCTGTCCTGTAACAATCCCCACATAAAATGCGAACGACCGTTTTGCAAGGACACTGGAAGACATAAAGGACGCAATGAAAGATTTACGAGTTTGGAAAGGGTAACATAGCGTACATTAATGTCTGTGCTTGCATTTGACTCCTGTTAATGCAAGGCCACCAGAATGCATTACGACCGAGGACGCAGCATCTGTCTCAGGGGCCCGGTGAGCTAGATCATTACGACGTTTTTTTGGTTCCCGTGGATGCAGATCGTCCAGATTGCAATAACTGGTCTATTTAACATGCGTTTTAACATTACGTTGTTGGCGTCAAGCCAAGGTAGAATATTAAATGGATGTTTACACAGGGAATAGGTTAGCAGATTTCCTATAATCACAATGCCTTTAGAGTACAGGATGCATAATTTATAGAAACATAATTACATACATACTTACATGCATACATATTCATTCTGAAACATTTATATACAATCCAATTTAACATGGCAGCCCACCTAAAGCCTACAGCACTTTCAACAACTGCTTTTAGTACAATTGCTTTTACTGCGCAAGTATCCATCTACATGTATTCCACATTTAGAACAGGTAAGCAAAAGGAAGAAAGACTATCCAGAGGTGAAAAGGCCACTTCTTTGGTCAGGCACACTTACCTAGAAAAGTAACTAGAATTTATAGAAAAGTTGTGATAACCTGGAAGTGATTTTGTAAAATCAGCATAACAGTACAGAAATGTTCTCAGTTCTCAGTCTGTTTGTGTCAGCTGGGCACCGCTCTGGCCTGGTAGGGAAAATCAGCTGCCCATCCAGGAGACAGGAAGTGATCCATTTCCTCATCCTCTTCGTCTCCTTCCTGTTTACATCACAGTGACACGGACATCTGACACAGCTCAATGAGAATCCGTGTCCGAGTGAATTACCGGTCTTTCCTCTTGAGAGAGAAGCTTGTGCTAGATAGGCGCTCTATGCACTCCATGCATCAGCCACGTGAAGGATATTTAATATCATGCCAGTGGGGGTTCTCCTTGTAACAGGACATCGGGTGTGATCCAAGCTCCCTCTCTGTCTCCTTCTTTATCTCTCTCTCTCCATCTCCCTCCATCTGTCTCAAAGCATGGATATTTGCATCCCAACATAGCATACATAAAATGTAGAAAATATGGAACGTTTCCTCACTCCTTTCATCTGTGTCTGCCTGTATGCCTGTATCCCTATCTCTGTAACTTTCATCTCTCCTGTCTGCCTGTTTTTCTCTCCTTCCCTCTCTCTGCCTTTCCTTATATCCTAAAAAATGGAACTTACATGGCAGCTTAGAGACTTAGAGAACAGAAAAGTATCTACATCACATTATATAATGTCATTTAGCAGACATCAGACAGTATTCATATCAGAAATAAATTTAAGATCACCTAGATTAATATTTCCTTGATGATGTAAACCAGTGGTTCTCAACGGGTGTGCCACAGCACACTGGTGTGCCGTGAGGCAAAGTGAAGTGTGCCATGGAATTTTGAGGAACCCAATGCGTTTTTATACAGGCTCATGAAATAGTATTTTTAAATTTGGAGGTAGTTCGGAGGTAGTTACTTATTTACAACTTTTACAATTTTTTATCTAAATGGCTTTTAGTTCCATTCTAAGTTTGATTTTGAAGATAAATTTAGGTCCGGGGAGGAGGATTATTATTTTAGCTACCGGAGAAGGCGGTCGCTCTAATTGTTGTCAGTTCCTTGTCTACTGTGTGAAAAGACTGATGTTTTATATTGTGCTATTAATGGAGTGATGTTTTGTTTTATTTTATTTTAGTATGTTGCTGTTCATGATGCCGCATTATATCGGACAAGTTCTTGCTCCCATGCACTTCAGTGCATTTTTAAGAAATTATACGATTGCCTGTCTGATTTAACTATCTGTTTGATAATTTGATAGTCTGCTGTAGTGCAATATGGGTCAAATCTCGCTAATGACATTACAGCCTATCATGATGTGTGTGACATTCTTCATAATCGATAACCAACTTTAAGTTGGTGTGCCTTGACATTCTGTTTTGACCTTTGATGTGCCTTAGCCCCAGAAAGGTTTAAAACCTCTCATGTAAACCCAGGGAATGCATTCTTCCTACAAAAACTCTCCAGGCAAATTCATGCCAAGTTCTGGATTGTTTCTAAACCTCTTCTGCAAGCAAGTCTTACAAACATTTTGCCATAACACATATGCGTTTATACAGAGCTACATGATACACATGATACGAATAGTATAACACGGCATTACAAGGCAACATTGATGCAATTGTGTTGTGGTTTGCAATTTAGGCAATATGATATCAATACTGTGGAGCAGAAATTCACACAGACCTCAGACGGAACTGACATTGATCAGGCCCAAGAGGGAACAGTAAGATTATCAAATGACATAAAATGCAGACTGATATCGATCATCACTTCATAAATCATACATTTTATTCCAGAAATGATTCACGTTACAAGCTGACAATGGAACTGTGTTTCATTTACAGATGGCAGGAATCGATGGACTGTGTAAGTACAGCGTTGACGTACATTTCAGGGAGGTAGAAGGCTTGTTCTTCCCCACCATTTGCAATGCATGTTTGAACACTATTTTGTACTGTAAGATGCATGACTGTAGTCCACAAATCCCGCCCCAGTCTTCACTGTTGAATGAAAGGAGAGACCGTTGAACCGATCCCCAGTCATTATAACCGATTTCAAATGGTGCTAGAAAGTGCAGACGACTCTACGCACCAGCAGAAATCAGTCATCCTTTAGTGGGGGACAAGAGAGAAGGGGGGTGGCTTATCCATTCTGCCACTGGAGTTCAGCTTAAGTTCTCATCATTTATTAAATTAGTTTCTTCTGCACATGAGGGGAAAAAGTGCTTGCTTGACAAAAATCGAAATCATGTGAAACCAGAAAGCACTTCATTGAAGTCATTTGATCCATTTCAAATTTGACATATGCTATATTAACATAAAAACTGTCATAATTTTTTGCCTGTGAGGCATTAACAATATACTCCCCACGCTTATTGGTGATAACGCTGCTCTGAAACCCCTGAATACCTGAGTGCGGAGGTCATGTCCTTTCTCCTTGCTGCCCTTCTGTCTCCAGGAACACTGATTTCAAATGGTGCTAGACATTGTTAAACACATCTAAACCACCACAGGAAACCAGCTTCCGGGGGAAGACTTGGAAAGCCAGACCCACAGTGACACCTGACCTGCAGCGCAGATCATTGTCCAGGGTAGCAGTGCAGAGCGGCTGTGGTTGGAGCACTGGACTCTGGATCTGATGATCAGCCTGTTACCTGACATACTTCAGTAAAATGCAAAGCAATAATATTACAGTGATAAATGTAAAATAAAAAGAACTTGAAAGTGGTTCACCTGCTGGATAAATGAATGAGATGATAACAGAATTCAGAGAGGGCAGTGAATGAATGGGAGCCCAGGAAGACAAAGGTCCTCTGGCTAACCTTGGCTATGATATAATAAAATGCTATGCAAACAGCAAGTGACATCGCCAGTGAAATAACATTACTATGGCAACAGTGTATCTCCAAGGCAAATGAAGGATGTCACTGTCCACACTCCAGGTAATACTGAAGTCTGACTTTACTCACACTGTGTAGCTTATAATGCGTATAATCATAATTCCATAGCATTCACTTATCACAAGTTCAGAGGGAGAACGGCTCTCGTGACTAATATATAGGCTTTACAGTAACACACTGGCCCATTGTCATTTCTCTGCCTCTGAAGGCCTTAAACTTTGTGATTTACATTCAGAACTTTGAGACTTTTAATACTTCACAAATACTTCATTTCTGTGTGAAAGGAAATCACTGTAATTTCTGCATCTTGAAAAAAATGCATTGTGTTTCGTAGAATGTCTAAAGTGTAGAATCAAACTGTCCATTGTGAATGGTCTATCGGTGTGACATTTCAAGCATCCCAGAGAATACACAGACATTCTGAATGACTAGTGCGACATAGCCTAACACACACACACACACACACACACACACACACACACTTACCCTGACATGGGACCAGGCAGGCCATCGAGCCTGTTGACCTCACTGCTCAGCACCCTGGGAAAACAGCAAAGACACAGCGGGCCGGTGAACAGTGTGGGTGCGCGTACACTCTGTCTTTTGGTAACTACGCTACAGGTAAACACACCATATGCTTGTTGGATCTCTATGGACATCAAGTTCACAATGTCACCCATGTGACAGGAGGAACAGCCTCCCCCCCACCCTCTCTGAGAAGCTGCCAATTATGACATCAATCGTCCTCTGCGCCTCCTTCCGATCTTCAGTATCTAAGCAGCGCTCATTCTACCTTCAGGCAGAGACATAGCCAACGGAGGCTTAAATCACACCAGACACTTTGGGGGAGAAATCCGCTCATAGCACGATGGACACTTTTATCAGAAAGTAAACGCAATGGGAGCTATTGCCGACAGAGGTCCAGAGCTGCTCCGTCGAATGCTAATTTGCCCTCTTAACGAGCCAGCCTCAAAGAGGCTCCCCGCTTGAGCAAGTCACGGAGGTCTGAAAAATGTTCCGTCCAATCGGGCGTCCGGATAAAAGGGGCGCGGCGCCACCCACCTGTGAACTTTGACCCCACCGCTGTTCCGCATGATTTTCATACACAGGAATGCATTGAGGCCAAGCCAAGTTTTAACGTGATAAAACAGGTCTTTTGTTATAGGAGGAGGAAATGGAGCCGGGGTGGACATGTGAGCCCTTGATGACGGCTTACGTAACATGGGTTCCATAATGCCTCACCGCCAGGATGCAGATTAGACCGTGAGGGCGGGGTCCGGGAGGCGTGGCACGCAATGTGTCTCCGCCCTGACCCCTACACAGATGTGTTCCCCCGCCCGTTAATGCCCGTTAATGACCCAGCCAACGGGTAACGTCCTGCAAGCATTGCATTTGTGTCACAGAAATGTCACTGCATTGTCGTGAGAACAGCAGTGGAGAAATAAAAGAGTGCCTATTCTCCAGCCAGACGGTGATGCTGTAATTTCACCATTAAACAACAGATGGCGCTGTTGTGTTTTGTGTCAAGCTGATCTTACACAGACAGGAAGAAGGGTTGAGTTGAGCTGAGTTGTGCACAACAACACAAGCGAAACCCAATCCTGCTGGTTGGATGAGGGAACAGAGCACACCTCACCTTTCCCTTTCAACAGGGGCGGTCTGAAAGAGCCCTGTGGAGCTTTGGCAGTGCTGGCCGTAAAGTGTCTCCTCTTTCCCAGGGAGCGATCCGCAGGAGGGGACTCCTACACGCATACACACCCGCCTGCGAACGGAGCCGCCTGGCGTCGGCTTTAATGTCATTGCCCCTGCTGTTCTCTTTCTGAGTTTCAATTGGAGGGCTTTTTTGGAGCGTTACACACCGATCCTTCAGAGTCACCATTGACTGATCCGTGCAGTCTCCATAATCTGAGTGACTCTTCGCTTCCATTTCAAATCCTAAATATAATCATTTCTGAGTGCAACTGTCTCTGTGCAACTGTCCCTCAAAGTCAAAAAATTTTGTGTATGGTTGATAGAAGAAGATACCATCAGTATCTTTTTATTAATTTGCATTATGTATATAAGTACAACATACCGCGTAGACCCAGACTGCAACTGTTAAGTACAGTACATCGGCTGTTTAAATATACACGTAGCTGTGATATCAAAGACCACCCTCTCAGCACCTACCCACAATCCTTCACCCCTTGGATGTGTTCCCAGCCTTGACAGGTCATCTAAAAGTCTGTGGCATGACGCACAGGTATGTACTCTTCCTTAACAAGACAGCCAATCCAAGGTGGCTACACTGTCCAAGTGTAGCCTCTCTCGGCACTGCTGAGCGTCAGCGCTCTTTAAGTCCTTGGTAAGAAACAGTCGCTGCGCAAATCTCCTCGCAACCTCCCCCCTGCCAGAACACTCTGCCCTCGGAACTCACAGTTCCTCGTTGCTCTTCCTTGTGCCGGCCAATCAGCTCGTTCATCTATTATGACATCCACCACTGCCTCCGGTCCAAGGTCCTTGGCGTTTATTGAGACAAAGAGCCCGCTGAGGGTAGAAGGAAGTGCCCTTTTCATTGAGAAACACACATTGTAATAGTGACCCAGAGCTCTGTCGTCCTCCCTGTTCTGGAGAAGGAAGTTCGCTAAACTATGGGCCCTGCTGGAAGGAAAACCCCCTCAAGCTCCACCTGGACACGAATAGCCCAGGAGTGGATTAATGATCAGCGCCAAGCCTGGGTTCCACTGAAAGCCTTGCCAAGGACACAGGACTTTCTCATCAGAGGAAAAGAGCATCTCACAATTTAGTATCGTCTCTGCTTTTAGCCTAACCTTCTTGTATGTCCTTTTGTAAGTCGCTCTGGATAAGAGCATCTGCTAAATGACTAAATGTAACAGTAAATCTCTGGAAGTTTAAATGAAATCATAGCCGAATTTGCTTTACAATTTACCCTCTTCCCTTTAAAGCTATCTGATACACTTACACCAACACACACACACACACACACAGTACTTTGACTGAAAGTAAACTGAACCAGTGCGTTGCACAAGGGACGTTTCAGGTATGTAAAATCACACTGTAACTGGAACTGACATGAGATCACATTACACCCACATCAAATCACACTCCGCCCACATCAAATCACACCACAGTTGCATCAAATCATGTCTCAATGCCATCAAATCACATTACAGTGGCATGAAGTCAAACTGCAGCTAAATCAAATGACAGTGCATCCACACTGACTCTGAGGAAAGAGAGCAGCACTACCCTCTATGCTCTTATACACTGTTTTCGGGTTCAGTTTCTACAGACGTCCTTCAGCAGCTCAAGGCCGCAGAGGTGCATTCTGGGTAACACTTTATCACCGTGACGCAGGTAGAGTAGGAGTGTTTGTCGATTCCTCTTTTGAATTCCTTGTGAAACCGGATTGTGGAAGACGGTGCCGAGCGAATTGCGGCTTACGAAACGGGAACAGGCGTTTGGGCGGACAGGGGCCGGGGCGAGCGCGAGCGACGTGGGCGCATTCCTGTCATCAGGCCCCACCCGCGCGCAGCGAGCGGTACGTCCTGACTCACGCGCTCCGAGGTGAGCTCTCCTCGCGAGGTCACCCACGGAGCCGGGTTGCATTATAGCGCAGCATTCAGCCGATGCCGGGCTATTGTTCGGGGAGAACAATGCGGCGTGGGCGAGGAGCCGGGGGCCCCCGCGGCGTGCATAAAAAGCCCCGCGACGTCGCCCCCTGGAGGGAGTGTGAGTCACGGCGCTCTTCCCTGCTGCTGGCAGAGTGAGCTTCTCAGCACAATGGGGTGGATTCGGGACACCGCGTAGCAGCATGGCACGGTCGTTGAGTGGGCCAATGCCACATCTTGTCATTGGTCAAACACTCAGCACAGTCAACCACGACTGGCTGAAGTTCTCTGAGTGACATATCCCTGTGTTTCAGCAAGGTGAGAGGGCCTTCATGTGCTATCTTAATGGAGGCACAGACTGAATCAGAATATGCATTGTGACAGGACCAGAGGTGAATGGAATGGCGCCGCTCAGCAGGCACAGACCCCTGGTCCCGTTACAGAGAGCCCTGACTGCTCCCGGGTCTGTGTGAGTGGAGCTGTTAAACCTAGGCCACTCGCATCGTCCAGATTTGATCACCCTTGCAAAGTCTCCATCTAGTCCAGCTGTTACTCTACCACAATCAGAGGGACAGGAGGAACAGCAGCACCTTCCTCACAGCCGCAGAGGGAACCGGCATGCTTTAATACCCCAGTGAAGCAGGTTCCACACGCTGACCGACCCGAGGGGCGACCTCAGCGCGACCCCCGCGGTTCCTGTAACGAGGCGGGGTCGGAGCGCTTCCCGTAACCACGCCGAAGAGCGCGCCGCCACTGATGCGAAACACATGCCGCTCGCAGGAATGACTGGCAGCTCATCACAGGCTGCAGGGCTGAGTCACGGCGAGAGAGAGATGCGAACAGCGAGCCGCTAATCACCCCCACGCGCACACACACAGACACACACGGTCACACACACACACACTCATCAGATACACTCACTCATCACCCCGGGTCTTCAGAACTGGAGCCAGGTTTAGAATTGGTCCAGCCCCAGGGGAAGTGACTCACTACGACCTGATTGGACGATGTGCACCGAGGCCCCGATCAACCCCATGCTAGGGGTGATGAGGGGTGGGGGGTGGGGGTGTTGGTCTACAGGGGTAACCAAACCCTTTTCATGTCTTTGCCGAACGTTATATTAACCACCAAGCTTTCCGACCACAGAGGCTGAGACGTTGACATCACCAGACCACAGCAAAAGAGAGAGGCATTTCAGCTTTGCAGCGTTCAAGCAGGTAGTGTGGCATTGGTGAAGTCTTGTGTCTGACGAGGCAAAAGCTGGCAAATCCACAGCTGCTGCCACCACCAACCACCGATTGCGGTCGGGCTATCGGTCGTGTTTAAGGCCAGGCCACATCATAATTTCTGGCTGGGGGTGAAGTTAATGTACCTTGGGGAATGGCTGTGGGGTTTACGCCTGGCCCAGGAAGAGTACTCACACATAATGGATGTGGCCATAATCCTTTGTGTGGATTCAGCTGCCTCATCTGCTGATGGGAGCTTGTTCCAGCAGTTTCAGCTGTTAAGAGATATATCTGAGCTTCATTGAGCTGAGGAGGAGACACACACACATACACATAAACACAAACACACACACAAACTCATCATAAATACATTACACACAGACACACGTTCACCAGAAATATATTACACACAGACACTCACACACACACACACACACACTCATTAGAAACATAATACACACCACTGACACACACACAAATTGCACACAAACACAGGCACACAAATTCACACACATACACACCTCCTCCTTGTAGTATACACACAGATACCACACTGCTGCAACTGCAGATAAAGCTAAGCAGTGTCTGCTCTCTGAATAGACAGACGTGTTTTATCCCCATGAGCGACAGCACCTTTTCCACGTCAGAGCAGACGCTTGTGAATAAACATCAGAGCACTGTGGTTACGGCTGACCTTTCCTGTGCCTGTCACAGTGACACCCCGGGGGTAAGACTCCTCTGCCCCCTTCAGTGCGTAAAGTGAGGGAGCGCACCCCGTTCTACATTACGCTACATTAAATGTCACACATTTAGCAGATGCTCTTATTCAGAGAGACTTCAAGCACAAGAGAACAGCAGTGTAATCTTACGCCAGCTTACTTCCACCTCTGAATGTTTCCTAAGTCATTCCCGTGAAGTCAAAATCTAAGCCAAGGTGGGCAGTTCCGGGCATTGGACCACGGGACCACGAGGGTCCGACCAAATGTCCCGGATTTTGTCATCTCTGTTTTCCAGAGAATTCCTTTGCGCTGGCCCAATACGCTTCTCTCCATTGACGGGAACAGCGGAGTGTCGGGCTGAACTCTAACCCCGCGAACCACAGGTTCGCAGATACTGGGAATCACTGTTTTCAAGGCAAAAAGGGAAAACAAACTCTGTGACCTCCACGGGCGAGTTCCAAAAATAGGCAGCCAGAAATCAGTCACGATCAGTGCCACCTCGTAAACAAGGGAGATGTTCTGTCGCCCCGCGGCCGCGCTGTTTACAGGAAGCAGGAGCGGTGACTACCTCCTGCATATTAAACGTTAAACGCTGCGCCGTGACACCCGGGAGGGGGGTGGGGGTGGGGGCTCGAGCGGGATCGTGCGCTGGACCGGGCTGAGGCCGTCGCGTCAGGCCGTTGTGTAACATGTGTCACCGCTTTAACGGAGATGACAAACGTCTGAGTCACAGAGCAGAGCGGAACCACACCATCTGTGGGACGTCACTCCTGTCAAAAAAAAAAAAAAAGCTGTAACAAACAGGGTTTGTCTGACAAACAGAATTTCTTAATTTCCAGACCCCGATCCGAATCTCCTACAGCAAGAATGAGAGCAAATGCGTGCCCTTTGAGTTGTTAAAGCAGGAATGGAACGCGTTGAGCTCGAGGGGCGCAAACAACAGCGCCGCCGGGAGGGTGTCATTTTTCCGGTAGGGTAAAAATGAATCCCAGCTGCATTTACAGAGGCATCGTCACCTCCTCAGTTTGTGTTTGGAAGCGTCTGCGCTTAAACCCTGACGCCTCTGGCTAGTTGTGCAGTTACGATGAGGATTAGAATCAGAAGTTTGCGGGATTCCAGATGGCAGAAGCTCCGCTAAAAAAAGGCAGCCTGCAGCTGCACTGGAACTGTGGGGCCGGCACTTAAACGCACATGCTCTGCTTCAGCTCCTGAAGCAGAGAAGAAAAAAAACCTAACCTCAGGCAGGCCAATAAACAACCTCGGCTTCCTCTGGCTTCAGGCCAAGAACATTTCCCAAAAACGGAGGGGTTTTTTCTTTACGGTAAGCGCCTCTTTCCTGGAATTCCTCTCTCTGCCTACAGCTCCGATATGACTGTTCAAAACGGCTGCTCTGTTATGACTGCGCGCCGCTACTGCCGGCATGACCGCTAATTCAGACTGAAATTAAGAAAAACACCAGCCCTACGGGAAGCCCCCCCCCACAAAGCACCCCTCATGGTACTGACCAAGAAAAAAATGTCTGCCGGTTCACGTTCACCTCAGACCGTGCCAGTCAGTTTGGACTCCTCAGACGCAGTATATATCGATTTTTCTCTTAATTTTTGGCTTTTGGCTCCAACCATTCAAAATAATGGCCTCTCTCAGCGGCTGACGCAAATGCGAATGACCAGGAGCGGGAGTGAGCTGGTGGCGGCAGCAAACTCCCTCACTGTAAACAGCGCCACCTTTACGGTGCTATCACGGTGCATTTGCCAGGCCGGCGTGCATCCTGCATCCCCACTAGCAGACAAGCCACTCACGCCAACACGCTCTGTGACTCACTCCCACAGCTGCCTCTCTGAGGCAGAATGTGAAAGGTACCACACTGAAGCAGCGCGGCATCCGGCTTTGGGCAGTCAAACCAAGACATTAGCATAGCCTCCTACCTGAAGTACTGCACACCCCAGAAAATGACAAGCAAGACCCGGAGTCAGGCCACTGTGATCGTTCAACCTCCCCTCGCCACATGTCTTACATATTTACTATTGAGAAACAGTATTTCTCCACCCTCCAAAACACACTTTGCAGGCACGTACCAGACGTTTCCTGCAACAGTTCTCCACTCATAAAAATTGACATTTTTATAGCCGTATTAAACTTCTGAAAGGCTTCCCCACCCCAAAAAAATCAGCACACCTTATAGGTATGCGACATTTCACAATAGAAGCGGCATCAACAGTGAGTCTGGTCTTGGCAGGCCTGCGCTCATTTAGTGGGAGGTAATTAAATCTGCGTAGCTATACGCCGTTACAGGAATGACCTTGTGCAGTGTGCCTTTATCGAAATATCTGCTCTCTGGAATGTTTGAGATAAATGGGGAGAGAGACACACACACACACACACAACCTATACGTTTCCTAGAGACTGCGGCTGGCAGATTACATTAAAACAAACAGCAGCGCTGGCCTCTTTCCATCTCAGTCAACATTATGTATATTTATTCTGAGTGTGTCAGCCTATTCCACGGAACGCTTTGCTTACATTTTCCCAATTCTTATATCACGCTTATGATTCAAGACTATATTCTGTTGTTATGATTCTAGAAGTCTTTACTCTTATGAGTCTATCCATTAACTAATGGAGATTCTGTGAGTGAGTGATAGAAAGCATGTGCGCGCACACACACACACACACACACACACACAGTCCTTTTGAAGTGCAGGTGTTCCGTAACCTGTACTACCCCAAGAGTCCCCAAGTTCACAGTGTTTAAATGCAGACAGGCAACAGCCTGGACATGACCAATCAATGCCATAACCAGGCACCTTTGGGGGCTATACGTATTAGCACAGTCACAGGACACAGTCATTTCGTACTTGGTAGACTCAATGGATACAAGCCCTGGGTACAGTCATGATAAAGTCATTTAGAGCAACGACTGTAACTTGTTTGCAGTAAATAAGTACTGCTCCTCTCAGCTCTGCTAGGTGCACAGAACAAGCACAAGCCAAGGGTTTCCCCAACTGCATGCTGGGAATCTCCTCTCCATCACCACTAGAAACTCACTAGAAAAGCACTAGAAATCGGGCGCTCGGTTCGTCAGCTCTTAAATGGTTACCAATTTATATCACGTAATCAGATTTAGCGCACGGGCGAAATGCTGCCCTGGGCTGCCTTGGTGACAAAGACAGCGAGCGGAATCACGCCGACTCTTTTTAAAGGACCAGGCCTTGGACAGAACTTTCACTGCCGTTTTGCAGAGTGACAGGAGTTCAACCCCTCCTCCTTGGTGTTCACCTGTGAAATCCTGTCCAATCTGGGAGTGGTCTGTGCGCCAAGGGGAGAGACAGCTACCTCCACTGGCTGAGGAGAGTGAGTGTTCCCTTGCAAAGAGCCTATTATGCAGAGTAGCAGTCTGGGCCCCAGGACGACTCTGCCTTGTCATTGCTGCTGGACCTGTGGTCGCACGAAGTCCTGTCCCACATACGGAACCAAGATTAACCCTGGTCAGAGACTGTGAACCCGAACATGAGCCAGGAGCGCCGAGCTCCGATCTCAGATACGTCCGAGATACGTCACTCGAACAGCTCAGCGTCACCCTCAACACAGTCAGAGGCACGACAGAAATAAACTCTGGCCACGGTGGAGAGAGCAGATAGGGAATTACTGAAACAGGCATATCATTACGAGCAGCAGTTGATATGCACAATCTGAGGTCCCCAAAAAACAAATAGGAATAAGGTTGCCTGTGTGCTTTCAATTTGAAAACCAGTCTGTGGAGTTCACATCAGAGTAATTGTGAGCTGGTCTAGTCATTCTATATCTATGAGTAACTTAATAAACTGGTTGGTGCGGGTGGCAGGTCAGTGGAATTGTGCTGGATTACTGCTGATCTGGGTAGCAGTGTAGACTGTCCCTCCTGTGGTGGGGGTCCAAAGGCAAGCCCTGGTGACATCGTCCCCGAGCCATGCGGTGACGTCACAGCTGCCTGCCCGCATCACTTCCTAAAGGGGCTCACAGGCAAACTCACCACACCATTTATCCCCCGGCTAACGGGAGAGGCCAGGGGTTAAACCCAGAGTGCTAAACAGCAGCCATCGTCACCACGCCTCAGTGTCTGAGAAAAACAACGCTCTGAGAGACACGTCTTCATACCATTGTTTATCAGCTTGCCTCTCTTTCTCTCTCTCGCTTTCTCATCTATGCCCTCTCTCTCTCTCTCTCTCTCTCTCTCTCACTAACAAAGGACTAAGACGTGGCAGAGTTTATCCTGCAGCATACGCAGGGAGGGGTAAGTACCGGTCAGATCCAGTTACCTCCTCTCTGACGTACCTACAGCGCGCAAACACACGAATATACACACACACACACTCAAAAGACGTGTTCAGTCAGACACAAACAGGTAGCTGAGTGTTGGTCCGATCTGGTTACCTCCTCTCTGACGCGCCTTTGGCTCCGCGGGGTTCTGGACCTAGCTCCACACCTTGATGAGAGGAAGAGAAAAACTCCCTCCCAGCAGGACAACCCAGACCCCCCCCCCCCCCCCGGAGGCCGGCAGAGGAGAGAGAGATGGCCCTCTCTAGGAGAAAGGAGCGCCTCGCTGAGAATTTCACTCTCCGGGGGAGGGTGTGTCCTGGTCAGCTCCCAAAAACAGAGAACAGAGAAGGAAGCACACACCCAGCTCGAAAGAAATGGGTGGGCTCCAACATCGCCTCATGCTGGCACTGATCTCACGCACGCACATACACAGAGACACACACACACACACACACACACACAGAGCTCCTGCTATTCTCCCGAGAGTGTGGGTGGTACAACAAAGCCTTCCTGGAACCTGGCACAGGGACCATGTGAGCTCAGCCTCCCTCATTTAAGCAGCCTTCACCTCAGGTGGAAGCTGACAGGTAGACGGACACAATGTAGAATCACACAGGTATATAAGCAATGTGGAATCACACACATAGAACAACGCAATGTAGAGCATAGGTTTTTAGGAGAGCCTGCAGACAAAGTCTGGTCAGTCCTCTGGATCAGGGGAGAGGGGAGAATTCGGTGTGACATCATCACGTGCTACAGCTCTGGGTGCGGGTAACAGGTGTTCTGCATTGAAATGCAGCTTTCAGCAGGCTTAAAAAGCATGCAGTCAGATCCCATTATCAGCAGTCCACCACGCCAGGCCGGCTTTAGCTCCTTTCAGCCTGGTTCGGGCTCCTGCCAGCCTGGTTCCAGCTCTACCGTGGAAAGGGGTGTATCCCCTTGCCTCCTGGTTGTTTCTGATTGGATGTAAACTCGTTGTGGAGCTCACAGGAGCACTGGGTCCGCTGGAGGCGGGGTAGATGAACATCCTGATGGAGACGCTGAAGGGGAGGAAATCCACCTGCTGCTGCAATCTGAGTGACCCTCTTTCACTTCCTCTCAGGAAACAGAGCAGTAGTCTGACAGCTCACACACACACAGACACACACACACTCACACACACACACACACACACACACACACACACACACACACAGGTAACATGTCAGAAATTTGTGCTACTGGCACACATCCAGGGTCTGCTAGCCAGTCTGGCACCAGCTTCACCCACTGCCTCTGCCCATGTAACACACATGGACACACAGACTCCAGGTCACATGGCAGACTGAGAAATGCATGATTGTTATGAAACCGCACTTCCATTAAGCAATGAGCCGGCCAGGCCATAAAGAGGCTGAACCCACCTCCTCATGTCAGCTGCGACTGCGCAGGGCAGCTGCGCAGCCAGGGGTGGAGTGACAGAATGAGGCCTGCAGGAAGTGCTGCTGCAGCTATATATACACACCTAATATAGGACAGAGTCCAGGTGTGCACTCCTAACACAGGCTGTACTACCCAACACAGAACCTGGAAACACAGCCGAGAATGGAGAGGAAAAGAGGAGGAGACAGAGGGAGGGAGAGAGGGGAGGAAAGAGGAAGAGATAGAAGGACACAGAAAGAGGGAGAGAGAAGGGGGAAAAGAGAGAGAGAGAGAGAAAGGGAGAGGGGAGGAAAAAGGGAGAGAGAAGGGGGGAGAGAAGGAGTGAGAGAGAGAGGAGGAGAGAGAAAGGGAGAGACACAGAGGGGAGGAGAGGGGGAGAGAGAGAGGGAGAAAGGGAGAGCGAGGAAGAGAGGGTAGGAAAGCAGGAAAGGGAAACAGGGGAAAGAGAGAGGGAGAGAGAGAATGAGTGTGTGAGAGGGAGGGGGACAGAGCCATAGAGAGGGAGATGAACAAAATGAGAGAGAGGAGACAGAGAGATGACTCTTTCTGCTCTTTACATTACCATGCCAGTAACAGGAAACAGATGTAAACACAAAGGAACAGACTGCAGACAAATTTCACCGTTTCCAGTCGGATCGCTGTGTGATTCACAGCGCAGATCGGCCAGCTTGAACTGCCCCACCTCGAGTCCGCCGGTGACTAACAGCGTGCCCAAAAACAACACTAAATCCATGTGAATCACACACAGGCTCCAGTGACCCAGTGCAGACAACACATGCCGGATACCATACATGTGACAGACCCCGGAGCGCTGTGTGATTCATATCATCTGTTCCTTTCATGTTGTTACGTGTGGCAGTCATCTCCAGCAGGGGAACAGGTACCGTGAGGAGTACCTACAGCGTGGCGCGTGGTCTCTCTCAGGTCCTCTGACAACACTGAAGTGTAACAGTTCAAAGGGACCAGGAGGGATACCTACAGAACGGGGGGGGGGGGGGGGTTGCCTTTGTGACCTGTGGCCTCTCTCAGACCCTATAAGCAGACTGTGATGTTGCTGTGACGCACCTTTGGCGTCCAGCCTCTTTGCAAGCTCTGCTAAAGCAGGGTGTATGGAACTGGGCGCCACCACACCATGATACCACGACCTTGCCACCCCATCACACACTGGCCAAACTCAAGATGCCTGGAAGGGGGTCACCTTGAATTTACAACGCATTTTATCCTTTCCCTAATCACACAGACTTATCACATTTTACTGCCATTTAGCAGTTGAGCGGCAGAGCGACTCATAGGTTACAATCTTTTACGTTACCCCTTTTATACAGCTGGATATTTCTTTATTTACTGAGCCAGTTGTGGGTTAGGTACCTTGTCCAAGGGTACAACAGCAGTGCCCTGACAGGGAATTGAACCGGACTTGAACCGGGAATGAGTCCTACTCCTTGCCACAATGCTACACTGGTTCTTTTGTGACTTCCCATTATTTTTTGTCTTGGGCTGTTTTGCCGCTATCATTATCCTTACGCCGACACGATGTTAAACTGACCTTACGACAGACAAAGCAATGGTGAATGCGAAATGAAAATAAAAAGAAAAAAGGACAAAAGAGGAAGGGAAAAAGGTACAAGTCAAAGTTCGCTATCTCTTATGGAGTGGGCGTATCATCCATGAACAGTTCACAAAGACCTCTGTGCGTCAAGTTTTTTTTAATGCCTTTTTTTCCATTGCGCACCAGCGTCAGCCTAGTTGTGAATGAGTAATTCACGCTAACGGCTGTGCAAAACAACTGCATTCCACTAACAATAGCGGCGCTACCGTAAGCGATTCCGCCCTCATTCAGTCCTGCTGGTGCTGCCACTGCCCCCTTCACTGAAAGCCTCAGTACAAGGCATTGTGGGAGAAAGGAGAGCATTCCAAGCCTGATAAGAAGAATCATACAAGTTAAATCCTCAGACGTAGAACTAACGAAGCCAAATGGCATTTTGTTTCAACATGCCTCTAACTCATGACATTTGACGCCGTACGAACAAACATCTTTGTTTCCAGCTCAGTTTCCCTGTTTTTTATGCGTAAGGTACAGCCACTGTGTGTGTGTGTGTGTGTGTGTGTGTGTGTGTGTATGCATGCATGTGTGTCCGTGAGGAGAAATGCACCACTCCTTTACTCACTTCTTCCTTCTCTTATTCCAGTACTGTCACAGGACAAACACTCCACAGTACATCTGTATAAAGATTTACTGCACACACACACGCACACACGCGCACATGCACACACACACACACACACACACACAGCTCAATTCTGTCCACTTCAGTATTGCCACCACTTACATCCACAGAAAAATACCAATCCCACCTGAAATAATCGCTTTTTGTTCCAACAGGTGTGTGCTTGCTGGCACTGGTAAGAGATGGATCTCGAAAAAAATGGCACTACCCCCCCACCTCCCTACACACACACGCACACAGACAGACAGACAGACAGACACACACACATACACTCTCAGATGCACCCGCATGTGCCCACATGTGGGTGCACACACAGAGCTCAATCTCACTGGGCACACTTCCTGCTGAAACTCATGCTTGCCTGCGCCTGTCCATCCGCAGGTACGCCCGTGTATCCTGAGATCCGGAGTGCCCCTGAGCCCCCGAATCTCTCAGTCTTCAGCGCAGAGATTCCCAGAGTCTGCGAGTTGCACAGTCACACACCTCCCTGAATCGGACAGTCTCCCGAGTTTCTCAGTCCCTTTGCCTGCGGCGTCCCGGAGATAGCCGGCGCACCTCTACCAGCACCCGTCCCCGCTGTCCCCGGGCCCTGGCTTCTTAAGTTTCTCTCCTACATCATCCTGTGCGATCTTCCCCTGCCAGCCCCGAGCCCTCACGCAGACTGAACCCGGACCTCCCCTGCTCTGGAGTCCCGTCTAACTCGCTCGCTCCAGCCGTGTGAGTCAGCCGGCTCCCTCCCGGCTCCCTCCCCTCCGTCCCCTCCGTCACTCCTCGCGTGACTCACCTGACAGCTCACGGCCCGCAGTTCCCGCCGCTCACCACAGGGTGTCAGCGCAACGACCTCGGAGGACGGCTCCCTCTGCCGCGCATGCGAACGCGGAGGCACGCGGCTCGTAATAACCGGCGCACTTCCTGTTCAAGCTCGCACTTGTTCTCATAAATAGTTTTACTTACAAAAATAGTCTGGCTGTTCGAAAGAAAAGCTCTTTCACATTCAACACATGGGGACTCGTAACAGTGCTGTGCAAAGGCTGATTTACTGCACGATTCTACAGTAGTTTGATGTGGCTTAAGGCCACACACAGGTGGCAAAAATACAATGTCTTGTCTCTCCAGTCCCTCTGTAACAAAACTACCCACGCAAGACCAGTTACTTCCTCGTGCCCAGCAATCCCATTTCAATGCTGTCCTCCAATCAAAATCCACACTATTACACCTGGAGGGCCTTTGTGATGTCACAATCACAGGTGTCAGTGATGCCCTTGATGTTCTGGTGGGCAGAACCATTTCTGCTTGCCAGTGGCGGGGGGGGGGTAGGAAGGGGGCATTCCGCCAGGAGGTGAGAGTCACTCAGCCAGCACATCACAGGAGTGGGTAACGGGATACGCGTGCAGGGATGTGGAGGGGCGTGTGAGCACGACAAGTGCTCGTCTTGGCGAGGAAGTGATTCACAGGACTGGCATCCAGCACGAGGATTCAATTTCCGTGGCGCGAAAACAGTAGGATGGATAGAGGGAGCCGGGCCTCACATACAGACACGCGAACCCCCCCTTCACCACCCTGCCCCCCCTTGCCCATTCTTCACCTCTTAGTCAGCTGACCACATAGTGAGTTGATCCTAACCCTGTTTTGATCTGTGGCGCCACCGCTGCTTCCATCCGGGAGGGAGAATACCAGATTCCCCCCACCACCCGACCACGAGTCACCTGTCACCCCCCCCCCCCTCCCTGTCCCCCCATCTCTCTCCCCCTCCCTGTCCTCCCTTCTCCTCTCTCTATGTGACCCCTCACCCAGTTCCACAATTCCGAGCCACCCACACCACTCCGCATTGTCCCAGAGCATACTGAACGCTGCCACGCCTGCTTGAGGGGGAGGCAGGGGGGGCACGCCCTCATTCCAGGGGCGACGGGGGTGACCCAAGCCCAAAAAACTGGAGGCTCACATGCAGGACCCCATGTGCCAGTTACAATCACATCTAACCTTCTCCTTTGCTTATTCACCTACATTTCTTAACCAGTCTGCAGCTTTAAAAAACGACATCTCACTTCTCACATGTAAAACATGCAAGCTCGCATTTTCCAATGAGCGCTGAATTCAGACACACCTGCTGCGAAAATTCGCCTCCAGCCTGCAGGCTTACCCAACCTCAACCACTGGCACAGTGAGAGATGCAGAGAAGTGGAAAATAACAGCCTCAATGGATTGTGGACTCACCCTGCAAACCTTCTCTCCGGTCCTCTGGAAGGAACTCCCTGGTCCACTCTGGCCCCGAGATGACCACCCTGATGAGAGAGAAACACGATCTCTCAGAGGTACAGCAGGAAGACCGAGCAGCAGAGCTTAGAATATCTCTGGATCTTTGGAGAGGCTGAAAGGGAAGAGGTGGGAATCAGTGCAGTGAGAGAGAGTCTCTGCGCACATACTTTCCAGGCCATTGGGAGCGTCAGTAGCTCATCTGAATACAGCGGTCTAACAGTCTAACACTCTGCGCTGATGTTCAGCTTTCACCAGGACGTGTGGGGAGGGAAGTGTGTCAGCACGTGCATACGGCTTTTATATACCAGCCACTGTGGGTGGGGGTTGTGTGGATTTGGGGGGGTGGGCTGGAGGGGGGGATTAGTCAGCACGAGTCAGAGCTGGCGTTAATTCAGATAGATTCCTTTCTTACCCCATCATAACCATAAGTCACAGGACCTGTGAGTGATACTGCAACCGACCAAAAGGGCACAAATTCACAGCGAAACCCCAGATAAGGTTCACCGAGGCCATTTGGACGCGCTAATGTCGGGTTTAGCAGATAATTGTTTCAAGCTTACAAGAAATCACACAGACAGTGAGGTGTCGCGCTGCATCGAATTTACGAGCTCGGGGAACACAAGTCAGGGCCGTGACCTGGTTTCCTCTTTTCGGAGAACAATTTATAGGAAGTAAATCTGAGAAGATGTGCAATGCTTTCTGAACAGAGCGCTCATCTCTACCCTCCTCCGGAATATTCCACAAGGAACGAGCAGAGTCACGAGTACGGCTGTCGCAGCACAGGATGACGGTGCAATTTTAGCCAGCCAATCATAATCTATGTTTGGAAGAAGCATTGTGATGTCACAGAGGCGTGCAGCGGGTTGCCCTGTAACACATCTCTGCCCCTCCCTTCTTTGCTGTAGCAGAAGCGCTGCGCCTTTAGCGTGGCTAATTGCAGGAGTGGTCCTGGGCTAAAAAACAAGGATTCCGGCGCCGCCCGAAAAGCCTCGCTCCGCAACAGGTACTGTCACGTCAGCGTTCACCCACACACGCATTCCTCGAGTTCCAGGCCAAGACAAACAACGGGCCAGTGAACCAAGGGGAATTTCTCGCCACCAAGAGAAAATGTCAGATGCGTCTGCCTGCCTCTCTCGGGTGTTTCACGAGGGCTCTGCTCAGAGCCTCCCGTGAGTTGTCATCGTCACCGGTTCCCCTGACACGCACAGCCTCGACCTTTGACCCCCCAATACACCTCACTCTTTCCCTTGCTCAGAGTTTGGCAGTTTGTCACATTTTCCCAAACGTGATACTCCCAATGGTCACAGGTCATCACTGTGAAGACAACCCAAGAGAAAGAATACACTATTAGATCAACCTCTCCATGGAAACATGTTACCAATCCTCAAACCTTCTCAAGCTCTAGGGTTTGACGTCCTGCAGTTTCAGTGCTACAAGGTGAGAGAGAAGTCATGTGACATAGTTTCCGTGGTGACTGCAGCCCTTGACCCCAACGACCCTGTAAAATGTAGCTGACATAGAAACACCACTAATGACCCTGACTTCTCTTCCCTCCAATCATCCATTTATCAGCCTCCAGATTCAGACACCAGTTTTCATGATCACTGGGAGGCACAAAAGGGACATATCGATGTTTCTGATCTTCAGTGTAAGATCAGTGCTATTCGTAACAGTCGAATAGCAGGGCTCTGTGCCTTCAGCTGTGAGGGAAGCAAGCCCACGAGCAAGATGGTTATGCAAGACTCCCGCAGGGAATTCCTCCCGTCCGTCAAACCCGTCCTCGGCGAGGGACTATCAGCTCTGACAGATGAGGGTTCGTACAGTGAAACAGTAAACCTTCGAGTGGCTCCCTCGGGCCCGGCTGCGGACTACGGTTACTGCGGTGACAGATTTACGGTCCAGGCCGCGCGGAAGAAAGAAGTGCCGATGTCTGGTGCTCGCCACGTCTCGTCTTCCCCCCTCGGTTTTGGACCCAGGGCGGCACTGAATCTGTCCCTGGTGACACCATTACATAGCCGCCCTCGTGACAAAGGAATCTACGTTCTACCTCCCTGCAGGGACAGGACCAATCCAGCTGCTCTGTCTGCAAGACTGGCTTTGCAGTGAGGTTCTCCCAGCATGCACTACACCTCTTGGTCACTACCATGTGTGTTGTGTGCGAGATGGGTGCGAGACGTGCCAATGAAATCTGCAAGCTCTCAAATCCAAATTGAGTCAAATGTGCTTTGTTGGCGTGATTGTGCAGAACAAAATGTTCCCAAGGCAATTAACACTGAACACATTTACAGTATTTACAGTACAGTGCAGTACTATATTTAGAATATGACCACTAAATTAGAATGATGAGTAATACATTAACCAGGATTGATAAGAAGGAGAAAAAGAAGCTCTCTCTCTTCCTCTTTCTCACACATAATCCTTGTCATGAAATAAATGTAATGTCATGAGTGCTGTCAGTCCAGCACCATTTTCCAAACGGACACATCCATCAGCTGGCTTGTCACTCCAGCAAACTCTCACACTCTGAGGGAAACGGCCCAGCACACTCTTTCCCCAGTAGTCCCCAATGACCTTAATTGGTAGGCGGACGGGAGCAGGGGAGGCGGCACATCGAACAGCTTCCTGAGTATCATTTCAAGCAGATAAATGAGAGCCTTGGATCAATAACAAACCGAGACATCATATTAATGCACTGACGTTGCTGAGGGGGCGCTGGTCGTATTGGATTACAGCATGTGCTCTACCATGCCTAAGTAGAGGAGGGTCTTGGGCAAGTTCAAGTTTTTTAACTCAGAGGGGTGCACTCAGCTTACAGTGGGTGACAACTGACAAAAAACACTGCCAGCACAGTGACCTGTTCTTCACCAAAAGCTGTAATTCTCATGTTACTTCTCTTTTTAATACTTATTCCAACAAGGAATAAGTATTACATAAGTATTAAATAAGTATTAAACCCTAACCCTAACCCTGCCAAGGAGCTCCACAGAGGTATAAAACCAATCCAATGTAGCACCTCGGCTAACGTCCGACCAATCGGAACACAGTGAAGCCAATCACTTCCATGCCAAGCCCTACCCATCCTGAGTGGATGAGGGAACACAGTTTCACAACATTCTAAAACCACAGCATTGCAGTGCTGTCGGCAAAGGGATAGGTTTCAGTTCGGCCAAAGATTCTATTTCAATCAAATCAAACCTGGCCGTCCAGCTCTTGCAGTTGATAATAGGGGAAAGGCCACTTCGACTTCTATTGAACTCTTCCTCTAAAGGAGGTAAAGCGATATGCGCTCTCTCACTCCAGTGAGTGATCTGTGTTCCCTACGATGAGTGGCCTGTGAAGAATGAGGGGATTTCCTAAGGCCTGTGTGACAGAGAAGCCTGTGCTCTGACAATGAGTGCCCAAGTGCCAAAGATATTCAACCACATACTCACTCACACACTCAGCCACTCACTCATCGAGACACACACACACACACACACACACTCACACACACGCAGATCCACCCTTCGGTCAGAATATTTCAAAACCTCAATCTAACGTCCATCTCATGAAAACCTCTGAATATAACTTATAAATATTTACTTGGTTAATGTAATACCCTTAAACATACCACAATGAATGAAAGATATGTTGACATCTCAGGCACTCGCATATTAGCAGTACGAGGATTTTCCAGTTCGTAACTGGCGAGTCTTTCCCGTTTCATCCTTTCCGAGGGCAAGCCAGATTCGGCCTGGTTGCGTTTCTGAAAATCGTAAAAACCGGTTTTCTAACAAGTGCGGCGCACTTGGTGCACACGGACCGTGCTGAGGTCACGTCTGGTGCAAAAACCACAGCCTCTATTTTCCCAGAATGCTCCTGGGTGAGCAGACGCGCCCATCCTGTGCTGTGACTGTGTGTCTGAGTCCCCCCCCCAATTACCCCCCATGAAGAACAATATGACAGGCATGCCCTCTATTAGAACTCAAAGCAGCTTCCTCGTTAGGCTTATTACAGACTGCCTCAGGGGGAGAAAGGGACACCTGTCAGTCACAGACACAGTGGGGACTCAGGGCACACAAGGCCACCAGCCTCCAACCAGCGCTAAAGCACGACTGTGTAACCACAGATCGCCACTCCAAGACCCATGTCCCAACATTCACCGTGCCTGCAATCCCTGTGCTTGCTACCTATCTCCCAGCAGTCCCTGTGCCAGCGTGTTTTTTAATTGGCCATTTCCAGATTTATTTTTGTTTAACTGTGGTGCTGTCGAGCCCAATTAAAGAACTCCACATAATTAGAAGAAGCTTCTGTCTAAATGTCAGGTTGGGCACTGCTGGAAACACCCAGCTGTATGAGTGGACCTCGAATGGAAGCTGATTAGTTGCCGTTGATAAGGGGTGTCTGGCAAAGCGAAAAAACAAACTGCAACAATGGTCAGGGTGTACTGCCACCCTGTGGACAACAACAGAATTACAGCTTTTCTAAAGGTCTGATTCGGCAGAAGAGTAAAAGGAAAGAGAACACTGGGCTCTTGTTCTTTGAGTGACCCTGGTTCCCCGATGTGACGTCACCCGTCGGAATTTTAACATGCTGGTTGTGAGAAATGTGTCAAGTCAGGGTTTTGGCGCTTGACCTGTGATTTTTGCAATTTGATACCAAAAAAAAAAAAATGGTAACAACTGGCTTGTTCAGATACATAACCTGTTAACCTGTGCAGCAAAACTGTCCATCTGACCAGCTATCTGTTCCCCAAGCGGTTTTAACACTTACATGGAACGGGCAACTTGAGAAATACACCACCCACCCCCTGCGAAAAAAGGTCAAAGGTCGTTTCAGATCAACTTGCGACACGTCCATCTCTGGCATGGGGAGAAGCAGAGAACAGCAGTGCTCACAGGCAGTGCGGTGTGTGCCTGGTATCGGTCAGATTTAGGGGCAAACAATGATGGTCTGAACAGTCCCGGCAGGAAGAGGTGACTCCTCCCAGGACCTGGCGAGGCAGGACAGGGGCGGGATTCGTTCCGGTCTCTGCACTCATCCGGACCGCGCTCCGGGACCAGGGCCAGGCGGTGCACCGGCGTGGCTCGCAAATCTGGACTGCACCGCGTGCCAGTCGCCCGCCGGCATGTGCCCCCAAAGAGCTCCCTTCACCAAAACTACACCACCCCGCCCCCCCCGCCCCACCACTGCAGTTTTTCTGCAGTGACTCAAGTCAATGTGACCTCCCGCCCTTGTTTATTCACGGTATGTCCATTAAAACCCGATGTACCAAACATTATGTTCCTCTGTGGCGTTCTACCAACAGCCCTGTCTTCTGCCAAAGAATGCTACTCTGGCACTCCATGTGGTCGCTGCCTGTGTGCAGCTCCAGGTCCTCTATATCAGCCTCTCCTTCTCTCTCTCTCTCTAAAACTCTCTGACGCAAGAGCAGTTAAGACAGAAAGAACACAAAGAAAAACAGAGAGAAAGTGAGAGGAAGAGGGGCAGAGAAAAAGGAGGGGGAGAGACAGAACCACCAACACATGAGCCATTTACATTCTAAAAAAAGTTGTAGACAGTTTGTTGTCACACAATGCCGACCACACTCGTCCCTCACCGAGTTCTCTGTCTCCGCGGCAACAGCTCCGCCCCACCCACCCGGCCTGGGCCAAAGAAGCAGGCTGGCACCACAGCTTCCTGTTAACCCGGGCGCTTCCGGAAGGCCGCGCACCTTTTCCACCACTGGCCACCGCTGCAGCCTTCACGCCACTGGCTCCGGAAACACGCCGGGACTGGGCAGGTTTCGAAAGGCCAGCACACCTCTGAAAGGATGTCTGGCTCTGTAATGTCACGCCCCCGCACCTGCGGGTAGGAGGCTCGGACAGGGTGCGCCTCCATTAAATCAGTGTCGCCAGTAGGTCAGAAGTTCAGCTCCCAGGTTGGGAGGGATTCTCATGCACCTGTGAGCGAGGCACATTGTGCGAATGTGCCTCAATAAATACCCAGCTGCAGAAATGGCTGACACTGAAAAATGTTTTGCTTAGCAGTTGCGCTCATCCAGAGTTAGACTAATTTAGCTTGCATTTTTGCATGGTATTCTTTTACACAGGTGGATATTTACTGAAACAATTTGGGTTACAATGGCGGCTCCCCAGCTGGGAATTAAATTGGCAGCATCTGGGTTATGAGCCCAACTCCTGACCATTACGCCACACTACTGCTCCAATATGTGAAGTGGGGTTTCTATGTCTCCACAGCAATGATGTTGCTGTGTTGCCAATACAGAGATCAGAAAATAATCCAAACCACGGTCACAGTGTGTTCAACAGACAGATTGGTAAAAACCCACAGCACGGTCCCAGTGTGTTCAACACAGACAGATCAGGAAAAACCCCAACCATGGTCACAATGTGTTCAACACAGACAGATCAGTAAAAACCCCAAACCACAGTCCCAACGTGTTCAACAGACAGATCGGTAAAAACCCACAGCACGGTCATAGTGTGGTCAACACAGACAGATCAGTAAAAACATAACATCATGGTCACAATGTGGTCAATACAGAGAGAGGAAAAAAAAAAACCCATTTCACAGGTACGCGGGTTCCTTGTAGCCCGGGAAAACCCTGTCCTAGCCAATCAGCATCAGACAGCAATTCAGAACGTGAAGTCCCCACATCGCTGGCACTCTGCCAGGCCCTTCTCCAACCCCGGCAGCATCTCAGTGACTGACACGTCATCCGCCCAACCACAGCTCACAAAAGTCATTTCAGGCCTGAGCTGGGCCACCACAGGAAGTCCCGCCCTCTACTCCCACAGAGGTCCTTTAGAGCGAATTCAACAGACCGCTTCTGCGCTCACAAAAAACACCCTACAGTAGTAACTGCTGTAATCCTAGAGCCACGGGGCTTAATCCTAAATGGCTTGCGGTACTGTGCATTAATGCTGGGAGAGCCCTGAATGGCGGGGGTCAACACCCAATTACGCATCCTTACACTACACCTGGTTAAAAGTGCGGCCATGTTGAGTTTGCTATTCTCTGGCTGCCCATCTGGAGCAATTTTGCAAATGGTCTATAGTTGCGGTCATGATGTTGTCACTGCCACACGGTCAGCGTTGGCCTGAGCTCGCTCACTGTGAACCCGTAACTGTGGCGTCAGAGAGAAGCCCAGAGTCCATTTTTAGAGAAAGGATGTGAGCCCTTGAAGAAGATACTAAATTAGACTTACTGACACATGCAGACACAGACTCACACACACACACACACATTTGTACAAACGCACTCACACGCACATCCGCATGCACACACGGACATGTGTAGACACGCACACGCATTCATGTACACGCGCACACATCCATACTACACATGCATTCATATACACACAAAAACAGACGCACATACACGCACACACCTGCAATGGAAAACCTACTTTTTCCTTAAACATAAATATTAAACATAAAACAATAACTAAGACATTACTTCTCTCACAGGTATAGGTGATGAAATAAATTAATAAAAAAACAGGATGATTAATAGTGTGCGCAGTATTCCGTGTAGAAAACTCAGCCCTGTATCATTCCTACACTGTACAGCGCATGCACTAAATCACTGTGGATTTGACTGGCTCAGGAAGCCACTCTCCAGTAAATCTACGCGTCTTTTCCTCTCCTGCAAATCCAGATAAAACCGAACCGCCACAGTGACCCAGCTTGGAGAAGAGGGAAGTAAACCGCGATGTTACTCCAAAGGCAGGAGGTCACGTCTGCCCCCCCCGCAAAAGAATGGACAAGTGAGCTTTTAGAGTACGGAGAACCGATTAAAAAATAAATAAATAAACCTGCGAGATGGCTTGGCGCCTTGGGCGTACCGCCGACTGCTAAAACGGGCGAATCGGTGCGGAGAGACGGCGGCGGAAGCACCTCCGTTTCGAGCAGTACTCCCGGGGGAAGCGGTCTCGCAGCATTGACCAGGGGGGATTCTACTTACCGCTTTGTCCTCTCCCTGGGCAGGGCGGCCTGGCAGTGCCGCGGCAACGGCGGGCTGGGGCACACGTGCAGGGGAGCGAGGGAAGGAAGGAACGAGGGAGCGGACGAGTTGGTAGAGCGCTCTCGGTCTGCGGAGCTGTGCTGCTGTTCCTTCCTTTTCACCTCTCTCTCTCTCTCCCCTGTCTCTCTCTCTCTCTCCCTCTCTTTCTCTCTCTAATGAATGAAACCAGAATGTGACTCATGGTGTTTCCCACTGTTCCTCTTCCCCTCGTCATGCCCCTACACACCAACTGCTACTGGCTACAGGGTCTGCGTCTACTGTAGCCTGTCTACTGTACCTACTGTAATCTATCTACTGTATCTACTGTAGCTAATACTATACGTTCATGTAAAAAAACATGAATCACATGCACGCGAGAGAGAGACATTCTGAGTGAGAGTAAGGAGGAGGAGAGAGAGAGAGAGAGAGAGAGAGATAGGACAGGGAGTGAGAGAGAGGGACAGAGAGATTAAGAAACAGTATATAGAGATATAGAAAAAGACAGACTGAGAAAGATACAAATAGAGACAGTAGACCAAAAAAAAGAGAGAGCATTTGAATTTTTGAATTTGAGACAGAGAGAGAAACAGACACAGACAAAGACAGAGGACTGAGAAAAGAGAGAGTGAAAGAAAGACAGAGATAGAGAGAGTTCCAAAACAGGCAGAGTTCACTTCTTCACTGGCAGGTCTGAGGTGGTAAACTCCATGAGTTCTTTTGAAACGCCGCAGTTTATTACCTGAAAGACTTGATGATTCATCCCGCTTGCACAACACAGGCTGGGTCTCACGGCCTGGGAGGGAGAGGGGAGGATCCTCAGAGACGCAGGCAGGACCTCTGTCCAAACTAAGAGAGGGACAAAGAGAGAGAGAGAGAGAGAGAGAGGAGTATACTAAAATCATGTGACACACTACTCCCCTGCCTAAACTGGGGAAAGAGAGAGAGGCGCTTCCTAGCAAGGTGAGTCTCAGGAGAGTGATGCAACTGGATGAGAACAACAACAACATCAACACCGTCGAAAAACAGTGGCAACAACAACCTTGGGGAAGCAGGGACGGAGGTCAGTTGCAGCCATCTGATCCCTGAAACCAGATAGTCACAAGACACAGTCCGATGGGGGGGGGGGGGGGGGGGTGATGGTGAGGTACTGGGAACCTTGTTCCTCTGAAACACCAGCAACAACTGACCCTACAATTTCCACTTGACACGTATCTAGTTGGTGCACGGGATAAATCTGAAGTTCTCTGGAAAGACACAAACAAACCCAAGAAAAAAAAAAACAGCCCGCAAGTGTTTGACTTGGAGCTCTGGGGAAAATCCTGGCTGGACTCTCCGAACATTACTCAATCCAGCACTGCAAGGAACACCTATGTTGTTTGTGTGCTCCAGCACGTTACTCAGAATTATGTAACCGTCAGCGACCCAAAAGGAAAGGTCAAGAATGAATCCTTTCTCATAGAGAAAGAGAGACACTGAGAGAAGGGGAGAGAGAGGGAGGGGGAAAAAAAAACACTTCCTGCCCGTAAGGGCCTCGTTCCCTTCGTGGCCAATCTGCTGCCAAAATTCACAGGCCTGCTGCACGCTGTGCCCAGCGACGACAGGCAGTGCATGCTGGGAGCACTTAGCAGTGCTGAGAGGTGTGCTGTGGGCCAGACCCGACACATGTCTGGCGGACTGGGCGGAGCCGCTGCCATAAATTGATGGTGCTTTTTTGTTTCGCCTCGGTTCAAATCTTCCATAGAAATGAGCTCTTCTGGCAGCGTCAGCACTCCCGGAATTCAAAAGGGCGGTACAGCACTCTGCAGCTCTCCCACGTAAGTAACAGGAATAATAATATTTATAATGATAATAGATGAATATTATATATAAGATGACTGCAGGTTTAGACAAAGAACTCTGCAAAAATGACTACGCTGCCAACATCCACAAAACCAGCCCTTTCCGTGTGAGCATTTGTTCCCTTTGAATTTCGCCTTGGGAGATGATTTGTGTATGGTACGTATGATAGTAATGCTAGTGCACTGTACGTCTTGTTAAAATTACTTCTCAGTACCCCATGTTTATTTTTTTCTGCAGTTCTTCACGGCCCCCTAAAACAATACTAAAGTACCCCATAATCTCTCTATAATCTCTCAAAGTCCATCACAGTCCCCCACAGTCACCCAGAGCTTTCTCCCAAAAAATAGCACCATGGTCTGCTCCAAAGAACCCTAAAGCATCCAATTACATCCCACAATGCCTCAGAGCACCCAGGAGCGCTGTGTGGGTTTGCGAACCAAGAGATCTGCACTCCTTTCAGCTGCCCACAGGCACCAAAACCTGCTGTAATCACTGGTGGCACCGACACCTCAAGATAACAACACGGCTGTTTGGACTCTGTGCAAACACATTTGGGAGGGAGCTGAAATGAGTCAGCCAATACCCCACACCCCCCCACCCCACACCCAGACAGGGGTGATTTGAGGACGTGGCAAGTTTTGGTTCCTACCGACACGCCTCTCCAAAGCGTCTTCGGCCAACCCGAACCCGCGTTTCTCGAGTTTTCGTGATGCCAGCGCCTGGCAGCGAGAGGGTCAGCCCTCTAAACAGCGCATCCACTCGAGACTACTCAGGCCTTCGTCCGAAAGACAAAAAAAAAAACAAAAAAATGTGACCGCAACGGTTCAAACGGTTCAACAAGTGGCTGCCTCCGGTCCCAGCCAACGGAAAGTACCAATCAGCAAACTTTCGCTTCAGCGCGAGTTCTCCCTCACAGCCGATGGCGGCGGTCGGCGGGCGAGGTGACTGGGGAGCACTCGAACTTTCGAGTTTCTGATTGAACAATCTGGGGCGTGTTGAAGGTACACCCAAATAAAGCTAAACAGGATGGGCCATAGACTCAAACGGTTATATCCACAATACTCCTGCAATCCCCCACAGACCACAGGATGGGGTGGTGTTCCCTTGACTCCTGTCTATTTTTTCAAATGTCTCAGAAGAGTAACAATGGAGATGTTTTACACAGATATACAATTTTTGTGTCTTCAAATGCATATAAATTCTGCTTTCATTAATTACTTACAAAAAAAATAATTAAACAAAACAGTTTAAACACTGTTTAAAAGAAAAATAGTTCTCATGACAATACCTCTCCCTCTGACAAGAATTAAGTAAGCTAAATTTAAACACAGTACAAAACTTACTAGGAAAACTGATCAGTGGTCTAAAGCAAATATAAACACTTTGAGGTTTATGTTAACAGTCAGTATTAAAAAATGGGTTTTGGAGAGTATTGCTCATCAGTCCCCTCATTTCCTACCACACAGACACCTTCTCTGTCCTGCTAACGACAACACCTGTCAATCTCTCTCTTCCGGCCAACAGAATCGCACCCGCACGCTCAATGGCCAGCACGAGCTCCTGGCAATCACCAGCTACGTTCTTACATGCTACAGCGTCATGGCAACGCAGCCCCTCAGTGCTGGTAGTTCTTAAGAAACAGGTCTTCTCAGTTTGTAATTTCACAGACAGCCGTATCCACAGCAACTTACGACTCCACACTTGCCTTGCAGTGCAGAAAAACTACATATACAACATATAGCATATACTATATAAAAATATTATATATAAATACTATATACATATAAATATAAATACATACAAAACACAAAAACTGAAATATAAATACATATATATCACAGAAACTGAGACAACAAACCATAAACCATATCAAATATTTGTTACAAAATGAAGCTTTAATACAAAAATTCACGCAACAAAACAAAAAGACTAAACTGAAAAATAATGATACTGAACTACGTAAAGATCTAGTCACCACCAGATTTTGAAATCCTTGATCGCGTCTCAGGGCTGAGAAACACTGAACACTTTTTTAACCAAAATGCTGATCTCTCTGAAATAAGGCTGCTGCTTAAACAGAGTGAAACCTATAAATATAAATCTTTAAGTAAAATTAAATATTCAATAAACAGTAAGCAAATAATATTGTTTAATTTACACTGAAGATTTTATTTATTTATTTTTTTCAGGAGTCCCGGAAACACCTTATCAAATTTCTTCAGTAAAAATAATAATAATATGCATATATAACATAACATAACAATATACTGTACATATATAACATAATTCTAAAAACGAACAGCATTATATTAAGTTGAACTGAAGGAACTCAGAAACTGCCCGCTTGTTTGTTTTGAACAGTTCCACATGGGTGCCTTTAAGATCAAAACAATTTCCATTGACGTGTCACTTCTCTGAGAATTACATAGAATATCAGAGGTGGTGCTTTTAATAGCAGTGCAGCTATGGTCAGCAGCAACATCAGTAACAATACCACCACTAATAACAGCAATAACAATAATAATGTTATTATAACTTACAATAAATTACATTTCTAAATGACAATCATTATTATTTTGTACGATATTACGTGAATGAATGACTCTACAATTAAATAAACTACAAATGTTGAAAACGTTACGTAAGCCTTTTGAGCTTGGTAAATTTTTAATGTTAACTGATTAAGTAAATAAATTAAATTTAAAAAGTATGGCAATGCAGGTAAACAATTGCATCTTGAATTAAATACTATTACATACTATTTGTCATTTATTACAATATTACATACTATTTGTCATTTAAATTGGAGACCAACAGAAAAAATTTGTGAATAAAACAAGACAGAATAGAATTTTGTATGGATATAGGTATCCTTTATTGACAGAAAGGGATTTTACTACTGATTTTAGACATGATGGAATGGCCATTTACTAATTGTCAGCATTTAAACATTTCCATTATCCCTATCATATTTACTTCTTAAATCAATAATACTTTGCATGGTGGACTTGAAAATATCCATTGCTTCATTGAAAAATATTGCTTTATTCTCAGCAAACAGGAAATCTTAGAAAATCATGCCTATTTAAGTGTCCATGTCACAAGGTTAGCTATAGGTCTCGTATATAAGAGTGTGAAGTTGAGAGAATCTTCACAAATTTTATGAAACATAAATATGACCCAGAAATGCAATATCTTCTCTCTATGACGACCTCCTCATGATTTCACAGAAAATCTTTGGCGCAGAAGTCCAGCATTTTTTCTGAACGAAATGTCGGCGATATTCCCCGTGCTTTGCATAGCTAATCTAAATTTAATGCATGCAAATATGACCCAGATATGTCGAAAAAATCCCATTTCATAAAAAATGCCCATTTTTATCATTGCTTGCTGTGTTTGCATAATCCCCTTTAAATATTGCTATCATTGTAATGTTTGGCCCATTTCATTAATCTTAATTCTGTCGTTTGCATTCTTGTATTTACTGATAATGGCAAATAATCTGCTAACTTGCGTCTGTGTTTCCATTGTTGCGATCAATTCTCTTAGCTCTGAATCATTTCTTTGATGCAGCATACAAAATAAACCTTGATTTATTGAGCAGAAGCCAACACACATTCACTCTACAGCAGTGCATAATTAATTTGACTGATGGGACTGGTTCACATACACTTACAATAATGTGACCTAAAAATCCTCTTCTTTTCCTTATATGGTAATCTGAAGAACTTCAGATTAATTTTGCCACCATTATAATCACCCTATTCATGAGCAGGAAATGCTTATGAACAAGGTCAAGAAATCATGAATGTCAAAAAATCTCTTACACTGTAAACAAATATGGCTGCTTATACAGTACAAAGACTCCAAGCACCTCAGCCAAAACTGAGTGTAATTCAGATGCAGCAAAATGAATGGCTCCCTGATGTGTTAATAAGCAAATAAAATGCACAGGGCGGTGCTCCTATGCCTCCTGATACAGCTGCCCTCACAGCCGCGGCGACTCTGGTGATGTCACACCGCTTCCAGGAAACCACACTTGACGTCACCGCCTGGCGACAGCCTCTTCCCGTCAAAGGGACCACAGCCCAGCACCGGCTCTTGCACACACGCGCACACTCACACGCACACAGACAGACACACACAAACATGAGCACACATACGCACACAAGGGCACGCGCCCACACACACGCACCCGCGCGATACAGAAATACACACACACACACACACACACACTCTTACCATATCACCACGGTGACCGGTGGTAAAGTATTTCCATTTCCTGCGAGGCAGTAAAGCTCAGGCAGAACAGTGCGAACAGAACAGAACAGAACACAGGTGTGCTTCACCAGTGCTCCCCACCGCAGTAGCAAAACGAGCACAGCACGAATGCATCACACAGGAAGAAATACAACTCAGAGAGAGCGTTCCTGGGGAGGCTCGGCTGTATCATAAGACGCAACAGTCACTCAGTGAGACATACATTTTAGGCTGACTGGGGGGGGTCACTGCCAAGAAGCACTCTCCAGGGGAGACCAGGCCTGTGTCAGCTGTTCGCCAGGACAGCCGTTCGAAAACACAGCAGCGGTCCTAGACAACCTCCACAAGGACAGTGGACAACAGACGACGCAAGTGGACATCTAGGCCTAGTCCCTCCCCAGGGGAAAAATAAACACCTCTATATGTAAGATAGGTTTCAGTATTTTCACCGCCATAGTCTGGTATCCTAATTTTCTCTTCTTGGATTTAGTTACTTTCAGCTTCCTGTTTTTTAAGTAATGGGACACGCTCGCATTTTGGGCAGAAAATCTTACACAATAAAGCTGACACTCATCCAGACCAAGGGCTGCTCGCTCACCGGGGGGGGAAAACCCAGCGAGTTCATTTCACCACACTAGTTCATTTGAAACCCCCCTTCCTCCCCCCGCTCCCTCTCCCTGCCACAATGTGAGAGTCTCGCTCGACTCGGAAATGGAGCCCTTTGGTCAATAACACTTCGTGACTCACGCGTAATGCAAATTAGAGGGGCTCGCCTGGAGATGAGAAAGTCCGGTCTCCGTTTCCTGAGAAAGAGCCATTTCCCCACCCACTCATTTGCTCGGTCCGCAGAGAAACGCTCTTTTAAAGCGCACTTGCAGTTAAACAAGTTAACACTGTGGTATCCTACACATTCACTCTGTCTACCCGTTAAGCAATCCCAGACTAACAGTGTCATAAAGTGGCATGTTTTTACGAATGTAGCTTAGTTTCCAATCATATATTATAGTTGGACACAATGTAATGCATCATTCTCACAAAGCATAAGTACACTAATCAAAGGAAACGGAAATAAATGCTTTCTATTTTTACAGTACTTTGTAAGTACCACAAATACCATAAATAAATGCTATAAATAAGTACTTTGACAATTAATAGAGTTCATCCGATAGTAAGTATACACACAGACTGCAAGAGGCATCATTTTATAATGCTGTAAATAGACTTCTTGTGCCCCAACCTGCAACTCTATGTGTCTCTCACTGTATGGAAGGACATCCTTCCAGTCTTGAGAGAAAGAGCAGGTCTCTCAAAAGCTGAACCCCTCTCCTCTGGAGCAGAGTGCAGGTCTCTCCTCTCCATTCTGCTTTTCTTTCCCCTGTGACAAACAGCAAGTCTCTCCCCAGCTGAGCGACCTTCCTCTGAAGCAGGGTGCAGGTCTCTCCTCTCCACCCTGAGAGCAAGTCTAACATACTCTGCAGCAAAGAGGAGAGGAATTGAGGTCTCTCCCCAACAACTTCAAGTCCTTTCCTATGCGACAGAGAGGAGCTCTCTCTACAACTCCCCCAGTTCCTCTCCTCTGAGAGAAAGTCTCTCTGCAAGACACTCAATTCCTCTCCTCTATGACAAAGAGCAGGTATATCCGCACCCCACATCTTAGGGGTGAAAGCAGGTCTCAGTGCATTCCCCATATTGGGGACCACCCCCCTTGTTTCCTTATGACAGCTTCTCTACAGTTCTAACTGAACCTGAGCTAAAATCAACACAGACGAAAACCCTGACTATCTATTTTGGGGACAGAATTAATACTGAATTAACTTAACTGCTTGAAGGTTATGTGTAATTTAAACAGAATTACTCAGAATTAACAGAGGGTTATTTGTTCAAGCAAGTTCAGGGAAAACTGTGGGAATTAACTGACAAAAAATTAAGCCTTTGCAAACTTGTAATGATCATATAGCCCTGAAAGCCCCTGCTTGTTATAATAGTAATAATTGTAATATGCTTGCAATATAGTTCTTGTCTCACAGACCTGACAGAGAATTCTACAGGCATAACCCAACAATCTGTTAAGAGAATTATACAAGTAGCATACAACGACCTGGTAGAAAGTTCTACAGGTAGAACACAGCCTTGACAGAGAGGAAAGTTAATTAATTGGCCAGGTGTTATGTTTAACTTGAAAATTACATTGAAAACTACTTTTAAATCCAACCACAAATGAATTGTGAATCTTGGCATTAAACATTCCTTTGCCCACATTTGAATTTAAAATAATCACAGATTGTGAATTAGCAGTTAAAGTGATTATCTTTCAAATTATAATATGAAATAGATTTTTTTTCTTGGCCTGAAATTTGAGATATTTAAAACTTCTCTTTTATGTAATATGCCTGCTTTAAAAATCAAAAATCATTTTTCAAATGCATCTAATATGGTTTGTTTTAAAAAATGTAACTTGCATCTTCCATATTTTATTGGAATTCATTCATTCATTCATAGGCATAACTGGCTCAGAAACCAAACATTGCAGGTTCATTTTTAAATGCTGCATCACCACTGACATTTTAAAGCAAAAGAAAATAAATTTAAAAATAAAGCTGTAAAATATATAGATATTTTATGTAAACCCTTTGCAAAGTTTCACAATATATTATAAAAACTATATGAATATTTTGAAAAGTATGATTAAAAGAGGAAGAAAATAGAAACAAACAAACAAAACAATCTGCCAAAGTTATTTAACTCCATCTTAATTTCAAACACATAAGATTAAACAAAATTATTAAGAAATGAGAATACATCAAACAAAATACATTCTCCTGGAAAATCCTCAAAAATCATTTTAACATTGATTTTTACTCATACCGTGAGACCACCTTAAAGACAGTGGTGCGTGATTGAAAAACGTGTGAAGATGTCATGACGGTGGAGCACATGCAAATGTTTTTCAAAAGCACCTACATTCGTTTCTGCACTCTCTCTCTCTCTCTCCCCCTTTCTGGTTTCCCAGTCTTTTTAACTGCCACCCCCTCACAGGAAACCAGAGCAGATGATTAATAATATGTTCCATCTGAATATTATTACAGTGATAATCTGAAAACATGTTGGACACCACAGCCTTTTTGCCACCTGTAGTCCTTTCAACAATCAATATGACATGGCAAATTCATACATTTTAATGACATTGAAATAAAACAAGCAGGTTTCATTAGGTGGGAAATAAGACTGGTATTATGTTTAATTTTATAGAAATACTGGCTAATTACATCGGAAAAACCTCTGTCAGTACTAACGTACATCGGACTTACTAATGTTTCCTTACCTTTGTTATCTTTATCAGCTCTGATCAAAGAATTACTTAAATGTTCCTGTTCCACCCAAAATTCATTTTGCATAATTCTGCATTTTGTCTCTGCTGCAGTACAAAATGTCATGCATGGGTCTTTTATGAATTTGAACCTGAAATTAACCCTTACCCGTTACGAAAGCTGCATAACTCATCAACTGTTATTCAAGAGACTGAAGGACTGCAAGTGCGTATCTACCTCTGAAAACAAAGAGTGCACTTCTACGTGGAAAATGGAGCAGAAGGCTCTTTTTCTCTTTTTGAATTTTTGAAGTAAATTTGAATGCAGTGTTTTAAAACCATAAAATGGACAAACAGACATTAAAAACTTTCTTCTGGACATTTGACAAATTATTCTTTGGATATAATAATATCGTCAAATATTACCATTGTTATTCTTATTATTTATCAGTGTATATCAATCATAACAACATAAAGATATACTAATAACACATAATCTCAATAATATAAATAATAATTAATAATATTTGAACCGCATGTCCAAATTAATGTAAATATTAGATAAATCAATTGAACGATAATCTCAAAGTAATAATACTAAAACAACCAGTACAACATGGAATGATACAAATAAATGCCAACTGCATCAAACATAGCAAAGAGAGACCTGGATACTGTCTTCAGATCAGCTATGTATGTACTTCCTTTTAAGTAACCCTGAGATCAGTCTCGCATGGTGCAAGCAAAACCTGGGAAAATACTGGGAAATACTGTAATAATACTATGATAATAACTCGCCATCCTTCTATCACAGTAAAGCCCTGCACCCAACCCGAACTCAACAGGACCTGACGAGGCACACTCAGTTCTACCTGCTTCTGACCTTTATTATCGTTACAGCATTTGGGTTTAGGTTGGGTCAGGCTAAAATCGCTTCTGGATGTGAATTTTGAATGAACTACTTGCCGGAAATGTGGGCTAAAATCTCATTTTGAATGAATGACACATACACAAAATGAAGTAATGTTTTAAGGCAACCAACCATACTGAGCTTAAGGGGAGGACTGAATAATTTATTTACTTATTAAGACATTATTATTTTTGCATAAGTACCCTTTGTTCTCCTGAAAAGCGCTGTTCATTGTGTTGAACTGTTAAACGGAATTTTCATATATTTATTTGGAGCAGTTCCTTATGGTTGCGAAATCACTACTGGTTACCTGTTGGGCTGAACTATATGAGGCACAAAGGAGCTCTATAAAAATGATGCAGGTTATTTGTGATGTAGCTGTACATACTACCAACACCAGCATATGTGCCAAAGGGCACACTTCACAAGTCCACAGTGTTACCCTTTGCAGAAGCCTGCAAGTTATATGTATATTTATGCAAACTTGTAATACGCTGCTGTAGGAAGGTTCAAGCTCTGCTCGATTTGCAATGCAGAACTCAGTGCAATATTGTGAGCAAGCAGAGCATTTAATACACATGCACAAATAGTGACCATAACACTACACACATGCACAAAAGGTATACACGGGGTTCAGGATATGACATGCATTGTCCAGTAAGTGCACACACACACGCACACATGCATGCACAAACACACACACACCCACACAGAAAGATCTGACCAGCCGCGTGTTAAGCCCCTCTGTGAGGGAACACAAATGTGCAGACCCTCCCACACCGACACGGTTGCAGCTCCAGCACTGGGCTCCTTCAGCCCGCCGTGGAGACGGCAGTTTCAGCCCTCCCACTCCTTTCAGCGATGGATTTTAGTTCCCACTTCCCACTCAGCCTGCAGTCCCTAATTGTGCGATCCAATCAGGAAGCGAGAAACGAAGACAGTAACAGTGAAACCCCCCCCCCCGGGTAACCCCCCACGTTCATGATCTAGCCCCCAAAATCTCTGTGGCAGAAAGCTGCTAATCATACAAAAGACCAGGACAAGGCAGGGGCGGAGCCCTTATACAGCCTATTACAGGCTGTATGGAGATGCAAGGCAGATCCAAGAGGAAACTTACGGAGACAGAAGGGCGGAAAGGAGAGAAATGCGGATTACAGTGAGGTTGTGCTATTTCAGCACACCTCATTGCGTGAGACCATTTTTAAATACCGCGGCTCTGTCAGCAGTGACAATGATGGGAAATAAAACAAGACAGCCAGCGATTGCCTAGTTCCTACTCTGGGACTCGAACAGAGGGTGTAATTTTTCTGTTTGTACACTTACACAAGGATACTGTACAGCGAATAAAGTTTTCTGTAACTCTATTGTGTCTCTGCTCATTCAAAATAAATATCGCGGAGAGAAACTTAGCTAGGGGTCGGTTGAAACCATTATGCCCTCAGTCTGACTTTTTATTTTTTTGCTGCAATCAAGACACACAAACAAACTTCATTCAAAATATCAACTAAACAACAAAAATGCATGTTCAGTCAGGCAGATTGGGCCCAAGGTGGGCCCTTTTGTAACTGGAAGAACCGTGGGCCCGGGGCAGCCGCACCCTCTGCACCCCCTGCTCGCTCCGCTACAGGGACAAGGGTTTGGTCTGACTTGCCCAGGGTGCGAACCCACAACCTTCCGGGATCGGGCCACCGCTCTAACCTCAGGCTGTGACACGTTGGGCCCACGGTCTCAGTATGAGTTGAATATGACAGTTACGGCGAAAGCACTTTTTTTTCTATTGCAACTCGCACTTGTGCCCCTGCACCCATTTCCCATCCATCACCCCTCTCGGTAAGGTTAACTGCACCACTGTTCTGTTCTCCTCCTCTGTACGGACAGGAGCGTGGCAGGAGCACCAGGCCCTGAGACAGCATCTCCCCTCACACTGAGCACGGCTTGTGCAGGAAAGGACAGCTTTAAGACAAAGTCTGTCCGCGGTTTCACACTTACTGTCTGTCAGCCAGCCTCAGTCGGCCTGCGTGCCAAGAAAAAGATCACCATTATCTCATCGTTAATGTCTGAGTAATGATCTCTGCCACTCTAAAGTGTTAATATCTGAGTAACAGTCTCTAACGATCTCTCAGCTACTCTAACTGCTGAAAAAATGAAAGGTATTACTTAGGGATGTAACGATTCACCGATATGAATCAGAAACCGGTTTTAACGTTAAAGATGCGACTATATCGATACGCGGATCTCTGGATTGATTTAAATGTACCATGAACCAGTCGATGGTCCGTTTCTAAAGTTATGAATCGGTTGACTGACGCTTTGCTGCTAATTCTACTTTAGTATAAACTAAGCTGCTGTGGAAGACTCACTGATCTAACGTTACAAGTCATGTTACTTTCAAAATAATAATGACCGCCTCTCATTCGCTAATAAATCTGCACAGCGTCTCGCGTTGACCTTTTACCTTTTACGAGAGTAACGTTAGCCTTGCTTGCTAGGTAAAAACGAGAACAACATGTTCGACAAGGTTTACAGTGCACCATCAAATCTAAAATCTAAAGGTTGGAAGACATTTGGATTTTATAAGAAGGAAGGAAAATTGGACAAAAGCCTGGCCATTTGTAAGGTCTTTAGAACAGCTATTAAGTACAGCGGTAGCATGACAGATCTTACCACTGACCTGGTGAGACGGTATGGTGAAACCTATGCGGGTATGGTGAAACCTATGCGGGCGACAAGGAATCTGTGGATGCTAGTATAGCTAGCACAAACAAACACTAAAATACTCGGGATTCTCTGGTCTTTTAAGAAATATATGTATTTGAAAGTAAGCAATGCCACCTTTATAAAAGTGGATTATTTTAATTTATAATGGAAAATTAATGTCTACATTAAACAAAAGTTAAGAACTGTATCAGACTGCATCGTATCTCAACGCATCAAATCGCAACAAATCGTTCCGTATTAAAATGTATCGTCCGTGAATCATATCATAGCCCATGTATCTAGATACGTATCAGATCGTCTTATAAGGGAGAGATGCACACCCCTAGTATTACTGTCATCTGTGTGTTTGGCTTTTGGCTGCAAAATCTGGAGCAGGAGAACTGCTTGGTGTAAATCTGGGGGAGTAAAAATCCAAAAAATCTTTTGGAAAAAGGGAGTCCACCTGCTTCAAAGAAAAGAGATTGTTGTTGCCCGTTATTCCGTGAAAGATTAGTTGCCTTGGATTTGATTTAGTTGCCTTGACACAACACTTTCATGAAATAACAGGAAACAAAATTCTTTTTTTTTTCCTTTTTTTCTTCAAAACAACTTCGAATTTCGTTTTAACTGATTCCACATGTTAAAAGAAACCCATGTCTCCAAAACTTTCCATGAACCGTACGTTATAATTGAGCCCTCAAGCTTTCCTGAAGCTCCATGTTGCATTCATAACCGATGGTCCCCTACCAACCTCTTCATTCGGATGTGCTTGAGAAACTTGAATCACTGTGAAGGATCTTACCTAAGCCATCAGACAAATGGCAGATTCCCTTCTCCTGCTGTCAGACACCTTCTCCATGAACTCCCACCCAAGCAAGTCCAAACTACACCCTACACTGAAGCTATTTTCATGGATGGAAAGAGAGACACCAGACTCTTGTGGTCAGCATTAACACTTTTTTTTTTAACTTGCTAATCAACCTTCTGATAACTTCCTAGACTGAATGCTTGCAGAGGGCTAATTGCACCATTTTGAATCTTTATGGCAACAGTCTTCAACGAGATAGAGATTTAGTGTACACTAACGTGAATGATAGTGTGCACAGGAGAAAGCAGGACATAAATGTCAACACTGAAGCACTGAAGCCATCTACTGGTGATCATGGGAACCGCAACTGACTGAACAAAAACTCCACTTCAACTCGAGAGTACTGGGGACTTCATGTAAATCATTTTGACAGCAAAAAGAAAAGGAATTTAAAACACACACGCACTGCACTAAAACGGTTTGACGTCATAGCTGATATGAATTACTAATGTAACTAGAATTACTAATGTACTACTTGAGTTACTGCTGTGACTGTGTCTGAACTGGGACCTGAGGCACACCAGTTCTTGTTTTAGCTGTGGAGACTAGTAAGTAGTAGCGATATATACAGGAGACATATATCACATTTATATCTAGACAGGAAACTTGATGATTTGTGTGGTGATTGGGTAAGATGACTCTGGGTTTTTAGGTAGCTCTACAGTCTGGGTTGTATTGGTCTTGCTTATTTATGCTTTGTAGTGTATTACATTCTGTATTTTTGTACATTTTGTGCATTACACATCACCTGCTCTATGACATGATTGTCAGCACTTTGCCCTGAATGAAAATGGCTCATAAATGAATACATACACACAAACTAATAACAACAGTAATAATAATAGCACACACCGCTGGACATTCATAACTAACAATCCATCCTCTGTGATTAGTTAATCGTTAATAAATTCATAACAAATTACAATCAATAACTGCAAAAAATATGTAGAGCACGTGGAGCTTTCCAACCACACACGCGTTTTTGAGGAAGCTGAGCCACGCCTCCATGTTCCAGAGCTGTTCCGCCAATCGGGTCACTTAACAGTCACCCTATCACATGGCCTGCTGTGTGTGTCAACAGATGCAGACTCAGGAAGTAAAGTGTGCATCTATTCCAGACTCCCAACGACACCATTTTCAAGCTTCTGTGACTTCCTGTAATAGTGATTCTCCTGCACTGATAATACTAATAGGGATTTTCCTGCATTGATAATACTTTGTGTGTGAGGGGGTTAAACGTCTGTTTTAGACAGTGCTGTGTGAAAGTTAAACGTCCCTGTTTCAGATTGCGTTGAGTGCGTAAGGAGGTTAAATGAAAAAGGCTCTTCAGCTCGATGTTCAGCCCGCTTTGCTTGGATTGAGCAATTTCTGAGAGACTATTTCCACAACCCAAAGAGATAGAAATCAGAACGCTTTTGATCACGTTCCAAGCCTGTCGTGTCAAACAGGTCTGTAGGAGTGACTGTGCCGGGGAGGAGAGCATTAGTCTGGCTCTTAAAATAGGACACGACTGCCGTTTGTCTCCCTCAGATCCCGAGCCTCAACGGGGGACGCTTGTTAGAGTTTGGTTTTGACAACTGGTTCAGGGTTTGCGTTAGCAATTTCTCTATGTGACAAGGCCCTCACATGCTGTTTTCATAACCAGAATTAAGCAGTTATTGCAATGAAGGCAACTGGTCTGGTTTTGATTTCTGTCAGAGAACACAGACACCTCTGTACAGCCTGCCCCTTGACCTCACTTCTTGTCCCAAACTGCCACAATGTCACATACAATGCCACAGGAGCATTGCTCCATGATACCCCACAGACTCCATGTCCCACAATGCCATGCTCCTCAGAGATAAGGGCACTGCCCCATGACACCCCACAGACTCCATTTCCCACAGTGCTATGCTCTTTAGCAATGATGTCAGCCGTCTGGTGCTGCTCTGCCTTTAACCGTTACAAAAAACAGGAATGAAGGTTCACAAACAAAGCCCCATCACATCATCAGAATAATCTTTGTGGTCATGTATTAGTCTGCCCGCATAAAAGGAAAGGACGACTTGTATAAAGCAAAGGGCCACCAGATGTAGTTTTACAGGTCTGCAGGGAACGATGTGTCATAATATCACATACTGCACATGCTCAAACAAACGAAAACAATGGCCTGATTAGCAGCAATGGCACTGCAGCCAGTGACACAGAGCCCGGTGGCTAAATGTTCCGACCGAGCGCGCTCCCTCTGCTCCTCATCACCATGGCAATGCGGGCTGAGAGACGGGAGGCGCGAACACGAAATGATACCATGTTCAGTTTCAACCACCTCCTCTGCGCCGCGCTTAAGGCGCAGTAACGTCATTGCATTTCCCAGCATCCTTTGCGAGGGGAGAGTCATGATACGGGGCCGATCACGTGCACCCCTGGCCACACTGTCACAAGGCAGCAAGCACAGTGACACCCTGCCCACCACTCCCTGCATGGCAGCGGTGGTGTGAAGCAGCAGCCCAAGCTCAGGGCTGGAGGGGACTGCGGGTTTGAGTCCTGGACAGAGCGCAGTCGATGCACACCGGCTCTCGTACATGAACCATAAAACTGCAGGCAATGCAAATCTCCCTGGGTACATGAAGCAAAGGCAAACAATTTACACTGAGACTAAACGCTCTAAGAGTCTGTGAGTGGAGAGAGAAAACTGAGGCAGGCCATTTAAAAAAAAAAAACAAATCTGGAGGGAAGCGAGGAAGCAAATGCGAAAGCAAAACAGAGCTCCGAGCAGAGAGAGGCGCGCAGAGCGCCCGAGGCCCAGAGCCAAACCCCAGCCCAGAAACCAGCTGACGATGAAGCGATAAGACGGCCGCTTATGTAATGGACACGAGAGCTGCTTCCGGAGGGGAGGGGGGAGAGAGAGAAGAGTCCGCTTCGGTGCTCTGAGCTCCGCACGCAGCGGGAGGGTTTGAGGACCGCTCGGGCAGGGAGTCGGGAGTGAGATGCCAGGATTCGCAGGGAGGAGGGGGTGGTTGCAGGACCTCCGCTTGGTCCACAGGGCCCTGCCGGGATGAGGAAGCTGCTTAAAAACGAGTTCATCCCGATCAATGCTGACGGAGCGCGGCTCTCCACCGCAAGACGGACTAACAACATCCATAAAATGTCTAATTCAGAAGCACTTCCTTTCGGAAGCTACCTTGTACAGTACCGAGAAAAAGAACAATACAATTATATGTATACATATAGACAGATATGGAGTAAGAGGATGTGGGCACTAAACCAATAGAACTAGTTTATGATAAAAGGCTTGTCTTATTAAGCCACGGAGTACAGAGAGTGGACCAGACTCAGACAAACGAGTGCAGAGAGGAGGATTGCGCGTGGGTGGGTGAGGCGGCTTCAGTGTGTCGTCTGCACTTCCCGCAGCTGGGGCACGAGCTTGAGAGTTCATCGTGTACCTCTGAGCATGTATGTGTGTGTGTGTGTGTGTATGTGCTGATGACGTGCCGCTGTACATGAAGAGCAGTGTACATGGAGTTCCGGGCCACATGCCACTGCACACAGTGGAGTCTTTGAGCCCATCAGCTCGGGCTGAAAAACACTACAGTGCGCGGTCAGGCCCAGCTGATCGGTGAGGACAAGACAGCGTACCCCTGTTCCACTGCTCAGACATTGCGGTCACAGCTACACAGTCATGACCACGTCACTGCAAAGAACCTCTACAATCTCATGCCCATGAATACAACATAACACTAACAGGACCAGAGTGATGTGTATATCAGCTCAGTCTCCAGGGAAGCTAACAGAGGCAAGAGGAAGTAGTCTGATATAAAACCAATAAAGTTGTGCAATCCTGTGCAAATAAATGACCTTTCATCCAAATATTGAATATAACCAACTCAACAGAGAAATCACTTGCTGCTTGCCAGAGAACGAGGGAAAAAAATTTGTTTTGTCATTTTTGTTTTATGCTTTTGTGTTAACCAAAAGCAAATGAAATGGCAAAACAAGGCTACAGAACTACTGGTTATGTAACATTACAACGCTAATGAGGACATTATAGTCTGGACTGGACTGTTTTTCCACGTACCGAGCTAGCTAGCAGCTAGCGAGTGACCAGTTTTTCAGGTAACTACCTTGCAGTTGCCCTGGTTGCTAGCCGTTTCCCACTGTGGCAGAGGGGAATAAATGGTGGAAAAGAAATGATCCCTCTGTAGCTAACTGCTCCTCAAAATAATGTGTCCCTCCAGGTGAACATGTCTGAAGGAAACAGACCATTACAGTTCCGCCAGGAGGACGGATTTTCCCACGGTACACCAGACAGCACAGCACGACAGGCCACAACATGGCAAAGAGTGAACCATAATTATTCACGTGGCGCAGCCCAGCACAATGCAGGACAACACAACACAGCATGACGCAGGGCACAGCCACAACAAAACACAGTGAGACACAGCACTGCACAGCCGAGGAACGACACAGCACAGCTCTGTGACAGGACTGAAAATAAGCCCTGGCACAACGGCAGCTCCACTGCACTCCACTCTGTCAACACTCTGCCCATCTGCACGGTGTTGGGCTTGGACTCTGGAAGCGGGGGTGCGAATCGGCCTCTCTGCCGGGAGCAATCGCCGAGAGCCACCCACGCCTAAAACAAAAGAGAATTCGAGGGACGCCCCAGGGCCGATGGCGTGTCTCACTGACCTTAGCGACACAGAAGAGTCTGTATCAGACTCTACTCCTCTCCTGTCTGACACTGACCTTAGTTTCAGTGAGTAAGTCAGTTTAGTAAGTGCTTGTAATGAGAATGCAATGGCAAGGTCTGGATTCAGTCCATTTGCCCGTAACTTTGACTATCAATGGAATATTGAGAGTAAACTTTTTCATGATAAACATTATAGGGTGTGTTAAGCAGTCACCAGAAATGTATGCAAAAAATTGTGCCATACATCTGTGTTGTACTGTACAAAGAGCAACAAACTAAACTATTAATCAAAGTTATGGACAAATGTTGATTGAATCCACTTTGCCTAAGGAGAAAATAAGAGGGCTAGTTTTTTAAGCTCTGTGCAGTGTGTGATGCACTGCATTACCCCCAAGCACTGATCTAGGGTTAGTGCTAACCTTAACCCAGACTATTCTGTTCATAATACAATGACATTTTTTTTACCTGCAGCCTTGATTGGCATGCTGCCAATGAAAAAAAGTCTCTATACCAATTCCTGATTGGACCACTGTCACATGATTACTGGTTGACTAAGTAGTCATCTGTGCTGAACTTCTGTAGCAATTGTCAATGGTAATAAAAATGCCACTAAATTGTAAGAAATCAAACTTTAGCTAGGTAGCACACTTATTGTGGAACAACCCAATAATCAGGTTAAACTATGAAGCCTGCAATCTCCTACATTTTGGAGGTGCTCACATATTTAAAAGGTTCACTGTCTTAATTGACTAGATTTGATGCCAAAATCTGATTGCTCTCCTTGACCAGGCATTTCACCACTTTCTGTTTGTTATCATTTGTTTTGTGAAGTGCTGATGTTCCACTCTGTTAGCAGTGCTTGGGGGGTGTGGCAACAAAGCAGTCCTGACTGCTTTGTGGCGGTGGGGGGGGGGGGGGGGGGGGGGGGTTGTCTTTCCTCCTCCTTCCTGACAGTTGATGGACAAAGGAGGTGTGGCTTTCCTAAGCTATTTTTAACTGTCTGCCTGGTGGCCAAGGGTCAGGGGGAAGAAAAAAAACCGAGCTGTGTGTCTGTGCGAAAAATAAACTGACCCTGAGTCAGTGCATGGGGGCTCTACCTACCCACAGCCACACAGCACTGGGCACAGTGTCACCTCTGTGATGCCTTTGTTTTGCCTGGCAGATTTGCCTGGCAGACGCTCTCATCCAGAATAACTTAACAAAGCTTATAATTTTTACATGTTATCCGTTTACACAGCTGGGCATTTACAGAAGCAATTTGGGCTAAGGGGCTTGCTGAAGGGTACTACAGCAGTGGCCCACCAGGGAATCACACCGGCAGGCTTTGGGTTACAAGTCTTGCTCCTTACCACTATTCCACGCTGCTGCCTCCCAACAAGGTAGCACTCTGTGGGCCAGCAGGAGAAATGTCTCTCTTTAAAATGCCATTCCTCATCACTGGGGTCATCTGTGCAAGATCCAGAGTTCTTATGGCAAGCAAAGTGCCCTGCAAGAAATTCACCGCTAGAGGGGTTGGCTGTGGGGTTTGGGGGGAGGGTTGTGTGGGGGCGGGGCTTGGGCGTTAGGGATTTAGGGTTCGGATGGGGTAATCTGGCATGTCAGGGACCAAGATGCGCCTTGGCATGGGGTTGCATTCGACTTTGAGATTTAATCAGCTGCAACCTGCCCAAGTGTGGATTACATACACTGCAGCCTCATAGCCAGCCAGCATCACCTTGACATACGATCACTTTGCCCTGAGATAAACATTACTTAGGAAAGGGTGGAAAGAAAGAAAATGCATCAATTTTGAAAGGCGTGAGGTTAGCAGCTTTGACGGGCCTGAGCCACCATCCCGAGGCTCGAGGCGTCTGAACATGGCGGAAGGAAAGTAGAGCTACTGGAAATTTACCGTACGAACCCTAGGGACGAGAGACACTCCCCCTTCAGCCTGAGACGACCTGCTCAGGAAAATCCCCACAGAAACGTGCCGGTGCATCAGCTTGCGTCCCTGCCTCGGCCCCCGACAATGCCCGGGAAATTAATCTGGGCGGCCATTTTTTACGGCCTCCTGAAGCAGGAAACTTTTATTTCACCCGGCCTCCCGGGCCCTGGCTGAGCGCGGTGAACGGCACACTCACCGGGGCACGCAGCATCTATGTTCTCGCCCCTGCTGCAGTAAGTCACTTTAATGGCTTTCCCCCCTCAGAGGGAGCGGGAGGTGGCGTCCGAGAGGAGAACGTCCTGTTCCTTCTTGTGAGAAGGAATCGCGGCGCTCTCTCGGCGGCCGCTGCCAAGCTACACTCGGGTCGTTTTTCAGCCAGATTCCTCTTCCACACGAGTTAGTCTCAATGCTAACAGTTTCTTCTTTACTAAGTCTCTCTCACTCCCTACCCCCTCCCTCTCTCTGTATCACTCTCTCACGCTCTCTCACAAGATTCAATTTGTGCTTTATTGGCATGGCTTTACAATGTACAATATTGCCAAAGCAGGGATACAAAAGGGAAGTATGTAAGACAAAAAACAACAATGTACATACTGATATACTAGTAACATGAATCTCTAATCTCTCTCTCCCTATCTACCTTTGTTTATCTCAGACTCTCTCTCCTGTGTGAAACTGCAGATCATGAACATAGATATCCTTATCTTTGTTAGAAGAGGATCTTTTACTCCTTAGTCTAGTTGGTTGGGTCATACATTCTTGTTTTTGCTTGAATTTTTGTTTTTAATTCTATTTATTTTTGACTAAGGGATGACTGTGGGATGGTTTTAATTTTCAAACAGATCTGTCTAGTGTTTTCGTTTTAAGAGGACACTGAATGTGAATGCTTTTTTGTTCTTCTCGCTAAAAAAAAAATGTGTCAATAACAGCGAGTTCAAATTCAAACTTTCTCTGTCTCTTTCTCTCTCTCTGTCTGTCTCATACGCAAGCTCAAATTCAAATTAAAACTGCTTTATTGGCCTGACAAGGTGAGTCTCATATTACGGAAGAATACAGTTACTGTATGCAAAAACAAATGACAAAACTCTGACAAAGTTTCTCAAACCCTCTCTATACCTCTTTATTTGTTCATGTGTCTCTCTCAGTCTCTCTCTCACACACTCTAATCTCTATCTGTATGAAACTCGCTCTACCCCTCTGTATATTTTGCTCTCTCTGTCTCTGTATCCCTCTCTCTCTTATTCCTTCTGCCTATTGCTCTCTCTCTCTGTGTCTCTCTCCCTCTCTGTCTCTCTCCCTCCCTTTCTCCCCCCCTTCTCTCTCTCTGTCCCTCTCTCTCTCTCTCTCTCTCTCTCTCTCTCTGGGCTGCTTCATGCGTCAGTGCTCACTTCCCTTTCTCGTCCGCAGTGAGATGTAAACACAGTCACGTGGCAGAGGCTCATCAGCACAGAGGAAACGCGTGTTTCACAGCTGGCTTTTCAGAGAAGCACTGCCACGGCACGCAGACACGCACACACTCTCGCACACGCGTGCACGTATACTCACACGCATATGCACACACTCTCACATACACACATGCGCGTATACACAAACATATGCAGCCACACTCACGCGCACTCACACATGCACACATATACAGATATTCACACACACACACACACACACACATTCAGACATACACAAACACGCAAACGCATACTCACAGATGCACACACACACATACACACAAACCCACACAAAGCCAGACACTCGCTCGCACCCAAGCTCACGCATACACACACACACAAACATCACACACGCACACACACACAGGAAATTCAACGCAAGCATAAAACCACTGACCTCAATCATAGCCCTTTTTCTTTGAACAGCCTTTGATCTGCAGATCACGAGGAAAACCTTCTCATTTATTATACTACTGTCGCCTCTCCGTCGCACTGAGGGCCCATTGAGGGATTCTGCAGGGTGCAACGAGGGCTTCACGGGCCTCTGTCCCCACCACGTCCCCCCGACACCTCACCTCTTTTATACAGGGCGAAATGGCAGGCTTTCAGCCACAATGCACGAGGAGGGGAGCCACTGTTTCCATTTTACTTGTTTTGCCTTTAATGAGCGAAATGGCAACCCGGGGAAAATGATCTCGTCGTTTATATGGGGCAGAGGGGACCGGGAACGCGCCATCACCGCCTCCGCCGGCTGGAAACAGAGATGCTTGGTCCGTGATGCAATGTGTTTGTTTTTACCCACAATCCCACTTCTTTTAAACCTCAGTGCCCGTTCCGCCCCGAGTGACCGCTCCAAACGTGCTAGTGATCTCTCGGCAGCAACATTGCTCAACCAAACAATCTCAGGACATAGCCTGAACCCATCTCTTCCTAACAGGTAAAAACAGGGGGTCTATGCCCTGTGGTCCTATGAGAGGCTAATTTACATTGCTAATAACGACGCCAATGCTAGTGGCAACAAGGAGCCTTTGGTGAAAATACCCTGGCACAGGGGAATGGCAGTCTGCTTAAGCGTCACTTGTGTTTCCTTTGCTGCTGGGCCACAGTTTTCTTTGGTTTGTCTTTGTTTGTTTACGGGCTGTAAAAATACCTCCCAGCCTAATTACGCAATATACGGACTGGGAGAACAACAACAACAAAAAAAAAACATAGACAAACTGATGCATTTTCTTTCAGCAGAACAGGCAGAGAACTTTTCAAATCAATCCGCATGCCTTAGCTTTTTAAAGGCCTGCACAGGACCTGTGCACATGTTCGCACACGTTTTTGAGGGGGCTATAATTTGATATGTCTGATGATACATATGGATGTGCATAAATTCATATCTGCATGCAGGGAAAGTCAGTACATAATAAGATCCAGCAACAGCCCACGGGCCCAGTGACGACCACTGGATCAGCGCGTTCCCTCAGCCTCACTGGAAGACGTTACACTAGAGAGCATGGCTTGTTTCCCACCCCAGCCCAAAAAAAAATGTCTCTGATCGCTTAAATGCACCGGGAGTGCTGCGGATCCACCTCTGTGGAACGCAGAACGTGTTATTCAGACTGGGATCCTCCCGGGGGCGACTTTCCCGAGGCGATGTTACGCACCATTGAGCGTGACTCAACACAGGACTCGCCCGCATAGAGGCAATGTAACATACTAATCACAGGTAAGAACTATACGTGCTGTACTTTCTGTGCATAAATGTACAAAACACAGAAAAAAATCATACACAAATTTCATAAAGCTAACAGAAAACACACAGCGACTGCAGAAATACTGTACCAGAGTTAGATGGTGGTAACATTACAAAGTGCAGTCTCATGTAACCAAAATGGCCCCCATTTAATCAATTTTTGGCTTTTGGGCAGAAAGGAATCGATGTCTCTTTTGTGTCTGAGTTTGGTCATTGCACCTGGCACTTTGGCATGGGTACAATTTCTCTGTAACTTAATTTTAAGTAATTTAAGCTTCTGTGACCTTTAATGTTTTCTATCCTAGATGCCACATTTGTTCCCTTTTCCACTGCGTTTCACTCCACACAGAGCCCCTCCCCCAGCTGATCCCGCCCCCCCCTTTCGGGCTGAGCCTATCAGAGAAGAGTCAAATTTCTTCGACAAGATGGCGGACAATCTACGATTGCAAAAGCGGAAGAGTAAATTGCTTGTCTTGGAAAAATGCCTGCTCTTAGTTTGCCAACAGGTCAGCGTGTCCGGAAATTAACCAAGTAAAATATGTACTCAGAGCTGGCCACCCAAAGTAGCTACTTACTAATAAATTCCATGAAAAACAGACCACATTGCAGGAATCACTAAGGAGTCAGAAAAGAACAGAACCTTTGTTAAAACTAAATAATAATTAATACGGTGAAAATCATACCTGTGCAGTCTCATACACACAGAATAAGTAGATCTGTAGCATTGTCTGTGTATTTAAATAATCAGATATGTTCAATTATATGTTCAGAAAAATGAGCACATTGTTCTGCCTTGAGTAATCTCTTACAGCAAAACTCAGGGAATGCATTGATCCAGTGACATCACTAGGGCTGTGACATCACACTAGCACTAGATATAGTCATGACTCCATTAGTAATGACAAACACGGTACATCTTCGAGGTCATTTTTCATGTGAGCACTTTCAAAGGAACAGGATCAGAGTGCAGACATCTACTCAAAAATGCTGAACCACTCACTCTGAATGCAGTTATGAAACTGATAGTTTAATTATGTAACCTTTTTTATAGCACAAAAACACACTTGCTCCCATCTGTGATGTGGGCACAATATCAGCCCTTATGACTGATCACTTCAAACACACTTGAGAGCTGTCAGGGGCTCAATTACCCACACCAATCACAGCTGAGAAAAGAGATACCTCCCTGGCCCTGTTTCGTCCTCCTTATACATGCCATATATATATTATACAGTGCTTGCGTCATCAACAGAAATCCAGTTCCCTCGCAGGAGAATGAAGTGATTTTAAGTGACTGATTCACTGACTGATCGAGGGCAAAGAATGGCATCAGAAGGTTCCGATCAAAAGGCTGCTTGCCTTCAACACACATGATGATACAAACGTTGGAACAGTTCACAAGTTCTTGCAACCAAACGTCGCCGCTGACTCGTACCGGGTGCGTTCACGGCCAAAGAACGTTTTATAGGAGAAAAGTCCCCTAAATAGTGGCTGTATCACATTTTAACAAGGAAATCACAAATTAGAGAAACCCAGCGCAAAATCTGATGTTTAACAAGTTTTACAAGTCTAAACCGACATTATTCCACCAAGACGGTGCATTTGTAAAGTAAATATGTTATTAGTTTATTTGCTGTAAATGCGAATCCATAATCAGTTATTAGTATATTGCGTGTAAAGACTACGGACTGTTATATTGGGTAACTGGTGTCCACTACCAATTATGAAAACCGCCCACACCAAACAACTGGCCACGAGCCAGGAAGAATGATGCACCCTGCGATTGTGCGTAGCTTCTTCAGATCTCTAGCAGGGCGCAGGATATCTGTAACTGGTGTGCTGAAATAGTTACTGTCGAGATCATCCATATTTCATTTGCACTTTCTAAAATACCATCTGACGCGCCACGTCTGCGTAGCAGAAATTTCCCCCTCTATTGTCAAAATAAAGCCTTCTCAAGCTAATGCGCCATACGCACTTCCATAAGCGGTCAGGTGCTGTTATTTTCTCGCAGGAGTCCACCTTTTCGAATCGCAACGGGCTGGTGACGTAGCATATTATTCCTACATTCCCGTAACTCCTCCACTAAATTTATGGAATGGAACAAGGACGTACAAATACAGAGTAGCCCCACCTATATGGTATGGCAGTAAATACCGTCAAGATACGCAGTGTTATTTTACACAACTTAATCTACACAGGTCCGAAAAAAATGATCTAAATTAACAATCCAATAAGACATTAAGAGAACGAAGGCTGTAAAATGAACAAAATTGCACATGTGTACAGGTTAGCTACGCATTAGACATCCAACTTCGTACACCAGCAAACCAACATGTCGAGCATCAGCCGAAAAGCTGCTTTACAGTAAACTTCATGGAATTTTCTGAGTCGAATGCATGCAATGTTTACAACGCATTTACTGCCAATTAACATGAAAGACGCACATCACAGTCACATTTAAAGTTGATATATGACTTAATGTAAGCTAACAACACAGCGAAATATGCTTATCATGAGCTGAGATTTGCTATAAGATTTATTTATAGACCTTCATAACGACAGCAAAGCAATGGACAGACCACGCACTGCGTTAGTTTCCGGGCTAGTATACAGCCTGCCGAAAACACAATGTTGTAGGCTACTTGACATGACCAATAGCGAAATAATGTAGCTTAGGTAAATACGCAGAAGACAACTAACTTCCATCTGGTGCGGGTTAATGACGACGGTACCGAAATAACACGGCAAGTTATGAAACCGGACTCACAGCTTACAAAAACAAAAAACACACATGACAATCTAACTCATCGAAATACAAAGAAATAAATGGTACGTAAGTTTCAGTTTTTAAAGAATGCTCAAACTGCAGCCATCCGAGAGCAGAAGGACTGCCCCTTCCGATTGTAGCTAACAGCATTATTATAGCGGCTACGCACTTGGGGGCGTGAAGTGTTAAAACAACTGTAAACAGTTATAGCCAGCGCTTTAAGACAACCGTGCTTAAGAACAGATAGACCAAGGTAAGTCTGAATATGTTTGTTAAATGCAGTTAAACACACATCCCCGCTGTTTCTTTCAACTTTGAATTTCATCTGCGCAACATAAGCTGGAATGCGGACATTGGCAATGCTCTAGTGTCACTGCCATGTGGCAAAAGATCAAAAAATCCTCTCTTAGCAACAGAAACATGACGCAATTTTTATTCCTAGTCGAATAACCAGTCAAGGATATTTTAAACTAACGACTTACCGATACTAAATAGATCCATGTGGAGGGGGGGGGGAACACCTCACAGTACACAGTTTTTAAAAACATGACAGCTAACTACCGACCTGCTGAGCTTACAATAAACATACTGCGCTCCAGCTGCTAGTCAACTATCAGATTTACTATAAATAACTCCACTTACCTTTTTGACACGCACATGTATTCTGCTTCCCGGTTCAAACGGAATAAAGACGCCCTTTTTGCTTGTGGTCATCGCATTTTGGACACAGTACTAAATACGCGTAAAAGCAGGTGCAATCCCGTGTTGGGTATCGCGTCTCTTTGATGAGGCGAGTTGTGCGGGATTTTCAGATGCCCCCCTCTTCCTCTCGACACCCCTTGTCTGACGCGAGCGCTCGTGTGTGGGATGTTTGTGGACGATCGGGTAGTTCGCTCGGCGTTTCGCAGCTCGGCGCGCACTTCGCAATTTTGTTCCTGCTATTTCATTATATCATGTCCATCATGTGACACACTGGGCCTCTCTCTATGGAAACTTAAAGGGCCTCCCACGTGACTCCTCGCAGTAACAGCACCTCGCGCAGTTACAGTAGCCACATCACAAGGACCTCTGAGAATGCACAACATGATCAGTGACTTCATTAGGTTAAAACCAATAACAAATAACGTGTCCACGAAAACACCCCCCCAACACACACACACACACACACATACGTGAGTATATATGAAGACACTTTTATATTAGGCTGACTGATTTAAAAATATTATATCCACAAATCTACAAATGAGGCTAAGCCATTTAATCAATATTTCAAGTAATTCAAATCGTTAATTCAAAGCTCTATATTTTTAAGCACTTTTTAATTTAAAAATTTTAAAATCACCAATTACACCAATTATGTTTTGTATTCCTTTGTATCCTTTAAAGTGAGTTCACAGGTATGAGGTCATCTGACCAGAGATGTGAGTCATAGCAGCTGACTGTATTAAGGCTTGATGGTGATGGTGATTCAGCCATGACTCATTCCTTTTACCAGGGACTGAATAGATACGGAAAGTGGCAACCTTTACAATAAACAAAGGAACTTCTGTGATCAGTCATCAGGAGACATATATACGAGATAGCAAACACAAAGTGTATAATACACTTATAGCTACAATTAAAGCTGGCCTACCCATTTCAAATTTGATGTGACTCCCTGACTGAGGACTATACATTCACTGTATGTATATATCTGGATATGCTGTATATATTGTAGTTATAGACAGGGAAAGCTCAACAAAGCAAATTCAATCTATGACGATCACAACATTATATGCACAACTGCACCATAGATTCCACTGGTATTTGAAGCAGGAAAGACAATTTCCTGACTTTGCAATGAACTGAATAAGAAAGATACCACACAGTATGCCGTCTTACACACACGTGTACTATGCACATACACAAACACACACTTTAATTGTAACGAGCTGGTGATAAAATACTATTTTATAAAATGTAGCAGAAAATTATTGTACCCTGCAATAAAAATTTATGAAAATAATTAAATAAATAAGTAAATAAATAAATAAACATACAAGGGCAAAATCTCTTGGAGACCTGGACAACTGAGATATTTTTGAATGGGAAAACCAAGCATATGATGTATTTTTTTCTGGTGTTATGATGAACACAGATCTTGTCTTTTGTTGCATGTTTTCCCTTTGGACTGCAACAAGGATACCTATGCGGTTAAAAAGAGAGATTTGGAAATGTAAATCTAGATAAAGAGAGGCACAGACAGCAATATGAGGGCCGCTTCAGTACCATCGGCTTGGCAATCCTGTGTGATCTTAAAGGGAATTGGGATGAAACCAGAAAGCCACATAGCCACCGTAGCACTCCTCTGATCTCTTCTCACTGTCTTATCTTTTTATTACTCATCTCTCTGTCTTTCTCTCTTGTGCTCTCCTGACCTTTATTCCCCAAATCTCCATCTCCTCAGCACTATGCTCTCCTGGCACCCAAAAGTCATGCTCCTTGAAAATGTTCTTTTCCTCACTACCACATCAGCTATTTTTATGCTCTGCCCCCTGCAGGACAGTGGTAGAATAGTCGCTGAAAGTCAGCTGCCTCAGGCCCCATTCACGCAACCCTTCGCCTTTGCCTACATCCTATAATTCTGTGATTATGTAAAAGATGATAATCAATGCAATCAATGATAATCACAACCACTGCAAAGATAATGTGCAGGATATAAAAATATAACTCTGCATATAAACGTCTTCAAGCAGTACAACAAACAATATGCCACACAATCAAACAATTCACAATTAATAAACATAAATGGCTATGAGTCATGCAGTCCCTTTAAACACGACTTGAATAGAGGTGGATCTAGTCGAGCCTTGGGGATGAAGCAGTGTCCCAGCAAATGCTCTGTGCCCTGGTGATGTTGCTTTAACAATACAGCAGCATTAGCAAATCGCACTGATGCGATGTCACAAAAAAAATATTACAAAACGTATTAGCTGGGTTGATCGCAGACACTGAAATGTTGCCCGTGGGATTCTTCTTCCAGGGCACAGGGAAACAGCTCAGTGTAAATAAATTACTCTGTACTTCAGCACACAGCAACAGCAGAAAAAAAAAACATGTCATTTTTAAATGAGTCTCAGATGTCAGAGCCTACAGCACAGTGGGGAATAACAAATAGAAGGGGAGGAATTTTTACCTGGTAAAGCTTGAAGAACAAAGTGAGACCAAGTATATTTATTGTGAGACACACGTATGTTCCATTCTTTGACCGTGTTCTGGGTCATGGATACCCTGTTATGAACAACTGTAAGTACCCATGAGGTAGTCACCAAAGAGGCCCCCTGCCCCCAGCCAATAAAGGATTCGTAATCATGGACATGGTTGCTGTGTATATTCTCAGATTTAGACTGATACTGATATATTTACATGAAACCATCCTGATGTTGTTTTGTAAACATGTAGGCTATTATTACATAAAAATGCATAGACTTAAATTCTTGATAAGTAAGTATTTGCTAAATATATGATAATGATTCATAAATTATTCAAGAACGTTATCAATTGTTTGGTTAAATTTCTATTGTATTTACTTTGACACTGGAAAGGGTATATAAACGACAAATATATGACACCATATATAAAGCACCACGTAAGCTCATCTTATATCTTTGCCGGAACCTCATCATTTACGGTAAATTCGCATCATCCTGTAGACTTCTGAGCACGCACTTAGGAGAAATGACATTATCCTTCATTGCTCTCCATCGGTCCGCTTCCGGAAAAGACAGCTTCACGATGCTATGACTCACCAGCGACTAATTGCTTTTCATTTCGGAAGGTCATGGCACGCTACGTGGAGTGTTCAAAGAAGTTAGTGTATTTACAGTGCAATTAACATGGCCTGTATATTTCACAATACACTGTTCGTGACTCCTCAAAAGACTGCCTGGTAAGCTTTTGTGTTTTCTTTTCAGAGCTAAAAATAATTGACGTTCAGGACCAAGTAGTAGTAACACGCTATCTAATATATTTGGAATTATTAGTCAAAATTAGATTGTTTCTCGCGGATGCAATTAGATATTTAGCTCTGGCTCGTCTTGTTGTGTTGTCACGTGCAGTGATCTTAATCATTAAAAATGCCTGCCATTGTGCAATATAATTTGATCACCTAAGAGGTCCTTGAATATCTGTTATGTCCAATACTTAAAAATAAACAACAACAACTGTAAAAATAAACAACAACAATATAATAATAATAATGATAATAACCTACTCATCAAGAAACGTTAAAACATGCTGTAAAGAACATTTATGCTATGGATGTTAAATATCAAAACATCAGCTCAACCCGTTCATTAGGAAATACATCGCCATGCCGAATCGAGAATCATTTTTCTAGACTTTCACAACAATTTGTAATCATTAATTATGAATGTCCGAGTAAGATAATGCACTCGTTTCGTTCTCTGATTTTTCTCACGCAAGACAAAACCAAAGAATCTACTCAAAGGTCCCCCAGAAACGTGTGAACATGCGGGAGGGTCGGGCCTCCCGGCTCACAGACCCCCTGCTGGGGAATTAGCGAGGATTACAGGTCCTCCCAACAAAGACGACTCTGTTCTTCCCGGCCGTGGGCATGGGATCGCTCCTGTAGGTAGTGGACTGTCATATCCTCTTCCGAAATATGAAAAAATAATACCTTTTTATATATTTCTTGCAGTGTCAGAAGTGAAATATTTATGACTGTAAAAATGATAGTTGGATTCAAGTTAGATACTAGTAAACAAGATTCAAAGGCATATTTGTTCCCAACAAAATATCAATGAAAGATGTTTAAGAAAATAACAATAATCAAATAGGTAGGAATGCACTTTGAAACATACACGAATATAATTTTTAGGCATTTAAAGAATCTTACTATTTTAAAATATGGGCTATTCTTGATTACATGTAATGCTCCTTATCCAACACAAATAGTATTTTCTTAAGAAATTTTTAATTTTAATTTTTTAATTAAAACGAGAAAATGTTCATTGAAGAAAAAAAAATATATATATTCGTTGTGGTCATGAACATTGACCAACTGTAAATAGAAACATTCCAGCATTTTCCATGCTGTTAAAGAGATCATAGGTGCAGCTTAATTTATTGTAATGTATGTACATGATACTCAATCATCACCGGGTCCCACCTGGTTAGACATGAACACTTAGAAGCCAATTATGTCATTATTGAGCGCAAAGTGGAAAACATGCTTACCCTTGCTGTTACGAAGTGCTTTAAACTGTGCTGTCATGATTAGTCATCTGAGGATGACACATACAGTACAAAGGTAGATAGCACAATGACATTAACATGGTTTCCAGAACACCAAGGACAATAATGACGTAATACCTGTAATGACGATCGCTATTATTATCATTATTATTGTTGTTGTTATTGTTTTGTCATTTGTTTACAGTGGCATAATGTGTGCACATGCTCACACCTAGGGTGGCTTGTTGTACATGGTGTGAGATAATTACGCTAAAAGCGTTGTATTAGAAAATACATTTAAAAAATGCATTTGAAAGGATTAGCTACATAGGATACATTTCACACATTAGATTTGGAAATATCAATAAAATCAATACCGTTTCTCATTTAGTGCAGGTTAATAACGAGGCAATAAACGATATTTTCTAAGGGAAAGCGTAAAAATATCACACGTTACAAAAACAGTGGGAGCAGAGAAAAAAATAATGTACTAGAAACGGAAATATAATAATAATATATAGGCTACTGTATACAGGTGTACCTAATCCAATTATTGATTTGAAGGTCTTGATAGAATAAACAGAGTCTGACCGATTTCGAGAATAGAATAAGTAGGCTATATAAAAGAGTGTGGACCAAAATCTAAGAAATTGAGAGTGCTATATGTCAGCATTTCGTGTGAACTCTTGCTCGCGTAGGCTACAGAGGTAGGTAGCGAATGTTGTGGTGTTATTGCTTAGTCTCCTAGTGTTGGTAATGCTTTTACCAACTCCTAGACGTTCAGCACCGTTGCCCGCCGCTTTATGATGTCTGATATATTTGCATTGAACTTTTCAGGGTCGTCAAAGAAAACCCTGTAAGCACGTTTTTTTAAAAGGATATTTTGTTTCTTCAATAGTGCAATTGAACTCGAACCAGACTGACATCGATAGCTATCTAACCATACGGAGGACCCCACTTCAAAACACTCATGTCCTCTCTTATCGTAAGAAACGCCAAGCCCAGAAGACACTATAGGGGAAAATTTTTTAAAAAATATGAAAGTCTTTAATGTCACAAAGGCCTTTCCCCAAGACCCCTTTTGGAGGCAAGCGTTTTCTTTGTATATTTAAAAATGACCTTTCCCAACCCTCCTCAGGTAACGTTTTTTATTGTAACGTTAGGGGAAAGCGGCAACCTGGCAACACCGCATTTTTTGCGGTGACCTTGACGGAGCGCTGTACCCCCAATCGGACGAGCGAGCTTCCCCGACGTGGAAAACGGCGGTCTGTCTCTTTAAGAGACGTCAGCCCCTTCTCCCCCGCCCCTCCGTGTTTTCGCTCGTCGTAATATGTGCAACAAGATGGCGGCCGTTCCGGAGAACAGAGTGCTTTCCTACAGTGTTTTTAAATGGAGTTCTTACTCCTCGACATACCTGCCAGAGTGAGTAAAGGCTTCGCACGCCGGCCTCGTTTATTTGTGTTTTTGCTTGCAGGTGCAGACATCCTGCGCGGTAACAGAGCCGCAGGATATTCTGTATAGCTTTGGCCTACCTGCTCCGTTGCTGGCTAGCAGCAGCAACGATGTTCCTCTCCGCTCGATTTATCAAAACAAAAACAACACTCGTGCAACAGTTGCTTTTTCTGTTGCAAAACTAGCCACAAATGCGTTATTAAATTGTGTTATTCTGCCCATGTGCGAGTTGGTTGAACGTATTTAGCCGGCAGGCAGGTAGCGTTGCGCCTGAAATTAAACGTCATTGTCAATAGGCGTAGTATTTGGCTAGTTACGTTAGCTAGGCCGAGATTGCAAATAAACAATGTCCGAACGGGATTCCTGGTATAACCGCTAACGTTAGCCCACACGCTACCTGATGCATCTTCCTTGTGAAGATAAATGCTCTGCCTAACCTAGGTGTTTTGAACCGATGCTGGCATCACTGGAGTCTGTGGCCAGCTAACTATCTATAGTAGCTGGCTATATTCCCGTCACTCCTCAGCAGCAGTGTTAGCTAACGTTACAGTAACTAGCTAGTTAGCTTTGAGCTCCACTTGTTTTATGGGTAATCTTTTTAAACTGTAGGCTGTGCATCCCCTTGAGTCTTTCAGAATGTTGTGGGTCATGGATTTTAAAGGGCATTTTGTTGGTGGTAATGGTAGCATTTAACTCTACTACACGATGTTTTGGGGAAATCTGTTGTTCGCTTGTTGGCTAATATAGCTAATATTACCTACTAGCACTAGCTGTAGCCTGTCAAACGCTGACATTTGCAGGTTGCATCCATTTTGATGGCTGTCTATTATTTACGAACAATGACGCTTGCATACCATAAGCTTTTATTGATTATGATTATTATTAGCTTGATGGGGTCAGCCGGTCGGGCTTGGTTAAATACATGTCAAGGTTGAAGTTGCAAGCTGAAAGATACTCTGACTGCATTAAAAGAAGACACTCCATGTCATTGGGCATCGACTTTATCGTGACAGCAGATCACTGTAAAAATCGACATGTAGGCGCAAAAAATGATACAAGCGCTGATGGCCCCGTGTAGTTGATTGGACTGTTTCCAGGGACTTTCTGCAACAGTGGGCAAAGGTCGGCTTCTCTTTACTGTAAACCGTGTTTTCATGGTGTGCTCCGTCACTTCTCGTGTTGAAATCGAAAGCACACTGTTTACAGTGTGTGTGACGTGAACAGACGGTTTACTGTTACCAGATTGGATGACCGACGATGCTGCGAACGTTTACGAGGCAGTCTTGACCACCCGCGATGTGTAAAAACACCTAAGTGCTGTTGTCCACGTAGACAGTTTTTGCAGTTGCCCTGCAAGCATCAGCCAACTTCATTAATGCAGCACATGCCATTTAATACCAGTCTCTTAATTGTCCATTAAACTAAGCTTGGATCTGCCCATGCACATAGCACTGCAAAATGTGAGGTGTTGGTGAAGTGCAGGTTTGGGATGTAGCGGCAGGTATGGTGCAGTGCCCAAAAATAAATGACCCAAAGTGGGCAGCTATGCACCTTTGACTCCCCTGTAGTGATGAGTTGAAACTGTGCACTCGTGTTGTGGATGGCCATAGGAGTCTGATCTCTGAACTCCATGACCCCTTTCACTCGGGGCAGCCTCCTATTTTAGGAGGGGAGTGACACGTACCTGTCCCGTCACTTCACGGGGTAGTAGTGCCTTGCTTGCTGGCTTTGCATTTGCCAAGGTCATCCATAGTCAAAGAGAGAAATGAAACCTCTATTGTGCCCCAGGGGTTGTTGATCATTTTAGCCTATCATGTAGATTATAAATTAACCGGAAGCATCAAGCGACGAGATGCTGTTCCGCAGTCATGGGACCACAGACGCTGGTCGCTTTCTATTTTGGGAAAAATCAAGCCTCCTGCCCCAGCAGTACGCAGTGCGTGGAGGTGTGAATGCTGAGCTCTTGTTGTCTAGCATGCATTGCACATCCAGACGTCGCCCGGGCACAAAACCCAGCCCTTTGTTTTGCCACTTTACTGCGCAGTAAGCTCTGCTGTTTCATGTTGTTTAACCACCCAACCTGAACCTTAACCCCCCGCCCAGACACAAACACACAAAGACACATACACACACCCCTTTACCCGTCTGCTCTAGGCTGTTTTTGCCTTTTATTGTGTTCTCACAGAAGAGTACAGGGAGGAGCGCTTTTAAGGATGAATGGTCGTGCCTTGATTCCCATTTATCATCTGTCACCTCCAGATATTTCCCATATTTTCGTAATCCTTAGAGTCCACTAAAAGTGCAGCTGCTGTAAGATAGTTGCAGTTTGAACTACTTCAGATTGAATGTGGATATGAGGAATGGATGAAGTGTGGGTTCTTTTAAAAGCTGCTGGAGGTAAAGGGACTTAACACACTGTCTCTGGTACTCTCACGCAAACCTCTGCCCTTAACTGACCACACTGTCTCTGGTACTCTCTCACAAACCTCTGCCCCGACTGTACCACACTGACTCAGTTCTTTATACCCCAGCATGTCTTGAATGAAACCACTCTCATTTGCCTTGCAGGAATATTTTGGTGGACAAACCCAATGACCAGTCTTCCAGATGGTCATCCGAAAGCAACTATCCTCCACAGGTAAACACACACCTGTCACACACATTTTCCAAACATCTGTTCATATATCAGCATGGATTTATTAGTGGGTCCACATGAATTGGCATCAGTGCACACATTTATATCAAGGCACTGGTGGGCGTTTAAAATGCACAGGTACTCACAGGGTACTTTCAGTCCGAGTTTACCTGGGAGAGAACTTCTCTCTCGTGCCTGTACAGTGTTGGCACAGCCTGGGGTCAGAGTGCACTGGAAGCTGAGAGTGGAAGCTTGCCACACACTGACACATGTCGTTCTCAAAAACCAATCCCAAACAAACACAATCCCGGGTTTGGCTCCCGCTCGGCCAAGCTTCACTTCTTGTAAGTGAAAGCGAGGACACCTTCTGTTAAATTTTTAAAAACATATTTTAACATCCCTTCTCGGAGACTAGGAACTATGAGTTTGGGACAGAGTATAGTGAGCGTTCATCTGCCCGTACCATTTGTACAGTGAAAAGAGAGGCTAGGATGCCCCATCTCAGTCCCCCGTCATTGAATGAACACACTATATTGGGGCAGAAACTGCTCCCCTGTTAAGGCTCCTGCTGTGGTTTCCAGCCCTTTGATGAACAGAAGGATATTAAAGATCCTTCTGTTCTCTTGAGCCCGATGAAGATGTCAAAACCGAATCGACCCGAAGCCTTGACGTAAAGCCTCCATGTCGAAAAACACATTAACGATTTGGGTAATTCAATGAAGAGATGATGAAAGAAGGTGAAATTGCATTGGTGGAGGAACGAGGAGATGGAGGAGGAGGTTGAGGAGGAGGCGGAGGTCTCGGGCGCGGCGTAGCTTAACTGTCTGGAATTAGCTGAGGCACATGGTCTGTGGCTGGGTGCGACTCTCTCCAAATGGCTAGAGAATTTCTTCGGAAGCCCATCAGACTCCTTTACAATGAGGTCTTCCAGGGTTCACTTTACAGGAATCCGAAGGCTTCCCTGAATTCTCTTGCACAGCCTGTACCACTCCTCAAAGGGCTCTGTCCACTTTCGTTAATTAGGATAATCTATAACCCGCTTCACAGTTTATACATCTGGTAGATGGCTCAGTGTCTGCTGGCTTAAATTGAGCATTCTAATGGGGTGCAGCACTGAAGAATTGGTGGACTGCTGTATGTTAAATTGCAATTATTCCAGCATTGTAACGTTTGAAATAATTGTGCAGTCGTTAAGGAGATTGATGTTAATGTTCCCGTTCGGTGAAAAAGTGAACATTTTCTCTCCGTTTCCTCTCTCCGTGCTTGTCGAAGTACTTGATTTTAAAAATGGAAAGGCCAGCGATTGTGCAGAGCATCACTTTCGGGAAGTATGAGAAGACGCACGTGTGCAACCTGAAGAAATTCAAGGTGTTTGGGGGGATGAGCGAGGAGAATATGACGGAGCTCTTGTCCAGGTAAGGTCGGAGACGCGTGACACTGCATGACACCGCTACCCTGGGGTTTGGGGGGGGGTCGTGGGCTTATAACAATGTAACCACCATGACTCTTGTTTCAGTTAGATGATAAGGGTGGGGCTAAGGAAAGGAACTGTGGTGCCCTCCTTTGGGGCCCGGTGGGGTTCACGAGAGGGGGGCAGAAATTGCATGTAAATATACCTCCCCCTTTTTGGTAAATAAATACTTGCCCAAAAGATGGTATGACTGCCTTCAGAAGCCACTCTGATGCAGTCTCCTGGAGTATGTCCCTTGTGATGTTCTTAATACAGGTACCTGGGAAGCAAAGGGTGCCCAGTTTTAACGTAAGCTATCATTAACAGGTGGGCCAGACTTAATGACTGTAGTTTTGTCTGGAATTATGTATACAGATGGGCCTTTGCATTGGGGATACTCTACAGCAGAGAGCTTTGGGGATGTTAAATGAGGTCTGATTGGCAGGGTTTAACAGAGGATTTAATGGCAGGTGCTTTTAGGAGGAGAACAAAAGCAGATTTGGATATAACAGTATGTGGGGTATATTAGGATGGAGGGTGGTCTGTGCCAAAATTCAAAAGTAAACTGAAATGACATTTGCAAATGGACCTTACTTTGCAGTCCACTTATGGACATTGATTTAGTGTCAATTTACAGTTGCTGTCTCACTTCTGTTGCTTGTTGCTGGCACAAATCGCTCTCTGCGTATCAACCTCGCCTCATCCGTCTTTAAAATGGAAACGTTTGTTCACTCGCCCCCGAGCAGCGGCCTTAAGAACGACTACAACAAGGAGACCTTCACACTGAAACACAAGATCGACGAGCAGATGTTCCCCTGCAGATTCGTCAAGATAGGTGAGTCACGAAATACAAAAATGCATTTTATAGGGCCACACGTTTCAGCCTCATGCTACTTTTTTGGGTATTGAATATGGTGTTGGTCTCTCCAGCATTGTGTTTGACAGTGACACGTAAATGTGGCATTATGAGGCAACCCCGTTAACCCCTTCTGTCCTCGTGGCTTCCCTGCAGTGCCTCTGATGTCGTGGGGCCCCAGCTTCAACTTCAGCATCTGGTTCATCGAGCTGCACGGCATTGACGAGCCGGGCGTGGTCCAGCCCTGCCTTAACTGGTACAGCAAGGTAGGCGGGACGAGCCGCAGCCAACCACGCGGCACTAAAATGTAAATGGCCGACCTTAACGGCCAGACGTTCAGTTTCCATTTAAGCTTTTACTTCACCTGATCCTCTAGGACTTTTCTCCTGTATCTGCCCATGTTGGTTTCTATATATATATATATATGTGTGTGTGAAGTTGCCAAAGAAGAGTGCTGTGAATTAGTTCCTTGGTGTTGGCGAGTATTTCTAAGTTAGAACGAAATGATTTTGGATCTTGGACTCCCTGAGTGGGATTGTCAGTTTTGAGCTGGCAAGTTGTGTGGGAACACTGTAAGAATGTTGTAAGAACGCTGTGAGAATGCCAGAGCAACTGTTTGCCTCTCTCATCATGATCCAGCAGCACAGCGGACAGCAGTGTTGCTGGAATGTTGTAGGAATGTTGCAAGAACGTTGTTAGATTGCCATCGCGACCGTTTCCGCCTCCCCTTGTGTTCCAGTAGTACCGCGAACAGGAGGCGATCCGCCTGTGCCTGAAGCACTTCCGGCAGCACAACTACACGGAGGCGTTCGAGTCTCTGCAGAAGAAGACCCGCATCGCCCTGGAGCACCCCATGCTCACCGACCTGCACGACAAGCTGGTGCTCAAGGGCGACTTCGATGCCTGCGAGGAGCTCATCGACAAGGCCGTGAGAGGTAACCGTTGCGGCGGAACCACCGCCCCCCCCCCCCCCCAGCCGGTCACCTTGAGCAGCCACCGCGATAGAGGGAACGAATGAAAATGTCTGAAGCTAGTCTGGTTTCACTGACTGTATTAGATAGTGATGGGCGGGGGAATTGAGGGACACCGAGTGAAGCTCGTTCTGTTTGGAGGCCTTGAGAATGCGTGAAGTCAAGGCCTGCGCATCTGCTCCCTCACGCTGGTGCTCTCTCTTCTTCCCTTTCTTCCCCACCTCCTTTGAACCTCCCCTGACTTCCTTTGCCACTCCTCATCATGTCCTTAGCCTCTCCACTCATGCCATTAGGTCCTCCCCCTCCATTCCTTTGTCTCTCTCTCTCTCTTCCTCGGTCCCTGTCTCCGTACTCCCTTGTCTGTTGCTCCCTTGGTGCTTCGCTGTCTTGTTCCGTCTTTCATGTTTCTCTTTGATCCCGCTCTCTCACTTCCTTTTCCCCACTCTGCCCCACTTCCTCTTCTGCTCTCTCCTGCACTTCCTCTCCCTCTCCCTCACTTCCTTTTCCACTGTCCTTCACTTCCTTTTCCTCTTTCTCCCTCTTTCTCCTTTTCCATTGTCCTTCACTTCCTTTTCCCTTTTTCTCCCTCACTTCCTTTTCCACGGTTCCTCACTTCCTTTTCTTCTCTCTCTCACTTCCTCTTCTCCCCATTTACTTTTCCACTGACCCTCACTTCCTTTTCCTCTTTCTCCCTCTTTCTCCTTTTCCACTGTCCTTCACTTCCTTTTCCTCTTTCTCCCTCTTTCTCCTTTTCCACTGTCCCTCACTTCCTCTTCCTCTTTCTCCCTCACTTCCTTGTCCCTCACTTCCTTGTCCCCCCTTTCCCTCGTGCTCCTTCACTGCCCCACTCACATGCTCGCTCAGTCTCTCGACTTTGCGCTCCTTGGTCTCTTTCCCCCACTCTCTTCCAGCGCAGGACAGTAGCACTTGGAATCGTTGCGTAGCTGACATGTGGTTTTGACTATGCACAGTCACACAGAGAGCGCTTCTGCTTTCGCAGTAGTGTCTCATTTCCTCCCTCTCCCCTTTTCCCTCCAGATGGTTTGTTTAACCACTACATCAGCCAGCAGGAGTACAAGCCCAGATGGAGTCAGATTATTCCCAAAAGCAGCAAAGGTAAAACCAAAACTAGAACCAACAGCACAATGAATGATAAAGATGTAACATTTAATTGTAAAATTATAAAGTAAAGATTTAAGATTTAATTTCTGAACAATTCTTTGTGTGGGTACAGTGCAGGGGAGGATGGACTGTTTGTTTTGCCTCTTTGAAATAGTGATTATCTGGATCACAAGGCAGTACGGAGTTTAAAAATCTTTCTCTGTAAGTGGTACAGAAGTTTAATCTCCTTTTACTCTCTAATTGTGTGTCTTTGTTTCTCTTTCTCTCTGCCTGTGTGTCTCCTGGGTTCTCTTGCTTTCTGTTTGTCTGCTTCTCTTCAATCCCTGGCTGTCTCCCTGTCTGTGTCTCTCTCTCAAGGTGACGGGGACGACAGCAGGCCTGGGATGAGAGGAGGCCACCAGATGGTGATAGACGTTCAGACAGGTAAGGGCGCTCCTGAAAGCCGCTTACCCAGAGTCCCCTGCCACTCATACGTCAGTGCGGCCCTCCAATTCCATCAGCCCCTGCAGTTATTGGCCCCGTGAGCGAAGTAAAATGCAGCACTGAGGAGAAGATGGTTTTCGTTTAACAGAGGCCCACCCATCTGACGCCTTGCGCTGCTCAGACGCTATCGGATTCTTCACACCGCCAGTGAAGCCTGTCGCAGGCCTCACGCCCTTACAATCAGCCTGCGATAATCACTGAAAGTGCAGTGGTCTTGGTCCTGCAGCAGGCCTGCCTGCCTGGGTAATTAGTGCTCGCTGGCTGCAGACAGGGTGTGTGTGCTGAAGCCGGACCACGTCCCGCTGAAAGGCTGGCAAACATGTGAAAGCTCTCCCCGGTGGTGCAGTATGTGTGAAGCGTCTCCTCCTCCTCCTCCTGCAGAAACCGTGTATTTGTTTGGTGGTTGGGACGGCACCCAGGACCTGGCGGATTTCTGGGCCTACAGCGTCCAGGAGAACCAGTGGATCTGCATCTCCAGAGACACGGAGAAGGAGGTGCGTGGAGGTGCAGGCACACACACGCGCACGTGTAGATACACACGCACACACAGTTTCTCACATGCGCTCACATACGCGCACACCCACACACCCCATACATAGACACCCACAAACTGTACCTCACAAACATGCATACGCACATACACACAGTCTTGCACACCCACGTGCTCTGTTTGCCTCTTGAATACACACACACACACACACACACACACACACACACACACACAGTACTATTATAAGTGAATGATGGCCTCATGAGTTGAATTTGAGCTGGGGTATTTTTGGAGATCCTGTGATGGGGAAGAATAATACCGCTGTTTGCTTTCTTCTTGAATAACGACACTGGCTCCCTGCCTCTGGAGTAGAGGGGAACATTAGTTTGAGTATAAACACAGAGTGATGTGGAACCAGTTAACAGGAAAATAATGGCAGCATCTCTCGCTGCACCCCGCCCCCCTGCTCCCCCCCCCCAGTCTCTCGCTGTCACTCCCTCTTTATCTCCGTCTTTAGCGGTTTCTTGCTCCATTTCTCTCACTTGCTCTTTCTTCCTCTCTGTCACTTTTTTTCGCCTCTTGTCCTTTCTGACCCTTGTCGGTGGCTCTCTGTCTGTCACCTGTCTGTCAACTGCCCTGTGTCACATCTTCCCCCCGCGTGTCACTCCTCTGTGCAGGTCTCGCTCTCTGACACTCAGTCAGCACCTTCCCCACCCACCAGCACATCAGGGATCGGGTTCCCTGTTTTCTGTTGAGTGATGAAGTAATGACTTGTGTCTAATGCAGTGTATAAACCTGACCTGTTTCCTAACGATCCAGGAGCAATTTTGTATTTGCGTCCATTTGAATTCACGTACGCATACAAGTTATATATGTATGCTGAGTGTCGGTCCCCACTAAAGGAGCGGTGAAGGTAATTGGTGAAAATAATTGGAATAAAAGTTTATTCATGATTATAAAAAGGATAGTATTGGTAATGATGATGTTGATGATGACAGTGATGGCGATGATCAGAATAATAATTGCAATTTTGGGGATGGTGATGAAGATGATGACAGTGATGGCGATGATCAGAATAATAATTGCAATTTTGGGGATGGTGATGATGATGATTGGCGGTTGTCGCGTATCTTCTCCCCTCCCCAGAACGGACCAAGCGCGCGCTCCTGCCACAAGATGTGCATCGACTCCCAGCGGCGGCAGATCTACACGCTGGGCCGCTACCTGGACTCCTCGGTCCGGAACAGCAAGTCCCTGAAGAGCGACTTCTACCGCTACGACATCGACGCCAACACCTGGACGCTGCTGAGCGAGGACACGTCCGCCGACGGGGGCCCCAAGCTCGTCTTCGACCACCAGGTACAGCCCAGGGAGGGCCGGTCAGGGGCCAAACAAGGGCCAGTTAGATGCTGCTGCCTGAAGCCACCTAGGCCGTGCTGCGTAAGCACACTTGATTAAGAGACGCCAGAGCAGCTTGCATAGTTCACATACCATCCTTTCGTTCAGTTGGATATTTAAAGAAGCAAGTAAGGTTAAGTGACTCGCTCCAAGGTTTCACAGCAACCTGGGAGTCAAACCAGGAATCTTTGGCTTGCAGTACCTCCACCTTCCCACAGTGCCGCAGTGCCGCCTCGCTCAGGCAGCAAGCATGGGTCATGCTCTGAAGGTTTTCACACACTGCCTCTTTCCAAACACTTGATGCCTTTCAGCACCTTGCGTGCAGCACGCAGCATCGTTGAGTCTGACTGCTTCACACCGCACTTATAGCGGCAAGCTCCGCTCAGTACTGCTGAATCTCTGACTTCTGCCAATGATGTGTTAACGTTGCTGCCAGGAGTAGCAGAGCCTTCATTGTTTGTGTGCGATTTCTCCCAAAGTGGAACACGCGCTGGCAGGGGTACAGTAATGGGGCGCAGATGGGAAGCTATTGGTACGCAGACTAGCAAGCGGGTTGCCTGTCTGCGGACTGAGTTAAATGTGTGTGTGTGCCTGTGAGCGAGCACATGCGTGTGTGTGCACGTGTGTGTGAGTGTGTGTGTGTGTAAAATGCGAGTGTGTGCATGTGTGTCTGTGTGCGCCCATTCTTGTTTGTGCGTGTGTTTGTGTGTTTGTGTGTGTGTGTGTGTGTGTGTGTGTTTGTGTTTGCGTGCGACAAAGCTGGCTGTTGTCCTCGGTTTGAAAAATAAAAGGCTGCTATTAAAAGCACGTACAGAGCTTGGGAAAAGAAAGAGTCTTTGAAGAAGTGGTCCGGTGAAAAGGTCAGCTGGTGAAAGCCAGCTTTGGTCTGGGTGAGCTAATCAGTTATTATAAATAACCCAGTGCTTTTGGGAATGTTTGCTTCCCCTTCTAAGAGGATTGATGCAGAGCAAAGCCTTTGAGCCGTTTCGTGTAATTCGCACCTCTCCCCCGCTGCGTCGCTCCCGCAGATGTGCATGGACTCGGAGAAGCACATGATCTACACGTTCGGCGGGCGCATCCTGACCTGCAACGGGAGCGTGGAGGACAGCCGCACATCGGACCCGCAGTTCAGCGGCCTGTACGCCTACCACTGCCAGGCCGGCGCCTGGAGGCTCCTGCGGGAGGACTCCTGCAACGCGGGCCCCGAGGACGTGCAGTCGCGCATCGGCCACTGCATGCTGTTCCACACGGTGAGTCTCAGTCACGCGTGGACCAGTACATGCTGTTCCACACAGTGAGTCTCAGTCACGCGTGGACCAGTACATGCTGTTCCACACGGTGAGTGTCAGTCAACACACGGACCACGATGAGTGTCAGTCGCACATGGACCAGTGCATTCACTGTCATGCAGTGAGTCACTGTCACGTATGGACCGCTGCATGCAGTTGCATGAAGAAATTCACTGTCACATGCAGTGAGTCATATGTGCGCCGCTATATGCTGTTCCTCACACTGAGCAAGTCACAGTCGTGCATCGGCCACTGCATGCTGTTCCTCACCATCGGTCCTGCAAAGAAAGCGTCCTCGGAACCTTTCATGTTTTGTTTTCCTGGTAAAGAAGGCAAGCCAGAATCACAACATAATCTTTGACACCAAGGGCTGACTGCAGGCACACAGTGCAGATAAACAGTAGATTCTCAGAAAAGTATGTCCTTCCAGGAAGTTTTCAAAAGACAGTCGTCACAAAGCCAGTGGAAACAGAGCAATGTTGGTACAGGTCTTTATTAAAACAACACCATTTGGCAGAGCTTAAAAGAACACTTGCATATCAGTGTTCTTAAGTCATTTTAAATGGTCATGTCATGTAATGTCACACATACTTGTAGCAAATCTGTAAATTAATTGTCTGACACGGCTAACCTAAGACCTGCACCGCTGACTTTTAAGAGATTCTTTTGTTGTTAAGGTATTCAGAATCTGGCTTTTAACCTCCTCTCCTTCTTCGCCTTCTTCAGAGAAACCGGTGCCTGTACGTATTTGGGGGTCAGAGGTCGAAGACGTACCTTAACGACTTCTTCAGCTACGACGTGGACGGCGACCACGTGGAGATAATTTCGGACGGAACCAAAAAGGACTCGGGCATGGGTAAGGCGTCTGTGCGACGTGCATGTGACCCCCCCACCCCCCCCCCCACCGCCTTGACACCGCAGCTCATAGCCTTCTGGGAAATCTCACACATTAAGCAGCAACTCCTCCAAGATATAGTCAAACAGAAGACCTCGAGGTAAACCGGTTTGAGCTGGAGACACTATTGGATGGCCAGTGGAGGCCGCTCTTCAGTGTCCATTTTCACTTATTAGGTTAGAAGGCTTTATGCTGTAGTGTATTTCAAATGAGTCTGGTCAGTCTAGTTTAACTCCTGCAAGTTAAAGGTAGTTCAGTCCGTTCAGCCCTAGGGACTATGCAGATGTGGACTTCAGGTGGGGAGTCGTATGAATCATGTGCTATGCTTGTGAATCACATGCTATGTGTTCAGGTCAGGTTAGCAGTAATGTTGATGGTTAGCGTAGCTGCTCCGCGTGTATCCGTGCACCATTTCTGACTCATTGTTCTTATCCCCATCCATGCTCATCTGCCTGATGATGCACGCTAATTCCCAAGCTGCTCTGCATAAGAGCACCATCTAAAGGGGTAAATGCAGGCGCACCTGAAGAGCAGCAATTCCCGTGAATCTTCCTCTCTTTAGAATCAAAACGACAGTGAGAAGCTGTGGTCAGGGCATCGGAGTCCGAACCCGGCGGTCATAGGGTTCAGTTTTGGACGAGGCCCTGCCGTTGTTCGTATGAGCGTGCAAGTGTGCGGATTGCGTTCCAGCCAGCGGTAAACAAGTCGCGGAATGTTGTGGGTGTGAAACCAATAGCGCTGAAGGGGGCGGCGAGTGAAAGCGTGAATAACGCAGCCCGCAGCGGCAGTCAGCACGGGCTCTGATTCGTTTGCGGTTCAGCTGCATTTTCTTACCCGTTCCTTCCATTCCCCCGACGCCCCCGAAGGTTGGTCTCGGGTGCCAGATCACATCTGCTGCGCTCACGTCACCCAGAAGCTCTGTTTTACGGTCTGGCATTCTGCGGTTCGACACCCTGCCCGAAACGCTGGGGGAGTTGCTGGGGTGATAATTGGACCAGTGCTGTGTGAATTAGTCACTGACTGCTCGACACGTGTGCCATTTCAGTAAGGAATTTCAGTTAGCCTGCCGTGTTAAGAGAGAGGGGAGGAAAGTAGCCAACAGCGCCCAGCTCCAGATTCCAGGAATCGCTGTTTCTCTAGAACTGTTTGACTCGCCTCCATCCCGCCGCCCACGCCTCTCTTAGTAATTGGCACGGCCGCAGCGCCGTATTGCTTTGCCGGGTGCCTCGTTTCCGCGGCGATCCGCCCTGCCCAGTGCACGCGGCTTCGCCCGGCATCTCGGAGGGCACTTGCGGTTGCCCGTGGTTGGAGGATTCTCAGGTTCCGATCTGGAGGGCTGAACGGGGGCTGGCCAAACCGCACGCGTGTGTCCCTGTTAAAACCACAGCGGTGTGGAAAGACTCATGAAACATATGACAATATAAAATGACCAAACCTGCCCGTCGCTTTGGTGACGTCACAGAAAGCAAGGTGAAGCCGGCCGGGGGTGTCTTGCTTCTTTGCACGAGGCCTCATATAGAACAGATGTCAGGTTCTGTTCCCTCTCGACAGATCGCACACAAGTGGCAAATCGGAGGCTGTGTGCAGCGCCCGGTACACCTGGGTTTAATCTTGCCTAGCGCAGGAAGAGAACAGACTGTGATTTGGCAGAAAGGACAGGCAGCAGACCCAGAGAAGGCTTCTGTAAACATCCACTCCACCCAACTTCCCTTTCTGAGGAAGAGGAGCGTCATCCCTTTTGCTATTTTTCTGTCACTGGAAACAAAGGGTATCGTGTCAGTGGGAAAGCACTTTCTCATTGTTTGGAAGACAGACTGATATTTGACCTTGGTATGTCCTTATCTGTTTCTGAATGTAGATTCAGACACAGTTGTTAGGTCCTTTGAAAATGTCTGTGCTTTTGAGAATGGACCGCGTGGAAGTGAATTACTCAGAGGGCACTGAGGAGACATGTCTTTGAAACGCGTAAGCAATAGGTCGAGTTTGTGAGGCCGGATTAATAAATGCTGGATATCCAACCGAGAAACTTTCCCTCGGCTTAATTTCCAAAAGCGGTTTTTTAAGGGGAGCCTTAAATTAAATTTCCAGCCGGCGTCACCGAAGGCCAGGAACAAACTGATAACGGGAAGGCGAGCTGTTGGCGTTGGTGTGACTCCGGGTGCACTTTAATATCCTGTCCTGTCCGCCCCCCAACCTTTAGTCCCGATGACAGGGTTCACCCAGCGGGCTACCATCGACCCCGAGCTGAACGAGATCCACGTGCTGTCGGGCCTGAGCAAAGACAAGGACAAGCGTGAGGAGAACGTGAGGAACTCCTTCTGGATCTACGACATCGCCCGCAACAGCTGGTGAGAAAGGGCAGGGGACGCACCCGTGCGCTTTTCCCCCTGAGTGCGCGAAGAGGGAGGGAGGTAGGGCGTTTCTGGTGCCCCGTGTCATCGGTGTGCTAGAGCGAACTACCTGTTTGTGCCTCTGTAGGTCATGTGTGTAAGCGTTAATGGTAGGATTGTGTGGTACCCTTTGCCTGTTTTGTGTGTAAAAGAATGATTAGTAACTATCTGTTTACTGAAGTGACCAGTAGCTGTGTGTCATGCCCTGCAGTTTGTGTGTGTATGAGAATGATCGCTAAGTGTCTGTCGCCATCTGTTGGTCATGTGTGGGTAAGAACCATCGATATTCGCGTGTCTATTAAAATGGCCAGTGGCTGTGTGTTGATGCCTATGTGTTGTGCGTATGAGAATGATCAGTAAGTGTTTGTCACCCTCTACAGGTCGTGTGTGTATAAGAACGATCAGGCGGTGAAGGAGAACCCCTCTAAGGCGGTACAGGAGGAGGAGCCATGTCCACGCTTTGCCCACCAGCTAGTGTACGACGAGATGCACAAGGTAACCAAGCACTTCTCATTCACTCTCATACAGCAGTGATGAGTCTGATCCTAGGAGGTACTGGGGTGTGTAATGTTAGTCTGTGTTCAGTAGTAAATGTGTTGGTGATGTCTGGTGGCTGGCTGAATCTCCTCTGTGTGTTTCTGTAGGTGCACTATCTGTTTGGTGGGAATCCTGGAAAGTCCTGCTCTCCAAAGATGCGCCTGGACGACTTCTGGTCCCTGAAACTGTGCCGGCCCTCCAAGGAGTACCTGCTCCGACACTGCAGATACCTGATCAGGAAATATAGGTACGACCATAACCAGGTGGTCAGCTCATATCTACAGGCATAACTGCAGCCAGACCTGGTTAAGTCAGGTATACTGGTACAAATGTATCCAGACCTGGTCAATTCTGTTCAGCTGGTATGACCATGCAGACCACACCTGGTCAGTTCAGAGTGAGCACACAGGTAGAATTGTGATGTAGTGTCCGATTAGCTGATATAAGGTACTCTTTAGATGTTTTAAGTGGCATATATGTTTCTTTGTAAATGTGTTCAATACTGGGCACGTCGGTATCTTACTGATACCGTACTGTTGTTAGTAGTGGCTACTGAGGAGTCTATGTAGATCACTGTGTATATTTGGACATGACTGCATGGCAGTGCCATCTACTGGTTATATCCAGCCATTGCAGTACAACCTTTGCATTTGTGCATCTTGGCCGTTGGCTCTCGCCATTTTGTTTCGATTCACATGAATATAACTAGCCACTTGAACATCTAGGCTTACCATGTTTAGGCCAATGTGAAAAAGACCTATTTGCCTGGAATTCCTAAAAAATGTTCTTGTGTCATCCTCGTTGGCCACAATATTAGTTATTGCTTAAGTTGTTTTTCTTAAAAATATCTTGAGGTTTGGTGTACATACATACATAGTACTAACAATGGTTAAATTGTTTTGAGGCACACTTGTGGTATAGTTACATCATGCAGGTGGACTGTAGTTACTCTGTAGATCATTTAACATGTGGAATCCAAACAACATACTGAAGTTATAGGAATTAACTGTTAAAGTAACAGGAGTGTCCACATTTATGCATTTCTGTGTTTTTCTGTGCAGATTTAAAGCTAAAGCCCTGAGGCAGTGCTGTGTGCGTTCATTCATTTGTGTTTTTCCGCGTAAATCTGAAGCTTAAACCCTTTTTTTTTGCACAGGTTTGAAGAGAAAGCGCTGACGGAGCCTCTCAGTGCGCTGAGATACCTGCAGAATGACCTCTCTCTGACTGTGGACCATTCAGACCCCGACGAGACTAAAGAGGTCAGTAGCTTTCTGCAGCTGTGCGAGTCTCGGATCCACGGTACATAGTATTACGTACCGTAAGAACCAGTGTATACGCGCACACTTTGGTGGTACATACTGTAATGATCAGCGTATATATGGTACCTGCACATTCACACTCTGGTGGGACATACAATAATGACTAGTGTATGTATGAGACATGCAGATTCACACTGTGTGGTGGTACATACTGTAATATCCAGTGTACATGTGACACTTGCTGATTTAGACATTATAGTCAGAGATGGTTATATAGAGATAGTTAGGCATACATATAAGTGTATGTGTGCCACCAGCAGGTTCACACTCTGTAGTGTTATTGTCTTTTTCCACTGTAGAACTGGAACCAGTGGGTATGGGCCGGAATGAAAGTTGTCCGAATGCTTGGACTTCCTATGCAGTCCAAGGCAGCAGTTTCTCTTCCGCAGACAGACTCCACTCCGCTGTTTGCTTGGTTGTTTTCTGGGAGCAGAAATGACAGCGTGCCCGTTTCTCCCTCTGGTATCGGCTCCTAGGGAGGCGACTCGGTGAGGTGACTCCCTAACTCCGGCCCTCAGCTTGCGCTAAGTAGGCCACCACCAGCAAGGCTCGGCGGGCTGAGCTGAGCTGGATCGGCACCACGGAAAAAGGCAACGAAAGAACGCTCAGAACCTGAGCTGAGGGAGCTGGACTGGCTCCAGCTCTGCAGTGGAGAATGGCTGCTCACGTATCGAAAGATGCTGTGGGTCACGCACACCACAGCCGTGTCTTAGCTCCGACTCGATTTACGGGACGGTAGGGCTGGTGAGAAGCACGGAAAGGCTTATTCGGTAGTCCCTTTCCCTCTCTGTGTTGATGCGAAGGAGGCAGAGGCGTTCCATCACTGTGCTCTCAGCAGCCAGCTCCTTGTTTTCCCCCCTCCATTTTGTTCTCAAAGCCAGAGCGCCGCACCGGCAACGCCACCGCGTGAGACAGTGTGACTTCGAGTGATGCAATATACATGCGATGTGACTGTTGTGTAGCTTGTGTGCCCGGCGCTAATGCACACGCTTGCATTTACTCTGCAGTTCCAGCTCCTGCCTTCCGCGCTGTTCAAGTCCAGCTCTGACTTCATCCCCCTGGGTGAGTGTACTCCTTTCCTCCCCCTTGTCATTCTCTATACATTACCCAGCCCCTCACCATCTGTCCAGGAAATACAAAGCCTTTGGGTGGATCAGCAAAGACCACACCTATTTTTGTAGATCACTGTCGATGTCTGGTGTTATTGTAATTGTTACGTAATTGTATCAGTGAGGTAATATTCCTTGTATGCACTGGGGAAAATGCAACACAGGAAGAGGGTGTTGCTAACAGGACATGATTCTAAAAGTCATTCTTCCTGTTAGGTTGGTAGGTATGCCCTCTGTCAAGTTAAGGGTTGGGGAGTACACCTCATACCTGTGTGGCACCTATTTGGAGTTTCTTACTGACCTAACCACCATGACCCTGAGGTCTGACTCATGAGAAAAAAATAATTCTGTGATTTAGCCTCCTTAAATATGGATATGTTAGGTAGTATTTAACTAATTAACCAGTCCGTTGGGGTTTGTGTAGGCCAGCGTACGTGGGTGTCCGATTTTAGAGTGAGGGTAAATTGTGACGGGAATTAACACACACATCTGATAACCAGTGTCTAATCTTGGCCCATTGAAGTTTAACAAAGCGGGTTCGTCCACAAAGAAGCTTTTGTTTGTTTTGCTTCCTTGTCCCAGGCTTCTCCGACGTGGACCAGACGTATGCCCAGCGGACTCAGCTCTTCGACACGCTGGTCAACTTCTTCCCCGACAGTATGACCCCTCCCAAGGGTAACCTCGTCGACCTCATCACCCTGTAGCCACACCCAGACCCCCCACCCCCCCTCCCCCCCCCAGCCGCGGAGACCCCGCCCCCCACGCCACCTCACAAGGACAGACAGCAACTTTTAAGACTCTGATTTCATAGGAACTACAACTATTTTTATAAATCCTTCTGGTTCAGAAGTGCTGGTTGACCGTGTGCTCATTCTCCCCTCTGTCTTTCTCCCCCCCCCATTGAAGTTTCCCTAAAAGAAAAATGACAGCTTTGACTTTGGGGAAACATTCATTTATAGGGTGTTTCAAAAAAAGAGAAATAGCAAAACCGTATTAGCGAGTGTACGTTTCTGGGTTGAAACTTGCTTGGGTTGTGTACATTTGTTTTATAGGTGCATTTTTCTATTGATGACGAAGAATAAATTGATATACAATTGTAAATGAAAGCCAAAAAGATTTTTTTTTTTTTTTTTGAAGAAGAAGGTGGCAATGATGACCTCTTAGCTTGGTTTTCTTTCCTTTGGATCAGGGGTTGCGATGGTCAGGAGAGGTTGACTGTGCACGTTCACGATTTTTGTGTCAGATTTCTCTCTCATACACAGGCTCACACACTCACATACAAATGTGTGTGTGTACATTACGTTTGAAGCTATGATTTATATAATTTTTTTTGCCAGCCTCCTTAATGTATTACTGATAAAAATCCAAAACACATTAAAATATCAGTCTTCTTTTTTTGGCTTTCCAGTTTCAGCCCCAAATACATACAGTAATGCATATTGATTCCCAGATCATTTTTGCTCTTGGTTTTTGATGCTAATTTGCTGTCCATTCTAACACAGTCCACGAAGATATTAGGAGCCACTGTGTTTACCCAGTGATTGATTTATAGTGAAGTGAAATGCATTTATTTTTCCGAAGCCAATGTTTTTTTGCTGTAAGAAATGATGTTGCCATTCTCTTGAGGCCCTTTGTGCAGGGACGGGGGGTCAGCTTAAACCTGAATTACATGAACCCTGGCTTGGCTCTTCCGTTTCCAAAACCCATATGCCCACACAGCAGAATGTGCACGAAAGGCCCTATGGGTTTCACAGTCTTGCTTGTCGTCCCCTGGTGTTCTGTCAAGTAAAATATGACTTTGAGAGAGCACCTTGCCTTTGGCCCCACCCCAGGACCTTGTCCAGGTTATAACGGGTTGTGTAGACAACCAAGAACGCCCTTTCGTGTGTGTGTGTGTGTGTGTGTGTGTGTGTGTGTGTGCGCGCACACTTGTGCTCACACATGCATGTGCGCTGAAACGTAGGTGGTAAACTGAATGCATGTACTGATAGAGGGAGAAGCACCGTGTGGAACAGCCCCCCCCCCAAGAAAGTGGTGGAAAATCTCAGGTTCCTTCACCTGCAGGACTCTGATCTCATGTTTCAGTGTTTGCAATCATTCCTCCAACTAGAAGGAAAAATGACTGGGCATGTAAGCTATCTCACTCAAACAATTTTACTGCAGCTTACTTGTGTCTGCCAGAAATTTTTTCTTACTAATCGGACCATTTTAGGCAATTTACAAGATCTGCTTCATAGACCATTGCGTGTCCCCGGGCAGTAGTGATCAGTTTGTGCGCACATGTGATAGCCTGTCACTCTCAGCTGTTTGTGTCAGGGACGTCAGTAGTGGAATCCCAGTGCTGCACCTGAGGGGTGATGGGAAATGTAGTCCATGGTGCAGATCATCCCATATGTGGATTCATCACAGTTTATCAGATTGGTCCATTATTTAAAGGAAACAACAAAACAAAAAAACTAGCATGCTCATTTTTGGCTGCCTCTTCTCAAATGTCATTTTATTCCAAGACAGAGACACTGAAAATATTGTAGGGCTTCTATAGAGATGGCTTTTCTTCCAGTTATTGTTGTGGAGCTGTGGTTAAGTGCCATACAGTCTGGTGTTGTTTCCCATGTTGTACATTAGTGTATAAGAGAGCAATTACAATTAAATTAAAAAGAGTAATATTGGTAAAAAAAAAAAAAAAAAAAACGAATAATAAATAAGTAAATAAAGGGTTTGACACTGTAATCTGGTTGATATCTGGGTGCTTTTAATGTAGAATGCATATAGGCCTATAAAAAAATCTTTTTTTTCAATTTAGTGTTTATGGCTTACTAAAAGATTCTGATCTACTTTAAAAATCCTACTTTAATGTTCTTTGTACTTCAAATCACACACAACATGAATGAGGCAGTGGTAGCATTAATATAATAAAAGTAAAGAAATTTTCTCTTATGCTGATGGGTAGGTTCATCTCAAGGTTATCTTAAAAATAATGGTCAATTATTCTGGCTTCACAGTAAAATTGTGAGTGGTACCTACACTAGAATTAGACTTTGTAGAATATTGGTGCTAAGGTCCTTGGAAATATTCTGGCGGCTTGTTCATTTCTTTAACTGAAACAGTTTCTCATAAAAAGTGGTGTGATGTAGAGAAAAAGATTTCCATACACAACACCACTCTTGAACAGGACTGTCACATGCAAATAAGAAAAAAAATATTTACAATGCATCTACTTAGCTCTGACTTGTTGTTATCGGGAAGGAAGGACTCCCCATTGTTTTAAACCAAAATTAGCAACTGTTATATTGGAAGGTGTAAATTACTGAAACATGGCACCCAATTAATGAGAAGTAATACTGGAGTGTAATGGTACATTGTGAAACAAGTTGTGCTGCCTGAGGTTGTAACGGGGCACCTTTGCAGTTCTTTTTCTTGGAGTGTCTTGCTGATGTGTGCACGCACAGCCACGCTAAATTCACTAGATGACGCTCTGCTGTCAGCGTTTGCTCTTTTGTGTCCCTTTCTGCGAGCTAAAAAGGTGTAGCACGAGCCCGAAGTTGCCTTCCGAAGCTGCGGCAGTCTGTCCCGGACTGAAGACTGAAGTCACGCGAGCGCTGAAACGGCCCCAACCCGCCAAGCTGCCTAACAACAGCATGCATTTTTAATCCCATGCGCTGTCGTCATAGTCCAGGGCATTTATGCAATTAAGAATGACAGAGCATTCATCACGTAAGGGCTGCCAGTCTTGCATGCATGTGCAAGTGCGCTCTCACACACGCGCGCACACACACACACACACACACACACACACACACACACACACACACACACACACACACACACACACACACACACACACACACACACACACTCTCCTGCTTGTATTTTGATACGTGACCACTTTTGATTTACGTCTCTTGAGTCAAATCAGTCTTAAGGGGCTCCAGTACTGACTAAACCGCCGACTCGCTCATGTCATGAAGGTGCTTCTGTTTTGTACTTTTAAGTATCGCAGAAACCAGGTACCAAGCAGGAACATTAAACCATTCCAGAGAGGGCAACCTGAGGAGTGGCCAGAGAGCCCGAGCAGTGCTCATGAATGTAAACCAGGGGCGGCTGACCTTTTGCACATGTCTCTTTAAAACTAACCAAGGAACTAACTAACCATGGAAAATATACACCTCCCATTTACTCTGTGGCACTGAGAACAGGAGGAGGCTCGTTCACATCCAGCCTTCCCTGTGTTTTGGAAACAGACATGCAGACATGCATTATGCTGAATTGAGTTCAGTCGAGGTAGATTTAGCAGTGCATGCATGCACATGTCTGTGTATGTCTGTGTATGTGGGCACTGTAAGTACATACGTGTTTGCACTCGTATTGGAGCATAGGGGTTTTGGTAGTCCTCTGTTAGATTGGAAGCTTTTTTCATAAGTGGCTGAATGGCCTGCATTTGCTTTTAAACCAGTCAAATGCACATTGGCTTTAAAATGTGATGTGGCATCTTCCACAGGGCTTAATCAATCATAGCATAGGCTCTGCCTATGCACAGTTACAACATAAAGACACTGCGAGTCATGTAAGGAGAAAGGGTGAGTCTGAAACAGTCAATTCCAGGCAGTGTGGCGATTATCTTTAAGCATCATTTCAGGCTGGCACCCTTGAATTTAGAGAGAGCGCCCCCCCCCCCCCACACCCACGATGGTGAAAAAAGCAAAAGCTTTTTAAGACTGTTTCCACTGTTTGACCTCTGGGATTCTGTCACAGTTTTCTTTTAATTCAGTACCTTTGCAATATTCTGCTGGACTTTTTACCACGTTGCCTTTAAGAGTTGTTTGTTTTTTTTTTTTTTTTTTTTGGTGGTGTTTGAGGATCCAGAGTGGGGGAATTTTACATGAGGATTAGCATAGGGTAGCATTTCCTTACGGTTTCTATGTGGAACGCACCTTGCAACCTGAATGTAACGGGTCACTTCACAGAGGCTGGAGTGACCGCAGTGCTTTAAAGAGCGCAGCCTGTGTGACATCTTGGGGGCGGGGCGGGGCAAGGGACCAGCTTTCTCATTGGACTGTGGACATGGTGATCCCTCATTGGGCGACGCTTTCAAGAGCTGACACTTCCATGAGCTGACACTTCCATTTGTTTTTTTTCTTTTTCTTAAAACCATGTAAAAAAAAAAAAACTATTACTGACAGTGTCGACGTGCACCCAGCCTTATATACTCCATGTGACGAAATCCCATCGGCCTTCCCTGTGTGTGTGTGTGTGTGTGTGTGTCTGTGTCTGTGTGCACGTGCGCGTGCGTGCGCATGTGTGCGCGTATTCTTTCTCTCTGTCTGTCTGCTTGGTTGTCTGTGTATAGTATATACCTGCTGAAAAGATATCTTGTGTGTGTATATGTGTGGATATTTGGTCGGTAAAGCTGTGTAACGCATACAGTCAATATAGTTAAATTTGGTACCTTCTGGAACTGGACTATCAGCAAAAATGCTGATGGTTAAAAGGTTCTGATTATGAGTCATGTGTACATTACTACTTAATTATCTCACACTTACCGAGAACTTCAAACAGCATCAGTGGAGTTATTTTTCAAAGACCAAAGCGAAGGAAAATTATTTAAAAAAAAAAAAAAAAAAAAGAGCTGTAGGCCCAAATTAATCTTTGAAGGTTAAATGTATTTGTTGTGCCCTGGCCCTGAGTGCTATTGCCTAATCAGTTTAACAGTAGGATGTGTGTGTTAATGCAGACTCAATAGAAATTTGCTAGAGTCCAGTCACACAATGCTCTGCACTCCCACTCTACACAATATTAATAACGTGCACAGTTTGTGTGACTCGTATTTATCGTGCTGGAATCAAGCTGAAATCTACTTTAAGTCCAAAAAAAGTACTGTCATCAGTGCTGAATATGAACCTTAAGCCCTTAAGCAGTGAATGATGAGACCTGCATAGTCTTTGGAGGTTGCAATTCCCCATCACATGCACAAAGGTTTCTTCTGAAGAAATGTACAGACATCCTGACCTGTGAACTTTTTTTTTCTGGCTCATATTATTGAAGGACTTGAAGTATTTTTCCTCCACTGTCACAGAAATATTCTGAATATTCATTGGTCTCTTTTCTCATCTGTATGTGCTGCTGGAGTATTATCCGGGTGTCCTTTCCATTGTGTGCGTGTGTTTGTGCTCGGGTGTGTCCTCTTGGTTAACTGACTCGCTTGGCCTCTGCCCTCTAGTGGCAGTGTGACGCCACTGCAGTGATGTAACATTAAAGAGTGGCGTTCAGGGCTGTGGGGAAGCCACCTCTGTGAAAAGGAAAGAAGGGTTTTTGTGCCACAAAAATGAAAAAAAGAGATTGAAGCACCTTTTTGAAACTCAATGCCAAATCCATTTTCTTTAGCAGTTTGTTATTTAGTGTAGAACTAAATGGAATGCTGAATTTTTTTTTTTTTCCCCCGAGTGGAAACCCTTAGAAAGCTGGTACTCTGGTTTGAAAGCACTACTCTGTGGAGAGGTGAATGTTGAGAGAAAACTGTAGAGCTGCATTGTATGTAATGTACATAATGACTAAAGATTGTATTTTGTTCAGGTTTTCTTAATAAAACGATACCAACTCCAGTGGTACAAGTCTCCAGTTCATTTTGAGTGTGAACTCAGTGTGATGTCTGATTGATACGTGAAGTGTGGGGCGACAAAAATCTGTTAAACAATAACTTTTATTTCTCTTTACATGCTTTTTCCCCAAACAAAAATAAGCTAAAGAATATCTTTGTAAAGTATGTTTGTGTAATATGAATACTGCTCCGTTCTTTACCTAAAGGCTTGATTATGGAACAGTTGATTTAAACACCCCAACCTCCCCTTTGGGTAAAACAAAAAAGGCCACACTAATCCTACAAAGCTGATTCTCCCCACTGAGGTGTGATGTGAATACTCCCGCCAGATGTGCATATGCAATTGTGTGTCCCAAATCGCTGCTGTAGTGCCGTACTATAAAACCCATTCCAAGATGGTGCCGGCCTGCAGGAATATGGTTGCCCCTTCCCTTTCACCTTTCACTGCCCTGTGTGTGTGTGGAACGGCAGCTAAAAAAAACCCAAAAAACACGGCGACCAACGGTGTTCATTTTATTTTTGAAAATGTTTATTGCTGTATATAAAAAATAAAACATCTGTCCACAGAACCAAGACTGATTCATAAGCACAGATTCCAGTGTCAGACCCCCAGTGTTCTGTTAAAAGATAAATACGGGACGTTCTTTACCCTTATAAAGCTTGTTGGTAAAATTCAGTACTAAACAGGCTATGTACAAAGATGGTTAAAACAACAGTAGTAAAGGTGATGAGTGGCAATCACTAGTCGGTTCTCGCACCGTTAAACTGCCCAACCTACCGCACCCACAATATGCTTGGTTTCATGTCTTTCTAAATGAGGAACTCTGACTTCTCTGGCAAGAGATTATTTGAAACATTGTTTTTGGAATAACTTGAATGAAGTGTGCAGGAAAGCACATGTAACTTGACACTCCTGGAGTTCTGACTGGCTGATACACAGCGCATGCACATGGTAAGCACTTCCTCCAATGACGTTTTGTTCTGAAGTCTTCCGTGGCAGCCTGACGTCCCATTCAAACGCGGGCTGTCTTTGTGCCTTGAAGCTGGCAGCGACCCACGAGTAGCTTTAGCCGCGCCCAGGTGCTGTTGGAGAGGCTGGAGAGACCGCACATGCAGTCGTGCTGTGGTCGAAGCTCTGCTCACTGGGTGCTCCACCCCTTACATTATCTGAGCCTCACTGGGCCACACTGGGATTTAAAATGGCAACCTTCTGGTTCCAGTCCCCATGTTCCTACCAGAGACTTTGAGATCTCTGGCTGCAGGTATCACATTCAGGTCCTCTGAGGGAGGGATAGGGGGAGAGTGATGGGGAGTCCTGGTAGCCAACAGGCTGCATGCTAGCCAAGGTGATCTCATAACACCACCCCGCACAGGGAAAACTGAAGACGGAGACTGCTTCGCTACAACAAGGGGCAGCTCACCACACGCTCACAGATCAGCACACAAACCAAGAAGTGTTAAAAAAAAACATTTTCAGGCACGACATGTTAATGAATATTCTATTGTCACACGTCCAGTAGCTACGAATCAGCAGTGCTTGAAAAGACACACCCATGAATCATCACAGTGTCTATGCAGAGGCGAACGCTGGCCACACTGGGACCGTTGCCGCTAACTCTTTCATAAGGTAAAGATTGCAGGATGTTGCTGAATTTATCCTGAGGTCAAAGTCTAACGTGGAACTACAGTAGCTCTTCATCTGAGGTGACAGTCGTTTCACTTTTTGCAATGCACTAAAGGTAATTCCTTACATACAGGAGGCTGCTCCAACGAAAACACTTTCTGTGGGGAAAATAATACAGGTGCAGAAATACTCAGGTTTAAATACTCATCTATTTTGTGCTGCTGCTATGTTTATCTGTATATCATCACCAGAGACACAGTAGTAATGGTACTTCCTTGTATAACTCTGGAAACAAGCAGATGTGCTCTTAGGAGAACGCAGAAAAAACACTGGCATAACAGAAAGACAAAAAGGTGTGCAATAAGATACTGCAGATGCCCTTTCGTTCAACCCCTAGTGGTACAATGCTATCTCTGCACCCCTTTTACGCAGGCAGACAGCTGTCCAGAGAGTGACTACAATTACCCTCAGGAGCATTAAGACGAAAGACCTCCCTGCAGTTCATAGGTGGGGCGTACAGTTACCCTCGTCACGGGACTGGCCAGTAACCGTGTACCACTGTTCATCAGCGGCTGGAGTCATTCTGACTAAGGCACCTTCTTCTGGTCTGAGCTGGGCTTTCGCAGACAATCTACAGGGAGGGGTTTTGATTTTTTGAAGGGATTTAGTATTTCTTCTTCAGACATTTCTGAATTTGATTGCCTTACAGAATATTCAGACCGGTAAAATATATCGCATGCATGTGCTTTTATATATTGATAAAATATATCATTGTGCATGTGCTATTTTACATTAAAAACGATGTACTGTACATCCAGTTGTTGCAGATTGGAATCACATGACCTGCACTGGATCACATGATGCGGGCTGCAAGCATCTTGTGACTGGAGGCTGCTGTTACAGTTCAAGTTTAAAACTGTAACAACACTCAGTTAAAAAAAAAAAATTAAAGGCAGAGGTGGTAGTTAGTTTGCTTTTTAAGATTTAAGATGGCTATTTAAGATTTTTGCTTGATGGTGAGAGTTAGACACATCACGATTGAAATAATCCCACATTTTGGTTCCCAAAAGGTCAGTGTCGGATACAACGAGGCACCACGGTAATCGGTGTGGCCTCTGCCGGCTTGGTGGTGCGGTGTTCCCGTGGTGACGGCCGTGGTTCATGACGGCTGGTTTGGTGGAGTTTCTTTTGCACCATTCCCGCAGCGGGATCGGGTAAGGGTAGGGGGAGGGCCAGGTGAGGGGGGGGTTGGCCTTACAGGTGGGTGTCTTCCTCGTCAGGTATGTCGTCTTTGGCCAGGTTGTCGATGGGGACGATCCAGCTGTCGTTGAACTCCCCGATCAGGGTGGCCTTCTTCTCCTGCATCTCCGGCTGCACCTCGGTCACCTCCAGGGTGGGGTTGTCGTGGTAGCCGTTCTCCACCGTCTGCAGCTCCTCTGTCAGGTGTTGCTATCAAAACCAGAAACAAAGTGAGTGTGACGGACTTCACCAAGCATATATATAGCAGTACCTGCAACAAGGGTTGGCCTCCCTTTACATTTACATTTACATTTATACATTTAGCAGACTTTGGTCAGTTATTGTGCCCCTCTGTGTCCTTTTCATGTCAAATGCCAATTTACATCATTACCATATAACCATATAACGCGTCACTTCCTAACACAGACCATCAGCTAGGCAAGAACCTCCTTCAATACAACTGGCACATCACACCAATCACTAAGCCTGGTGTGGCACACACCAATAGGTATTTACAAGCGTGTAGCCAGCATTTGTAATTCTGTGTTTGTGTGCAGACGCCTGTGTGAGTGATGTGTAAGTGTTTGAGGATTAGTAAAACTCAAAACAACGAAAAAAAAAAAAACCCTGCAGCCCACCTGGTCCTTCCTGTAAGATCTGCGGTGACACATGGCGTAGATGGTGAGGCCGATGATCATGGCCAGCAGGGCGGCGCAGGAGCACAGGATGGCGACCAGGGTGGTGTTGTCAGATGTGCTCTGTGGGAGCGGGCGCACAAGAACCACACACATACTGTCAACATCCTCTCTGGTCACGTCACAATACATCACTTCCTTTGGAGTTACATCTAGAGGTACCCTCGGAATTAATATGTGCACAGCTCATTGTAAACTGCTTCTTGCAAAACTTGCTGTTGTTTCTTTGATGCAAATGAACTGACTGACATTTTGACCATAAAGACCCTTGTCAGACACAAAAATACATAATGCAAATATGTATGTATGTAAAAATTTTTTTAAGTATTTGTGCGGCACTGTACCTGTAGTTCATTGTAATATTTGTTCAGGAGTTCACCGCTAACTGTAACAAAAAGGATACATATATTAGCAGAACTTGACTTCATTAAAGATATAAAAACAATAGCTGCTGGTAATGACTGCAGATAGCATTATTAAGATTTTCATATATGTAGCATCCTCGAATAACATCAGCAAGGTAAGGGGGGGAAGGGGTATTGTCCCATCCTACTCCTAGATATTTCCTCCATCTGGGTGGTGCACAGTGGCCATTTTGCCCCAAAGGCATGTTAGTGTAGTAGTGATGGACATTTGGATAATAATAGTGGGTGGATAAATGGTCAGATTTGGTATTGGACACATAGATACCAAGGTTAAAACCAGATGCCAAGGTTAAGACTAGATACCAAGGTTAAGAGCAGATGCTAAGGTTAAGACTAGATACCAAGGGTAAGAGCAGATGCTAAGGTTAAGACTAGATACCAAGTTTAAGATCAGTTGCTAAGGTTAAGACTAGATGCCAAGGTTAAGTCCAAATGCTAAGGTTAAGACCAGATGCCAAGTTTAAGACTAGATACCAAGGTTAAGACCAACTATCCTTTGCAATAAGCAAGTGTTTCCCAGTCCTGGTCCTGGCGACCATCTGCGTATGCTGGCAATCATACAAGCTCTCACTTATTTAGGTTTTACCGAATGGCTAGCGGAGTGCTGCTCTTTAGTAATACTTTTTGGATTTACTTATATGCTTAAATATGTATGTTATATATTTGTTTATTCTGCTACAAAGTCATATACATACATGAATAGAAGATTCTGTTACAAATGTGTTTGTACTAATTTGAAAACAGGCCAGCTTGTGTGCTCGTTTGTTTACGGGACCCAAACCCACCTTGGATGGTCGCACCTTCGAAAACCTTCTTCCCATTCTTAGTCCTTATTTTCAGCTCGCACTTCTCCTCCTGGCTGTCCCTTATCAGCTTCTGGCAAATTGCACGCTCGTGCTTGGTGTCCTCCTGGGCAGACACAGGAAGAGCAACGCTAGAGCTCCGCCCAGCTCGCCTAACGGACAGGACGCCCATTGGGAAAGCCGGATGTAGCCCCATTGTGACGGCGCACGGACGTGCCACCTTAGAGGCTCTCGTTTGGTGTTCTGCTCGGCTGTCTCACATATACATTTTTTAAACATTTCCAAGTGGCACCAGGCTCGATTCAGTTTTTAGAAAGCCATTTTGACAACATTCACACAATTATGTATTTACGATGAATGGCACTACGCACAAAGCCACCATTGTGCTGTGACCCATTGGCGAAATTCATGTAACCTCATTGTCATTAGCAGCGTTTTAATGGTTACTCATTTGACATTGAATTTAAATGACTGAATTTAAATTCAATGTCAAACGTGTGAGAGGTCACGAGCACAGCCTCCCCCCACGGTGGGATCGGAGGTGTTCTGGTAGGTGTTCCAGGAGCGCTGTTAAAGAGGCCCTTCGTCAGTGACAGGAACAGCCATGCCGGGAGAGGGCGGGGCGGGAAGGAGAGAAAGGAAAGGAAGGTTCTTCTATGCCGACGGCTTTTCCACCACTATGACTGTTGTCTGTAAGGTCAGGTACATGTAACTTTGTAACTTTCCAATGTGGAAATGCATTAAAAAATGTTTCACAGTTAAAATGCAATGGGAGACTACTGTATACACACCTTAACTCTGAAAGTTGCCCTACATTAGAGGGAAAAAAACACTACTTCATGAGTACATTAAGTAAAGAAAAAACTTTTACCTATGTGTCTCAAACTCTCTGTTGCACGCGTGAATTCTCTGTGTGCTCTGCTGAGTTTTCCCAGAGGTGTGTAAAATCACAGAAGCTATTATTTTTTTGTCCATTTTCAACATTATAATCACTACTTCACGTGAGACACTGCAGCTACAGTGCTGTAGTACTACAGTGCCTCTTCTCTCTTTTTAACGAGGAGCAATGGCTTACCTTTTGGTCAGTCTTGTTATAGATGTACTGCAAAGAAAGAGAGTATTGTTTTTATTTATGTTTGTTCATGGAGGGAAATTTATTAAGAAGGAAAAGCTCATGAAATGAGAAGCTTTCATTTTCAAACAGGAGTCAGAAAGTAGTGGCATATCCACCTTAAATGCTTTAAGAATGAGTGACCTCACTATACAAGTATAGTATATATACCATAGATACTGTATGTGTATTTACATGTACACACACCGTCATCGATACATGCATTCCTTTCTTACCATATATACGGCTGCTGACATGGCCGTGGTTGTAGTCGTGGTTGTAGTTGGGATTATGGTTGTGGTTGTGGTCACGGCTGTCTTTGTAGTCACAGCCACAGCTGAGATCTTGTTAGTGGCTGTGGTGGCTTCATTCGCCTTTGATGCTGGTGAAGTCAGGAAAAGGGGGCAGGTAAATGCATCATTAATGCCAGAGTGTGACCCTCAGAGATAGCTAACACTGGGGCTAACACTGGGAGTAGCACTGGGGCTAACGCTTGGGCTAATGTTGGGGCTAATGCTTGGGCTAACGCTGGGGCTAAAGTTGGGGCTCCCGAGTAGCTCTGAATGAAACCTGACCCATATGGCCTGGGTTCGACCCCAGCTACATCATCAGCCAACAATTAGTGGCAGCTAACAGCAACAATACAAACTGACTTTGTCTGCACAGGATGGGGGTGGGTATGTCAGAAGGGGTTGCTTGCCTCACCTCTGAGGCACAGTGTGACTCCTCAGGCACCTGTGGGTTGGTCCAATGACATCACTGAAGCCACACCCATCTTCCTATCGGTGCTTATCTCACTGCTTGAAAACGTGCAGTGTGGAAAATAGTCACGGTTCATGTGGGAGTATATCAGAGGATTGCACTTGCTGAGCCCTACAGCTCCTGGATGAGTGTTGTGGTGAGAGGGTCATCAGTATACAATTGGTGATGACTAAATTATGGTTGAGCTTGCAAAGTAAGTGAGAAACAAATTTTAAATCCAGAGAGAAATAGCTACTTTTGCCCTATGACCCACATACTCATGGTCATGTCCCAGACGTTGACAGGCAGAAGCCACTGTCCATTTTTTTGGATAATGGACATGTGGAAAAAAATGGACACATTTTTGGATAATGGATATCTGTGTGTCAAATAAATCATTCTTTTGCAGAGCGCTGATGAGTTGGACATACACTGAAGGCAATTGATAGAATAATGAATGATAGATTGATGAACATTCATATTACTCTTCAACAGAGGATTACTCCAATAAACCATTTAGAAATGCTATATATTTTATGATAAATAAATAAAATATATTTTTAGAGGCCATCTATGATTGCACTCGCTTTAAAAAAAGGGAACTCGGGGCTAAGTTTTTGGTTTGAAATCCCTTGGGCTTTAAATTTCATTTGAGGCTTTGTGATTGCAACGCTTAACTCCTCTGCTGCCTATTTCTTGCCATAGGGCAGCAGTGTTGTGTAGTAGTTACAGAGGACTGGGGGGGTTCAAATCACCTGTCATTTTTTTCTTTTTGTACTTTACCTTTGCGCTTTTACCTTATTTGGAATAACGAGTTTCCTTCAGTACATTTGGCTGGAGACCTTTGCCCAGAAGTGCAGGACGCAGAGTGCGCAGTCCTCCAGTACACACAAATGCCACACGGTCCAATGCCACATAGGGGACCCACAGGGGGACCCTGTCCAAGATACCCCTTCCCTACCCTGGCTGAACTGTCACTGTAGACTACCCGGTCATTGTCGGCAGATGAAGCAGCTGGTATCAAACCTGGGCTGTCAGGCTCAGAGCAAGTGCTTTGACTGACTGAGCCACTCAGAGGCCCCTCTCAGCACCTTTGCTTGTCCAGGAGGGGATTTCAGAGGTGCTGCACCAGGGGTTGGAGTCTGTGTGTCTCCACTTAAAGGCCTCTTCCCCTGGTGACTGCTCCCCACTGCTGTATTATTCTACATACTCGTGGGGTTCTGGCTAATTTGAGGGAGCAGAAGTGATGGTGGCCTTACCTGTGCGGCTCTGGGAGCCCGGAGGTGAGGTTTGCGTCTCTGTTTCGGGATTTGGTGTTTTTGTGGGCACTGATGTCTGGGATGACAGACGACCAGGATGCGATGAATCTGTGGTAGTTTCAGCTTTCAGGTTAGGGGTGGTGATAGAGTCTTGATGTGTGAATTTCCCTGGAGTGGTCTCCCTTGCCGTGCCGGAGGGGTCTGTGGTCGGTTTAGTCAGGCTGGCATCAGAGTTGCCTCGACGAGCTGCAGAAGAGGGCTCAGGGGGTCTTGTACTTGTTGGCGTGGTACCAGCAGTAGAAGAAGATGGGACCGGGGTTGTGATATGAGCAGTTGAGTCACTGGTCAAGGGCTCGACTTTTTTAGTTGTGGAGTCGAGTGATTTAGCAGTCGGGGTGGCAGTGGTCACGGCGGCAGTGGTCGAGGCCGCAGTGGTCGAGGCCGCAGTGGTCAAGGTGGCCACCACGGCAGTGGCGGCAACAGTGGTGGTGGCAGTGGTCACAGCTACAGTTGTGGTAGTGACAGGTTTTGCAGCGGTGCTGACAGTGGGTGCTGCAGCTTTTGCCTCACTTGTTGTAATTGATACAGTGGGGATGGTCTTGTCCAAGCTTGAAACGGCACGGTGACAAAAAATTCCTGGGGGAGTGGCAATGAGAAAGCAAGAGAGTGAGTGTGGTCTCAGTGCTCTGTGCCTCTGATGAACACAGTCAGTGTGGTCACAGCATACTGCTAATGTACACAGCGACATGATCAATCCCCACCATCACCGTTTGGTTTCCAAACGATTTTCCTGAAAAGTGCTGTTGGGTTCCTAATCTCTTTTCTGAAAGCAGCCATTCAGTTTCTAATCTCTTCTGAAATACAGCTGTTTCGTTTCTCATCTCTTTTTCTGAAATACAGGTGTTTGGTTTGTATTTATCATTTCAACCACTGGTACAGTCTTCTTCTTCACTGGTGCATCCAAAAACTTGGCCACAATGAACTGAGGGAGGTCATAATACGAAAAAGGGGAACCTTTTTCACACATTCTTCAGACATTCACAATATAAAAAATACTCTGCTGGCTTACACATAGTTACACATAAGTAAACATGTTGTTGAGATGAATGTAATCTAGTTTTATTTAAGGATACCCCCGAGGAAACACATGCTTAAATACAGTTGCATATAAAACAGTGACCACAAACATTTAAATATATGACACATATTTTGACATAATAAAAACTCAAGTAGTCTTTTGTCTCTCTTTTGTCTAATGTAATCTCACTAAAACAGTCTAATAAACCAATGTGATCATGCACATAGTTTTTCCTGGCTTGAAATGGCTGAGATGTGATGGACCAGTAATTGACCTCATGCTAAACCTGAGAGGAAGTGTGGTTTCCCCCAAGCTGAAGCTGGGTTTTCTAATCCAATTATAGCCGCCAGGGCCTCCTCGCACAATAACTTAGGAAGTAGCACACCCATTTGCCCCAGCTTCACCAGCACTGCATGAACAATGCAGACAGGGCCTCCTCTCTTAAACAGCACCTCAGGGGAGTTAGAACAATGTCTTTCTTCCCCACCCACGTACACAAACACACACACACACACACACACACACACACACACTCACACACTCTACTCATAAAAGGAAGGACCTAAATTGTTATAATACAATAAAAGAAGGTTCATGCCCATTCTTGTGTGCATTGTCAGTTTGTGGTGATTACATTTTTTAATATTCCAGATTTTTAAAATGGAATGTTATAAATGTAATCACCATCAACTGCGATAGCCTCTGACAAGGATTCACGGTATCTCTTGTGCTCAGTAGTTTTGTCACATAATCAGATTTTTGGGGCTTTTCATCAAATGAGTTCTTGTAGGGCTCCAACAGGAATACAAATACTCAGACAATTCACAAATCTCCACAAAGCCATAGGTCTCCTATGACTCACACAGGACCACTAACGCTCAAATAATGAACAAATCTCCACAAAATGTTGAACAGTCTTTCCCCAAGTTCTCTCAGCACTGATGAGATGTTGTCCAGTGATGCTACGACAGTGCTGAGGACAAATTAAGGGGAATTGTATGTATTGGCTGTGCCACTATTCTCCCATGTTTCATCCTTACATTTGTGAAAAGAGTGGGGGGGGGGGGGGGGTCGTCACAGAAGTACTGCAGATTGGGGCAGGGTAAGGTAAGGAGTGATTTCAGGTTCTTGCATGCCTCTGTGCCCTGGGATACATCACTACGGTGCTGGATTCCCTTAAAATCTTAAAAATACGTGTCCAGTCTAATAAATACATTTTAATCAGGAAACTCTAGCAGATACAAAAGCTGCTGTGTTAGACTTGGATGCGCTGGCTGTACACTACACAACTGTGTGGCATTGACCCTATTCCTGGTGCTGGCCCTATGATTTCTGAACAAGTAGATCTGCCTGGCAACAGTTTATGTAGGGCGCAACCTATGCCAGCTTTGCAACGGTGCATTAAGCAGATGGTAGCAGTAGAGCATGTGGGGAAAAGTCAGGTAATCAAACATGACAAGAACGTGCATTTTCATTGGCCACTGGATAATCAGTCGTCACAGTGACAAATCACAGACTACGATCAAACAGCAAGGCGTTCCAGATTGCCTGCTCCACTCTTGTTTATCGAACTGATGGAGAGAGAGGAAAGCATGACAAATCATTTTTTGTCATGTTCAATGAATGACAATCCTAACTGAGGTGTCGGTCATGGTGAACGAGCAATTTCCTGACTGGCTAGTGCAACAATACCACAGAACATAGATTTCCCTATAAGAGAATGATATACTGTATTTTAATAAATGTAAATGTGCTACAAACTAGGCTTTGTTTCAAATGAGAAGCAGCCCAGGGACGAAGTTTCCTGGATCAGTGCAGAACAAATCGTGGCTAGGACTGGACCTTGGGCACTCTACCCGGATACAGAGGGAACTCCCACCACCCCTCCCCAGATCCTCATGCCGATCTATTGTGGTTGCCCTGGCGATGGGCAAGGTGGGGCTGTGCTGATAAGCAGCCATTCTGTGGAGAGCAGGAACCAGAGTGTCGGGCCCCTGTGGGTACAAATCTACACACCGTTCCCCTTTGTGTCACCCCATGACATGGGCCAGGCATACTCTGTGACGCAGCTGTGCATCATACTGGACATGTTGCTAGGCCTAATTAGAGGATATGCAGATGACACAACAGCTTCTGTAGGGTAAGATTTTATTTTAAAGAGAATGCTGGTTTCTGGGGTCTTCTCTACCCAGGACACTCTCCACAGCATCTTATCAGCCTTTCTGAGAGGTGGTGTCAGGAGATATGGAGTCTACTGTTGTTGCCCGGGTTTGTTCTCACCAGGCTGCCCGGTCTTTGCCAAATGACAGAAGCGCAAATCCTCAGCTTATCAACAGTGAGGCTGTTTTCATCGTGGGGAGATATTCCCTTAGGGAATTCTTGCTGCAGTCCCTCAAACAGACTTAGCACATGAGGACACTGGAGAGTTTAACATGCAGGACATTAAATAAATTTAGTAGATGCTCTTGCCCAGAGGGACTTTCATGGCTTAAAATTGTTTACATGTTATCCATTTATACGGATGGCTATTTACTGAGGCAATTTGGGTACAACAGAGACTGCAACAGCAGCTTTACAACAGCAGGGGCCCACCAGGGAATCAAACCAGCAATGTTTGGGGATACGAGCCCTGCTCCTTAGCATCATGCCACTCGGTATCCTCATTTGTGAAATCCTCAGAGGTCATGTGTAACAAACAGATGAATATATCACAGTGGGAGATAGACCTGGAAGGGAAGGAGACCCAGTGTAGCCCCTTGTACTTCACTAATCAAGCCCTTACCAAAGAACACTGAGGGCAGTGCAACCTCCCTTAACCACTTATTGCAGCACATTAAATCTGAACCAATAAGCACACATAATCTGGTATGTCACACAACTCTTTTTGTGTAGCCACTTCAGTAACAAAAGAGGGCACCACCAACCACCTTGCTTGTGAACTGGTATCAGTGAGTGGGAATGGTTAGACAGTTGGATCTGACTCCTTGTTTTTAAAATATATCCTTTCCTGTTTTCTTCTCAGAGGAACCTCTGTGAGCAGTAACAGGGATGGTGGTTCTAATCCAATCACAGCTCTTTAGCGAGTATCACACTGTGATATGCAGCAGTAAGGTCAACTCCCCTGCCTCCCCCACAATGGGCAGAGTAATGCTTTAATTTTAACCCTTTAGTGATTAGTTTCTAATCAAAAATAACAGTCCCAGTACAGACATAGTAGCTTTCATTATCTTACACATATAAATGAATGCTATCATTGATTACAAATCATGGGACAATGGTTAGAGTTATGCTTACAGCACACATCATGAATTTAGCCCCGATTTAGTGTTTCTACTTAACAACTTAGTTTACTTGTTTTAACACCCCAGATTGAGTAGTACCTCAGGTCCCACGGGCGACAATTATTTCTCCTTTGGGCACATTACAAACTGCATGTGGATATTGAGCAATCTTAAACCTTTCACTGGTTCCTTTTGAGTGATGGATTTCACAAGCAGTGAGAGATTGCTGGCAGTCAATTAAAAATCACCGTTCAACAGTGTGATGTGCCAACAGAGGAGCTGTTTCGTGGGAACTGTCAGTGTTTCCTGCTGGGTCCACGGCTGAAAGCATGGAGCCGTGAGATAAAGGACGTAGCGCCAAAGACAGGGCCGCCACGCTGAGGGAAACACGTGGGACAGAAGCGGCAGGCGAGGAATTCATCAAGCCGTGGCTCGAGTGTGCGGGTTTGTTTAATCCGCTCACACAGGGCTACCGCTGCGGATAGAACCGTGACGAATGGAAAGAAACAGCCGGGAAGCATTTGGTGACGTAGTATGTCCTGGGGCTGTGGTAAGCTCTGTACAAACTGCAGTTATGGTGAGCCTTAGAGTTATGGTAAATGCTGTATAAACAGGAGTTGTAGTAAGTCCTGGAGTTATGGTAAATGTTGTATAAACGGGAGTTGTAGTAAGTCCTGGAGTTATGGTAAATGTTGTATAAACGGGAGTTGTAGTAAGTCCTGGAGTTATGGTAAATGTTGTATAAACGGGAGTTGTAGTAAGTCCTGGAGTTATGGTAAATGTTGTATAAACGGGAGCTGTAGTAAGTCCTGGAGTTATGGTAAATGTTGTATAAACGGGAGTTGTAGTAAGTCCTGGAGTTATGGTAAATGTTGTATAAATGGGAGTTGTAGTAAGTCCTGGAGTTATGGTAAATGTTTTATAAACTGGAGTTGTGGTGAGTCCTGGAGTTATGGTAAATGTTGTATGAACTGGAGTGGTGAGTGCTCTGTGAACATACTGTACAGGGCAGGATCAGTGGGCAGCACTGCATGACTTCGAATTCGAATTCCAAGTCCTGATGAGGTGACAGTTTGAATTCCCCTACTCTGAAACACGTGCACTGTGTCTCAGCCCTGACACCCAGCTCCTACGTCAGTACGCTTAATCGCGATATTCAAATATTATGATAAATGAAACAGGCTTTGTCCCTGCTGTGTGGCTCTGGATGTTGTTATGAAAGTTGCAACTCCAATTTCTGTGCTAAGGTGTGGGGTGGTGCACTACTTCTCCGTGTAGTGAATCTCTTTGTCCAAAAGAGGCCAGAGGTGTGAGAACGGGCCTTGAGTGTTTTCTCCCCGAGTCTTCCTGCTCCGTGTTGACTCTGTTGCGCAATAGGATGTGTGCTTCCATGGTGCGTGTGATTTATACTGACAGAAAACAACATGCCCATCTCTACCAAGAATGGACCAAAGCAGGGCTGAGCTACACACCCACTTATTCTGTGACACGTTGGTGAAGGCATATTATGAGGGGTCATTTCGCCTACACACATCCTGATTGACACTCATGGTGCTCTCATGACAGCATACACGAAGAAGATTGAGTGATGCCTGTCGTCTTAAGATTTAAAAATGTTTTCAAATGCTCTTCAATCTGTTTCGAGACAATTTCTAAAATAATTCAGTTATGTCTAGAGGACATAAAGCTTGTGTATTAAAACTACAGCAGTGTTTAAAACAATGCATTTTAATTGATAAATTGTGTCGATTTCTCACATCAGTTCTGCACAGCAGGATGTTATCAGTGTGAGTGAGCTGATGCGCCAATAAAGACGAAAATATGCATGTCATATCACTGGGATTATCTCTCATTGCTTTGTGGTTGGGATCATTTTTACCTTTCTGTTTGTGACAGGGATAATCTCTCATGTTTATCTCTAGCTATGTGTTTTTTTGCTGGAATGCCCTGTCTCTGGCTGTGTGTCAGTCAGTGGGTATCGGTTCTCTGGCTGTGTGTCAGTGAGCGGGTATCGGTTCTAAGGCTGTGTGTTAGTGAGTGGGTTATCGGCTCTCTGGTTGTGTGTTAGTGAGTGAGTATCAGCTGTCTGGCTGTGTGTTAGTGAGTGGGTATCAGCTCTCTGGCTGTGTGTTAGTGAGTAGGTATCGGCTCTAAGGCTGTGTGTCAGTGAGTGGGTATCGGTGCTAAGGCTGTGTGTTAGTGAGTGGGTTATCGGCTCTCTGTCTGTGTGTTAGTGAGTGGGTATTGGCTCTCTAGCTGTGTGTTAGTGAGTGGATATCGGCTCTCTGGCTGTGTGTCAGTGAGTGGGTAACGGCTCTCTGGCTGTGTGTTAGTGAGTGAGTATCGGCTCTCTGGCTGTGTGTCAGTGAGTGGGTATCGGTTCTAAGGCTGTGTGTTAGTGAGCGGGTATCGGCTCTCTGGCTGTGTGTTAGTGAGTGGGTTATCGGCTCTCTGGCTGTGTGTTAGTGAGTGGGTTATCGGCTCTCTGGCTGTGTGTTAGTGAGCGGGTTATCGGCTCTCTGTCTGTGTGTGAGTGAGTGGGTATCGGCTCTCTGGCTCTGGATTCTATGATCAGACCTTCAGGGGGGCTCAGCCCCTAATGAGAATGTGACATGCATACAGTGCCTTGCAAAAGCGTTCAAGCCCCCTGCTAAATCACTCATTTCACTGGATAACAATTAATACATTACATACTATTTTTCTATATATGATATTTTAATTTACAACAATAATACTTTTAATGAATTACTAGTAAGTAACATGAGTTTTACACCACAAAATATTTTTCTTGCTCTCACTCTTTCTTTCTGCCGACTCCATCCTGCTCTCTCTCCTTCTCTAACTCTCTCTATCCTCCTCTTTCCCTTGTTGTGCTGTCAACCAAAAGGCAAATGTAACAACCAAACAGAGAATTTATAATCTAATAAAAAGTATAAATTGATCCATATCAATTCATAGCATTATTCTAATTGAATATTGGGTTGCTGTGGGTAATGCAGTGAGGTGACGTCATTTTGACCTTACTCTCTCACCTGAACCTGGCTGTTTTCTTTAAAAAAAAAAAAAAATCCATCTATGGAAAAACAGAGGTTTCCAATGAGTTAGGGTTTGTTCCAATGCTTCAATTCACTGTCCATAAATGTACTGTAAATATACCATAAAGCCCAGTTCTATCAGAATAAGAAACATTGTGACTACTAAACTACTAAAGTGCATCAGTTAGCTCCTTAGCTGGTAACTGTGCAAGCAGACTAGCTCAGAAAGCTAACATTAGCTGATAATCTCTAGCGATCTACATCAGCTAACATTCTTTGACACTATTCACACCATGGAAGTATAACCAGACACTTTCTAAGTAAGGAATAAACCACGACTGGCGGTGCAGTTCTATGGAAATAAACCACGAGAGGGTGGTGTGATGCGGCCCCGCGGTGAAGCCTGAAGGCAGGCCACCCTTAACCACCCTGAAGTTCACAGTAATAATAACCACGTTCTCAGAACATTCAGCAAATTTATTTGTTAACATTTCAACTTACTTGTGTTTTTAATCTGCGTCATGAAATTCACCTACTCCTAACCTACTCCTTCTTCTCCTTCTCCTTTCACTGGCGTGGCGGACTACCAACATTAAAGGTGCATGCTGCCACCTACTATACCGGAGTCTGTAATATCATGACTTTATAAAGAATACTGGACATTAAACCTGTTTAAATAAAGCCATGTGAACCTGTAATTGTTTACAGGTTCATTAGAGGGCTAAAAATGATTTCAGAAAATAATAATAATAATTTTTTATTATTATTATTTAGGGGTGTTGAGATGAAATTTAGGTGTGTTTGAGCACCCCTAAAAAGAGTCTAAAATCACCAATGGAGTATCGGCTCACTGGCTTTGTGTTAGTGAGTGGGTATCAGCTCTCTGGCTCTGTCAGGGGGAAAGTGAAGGTAAGATCGTGATTACTGCAAGCTGGGCTGAGACACTTCTTCTGCAGGGGGTCCTGCTGTTGAATCCCAGCAGGCGTTTAGCCGATCCCGCTTGGTGTGCTAGTCCCAGTCTACACGCAGTAAAAGGAGAAAGACAATCAGGCCAGAGGGGCGAGGTTTTGAATGATCTGCCTTCCTTCCTGCAGTGCTGTAAAAATAACATCTTATCCCGAGCCTGAAACAGAAGCAGAGGAGGACTCTTTCTGCCTGAAAAAAAAAACACCCAATAACCACCAAATTACCACGCAGCCACCCACCACAAGACAACACACCGTAACCAACCAATAACTGCCCAGAAACCACCCACTAATCAACCAATAGCCTTCTGCAGTAGTCCTGAGTATTTTGAATGACAACATGTTGTTTTATAGCACACATAAACAGAGACTTCTCACACTCCAGCTCTCACCACAGGAGCTGTAATGGTAGCATGTTCTACAACGTAATAGACCGGTGCCGTGCTATTCAAGCCTCCAAACCTTCAAAAACCAGCTGGGTTCAGCTGTCACCAAACTTGCCTGATTACACAGACAGTGAGCCACGGGGTAAAGACCTAACACAAACCACAGCATGGGAATGTAATCCCAGCCCATCAGGGGGAGGATGCAGAATTTGCATGTTAGGAAATTACTTTATGTCCCTTTCTCACAGCTCACAGGCTTCCAGGGCTTTGGCTCCATTTTGAGGGCAAATCAGGACACACATTTACATAAACATTGTAAAAACTGCACTCACTCAATATACAAATAAAACTCATTATGAATGAAATGCTTAAAGCCGACCATTTCAGCGGTAGGCACTATACAATTTAATGCTTCCCAGGAGCATTTTATTATACTTTTTATTATAGTTTTTCAAAAAACACCTTTGGATGTCATTTTAAAAAATCGGAATATCATTGTAATAATATGCCATTAAGAGTTATCATTATTACCTTCAATAAGTTGGGATGGCTATCTAACTAACTAACATCTTTCTTAGTTTATGTAAAATATTGAAAGACAAAGCCTTTCTCAATGCAAATTTCTTCCAAGCAACACATTTTAAAGACACTTTTTAAGGCCAGGATCTAGACACCTGATCTGTATTAACTGAGTAAACATGCTAAAAACATGTTTCTAGTCCTCATGGTCCTCATGGTCACATGACCTCCATGTTGAAATGCATTTTCTCATACCATAGAACGAAAGTCTAAGGCGGCACTTAAAGGGTAAATTAGAGCACTTCTCCTTGTGGGAAAATTTAAGAGGGGCGGGGGCAGAGACACTTGATAACCCACTTTTCCATTTCTTTGTGATGGGCTTCATTATAGTGTACTCTGGCAAGACAACCGCCTTGAGACAGCGTTATTGGCCCCTGGGAGATGGATTTGAAAAAGAGTCAAAAATTTTTCCCCTGCTTTTCACACAAAGCAAAACTGTGTGGGGTGTGGACTCCTCCATCCCTCCCTTTATTTACGGAATGACTGGTAACAGAGTGGCACGGCAAGGGTTAGCCCATGGCTGCAAGGATGCCGGCCGTTCTCATCGGTGTACGTGCGTGTCGGGAGTGGATGCTCTTTGACTGCCCGACCCCTGCGGTGTGACCGATCGTTTCGGGACCTGTGCGCCCCTCCCAGCGATGGTGTCCCATTCATTGGGACCATTCAGCGTGCCCGGTCACAGAGGGGGGGCTTCTTTGCACAGCTGAGTCACTATAGCCCCCCTCTGTCGGGTCTCCATTCAGCGCAGGAGAGGGGCTATGAATGTATGAAAGGGACCTTTCGTGGGGGCGATGGGTGGGTGTAATCAGCTGGCCCACAGCCTTGGCAACGTTACCATTGTGTTGTTGGAGCGTTGTTGTCAAATCACAACTGTGCCACACGGCTCCTCCCTGAGCAAAGTATTTCACCTGTAGAAAGGGTCACACCATTTGTAAGATATAAAACTAATTGTTTTGCCTCGACTTCAACACAAGCATCAGCTAAGCAGATGTAAGAAGATGCAGTAAGTGAATGTAAATGAAGTAATGGTCACCTGATTCAACTTAGTGCTGCCACACCTCCTATCTATATATTACATTGATTTCTGGTAGACTCTTCTCAATTAAAATGTGTGGTGTACATATACAGCTGAAGCTCATCGAACACAGTGGAAGGTCTTGAGTTCCAAGGGGTGCCCTATGATGGCAAGGATGTCTATGCCCATGGGGGTCTGTGTGTGTCTCCATGCAGCGTGGGTATGTTCATGTGTGTTTGTGCATGTCTGAGTATGTTTTTGTGTGTGTGTGTTTGTCTGTATGGGTGTGCCTGTGCATTTGTGTGTATTTATGTGCGTGTGTGTGTGTGTGTGTGTGTACGGCATTCCCGTTATTGAGACACAGGGGAGGAGCCCGGCAGTGGGAGATGGGGTGGAGCTGAGCCCGGGGAGGAGGGATGGACTGACGGTGCCAGCCTCGGGGGGGATTTATGACTGAAGATAGCCTGTGAAGAATCAGGCCCCTGAGGATAAGGTTGGGAGAAGATACCACGTTCATCACAGGAATCCTAACAATGGACCTTACAGTACGCCACGGCACTTGCCTCTACAAGGAGCTCCGCTCAAAACGCCTGCATCTGCCAAGATCCAACATAAAACAGCATAGACAAATGACCCCCCCCCTCAGCATCCCTGCCACCCCTCTCTCTCAGTGTAGGTTTCCTCGCTAACGGGGAGCGAGAGGGAACCCGTGTGCACTGTAAGCCCACACCTCACCGCCTGGTCAGCTGGAGCGGTGAGTGGGGGGAGTGGGAAGGTTGGAGGGAAGCACCCACTGCTAGGAAGAGCACGCCACACCTTCCCTGGGAACGGGGATGTTGATATAGGCCTTTCCTCTCCATTGTTCTCCAGTCTCTCATGCCCCCGCAAGCCAAAGAAAGTCATGCAGCATCCACACCTGGCCCGGGCCAAGCTAAGAACCAGATGGTGGGGTGAACCTTAGGCCCGTCTCACCCCTCAGCACTGTTCTGGGGTCTGAGGAGTTCTTAAAAATAAGAATAAACTTTCCAGGGAGAGGTGTAAATTCAGCTATCCGACCTGCGCTGTTGACTTTTAGATTTGCATGAGACAAAACGGGAAAATGACACCAAAATGATGGGACTGAATACTGAAGTGGCCATCATACCCTCAGTGTTATGGCACTTTATGGCACTAGATGTTCTCATCCAAGGTAGTTTATTTGTATGCAAAAAGGTGCTATTACAGAGTAGTTACACTACTCCCTCCCCAGCAAACATACACAAACAAAAAGCCAAAGAACCCTCCTGACATGAAAAATTGGTTAAAAGCGCTGAAATGTAAAAATGAGTTCAAAGAATAAATACTTACATTTCGGAAAATTTAATGGTGACATAACCTTAACTGGTTTATACCCAATTTTGCCATCTAAATGTAGGCTATAATTGACAGTAACCTAACTCTGCAGATTTTCCCATTTTGCTGGTTTGAAATCTGTGTTTGTTTCACCACAGTTAACAAAATCCTTTTTAACAAAGCTGTTAGAAGAAGATCTTCGTACTATGACGAAAATAAACGACAGACGAAACCAAAGTGAATGACTGCGGCATCTCTTGATGTCTGTGCCAGCATTTCCTTGATAAAACAAGCAAGCCATTGCCAAACAGTTTCCTTGCGATAGACAGGTGCGACACTCGGCTAATTAAAAAATAATAATAATACGTCTTTGTGTCAGAGGAGAGGCAGCAGATTTCGGGCCCACTTAATTAGCGGGACCGCTTTGGCTCTCACGCATCCGCGCGACGGCTGCCTTATCTCACCCACTTGTCAACAAGGGGACAGATGTTTTATATCTTTGAGAGGGACTCCCCCGGGTACCACTCCCGTCCTCCTTGTCACGACCGCTCTCTTCCCAAAACAACGGGCTCTTTATTAAAAACTCACACTTCACTTCCGGCCTTGCTATTTATTCATTTATTTAAAAAAAATTTACGAAATTTACTACATGACAAAGAACAACACGTAGATTCCTGAAAATTAATAAACAGGTCGGTCATAAAGACCCAATCTATTTGACTGAGTGTTAATATTTATTTCTGTTTCAGGTGTAACCCAAAAACAGCTTGTTCGATTCATTCTTGGACACGTGAAATGAATGTGACAAGACTGTAATGAAATAAACACTACTTCACAGAAATAGAGTGGAACTTAATGACCCCCTACACATTTCTTTAAAAACCTACCCCTTCAGTGAAACAGCTATTTCAAGTAACACCATCTCTGTTAATTATTATTTTAATAGGCCTAAAGTAATCTGGGTAAAGCTATGTTTTTCAATAGGGTATACGTGTATTCAACATCATGTTTTCTATACTTTTTCAGGTCAATCGGCTTTTTAGCGATACAGACAGACTGGTGTCCAGCTTCCTATATTGAAATTTTGCATTTTACAAAATACTTGTTTTGAAAGTTATCAAATTGGCTAAGTTCCATATGACGTGAAATGAGGGACACCACAGGGCTACTTAAACCACACGTCAAACTCCCAAAGTTGCTGTCTGAAACGCATTTCCAAAAAAAAAAAAAAGATCAAATAGCTAATTTAATATGCAAATGTACGCATTCACACATTCAATGCGTGTTTTTAGTAAACCAAATCAATCAGTCATTAGAGAGTCACTTACCGAGCAAAAGAACTACACAGATGACACGCATGTTGTTGTCTTTCTGTCTTTCCATTCCCCCGAAATAATTCAGTTTGTATCACCGTCTGTCTGGGGTGGTAAACTCAAAATGCTACTACACTTGCTGATGAGGCAGCGATACCAGATACAATTCAGTCCGTCTTGCGTACCTCCTGTATTTGTATTTGAAGTAAATAATTTTGTCCCAAAGTTTTTTTTTTTCTTTCTTTTTTTTTCTCAGAGCCAAGAATGCTTTTGTTTGCGCCTATCCTCTCTTCGCTCCCCTCTCCGGCTCGGGGATCTGAGGAGCGTTTTTTCCAGGTTTCCTTGGCTGCGATGAATGTTCGCCGCTGTCGCTGGCTCTGTCCCTGGCGCTATTCATGCGTGGACTGCTACTGCGAGGCTGCGGTCGTTCTTGTGTTGGGAGCAGCGCAAGCCCGTGTGCGCACACCAGACGCCTTTTTCAAATGTCCAGCTGCTCGCGCGGCACTGGCGTGGCACTGCCCACATGTCTGCAGAATGTCAAGAGGCGCCTACAGCGAGAGGAGATCCAATCGAGAACAATTCGCTCGCAGAATAACAACGGACAACTCCCTAGCAAAATATGTTGTGAAGAATACATTTTTGAAAGAAACCTCCCAGGAAAAATGCTTTGAACTGACTTCGAAATTGACGCTTCCTTCCTAATATACTTGCTTATTGACTGACTCGCTACGTACTTATACCAATGTTGAGTTATTTATTAATTACAATAATTTTAATTATTGTGGGTTTGGGGTAAAAATATAAATATGTCCATATTTGTTTTGGATATCTAAACTTAACTTTGAAGTGCAGGTGGATGGTGAAAAAACCTGACTGCACTCTCCATGACAGGGAATTCACTCTAGAAGTACAGCTGTTGAAATCTACAATACTCCTGACCTTTCACCTTAACTGACACACTTAGTGCCCTAAGTGACAAGGACTTCCGCCTTTGCTGTTCTCAGTTACTGTGTAGTATGGCAATTGTAAAGCTTTTTCTCTGGCAAACTTACAACACCACAAACCAGCATGAATGAAATTGATATCAGGTGGGAATACTCTGCAGCATATTGTATTTACCCAGAGAGAAGGGGGGTGGTGGACCCTCATGTTTCCCCCTCAGCACACTCTTAAACATGTTCTGCAGGGGGCCTGGGTAGGCTAGGTACATCTGTTCTTTCATCTGGCCCCACCAACAATTTTAATATGTGACAAGTGTTGACTGCCCATGCGACTTAATGGCAATGTGGCCCTTATAATATACCAGCCGCCACCCCCCAGCCCACCTCACACACATACACACACTCTTAAGGGAGCTGGACCATATAAAAAAAATATGACAAATATGACACGTGGGAACATCTGTGGGTAAATATTGTCTGCCCAGTAAAGGCTGGTAGAGATTCAATGAAAAATCTTAAGGGTTTGGAGGCATACCATGATTGCCACAGTCATACAGCTCAATCTGTCTTACAAACTACAGACCTCCTTACCTACAACAGGGACTATGGATTCACATTTGAATAGAATCAGAACTTTAATTCCCATTAAATCCCATTTTAATTCAGTCAATCCAAGGAAAATCAGTCATCATTTTCTATTAAGATTTTTTTATTAATGAATTGAATGTCAGTTTATTCAATGAACTATCTGCAACTGAAATAGAATTGACCCCTGTTCTAGTTAGACTTAAAGCAACATACTGCTATCTAACATCTCTGAAATCTGAACATCCTATACAAACATCACAAAGCTCTCAGACCAAGTCCTTTCTATTGTTATAGCATTATCATTTTCACCATAAATGGCTTTAAGTCTTAACCATATGGAAGCCTGAATATTCATCAACATTATATTGAAATTTTGTTCTCAATGGCAATGTCACATTGCCATTCATATGCATATAATAATGATAATTTTCCGTAATAATGGAAAAGTCACTCTTCGTGAATCCCAAAATAGGTTTAGCTGCATCACCGCACTGTCAGTGACTCAGTAAGTTCATCCAATTAGAGTGTTTTACTAAAGACAGCAAAGGGGTTTGCTAGGACCAAAAAAGTCAGTCATTGACAGCATTGACGAAGTCAATGTCCAATACAATGACGTTTCCGAAGCCGAAGTCTCCCATCGCTATAATTTTCACCCCTCTTAACCAACATTTGGGGATGGTTATCTTACATTAGTTACTACCATGTAGTGCACAGTGAAAACTGTCCAAGGCGTATCTACCTAGTTAGCTCAGTAACACCACGATCGAGATTGCAGTCATTTGCGTGACAGGAACAAATTCGGCTCAGTTAGTTTTGAAACTTAAATGCAATGTGTGTGGGCGCTTGCGTGCACGTGGGCATGCACAACTACCAGCAGCTCGTCAGAATAATGCATTTTATTAGGAAGAAAGATGAAGGGAAATGAGATACAAGATAAGTTTTTTATATATATTTATTTTAAAAGTGGGTAAGTATGTTTTAAGTCCACGTTAAGTTTTAAATTATAAAATTATTTACAAAGCACGTATGTCTTTTGAGATTTTTAGTTTGCGTCTGAAGATATGTATGAAAAAGACATAGTTATGGTTCTGCTTCAATCTGAGAAACAGATTTAGCCAATAATGGGACTTTTTTTTTTTTTTACAAACAACAAAATCAGCTGAATTCTCGTTTAATTCAAGTGAACAGTTTTATTGCCCACGTTTATGTATGACCCGACTGACACATCAAATTACAATAAAGTACGAAGACTGCAGCATTTGTATTTGTTTTTATTTCTTGTAGACCGTGCCATCAAATGTATCACACATCTAACACTAAACTCAAAGATGAGAGCAGAAAGAGGTTTCGCAATCTCAAGCTGACATTTACGGCGGGTTCTAGACGCTGCTCCCTCTCGCACTAAGCATCTCTGTCACTCGGATCCGCACACGGATGCGCCGCGCCCATTCAACGCGCCGTGTCCGGCCGACGTGAAACGAGAGGCATTCTAAAGGAATGACAGACGGGGGCTGATCCCTTGGGTGTTTGCCATGCTCTCTCATGGCCGGCTTTCGGAATTCCAGTCGCGTTAGCTCAGTCACTCGCCGCGTTTCCATGGTTTTGATTCCCCGCCCGCGAGCTGCGTCCGCTCACGCCTCTGCTTCATTAGACGCCGACAATGACGGGGCAATTTAGGAATGTCGGGGTGCATTCCCTTTCGTTCTACCCCCTCTTCAGCACCAGGAAAAGCCGTGCCAGGCGTCGAGAGGTTAGGGTCAAGTCCTGCTCGCGGTGAAAGACATTTTTAAAGATCAAAACGAGCTTGTTATGAGATTTCCGACGCGCTTTATGGGGGTCTCTAATCTTTGCGCATCATTGAGTAACGTGAAAACGGTTCTCGATGCCACGTAATGTCTCAGCGAAGTCAGGACAGCACACGGTTTCTTTGGACGCATAGAAGGAAGTATAACCGCAAGATACCTCACACTTTATTGCATATGTAAACAAGCTTTATATTCACATATGACTCATATGACAAAATTCTGTGCTTCATTGCAAAAAGATATTCACAGCTGTCTGTTAAAAGGCATCTAACCTTTATTGCACATATTATGTATGCACATATTGTCAGGTGTATGAAAAGATAATACATTAAGTAAATATGAATAATAAATACGATTTAAGCTGCATTAACTGGCTTGGATAAGGGCTTCTGCTTAGCAAGTAAGTTATATAAAAGGTGTCTGCCTGTGTTGGTATGACTGTCATACCTCTGTGTTTATGTGAGTGCATGATAGGCTATAGAGTATGCAGTATACAGGGTACAATACTGTAGCTATCTGTATGTATATCTCTGTGTGCATTGTGTGTGTATATGTATGCATGTGTGTGTATACATGAGTGCATGTGTGTATGCTGGGTTGTGTTGGAGGGGGTCTCTGGAGACCTTGAGCCTAAGACTCAGAGGAGGGACACAGGACATTCTGTGCCTTGCTATCAACAGTCCAGTCGACGAGTTGTGCGGGGGGCCACTCCCCGGGGACCCCCAGACGCCAAGGAGGGAGGGAAGTAGGGGTGGCAGGTATAAATAGCCAGAGACCAGCTCTGCCTGAGGGCCACTTTGTAGCGCACTCCACGCCTTTACCGACGGATATATTTATAACTCCCAATGTGTTCCTATCACGCCCATGTAGCAGAGAACTAATGGGGTCCGTGAAAATCACAGAGAGGGAAGAGCGCGCACTCGTGGCACTAAAATCAACCTGAGTTTATTTTATTCTGTAAGAGGTGCTCAAGTATTGAAAATGGTGTGAAATTGGGCAGAGAAAGGAGGTCTTGTTCAGGCGTCTCTGATATGGCACCAGCTGCAGTTATTTAAAAAGCAGCTCTCCACAGAACTGCATCCATACCTGGTGTTGAGCGTGTACTTTTTTTTATTTTTGAAAGGGTTAGGTTTCATTTTGCCTTGGAGAAATGAAATGCCAGGAAATGAGGAGCTGAGGGATTCTGGGGAGGTCTTCATGTGTTTGGTTCTGTGTGTGTGTGTGTGTGTGTGTGTGTGCATATGTGTGTGTGTGTGTGTAGGTGTGTGCATATGTGTGCGTGTGTGTGTGTGTGTGTGTGTATGTAGGTGTGTGTCTGTGTGTGCATGTATGTAGGTGTGTGTGTATGTGTGTGTGTATATGTGTGTCTGTACATGTGTGTAGGTGTGTGTCTGTGTGTGCATGTGTGTAGGTGTGTGTATGTAGTTGTGTGTGCACGCGCGTGTGTGTGTTTGTGTGTGCGCATGCTTGTGCATGCCTGCATATATGTGTGTGTGTGTGTGTGGATGGAAATCCAGGTAAGAGTGAAAACTGTTGAGCACCAACTCACCAACTGCACACCGTGCTGCATCAGGCCTCACAGCAAAGGCTGACCTCCTGAAGTCAAATTTTGCAGGCTATAACCCAACAGGCCTTCCAGGTTTCCCCGAGCCACTGACACTCTCAGAGCTCAGAATAGACTTTAAATCACATGACTATTTCATTACAGATGCTAGCTGTCAGCTGCAGCCCTTAATTTTTTAATTGGTGTTAGCATTTGGAGTAGAAGTTAGTCCACTTGGAATTCCAGGCTTAAATCAGTTGCTACTCAAAAGGTTGATAGGATTCATTCATAAGTATTATATTCCACATCAAATGATGTGCACTGTAGGTGTACCAGGGCTGAGCTTATGTTTTGAGTTCAATTCAATTATGCATGATCAATGTGGTATTCCACTTAATCAATGAATGTCTCTGTTGTGAATTTCACATAATTCACTTAAGAACTGACTCACATAAGAAGCGCAGTTGTGATGAGGCTGTGGTCTATATCCCCATTCTTCATGGTGTGGGACAAATTTTCAGTTTCATTATTGTAGTTTGTTATTGTTATTTGTTATTGTTATTGTTGTTTGTTAAATTAATAATGATGACAGAGAGTGTGGACAGAAATTTTGGAAATGCAATGCTTGTCAGAGGTCAGTGTAATTCACTGTAATGACATGCAGTGGGGAGTTGTTCTGTAGAACTGGAGCACGTTGCAGTGGTATCTCTCTGTTTATCTGCAGTTGACACCATTTTTAAACAGGGTGGGCGCCAGGGACCAGAATTTATGCAAATATGGGGGAATTAGCATTTTGCAAAGCAGAATTGCTGTATATTTGTTATACAACAGTAACTGGTTTAGTCTTACATTAATGAAGAATGTTTATTCTATGCAATTTTCATGCCTGGTTTACACCTCTTTAATATTTAGAATTTTGTCATGGCCTAGTGTGGGGAGGGGCTGCATCTAGGATTGGATATACTGTATATGGGAGTCCCATTATTTGATGAATAGGAAAATATTACGTATCGGTCTTTTCATACTTTGGGTATGGTGGACCAAAGACAGGCTCCCTTTGATATAAGAAACATATGTTCTTACAGTTGCATATCATTTAAGTTTTTTTTCCCTACTATAGTCGTACAATAGCATTATTCATCCGGCTATAATGTCTGTCAATGGCCTGATTAAACTTTTACATTGCAATCTGACTGCTGGTATTCCATTCTTCACACATGGTTTTTACAACCTCAAACTGGAAATAAAAAATAACCATAAAGAAGAGAGAAAGAAAAAACTAGGTTATTTTTTATCTGAATCAACACTTATGGAGGCAACGGTTCCATCAACTGACAATATTTCAACCTAGGGTTGTACAACATTTCTGGCAGCCCGTAGGCTTTTTTCTTATCTGCAACATATCATGCTTACACTCTAGCTATATTTCAGTAGATATGAATTCGCACACATTCAAAGAGTGAAAGTTGCAATTGGTGCGGGTATAGCAGTATTTGTATTTGGTTCGGACTCTGGCTAAGGGGTCGTCCCTGGCTGCAGGCCAGAGTTGTTGACCCCCCATTTAGACATCATGAACAGAGAAAAGAAAGGGTGGAGATAGGGTGGAGTAGGGTGTTGTGAACATAGAAAGGAAGTGGTTAGTGGGATTATTATAGTCGTGAATGAGACCAGTTTGTGAGGGGTTGTTTAATTGTAAAGGGATTGTTTGAAAATTCTCCTCCCAGATATTTTTGTGCACTCCTAATGAACTAATTTCAGAAAGAGTTACAGTGCCTTCCATATTTAGTCATATGCATGACTAAATAGGAACAAAACATGCTACACTAAAACTGTACATATTGAATATTTTTCTGCTTAATAATGTTACACTTAAATCTTAATATCACTGCACTCAGCAGATTCAGATTCTTCTCAAATATTCAGTTTTAATCCAGAAAACACAGGGGTCAGATTGACATGCATGTCATTACTTTGTAAATCCTTCTCTTGCTTGGATTACACTGTTAACATTTACTGGAGTGTTTTCCTGTAGTGTTCCTGTAGTAAGTGGGATTTTTGACAATTTTCCCTTGGGAGAATTGCTCTAGGTCTTTCAGATCTTTTGGATTTTGTCTTAATTTTGTGAAATATTTGGCAAATGTTCAATTGTGTGGAAGTCCAGGACTTGAGATGATCGGATGAGAACATTTACTTTGTGGAAGGAAATCATTCATTTTGTAGATCTGGATGAATACCTTAGACCATTCCCATGCCGGAATGTCCATTTTTCCTCTTCCTTACAATTTGAGCATGAATAAATACTGTATTGGTGTGTGTAAGTTTGAATAATTCTCTTGAAATTTTGGTGGTAATGCCAGTTTGTTTAAGGGATCTCCATCAGTTTGCTTTGGATTTATGGTTGCCTACCGAACCACTTGTGTCACAGCCCATGGTGGTGAGACAGACACGTGTCCCCTTCCTGACAGGGTTGCCACTGTACTGTAGCCTTCATTTTCCAACACTACAGTGGAAAGTGGAACATTCATATTTTTGTAAATGCCTTAGTAGAGGTCAATGACATTTACACGCAGAGAGCTCTCTGACCTTGATATCTGTGAACTATGATAACACATGCTATTTGTGAGCCTTTTTCTGCGCATTACTTCCTTTTATACTACAGGGAAACAAGGAAGCCTTTGGATGCATCTATGTAGTGCCAGAAGCTTCCGTTGAATTTACAGTAATCAGAATGTTGGTGTAAATGTGTGTTGACTGGATTTTGTTTCAAAAATATTTACTTACTGTGCAAACCTATTAAGATTAGTTACATTTTTGAAGTTGTTATATAGTTATTTGTCTTTTACAACATGTTATTTGTTCCTGCTTTGTGAGGGCTATAAATACATGTGGCAGGTACGATATCTTTATTTATGATAGTAACACACTACCCAAAAGCCCTTCTTTAAGGAACCTCTGTTATAACTCTTTGCCTTTCAGCCCCCCACACCATCCTGACACCAGTTTACAGACACTGGCTTAGCCATGTGATTGCTGGGAGTTGCTTGATTAATCATGGCCTGTTAGATGGTATCTCAACTCAGACCCAACACGAAGGGAAACAACACCAACCAGCAAATAAAACAGCTGCACTGTAGTCAAGAAAACACAGGAAAATTGCTCTGTAATGAGAGGACAATGGAAAAATGTTTTTTCTTTTATATGGTGTGGTATATAAGGTATAGATTTGGGCATAAATACTAGAACAGTATTCCCCTAATGCATGTTTATCTCACAGTGGGTAGAAGGGTAGAAGGAATGTAATGGATGTACACTGCACCGAACGCAGGGGTGGAAAGACCTGTGATTGATGGTGAACAGGTACCTGCTTCTCTGAGGGTGGGAAAGCGAGTGGGAGGATGGGCTTGGGTGGAGTGGAAACGTTGCATCGCGAAATATCTCTGCATTATCTTTGACCCTGCGGGTCGACGTGGGCATCCATCTTCCTCAGGAAGGATTTGATCCCGAGGTTCATCTAAAGGTGGCCTCTTTTTTTTTTCTCTCTGACACAGCGACGGGAGACAGCTGTCTGTGACCTGGGGAGGGCCCGGGGGGGTTACAACAATTGGCTTTCTCCCCCTCTGCGGCAGAGTGCTGCCTCTGGGCCTCCACCCCGACGTCCACAAGGACGTGCGTAAGAAGCTGCCTTGAAACTTCCTTCTGTGTGTGTGTGTGTGTGCGTGTGTGTGTGTGTGTGTGTGTGTGTGTGTGTGTGTGTGTGTGTGTGTGTGTGCACATTTTCTCTATATCCTGTGAGCTTCATGGCTCGGGAGCATGATAGACAGATAGGAGGCGGAGGGGCTGTTAGTCCGGCAGGAACAAGGAATGTTCTGTTTGTTCACAAAATGGGAGTAAGACAGGAAACAGCCAGCGAGAGCTTCCCTGGGAGCGGCGCTCAGCGCTCCTGCGTTTCTATTGGAGGAAACGGGGCGTGTGCCCACCGGGATACACTTCCAGTCTGGACCATGATGTCACACTGAGTGCCGCCGCTGATGTGGGAGGTACAATAACACCAGCCAATCCCGCAGCAGATGTACGGGCCAATCACATTACAGATGACAGAAATAGAATGACAAGCAATTATGCTGTAGGTGTAAGTGCTAACCTGATAAAATCTAATACCTCAGCATTAGTAAGAGGGAGTATACTAACCTCCAATCACACCACACATGGTAGACTATAACAACATCCAATCACACTGCAGATGTAAGCACTAACCTTATAACATCAAATCACAGAGTTATAATAAAAATATCCAGTCCCAGGAGGCTCACAGGACTTTGTTTATGTGACCATCATTGATTCATAAAATTAAAAAAATTATTTCCAGACCCAATGTAGTTGAATTGTATGTACTGTGAAAATAATTTCCAGTGACATCCAGAGTATGGACCATCATAGAAATGCCTTATTTCATAGCTAAATTATGTTAATCTGAAAGAATGACACTGACCTTGACCCTCACTATATGCACAAAGGAACACATTATCTATGAGCATGCTATTAAAAACTGTAGATGCTATTTAGAAACCAGACTCTTCACCCCATTGTTGAATATATGCAGTACGATGATGGTCATGTTTTGGCTACCAGGGCAGTGCTCCTATTGTGTATGTCCTTTCTGTAATGTACTGTATGTGTGCTGTGTATATATTGTTTTATCTTGATGCTATTCATATTCTGGAATGTCTGAACAACTGTCTGTGTATCCAAGATCATCTAACAACTAACTCATCTATTTAATCAAGATATCTATTTATATATTTATTGAGAAAAAAAAACATATCACAAAAGACCCACTGGTCACCGGTCCAAGGTATAGTGTTTAATTACACTCATATAAAGCTAACAAACAAGCAAACATTTTTTTTCCTTTGTAGGTCAGTAATTCTTACTCCAACCAAAACATAATGAATTTTCTTTGCTCAGTTTGTTACACAAAGCTGACCTGATGCATCTACCTATTCCTGAAACTGAGTGATGGTGCAATAAGATGGTGCAACAACCACATGCTATAAAATGGAGTGACATTACAGAGAGGAAAGAGAGGATAAATGTAATCCCAGAACACATTTGCTATCAACCATGTGTCTACGAAGAGCCTCCTTTAAAATTGCCTTGGCGGTGTCTTTCGATTGCGCAGATATTTAGGCAGCAGGCTCAGAGAGACAGGCCAAACAGAAGGTCAACGAGGGTAAGAGGGCGGGGCAGTGAGACAGCAGGGGAGGAAGCCAGAATATAACAATTTCATTTGATCGGAGGACGCGCGTCACTGGTGCACAGCAGGGAGTGAAACATATTAGGTCATTGTTCTATTTTGTCTTTCCCTGGTTTGTCTTCTCTGCCCCCCCACACACATACACACATACACACACACACACACACACACACACACACACACACACACACACACTCAAAACACCAAGGGATTTTATGAAAGATGTTTTTCACAGTCATTAGATCACATGCTTTCTTGTACTATCAAAGTCAAAGAGCATCTTTCATAAACAGTCCACAGTGTTCTCAAAAATAGCTCAATACCCAAAATTCTCTGCCATTTTTTCTTACCCTTTGTTTATTTCATGGCCGCACCACTTTGACAATAAAAAGTCCAAAATAAACATGCTCTGAATCGATCTGTATTCCTCATTAGGGTAGGAACACATTGAAGACTTGCACCAAACACATAGCACCAGTTTGGAACTCTTGCCTTTTGAAATATTTTTAAACATGCTTGGTTCCATGGATATCAAATGATACATTTTCATTATGTCTACAAACAATTCCAAAGCCCACCAACAGCACACATGCTTTTCAGATGTAAATTTTGAGACAACTGACAGACATTAATGAGTTTGTGTACAAGCCATTTTATGGAGTAACATTCTCCTTCTTCACACTGCTATTACCATTACAACAACAACAACAATAGCAATAATAATAATAGTTCAGCAGATTCTCTTATCAATACTGATTTACAATGCCTTGCAAGGAGTCTGATTCTTACTCACTCCTCATTCAGTTGGCTAATTGAGCTGTCAATCCTAATTAGATTATGACATTATTGGATTCCTTGTTCCTTGGTGAAGATAATAGCATGTTTAAACAAACTTCACTCTGTCCTTGACTGTTAATGACTCTATAAGGAACAAAAATGTAGGCAGTTTTCAGCAGCAGACTAATGAAATACTGTATGCAGGCAGCATAGGTAGGAGATGGTTGGCATAACTCCCTCTAACAGGGCAGTCTTTATCCTGAGGTCTTGCCACACATAGAAACAGACTCACTGCACCTTATTTAATGAATGGTAAGGGGGTGAAACAAGTTGAGGGTTTACATAGGAATCAAAGCACACATACCAGAGGATCCCAGGGAACAAAGCTTTGGACATGTGGTGAGCAAGGTTTCCACAGCCTGATACATATCTTTCAAGGGGAGCTTATAATGACTTCTGCTTTTTTCTCACTGCTTAATTGAGTTATATGGAGAACATTACCTCAAGCCATCTTCCTGGTGGGGAGGGTCAAAGAAGCAAAGAAGCTTTCATGAAGGGCAAAACTGACCTTTAACCATGAGAAAAGGTGAGATATGCCATAGATAATGGGGGACCTTGGAGTGGTATGGTACATGGAGTTATGCATACATGCTACTGCCTTAAACTGAGAAAAATAGTTAGCAAAGTGAATTCATATGCCTCACCATTTTGTATTGTAGTTGAGCGTTACAGTAGATGGATCACACATTTCTGTCCAAATACGAATGCACGTAAGTCTGTATATAATGTAATGCAATGGATAGCTACATAGCTTAGTCTTACAGTCTGTGTGTGTGTGTGTGTGTGTGTGTGGGCGCGCGCGCGTGCCTATCTGTGCGTGTGTCTGTGTGTGTGTGTCTATCTGTGCGTGTGTATCTGTGTGTGTGTGTGTGAGAGAGAGCGCGCGTGATATTCTTAGTATCGTAATTATTACTGTTCACTATTTATTACTGTTCACTATTTACAAGGTTTATTTTGTGTCCTTATTTATTTAACAGACACTTCTTCCCAGGGTAACTTGGTTGTTAATTAACTGAGTGCAAGCGCTTATCACCGTTTCTTCATAGTCGCGAGTACCGTACCGTGAATAAACAAATCAAAATAAAACATTATTTGCTTATTTCATATTTCCTTAAATGTACATGAGCAGTTGAAAAAAAGTCAGTCGAAACAGAAATCAATTGCGTGCTCTACACACAAGGGAATGTGTGGCTGACTGGATTGTACTTTCTCATAATTCGTTTTCTTCGATCCATTTATCGAAAAGTTTTTTTGATGTGTTTTTATTCACAAGGAGTAGCGTGTGTGCAGTAGTTCCTATTCAGATTTTACTACCCAAAGTGCTCCCCTGAAACAAGTTTAATTGACGATTTTTATCGTTTATTCTCTATGAACTCAGTGAGACCAATCTGAAAACGACTGCGCAGGCACGCGTGAACCTGGACAGCTGACAGGTGCGCAACGCTGCGTCTCTGCCCGTGTGCGCTCTGTCCTCCGCAACCACGCATGAGACCAGGCGAGCCGATTCCCCTCAAGCCGCTCCAGGCTGCGACCCGCGGCACCTCTCGCCGGGTACTCCCTTCACATTGTTGTTTGTTTGACGCATTCCTTCGGTGATAAACCTTGGCTCTTACGCGGGGCGCCGCGACATCGCCCGAGCGAGCCTCTCCTCCTCAGCACATTCCAATGAGAGCCTAGAACACCCTCAGTGAACCGGCGCTCTCACGTTCAGTATACAGCTGCCTCCCGCGCAGAGTTTTGTTTATCTTCATTTTGGACTTAAATGAAACGATTTCGATTTTTCGGCATGGCACTGTATCATTTGATCATTTGAGTAGTACGTGTTTCAGGTGCCACATTAAAGCTGTGTACTCAAAGCAGGTGTTGAAGGGTTTTGTGTGTTTTCTGGAGAGAGCAGGTAGTTATACATATCAAGTACCAAAACAAACTTCTCTATGCAAAAAAATGTTTAGAAAAATGCACTATATGTGTTTTCATTCTGGTTAAATGCTCTTGTCAGAGTAATGAATTGATCACCAGCAATGGTGCTACTGAGTTATTGTGACTGTTGCAGAAGCGTATTCAGTTCATTAACAAGACAAAAGAGTGGGTGCAGGTGACGAGATGAATCCCAATGAAAATTTGGATATTCTGCCGCAAACATGATGAATGATAAGTGAATCCTGTTGGCAGCAAAGCCAAAATAAATATCAAAATAAATATGTTTTATAACGTACGTGCATAAACAGATAGTTTCTTTGGATGCTCTGTCTTCCAGTACAGAATTATTGCCTGAGCTACATGTTTCTGGGTGCACGGGGTATTTTTGTACAGCTTCAGCTGAGCTTTGCAGTTAATTAACAAGTGTGTTTGTGAAAATATGAACACCCTCATTCTAACTGCCAGTCTCTTTCATCGTGCTGTAATGTGCAGATTTAAGACTGTACAGTGTATACATCATGTGAGGTCCTTGGTCATTTAGTGCCATTGGATTGAAGGGATATATCATCTTATTCTCTTTCTCCTCTCTGACCTGCATCAAAGCACACAGGGTAAACTAGGCATGCCCATCCTGGTATCTGTCCCTTCCTACCCCCTCAACACACACACACATACACACACACACACACACATAGAACATGAGGAACATCCTGAAGATGTGGAATGTGTCTATGGACTGTCTGTTACTTGAATGGATAACTTGACCACCACACATTCAATTTATGGTTATTATCCCTGTGATATTCCACAGGTCTCTACTGTGCCATTAAATTGGTGGGTGTGCTTCTCTGTGGACACACACCCACTTCCACACACACACACACACACACACACGCACACACACACACACACACACACACACACACACACACACATTCCTATTCAGGGCAAAGCAGATGGCACAATGCTTACCAAAATCTATCTGAAGCACCCCATAACTTCACGCAAGCTAATTCCATCAAGAGCTGAAACCTTGAAAGCTATGAACAGTTAAAATACAGGTGGTAAGGAATACTGCTTGGTTCTGTTCTATTTCAGAGAGACTATACCTTCATGTTTATTGTTAGCGCTGCACTCTGCACTGGATGTGTTGAGTGAGGGGGAGATTGCCAGTGTCCTAGATAGACCTTAAAATATCCCAAACAGCAGATAACGGTGGTGTTGCCTCTTGACTGTAGCGTCCTCATCCACGGCTGAACTCAGCCCGGGCAGGCCTCTTCACTCTGGGCTGTAAACAACCCGACCGCACAGATCCCAGTTTTAAAATGTTTCAGGTTATCAAGTGGGCACTCAGAGGAGTGTCTGAAATTGCCACTCTGAAGAGGGAAGGAATCTTTTACGTCTGCGGCGGTGAGGTCTGGCACTTATACAGGTGCCTTGAACACCCTGTTTCTCTCACTCACTCACACACACACACACACACACACACGCACACACACACGCACACACACACACACGCTCACGCTTTTTGTTAAGAAAGTCACCTGACGCTAGAAGAGTGATGTGAGGAGCAGGTGTGTGCGAGCTGCTTGTATGGGTGTGTGTGTGTGTGTGTGCGCGTGTGTGAGAGAGTGTGTGAATTGGGGGAGGGGGTGACTTGCAAAGTAAAGATACAGGTGTGAGTGTGGTGGAGGTACAGATGTTCATACATGTGTGCATGCATATTTGTGTGCTTGTGTGTGTGTGTGTATGCGTGTGTGTGTGTGTGTATGTATACATGGGGTGCTGGTAGAGCTGAGCTATTGTTGGCTCCTTTTCCCCCATAAACATGTTGATAGCTTTGTTGGAAGAATTAAAATGAAGCTGGAGCTGGGTGAGGCTCTCCTGACTCTGCTGATCTTTACAGTTGCACCTGATTGGACTAAGCTCTGGAACCATCCTGCTGTGTCTTAAAAAGTAATATCTTCTCGTAATGTGAGTGTCCTCTGAGGCTGTGCTGTGACTGGGCTGTGTGTTAAAGCTATACGGTCACTAGATTGTGCTCAAAGTGGTTCTGGGATCTGTCCACGCATAAAAATCTGCGTCACAGAGGTCGTTTGACTGTCCTGCGGCATTTCTCTGTCTTCCCACTGCCACCCCCCGCTGCATTATCTCTCACCGCCCTCTTCCTCCTTTTCCCTCTTTTTCTCTCTCTTTAGCTCCAAAGCCCCTTCTCAAATCGTTATTTTTATTTTTAAATTCGACCTCGTTGCGCCATGACAGAAATGGCGAGGACGATCTTGTCAAATCTCGCAAAATCAATTTTTACGCGAACACCGTCCTTTACCTGGAAAGACGGCGGAGCGGATAAAGGGACACGTGTTCACTCAAAGCGCTCGGCGCGATAACCCCGCTCTCAGCCGCGCTGGGAGACGGCCTCGCCGAGCTCTCTGCGGTGAGCCACTTACGGAAATGATAGCTATTGAAGGAGTAAAGGGCCCGGTCGCCGGCATGCTTTGTAATTTCACGGCGTCACCGCGGCGATATCGATCACGACCCCTTACTTTACGGGGGCCGCTCGGAGAGCGGTCTAATGAAAAAACAGACTTCTGCTCTGAAGCAGTTTATTGCCCTTTCTGTCAACACGCATTGTACCTACTTGTGCTGGAAACTGAGCTGGAATTGTAACCTGAACGTTGTGGGTTCCATTCCCCTGTAAACCACTCCCATTGGATCATTTTTTGTGGGACATTTAACCAGAAGTACTTGAAAATTTCCATTAAATTACCAGTAAATTTCCATCTGTGTAAACACAAGAAACGAAGAGCTATTTGGGTCATGCTGACAGCTACTGCTTAGCTGTTATTTAAGTAAAGTGATAGCAACACCGAAATGAATGTTGTATAATAATTAACTATATCACTGGGATTTTAAAAAGCATGCAGCCTGACTCTCAAGACAGGATTTCACGTTATTAATTACATGAACCATTTTAATATAGGAATATTATTGTTATTTGTTTGGTCAAGAAAGGTCTCTCCTACAATATACAAGTACAACTTTTTATTAAAAATTGATTGGAAAAATGCTTCATTAACACGGTTGTCAGTTTGCATGGCAAATTGATCAGAAGTCAGGGTGACTGATGAACTAGACTTTAAATATAGTCACAAGATCTTTTTGATAGCTGCCTGTTTTTTTTTACTGCTTTAAAAGACAGTGAAGTGAAAATACCCAACTGCAGGTATAAAGACCTTTTTTATTAGGCCAAAGTATGAAGCCATGACCCAAGTGCAAACTTCAGCCTCTCGGTAACCACACAGATCACCAAGTCAGTGCTGATGCTGAGTTCTGCCGTGGGGGAGTATTAAAAAGTAATGCTTCATCCTTCTTTCACCACTTTCACCAGTGTAAGTGATGTGTGTATGTGTTTGATGGGGGGGGGGTGTTGCGTATGGTGTCCATGTGCCAGCCCTCACATGCGCCCACTCACATGCCCTGAATGCTTGAGAGGACAAATTCACTATCTCTTAAAAGCTGGAGATTTTGCTAACAGATGAACTTCAGAGTTCAGCCAAAGCACATACACATTAAAGCTCATTACATAGTGCTAAGAGAAGCCAGAGGCAGAAGAGGAGAGGGAGAGAAGGAGGGAGAGGCAGAGATATTTTAAAGATGAAGAAAAGTGTAAAATATCAGTCTTTAAATTATTTTTTGTAATTATGTGTCTGTTAAAAATTTCTTTCTTTCTTGGCTAAATTGACTTCAAAATAATGAACCTATTGACTGTAAGTGTAAAACTGACCCCCAGGGTAGGTCTCTTGGTGTTTAAGTGAACTGAGAAGGGTAGATTAATGTCAGAATGGACCAACACAGGTAGATTAGGGCTAGAAGGCATAAGGTGGGTAGATTAGTTCTGGAGTGGACTGAGTTAGGTGACCGGAGAGGACCAAAGCAGATAGATTGATGGGGCAGTGAGGCAAATAACCAATATTTTTACTTAATCACTGACTTTATAAATTTAAAAAAATACTTGCGGTGCACCATTACTTTGATATAAAGGTGGAGTAAAATAAAGTGAAACCCTATTGCTAATGAAAATGATATATAATATATGCAACATATAATGGCGATAGAGGAAGTGGGTATTTTTTCTGGTGGATTATCATCAACAATCAATCAAAATATACAGTACATACCATAATTAGTTGAAAAGGGCTTCATCATTAATGTCCACTAGAGGGCAGCGTTGCCACAGTAATGGCCTTTTGAATGATGACGGAGTAACTTTAAACGGCCACAAGACAGCAATGAAAGGCGGTTGAGCTGTGGGCAGCCACTGCTTCCCGAGATGATCGATGTCTCAGGTAAGTATGTGATGACAACGGCCTATGTTATTATGTCAATAAATGTCAGTGAGTATCATGTTCAAAGCAAATGTGAGTCATTCTGTTCAACTCGCTGCTTCTCAATTAGAGCTGTGACCTTCAGGCCTGGCTTTCGTCTCCTGGCCACCTGACTGCACTGCAAATAAGGCGCTCGCAGCAAAGGAATGGCCGTGATTAAAAATGCAGAGCCAATTTTAAAATGGTTTGAGTCAGCAGTTCTCCCCGATTGCTCTCAACGCACAGACAGTCCAACGCACACAACAGGGGCAGCAGACTTAGGCTACTGCAAGTGCCACACATATGTATGAGAGGAGTGGATTCCGGTGACGTGAATACTAAGTCAAAGCTCTTTGCACAATGCTGGAGCTTGTGCCCTTGCGTTCTCCAGGGACTGGGTCTGCCTGCTCCTGTACTTGACGTTCCTGCGATGTCGCGGCAAGGTCGTGAGAATGCGATACGTTAGCGGTATGGACAGGTTGGCCGGGCGCGTGCTGCTGATCTCAGCCCGTTCCCCTCGCAGCTCGAAACTCATCAGGCCCTCGCCCCCGCGCCTGGACGGGGGAGGCCTCCAGCCTGCTGTAATGGGATCAATAGGGACTCTGATTGATTAGCTGAAAGTGGGGATAATTTAAGGTAATTGTGTGGGTGGGCAGGAACAGAGCTGAGTCTTTGGGAGCAGGCCGAAGCGGGGATGGATTCTGTGTGTGTGCCAGGGCTGTCCGGCCTGGGTCCTGGAGGACTCTGGCCCTGTGGGAAATCCATCTGTCTATTAATCACTGACACAGTACATCATGGCCCTGTCTAATTACTGACATTCTAAATCACAGCGCTCTGCGATTACTGACATTCTAAATCACGGCCCTCTGTAATTACTGACATTCTAAATCCCAGTGATCTGTAATTCCTGACATTCTAAATCATGGCCCTCTGTAATTACTGACATTCTAAATCACAGCCTTCTGTAATTACTGTCACTCTAAATCACAGTGCCCTGTTATAACACCATTATAAATCACAGCACTGTGCAATTATTGACATTCTAAATCACATTACCCTGAAATTAGTGAAATTGAAAATCAGAGCCCTCTGTAGTAATTGGCATTTTAAATCACAACCTTCTGTTATTCTAATATTGCAGAAACCTCTGTAATTGCATTCTCAATCATAACCTGATACTCTACATCACAGCTGTCTGTAATTACTGGCATTTTAAATCATGACCCTCTTGTTACTGACATTTTAAATCACAACTGTAATTACTGTCACACTAAATCACAACTCTGTAAATCACCGACACCCTCAGTCACAGGCATCTGTAATTACTGACAAACTATACCATGACTGTATGAAATGACTGATACACTAAATCACAACTCTGTTAATCACTGACACCCTCAGCCACTGCTTTCTGTAATGACTGACACACTTTATCACAGCTCCATGTTATTACGGACATTCTAAGTTACCACTTTAAATATCTGAAGCTCTACATCACAGCTCGCTGTAAACCCCACACTAAATCACTGACACAAAAATCACAGCTCTGTGACTACTGAGTAAATGACTAGCAAACTAAATCACTGACATTTTATGACCGTGGAAGTGTGCAGTGGATGATCTCGGCTGAGCAGAAGTGGTGTCACTGATGAATGAGGTTTTCAACCAGATGATCACAGGTGTAAATCCTGGGTTTGGCAAGCATCTGTCTGTCCATAAAGGAGGCAAGCAACTCTACTTACTCAATAAAAGACTTTATCATAGCAAATACACATTTAATGCAATCACGAAAACTGATTGATGGGGGTTCTTCTCGGGTAATGTAATGATGGTCAGTGTTACTCCAGGGATGGTGAGAAAAGGACTGTAGATTCATTTGAATCCCCCTTATCACCAGCAGGGGTCACTATTACACAGGGAGTGAGCAATTATTGAAGACTCATAGAAAGATGAACGCACTGGCAGAATGGGCGTATGTGTATAATTGCGTTTAGAGGGATATTTTATAACCCAGTGACTTTAAAAATGCAATGACTGTAGCTTCTGTATCACCGTGACGTGCAGGGTTCAAAGTTTTTCTGTACAAGACACTGTTAGGCTGTTATGGAGTTGTCTGCTTAGCGGGGCTCAGGTGCTTGTGGGTGTTTTGTCAATGTCTTCCTAACGCTGCAATATGTGTCATTTTGTAATTCATTGTCAGACAAACAGAAATGCGGACGGCCATTTCAGAATGGGGCCGCGCTCGCCGAAAATATTCTGCAACCGTGTTCACCTGGACCTCGTTACAGGATTTGGGTCATTCCAAATAGCTCCGGGTAGTACAACATGCCTTGGGTTAAATTCCCAGGTGAGAGGTGCTGTGCTCTTGACTGTGGCACTTGCTTGCTCTAGGTATAATCTATATCAACATATGGGTCGAGGACAACGAGACTGCAGATTCTACCATGTGACAGCGTGCAACCATGCCATCACCAGGGTTACGCAGAAGGGTGGTTGGAAGGACACAGGGGCGGACAGACAGATGCATGGACGGACAGGCAGACAGTTTAGCGCAATAATCCGTCTCCGTTAATGTGCCAAACCAGAGCAGAGATGTCCAGGCAGAGTTGTGGAGGTGAAAAGTGCCAGCAGGGGTTTTTGGAACACGGAGGGAAGCACAGGCTTACCTCACTGTCAAAATTTCATTTGTTCCTCTCATTCTCTGGCTCGACTTCTGCTTCTAAAAACTTGTTTAACAAAGTGTTCCTTCCTCCATTACTTGCAAAAAAATATGATGACTTTGCTTGGTGCAGGATGGACAAAAAATATATTTGTCACCAACAGAGTAAACTGAGGTATATAAAAATGAACATCTTCAAATATTTTTATCTTTATTTTACTGCTTGAATCGAGGTGATGTGGGAATGCAATGCTGTGGCATACTCTAACCTTACAGTCGAGGGAGCTGTATACTTCAATATTTGGTAGCATCACCACACGTGGGAATTTCCTCATTTCTCCAGCTGCACAATCGGTTTTTGAATAGCTTTTATCACGAGCGTGGCTGCTCTTCCAGTGATGAGCAGCAAGCAGCCAATTCGCGGAGCCGTTCAGAAACGCACTGCTTTTCCGCCCTGTAACCTGTTGCTAGGCTGACTCCTCTCTCTCTCTCTCTCCCTCTTTTTCTCCTTCCTTCTTTCCTTCTGGGGGGGGGGGACGGTGCGCCTTCCGACACTGAAGGCTTACATTGTGCGCCATTGTCACGCATCACCAAGTCAAGGCTCTGCCTCTATCAACAACCTCATCTCCCGTTGTCAATGGAAACGGGGGGACCGAGGGAGAGAGACAAACACCTATTAACTGCCTCCTTCTCTTTTCTGTGGCCCCCTCGGGCTACGCGGCCCTGTTTAATTGGAAGCATTATGCAGGACAATGAACTTGCTTATAGAGTCATTATTGCAAACATAAAAGCTGGAAATCTTATCTGGAGGTCCAGGACAAAGGCGAGACAGAGAGGGAGAGAAAGACACGGGGGGGGGGGTTGTTGGGCTTAGGCTGTGCTGCATTTCATATAAGACAAAAAAGAACAGGATTCCTACTGTATGGATATGGAGGAGGTATGGTGCAGTATGGTGCAGTGGTCAGAGAAGCAGTGGGGATCAGTGATCAGAACAGCAGCGTGGACCACTGGTCAGGGCAGCAGTGGGGATCAGTGATCGGAACAGCAGTGTGGAAGCATAAAGCAAGTCTCCACCAAAAAAAGCATCCTAAACATCAGGCATAAATAGCTTTCACCAGAAATGTTTAATTATCATATGCCGTTGGGAGAATTGTTGTCACTTTAATAGGAAGAACTCTGTTCCTCTGTGTTAACCTATTCATCCCATTACAAATGAAGCACTAATTATTTCTTTTAAAGGTGGAAACCCATGTTCTATTCCTGTAGAGATCATTAAGGGTTCAGTAAACCATTGTTTTGATATGTGTAAGATTCTGTTGGGTTTGATTTGTGAAATACTCTCTCTCTATCCCTCTTTCTATGAAGTAATAATCAACATAAAGGGGCATCTCTGTGCCTCTGTTCTCGAGGTTTTTTTCTGTTTCCTCTCCGCTATCACTTCTGACTGAGTGCACTTCTCTGCTGAGGCGAAGCTAAAGCTGCCACAATAGAAACGGCGTCATGTTTTCAAAGGAACCTGGAGGTAACGCTCCATTTTATGTTACTTGGACGAGTGGATGCTCGCGCCACTTCAGCTGTCACGTGACCCCCCCCCCCAACCACAGGAGTCGGAATCGAGAATAAATAAAACTCTCGATATTCCTTTTCGCCGGCGTTAGTCTTGAGAAGCCCCTATAATGCCACCGTGCTTCTGCATCGGCTATTCTTGAGGTTATTCATCACAACATTAGTGCACTTCAAAATGTCACATTATTAATATTGCAGTTGTGAAATGTCATTTCATCATTGGGATGCTGTTACTTTCAGTTACTGAAGAAAGCCTGTCCTCTATCGCCTTGAATTCTGTGCTGGATATATCCTGATTTTTTTTTTTTCTAATAAGACAGTGCTTTATGAATACGGCCTTCGAACATGCAGTTCACACAGGTGCTGAATCTCGTTTCTCCGCCCGCGGAGGATCTGGATCACAGCCCAACGGCAGTGGCGCTTCTGTTATCTCTCTCTCTCTCTCTCCGATAAGATGCAGATGCGCTGACGGGAGGTGGAAAGTAACAGAGCATTTTAAAAGGCGCGAGAGCGCTGTCCTTTCTCTAATCGACTCGATAAAGGACGTGGCCAGGTTTATAAAAACGCCCATTGATCTGCGATATCTGGCCGTTTCCCCTCTGCGCAGTTATTATTGCACCGCTTGCAAGCCCGTGTATCCCAGTTTAGAGGAGTCAGGGTGACGGATCTGGATTAAGGCAGACGGAGATCGCGTCAGAACCGTTTTGCACCCGAATTGTGTATGGAGGACTGCTGTGCCACGTAACGCGTAACTCAACTCGGCTGTACCCGAATTCATACTAAATGTATCGATCTTGGCCTATGTGCAGATCGGTGTGTGATGGCACGGTAAATATTTCCCACTGAAAGGACCCTGCGCTGGGAAAGGAGGGTTCCTGCGGTGTCTTTTGGGGTTTTCCGATTATCTAGGAGCTTTTGAGTTTGCAGTATTTTCTTTGTATGTGCAAATTTGCAATATCTTGACAAGTCCATCATGGCGATGTTGGAGTTCATTTTCTCACATATTGCCCATAGTTTTCCCACAGAAAAAAAGTACGACAGAGTTATGACAAATCTGTGACGACAATCACATGGCATTGAGGAAGAAGAATGCGAGCACATTAGTACTGTCAGTCCCCATAAAACGGTTATAGCCACACTTTAGACTTTAAAGGGGGTCTCCAATTATGAGTCATAGGTATCAGCAAGTCAATCATACATGATCGTAAAGATTTTTTACGTGCACTTCCAAACCGTAGGCCTACGTTTTTTTCATACCGAATTTGATGTGTCAGCGATAGATGGCATTCTTTCGGGTCTCGCACAAATGGAAGAGACAGGGGAGAATATAAAAGCATGAATTACGGTGTTAAACACCCCGGTCCTTTTCCGCGGAAACCTGACGGCGTTGCCATTTCGGCGACGATGGGCGGTAAAAGCATTGTAAAAAATGTAAGTGGTGTGAAATCGAGTTAATGCGCTGATCGACACCCGCTTTTTTTTTTTTTTTTTTAGCACCGCAAAGTAGCCCATTTGGGAGCGCTAATAACAGGCAGGCCCGACAGGATTTCTGGGGGTGACATTCAGAAACTTACTGTCTACCAACATTCACCTAACAAACCATCAGCCACTCCTGATAATAAGTATAATAGCAATCTTTATTTATAGAGCGCCGCGGCAGCTGGAATAGCTTCGCTGGACAAGATGAAACGCGTGATTTATGAGGGGGTGAGAAAACGATAACAGTGTAAGACAGTACGTGTGCGATTAACAACGGATAACGGAAACGGACTTTTTGCAGAAGTGAACGTGTCTCATAATGGAAGAAGCCCAACACTGCAGTGCCTTCGCTAGATTTCACATTGGCTTCTTCCTCTAATGTGATGCGGCCTCTGACCTCTTGTCCGTCAGAACTTTTTTTCCGGCAGTGGGCCCTCGACGATCAAAACTGGATTAACGAGCTCTGCTTCGGCAGACGGGTCGATCCGTCCGTGGGAGGTTCTGAGACCTGGAGGCAAGGGTCCGGTCAGTAAAATGGTGCTGACCCGCAAGGTAAGATTCTTTTCTGGGTTTTCTTGCATCTGCACCGTATGTACCAGCGAACCCCCCAAGATGAGCTGGCAGGTTGTATATAGTATTGATTAGAAAAAAAGAAAACATGTCGCACTTTCTCATAGAGTCTTATTCCAAAAGGGTAAGAGGTCGTCTGCCTCAGAACACTTTATCTGTGGCTGCGATCTCAGAGCAAGGTTGCCTGGGAAATGGTTTCCGTTTGGGCGATACGATAAGAGGAGAGCGCAGTGCTGATTGAACGCGCTGCTGTTGTAGACGTTCATAGGGTTTTTCGTCAAGGATATTTCAGGTTTTTTTATTGGTTAAAAAGAGGGAGTTGGTGGGTTGGGCTCTGATGATTGGCATGTCTAATGGGCGAATGAGATTGGCCTAGAGCTACTGTCTGAGCATTGTACTTTCAGAACTCGGGTGGAATTTAAATTACAGGCGTCCTGCCTGCGGTTGCATGCATGTGTGTGTATGAGCGTGTCTGCACGTGTGCTCGTGTGCGTGCATGTGTGTGCCTTCAGCAACCTACTGGTGTGAAGTCTCATTTCCCTCCATTGGCTCTATGATTAATTACACCATTACTAGTTATTTATGTTCATCTCTGTGAAAGCATTAGCATTCATACAGCCTGAACTTTCTCTGTGGAAATGAATGTGTTACAGGCATTTCAGTTATTCTCCTTGTCATATTTATATTTTTCTGCCTTCAATAAATTCCAGCTCAAGTACCTATACTTTAGAAGCACCTTATTAAAATACCCGCTTGAAATATAATAATGAAATATTAAGATGCATGGCAGCATTGATCCCATTTCTGTATTGCAGTTTGTTCTACAGAGTCAAACTCTGTGAATCAGTAAATTTTTAATGTCTCCTTATTTTCAGCTGAATTATTTAGCAGACAGTGGGCTGCGGATTGAGGAAATGTTTGATTGTCTGAGAGTCTGAGGACACTGCAGTATTGAACATCCAGGGATTGGCTGGACAGCAGTAAGGGCAGGGGTATTGATGGAACAGCCAGGCCAGGCTGGAATATACACAGAGGAGCGGAGCTAGTGGAAGAGCCAGAGCTGTAATTTATGGACGACCACCACTGGCTCACCTGCTGCATAAAATGAGTTTCTTTCTGTTTTTGACCAAATTCAATAGTGATCATAATCACCCACCCACCCCCAATTACAGATCGGTTCAAACAGCAGTGCAAACTGTTAACTTTATTTGCCAAATCCATCTGAAAAGTTTAAAGAATATTTAAAAACACAGGCACCAAAGATGGGCTGGAAGTTAGTGATTTTTTTTTTGGCGGGGGTGAAAATTTTGTTTTCAATGAATCCCCAATACAGCTTAAACCTTTGGACTATTAATCATGAATCAAACAGACTCAATGCACTCTTTGCTGTTAACATATTTAAATTCTTCCTTGGGCAACAAGATTTTGCTCACGCAAATATCACACAGCTAATTTGGCTACATTACGGTGTTATGTAAATCTATGCATATTAATCACAGGGGTGAGGAGAAGCCTTAGGGGGCGGCTTGATGCTGGGCGACGTTTGCCAGGAAAAGTGCTCTGACCTGTCGCAGGTACAGACAGACGCACCCAAAGGCGGGCCCTGCTGTGTCAGCGAGCATTTTTAAGATCTTATTTACAAAACGGACCAGGGAGAAAAGAAAGAAAAAAAGAAAACGAAAACGGTTAATGGATGTTATTAATGGAGTTCTCTGTGGAGACGCCCAGGGCAGGGCAGAGTGTGCGTCCCTCAGTGAATTTAAATAACAATGGGAAGAGGGATCACTCCGGTCGCCCGGAGCAACTATGTAATTGGGTTTGTGTAATTAAGGCAGCTGCTGTCCCGGCTAATGTTCGTCTAACGTCGCCGCAACGTTGTGACAACGCTGTGACAATGCAGTAGCAACTCGCCGTTGCGCGGGAGAGCGAGCTATTTTAATGGGGTTTGTGTAATACAGGCGGCCAGTGTGTCCTGTGCAAATAAGACATTGTCAGAGACCGGGAATTAGAGCGCTAATACCTGTTACCGGGGATTACAGACACACGAACTGATGACGGTGATCTCACATACCCTAATCTCATCACGCCATCTCTCTGTCTCTGTCTCGCTCTCTCTGTCTGCTGGAGTTGTTTAATGTCATTTGTCTGTTTATCGCTGACGTCTGTCCACGTCCATTTTATAACGTCTTAATGACCCATCTGGTGTCGCAGACAGCACAGCGAGAACAGCGTTACTACGGCGTTGCACGTAGGTCCGAATGGTTCGGAGTCGGACGGACTATCTGCTACAGGGTCTGATCTGAATTGGAGATAAAAACAAGTTTGAGGGTGACATCAGGTGTTGTGGTGACATTATACGTGACATACTTCATCACGTCATGTTATGCAGAAAATGAACGTCACATCCAAGCCCGCTGACAATGTCACGTGACACTGAGACCTCTCAACCCATCTATGCCATGTGACACAGTGCCATGTGACACTGTCAGCAGGGTTGGATGTGACACTCATTTAAACATAACACTTATTATGACATGTCATGTATCATTTAATATGAATGAGTGTTACACCATATTTATGTAGACTGTATGTATGTTGTATGTAGTTGTCCTTAGCATACAGTGTGCTGTTGAGTGGAGCTATGTCTTTGATATATAGTAAGCACTTTTGAGATGACATTCAGAATGATGCTAAAAAAACCTGCGTGGAATGGAATGATGTGATCTCAGGTGAAGTGTTCTTTGTAGAAAGGATGGAGGGGGGTTGCGAGAGGAGGGGAGAGAATAAGAGAGGATTGGAGGAAGGGACAGAGTGGGAGAGAGAACCTCTCAGAAACGGAGAGGAAGAGTATGTACCATTGGTAATGCAGTAGTTCAAGTTCAGAATGTTTGACTGGGAACAAATAGCACACAATATGCATTACTGTACCATTGCACCAAAAACATGAGAACATACCATGCAGTAATTAATAAAAAATACATGTGTAAATATTTGAAGAACACAAATGAGTTTCATGCATTTTGTCTGTGCCTCAGTGGTAGCTGTCCCTCAGGCTGTGACAGGCAGCTGTGTACTTCTGACTGTCTCTCCCAAGGATGGGAAGTTTTTCTGTATTAATCCAATGTAGAAACTTTATGATGAGTGAGTCAAGGGAAAACATTTTTCCATTTTTGGCTGTACTCCTCACATTTTTAGAGAAAGTGCAACTCTGTTTTGACCCTTTGATGCTGACGGGCTGAGTGCTGCCTGTCCTCTCTGGGTTGCCAGGTCTGCCTGTGTCGGCTGGTCTCTACAGACAGACTGCCCTCACTGAGTCTGTACCCTGTCAAGGCACTTCTCAGTTTTCTATCATTTACTGCGATCAGGTAATATGCCATGGTACACTGCCTTTTTAGGGCCCAACAGCAGTCAAATGTATGCTGTGAGTTTGTGCGGGTATGTGAGTTCAACTCATGCAACCTGAATGGATACACTTATGTTCTATTGTGCTGGAAGTCTCTCTGGATAAGAGTGTCTGCTAAATGAATGTAATGTAATGCGATGTAATGAGTTTGTTGCCGTGGTCACACAATGTGCCATGAGGGACAATGTGAGATACAGGGAAAAAAGACACATCTCATTTATATCCCATGGCTATTTTCATCTATACTTTTTAATGATCATTCCATTTCTTTAATTTCTGTATATGCGATTGTAGCAGAGCTGAAATTAGTAGCATGAATGAGTCCTGCGTAAAGCCAGAAGGGTAGCAGGTAGCAGAGCAGTTTCAGCGGTAACGTCACTCCCCGAGACTTGATTAGCTAGCTAGGGAAAATTGCCTTTAGCTCAACTGGTAACGACGCTGACCGTTAGAGTGTAGCTGAGAACATCGGACTGAAATCCGCTCTTAGACAGACCCATTTCACACCCGTTACACTAAGGCAGCATAAGCATTCATTCGTCATTCCATTTGAATTGGAATTGAGTTTAAAGGAAAAAAACCATTCTAAACAAATTTTGTGCTGTGTGATCTCTCAAAGTTTCAGAAACGTTTCAACAAATCCTCCTGTGATATTGTAGGCCCTACATCTGGCTCCTGCCCTTAATCTTGATTTCCATAATCCAGATATTTTAGTGTTGACTAATCCTGCATCAGAGGCACTTCTTTTAATCTTCAGTGTTCTGTGTTCTAGGCGGAATGAACTCCTGGACTCATCATGCGTTCAGGTGCAATCCTCCACCTATGAACTGCAGGGTTCAGATGGGATTCTCTACTCCAAGATTAATGAATGGAATGGAACATGCAAACAGCACAGTAGTGTTTGGTATTAATCTTTGTCTGTGGTCTGGATTTAAACTTTGTGAATTACCAGATGGGCTTCTGGGCTTTTGCTACACCAGCACACAAGAAGATCATGTGATTTACAGACTCTCCAGCAAGCGTTCAGCACCTGTTGACCTGACTGACACTTAGGGTGGTTTCACACTAGAGCTTTTGGTGCGGACCCGAGTACGCTTGAGCAGTTAGTTCGGTTCGTTTTGTTGATGTGAACACTGTTTTCTGAACTCGGTTGCGCACCAGGGACCGTACCTGAGTCTTCCAGAAAACGGGGGTCTGGGGTACAGTTCACCTGAACTCCAGTGCGGTTTGCATTTGGTGCGAGAGCTATCCAATCTAAAACCAGGAAGTAAACCTCCCTTTTGCGTCATTGCCTAGCGACATCGGTAAAAAAAAAAGCTGCACATTCCTTACGTGTTGATGACGTAAACGGACCAGGGTTCGCAATCAAAAAATGTGATGTGAAAGGAGACCAGTGGGGGCAGAGGGAGGGGGGAATAATCGTTCTCGAGTTCAGACCAGCAAAACGGACCAAGTGTGAAAACAGCCTTATATAGGTTCCCTGAACTCGAACACATGAGCACACACTCAAGTGAATGAATTATTCAGCACTGAAGACACACTCAAGTTTGTTCACTTTGCCCACTATTTGCAAATGGGTGTTTCCTGTTAGACACCAATAAATTAATAAAAAATACACTATATGAAGACAAAGAGGTGGGTTTTTTTCTGAGAGAGACCTAGTCTATGTGGCATATTGGTAGAGATGTGGAAGGGATTTTGTTTTTGATCAGGCTTGAACGTTTTTGCCAAGGAACACTTATATAGCCACTATTCAATCTAAGTGGAGTATTGAGCAATATATGATTCGTGTGTGTTTTAGATGTTCAGTCTGTCCTATCATACTGTGGCATAACAGACCCCTGTCAGATGCAAATTGAATGAAACGCTATTGGTGCCTAGGGATTAACCACTGCACCCAGCCCCCATGGAGACAGAGTAACTGTGTATGATCTTTACCTACTTGCATTTGTTGCAACACCATTGTTTTTATTGTGTTGCTTTTGAAGTGCTCGTTGGTTGGTTGTCTTGATGTAAGCATTTGCAATGCGGTCAAGGTTTCAATGGAACAGTGTGGTCTCCATGGCTGTCTTTGATCACCAATGCCCCCTGGACACTGAATATGATACTGCACCTCCCCCCACAGTTCTGAGTTGGGCCTCAACTCGTAAGTGTAAAAAAAAAATACATATATACATTTCTCCATTTAATGGAAGGAACAACCCCCAGCGAAAATAACGATAATGAAAAAAAGATTAAAATGATGTTAGACGTGCCCTAATGATCAGTTTTAATAGTCTGCTTTAATGGAGACACATTTCAGAAGGAAACGCATTAACGGCGAATGTAAAGTACCTCGTAAATGACTCAAATCGCAGTTCGAAAAGATTGCAGACCGATGAAAATGCAATCTATAAGATGCTGCCCCCCCCCCCCCACCCCCCCCATACTCGCTCCTTCGCTTTTACTTCCGAAGTTTGAGATGAACTGACGGTAAGTGCGTTCTGCGGTTTAAAATGCTTTGTCTCTTAAAGCGTGCCTAGGGGAATTCCCTCGCTCTCTGATTTCAGATTCCCTGCCTGTCTCTTTAACTGAAGACTCTGGTAAAATGCTTTATTGCTGAACTCCTGGAGCAAAGGCGTGCGGAGATCCCATCTCTTAACAATGTCTGAGTGTTGTGGAATGCAGTGTGCAAGAGACACACACTTTAGTATGACGCACAATTCCCTACAAGAAAGTCGATCACATTGTACATGAAGCTACATAAGGCTGTGCCGTGTTTATGTAGGCTTTATGCTTGCTTTATGTAGTTGCACCTTGTGTACAATGCGACCAAGAAGGTTGATTCCAGCGTGAGTAAGACATGCAAATCTCATGCAGCAAGCTGGAGTTCAGGTTGAGTTCAAGTGAACAGTAGCCCCGCTGTTGCACATTGGAGCGGCGGTTGATTGCGCTAGTGAAGCATGACTCTGTCACATTGGTCTCATTTCTGTCTGAGATGCAGTTTGGCAAATAACACTATGATGCTGTGTTTGTATTTGCGTGCACCCTTGAGATACACCAGGGGAATTCTGGGTAAAAAGTCCTCCTGCTACAGCTCTCTGATTCAGCACAGATTGGTGCTTTGCGTCCCTCTGTTTAGTGACCTTATTGGAAATGTGGGATATTTGGCTCTCAGCTATGACTAGTAGACTAGTAGTCTACAGCAGCAGAAGTTTGGCTGAAACCAGAGCCCTTCCCCTTGGCCCAACTTGATCCCACCTCAAAGATCTGAGAGGACCGGATACGTGTAAGCAGCATGGCAGAAACTCCACCTAGCCTGTCAGAAGTCTAGGAGGAACTGTTACCATACTGCTGATATCTGTCCAGTCCTATCAGATCTCCAAGGGGGAATAAGGAGAAGAAGCTAGAGGGTAGTTCCAGATTGGGCCATAATTTTGTTCTAGTTGAGTAGGGTGGGTTTACATTGGTCAGGGTTTCTCATTGCATTGCTCATCAGCGCCCTCTTATGACTTGTCAGGCACTAACAAGTTCCTGGATTGACATCATTGAGAGACATCAGTCCTCCACTCAGTGTTTGCTTTCCTGCAGTACACTGGGGGACTTTTATTGTGAAAAATCGCCATTAGCTGTAGGCAAGCGTATTAGAGTATTTGCTCACCTTCTTCCCTCAGCACAGTGCAGAGTATTAGGTCCCCTTGACATACAAATCTCAATTCCAAATGGACCCAATTACATATCTACTATCTGTGTGCTGTGTCTGCTTTGTAGAATTTAATATGTGACAAAATCCAGAGAGTCACTTGCAGAGAGTACTCCACAAATCCTTGGCTTGCAAGATGATCTGAAATATGTTCTGGATGTATTTGACATGTGCTGAGATGTCATATCCACTATGGTGACTAGGACATTACACTGAGTTTATTGATTTATTCGGCACTCTCCCCTGAAATTTCTATTTTGAAGGCGTCTGCCAAATGGATTTTAATATATTTTTATCTTTATGCATAATGTATCTACAGTATATCTAACCAAAGTAAGAAAGTTTTCTCAAACTGTTGTCCATTTTGAGGAAGTAGAGGGACATTCATTTTTACCCAATTAATTTGAAATTTGTCCCAGAGTACTTCCTCTTGTTCACTTCCTGTTTTTCATTTCTGGAATTTTCATCTTGAAGGTGTATTTTATACGCTGTTAGATATTAGGTGTGGCCCATGCACCCTGGTCAAAATAAGAACTGGAGAGGGGAGTTATGGGTATGTATTGGTACCTTGGCACCTTCAGATCCTCTCAGATCTCTCTGTTCCATTTATCTGGGGAGCTGCCAGCCTCCTGAAGAATACACACACACACAAATTCTAATATCAAGAGCAAGCTTTATCCACTTTTTTCCCTCTGCTGTCAAAAACCCCAGACACAGACAGTAACGTCTCTTTGGTTTACACGAGGGGCAGATAAAAAAAAAAACCCTGTGAGTCCGACTCCCTCATTCGGCTGAAACAGATTCATCAGCTCTGCCGCATGTCACTCTCCACATTCTCCCAGACGGTCCCTCCGTGTCACGGTCTTAATGAGCCGACCTTAGATTGCGCAGGAGGATATCAAACCGAGGCATGCAGGGCTGCGGGGGGGTGGCATAGAGGTCTGGGGGGGGGGGGGTGCTTGTTGCAGGTGAGTGGATGTGTTATTCAGACGAGGCGGTGAGAGGAGGTCTTCGGAGAACAGATCTCTGGGAAGGTTGTTAAGCTGGAGGGAGAGCCGCATAAAAAAATATGACACGTTCTGTCACATTTACTTAGGGATCTTGATCTCGGGGTGCTGTTCAAACAAAAAGCCTGAATGTACATCCTATAATGAGGCTCTCAGCCTGTTACACATGAAAATTCGCAGTCTTTTTGAGGAGCTTCCTTTGCTCTGTGTTCACGCTGTCATAGTTTATATATGATACAGGCTTCATAGGGTCTTGCATGTCGCATGATTTTAAGGTTTGGGGTCTATCATTGTGACTCTAGAACACAGCGTTAATGTAACATTACTTTGATGCTTCTCTTGTTTATAAAATCTCCCTCTTCCTGTATGAATGGAGATATTCGCCGCAGCCATGAGCTCCTCAGTTCGTTCTTATTTTAGTTAAATAGCATGTCTATAAATAAATGAATATGTATATGTAAATGTATATTTAACACATATGTGTGTGTGTATATATATGAGAATAATGTAATGTAATGTAATGTAAATGTGTCGTACTCAACCTCACTCCATGTGCTGAAATTTGTCATCTGTCATGTTCACAGATGGACACATTAGGAAGGGTTTAGTTTACAAAAGTGTACACAGTGGTAGACTAATCTTTGGAATTTACCAGGGAGAAGGTGGACATTTTCGGGTAATTATATATTATTCAATCCCACTTCTAAAAATGAATCGGGCCATCTGTGAAGGCTGAAGCGTTCTTACGCATTATTTATACCATAAATACTGTATTTGGAAAGGCGAGGCGTTTTTGTTAATTCGTAACAATGGCGCGTACGTATCTGGGGGCCAAGTACGGCTTTATCCAGTTATAGGGTTTCGTGTTGGAAGTGTCTCGCACGGAAGGAATCGCACACGGGCGAGAATGCGCGGAAAGCGGCTGAAAGCCGTCTCTCCCCTGGCCCTCAGCCAGAGTCATATCAGACCGTTTCATATCAATCGCCGCTGTGCTTTTCAAAGTCAATTTATTCGTAGATATTTCAAAAACTCATTTGGAAGCGATTTTCGCTACCTCCCTCCCCCCTTTCCCCGGCGTCCTGCGCACCTTTGCTGTCAGCGCCGCTGAGCCCGTTCTTCCGCGGCTCCGTTTGATTAATTCCAGAATCCCTCCGTAATCCCCCGCCGGACAGAGTCCCTCGGACCTGCCTCCGCCTTCGCCAGCGCTGCGCCTCAGGTTTTTTTTTCGGACGAGTGCGAGAAGAGGGTTTTTCGGCATTCCAGCGGCGTCTCGTTGCCATTGGGAAGAGATTTTCCCTCTCAGTTTTGGGACAATGGTATTTCTGCCAAGAGGGTTTTCGAGTGAACGTGACTCTGCCTAACAGACAAACATGTCACTGCACAGAAGGGCAGCCCATTCACGCATTTTGCAGCTCCCCATTGATATTTTGTTGGTTAAATGAAAGTGCCATAATTTTGCTCTGCGTTCTCATAAGCGACATGGGTCTTGTGTTGCCTGGCTAACAAATGCATTATTTTGTTTTCTGTTTAGAATGTCAATGATTAATTCGTTTTACTTCTTCTTGTCATTATTATTTTTGGAAACCATGCATACTATCTTGCCCGGCTCCCTTTGCCTCTGCAGTGTGGCTAATTACAGCGCCCTCCTGTGGTGGGGGGTGGTAATTAACGAAGTGCTTACAGCTATAATTGCGCCCCCCCCCCCCCCTTCCATTATAGTGGGTGGTGGTGTCTCTCTGGATGAGGGGAACACTTGGCGTCAGGCACTGTGAGTTCTGGGCGGAGATAAGCACCTGGATGGCTTTCCCATTTCCTTCTAAAGTGCCCAGTGGAGTGGGGAATGAGTCCACGCTAAAGAGGGCTAAATACTCTCTCACTCTAGAGCGCTTCAATTAGCCCCCCGCTTCACCTTGGCCTCCTGGGGTCGAACGCCCAAGTGAAACGTTTTAACCGTACACCCGTGTTGACCTTCTAATGCTCATTCTCTCTGTCTCTCCCTTTTTAAAATGCCTTTTATTGCTGAAAAATCAATCCCTGGACTGCAGTTTAAAGGTGTCTCACTTGCACTCTGCACTATTTTCTCTGCCTGTTTGGGCATGATGGAGTTTGTGGGCACGCGGTGCCGTGTTGGTGGGATAGATCTGTGGCGTTAAAACTGAGGCGGAGAAAGAGGTGTGCAATCCTTGAGCACCTGAAGAAATCCCTCCAGAAGTCCTGAAACAGCCACATGCTGGCTTTGGGCTCTCTCTCTTCCTCTGTCCCCTCTGTTTTATTCTCTCTCCCTCCCCTGTGCTCTCCTCTCTTGTGACTTTCACCCTCTGTCACACCCTTTGCCTCTGTTGTTTGCTGCATCTCTTCCTCTCTCCCCTCTTTCGCTTGCTTTCTATCTCTTGCTTTCGCTTCCTCTCTCTCTCTCTGTGTTGCGCGGTCTCTCTCTCTCCGTCTCTCCCCTCTGTTGCTTGCTCTCTTTCTCTCTCTCTGTCACACGTTCTATCTCTCTCTCTCTGTGTTGTGCGGTCTCTCCCCGTCTCTCCCCTCTGTTGCTTGCTCTCTTTCTCTCTCTCTGTCACACGTTCTCTCTCTCTCTCTCTGTCGCATGCTCACTCTCTCTCTCTCTCTCTTTCTCTCTGTCCCTTGCTCTCTCTCTCTCTGTCGCATGCTCACTCTCTCTCTCTCTCTCTTTCTCTCTGTCCCTTGCTCTCTCTCTCTCTGTCGCATGCTCTCTCTCTCTCCCCCCCTCCTCCTCAGAGGGCAGTAATGTTTTTCTGATCTCTGCGGAAGGAGTGAGTCAGCAGTAATTATCAAAGGCTGGGGGGTGTGTCGCGGCCGACCTCCAGCGCTCCTTTCATGTGCGTAAATAAAGGCGAGAAGGGTCAGCGCGGTCGAGAGAGGGGGGCACGCGGGGCGAATACAAATGCCACCACTCTCCTCACTGTCCAGCACCGGGTGGGGGGAGGATCGGAGGGAATCTGTTATTAACAAGTGTCTGAATGGTATTTACACAGTTTAAAGGGGGCCATTGGTCAGGCTGTAAGAGGAGACTCAGAAGAGCCATCAGAGGTGAAAGTCTAAGGCCATCAATACAGGCAGCATGTGGCATCCCTCTGGACCACAGTGTATGCTGGGAGATATTGTGTGATGTCTCATTCCTATCTCAACAGGTCAGCATGAGTTACATCCTTTGTGTATTACCTTATGTTACCTTATTATACTTTTTTTCCTTAACCCGAGAGGCTAAGCTGAGTGTTCATGTTTACATGTCATCCAATGCAAATGGATATTTGCTGAAGCAGTTCAGGTTAACCTACTTGCTGAAGGGTATCACAGCACAGACCCACCTGGGAACTGAAAATGCAGAACTGTTCAATACTGCCAACTCCACACTGCAAGCCTGCATAATCATTAGTTTGTATGAGATTAATCATTTATTACTGAGCTTCAAATGCAAATTTATGTATGGGCACACACAAAAAACATACAGGCAAACACATACACGCAATGTGTTACCCAACACAAACCTTTCTTTCGGTGGGAGAGGAGTGTGGTTGTTTGTCTGTTGTTGTGAACCGCCACCAAAGGTACGGTGCAAAAGCTGAACTGAGGTGACAAGGAAACCATTCAGAGTGGAGACCTTCACTGCACGCTGAAAAAACTGTTGATGAAATGTTATTGGAATGTTTTCAGTTTCAAAGCACAGTGATGGCTGGTAAGGAGAGTACGTGTTGACTCAGGAGAACCTTTCTGTGATGGAACTATGTTTCAGTCTCTTTAAAACCAGTTTGGTGGGAGGTGGAAATGTTACCACCAGATCTGCGGTCGTCCGCTGAAATTGTGCTACCAGTTTGGTGGTCTTTCATCTGGTGAAATAGTACCACCAGTTTGCGGGTGCCTCCTGTCTGGTGAGAGAGTTGTGGCTGCAGTTATAGCTTCTGCACACCAAAGTTTCAGAAAACCCAAATTACTTTGTGCTACTTTTTGTCCCACTGCCCAGGGAGATGTAAGTGTTTGAGTTCCGCCGTTCAGGGATATAGAGGAAGGAGACTGCCTGAGGAAATGGAAGAGTAAATATAATGCCTCAGATGTGCCTTTGCTGGAGCCAAGTCAAATGATGTGTGCGAGTATGGGAAAGCATTGAAGAAACGGCATCTGTACCTGAATGAACTGCATCATGGTTCTTGTGGTTTAGTGAACCTGTGTGAGACTGTGACTCTGACTTGAATTCCATAAAACCTATTACCATAGACTCCCATCCACTGACCTCAGAATATTGCTTACAGCGAGTTAATTAGGCCTTTATTGGAGGTTTGATTTAGTTTCAGCTTTGCGCTATTGATGAAAAATATATGAAGTCATCCGGTTATCACTTACATAGCTTAGCTCATTGTTGCTATGACACTTAAATATGATTATGGGAAAACTTGGCAGAAGGCTTGAGCAAAGACTGCAGTATGTTGGTAGACATCTCATAGGATTAGAGAACGATCCACACTGTGCTGGTCCCTTTGTGGTATCAGAGCACTGAACTGTCTCAGCGATGACATCACTTCCTGAATCTGCCCCTCCCCTCTGTGTTCTACCTCCTTCGCTCCTGCCTCGGTTTCATCATCTGCCCAGAGGGGAGGCTTTGAATCTGGATGGACTAATTTTGGACTAATTTGTCAGAGCAAATGCTGAGCTGCCATTGGCTTTAGTGTCATCTTTTGTCACACTGTCACAGCCGCAAGGCCCTGAATCTATGGTATTCCAAATGTTCAAAGACTGGGAGGTCCCCCTTAATCTGTGGTACTTCCTGTTCTTGCATACTGGGAGTTCAGCCCTGATTTTGTGGAACTTCCTGTGCTTGGATGAATGGAAGGTCTCGCCGATTCTTTTTTTTTCATTTTTCCATTTTCTCCCCAATTTGGAATGGCCAATTCCCCGAATTTTTTGGAATGCCCAATTTTGTCATCGATGTTCGGGCCCATTGCACAACCCCCACTGTCAATCCGGGAGAGCGTGGACAAGCACATGCCCTCCTCCAAGACACGTGATGTCAGCCGCTACTTCTTTTCACACTGCGGTCCACAAGCTAAGCTAGCACAGAGATGGGTTGGAGGAAGCCATTTCGTATGCAGCTTTGGCACGTGGACCACAGGCGCCTGATCGACCAGCAGGGGTCGCTGTTGCTAATGGGACCGAAGCCCCTGCCGACATACCCACCCCTATCCCTGCCGGAACGAAGCCAATGTGTTCCGCTTGTGAGCTCCCGGTCACTGTCGGCTAGTGACACAGTTGGGATCAAACCCGGGCCGTAGCGTTCAGTCTACACTCAGAACGAGTGCTTTTACCAACTGAGCCAGGTCTCGCTGATTCTATGGTACTTCCTATTGTCCTCCATTCACTCTCCTGTGTACACAACACAATCAATCCCTAATCATACCTCATTTAACATGTGCATGGCTTATTCATTGGTATTTAATAATAATTCCCCAAAAGGACACGCCCATCTTCATACCAGCGCAGATTAGCATTCACAACCCATTAGCCACATTTCCTATTCCGGAGCTATAATTTCCTGCTGTGAATGTCACTTACTTTGGAGCCGCCCTCTGTTGCCGATGAGGCTTTGGAGTGTCCCACTGTAGCAAGGGTGAAAACGTGAGGTAGCAAAATACCATTTTAAACAAAGCCGGGTGCCCCTCAGAGGAAATTCACCCATTTTAACAATTTTAACAATTATTAATCAGCACCGACAGAGAGAGAGAGAGACAGAGAGGGAGAGAGAGAGAGAGAGAGAGAGAGAAAGGGAAACAGAGAGCCGTAATTTGCTGACGTGGAAGACGTTAGCGAATTATGCTAAAATGATGGGTCCTGTTCAACCAGAAGACAACCATTAAATGCTGTCCATCAGAGAAAAGACAGCTAAGACCTGGTCTCTGGTTGTTGCTGTAACTGTTCATTAATCACAAGCTGTAAGGTAGTGTAACAAATTAATATAACAAATGTAAGTTAATATAGCAAATGCAATATGTCCATCAAAGTGTCAGCCAATGTGATTTTTTTTCCTTGTTTGTGCACAAATTTATTCTGTTCAGTTTCTTTCTGTATGGGCTTGTCACATATATACAGTGTGTATATAGCATGTAAAGTGTGTGTGTGAGAGTGTGTGTGTGTGTGCGTGTGCGTGTATGTGTTTACATGTTTATGTGAGGTGATTTTATACAACAGCGATTTTATATACATCATGTTTTTGTCTTGAAGATAATATGTAATGAAAGGAAAGCTGTAATATCTGTTGACAGTCCCCTTTATGTTTCTGTGGGTGCATGTACATGTGTATTATTGTATGTGTATTTATAGTGGAATACAGTCAACTAATTTTGCATGATAGTAATTTCATTCTCTGATATATAAAACGATTTGATTTTATCAACAGACTGAGACATGCAATTTAAACGTCAGCTTCCATTCTGGTTTATGTTGCAAACAAAATGTTATTGCATTTTGGAACTAGAATGCAGATTGAACTGTGCACATCACCTTTATGGGAAGGGGTGTAAAATGGAAGATGTTTTTGGCTAAATTAATATCATATTGAAAATCACAAATTTCCCCTCAGAGTGTCATGGGGGAAAAAACAGCCACCCATTCGTGAATATGCCGTTGGTCGAAATTAATTCTGAGAAATGGGTACTTATTTTTCAAGCAGCCAAGATGCCATTCCTTTAAATTGCAAACAACATGATGAAAGATGTTAACTCTAAATGAGACTGGGATTTGCAGATAGACGAGCACAAAGCCCCCCCCTTCCATCGCTTCAGAAATAAATGGCAAACATTTAAATGGATGTGCCATTCAGAAGACGGATAGGTCTCATCGAATACATTTTTTATTTAGCTTCGCGAGGAATTAACTCTTCTCCGAGTTCTTCGCAGGGGGGCTGGGGGAAGAGGGGTAATGAACCTTGAAGTAAAAAGGCGCAGGAACCATTTATCTGTTTTTCCGTTTCCCACCGGTCCAAATTCCTGCATGCACAGTGAGTTATGTCAGTTGCAGGCAGGAGCCCTTTTGCTTATGCAATGGGGTGAGACAATGAGGTGTGTGTGTGTGTGTGTGTGTGTGGCTGGGTGTTGGTTATTCTGTAAAGTAAAGGAAGAGTCTTTGAGTGTCTTTGGTTTGACTTCTCCCCCCTCCCTGTCTTCTGATGCTGGAGATTTGAGTGTTTCAGAGACATTGCTCACTCCTGTCTCTGCTTATTTCCCAGTGAAAGCGGCGGGCCCGGCTCCCGCTGCTCCGCCTCCGCGGCCGTCCTTCTCAGGCCTGAGTGCCGCTGCTCTTTATTTCCGCTGGAGTGGGGGTCTTCCTCTCTGCGGCAGCCTGCCTTCCCGCCGAGCCTTCATCCCGCTCGTCCTCCTCGCCTGCAGGCCCTCGCTGTTCCGCCAACCCCGACGCTGCTCCGGCATCTCCCGAAATGATCGGGGCAGACACGCAAGCACACACACAGACACACACATACACTCAGTCTCTCTCTCACACACATGCACACACACACACACACACACACACAGACATAGACAAACACAAAGACACACACACACACACACACACATGCTCACACAAACACATACAAACACACATGCACACCTGCACATACAGATGTACACACCTACACAGACACAAACACATGCAGACACACTCATGCACACAGAGAAAACTACATATTGTTTATGACAATGGAAAAATAACCCACATCGTCAGAAATGCCAGCCTATACCCTTGTGACAATCACCAGTGACAAAATTAATAAATTGCATATTGCTTTTTTACAGAGATCTTTTTTCCAGGCCTCCCATGCTTATTTCCTGAATGCATTTCTGTTACTCGAGTGAGTTAACATTGAGCATTCTGCAGCCTTTGAAAAAACACTTTCTGGATGATGCTTTTACAGCAGAATTACCGTCTCAATATGTGATTTACGTACCTTTCTTTGCAGAGGGCTTCTGCAGTCAACATCCTGCCCAAAATGCTTGTTCCTCCATATCCATTTCTGATTAATATTGATGTTAATTAGCAGTGTTGCCACTAATGATCCTGTTCCTCAGCACAATCTGACCATCAATTACGCTCGCGCTACCCGGGCATCGAATGATTTCGTCCAACAGAATGACCATCCATCAATCCGCATCGGTTATTGACAACTATGTAATGAATGGCCTTTCTGTTAATGATGAAAAAAGGCATTGCACTGTACAGTATATGCACGTAATTTGGTCTGTTCTTTTGTGCAGCACGTTACCATTTGTATCAGGGCAGCATACTAATGCCGGCGTGTGGAGTAACTAATGCTTGACAATACACGATTCAACAGTTCATTTATCCTGATACAGCTTCCCCATGCAGCAGGACGGTAAGAAAATACTTCACCGACTGATTAGCCTTGATGTGAGACCAGATTACGATTTTTAACCAATCGCCATGACTGAATGTGCCATTTAGTCCGGTATTAGAGCCAATCGTATTAGAGAGGGCCTGGGAAAGTCCCTGTTTATTCAATAGATGCACATAACCTAAAATGGACAAAACAAATCTCAGAATTTGAATAATCTGGGAGTAAATCATAGATAATACCATCTGAATTCAGCCTTAGATTCAGTTCAGGCCAGTAGTGTTTGAATTCCAGCTGTATGCCTTGCGTAGTTCTTTACTGTATATGACAGATCAGCATTTCGTGTTCAGTGTATCTTCAGACAGTACCTAAAGGGGACAGGAATGGCAGCTCCCCACATAAACCCCTGTCAGCTGTAGATTTCAATTCCGCGGAACGAATCCACAGGGATAATGACAAAGCCTCGATTTGTGATGAAGTTTTTATTATTATTATTATTCCTTTAATCCAGCTTTTCACCCTGGAAAATCTCCCAATGAAGCCCTGCCTTCCAATCTGATTGCATTGTGTGATGAGATTAAGGATATTTTTAACATGGGGATTTCAACTGGTACTGGAGATGATTTTTCTGATGCTTTTTTTTTCTCAGGCTGAGGTAATGCCAATAACATCTGGATAGTACAAAAATTCTTAGACTACATTACCTAATGTCACATTAGATTTGGAAGAGACAGAGCTATTCTGTCAGTGGTGTTTCTTATTTTTACTTAGTAAACCTAGTAAGGCACATTAGATAACCACAGATACTCTCTGCAGAGAGTGAGAGTGAATGAACTTCAGTCACCTCATTGCACTTCACATAGAAAGTTCTGTAACAGATTCTCTACATATCTAGACCAGATAGTCATCTTAGTGGGCATCACATTGAAAATTCTCTCTGCCATTGCTTAAAATACAAATGTTCTTTCAGGCTCATTGTGAATATTCTTGAATGGGTGTGGTCTAAACAGAACATTCATAGCTAACATTGAAATACAGAGACTAGTGGAACCTCCTTTTACCAAATGGAACCTCCTAGACAAAAGATGGAGAGAACACAAGTGATAACAAAACATCTGTGGTTCTGTTGCTACCATTGCTGAAAGTACGAGCAGTCTTTTTGGCTGACTCATTAAGGAATGAAGGAATGTGGTCTATATCATAACATCCTAGCCTAGCTAGCTAGCTAGCCTAACAATGTACTATGGACAGCATCTTAATCTCATGTTGGCAACTGCAGCCTCCAAGACAAGGTAGAACAGAGGTACACTATATGGACAACAGTATTTGGCCACACCTGCTTTTCAGGGTTTGGGCTAGGCCCCTTATCTCCAGTGAAGGGCAATCTTAATGCTTCAGCATACCAAGACATTTTGGCCCATGCTATGCTTCCAACTTTGTGGCAACAGTTTGGGGAAGGCCCTTTTCTATTCCAACATGACTGCACCCCAGCGCACAAAGCAAGGACTATAAAGACATGGTTTGATGAGTTCGGCGTGGAAGAACTTGACTGGCCCGCACAGAGCCCTGACCTCAACCCCATCGAGCACCTTTGGGATGAACTGGAATGGAGATTGCGAGGCAGGCCTTCTCGTCCAACATCAGTGCCTGACGTCATAAATGCTCTACAGAATGAATGGGCACAAATTCCCACAGAAACACTCCAAAATCTTGTGGAAAGCCTTCCAAGAAGAATGGAAGCTGTTATAGCTGCAAAAGGGGGACCAACTCCATATTAAAGTATATGTATTTGAATACAATGTCATTACAGTCCCTGTCGGTGTAATGGTCAGGCGTCCGAATACTTTTGTCCATATAGTGCATCTCTTACTTACATAGACCCTTTGGTATTCCTCTATTCCTGGTATGCCCTAATTTCTGGAACTTTTGTGTGTAGTCTTATTTTGACCAACAATAGCTGACCACTCTGAACAGTTGACCTTCAGCTGCCTCAGTATGCATTACAAATGACGCGCATTCCCTCAAGGGGGCATACAAAAATTCTGGCTTGCAGGATATGTCAAAGTTAAAACCATTTCAGATTGAGCGCTAGCCAATGCCAGTGCCAGCAGGCTTCAGTAATCCAGATCTCGATATACAAGCATATGGTGTAAAACTGCTCTCGGATATCGCAAAGACACTGATCTGTCTTGCCATCATGTCTCACCTCCACACCTCCACAGCCATGAATGTGGGGTCCTGTGACTCGCCCAGGGGTGTGACTGACTTTCGTCAGTTAGGCAGAACAGCTTCCATAAACATCTGAGGAGAGAAGCAGATGGTGTGGCTAATATGCTTCACACAGCCATTCCAATTCCAAAGCCAAATCAGTATTCCACATCATACAGTTCTTTTAACCATGTGTTTTACACACAGTAGCACGCAGTGTAATTGCTATGGCATTAATATCACTGATGACATGATGGTTAAAAAAACTACACAGGTCAAACAAAATACTGAGTGCGTATGTATACATTTGTGTATATGTGTGTGTGTGTGTTTCTAATATGGAGTCAACATTCAATACATGTTCAGTGCAAAATGTGCATTCAGATTGTAAAATCATTAAAACAGTTGAGACTTTTTACTGGTGGACACAGCACTGACTACTACCACAGATAGGTGTTTGAACTGTAAATGTAACTCAGCTCACTTGATATTCATGGATGCCTTAATAATATCTGGAGAGGTGGACACTAATGTGGGGCCACTGACCGTGGTTAAAGGGAAACAAATTTATTCCTCTTAAGCACAAATATGCTTTTCTCTTGAGTATAACTGAGTGCCTTGAGAGATGCTTGATGCTCCAGGCATGAATATCAACAGGTGGATGGCGCATGCGTTATGTGGGAGTATTTCATATACTGTATGTTGCACATTGATTTGCACATTATGAATTGAGTTCCCTTTTAATTGGGCCCTGACTCTGTGTCCTTGCTTGTCTGCCCTATATGTGTGTCTGTCTGTTTCATGTCAAAGTTTCACATAAAAGGAATGTACCCATTTCTTGGTCCTCCTTGACACTGGTCTTCATCTGCACTGGAATCCAGTGAAGCCCTTTGTACTGAAACCAATTAATGTCCAAGTACACTGCATGCAAGGCAGGAAGATTTTGAAGATCATGTACTTTCAAGACATCAGACAAGATAGAAATGCAATGAAATGCAATATGTATTTGTGACAGTAAGTGTGATGCTGTCTGTGAAATTAACTTTCATATTTCTCCAAGCATGGCAAACAGTGTTTTCGTGCTCTCAGCCCAAGCTGTGAGTTCTGAGGCCTTCATTCCAGAGGGGGCATTCCCCAATGGCACAAGAAATCCTGACTGGATCATTCCAGAGGAAGCATTCCCCAATAGCATTATAGCGGTGTTGTGAAAACAATAGGTGTTTGCCGTACACTTATGTTCTGCCTGCTTGGGAGCTCTGTCTCCACTGCTGATCCATTTTGTAAATACCTGGCTCTGAAACTTATACTCTGACCCACAGTCAACAATGTAACAGCACCCTTACATAGCTGCAATATTACAGCAATGTTGTGAAAGCAAGGTGCATTTCTGGGAGCTATATTTCAGCTAAAATCCCCCTGATCTTTCATTTTGTATATACGTGGGTTTGAAAGTTATACTTTGACCCTTGGTCAACACTTCATCTTGTCTCTGTGCCTTTTTGTTATTATAATCAGGGACAAAATCATATTGAATTTTTGACCAAGAAGGGGACTTCAAATATCTATCATTATTATTGACCTGGAGGAGAGAGACATGAGGAATAAAGATAAGTCTTTGTAGTATATACCTCTCGCCTCCCTCTATCTGAAATCTCTTTACACCGTCTGCACTCTGACCGAGAATCACATTTATTAAAAACACATACACACACACACACAGACACACACACACACACACACACAACCACAACAACGGAAAATATTACTTTTTTAATCCCCTACACATTTACTTACAGTAGCAAATAAAGAGCAAAGAAGAGCCTATAGAAGGGACAGATAAGAGGTCTCTTGTCATAAACTGGCAAGGAACACAACGGGGCCATTCTGACTCTGACGGGGTCCGGTGCGCCTTTACGGGGAACGTGCCGGCCGCTGGTTCCGAAGACCGCCGCCGGATTACTCGCCCACTCCCGCTGCGCCGCGGCCACCTGCTGTCACTCAGACTAAAGGATACGGGGAAGATTACTGCATTCCGTTATACAGAAACTACTTGCCCGCGGGTGAATATAATTGCAAAAACACGGGTCCATTTCCCGTTAAGGGTAGAATCCTGCGGGGAATGCCGACGCCGAGGTTAATAATGCATATTTATAACACAGGATGCCGGGACATTTCTATCTGCAGCGTTTTCATTTATTTCTTGCATCTTATCTCGGCACCTCTGGCTGTGTTTCTCATTTCTCTTGTAAGATTCGGCTGCCGTCATTTTTTTTCTACTCTTTGTTGCAAAGCACAGAAGAATTAATGAAATATAAAGGTTCTACTACATATAGGTGGTCATATTCAAAATAATGAAAAAAGTTTTCAGAACTTTGATTGCTATGAATTTTAATGTATTTTTTATATTGTTTAACAAAGATAGAACTCTGTGAGCACGTGCGCTGCGTGCTCGTGAGGAGCGCAATATCGTTTGTTCTCTCTGGATATTTCTCGGAATGTGAATGTGGTGAAAGCAGATTATATTTACAGAAAAACAAAAACAGTTACTAAAGGGGTGTATTTGCCCAAGTGACTGGTATAATCCTTAAGACACATTACTGAAGGAAAAGATCCATTAATTCTGCCGCTTTGAAAAATTAAAAAGGTTCACTATTTTGTGGTTAGCATTACTGTGGCTGGTAGGCAGTAAATCACGTGTTTGTCTGTGCTGACCTGGGGCATGCTGTAATACAGTGTTTCTGACAGGTAATTGGTTAGACCAGAGGGTGGACTGGGTAGACTGTACACTGATTGGTGCTGTAAAGATTGCACTGGTGACTGGTGACTGGTGAAGTAATTAAATAACTGCTTAATAACTGGTCACCATTCCTGGTGGTAGGGAGTGTTGCATGGTTGGAACTGAGGGATGAACCATATTGTGACTCATATTATCAAATCGGATGAAGTAATTCTCATTGCTGACTGGCTGGAGCCGATAAATGAACTGTGTGGTGATCAGTTGAGTTGAATCACTTGTAGTAATTTGACTGCTACTTGGTTGGAGCACAGGGATGATGCTTTTTTTCCCCTCAAGGCACAGTGTGGTAGTGACGTGAACCTATACAGTGAGTGATACATGTGCTGATTTCTGCATGGGGATGGAAATGTTAACACTGTAGGTACACATTGTTTGTGTACATGGACACTGCGTGAGAGTGTGTAGTTCTCTGAAAGTGTTTCAGAACAGCACTCCCTCTTACATGACAGAGTTAAGACAACACAAGGACGTGTTCCAAAGACACCTTATGAGGAGGGGAGGCGAGAGAGTGGGAGTTTGCACTCTGTAACGCGCTGAGAGAGAGCGAGGAAAGATCGATGCACATTTGTGCCGAGTCGTTGTCTTTTTCCGCTGATCCAGACCTGGGGATTGATGGGTACTCTCCTCAGGGGAAGCATGTCTCATCCTGGACCCTGCTATCTCTTGCACTCTCTCTCTCTCTCTGTCTCTCTCTCTTGCACTCTCTCTCTCTCTGTCTCTCTCTCTTGCACTCTCTCTCTCTCTGTCTCTCCCTCCCTCCTCCTTACTTTCTCTGCTCCCCATTCATTCCATTCCTCTTTCACCTCCCTCTATGTCACTCCTTCCCTCCCTCCGTCTCATTCACTCTCTCCTTCCCCCTCCCTCTTTCTATCTCTCTTCTCTCTCCCTCCCTCCATCACTATCTCCACCACGTTTCCCTCCCTCTGGTCCCCACAGATCTCGGGTTGCTGGAAACAGCAGAATACTTAAGTATTTAGTAGGATTTGGCCCAATCCAAAAGGAAAATATGTGGACACTCAGCATACCTCTCTAATATGATTTTCAAGGAGTACCAAAATCATAACACTGCCAGTACTGTTCAAGGCTTGCATCTATCTGAATGTGTATCAAAAGGGGCTGGCCAGTGGTTGTACAGAGGTTACAGGCTGAATGAATTGCAGGCTCAATGTTACTTCTGTAATCCAGATAACTTTGAACTCCTCACTTTCCTGTGAATGCACCAACCAAAGTTTTTTTTTCCCATTAATATGAATACATTTCTCAAATCATAATTTGGTGATTTAGATGCTGGAATGGAATTCTCTCCCACTCACTCCCAAAATATGACCCCTGCTTATTAATCCTTCCCCCTTGTGAGTCTCACTAGTGTGGGTAGCGGCTCTGGCAGCTTCTCATTCCACTACAGTTCTGATGCGAAGCAAATGCATGAGGTCACTCATCAGAATGCAGAATGCTGCATGAGCAAAGCTTCTTTTCTCCACCCTTCACTGCACAGAGGTCCATAGCCATACACGTGTAAATGAAACAGACTTTGTATGTTGTCGCAGTAATTTAGGATCTGCCACATCAGACCCCCTGATACAATCTGAATGCACATCAGAGCTGGGTGTTTGTGAAATAATTCAGTGAGCATGGGCAGTCCTGTATCCTTTAAAAACACGGCTTTTATGAGGTCGGGGTGCATGAGGGTGCTGAGGAAAGAGGGAGAGAGGGAGAGCGGGAGAGAGGGAGGACAGAGGAGGGGAGGATGAGGATGGAGGAGAGGTGGGGAGAACGCACCAGAAGAAGGAGAGAGGAGATCTCCATATCGACGCCCCCCGCAGCGCGTCCGCAGTACTGCCGTGCAATCGCCAGGCTGAAGCCTTGACAGACAGATAAAATAGATTTGTGCCAGTCCTGCTTCGGGCTTCCTCTGGAATAATCAATCTACCATTAATGGAGTAAGTGGGTAAAGGAGGATATTAAATGTTAATTGCTGTAAAATATCGACCGCGGCCATTGATCCATGAGAGAACTGCAATCAGTGAAAACAAAGATACGTTGTGCGCGCGTGTGTGTGTGTGTGTGTGTGTGTATGAGAGCACGTTCGGGTTCAGATGGTAGGTTCAGTTCAGGTGGATGGCGGGCTTGGCATCCCACAGTTAGCCACAAAGGAGTTCATAGTGAGGCTCCAACAGCGCTCATGGCCGAATCCTGTTTCAGGTGGAAGTTAAGAGACAAAGTCTGATTAACATTTTATTGCAACTGGAGAAGGTTAACGGCCCTCTCTGTCTGAAACCTTTGGGCTTAATCGGAGAGCAGAAACTGAACGCTTTTAAGGTTTTTCAGTCCTCTGGCTCCTGGGTTGAGGGTATCCGACACGTCTGCGGTGTTTGGCAGTGTCCCCAGTGCGGGGAAACTGCCAATATTTCCATTGGCGTGACATTGCCAGTCAGCCTCTCATGGGGATATCCTTTTACTTCCAGGTCAAAGCAGGTATACTTTTACTTCCAGGTCGGGAGCCCGGGACCTGTGATTGGCTGATGTCCGGCTGGGAAGAGGCCAGGCCTTGTGCAGTTCATAAATTAACCCCGGCTGACTTCGGGTCGATGAAACAGTGTAGTCCCAGACCAACAATATTCCACTCCGAGTCAGGGGGGCTAGTGAGAGGGCGAGAAGGGGGGGGGGGGGGCTTGGGGGGCCGGTCCCTGGTGACCCTTGGAGGTCGGCCTGCCACAGTGTCTTCTCCGCTGCTTGTTGAATAATGTATAGAGGAGCAGACGGCTTTCAATACCGCACCACTCTGAGACGTTCCCTATAGCACCTGGATCAATAACACTTAGCTGCTGCTTTATAATCAAGGAGCCACAACAATTCCATCAACAGGCAATTAGCAGGAGTCTTCAAAACCCCCCCACCCCTCCACCCCCCCGATCACCACCCCACGCACACTACTACCCAAAATACAGCAGGCATGTCTGCTACTGTTAAAATGAGTAATGTGCAGGCAGGTTTGGCTTGACTGAAGGCTTCTTTGGGTTTAATAAGAAAAACGTCAACAGCGTGTGACAGCATTGCCTGAAAGCACAGGAGAATGGCAGCCTGGGCGGATTAATATCTAAGGGCTCTTTGTGTGTTTCTGAAACGCTGTTATTATCTTTTTTTCCCTTCCTTTTTGATGTGGGGGGAGCGAGTGAGAGGGAGAGAGAAGGAGAGAGAGAGACGGAGAGAGGAGAAGAGTCTTGCAGTATCGTTCCGCGTGTCGACCGCGAGCTCCTTTCCTGACACTCTTTCCAGCTGGGCCTCAGGCCACATGGTGAAGCCTACCGTTTCGATATAGAATTTTTTTTAGACTCGCAAACCCATAAATCATATCACGTCCCTCTCCATGCCCCCCCCCCCCACGCCCATGCCTTCCCCCCAAAACCCCACCCTCCCAATAAATGGGTGACGTAATCGGCAGATTCCCTCCTGTCGAATGGCTGGCATATGCTGCACACCCACACAGACCTGAAAGGAATGTCTAATGTAAGGTAAAGTTTATACTGCACACCCTATCAAATGCCCACTGCACACAACATGCACCCACCCACACACTCACAAACACACACACACACACTCACATACACTGTCCCCTTAACATGAACCCACACACACGAACACACACACACACACACACACACACACACACACACACAAGCACACACACACACACACACACGCAAGCACCCACACATACACTGTCCCCCTAACATGAACCCACACATACGAACACACACACACACACACACACACATGCACACACACACACTCTTCCCCTAACACACACACACACACACACACGCAGGCACCCGCACATACACCCTGTCACACATGCTACGTGTTCTCGCACAACTGGTTCCACTTAGAGGAATTGAAGAGGGAAGTATTCCCATGGAGACGGCAAGATTCGCTGAGCACACAATGTACAGTAAGGTGCGGGGGCATCATGGGAAATCTCCTGCTCTTGTTCACATTTAACCCTTTACTTTGTTTAATAGGTTACAGTGCGCTAATGCAGGTCACTGTGCCCACACACTCATGTGGCAATTAACAGTTTAGAGGGATGGAGATTTTCTTTAGTGTTCTCTTTTTGGTATGTGCAGGAGATGGGGAGGCTTTGACTGTAAAGGCATTCTCAGCGTTCAGCTCAGGTCCCTTTTGATTTCCTATTCATCCACTGAATCATGAGGTATGCCGTTTGTAATTACAATGCACAATATTAGTCATGGCAAACTGAAAAATGAGAACGGCTAAAAGAAGAAATAAATGTGATTTAACTTTAAATCGCAGGACGTGGATGAAATTGTGCACTTGGAACAAATCATTTGAATACCTTTCCTATGAATACATATCACGCTAAAGGACTGAGTTTGATGATAAAATGATCTATGGTGACTGATTACTGTGATAATGTTGTCATCATGTATATCAACACCGGCTTCATCAATGACATCATTTCTATCCAAAGCTGGACTTCCAGTGTTTCCTCACATACATACGTACAAGAAATAGAGTATACACACAGACACAACTGATAAAACACTGTTTTATCAGTTGTGTCTGTGTGGATACTCTATTTCTTGGTCCCTGTGTGTGTGTGTGTGTGTGTGTTTGTGTATGTATGTGAGTGTTAGGGGGAGTGTGTGTGTGAGTGGCAAGGGAGAAAGTGTGTGTATATGTGTGTGTGTGTCTGTGTGTGAGTGTTAGGGGGAGTGTGTTAGTTTCAGGAGAGAGATTGTGTGTGTGTGTGTGTATGCCTGTGTGTGTATGTGTGTGTGTTAGGGGGAGTGTCGGCGGTGTGTGTGTGTGTGTGTGTGTCAGGGAAACTGAGTGTGAAGGGCATTTGCAGCTTTGGGTTCAGAGCGCCTCAGTATCTAATCTCTGTCTGTGTATCCTGGGGTGAGGAGCAACTCGTCTGACTCTGACTAACTCTGGACACAATCTGCACCTCCAGCCCTGTTCAGTTCTGCTGCTAATGCTCTGTCCATGGGGGAGTCTCTCACCGCGCCGTGTGTTTCCTCCAGGGCTCGTGTAGAGCCACAATACTTACATCTGCTGCAGAAGCTTGTCACCTCTGCAGGGTAACCTCAGGGGACCATGGGAAAACTCGTTAGCCCGCCCAAAGTTGGGGATCCAAGTGACTCACATGAACCACATTGTGTTTTCTTTTCTGTCCTCTGCAGTTGGGTGATAGACAGTGACTCTGCTGTGTATGATGATGTAGAAGTCTCCTTGTGAAGGAGAAACCATGGAGGTTAGGTGGTAAGCTGTTACCTGCTGTTGCTTAAATGGCTCTGGATGCCTGACTTCTGCCACACCCTTAAGAGCTCCACCGTGTGTGAGGGTAAAAAGAGCCCAGAGGATTGTGGGATATAATGGTCTTTCAGTGCTGCGGCGTTACCTCAGTTCACCTGAACTCCTGGAGCTGCTCTTCAGAGATTTATACAGTGCAAGACCTCCCAGAATATAATGCTTTCACCACTCCTGTGTAGCTAATACATGTTTCTCACCTTTATGTCACTGGCATAGAAGTAAAATTACTAGAATGGTCCTACTCACTGAACTGTAGATGTAGACAAAGGCTGGGCAATCGCATTGGATGGGGCTGAAGCAGAATCTTTCTCCACATTCATATCTACTGCTTTATATATGATGTTATAATTCTTGAACGTCAGATAGTTATGGCCTGTGTGTATGTCCATTCAGAACACTGTTGAACAGAATCATTTTCTGAATCAGACAGAACTTTTGAAGAATCTTGTAATGCTAGACCAGTCTAAATTCTACCCATGAGCTAATTGAACCTGCCATTCTATACTGCCATTCTATATTGTACATGCCAGTTGTGCCACATGTAAGTTAAGAGTAACCTTCTGTCCTTCAAAGAGTCACTTGTACGAGGGACTGAATGTGGAAACTGCTCTGTCTGGTGATTCATGTCTGCATGAGCTAGCAACGCTGGGATACAGCACCCCCTGCTGGACACATTTACCAATGCTCAACCTGCATTTCTTTTCAGCCAGCACATCCTGTGAATAATTAATGGCGCTGGATTCTTACTGAAGCATAGGTTAAGGAACCTTGTTCAGGGCTACCATAGCAGTGTCCCATCTGGGACTGAATCCCTCTTCAGATGCCATGTGGCTCAGTCAGTGAAGTAACCCTTGAGTGCTATCAGTCATTAGTCCGGTTCAGATGGTGATGTCACCTCCCCTGAGAGAATGAATGGTCCCTCATTTGCAGGATTCCTGGGTTGTTATGCGCAATCTCTTATGCTGTGCCCTTGTGTAGAGCTACGCATCTTCAAAAGGCCAATTGAGATTTGACAACACTTTACCAGGTGTTAATCACTGTTTACTGCAAGGAAGTGGGAAAAGCTTACCAATCACAGCTGAATCTCTCCCTTTGGCGTATTGGCCCAACTACACTCCTTTCTCTATTCACCACCACTTCTCTCTCTCTCCCTCACTCCTCTCTCTTTCCCTCAGCCCCTCCCTCCCTCTCCTCGCTCATGGAAGAGCTACCGTGCCTCTCCTGGAATGAGCTTGTCCTAGTTATCAGTAGATTAGCACCTACAGGAGATCTGTACCCTCAGAAGAGGGAGGTCAGGGCCTGACACGCATTTGCATTAATGCCAATCCCAGACTTCGGTCTGGAGTAATATAATTTATTAGATTAGCGGGAGAGGCCCTCGTGCTGTAGTTACACTCACCAGGCTCTTTGCTTCAACCCTTTCAGGGGCGGCACGATCCAGCCCGTCACAGCGGTTTTTGAGGAACTCTCATCAGCCTTTGTGATGTCACAATGGCCCTGGACAATCAGTCAGTCTGAAATAATGGAGAAATAACGTAATTAACTCGGAGGGAGGGGGGCACTGCCCCCTGCACAATGTCTCTGGCTTTTCATTAAAAAGGGCCGTGGGGCCTGTGATTAAGCCGTACTGGGAACTAATTGTCCTGTCGCCGTTGCTGTGGGGTGTTTTTGTAGCGAAATGAGGGGGGAGGGCTGAGCAGAGTTGTTCTCCATGCGGGCGGAGTCTCAGATGGTGCAGAGCGTAATGAGTACTGAAAGACGGAAGAGTCAGATCACGCAGTGTGGTGGGACTCAGTGTATAAGCTTTGTTGGTTGTCCTGTTTGTGTACACCAGGTAAAAGCCAGATAAAATAGAAAAGCATGAGGGACTCAAAACTAGCTCTCGAGTGGCTCAGTCGGTAAAAGCACTCGTTCTGAGTGTACACTGAGCACTACGGCCTGGGTTCGAACCCAGCTGTGTCACTAGCTGACAGTGACCGGGAGCTCACAGGCGAAACACATTGGCTTCACTCCGCCGGGGATAGGGGTGGGTACGTCAGCGGGGGCTTCGGTCCCATTAGCAACAGCGACCCCTGCTGGTCGATCGGGCGCCTGTGGTCCACGTGCCAAAGCTGCATACGAATTGTCTTCCTCCGACCCATTTCTGTGCTAGCCTAGCTTGTGCAGCGCAATGCAAAAAGGAGCAGCGGCTGACATCGCGTGTCTTGGAGGAGGGCACGTGCTCATCCACGCTCTCCCGGATTGACAGTGGGGGTTGCGCAATGGGACTGAACATCGATGATGAAATTGGACATTCCAGAATTCGGGGAATTGGCCGTTCCAAATTGGGGAGAAAATGAAAAAAAACAAAACAAAACTGCAATACGTCCCTCATAGTGCAGTATGGGTGCCTGCTGAGATGTCACTGCTGTCTGAAAGGATGCAACTTCCCAGAGACCCTCACAATGTTGTCTAAGTGTTATAGGGACGTCTTAGTACCATAGTGTCACTGTAGCAGTGTTATGGATCAGTTCTGAGGTTGCACCATCCATTGAGCACGCAGATTATGCAGTTTTCAGCTGTGTGAACCCCTAGCTTTCATCTCTGAACTTACAGAGGGTTTCTCATACTTCTGTTGGCTTGGTGTAAAGGGTGATTGGTCTGTTCGAGCATTTGTGCTGTTTTGCAATCCAAGCACCCTGCTTGATCTGCTTGGCTGATGACAAGAGCCATCTTCTGTACTTCACTACTGCAGTAGGAAGCACTGTGCCATAGAATTGTGTCATCAAAATGGGCCGGGATTCATTATGTACTTCAGAGTATTTCCAATCAATGGGAAAATAAGGTAATAAATTTCAGATGAGGGTGTATTAAACCTGTACTTTATACAAAAATTGTAAATGGAAATTAATGCAAAATTACCATTTGCATTGAATGTTAAAGATTCTAAATGATTTTTCACGGTCTCTGGAGGAGTAAATTCACACTGGCTTAACTCTCTTTTTCCTGGAGTGCTGGTGTGTGTGCCAGTATCTGCTCCAACTTCTGCTCTCATTTTCTTAATTATTATATATAATTAAGTCATTTGGTTTGTCTGACATTTTTGATAAAGCTGAAGAGACCCAATGTGCCCAGTAATCAGATATTTTACAGCAATGCATTTTGGGAAATATATCAGGATACATGTACGTGTACACCTAATTAACTGCTTGGACCAATTAAGCCAGGTAACTGGTTGAGACAAAACCAGCAAGACACCAGTCTCCCAGGGACTGATCTTGGCACCACTGTGACAAATATTAACTCTCTCTATGGATTTGTTTTTCTTTTTTGTGAGGTGGCGGTCTCCTTTCACGATATCCTCTATCTAGCAGTTTGTGGTGCTATTGTGGGAGCTACAGTTAAGGTCACAAGTTCAATTCCCAGATGGCTGCAGTACCCCTTGGGCAAGGTGCTTAACCTGAAATGCTCCAGTAAATATCCAGCTGTGTAAATGGATATGTAAAACATGAGCTATGCAAGGTGCCCAGTATAAGGGTGTCCGCAAAGCAATGAAAATAAAAATAACATCGATTGGTCCTGACTGCGTGACACATTTCCTCGGTGCATAGTGCTTACTGCAGTGTTCTGCGGGCCTTTTCTGCTTATTGGACTGTGTGCTTTATTGTATTTCCCACCACTAGCACAATCCCGGTCGGCTGGCCAGAACAGGCCACCTTTAGCCCTAAGGCCGCACTCGGTTCAGTTTTACACAGACATCTTGCAGTTCAAGTGAAGCTCAAGCCCTGCTCTCTTTGACTCTGATTTATTGAAATGTTCATCGCTGGATTGATCCGGCCTTTCAACCCCAGAGACAAGAGATGCTGGCTAAATGACTATCGACATTGAACGTTTGAAAAATGCATTTGTCAGATTGCTATGACTATTGACGAACCTATATAAAAAATGTATTAGGCGGATCGATCTCGGGAAAGGGTGGGGTGTGTGTGTGTGTGTGTGTTGGGGTGCTGAGAAACTTGGCAGACGTGTTTGCAGATTGGCACAGTCGCGCGGCCACTCAGTGTGACCCTGTCACCGGGCAACCCCACGGGCCCAGCCCGACGAACTGCAGTAACGGAAAGAAATTTCGGTGGAGTGTAAATGGATTATTTCCTGTCTGAAATTAAACTCGCGCTTTGCTCCGCTTTCCTCCATGGGCACGCACGCCGCCGTGCTGATTGACCTTTTGTGTGTCTTTTTCTGGCGCAGAAAAAAAAAGTCAACAAGAATCGCTTTGGAATGTAAATGTCATTCGTTTCTTTTCGTATTTTAATAAAGTTTATGGAATGGAAAATTAAAACGGGGAAGGAAGCAAAGGAAAACACAAAATAATCTGATAGGAATTCGGACCATCGATCATGACAGCAGAGCCCACTCGGTTTAGTTTCAAACTTTCCATCGCCTAACGTGCGAGACTCAACATTCTCATTTCATGACTGACTGAGTTTTATGAGCAAGAAATCACTTAAAATGTCCGACCGTCCGCACAATAAATCAAGCTGCTTCTCTGTCGCCTCCCCTCTTTACTGTTTCCTGATACTGTTCGGCGTGTGTGTGTGTATGTGTGTGTGTGTTTCTGTGTGTGCATGTGTGTGTGTGTGTGTGGGGTAGGGGAGAAAATATGAACATATTTCCAGGGATGAAATTGCTGTGGCGTCAGATGAAAGTGATAAAAATGCCCGTCTAAAATGAAAATGCAGAAAACGGTCTCCCTCCATATCGTGTCTGACTGATAGTTGTTTTCCGAGAGGCCTATTTGTGGAAAGTCGAGGAATGAGGAAAATCATGTGATCTGCTCCTTTTTAAAAGAATATTACGCAGCCCAGCGAAGGTGCAGGAGGAAAGGGGGGGGGGGGGGTGGGGGGCGTGAGTAAGTGTGAAACACCTTCCAGATCCTCCAGCACGGGGAAAATGCAGCAGTCTGCAAACATACACTGACGTGTCGGAGGCAGAGTTGGGGAAATGACTCTGGCACTGGGTCCGTTCTGATTCGCCGTTGCCCAAACGGAGGCTGCGCAAGCCTGGGCACTGTGGTCTGTGACAAATGGAAAATGCCCGCGGCTCGGGTTGCGGGGAGAAGCTGGATATTAATGCGTTCTGATGGCTGAGGTGACAAATTCAAAGATGGCTGCTGTGATCAAAGCGCTGTTTTTTTTTTTATTCCTGGCGGGACGTGGCGTCAGCCTGTCTCGGAGCCCAAAGCTGTGAATGGAGAGCATCCAGGGTGTTGTGCCAGTGACAAGCAGACGCAAAAACCTGTACGCAAAGCCAGGCCTGCTGGTCTTAAACCAGTACCCAGTTTGTGCCGGATTTCCCAGAATCCCCTCAGGAGATGCTAGAGGAAGTTACTGTTCAATCCAGGATCACTGTGCATGTGCTGCTTATACTCAAGGTAATGGAGCAATACATAATCAATCGGTCAGTTAATTGATCCATCAACCAATAGAAAGCTACCCTGTAGAACTGAATATAGATCTTACAGATTTCCAGCCTTGTGAGCTGAAGAGCTTTCACAGCACCTCTTTCTTGATTTATTAATTTGTTTACTAGCTAGAATTATCCAGACCGACCATATGCAGTTCACAGAGAGCTGCAGAATCAGTCCAACAGTTCGGGTTAAGTGCCTTACTCAAGGGTACAACAGCAGTGGCCCAAGAGAGCATATAAACTGGCAAACTTTAGGTTCCAAGACCTGCTTCTTAACCACCACACCACACAAGTAAGAAATAGCTGGAAAGAACATAGAGGGAAAAAGGCAGGGAAATGTACAGTGTCCGTGTTTGTGTGAATCCAGCAGAATATTATCGGGTCCCTGTGCGGGACATGCAGACGGCATCCTAATGCTCTAATCTCCCCTCTTCATTAAAGCTTAGCGCCACAGCTGAAACTCATCAGATAGGTTCAACCTCCCCCACCCCCCAGCAGTGGAAAGGGGTCTGTGATTTGTCCCGCCCCTCCTCAGTGATTGAGACGTGCCTGTGTGGTGCTGATAAAGTTACAGGCACGACATAGATGCCTTGAAAACAGGACAGGCCTTCCCCCATAAACCTGACAGCCAGAGTGCTGTGATTTGGGAGATAGAGGACCTCATCAAGAATAATTAAATATCACTGTTTTTACAGGAGCATGAGGGTCCATATTTTAAGTTTAATGATGATTAAGGAAAATGCCCCTTCCCCCAAATTAATGGGCCTCTCTTGATATTCTATGTATTTTTTTATGGAGCTATACTCAGTGTGAGACACAATCTACAGTCTTCCGTGCTGATGTACACCTTATGAGCGTAGACCAGCTGACAGTATCACTAGAGGAGTTTCCACAGGGTGCTGTTAGACAAGCTGCCACTCATGAGTAATCATTTTGGGTGCGCGCCAACATTGAAACAAACATTTTGCTTGAGGAAACCGGCCAAGTAGAAGATTCATTCGACACATTTGTGTCGGATAACACCGCCCCCACCACCCCAAGTCATCTTGATGTTATTTTGACACAGACCATTGCAGTCAATAATGTGGTTCCTTCATGTACGGCAGGTTAACAGCCAACATGTGAACTGGCAGCAACTGGGTCTACACCAGAGAAAATAGACATGCTGTTAAAAACGATCCACACGTGCAGGGTTATTATATGTGAGAACGTCACCATTGTTGCTCCTCCTTTCCTCAGAGACGAGGATAGAGACCTGTGACATTAATGGGTCAATGGCTCTTCCATGCCAGTGGGAGGGTGAGAGAAATTGCTGTCTTTTTCAGTCACAGTTGTGTGTATCACTGTGGTGACATCTCCTGCTCTCCCACCCAACCCAGCCACCGTCAGAGAGTGGTGATAATGTTTGTACTGGTTCTGTAAAGTATGGTGCATGTATCCAAAACCAGGCTTCTGTGAGGGGCAAGAGAGAGGGGGGTGGACTGATACACTAGTATGGTCGTATGGGGCTTTTCCTTTGTGTGATGTCTCAGTGAGGAAAGACGGTAGTCCTAGAACAGTGGCTTTGATTCCTCTCTAATTCTGGACAGTAGCTGAGATACAGTGGGAGAATCACATTCGCACAATTGTTAATCCACTTTGCAATCACCCACACGTTCAATCCTCATTTCCGAATCATCCCAGAAGTGAGGTCTTACCCCCAAAATTTGGACGGCATCCCAGAGTAATTGCAAAATTCAAATTCTATTCCAAGATAATCTTATCACAGAATTCACTCCAGCCTTTTACACACGCCATTGATTGTGAAATTGAGATTTCTGACAGCTTCCCAATCAGGTCTACAACTTTTTTTCCCTGATGAGGTAAAGAATAAGGAAATATTTCAGAGTATGATTTTAAAAGTATGATTAAGGCAAGTCGAAGGCAGCTTTAATTAGAAGGGACAATGTGGTTCTGAGCTGGAGGGCTGGGGGATAAATTCACAGAGCAGAACCTGAAACTCAATTAAAATGAAACTAAAACAAAAAAAAAGAAACCCAGGCGGCGATTATGGCTGTTTGACGGCATGCTCATAGCAAAAACGGATACCTCACGCGACCGAAGCTGTTTTTTTGCGTCGTGACAGATGTGTACATCGCCAGGGCACCCTGAAATCCATTGTCTCTCTGCCGTGAATGCACCCTAATGCCAAGTGCTGCTCACTTTCAGAACCATTGTCTATCATAGCAACGCTCAATGATCCAGACTTGCTTATACGCCTACCGTCTACCCATACTGTGGTGCCAATCGAATGTTTCATCTACAGTGGGGCCTTGCTTCAAGAACTTGAATTCTGCATGCAGGGGATTGCATTGATTGCAGAAGAATGCAGTTGCAGTAAAAACAGGAAGTGTCCATCAAGCATGGATTAAAATGTTAGCTGGTAAGTACTCCTGATGGAACGGTAGAAACAGTTTATGCACTTGACCAGAGCTGTAAAATCGGTGTGTTTTATGCTACACTTTCCTTATAACAATTAACATGAGAATCCAACTGAAGAAATACTGCTGGAATTCACTAAAAGGTTTTTTTTTTGGCAAACAACATATTCGCTACCAGAGGAAGACTTGTTTTTTTCAATGAAAAGGTTGTTTAAAATAAATGAAATTAGTTGTGTTTGTAAACACGTTGCAGGGTGAATGCAACAGTCTTTTTATTATTCATTTGTATTTCCAGAATTCCCTATTCCAGCTATCAATTGCAAAAGAGATGTGTGCTCTGAACTTTCAGGATTTTGATTGGCCAGGCTGTCACAAGGGCTGCACGATGGACAGGAAGCAGGTCGATGCGCTGGCTGTTTGAATCCCCCAATTTAAGTGTTTAAAGGGCCAGGCTGATGTAAACATGCACCCATGTAGGCATGAAGATACATACACACATGCACACACGCACACACACTCCAGCTCTCTGTTTCCCTGGCTGACAAATCAGCTGTGTGATCTCCGCCACTGGGCATGTAAAAGGAGGACCCCCCCCCCCCCCCACCCGCCCCATCCCGCGTAGTTCAGTGACTGGCACTGAGTGCTCTATTCATAAATCAGCATTATTCACAAATCAGTCTGCCAGAAACAGAGCTGGATGTGATAGCCAGGGGGTAGGGGAGAGGTGGGGAGTTGGGGGGGGGGGGGGGGGGGGGGGGTTGGGGGGGGGGGGGGGTTGGAAATATCTTTAGGCAGCTGGCAGGCATTCCCGCACCCCCAACACAGCTTGCATCTGTGTTTAGAATGAGCGAGTGATATCAGCAGTGAAAACCTCAAACTGTTTTATCACACCCGTTTGGCCAGTATGAGCACATGGACACGCTGCTGCCATCAGCCTGAATATCCCTTCCTGTTTTAAACAGATGCATGCCATTTTTTTCTCTCTCTCTCTCTCTCTCTCATAGTGTGCAATTACAATCAGACGATGCAAACACTGCAGGCCGAGAGTCACGTCCCTCCTCCTCAGGTTTCCCTGAAGACCGCAGTGTCACGGGGGTGAATGGGACACAAACGCGGACGACGCGATTTTCAGGTTCTGGGCGTTTATTGAAAACGGCAGGCAGTTCGTACGATCAAAGACAGGCAGGGTTCAAAACACAGAGAAGCAGTCCGGGGGCAAATCCAAAGTCGGGGAATCGGAGCAGACAGGGTCAGGAACCAGGCAGGCAAGAAATCGGGCAATTGAGTCCAGGCGGCAGGCAGAAATCGTAGTCGGGATGCAGGCAGGAAAAGCGACAACGGCAAAACACAGGAACAAACTACGGCGGGGTCGAAACACTGAAACGAACTAGCAACAAGACAGAGACAGGCAGGGAATATAAAGGGCTGGGGTGACGAGGAGATGGGATGCAGGTGGGCAGGCAGGCAGGTGAAGGCGATGGGGCAATCAGGCAGGTGTAGACCAGGTGGGGAGCAGGGCGGGACTGGAACACAAGGAAAACAAAAAGCACATGGACAGGGAAAAACAAAACACCACAGCTAAGGGGGCGGAGCCCTGACACGCAGTTGTCCTTTACCGTTTCCCTGTGTTGTTTTTCCTGCTTGCATTCCTCTGCATCATCCCTAGTGACCCTAGCGGGGATGTATCACCCGGACAGAATTCCTGAGCACGTCAGAGATGGCCAGGGTGCAGATTAATACGTGCCCACCATAAACGAGTTTAGGATTGACACTTTAGTTTATTAGCACCGTATCCTGGGCTGAGAGATGAAGTGCTGTAATTAAATCCTCTCCCCACTCAGTGACCGTTTCCCCCCACACCCGCATTTCCATTATTCTTCCATGTTTGCTTCCTCCTTTTTTTAAACTGTGCACCCCCCCCCCCCCCCCCCCCCCGCCCCCCCCCCGTCCCCATAACCCCCCTCCATTTTGAAAAGCGATCTCTCTCGGTTCTGTAAATTAGCTGTCTAATCACTAACGTGTAATTTAGTTGTGTTTGTTGTATGGTGGTGGCTTCTGACGAGACGCTAAATAATGGAGGCGGTGCGAGGTGACCAGATATAGGCTCACACAGCAGAGAGGGGGAGAGAGAGAGAGAGGGAGAGAAAGGGAGGGGGGGGAGAGGGAGAAAGACAGAGAGAGAAGGGGAGAGATAGAGAGAGAGAGACAAAGGGAGAGAGAGATCGATAGATAGAGGGGGGGGGCAGGGAGAGAGAGAGGGAGAGAGAAAGAGAGTATGTGAGAGAGAGAGAGAGAGAGAGAGAGAGAGAGAGAGAGAGACAAAGATTGAAGGAGAAATAAAGGACTTTAGAGGAAGGAGGGTCTAGCCTTTGAGAAACTGCCAGTGTCCTGTGAGTGACCGTTCTGTGTGTACACACATCCCTGTGTATCCTTTCCACAACTTCACCCTTAATTCCTAACCTTAGACTCACTTCAACTTTGATCTTTGATCTTTATCTTTCACAGCAGAACAAGGACTGCACAGGACTTTGCTGTCTTATGCTTGTGCACAACCAGTATGCCCGATCAGATTGAATGGGTGAAAACTGGTGAAAACTGGGAAAGGATTATTTTGGTATATTTAGCATATTAGGTGAAATGTCTTGTTTATTGGGAATGCACACTTTCACTGTGGAAAGAACTTTCTCACAGCTTCAGGAGGCGTGAGAATGGTCTAAATGAAACTGACCCCAGTGTATGGATTTTAAGAGCAAGGCTGAACTAAGGAGGTGTGAGTCAGCTGGATAAAAGCATATAAATGAAGGTGATTATTCAAAGGACTTGGAGGTACTAGCTCTCACACTTCCCTCCCTCTCCTACTGTGTCCCTCCCAGTCTTTCTCTCTACTTCTTTCGCTCTCTCCCCCTACCTCTCTCTCTCTCTCTCTCTCTCTCTGTCTCAGCGATAAGAGATTCAGTGGTATAAAGAAATGGCTGAAACACCCCGGAGGATCATGGGAAATGAAGCCACTCGAAGATGGAGGGTTTAGCTGGTTTGATGTTTATCAACAGAAGACTGAAAGTGACTTTTACTGGCGAATGAGAGTCTCATAATAATGACAGATAGCAGTGTATGCGGAAGGCAGGTTCCACCTGCCTCATATTATTGTCAATTTGTTGATGGTCTGAGTGCCACAGGGTATTGGAGCCAGGACAGTTTTGTGTGTATGTGTGTGTGTAAAATATACTCACACTTTATTTTAAGGGCCCATTCAAATTTCACCATACATAACACACATTAATCACGAATGACCTATTTTTTTAAGTAATTAACAAACAGATGGTATGCCTGTGGTGAGTAGGTGAAGCATTGTAGAGTGAAAGAATTTGTAAAGAATTGCTTCAGAAACTAAACTATTCTGATTTTTGTATTTGTGACTGTCAGCTTATAGTAATAATTTATGCTGAAATGAGGCTTAGTCATTTCCTGGTTAAAATGGCATGCCAACGACCAAAATGGAAATCCTATGCTGTTAAACAGTTAATAAACAGATAATAAGCACTGAGTAAACATGTAATAAATCATACTTAGTCGATAAGTAACAATACATTTAGTTAAAATTAGGCCTGAAAGTATGACATATGGGTGTGTGCACACACACACACATGCACATACACACGCGCGCACACACACACACACCGCCAGCACTCTCCATTGAGATTTATAGCCGTCTGTTTCCTTGAAGTTATGAAGTTGCAATGAGATGAGAGACACAATCTAATATTCCGTCCGTTAAACGATGAGTAATGTCAGACAACGGCAAGCCCAAGGTATCAAACCCCATTGAATATTAAACACAAAAACTCAATTTTGGCCAAACAGGAAATGGCATTTTAATGGGAGCCCCCCCCTCCCCCTCCCTCTCCCCCCTCTCCCCTCCCATCAGATCCTCCCAGTTGGCCTGGATATGAGATTTCGCCCTGGGTCGCATCAATCGAGCTCGGGGCTCGGAGACGGAGGTGCTGGCAGGTAATCTGCTGTGACATTAACGCCGTAAGTGGCTCTCCGTGATGCCACTCCTCGTCCATCAGCTCCCATTTGGGGGGACAGGGGTTTCTATTAGAGGTCCTCCCCTCCCTCTCTCTCGGCCCCCTGCTCCTCCGGACGAGGCTGACGTCGGAAACGGAGGGCCCGAAATAGCTGACTCCAGGAACCTGAGGAAATTAGGGGCGAGATTAAAGCGTCAGGGCTTTTGTGGATCACTCGCCCCGACCGCGCCGCCGCTGCCCGCGATAAGGAAACACACTCCCCGAACCCTGCTCCTGCGTTAATTGATAGTAATTGCGATGTGTACGAGTTAATGAACTCGAGGAGCACTCGGCCCATCAGATAGGCCGCAATGAATTCCTGTGGGAGGGATAATTACTCCGCTGTTCATTTTTTTTTAAGTCTATCTTTATCTGGGAGGGGGGTGGGTTGGGAGCGAGGGAGTGATATGCAGTTCAACCGCCGGTAGAGCACAATCATCGATTTGTTTGGTTTTTTTTGTCTTTCTTTTTTGGGGCGTTCTGGTTGCGTTGCTTCTTTAAGGGCTGGTGAGGTTCCAGCAAAGCGAGCCGACCGCCTGCGATTATGGGCGCTCCTCTCGCCTGTCGCATTAAAATTGCAGGGGAACTGCATCAAAACATAGTTTCCTTTGCCTGCAATGAATGCGCATGACGGGTTAAAACTCATTTCCGTCTCAAGATGGTGACCTCCCCCCATCATTCTCTCTATCTCCCCCATCTTCCTGCTCTTGTCTCCCACCTATAGCCTTAATTAGTGCTTTAGTAATTTCCCTGTGACACTCGTGGTGTGAGAGATAGCATGCGTACCTCTTTGATGGCGGGGGGAAGGACGGGGAGAGAAAGAAAGAGAAAGGGAGAGAGAAAGAAAGAGAGAGACGGAGGCGAGCTAAGACTTCCCGAACGATCGATGCTCCATCGCCAGGGAACTTTTTCTTTTTTCTTTTCTTTTTTTTTTCCCTGCCGGTTCAACACATGATTAAAGCCCGTAGGCAATTACTGTTCATCTCGGAGAGGATAGGAAGAGCCCGGCCCTCAAAGAGACGTGAGAATCAATCCATTACTGAGTGCGCTCTGACATCGCCTCTGAAGGGCGCCGCTCCCCTCAGACATGCTCCCCTGCAAACCGCCGCTGCGTCCGCCACACATTTTCATAATAATGCCAGAAAGGTATTTCTCTGGAACACTGCCTATTATTTTGACATCAGAAACTGAAGTGGAGACCTCTAAATAAGGCGTCCAGCACGGGGGGGCGGTCACACTGCTGGCAGCTCAAGAGTCTGTGTGGCAGAGGCATGCTCAGTAAACGGTCAACATGCATTATAGGTGACTGGAATAGGTGTGAGTTTTTCATGCCTGTAGGATGTATGGAATATAAATATTGTAAAATTGTGATAGGTGAAAAAGTCCAGGTATGGCAGATGTTGCACATGTATACTGTAAATCTAGGTATTCTAGAGGTTTAAGTCTATGTAGGTATGTGCGGCTAGATTCATGAATGGGTCGGCTGTAGGCACAGCCCAGTTAGCTGTATGTGTTTTGAAGAGGATGAGAGCACATATTTGTGCATGAGTGTGTGTGTGTGCCTGATACAGGCACAAACCCACGCTCAAACAGACAAGCACACACTCACTTGTGTGCACATGCATGCTCACACTCAGTCATACACACATTCATGTGTGCATATGTGTGTGCAAATGCAAGTGAGTGTGCGTATGTGTGTGCATGTGAGTATAAGCATGTCTGTGTGTTTGAACACACGTGCGTATTTATATATGAGCTTGTGCGTGTGTTTATGCCAAAGCTTAAAGCTCAAAGCTTCACATTCAAACCACAACAATGCATTACCTTGATCTGTCCGTATTTAAATATGGGAATTAGCATGTGTACGCCGAGGGAGGCCTTAACGATAAGGAATGAATGGTAACTGCCTCTCGAGGTTCTGCCCCGCGTCGCGCTAGGCTTTTCCGGAAGGTTCCGGGTGATCGGATGGAAGTTTTATCTACTGTTAATGCCCGCCACAGAAACAGGATATTAAAACTGTCCCTCCATGAATAGGGAGACTCCGAGCTCCCGCGGAGGGAAAAGTTTGCACATTTTCCTCGCATGTGCCTCCAGTACGAACATATTTCATTTTCTCCTTTTTTTTCCCCATCTGAACGTCTGTGCACCGGCTTTAATCATATCACTGAAAATAAATCATTGGGTTTTATTATTAGGGAATTGTCATTGGGGTTATTTATTTTCCGATGGAAGATTAATGCGCAACATGCGTACACACCAAGTAGAGAGAAAGGGCGCCCAGTTAAGTTTTATGGTGCTGAGGGTGAATAGTTCTTCCTCTTCTCCCGCATTGTTCTTGCTTGTGCTTGAATAATATCCAATTGCTGCCGGGCCTGCTTACATAAGATGAATGCTCCCCATAAGACAGGGATTTTCGCTCCAGACAGAAAGTCGCTCTCTCTCTTTTGTCTTCATAGCAAGGCTTCACTCTCAGCCAAGAAGCTATCAGCTTTTCTTCCCCATTTAAATAATTGCGCGAGAGGCGTTTTCTGTGCCGCGGAAATCCCAGAAGCCCCCCCTGTGTGGAGCGGCGCATCTGCGTCGCTGTCGGGGACGTTGGTTTCAGATCGTTTGGCTTTAAAATGTTTCTTCGGCTCCTGCGATCGAAGATTCAAATAATCGGACCCTCGCTGAACCCCCCCACCGCTGTGCGCAACTCCAGTTCGCCTCTGTGTAGATAATGACTGACTGCCAAGGGATCTCCCTTCACTCCCACTTCCAGGCCAAGGAAATTAATAATATTAATTATCTGTTATTTTATGCAGGGTTCTTAGTTTTGCCTTCATTAATATTGATGACAAAAGAATAAAACACTGTGTTTTGAATATCAATCCAAGTAATCGAGGAGTGATGCTGTCATGGCAGTTTCTGTTGTTATTATTTGCTCAGTAAACACCTCCAGGGCAACTTGCATATATGTACAAATGACCTCAGGGTTCATCTTTGTGTTGTCCCAGACTCAAACCTATGGCCCTCTGGTCACATTGTTTTGCATTCACTTAGCAGACAACCAGAGCACCCAACAAAATTTCACATGCTTATACAGGGGTAAAACTGCATATTTACTGAGGCAATTTGGCAAATAATATATTACCTGAGGGTACAGTAGCAGTGGCCCATCTTGGAATTAAACTGGCAACTTTTGGGCTACTAGTCCTGTTCCAGAATTAGGCTGTGCCACAGTGCTGCAAATCCAGTTCCCTCATCTACAGTCCTCAGAGTTGTGCGCTTCACTTCCATGTTGCAGAGGTAGGGTGTGATTACCAAGAGCCACTAACAGTGAGCCAGTGCACACCTATCTAGGGGGAAAGAGAGAGTGGGAGGAGAGTTGAAGAAATAGAATGAGGGATGGAGATGGAGGGAGGGTGAGAGAGAGGAGGCGAAAGGCAGAAAGTGTTTGACTTTGGGGGTGGGGGAGCACAGGATATATTGACTGGTTAAATGTATACCAGTGCAAGCCCAAGCCATTTAAATATTCTATTGCAGGTCATTAAAAGGGATTTATAATGTCCATGTGTTCATAACACGAGGTCAGGGCTGAGAATGCAGAGATAAGGACGCTGCTGTAATTGCAGCGCTTAAGAGCGAGGCTAAACATATAAGATGAAATTGAATGTAAAATAACGTCCTTGTGGACGGGCGTCGCACGCACAGAGATGTTTAAATGACTAAGAGCGAGGAACAACAAATAAACGTATGCGGAACAGCAGGCTTCAAGCTCGGGGCACTAACAGCGGAAATCAGCGCCACGTTTTCTTTTAACCACGTCTTGATGATGATGTGCAAATCCAATTTCATTTGAAGCTGATCAGGGTGATAAGTAGATGGCGGAGTGATTCCCAGTATGGAAAGTGGACGCGCGTCTCTGTATAGCGTAATCATCCTTGACAGCAATCACACTCACTCAGGGATCTTAAGATCGACTCTTCATTTGTCTAAATGAGATGCGCCCTTACGTGCGAGCGGGCGGGCGTTGCGCAGCTCGCAAGCCGTCGGAACTTTGCGGCTGAGGCATTCTGTCCCTCGGAACGTCTGGTGATGAATTCTAATTGTGATGCGAGGGGGCAGGCCGTGCTGACAGGCTGAAACGGGCACGGAAGCGGCTGCAGCGGGGCTGGACGCTGAAGCTGCCGCTGCTGCTGGCTATTATAATCTCCGCTGGGAAAGCGAGTCGGGCATGGAAAAAAGCCCGTAATGCACCGTAATGAGAGGTAATTACTGATGAATTACCGAGCGTCCACATATTGTCACATAACTTGCATAATTACATGAAGGGGAAGGGTTGGCAATAAACGCCGACCTCGTGAACCGCTCGGAGATGGCTTCCACTCTGGCCTAGATTTAGGGATTAGGTTTGACACAGTAGTTACTGTAGCTGGCATCTTTCATGTATGCTGGCCTGCTCCGGATATATTTTTTTTTTCTAAACGGATCAGAAAGCTTAACAACTTAATAGCAAGCACAGGACAAGGACACAGCGTCACAAAGGCATTATTGCCAGCTGTTTACTTTAATCCATGATGACAGAGGGGCTGCTTGCATTAGTATTCCCTCAATGATGAATACTCTAATCAATGATGCTGTTTATACTCCCAGACCCAGGCGTCCGGCACACAAATGTCAGATATATCATGTCCATTTACTCAAAGATTGGACAAATGTATTATAATCTGACCATGGTCCTGTCAGTTTAACAGCATATGGAATTACTATTAAATTTAGAGGTGGGCGGCAGTGTAGTACTGTATAGTTGAACAGGAGCAGGTCTCACAACCGAAAGGTCATTGGTTCAGTTCCCTGCTGGGGCACTGCTGCTGTGCCCTTAGGTAAGATACTTCACCCAGAATTGCCCTAGTAAATATCCAGTTGTATAAATGGATAACATGTAAAAATTGAAACAATTGTAAGTGACTCTGGGTAAGACTGTCTTCTAAATGACAATAATGTAAAAATGATATCATAATGTAGTACTGGAGTACAGTTTGGTAAATCCTTGCAAAGTGATAATACATGGCAGTAAAGGGAAAAAATCCACACAGAGTAACATTATAGCCTTTGGTAATCCTGCAGTGTGGTAAATATTGTTTTCATTAAACCAGCAATATAGCAACATAATAATCATCTGAGAGCTTCGGTATACATTAGATGTCGCTATATTGCTATTGTCAGAGCTGTAGTATATGGTCATAAAGTAAGAGTAACAGTACAGTTACTCTAAAGAGTGCACAGTCTTACAGTCCATGATGACCGTCATTGACACAGTCCTGATTCACAGTGGGAAAAGCTGGAGAGTGAGAATTAGAAGTAATGCGCCAGTGACAGCAAGATGGCACCATATATTGTTTTTTCAGTCAATGGTCTTTGTTTTAGTTTGCTATGTGGTCTTTATTTATTGTCTTATCCAGTGACCCCGTGAAGGGGAATTGAAAACGCTTTATTTATCTTGCGTGCTTGCGCTGTCTCAAGCTCGGCCTGTCAATAAACGCCGATCCGGAGGCTGGCTGTTTGTTCACGAGCATCACCTCGGAGAAAGTGCTGTGCATATCAACCGGTCTGTATATTGTCAGGATGAGCTGATATTGAATGCAGATGATAACGTTACTGCATCCATATAATATGAAGATAAGTGAATTTGCGAAGCGTCAGCTCGAAAGTGGCGACCTTGAGAAAGCAGCATAATTTGTGTCTTGCTGTCCTTCTGTACACACTATGGAATAATTTTTTATTAATTAATTTTTAAATATTTTTTCTGTAATCTGTATATGGAAATCTAATGGAATCTGCATATATTTATACAGTATTAATGTCTAATTTACATTACAATTGTGTCCTTTTTTGTCTCTTTTTTGTGGAAAATGAATGGTAGATGGTGTTGAGGAATGTAGAGCCTACTTATAACATTGCTTCCATTGGAACATAAACTGGCATATCTACATCATTAGTGGTGCAGATTCATCCCCAGGATGTCAGACAGTCTTGTTCCCACATTGGCCAGTGCTATTGGAACTTGGAAGACAGTGTATTCACAGTGCATCGAATTAAGGCATAAGAAAAAGTGCTGATTTAGGATCAGATTTGCCAACCACAATTGTAATTTTATAAAATTATGAGGTAAAGTGCAAAACTGGTCCTAAGTGAGCACATAAGGGCAAATTCTGCCTGCAACTGAAAGAACTCACAGATGCACAGCAAGCAGGACTGACTATGAGGCGCCATGTGGTGCAATAATTCAAACTTTATTTTACACATACTCATACGAAGTGCTTGTACTTACATGTGTGAGACATATTTCATATTTGTGCGAGTGAGCATATACATTCCACGCTTATGTATTTCTATGGCGTTTTGTTGGATGCCCTTTGTGCGCGACTTTTGGACTCACTCTGGATAAGTGCATCAGCTGGATGTCAAAAAACGTAAGTGTAGTGTTAAATGTGCTTATCTTGTACGTCGCTTTTGATAAGAGTGTCTGCTAAGCGACAAAATGTATGTATGTGTTTCGTGTGCATGCGTCCAAGTCAACAGCATGGGTACAGAGGAATGTGCGAGACTTTCATATGCGTGCATGGGAGCATTTCATGTGAGTGTGTGCAGGGTAAAGTTTGATTTATGCGCCACACTGCACCTCAGAATCGACAACACCTGCACACTGGGCGCCACAGAGGTGTGTAGACGTGCATCCATCTCACGTATAAAAAATGCGACCTGTGCTTGATGCTCTGCCTGTGTCTGCTTGGTGTATCTATAATCTGCCACTGCCGTCGTTTTTAATGTACAGCACATTTGTGTGTGTTGATGTATGGTTAATGAGTTTGGAAAAAAAACCCACCAATTTAAGTTGAATTCGAATCCATTTAAAAATCACACAGAGACCTTGGGGGCGAGGCAATAACAGTGATTGATACCGTCAGGATATCATCGTAGAAAAAAATAATCCTTTTAAAATGAAAGAAAATTATTGCTGCCGTTACAGAAGCACATTTATATTTCATTAGTACCTCGACTCTGTTAATGAAATGCCAGTTGTAAAAGAAAGAAGGTCCAAGGTTTCAGTTCCATAGAATTACTTAATCAAATAAACTGCACGGCACCAATTACACCCCCAACATGGCGAAATGGTTTATATTGGCTGTTAATAGCCTCCTTATTGTCGCACCCCTCGCCAAATCATTCTCTGTAACAACAGTACATTTTAAGAAAGGTTTCGGTAGCTGGGTAAAGGCACTGAGTATATTGATGCACTGTGTAACATTCTTAACCTAAATCAAACACGGCATTATAGTGCAGTGCTAACAGATGGGAGGAGAGCCAATGAGTTCCCTATTCTGTACTATCTGCGCGAGAAGAATTTCACCACTATCAATTAAAATGTGCAGACGTAAGTACGAAAATTAATTTAACATGATTAATATTCCTCTTAATCAGCCTTCCCTGTAATTAGGGCAGTGAATTGTCACAGACACTGATGGTAATCACTCCACTGTGAATATCTCGAGTTTTCATAAGAGGAGAGGCCGCCGAGTTTACACGCAAAGTAATTGAATGATACGCCGCTGAATGCGCATTGTAAGACCGTCATTACTCCATTATGCGACGCGCTTGTCCGTTCGAGCCGGCTTTGATACCGTGTTATTTTCATTTGCATTCATGCGGGCCCGTGAATCTAATGTCTGTTTGATGTGGGTTGAAAAAAAAAAAAAAAAAAAAAAACAGAGAGCTTTTCCTTTTGTCGAGTTGAAGATTTCTTCAAGTCAGTAATAAAGAAGGTGAGAAGAAGAAGTGTAATAACAATAGTAACCGTACTACTACTGATACAAGTAATAATAAACTCAATATCAATGATATTTTGAGTTCGCTATAGCCGTGACAAAGAAATATCTAGTTGATTCGTAAAACAAGTGCGAGCATCGTATTTACACGATACCTCGTGAGGCATTTTTCATGGTGTCATTTCACAAAGTATTTCCAGACAACATTCAATGTGCTGTCAATCAGCAGCAAGTGCGGAGCGTCAGATTCGAAAGAAGGAAGTGTACGGTTATGCATGATGATGACAGTTGACTGGTTTCACGGTGATAATTTTATGCTCCGGATCACATGGAAATATTTTTGCATCTTTTTTTTTCACGGGCATTGCCAAGCAATGTTTTCCATTCGTATAGAAAGACGCAAAATCTTAGACGTTTTCCTTTTTTTTTAATTTTTTTTGCTCAGTGAGATGTTTCAGCATTGTCGCAGGGCTTTAGAACTTGTGAAGTGCACTTCACTTATTTGAAATTATGTTCTTCAAGGTTCGCTTCAAGTGCCGGCAGCAGGCGCTTAATTCTCACCCGCTATCAGCAAGCCCTAGCTTCGGCATCCGGGAGCCACGAATAAGTTACTTTGAATGAATTCAGCTGAACTATCTTTGCAGTCTGCGGTTATCTAGTCATTTCACAGGCCATTTCCTAATTGTCGTCTGAGGTTTATTCAACTGTGCGCTCCACAGACGAACCTTTCACATTCAAATTCAGCCATTCAAAGGGCGCCGCTCGTATGAGACCAACAGAGCGGCTGCTCTCCAAACCAGAACAACCCCAAATTAACATGTCGGCGCGTTAAGAGCTTCCAATCAAAGGGCAGAATGTGTTTTCTTGAGGGGAAAAAGGGACTTCAGACTTGTGACTCGAAGTCTCAGCTAGACGTTCCGTTTTTTAATATGGGATTACGCGAAGTCTGAAGTTATGAATGTTAAGAAACAGAGGTTGAAGGGAATGAGAAACTCCTTTTTAATTCTTGCCATAGTGTCAACTGACAAGGCTTTCTGATTTCGGGAACATGCAATCAACAGTTGCTAAGTCTAAAAACGTGTCTGCAAAGCCTAACCCTATAAGGCCACTGATCATGGTGAATGACTTCAGTATTGTGAGGACTGTGAAATCTTATTTTACTGTAGATATTTGTACTAAATAAACAGTTTAATAATGCAGACCTCACAACAAGCCAAATCTTAGTCTTAAACCTCAAGCCTTATATCCTCACCCCAATCATTTTAAAACTATCAGAACCCACTCTCCATGTTGAAGTGTGCTGTAATTGGTGCACCATTCATACTTCAACAGTAGCCCTTATTGCAGCCATTTGAAAGTCTAGATGGAGTTTGAATTTGGGAATTGTAATGACTTCAGCATTGGTCAAAAATACCCAGTGGAGTAACTGTGGGATTTTATAATGCGGCAGCCATTTTGAAATCACTCTATGTAAGTGGGCGCATTAAAGCAAACCAGGGCGCTCGCTCGGACGTGACATTTCAGTCTGTTCCAGGGAGGAATTAGTGCCTCTAATTGACTGTCTGTGGTTTTCGTGGATCCATACACCCTCGCCCCGCCCCACCCCCACGTTCCCAGCCCCCTAGGCTGGATCGTGCTCTGTGATTAATAGACCAATAGACGCCCCCCAGCACTGGAATCCAGGAGTGACACACCAACATAGGACCCCCCCTCCACCCCTAACCCCCTGCCACGGTGGCTCTGTATAGTGACCCACTCGAACAGTTTAAGTTCAGTAATAAGGGGGACACAGGTGGACTCATATTCTCGCAAACTCAATCCACCCAGAGGACTGTGCTGATGATGCTGAGCTTCCCCCAGACAGAGAGGAGAATCACATCACAGTCTAATGTTCTTCAGCACTGAAGAAAGAGGCCAGAGAAAAGCGCAGCACAATTCAAGTTCTCTTGCACAGTTTCTTTCAGTTGGTCAAAGCTCATGAATCACATTAATGTAGGCCAATTGGAGAGTGCTGCAGGATATAAGCAGCTGTGTAAAGGTGGACCACCAACTGAGTTTAATTTCCTTTCCCAGGCTTGACCTCAAATGGATGCAGAGATGAGGGCAGGAAGCTACCTAACCCTGCAGTCCTGGTCGTTCCCATGTCTGGTTTACTGTAAATGTGCCACACGCAAACTAAATGGTTAAGACATACAGCACATTTAGACCAGTTTGTACTTAAATTGAAAGTTTGGAACATTTTGAGTGTGGTATACTTGGATAGATGCACATTTAGACTTTAGTAGGTTTAAATGGAATATATAGATGAACATTTAGGGTGTAACACACTTAAACAGAATATTTAGATGAACATTCGGGATGTATCACGCTTGTGATTTCATACTTAACCTGAATGTTGAGATATAAATCTAATGTTTCCCTGCCATTTGTCTCAGGATATCAGGGCAGACAGGGAATCAGTGGGAAGCTCAAAACAAGTGAAACCCTTCCCATCGGGATCCCTCTCAGTGATACTTAACTCCTTTTTCTCTGTCTGTCAGCCATAAGGTATTTACACTTATGAAGAAGGTGGGGAATACAAATTAAAATTTGATCCCACTACCGCTCTCCTGATCAATTTTCCTGCTCCAGCTTTCGCTTTGTTCTAGCAGCTCAGGGAACGAAATCGGATCCTGATTTTGGGTGACCGGCTAATCCCTCATTCTTGGCCAGTGTGACCCCCAGAAGTCAGATCTTAAAGAGCATTAAAGTGGTGCTGGCTCTTTGGGCTAGGGAGCTCTCACTCTCCATTAGAGGATTTCAGCGCTTTGATTTAAAAAAAATATTTATTTAATTTTTTTGTCGTGTCTACCCAAGTGGTCACAGTGCTTCTTGGTGAGTGTTGTGTACAATAATCCCGCTCCCTCAGGCACCCTGAATCCATACTGTCGCCTTGTCTCCAGCATTCTAACATGGGCCTGGAGCATTCTGGGAAGTCTGAGGAGATTTAAGCTTGAGTGGAGCTGCGTTGGAGCAAAGCGAGGCCGTGGCCTGACAATGCAGTGGCAGTGACCCAGGGCACTCATGTTGAGGTGGCCGTCACACTTACTTTGTATTTCGAGAAGAAAAACGGTTAAATTGTTAAATGAGATTTTTTAAACATTTTTATTGATATTTATTTGCAACACAGGCATCCTTATAAGGGACAATTTGTGTTGCAGAGTGCAGTGTTCTAATCACTACTCCATATTGCCTACACATGCACTTACCACAGAGCTACCCCTTACGAGGAGTTATATTTTAAGCTTGTATTCTAAAGGATATCATCTTTTGATGTTTTGCAAAATGTAATAGTGAATGACTGTACAATTGATTACTGCTAAGCGCATTGTGAAATATGCTGAGTACATCTTGAAACCATATAAAAAGAAAGACATTTTTAAAAATGCACCTCAGACTGAATTCCTCCCTGCAGTTTTAAGTCAAACTGTGGAGTTTGAAGCTCTGAGAGAGGTATATTCTTCTGTGTTGCGTGCACAGTGTGGAAAAAGGTCGGCCGGATGTTGCAGCTTAAGGAGGGTAGGCAGAGGAGAGCTGCCCACCGCTGTGGTGGCTTTGGGTGCAATTATGGGGAGATTAGAGGGAGATCTGCACGGAAAGCCAGATCTGTCCAGATCCCCCCCCCTGCCCCCCAGCTCTGTCAGGGACATGCCAGGTGACACGGGAGGAAATAGAGGAGGGAGAGTGCCAGAACCCCCCCATCTCCATGCAAATAGTCACAAAATGGTACAATTACTCTTGCTCCTGTAGCTGCCCTCCCAGTGCAACGCAGGTGAGTCTTCCAGTTGAAACTGTGACGGACCATTTGAACCTGTTGCTGGCTGATGAGATGATGGAAAGCAAACATGGGACGTCGAAGCTGAAGAAGGAATCGATTAAACGCATCCCCATTTCACACGACTCCTTAAACTCTTCCAGAGGGAGACACCATTTGTGGGAAGGCGTTTGACTTTGAGTGAGAGGTCAGGGGTCTTTTTCATGCTTTGTCCCTTTTATGCAGCCCTGTTTGGAATCCCCATTTGCACATTACACTCGTCTCACCGCTCCAATCTCTTTAGTCATGCAGGAGCAAGGCGAATGTTAGGGCTGTGTTTCACACTACAAATCCCACAATGCCCCACAGAGAAATGTGTGCCAATACTCTGCTGACATCGTCCAAGCAACTCGCAGGTGCCTGACGAATCGCAGGTTGCACGGAGGCAGTGAGACCAGGAAACCCTGCAGACCTGCTTACCCCTATCCCTGCGGAACCAAGCTGATTTGTTCTGCTGCTTTGGGCTCCTGGACTTTGTTGGCAAATGACACAGCTGGGACCGAACCTGGGTCATAAGGTTCAGCCGGCATTCAAAATGAGCACATTGCTGACTGAAGCACTGGCTCTAAGGCCAGCTTTTTGAAGAAGGCTAGCGGCCTGCAAAGTGAATGAATCTGTCAGACTTACTCACTGCAATTGGTTGCCTTTCTGCACATTTTTGGCACAACACATTACATTACATTACATTACTGTCATTTAGCAGACACTCTTATCCAGAGCGACTTACATATGTTACAATTTGTTTACAAGGTTAAGCACCTTGCCCAAGGGTACAGCAGCAGTACCCCATTAGGGAATCAAACCAGCAACCTTTCAGCTATGGGCCCTGCTCTTTACCACTACACCACACTGGCGCCCTCAACACGTCACCCTTTGTGATTAAGTCTCTAGAATAACAACAATATTCACATACATCACGCAGGGGCTTTCTTAACCACAATAATGGTTTTGAAATCCCCCAGGTTTGGAAGCCAATCAGAGGTAGCTGATAGTGGAGCAAGAGCACTTCACCACCCCTCCACCACCACCCTCTTTCACCCCCCCCCCCCCCCATTAAAGACCCTGTGATGGACAGTGAGCGGGATTGTGTTGGAGAGGGTGATGCATTTTTGAAGAGCTCGGAGCGTCTCGCCCTGTCCCCTGTCTCTCCCCCGACCATCTCTTGGTGCCACGACGATCTGAGCGATGGCGGTCATTAGGAACGCTCTCGTCGGGGTTAATGGGCTGTCACGACGCACCTCGTGTCCGGGTCTCAGAGAGCGCTGCTCATCCCGGACACTTAAATATGCATGAGCTTCTTGAGTGCATGGGGTTGTGTGCATATACGTGTGTCTGTGTGTGCGTTTGGAAGGACCTTACCAGTACAAATGACACTGGTTGTTGGAACACCAGGTCATTCGTGACTGTGCTGATACTTTAAATATTGAAGAAAAGATTACTGGGAGCATCTTAAAGAATGTTGAAGAACCTGTCCTGCCCTTGGCGTATTGCTGGTGTCTCTGACCTTGAACGCTATCATATAAACAGAAGCGTTTTGCTCCATGTGATCAGTCCTGTTGCCTGCATAGCACATTTCATTGAATTGGGGCATCTTTCTTCAGGGCTATAGGTTCAGACCTTTGACCGGGGTGCTCTTGCTCAACATTGAATGTACAGTGATAATAGACATAAATATGATTCTGGGCCGATCAATACTGAACATTGTAATATCCCCTGGGCAACAGACGCGAATTCAGACATGACTATAAACATGTCAATAATGTCAGTATAAATCACAGAACAGGGGGATGGGCTGTCACCGCCTTCACACAGATGAAGTTAAAATTGGAAATGGATGGCCAATATTGTGTCTGCCAATAACAATCTCTACAACAATATACAATAAAACATTCGTAAGTAACAATATATAACTATAATGGCTGTAACAAATATGAAACGTGGCCCAGGGTCAAACTAGCACGAAACTGCTTCATCCTTAAGAGTCACGCATTTAAACAGATGTCACAAATAGTTTGGTACTTACACTGTGTCATGGCTTCAGCAGCCACTGGAACCAATGAAAAATATTGAGTAAGAATGACATAAAAAGTTACTCATGCTCAAATGCAGGTCTCAAATTTCTCAAAGCCATTAGATTGAATCTGGCCCTGTGAATCTCCTCCAGCTGAAACTAAAAGATAGTTTCTGAATTACGTTTCTGAAACCTTTACAACTGCAGCCTGCAGCAAACCTTTTTTTCTGTGTGATTCACTGCACAGTATTTTACCTCTGTATGACCCAGTGGTAAAATCCTAGCCGAGGACACCGTATTGTGCATATTTGGCACACTTGTTAACATAAGATGCGCAAAATTATTCCGTAATTCTCCAGTTGCAGAAAAGGATTTATTGAAACCCGAATGTATTATAAATCTTTGTTAGAACTGAAATGGTTTAATGTGGAGTGTGTGGAGGTTGACGTTTATTACACATCCCAATGCAATAAAGAGAAAAGGGATGAGGTGCAGAGGGGTGATCCACGGCATGCTCGCTGAGACTGTCAAAAACAGGCTCAAGACAACTGGCTGATTCTAGCCTCCTTTATCAGAGGTGCACAAGCCTCCCCCTGGATATCCTCCCCTCTGAGGATGTAATTGGCTGCAGGCCCTGTGACAGACAGGAGTCCCCTCCAATGGGCAAACAGCACAATTTGTATATTATTAGCTATGACCCAGTCAGCTGGAGACCACAGCCCCCATTGCATGAGCATACTCTGGAGATAAAAAAAAAAATACAGAGAGAAAGAAATAAAGAGGAAATGTTTCTTTAACAGGGCCTGCAACAGAAGTCTGCCCATCTGATCATGTTCTGAAGTGGCCAGCAGGGGGCATGACTGCACCCTTGATGTTTCTCACTGAAAAGAAAGGATGGAAGTGTCTGTGCACTTTAACTTGATGTACTTATGGAACCCACACCCCATGCTTTTAAAGTGTCAACTTTTTTGATTGTTTGCTGCAGAACTTCCTCCAGGGACAAGGTGAGAGGCCTTCCCGTTCCTTAGTTTTGGAACGAGTCAAACACCCTGAAACACCCTCCTCCCCGTGTGCAAATGCTAATGGCGCGATGCAGACTCCATTAACACAGAAGAGTAAAACCAATCAAGACGGCTCAACACTCCAAAGCAAAGAGGGGGTCTCCCACAAACCTTTTTACACTGACCGTACACCATGTGCCAGTGCGCTGAATGCTGTTTTGATGCATTACGAATTCCCAAGGGACTCTCCACCCTCCCCCACCCACCATTGTCAATTAGAGAGAGACGTCTCAGTGCAGACGGAGGCTAAATTACTGTGGTTCACCACAGGGCGACCGCCGCAGCAATTCATTCATCAAAAGGCCTGGGGAAAATGCTACATGCCACGCCATTATGGCAATGGTGTATCTCATCATCTTCCTTGCTGTTTTATAGAGAAATTACTCCTGGGAGAAAGGGGGAGGGGCAGGCGGGCAGAGGAGGCAGGGGGAGAAGCAGAGGGAGAAACAGGAGATGGAATGATTACAATGAGATCTATTACTGATAAGTTGTGCTGTGGCTGTCTGAAGCTGGACTGAAGCTGAAGCTGAAACGCTAAGCGGGATTTTTCAGTCACGGACGGGACCAGTTCGTCCAGGATGGGTTAATTGCTTAGGGATTGTCTGAAAATTGTCCTCACAAATCTTTTTTTGGAGTTTCAGCTGTTGAGAAATGGCTTGCAGGAGCTGCTCATTTTGTTCTCCAGTTTGAACTGTTTCCTCAAACATCCTCCGTAACACAAATCGTACTATGCACTGCTGATTTGTCCGAACTTTAGTGTAAGATAACGCTTTCTCCTCATTCCCCTTGGGGGGAAAAACAACATTTTTATCCAAATCGCTCAGAGAAAAACAGAATCGTTTTTCAAAATGTTATCATTCGTCATTTATCTGAAGGCAGTCGATAGAGTTTGATCCACGATCAATCATTCCAAAGTATTGCCCAATGTCAGATGGAAGGTTTTCGCCAGTTACGACGGCCTTGATGGATGTGTTTGAGGGAGAGGGGTTTGAGCGTACGTGACGTTAATGGTGGATTTGGAAAAGCTTTGCAAAGCCCTTAGTTTCGCACAACTTGTTAGCTGCACAAATCAATGTCAAATCAAACAATACCCTTATGTGAACATAGCACCTTCAATTCCAATGCAAACACAGTTTTTATATGTAACATTTCACAAAAAATCATATAATGCACAAATTTCTGCTTGCCAGTTTCATGTAGAACGTAAAATAATGTATTTATTATACGTTCTGCATGAGTATTATTCTAATATACATTCTTAATCCAGATTACATACAGAGGGAACAGAATGTTCTAATATGCGTCTGTTAATCCAGATTATTTGCAGTGGGGCAGAGCATTCATATATACCTGTTTTAATACAGACTACATAATTAACAAAAGGTGTTCTGACATACCTCTCCTAATCCAGATTATATACAGTGAGAACAGAGTGTACTGAAGTACCTGTGTTAACCCAGCTGTCATACAGTAAGAGTGATGTGTACTCACACAGCTCTCCAACCCTGTATTTACAGTGGGGACAGAGCGTCAGAGAGGCACTCTGATATCCCTCTCTGTCCTCCCATCCTCTCTATCTCAGTGCTCAGCCGGCGGAGTGGAAGTGAACTTTTTTTTTTCTGAGCGAGAGAAATAAGAAAAGGGGGTGAAGAATAACAGATGGTTCCATGGGGGCGGGAGTTTTCAACGGCCGCGTCGAACCGACAGCGGTGGCGGCGCTCTTGCTCTGGTGCGGGCCCTGTTGACCCCCCCCCCCCCCCCCCCGCCACACGCCACACACCACAGTGCACGTGTTCATCGCCACATCGCTGGGTATCGATTGGGCACGGGTCCGCTGCCAGGCCGCCCTGACGCTTTGGAACTCTGCTTGCTTTCGGGGGGGGATGTTGGCTGCACCAGCCCTGCGCTCTCCTCTCCCTGCCCCCCTATTAAAGCTGCGTGGAACCCTGCCCAGGCGCCCCGCACTGCTGCAGTCCTGCAGGGGCTGTCTCTCCGTGCCGCATGCAGATTCCAAACCTTTGGATCCCCTCTTCCTGGGGTGAAAAAAAAAGATGCCACTCAGCAAATTAAAGGAAAACAACTGCATGGATTAGATACAACAGTGTATTATGCAGCTGTTAGGAAGTCTCTCTCTCTGTCTCTCTCTCTCTCTCTCTCTCTCTCTCTCGAAGGAAAATTGCAAATTGGTGCCTTATAATCAAATTATGCAGCTGTATCTGTATGTCTGTGCTTTCCCGCTTAAGCACTCTGCGACAAATGTCTTTTGAGAAATGTGAATTGCGCTGTAATTAAATAAAAGTTTGCCTGATGCTCCAATACGCCAGAGCATGTTTGGTGACCAAAAATGCCTAAGCAATATGCACTGTGTCTGTGGTGTTTAGGAGTTAAAAATGGTGTTGTTCTAAAACGCTCTGACCGGGGGAGGTGCAGGGGACAGTGTAAACAGTGATGCGGCTCTGTTCTCTGTGATCTCTGTCGCTGATCTTCCCGCTTTGTTTGGAGATGTTAAAGGAGTCGACCTTCTTGTCGGGCTGGGTCTGAGGCACTCTCAGCCGAGCAAGCAGTGGCGCCACAGTGTTTTCGCATCCATTAGCGGGGTGGCGAGGTGACATTTGAAAAGCGCGTTCCAACATTCCGTTGACCCTTTGGGCCCGTCAACCCACCCCCCTCCCCTTGCGGGGTGAGAGAGCGAGACCCCCCCGGCTCTGTGCCTGTGAAATCGGGGGCTGGGGGTGATTGGTGCAGAATTAAAACCCATCTGCCCTAAGTGTTCCATCAAGACGGCTTTACAAAGACAAAGTGACTGTCTGAATAAAACCAGACAGCATCGCCTCTGGCCCCACCTTGTTCTGAATCAACGTGACGGCATCACTATGCCCCCCTCCCCGTTGACTCACAGCCTGCGAGGGAACCTCCACTCAGGGTGCAACCCCTCTCTGCGCTTACCGACTGATCCAGGCTCAATCAAAATTTTGTGCTATAAGGATAGGATAGGATTGGGGGCGGGACAGCTGATCTCAGACCTGTTGCAAGGGGGAGAAGGTACCCCTGAGTAGTCAGTTTCTGCTGGCAAGGGGAGGCCCTCATAAATTATTCATGTCACATCTGTGGACCCCCCGCCTCCCCCTGAATAAAGTTTGTGTTCTGGAAAGTTAATTATTTAGCCTAATGTGCCTCGTCAAGGGTATTTGTGTTCCTCTCAGCACTTTGTTTAAAAGAGCAATGCCCGGCTAGTCCTCAGCTTATAGACGGAGGAACCCCTGTAGGATGATATCTGGCTCTTTAGGACAATCCCTAATGGTGAGAGGAATACGGGGTTCTGAGAGTGCCCTCAAACCTCCATCCCCCGACCCGGTCCCCCCCCCCCCCCCACATGCATAACCAGCGCAGTGCGTCCTGCGCACTTCTCCGCATGCATTTTTAATGCACTTATAGAGAATGATGGCTTTTGGAATAGTTTTGCATTTTTATGGCAGACAGGAGCAGATGGGGGCTGACAGTGACTGAGTCTTTAGCGCGGGGCGTCTCTCCCCCCATTTTTCCTCCCTGACAGAAAGACGGCGGCGAATTGCTCCGCTGAATCTTAGCCACCGCTTCAGTGGGAAGAGTAAATGTCACGCATTACAGGAATTTATGTGCTCTAGGAAGCCGGAAAGATAAACTGGGAGAGCAAACTCCGAGCTGTGCCCTCAACAGCTATCGCAGGGCGCCATTAGACCCGTTCCGCAACCAGGAGCTAATCAGAGCTCCTTTTCCTGTGAGGTTTCCTAAGAGATTCCCGCCTCTGTGGAGAAACACCCAGGAGAGGTGCTTAGCATGGTTCTGCTGCTCTTCTCTGGATACGGTTCCCTGGTCAAGGTATCATTAATGCTTCCTGCTCACAGCCCCCTGTTGTGGTGGGTTTGGGTACTGCATAGCAGTGGTTCAAGGGAGAATGTTCCAGACACGACCACTTTGCGTTTTGACTCTGAACCTGTTCCCTCAAAGAAACTGTTCAGGAACCCGGAGAGGCAGGTCACCACGAACACTTCAATTGCTTTGCCTAAATTGCCTTAGCATATATCCAGCTGCGCAAATGCAAATTGTAAGACAGGCCTATCGGGTTAGATTAGGAGGCCAAGCAAAAAAAAACAATACCTGTTATAAGATTAAGGTAACCAGCTGTCTTATCTGCATGAATACCACTGCAGATTTTCATGGGCGGAGCCAATCTAGTCTGTCTATTTCTATGACTTTCCCCTGCTTTCATCTTGCCCAAGTTAAAAGGTGTGGCTAATGTTTATGACTTTTTTTTTTTTTAATCAAACATTTTTTTATGGAACATAAAAAAGCAAGATATATTCTGCAGTCAAACAAGCACCTTTCTGCTAGATTAGATTTTTTTTAAAGCTACAAACGGCAAACATGCATGCTGTCACACTTTATCTCTCGCCAAAAAACCAGAAAAAGCGTCGATAAGATCTGTGTAAACATCCGCGCAATGCGACAAACGCGTGTATCTTTAAAAGGCACATTGCTGTTTTTCGCTTGTGAAGGCGCAAATCGGGCCCGACAGCTTTAGACTTTGATAATGCGGCAGACATCACCGGTGTCGCCCCGCAGTCCGTAACATCAGCTCCATCCTCTCTGTGAACCTCTGGTAAAAGGTAGGGGAAAAAAAGGCGTGAGGATTGCATTAACCTTCAAACAGGAGCGCGATAATGTGGACCTCAGCTGAACCGGCATTGCGGTGGCCGGCCGTTCGCACCTCTGCTGCAAGCTCGTTTTTATTTAATAAAGAACATTCTGTAGATCTGTCCGGTGATATTCGTGTTAAAAACTGTTCTAGCCGAGAGATTTGCTCACGATCAATAAACTCTTATGCTGCGTTAATTTGTATTACTGTAGCTATTCAGCTACTCAATTTTAGAAATGTAATGTTTACACAAAGAGGCTGTTGATCAGATTTAATTTGTACATGTCTGTCTCTCTGTATCTATATATGCATATACATAATCTATCTACATACAGTGCCCTCCATATATGTTCATACTCTCGATTAAATGAATTTTGATAGTTCTACACAGAGCAAAGCAAAGTCACATTGCTCACAGATAATGAATTTTATCCCAGAAATATATATTGGGTGACCTTTGGATAAGTGTGACAGATCTCTGGCTGTCCTCTCCCGCTGTTCCCTGCCAACACTGAAGCTAAAGCCTCTGTGTCACCCGGAGAGAGAGATTGGCTCTGCAGATCATAAAAAGAACCAACAGCACATCGATCCTTCCTCACTGCCTCTGCTGTGACAGACACGCGGCTCTCTCTCTCTCTCTCACCGCTGCTGTGGTGTCGCAGAGATGTTGGGAGAACATTACGAGTGCCGGGCGACCGTTTGGCGGCCGTGTTTCAAAGGCCGTCAGGAGAGCGGTGATCAGGGTTTCCTCTGGCTTTGATCGCCCAGTCCAATGGAGGGGGCACTGCCAGTGATCTCAAGGACGTGGCCAAGGTCATGGAGTGGATCGCCAAATGCTGTGCAAATCCACCCACGCCACCTCAAAGGCTTGACAGAGAGCTGCTCTCGCTCGCGGAGCGTGGAGGATGAGTGCTCCGCTCCCAGCAACAGCAGCGGCGCAGCGTCACACTGCGTGATGATGATGAAGGAGTTCTTTTTCATGTCAGTTTGCATGCATACCCTCTCTCACACACACTCTCACCTCATTTTGTCTCTCTCTCTCTCGCACTCTCATACACACATACACTCAGACTCGATTTTTTTTCCCCTTTCATGCACACTCACGTACTTGTATGAAAGAACCATGTGCCTTTGTAAGAAATCAATTTATCCATCACATTTGACTTGCTGTGAAACCCTTTCAACACCATCAAAAAGACAACTTCACAGTCGATATGTACAGGTGAATGCACATAGCTATTAACCAACAGCAAATAGTTATATTCCTTCCTGATTCCCTGAAGACATGACCTGCAAGTCACCCTCCAGCACACACACATACACCACACACACACACACACACACACACACACACACACACACACACACACACACACACACACACACACACACACACATTTGTATATCCCTTGTCCTCCTGTACCCTCAAATCCTCCAAGTAAGACCATGCTCATTAAAAGCCATATGTGTGTCCCCTGCTGACTGCAGCAGTCTGATTATGGATACACTGACCTGTGTGTTAGGGAAGCTTCCAAAACCAGGTGGGAAAATACTGTGAATTTCCTAATCTTCCTTCTCATCATTTTTTTTTCTTCCTCATGCCCTATCCTTTCATCATCTCAGCTCTCTCTCTCATCTCTCTCTCCATTCCTCTTGCACTCATTCCCCCATTCATTATTACTGTATGTGTGTGGTTTTACTGACACGGCGTGATTGCCCTGGCAACACAGTTCAGAAACAGCCTTTTACCTCTTCATGATTTTGACACAGTCATTAGGAAAAATGATCCCTGACCCCTTATGACCAATTAGTCCTGGAAATGCGTGAGAAAAGAGATGCTACATGTGTGTGAGTTATTGAATGAGTCATTATGTGACAATCGGTTTGTCACGGGGTGACAAGGTAGGGTGCAGGGACTCTGTTTGTGCCCACGGGACTGAGAGGGGATGGTCAAGCGCAGTGCAATACATTTGGGTGGCAGGTCTTAGTTCAGGTTCAGTTGCTCTTTACAGGCTCGGTCTGATCCCTGGTGCTGTGCGCAGCGTTACAAATACCCATAATGCTATGCGGGTTAGGCGAATGTGGATTTGTAAACCGGCTGCCGGGGCCCTGGGTGCTCAGCTGCTGTGTACTCCCAGGGGGTTGTTGAGGCAGCTGCATTGCCACAGCGAAGGTACGGGTGCAGAAGAGGCCTTCGACTGGGTTACCGCGCCTCAGCCTCAGCCATTAATCAAACGTGCGGCGAGCGCTCCCCGCGCCACTGCGCCGCCGCCCGTGAGATCCAGCACAGGAGGGGAAAGGGAACTTTCCTTCTAATTTCGGCTGGGAGCCATCTCGGGCCTGCGCGCTGGGTTATCTGCCTCCTGCAGCCGCCCACACAGCTGTCATCTCCCGCTGCTCCTCCCTACCGTGTGTGTGTGTGTGTGTGTGTGTGTGTGTGTGTGTGTGTGTGCGTGTGTGTGTGTATTTGTATTTGTGTATGTGTGTGTATATGTATGTATGTGTGTGTTTGTGCATGTGTGTGTGTGTAAGTGTATTTGTGTTTGTGTGTATGTATGCGTATGTGTATGCGTGTGTGTGTGTGTGTGTGTGTGTGTGTGTGTGTGTGTGTTTGTGTGTGTGTGTGTGCGTGATCAACAGTTGACAGGCACGTTGTGTCTTGCTAAACTCCCGCAGGCATCAGTGGCCCTTCCATGGTGATGTTGAAGACCTTCTAAGTCTGTTACCAGCACCTGGTTAAGGAAAGCAGAACACTGGAACACACAGGGTGAAAGCAGTGGAGAAATTCTACTCCTCTCCACAAGTCCCCTCTGTAGCTGTGCTTTTCCACGGAGAATAACAGAATAACAGTGACTCTGCAGAACCGTTTGTATGGCTGGCACCTGCGTTGGTGAAGTCCCAGGCTGCTGTTTACGTGGTCTGTGCTGAAAATGCTGGGTTTTTCGGGGGGGTGGGGGGGTGGGGGCAGCAGAAAAGGAGGGAGGACACAGCAGACAGGTCTCCAGCACCGAGAGCTCTCCAGCAGGGGAAACGAGTGCAACAGACCCATCAACACTGGCACAGAGAGAGAGAGAGAGAGAGAGAGAGAGAGAGAGAGAGAGAGAGAGAGAGAGAGAGAGAGAGAGAGAGAGAGAGAGAGAGAGAGAGAAAGAGAAGCAGAAACATGGAGAGCTGGTCTGAACTGCAGAGATAAGCAGTGCTCAGAGCAGCAGCAATAAGTAGTTGTGTTGAGTAGTTATGCCAAGAGCATGTCTGAGTACTTATCAAAACACCAATCTGGTGAGCAGTGGACAGAATAGCAGCACTGAGTAGCTGCCACAACAGAAGTGAGCAGTGCTTAGAGCAGCAGCGTTGAGCAGTGGTCAGAAGAGGCAGTTTGAATAGTTATCAGAGCAGCAATGTGGAGCAGTGGTCAGAGCAGCAGGGCTGAGCAGTGGTCAGGACAGCAGTGTGTTTAACAGCAATGAGTGCTAAAGAGCTCCACACAAGGCCCCAGATGGAAAGAGTGGTCCTGAAGGAGAGGTTTGCAGCTTTCTGTATGCTCCATTACATCAACACAGATATGTATGCTGCAGAGATGCATGTTACTGCAATAAGGACACCTGATCGGCAGTCTGTTGCAGTTCCTCAGCATTACCATAATACACTATTTGTTTGAGCTCTTTAAAATTGTCCTTGTACGCTTCGAACTGGGGTCTTTTGATGTGTTTTCTCATTAATTTCCAAAAGAAACGAACCTGTCGGTTCCATTGAAACTGTAATCCATTATTTCTGGAATTCAATGAATTCATCTCAGATATTAGAAAACTATAATACATATTAAATTAAGTGCAGTTTTCAGCAGATAATCAGTTTTCTTAGATGTGATGCATGAATCAGATTTTCTGAGCTCCGTGGATTAAAGAGCAGTGCACGGTTGCCATTTAAAATTGACTGTGTGGTCATTATTCACAGAGGAACGATATCGTGGATACTGAACCCATAAGAAAACCATGTTGTGACCTTCAGAAAGGAACAGATCGATGTAAACATTCAGAATGATCAATAATCCCCTCTGCTCCTGATTATATAACCATTCTCAATATATATGCATGTATATGCATATATACATACACACTCTCACACAGTATGCGAATACTTCACAAGCTGTAATGCTGTCATTCAGCAAAATTGATTAATAATGTATAATTTAAAACATTTATGATACCTTTCACTGAAGGACACCAACAAGCTCTATATCCACGGGCAGCAGTGTGGTGTAGTGATAAGGAGCAGGGCTTACAAACTGAAGGTTGCCAGTTCGATTCCAAGGTGGGCCACTGTTGTTATGCCCTCGGGCAAGGCACTTAACCCACATTGCCTCATCCTGTATTAACAGACAACATGTAAAAACTGTAAGCTGTGACAAGTTGCTCTGGATAAAGGAATGTGTAGCAGTCGCCTTTGGAAATCTCTGGACCAGGTTCACTGCTTTCAAACAATCAAGTCATTCCTGGCTTAGAAGCCAAAACAAAGTGTTACCAATCGGTAGCCTTAGTCAGACTGCCCCTGGCTCCATTATGGTGAGAGTGGACCATGACAGAGCATCTCAAAACCAGAGAGGGTAAAATGAAGGACATGGAGTCTTACCTCATACCAGTTTATCTCAGCCAGTAAGTAACACAAGCTCATCAGGAGGGGCCCTTTCAAAGAAAGATGTGTGTCCTATCTGTGGGTTCCTACTTGTACACACTGAATCAATTAGTAATTTGGTGAGAAACCCCTCAACTTCATAAAGTAAAACTAAAAACCCTTTACTATTTTTTTCTGATTTTATTTAACATTAGAATAATGACATGTGACAGATTAACATGGCAAGAACCCATATGGAGGTTTTTACATACCTATAAGAAATGAACACCTGGTTACCAAGGTTCTTTTTAAAACCCCAGTATTTCCTTTTATTTTGATAGAACAAAAGGACTCGGGCTGTAAATGTGGAGCCCTGGCTGGCCGCGAGCGGTAATAGAATCCATTCTACATTTTTATGGAGCTCTTTTAAAACTCCAGGAGCGCCTCAGAGCAGGTCGATGAGCCGTAATCCAGCCCTGCGCCTGTCTGGCCTGCCTCGTGAATTAAACTGAAAGGGAGGCATGTGTAGGCTTTTCCTTTCTCCATTCTTTAATGCGTCTTACTGGCGCTTTTTACACCCCCAATCCCCGTTGCTGAGGGCCTCGGGTGTATGCAGGGAGGCGTTCCCTTGCGAAGGGCTTTGCATCACGAGCTTCTCCCGATACGCCCCATTAGCGATGCTTCCACATTGTGAGGTGAGCATGTGTGCCCTCTGACTTCAGGTGCTTCTCTCTTATAGACCTCCTGTCTGGGGTCAGCATGGCATATTGCTTATGGTTTCAGTGCTAGGCCCTACTCCCGCATGATTGGCTGTGACATGTTTGGTCCTCCCTGTGCACCCAATAAGAGCTGGTCTCAGCTCTGTTGTCTACTCATAGGCATATAATCCAGAAGGAGTGGACACTTAATAGCTTCGTAAAACTGGTAAGTGCTCCCTTATGCTTCCACACAGATGTTAATGGGACTTGGGAGACTAGCCCCATAGCATTCATGCTGAATTTTTGGGTGGCCTCTGTTGCAGGAGTGTCAAAGCCAAGCTGACTCTTGCCCATTCTCAACACAGGGGGAAGAGCTGCATGTATGATTGTCATGGTGAGTGAAAACCCAGCTGATTTAGTTACTCAGTTGTGCTGAAAATGCACAGAGAAATGGTTTAATGGCGGGCAGCAGTGTAGCATAGTGGTAAGGAGCACAGCTCGTAACCGAAGGGTTGCTGGTTTGACTCCCTGCTGAGGCACTGCGTTACGATTGGGCAAGGTATCCACAATTGTCTCAGTAGATTATTGAAAATCAGTAAAAATTATAACCTATGTAAGTTGCTCTGGATCAGCCAACAGGCTGCTGGTGGAGGATAAAGGTGACATTGTGTTCTGCAGGGTCTCTGGAAGCAGCTTGTGGAAATGAAGGAAAGATACTTTGAAGCATCTCTGGACACACTATGGCATTTCAACTCTATGGGATGGGTGAGGAAGAAAGAGTTCTAATACAAAGTAACCTTGGAGGCTGGGCTTGGGGGCGAGCTAACACATCTTATCCAGACGGAGCCGCGAAGGCTTTTAGTGCCAGCTGTGATGCGGCACCATGAGGGCCCAGACCGGGCTCTCGCTCGTCACAGCTTCACGCTTCACAGAGCCTCTGAGGAAACCTTAGAGCTGAAAGTTTCCTCTTCTGTAATGACCTAAAGAGTCAAGGGCAGGTCACCGTGTGTGTGCGTGTGTGTGTGTGTGTAGGGGTCTGCACTGCCAAAAAAGTTACCTCTGCTTTTTTTTTGAAGAAGCAATTAGGTGGATGAGTTTCCCTGGCCAATTTCGAGAGGTCTTTTTGGAGTGGATGAGTGGCGGTCTTTTTCTGCGTTTGCCGTGACGCTGCCCTGCTATGAAATTGAAAATAAGAGAAAGGAATTGTCCGAAAGGCTCTGTCTTCAGAGTCAGTGTGCTGCATAAGGGTGAGGCAAAGTTGGAGGGGGGGTCACAGGGTAAGCCGCAAGCCATTCAATTTCCCAGCGGCACGTCTGAGCAATCGCCCGAATGCAGGCACCTCTGCTGCTCATCTCTTTCTCTCCTTCTGAATCAGCCGTTTTCGTCTTCTCTCTCAATTTCTGCCTCTCTCCCTCTCTGTCTCCCCCTTGCTGTCTCGCTCCCTCTCGCTTGCCACAGCTGTGAGAAATGGCCGGCCAAAAGGATGCTGAGTAATTACATGCAGGTCTGTTAGAGTGGGCTCTCTGTGCTCTCTGTTATTCCTGGTTCTGCGGATGGGATATGTGAGTGATGGTAAGCCGATTCACTTACACCATGCTAAAGGAAAACACACGGTCTGCTGTGTGTGTGCGCACGCAGAAGTGGCTCCCCTCTCATCTTCTCTCCCTCTCTCCCTATTTCTGCTCCTCCTCCCTCTGCCTCTTCCTTTCTCCTCTCCTTTTCTCACCCTCTCCCTATTCGTGCACCTCTTCACTCTCCCTCTCACTCTCCTCTCTTCTCTCCGCTCTCCCTTGCTCATCTCCTCTCCCCCTCTCCTTTTCTCATCTCCTCTCTTCTCTCCCCTCTCCCTCTCTCCTCATCTCTCCCTTCCTGTTTCTGCTCCTCTTATTCTCTCCCTCTCATTCTCCTCTCTCCTCTCCTCTTCTGTCTTCTGCTCTTTATATCCTCTGTGTCTGTCTTACTTACAGTATAAACCTTTTATGAGAGCAAGTTTTTGCATTTGTGGTTCATTTCCTTTTAGGAAAGATCTCCCTGCATCTTGTTTTTGCTTACACAACATGTATCAGCAAAATACAGCAATACGTCCAGAGACTTCCCACTGAACTTCTCATGGAAACTACTGTAATGTTTCCCCACTAACTTCTTCATGGCCATTGCTTGTGAGAATTTGTTTCTTTTTCCTGAGAGACTTGTGGTTGGAATTTCTCTAGACACTGACTAACTTCCACTCATGCCCTGGCAATACAAGAAACAACAACCTTTCTGTTGTCTCTGTGCTACAAAGAAGTGAGTGCAGAAATGCCCCAGCTATTTGTCATTTAATCATGTTTTAAGTTAAGCATGTGCATTTTCTTCAACAGAGGTGAGATTTGGATTTCTTGGCCATGTATATCTATAATTTATATGATTTGTAAAGTAACCACACATATTTTTGTAGATATCTGGACACTGAAGTTAATTCCAAGGTGTGGATTCTCACTTGAAGCTGTTTATCTATTTACACATTCACATATGGCCTTCACATGTGGATGTGGCCCATGTGATGTGGGAGACATTACCTTTGTGTGGAAGTGAGCATAAGGAACCTCCGCGGAAACAGTTATCCCCAACAACCAACCCATTTAGGTGTGCTCTGACAAAAATTCCTCGCTTTCATTGTCTGATAACTTACCCAGACAATAAGATATGATACCTGGGCAGCACCTGTTCAAACCATGAGTCTTTGAACATAAACGTAGTGTCTGCTTGAAAAAAAAAATAACTCGAGGAGCTGTGAGCACAAATTTAAGAGAGAGCACTCCTTGTCATGTGTGTGAAGCCCGGAGTGTGAATTAGAAACCACTGAAATTGAGACCAGTTAGAAACCAAGGGAAATTTCTTCCCTCAGTCCCATTGGTATCGGACTGCAGATGGGCGTTCACATATGGTGCAGAATTTGGAGGACAGAGTAGCCATGTTTTTTGCTCTCCGTGTAGGTGCACACGCCCTCAGCCACCGCCTTTCGTTCCCAGTTCGGGTTTGTTTGAGGTGGAAGTTGATTTTGGGGGGAGGGATGTGATGTTTTGGAATATTGTTTTAATCAGTCATGGACCACAGATCAGACCAGTCAAGGGTTACGAGATCATTTGTTTTTGAAGTCATAACAGAGGGAAAAAATTTAAATAGAAAGTACTAAATTAATTAGAATTTGGGTTTTAATACATCAGTACCCAGCGTTGTATCTCACCAATCACTACTGAAGCGCATCAAAGTCAACCCAAGCGTGGATAAAATACTTAAGCTATTGTAGTACAGCAGATCTGCGTGTACACAGCCTTAAAAAGCAGTTAATTTGATCACACAAAACAACATCTCTCCATTTGTTTCATAATAAAGTTTATTCTATATTACAAATAGTATTTTGTTCTTGACTGCAAAATAGGAATGCATTATATATTTACATACACAGGTTTATAATTAATTATAACAAAGTTAGAGAAGCTTGCCTTTTTTTCCCAAGTTTTTTTTTCTCTCTCTCTCTCTCCAAATACGATATTTTATGATATCTCCTCAAATCTGGTGATATTAAAAGTCTTTTCTAATCTGTTTCTCTATCACCTGCTGTAACACTGAACTCTGTAAGGACCCTGTGGTTCTTACAGAGGATCGAAGGTGGAAGCTTTACCGGGCGCTATGGAAACGAGGGCCGGTCCTTGCAGACGGAACTCGCTGCAGCGGAACATGAAGCAATGGAAGGGCGTATCATAATGGGATTGGGGGTGGGGGCGGAGATTAGAGGCAGTTTCAGGATAGCAGTTCCCCTATGACCACGCAGCACACAAAACATATAAAAGGGGGTGGGGTCAGGCATCATCACAGCAAATGTTTGGTGGTCGTATTAAAGCTTCGGTAGGGCTTGTGTCTGAGGACCAATCAAAAAGGACTCCCTGAATCTACTCCACTGTCTCAAAAGACAACATTTAGCGTTACCTCACTCTTTTGAAGTTTTCTGTGGCAAAACAAACAAAAAAAAACAGTCCAAGATTTTCTAATAACTAACAATAACCAAACATCCAAAATCAAAAGACACACTAAACACACACACACACACACACACACACACAGTACACACATAATCAAGAAAATAAAACAAATTTATAGTACTAAACACAAGATCTGGCATTGTTAGTCAAAATTAAGCTCCCAACCTCACGGAGTTCCAATCCAAGAGGAATTAATGAGCGTCTAATGAAGGTTGGCCGCAGAACCGAAAGGCTTTGATTTTTTTCCACCAGTCTGCTGTTCAAGCAATCTGTTCAAAAGAGGAAGTAAATTTGAACTTTAAAGAAATCTGCGCATTCTGAGTGGCTGGCTGAAACCGAAATATGCTTGTTTTTTGAAAGGTCTGCAACACCCTGCATGACTTAGCCCTGTGAAAATTAAGCAAAGATGCTTTGAAGCAAGCATGGCTTGATGAATTCCATCCAAAAAACCCTCTTCAGGACAACGTGTGTCATCAGCATCTATACAAGCCAAATCCTTACACACAATGGCATTCAAACAACAGAAAAAAATGCAACAAAATCAAATGTAATTGTAAAGACGTTAAAAAAATAAAGTACCATAATTACTGGACTACCCATCACCTTAACCTCTTAAACATATAGTACATGATCCAGGGCATTCATAGGCTTGTGGTCATTTTTCTGCTTTACCTTAATATATGTCAGAGTGTCCTGAAGGATGATGTTGTCCCTTATACTTTACAATGTCTGTTCAGTTTCCCACTTCAGCAGAAGATGGGAGTCTTCCATTGGTTTGCATACACACATTGTATGTTTCCACGCTAGTCTAAGGTGAGGATTGTAACCGACTTTAAATCCAGTAGATGCTATGGTAGCGTCTAATCACAGAAAGACAATCTACCACAAAGGCAAGACAGCGTCTGCTGGTGAGCTACTAAAAGAATGCTATGATCTCAATCCATCGTATCCAAGATAAGCCCAATCAGACAGCTTGGTCTTGAATCTCCAATTCCCCCAACTTTTTTTTTTTAAATGAATGCTTCTAGTGTCATTAAATATTTTTGTTTGCAAGGCAGTTCCATTTCATAACATCCAGATAGGTTAACATGCAAGGGTATATAATATATTTGTTTAAAGGTACCACTTTTATATTAGCGTCTAACACTTTCACATAACATGGCAATGATGGTTGAATAGGCCGACTGGATAAAGGTTCCACCTTAAGTTTGAATTATTATAATTTAACATGACAATCCACTTTTCTGTCTGATGCTTCCAAGCAAAATAAAGAAAAGGACACATCCACATCATCGCAAGACTGTTTTTTTTCTCTATGTTCCTTTTTTTTAATTAAATACATGCGCTTAAAAAGCCAGTAGGGACCCAGGACAGGCCTGGGGAGGTCTCCAAACATTCACATCACCACATCGGGCACGTTTGTCAAGGCAAAAGAAAGGTCAAAGGTCAAAGAAAGGAGGGGAGTTCTATCTTCTCTTTCGGACAATATCAGCATCTGGTAGATTTTCTCACTGCTGCTATTTGTCTTTTTTAGGTACTTTTTTTTTTTTTGCTTTTTTTGCGGCTCAGAGGTCGACGCGGGCCTCGGTGAAGGCAGCGTCCCCAACAGAGTCTCGTTTCCAGAAAATTCTCTGTGGTTCTCTACAGTGTTTGGCGGGAAATCGTGGAAAATCGTGGAAAGGAAGAAATACCTCCTGTACCTACGCACACCGAGGTCAGAAATCCATCATGGTTTTTGCACTCCGTTTTTGCTAATTCTCGTCAGCTTTCAGTTCTGGCTCCTTTTTTTGTGTCTCATGTTTAGGATGCATTCGTTTCAGATTTCGGTTTTAAAAAGCAGACTGGGTTTTGGTTTTTTTGCTGACCAAAGTCTGTTGTGTTTCCAAAAGTTCCACCGAACGAGGCCTGTCGTCAGCTTTGATAAAACCAGGAAACGGGCCTACATTCACACTGACTTAAATTTGTCTCTCTCTTTCTCCCGCAGTCACTTTTACCCCAATTTTTTTCCCCCAGCTTTCGTAACCATTGCCGGTCCTGACATTCCAGAATAAGAGTCCCAACATCCACATGGTGGTTTTCAGACGGCGTCACCTGTTGCCGATCATCTCTGTGGCGCATTGGAGAAAAAAAAACCCAAAACGGTCTGCAGTGGCGTGCGTGGCGTGGAGGAAAACCAGCAAGGTCACTGAGGTCACTGTCATCAGGTTGGAAGTGTGCTTCTTCTAAAATGTTCTACCTTCCCCTTTCCCCCCCTTGCTACTAACAATAAAATTTCATTTTTTTCTGATGCACAGAAGCTGTGTACGAAACATGAGCAGAGTAGCTTTTTTTGGAGTATACTGATAAGGAGGATGCCACTAAAGACTTATTCTATGCTGTGCAATCAAGATACTGGTTCCAAAAGAAAAAAAGAAGAAGCTCTAAGGTTCCCACCCCCTCCCCCACCCAACACCCAGCAAAGTCTTTCAAACACATTGAATATTATTAACATGACTGAGACACAGGTGGAAAACATTCATCTGTGCTCACTTTTGCTGTTCCTTCAGGACTTGGAGATACGTTGTTTGAATAGCTCTTAGCTGTAAATGCAGCATAAACTCACATAACTTTTCTTTCTGTCTTGGTTTGGTCAACAGTCAATATATATATTTATATATATATATATAGTATTTCCACCTCTGTTGCTGTTTTGTCACATTAAATGTACTAAAATTGACTTGACCCTAAAGTAGGTTCACTTCTATGCTATTGAAAAAGTTGGAACAAATGGACACCAAACTTTGTTGTGTCAGAGACTTTGTTATCAGCGGTGTTTTCAAGGCAACATAATGATAAAATGTTCTGTTTTTTTCACCCCAGGGGTTTTGGGAGTCACCAATATGGTGAGCTTCCCCACGCCCCCCCACCAACCCTCCCCTCCCCCCAGCTCGCCAGCACAGCACAGCTAATGTGATTTGAACACTTGCAGCCGGAAAAAAAAGAGAACCTTTTTTTTTTTCTTTTTTTTTTTTGTTTTGAAACATAGATGTTGAGATAGATGAGGGACAGGTCTTCGCTCAGGCACGGCTCGGTTTCTGATATCTCCCAGTGCACTCTGGGAAACGCGGTCCTCAGCTCTCAAGGCTCATGAAGGCGACCACCTGCTCCAGCTTGAAGGCCAGTCTCTGTTTCCTGGCGATGTCGTCCTGCTCCAACGCACTGACAATCTGCCGGAACAGGAGGAAAGGAGACACCAGGATATCCAGTCATTACCTTCATTAGTTTCTGTTATGTTACAGCAAGGTTATCACATTACGCTTTCAATGGGACTGGCACTTCATATTTGAAACAAGTGTCAGCTGTCTGAGAGAAGACCTGACAAGAAATGTGCAGCTGTGTACCAACTAACTATAAGTAGTTGAACTGAAAATTGTCTGTCTGTTCTGAGTGCTGACCACACGTTAATTGCTATAGTTTGAATGATAAGATATATTCATAGATTATTCACCATGGTCATTGCTCTGCATGGTTTATACCTTTTTGCCTGTAGCTCTCCACCATTTATATTGCGTTCAGTAACATCATTCCATTAGCATCACATGCACCTAACCTCATGATCCTGTGACCATTTGTAAAGATCACAGGAGGAAAGCTTTTTAACAGAGGAATACCCAGATCTGCAATTGATGTGACAGTGAAGAGTGCGCAAAAAACCCTTTGAAGATCACAAGTGCGTCCATGTACAGCGCTAACATGTACATCCTGATGAAAACAAAAATGTAAATAAAGTTCTATTTTTGGCAGGCCCCTTGATTGACAGTGATAATTTAAACTCCTTGTAGCCAGCAGATCCCATGGTACGTGTGCATGTTGTTCTTAGAAGGTTGCCGGCACGCACAGTCTCTAACCCTTACCTTTCCCATTATCCTGTGGATATTACATGTGTGCATGGCACATGACGGCCTGAATAATTTGTCCCCCAGACTGTCAGTCACCGAGCGCGTTAATCCTAAAAAGGCCCCGCGTAGATCATCAGGCGAATTAAAAAACTTCCGTGACTCCTGCTTGCCCTTTCGTGCATTGGAATGTAAATGAATTTCACGAGTGCGGCATGAGTATTTAATAATAGGAAACATAATCAAACCGCTTCAGATCTGGGGAACTTACTGCTCACTCTGATGCCATCATGTTATTTTTATGCATATTTGATATAATCACACACACACTCTCTCCGTATATAATAGTATGCATAAATGGTACGCGTTAAAGTGCCAGTAATTGCCATATTTTTACATATGACACATTCCGGCTTTAAAATATGTAAAATATGTAAATAGCCATGATACACTTGCTTTTGTGCATTACCATACATGATGCATTAAAATGAATGACTTTTTCATTAGATAATTCTAAGTAATAATGCTATACCATTTTACATATCAATTAAAGTTGATAAAGAGCAAGTTGACAGTGATTTTTTTTCATATTCTGTCTGGTCAGAATGATGTTACAATAATCATTGCTTACTGCAAGGTGGTTCCTGCCCGCTGTCTCCAGTACACAAATCTGAAAGAAACTACATGTCCTTGAAAAGTGTGCTCTGACATGGTGGCCATTTGACTACTTGTGTTTAGTTTATATGGACCTTGACTATTGTAATGGAGCTGTCCCTGTGAACTGACAGCAGGGGGGAGAGCAGCGTTTCACAGAGGTTGTGTCAGCGTTTGCAGGGCACCCTACCTCCTCGCTGTATTTGCCCACGTAGGAGTAGATCTCGCTGAGGGAGCTCATGCTGTTGAACTCGTGCATGTGCATGCGGGACTGCTCCGCCAGGTAGGCGTTCATGTCCTGGTCACTGATGGCCGGCATCCTGCTGATGTCCGAGTAGTACCTGCAGGATGAGAAACATGCACGCGCTCATGATGAGACATGCACATACACACACACAAACACACACACACAAACATACAAACATATACATACTACCACAAGGTACACACTCACCGTGTGTCATGCACCTGACTTTTTTTTGTTTTCAGTTCTCTACAAATCATATATACAAAGTCAAGGACTACAGTATATATCTGTAGCGGCTAGCTAAGGACATTTATCCCAAGAAAAAATGAATGAATGTATACAAACACAAACACACATACACACACACACATACACACAGATACACACTTAATGCAGTCTGAAACCAAGGCAGGTAAGGTAAGGAGAGTGCGTGGGCGTTTGTGATTGGGAATCGGCCCAAGGTGTCCTTCAGCGAGAGCCGTGCTATTTCACACAGCACTCCAAAAAATGTTCAAGTTCTGACAGCGGAGCCCAAAATCCAGTTAAAAGTGACACGGCCCTGACTGCGCCCCGCTCCGACTCTAACAGGATTTCCAGCGCCACCGAACTCACAGACGCGTCCTCTACATCCATGCATGCACAATAGCATCAGAAGCCACAGGGACAAACATGGCAGGGGAAGCTGCGAAAATGACTCCTTTCCCCAGTTTGTTCAATTCAACAATCAGCTCCTTTCCGGGTTATTAAGTGTCAGATGTCTTTTTCTTACAGGGAGGAGGGGGGGTGGGTGCCTCTTGCGGTTTTGCACGATTTGTATCAGGAGTGACAGATCCCCCTCTGTGCACCCCAACCCCCCCTCCCCTCCCCGCCCCCCTTCCACCATTCCAGCCCCCCTTCCACCATCATTAAGTGCCTTGGTTAGACCGTGTGGCTCTGGAGAACAGTGGCGAGTGGCGATGGCTCATACTATGCCCCACGCCCTTGTGAAGAGGGCTGAAATGGAGCTGAAAACTCTAAAGGACACTTGGGGGGGCGGGGGGGGGGGGGGGGGGGGGGGGGGGGCTGTGCCTCCTCCCTCGGCTCTGGGCTTCAGGCGGGTCCGCACTGACGACCAGACAAAAGAGCGCTGGAGGAGGGGAGGCAATCAGTCACTGTCACCTGCAGCTGCGCCGCCCCTGTCAGCTCGTTAATTAAACTCAATCATTTACATTTTTAATGCCCGCCACTTGACACCTTCTGAACACCCCGAATCACGCTTGATAATAGCTTGTGTGTTACACAATTAGTGAGTGGACGGCCCAGACGAGTTAACCCGGGTGACTGACGGGCGGGCAGGCAGGCGCCCCTGGTGCATCGTGGGCTGTCAGGGGGGGACAAGGAGCTTTGCGTTCGAGGGCCTCCTTGCACCTGCTGATGGCTTTTGGGAAGATTTCGGGAGGGGCTAGAGAGGTCTGGGGGGGCAGTCATTGCTCACACAGACTATACAGCAAGCTCTTTGGAGCACGTGGTCCAGGCCATGGTCTACGGTCTATGGTCCAGGTCATCCATACATCACACAGGTGATCAGAGCGCCGCCATCGCGTTTGAATCTCTGCTTTGGAATGGGGCAGTGCCAATGAAGTCCAGATCAACCCCCCTCTGGATTTAACAGGAAGGGACAGGTTTCAATTCACATGGGAGCATGCGTGGTTGCCCTGGTGAAGTATGTACTGACTCCTCAGTTAATGTGGGTGGGCAGAACCTCAGTTACCATAGATATGGAATTAGTAGACTACATAAATACCACCAACTGAGAAAGCATCTCCTGCTATTGATTGTACTGAGCTTTAGCTGCCTATAAGGATCTTTGACTAGTGACCATGTGACACAAATATACTTTTTAACATAAAGAAAAAGAAAACACATCTGAGTTCAGCGGACTTGAACTGAACTCTTGTCACCACTTTCCCTACACCCCTACGGATACAGCCGAGTGTAACTGCTGTTTGAAGTCCCGGAATGTTCCGCTGATCAAATGAGAAGCCAAATGAACTGTGGCACCCGAGTGGCGTGCGAATCGCTTCGGCTCACCTGCGGCTCACCTGCCCCTACGCGCCCCCTGCGCTCTCGGCGGGCTCCTAAAACCGACCGCGGGCACAGATTTTACAAGCAGCCGCTTGGCAGCCGGCACTAGTGATAAAGGCGGGAGTGCCCAGCGGTGTGCATTCAGATGTTCTCGCACCCAAAGGCAGAGCAACATGGAATGGCTCTTTCACATTACATTGCATTACACTCAATTAGCAGACGCTCTTATCCAGAGCAACTTCCAGCACAGCGCTCCTTTAGAAGGCAGGAAACAGCATTTCTGTAGTTTTGTGTCACCAAAGGAAGTGTTTCAGAGAAACAGAAACGGCCATCATAATGTCCATAACGGTAACACCACAGTTAGTGTGGTGTAGTGGCAAGGAGCAGGGCTCATATCTGACAAGGTTGCTGGTTCCCCATTCCACACTACTGTTGTACCCTTGGGCAAGGTACTTAACCCCCAATTGCCTCAGTAAATATGCAGCTGTATAAATGGATAAAATTGTAATTTGCTATGGATAAGAGCGTCTGCTAAACGACAATAATGTAAACTACAGTCGCTGCAATATAGTCATTATCATAGCCTACTGGAGCCTTGTGTGAATGCCTTTTCCCCTGAGGGCTGTTGTGACAGTGATTAGGGCAGTGACAGTTGACCAACGGGGACATAAGGAGTTTCTCCACACAGTTTATTTCACAGATTACCAAGATGGTCCCTCTGGGACCAAAGAATTATATTTGCCAACAAATAACGGCCGTCCTCATCCAGGCTGACATTCAATTTCCACTCCAAGTTAAACCTCCTGTCCCCTATTTACACGATCGGGTGTTTACTGAAGCAGTTCAGGGGAGGTGCCGAGCTCCAGGGTGCAGCTGTAGCATCCTGCCTAGGAGTTGGGGTCCAGAGCCCTGGCCGCTGTTCCCATGAAAGCCTGTATCTGGAGGTAGGGACAGAGAGTGGTGCTGCTGTGCTGCAAAGCATTGTGGGTTGGGGAGACACTGGATGCAGATTGCCGTTTGCAGGGCGCTGCATTAAATTTGCGTGGAATGGCTGTACCTGAAGCTGGCTACCCCGGATGAGACCCCTGCCGTGAAGAGGCCTGCAGTAAAGCGAAACCATTGGCGCTGATTAGTTGCGACATGAACCTGCTCCCTTGCGGGTGTGTGGGCTTGTGCCTGTGGGAACGCCTGTTTCCCTTACGCGCCGTTGCAAAGCCGCAGCTCCGCCAAACGCCCGCCGTCTCCCGTTCACGCCAATCCGAGGGCTCCCCACTCCCCAAGCGCGGGCGCACTTTCTTCCTCTGTCTCCTCCTCCCTGCCCTCCCCTAGATCCAGCTCCTCTCTGCCTGTTTCCCAGCTCCTCCAGCCCCTCTGCCACAGCACGTTACGCAGACAGAACGGCTTAATCACAGCTCAGTTCCTCCCATCACCCTGCCCGTCCGTACATAACGCTCCCGCTACATTGCCACAACTTTACAGGAATGTTGCGGGGGTGGTGCCGAGCCCGTGGGCCGCGTGGCTGGTTTATTTTGGTGTGTGGGGCAGGCTGGAGGCAGAGGCAGAGGTGCGGGCTGCGCTCTGCGCGGGAGGGCGCGTGTTGTTGTGTCAGCGCCGTTTTGTTGGCTGTCACCGAGCTGTCGCCGCGGCGACGCTGGGAGGGAGGCGCGGGCTCCCAGGTGCGGGGTGGAGATTGGGGTGACAGTGTGCGGGCTGGCGGGCGAGTTTGAAAACCCGTGAAGGCGTGTGACAGTTTAATTTACAGCACCCCCCGCCACATTGCTGAGAAGGGGGAGAGAGAGGAAGAGAGGGAGAGAAAGAGAGAGGGAGGGAGGGAGGGATGGAGAGGGGGAGAAAGACAGGGAGAGAGGGAGAGGCAGACAGAGAGACAGGGAAGGAGGGGGGGAATGGGGGCAGGGGAAGAGAGGGACAGGAGGAGAGGGAGAGGCAAAAGGAGAGAGAAGGAAGGGGAGAGAGAGGGAGACAGTGCACACACACACACACACACACACACACACACACAGACACACACACACACACACAGACACACAGACACACACACACACAGTTCATGTCATGTTACTCTATCTTTTGCTGAACTTGTGTAAGCTCTGTTTTTGTTCTTGCTTTGGCAATACGAGAACCAGCTTGTCATGCCAATAAAGCTGGCTTCTCCAAAGCCTTGCTGGCCAGAGCTGCCCTGCATTCACTATAGTGACCACTAGGAGCAGGACACCGCCACTATACATCATCTATGAGGAGCCACTGATGGACAAATCAACTTTAAACACAGGCAGAGAGCTTAGCCGCCACAGCCGTGTCACAGGGACTCATTTCTACAATATTTTGGCTACCTTCGTCATTTTCATCTGAATTCAAGGCACACTCTGCAAAAAAGCAAGCATCTGTTAAATATCACCAAATTCAAACATATTCATAAGATCCCTGTTGCTTCAGCGGTGGATTCAGTCCTGCCAGACTCCTCTGTCCGGGTGATGGAAGAGGGAGGAACGCCGAGTACGGAACGCACAGTGCGGAACGCTGCGATTAGAATCTTATCACAGGCAGAATTTAATGTGGCTGCCAGGATTGGTCAGCTGAGACGGCTCATAATGCCATCTGACACATAAACAATTCACTCTGTAGCTGGAGGTCAACATATGAGATGGCAGAGAGACGTGCCGAGTAACTCAAGGACAGGCCTGTTATTAACACACCATCTCACAAGTGAGTTATTAATAGCCCATACCATTTACAGACCTGTTATTAATACTCCACAGCATTCACAGACCTGTTATTAATACTACACATCCTTTACAGCCCCGTCATTAGTATTACACAGCATTTACAAACCTGTTATTAATACTATATCCTTTACAAACCTGTTATTAACACTATATTCTTCACAAACCTGTTATTAACACTACATAGCATTTACAGACCTGTTATTAATACTACACAGCATTAACAAACCTGTTATTAATACTACATTCTTTACAAACATGTTATTAATACTACACAGCATTTACAAACCTGTTATTAATAATATCCATCCTTCAAAGATCTGTAAGTATACCCCTTTTATTAATACTTCATATCATCAACAACCCTCTTATAAACAACTCACAATCAATCTAGTTTAACTCTTTTAATAACAATCTGCATCAAGTTTAACCCTGTTATTAACAATCCACATCAAGTATAGCCCTGTTATTAATACTCCACATCTTGTGACAAACAAGTGTGTTTTGAAAAGCCCTAGAACATACTGGGAAGCACTGTTTTGTAAATGTTCATGTTCTCTATGGTCATGATCTCTTCAGAGAACACACTTATGATGGCATTGCTGAGGGAAGACAAACAGATTATGACTCTTGTGGTTGCCTCCCAATGAAATGAGATTTTCTAAGACATCCTTAATTAAGACAAAACTCCCAGATTATTCTTCCACTTTTCAGGTCCATTGCTGGTGGAATGAGCAGCAGGTCAGAGACCTCAACAGACAGGGGTCTCATCTGGACCTCACTGCTCTGTGTATCCCAAACCACAAAGAAGTGGTTTCTGCTGTTTCCTGTTAAGGCTCACAAAGTGATTGTGACTGAAGTAATGTGCATCCACATTCAACTCCTTTAAATCAACACCGCCCCTGTACGCAAACACCCCAGAAAGAAACTGCCTCTCCCTGCAAATGTATAGATCATGACAGATAAACAGAGGGGCGTTGAGTTACCCGGCTCTCCGCGCACAAGCGAAGCGTACCCCCCTGACCTTAGGCAGATGCTGTGGTTCCTTTAGCTGCCAGGGAATAAATGCTTTTTAACTGCTCTGGAGGCCTCATATTTTATTCAGCGATGCGCCAAATAAATTTAATAAAACTCTCATTTTAACAAATTACCAACATCGCCGCGCGGCGTTCTCATAAAGTGGCGGGTGCGCTCGCTACATTAAAAACTGCGCGGAGCTCGCCAGGCCCCCCCAGAGCTCCTGTTTGCTTCACTAAACGCACCCCTGGCCCATAGATCACCGGCCCGCCGCCTCCTTACAGAGGCAGAGAGGCAGCAGCTATCTGTTTTATTACTGCTGGTAATGAAAGCCAAGGGGGGCCGGGGAGGAAGAGGAATATTTTGTGCAGTTTGTGAGGGGAGAGACCTCTCGGTTCAACTGTTCATTTGTCAGTGCCGGGACCCTCTGGCCTTCTTTTTGCCGTTTTACATCGCATTAAGTATTTAGTGGTTGCCCTAATGCAGATGGCTTATGCAGCATGCATTTCTTACACATTTTCGCGCTGAAGACGGCTGATATAACACCTTGTTCAAACACACGGCAGCTTTGCCCTGTGGGGACGTTCGAACCTACGGCCTCCTGGTCACAAGCCCCGCTCCCTGACTCCCTCGCCTCATAGGTCGTTCTTTTTGGAGCCTTTCCCAGGAAGTGACACCATTACCCCTTTCGTGTCCCTCTATCACATGTTTCCATAAGAGTATTTAGCTGCTCTTGGAGGGCCCTAATGGACGGCCCGTTTACCTCGGAACAGCAGAACATGTATGAACCTGCATCTTTGGGCAACAGTGGAACCTGTGAGAACCTGCTTCTCTAGGAAACAGCAGAACCTGTTAGTGAGCAACTGTCTCCTTCTCATCCATCTAAGCGCACTTTGTCAGCTTGTATTGATTGCATTTCTACACCACATTTCTAAATCCTCAGTTTAAATGGGAATAAGTATCATTTGAGGGGTAACCGAGCACAAACAAAGTGCTGTATTACTTAACTCCCTGTGAATTGCATTTGGTTTAGAACAAGGCTGGGTTCACTAAAACACTTCGAGAGGCAATATATGCCAGTGTTGCATACCTGAACCCTCTCCTCCTAGCTCTTGCAGCTACAGATCTAACAAATGTTCTTGGATCTTACGGAGACCAGAGGGGTCAGAATGCTCCTGAGCGAACACACGTGCGAACACACACACACACACACACACACACACACACACATCAGCCATCACACCCACCTCTCCACCCAGCTTTTGTAGCTGGGGATGTCCTTGGCATAGAGCAGCTTGTTGGAGGGGGAGTCCTTGCCCAGCCGATGCTCGGAGGTGGAGCAGGAATCCATGAAGGTCTGGGCCACCACCGACAGGCAGGCGTCTGTGATGCTGCTCTTGTGGATGTCGAAGACGAACTGCGGGTTCTTTATCACATTCACCCAGAACCTCAGAGGTAGGCTGCGGAAAGAACAGAGACCTGCAGTCAACCTCTCACTGCTACAAGGGTGCAGGGAACCAGACTTAACATCCTCTCTGACTGCAACACAAAGAACCAGGAATACCATCTCACTGACTGTGCCATATAGAATCAGGGACACCATCTCATTGAATGTAGTCCAGAGAACTGTAAATAACTTCTCTCTCTGAGTAGCACAAAGAATCATGGTTAACATCTCACTGTGTGTAGCCCAGAACATGCTAGAACATACTAGAGTTTTTTAATTACACAGACAGGCAAAGTTACAGAGGTAAAGCTGCGGGTAAAACACCCAGCACTGAAATGAATGCGCAGGCAGCGTGTTACTGAGGGATAATTAGCAGTGGGAGAACGAGGCTAAATGAGCTCAGTAAGATGCTGTGTCCCGTCCACTGCTGGCTGAACTGAGCCAACTACTAACCACAGCAGAACGGGGGGACTGACTGGTTCAGCTCAGTGCGCTGTTGCCATCACGACTCCGGCTATTACGTGGTTGGAGAGGCCTCAGCCTGCCCTAATGACTGTCACCGAGGGAGGGGAGGACACTGATGTTGCTGTTAATGTGCTGTATCAGGAGCCGGTTCGGCTCGATAAAGCCGTCCACCCGAAACAGGGACGGTTGCACACGTGTGAGAAATAAACCGCCGCAGGGAACTCGGCTGTTGCCGCCGGTGGCCCCCCCCTCGGCTTTGATGTTTACGCCGCTCGTGTGGCTGCCCGGCGAGCTAAACACACAGCTTCCGAAGCTCGCTCACTTATTCACCGGTGAAAGCACAGCCCGTGAAGTGGGCGTGCTCTTGTGTGGCGGTGCTACGACGATGCCGGCTGTAGCCAGACGCCCCCGCGGCTGGTGTGTGACCGTTCCCGGGGTACCCATGACTGAGCATCCTCCTTTAGGCTAATAACTCCAAAGAAGAAGAAAAAAACAGGAGGAGATGCGAGATGCTGCAGTCAGCTCGACCGATTGACCGCTCTTCGAACATCAAAGGAGGAGAAAAAAAAAATGCGTGCAAATGCAATCATTTTGGGACCTGTCCCCTGCCCAACGTCACTCATCTGTGACAGCTACACAAAAGAGGATTTGTGGGGGGGGGGACCTCCAGTATTATGGCCTCAAATTAATCTGAGGGAATCATCAGGGATTAGCGCAGGGATCAAAAGGATATAACCACTGCTGCTGCAGAGCCGTGATTGTTGGCAATCTGGCACGTCGGGCTGGGGCGAATAGTGGCACTTCCAGGGGGCCAGACAAAGAAAAAAACGAATGTGTGTTTGTCCGTGGGCTTACCACAATGACACCGAGGGTGTGCCAGACCGGAACAAAGATATTAAAATGAAGGCTGTTCCTGGTAGAGCGCCGGGGGTGGAACGGGGCGGGAAATGGGGTGATTCTATGTCGCGGGGCGCCTGGCATGTCCCGCCCACATCAAAGTTGGTCAGCGGAGGCCATGCTGGGGTCTGGTTGGCACGTGGGGTCGGAGCTCATCTTGTTTTTAATGGTGGGAAGCTCCTTCACCCATTGGACGGGGTGGAAAGCCATTACAGAGCCACTGTTCTAATTCATCTCTGTAACAATGGCTGCCAAGAGGAGATCGCGTCACCCGATAAAGCCCAAACTATGGGATGACACACCCAGAGCAGCGCAGGTTTACTAATCTACACTGATACTTATCTTGCCCAGAGTAACACAGGTTTATAAATCTACAATGATACTTGTAATAGTATCTAATACTTGTAACTGAGTATCGCAGGTTTACTGATTTACAGAGATACTTACGACACTCATCTACACTGATAATGCACACACTCAGATTAGTGCAGTTTTACTAGTCTACACTGAGAGCCGACACAGCCAGAGCGCTTGTGTCTGTTGTGAACACCGAGTCACACAGAAGGACAGTCTCTGATCTTTATCATCTGGTTCCATGTCTTCTGAATACTGTAAGCGGTAAACATACATCACTTCCTAGATGGGAAGGAAGGAAGGAAGGACAAGGAAGGACAGCTGCTGGCCAATCCTCAGACATCAACTCTTGCAGGATGTAGAGTGCGCACTCACACACTCATGCACGCACATGCACAGATTGGGCCTTAAGCTCTGCAGATCACATACCAGCAGCGCCATTGTCTTAATTAAGACTTGCTTAGCAGTGAGCGCGTGCATATGCGTGGGCCTGGGATCTCTCCATTGTTATTAGGACAAGGGAGATTTGGAGGGAATTAGTTTGGCTCCCCTCGGCATACATTGCGTGAGCTGAAAGTGGGGAAACCTCATCCCAGGGGCTTCAGACTGCCCAGTCCTTTTCCCTTCGGCCCAGTGGCATCTTTCACACCCACTCTCAAAACAGGGGCCGGCCTCCCAGGGAGAGCGGTACCGGACTCTGCCTGTTCTTTCACAGTGTGTTCCTGAACAGCCCAACAGATGTTCTGCTGTGGCCTTTAAAAGGCACCAGGCCTGCTTCATTCCCCATATTCCTTTAAGGGACAAGAATGGAATGAATCTAAATGTTAACCCACTTAATTGAATATCACGGATCTGGCATGGCTGTAATTGTGTGTTTTACAGAGCTGTACTGAAACACCAGATGCAATCTGGTATTTACGTCCTTTTTGTGCAAGGTTTGGAATTGATCACAGGGCTCTGACCGGGTCTCAGTGGAAGTATTTCTCGCCCATACCTTTAAGATAGTTAAAACGTGTCCTTAACATTGCTGAGCACCAAGCCCACTTCAGGTTAATGCCTCTGAGTGTCTTACGCTTTCATTTATAACGAAAGCATCATATATTTTTTTTTCACAACCGCAATCTCACTGGTAAGCGTCAGTGCGTGGGTGAGTTTAACCTTGGCCGGTCCATCGAATGACAATTAAAACCTTGTATGAGTGCACGGTGCACAGAGGAAATGAGACCGCCAGACGCTATACAGGTTCACACAAAACGGCAGGAGAGACTCATCCAGACACCTGCGCAGGGAAGGTTGAGCCGGAGGGCCGAAAGGGGCAAGGGGTTGATGACATATGTCTTTGGTCGTGTTAGTGGGCGGTAGCTCTGATGTTTGAAGCCTCTGCGTTTGCTATGACACTCATTGCTCGTGGGAGATGCTGGCTCGCCAAGGGGAGCCACGGGGTCTCTCGTCAGGGGGCTGGGAGATGAGGGGGCGTCGAGATGGAGGGAGATCCCAGGGCACTGAAGCGCGGAGGTCGGAGGGAGGGCATCACCTGAACGTCTCTCAAAGTGGGCCTCACACGCAATCCGTGTGAGGGTGGAATCGAATTTTGTCCAGGGGGTGGGGGTGGGTGGGGGGGAGGCTGGCATTTGTCTTCCTGGCTCATTTCCTTCATTCTCTTCTAGAAACCTCTGTTTGATTAGGGCCATAGAGTGTCATTAAGGTGCACTATGATTTGGGCTGTGGCCTGATTTCCCTTCATGAGGGTGCAGTATGTTTGAAGCTTTGTGAGGACCCAGTATAGACTTTTGAGGCCAAAGTGATCCATCCAGTGTCTGTCTGTCCATCATCCACCATGTGCTTGCTATAAAATTGGATGTAGTCATTTGTTCATATGTAATTTGATCATTAACTGTGCAGGACTGCAGAATTTTTCATTTGCATTAAAGTGGGTTTTCAATTTTTGGGTAATTACAAAAAAAAATTACATGATTGTTTTTTTTGTTGATCAACGATGATTTTTAACGCAGAGGCATTGAAAAAAAATACAATGTTCAAAAGAGATGTTCATCCATGGTTTCCGTTCTTACATGTCTTCACCCCTTACTAACATTGCACACGCTGAAGTTCTGTTCTGGGCACACACGCAGGTGTGCACACGCAACACCCTTATTCATGCATTCTCACAGTGCAGCATGCTTAAAGGCCGCAGCAGGGTAACTCCGACTCAACCCACAAAGGCAGGGATGAGATTTACCGCGGTGGAGAAGGCGTTAAAGTTTACCGCTTTGTTTTATCCCCGATGAGCGGGCTGCACGGATTTAAGCGCTCGCTAAACCTTCGCCGTGAGTGCCCAAGTCAGACCGCTGTGACGGTTATTCTCCACTAATGCCGCTTAAACTCTGCCGCTCGGTGGCTACAAAATGCACCGAAATCGTCTGTTCTAGTTCATTTTAACAAGGAGCAAATTAAATTCAGTCGAAGATCGTCAAAGTGAATGTAAGAGAAGTAAATGTGAACCGAAGAAGTGTTTTCAAGTACGCATGCATTTTTACCGGCATGCGTTTCACACACTGTTCCAAATGCGATGGGAGCCATGCCTTCATGGCCTTACGTCAGTCGCTGACTCTAACTTGAACGCCCCTGCGTTGCTCCCGCGAATGCTTACTAACGATGACCTCACCCTATTAGCAGCAGAGGTGGACTGTAATGGTCATAATGACAGAAGAGCAGCTTTTAAGAGGAAATTTGTGCGTCGGGGGGGTGACGATGTCAGTGAGTCACAGCTGCCTCCACTGAAACGGAGTTATGATATCACTTTCAGTGCTCTAATCTAATATGCATTACACTGCTTTTTTCAGTATGGTGCCCAGATGATCTGAATGGCTTCCTAATGTTTTTGAGAAACCCGCAGCGACGACATAATCACAAATACAGCACTGCATTTGACTTTTAAAAGGCCTCTGAATCAAATGCGGCTAACCATGCCTGTGCTTGTGTTCTCTTCTTGCTTTGAGGACGCACACTTTCTTCAGATAGATATGAAGTTCACTAAATTGATTTCAAACAGTAGTCACTGTATGGAGCCAGTCTAGTCGTTTTATATCTATGGCTGCCACTGTCTCCTGCCTCTCTGAAGTCCGGTGAACACAGGCAGCCCGAGACCAAAGCATCTTGGGACATTAACGTTTCCCTGACGACAGGGGCTAAACTTTGCTGATAATCCCTGCTTTGATCTTCTGAGAATGCGCACAAGAAAAGAACTGGAAAATAAAAAAAAAAAACGTGCTCGGATTTAAGGGGTAAGCCAGCTGTTACAGTCCTCCCCTCCTATTGGCGTAGAGGTAAATTATTCCTCTATTCTTCTGAAGAATCGCAGGATGGATAATCTCGCCAGGGTAGACAGGATGAGTACACAACAGCCATGCGAGCACTGTCGACTGTGTGATGTCGTACCTGTCTGCAGTTAATGACCTGTGCGACATAAGGCTTTTATAATGCACTGGGCCTTGGCCTTTGTGACCTCACACAATAAAGGGGCGGGCTTTGGAATATTCTCTGCTCCGTTTCGAATACGCTCGCCAGAACATGCAGAGAAAAGCGCCTGCGGGACAGGAGAGAGGGCTGCGTTACAGCGGAGCCGGGTGCCCGGCGTTCTGCGGCACACGCGCATGGTGATAAATGGCTACTTAACATCACCCGCTTATGAGAGCGCGTCCATTAACGCGACCTGCCACGCTCTCAGAAAACACTTAACGCGCCTGCGGACGGCGTAATGACACTGGCGCAGAGAAGAATTAGGTCCATAAAGCAAAGTAAACACCCGCCAACCCCTCCGCCCCCTCCTCCCCCTCCCCCTCCCCCTCCCTCCCCACGCCACCACGCGGGGGCTCTCATGTGGCCTGGGTGGCCATGTTGCGCTTCAGCGGGGCGACGAGACCGATGAGCGATGATGGCTCGCTGGCGGAGGGGAGAGGCTAATGAAGGATTAGCATGCAGCCTCACGCGTGCACACACACACACCCCGAGTCTCGTTTGCCTGCCCCCTCTCTAATGAACTCGTTCATTTAACCCCGCCTCCACCCCTTCCCAAAGGGAACAAGGGTTTAAATTAATCAGCCTAAAATTAATTTGGAGACGGTTCTCCACCTCTTCCCCCTTCGTCGCCACGGAGACAGCTGCCATAGTTTGCTGGGCGATGTCAGGGCTCGGTGAGTGGGAATTGGATATCCTTCTATGCATGCGTTGAGCTGAGGAAACTGTACACCAAGCTTTATGCTACCAGTGCCAGGGTGGGAACGGACATTGTCACTGTGTTACACACACACACACACACAAACACACACACAGCCTATGATACATACAGACACAAACACATAGTCAATCTCACACACATATGCATATGGTCTATAATACACATACACAAACACACAGTCTATCACTCACATGCACACGGTGAGACGGAGGACTTCCTGAGCTCTCCATTATAGGCTTGACTGCTCACTCACCCCCATCTCCATCTGTAAATGCTGTGCTCATAAATACACTGACGGACATACTCATTTTCCCCCTGATGAATGGAACGGGGGCGGGGGGTGTAAATGACCGCAATTTTCCCTCTGGTGGGGGCGCCCAGGTGGACGGAGCAGACCTCTGGGTTTTGGGGGGGGGGGGGGCCTGTTATCATTTACCGGGGTCCTGGAGGCCCCACTAATAATTGCACAGCCAACACATACCCACCGGTTTGATCTGCCAGTATGACCCCGTGCTGATGCTAGCTTTTGAAGACGCTAATAACACAAAGCAAAATTCGTTTCACTTTTCCCAGCGCCCGCGTCCGCGGCGGTCGTGATCCGGTGCCGCCATATCCTCCAATTACCGCCAACCCCCGGGTTCCTTCCCTCTGCAGGTCCAGCCAACCTCCGTCTAATTTCGCTGTAATGAGAAGGTCCCTCTCTTGTTCGTGTGGTGCTGAGATGAGCCGTGTCTCTCTCCCTCTCTCTCTTTCTCTCTGTCCCCGCGTGTGACAATTGCTCACGGCTCAGCGCTCGCATTCACCTGTGCCGTTCAGAGGTGCATTGCGCGCCCAGCTCGGCCGTCAGAGGCGCGCGGCAAGCTCGGCCCGGAGGACAATGGGCCTCTGATGCTGACAAAGGCGGAGCCGGCCCTGCCACGGCCAAACAAAAGCGGGAGACAACGGGGGCTGAGGAGCCGCGGGGCTTGATTAGGGAGTGACGCGCTTATTAGCGTGTCCCTGTCTGTCACTCGTCCTGCTCGGTGGCAGAGGGGGGGCGTCAGAGCGGAGGGGTGTGTGTGGGTCGGGGAGGTGTAATTACGCAGGAGCCTGAATGCCATCCGTCGCCCACCACCCCACCCCCGCCCCCCCCCCCCCCCCCCCCCCCCCCCCCCCCCCACATGACTGCACGCCTGCAGGACTGAAGCCTGCAACACCACTGTAACTCGGCCAGACCGCCTTAGGCTCTGTGCTCCAGCACACACAGTCTTATATAATACACACACACACGCACACACTCACACACACACACGCAAGCAAACATCTCTGTGCAGAAGTCCTTAAAATGAATGGAAGGAACTGGGGGTAGAAGTGTGAGGACTAATGAAAGCCTGGGCATGCTGCTGGCGGGGGGAGAGGGTCTGTCCCCGGGAAGCTTCTGGACTGAGGGCACAGACAGCACCGGCAGGGTGGGGGGGGCGGGGGCACACTCTCACCAGTTGCTCTTCCACGTGTGGCGGACGTGCGGGTCATGGATGCCGTGCTTGTCCGCCTGCTCGTCCAGGAAGTCGAACATGTACTTGATGGCGAGGGGCAGGGCGCTGCCGCGGTGCGCCGTGCTGAAGATGGTCTCGAACAGGTCGTCCACAAACTTCTGCAGCGTGCCCTGCGGGAGGGAGACACGGGCAGGCAGGTCACACACAAACAGGGCACACTGAAACCCACAGGGTTTACACACCTGCACTGAAACGCATACACAAAAAAGACACACCGAAACACACACACACACACACACGTGCGCGCACAGACACACACACACACACACACAGAAACATACACACACACAGAAACACACACACACCAAAACACACACATACACACACACTGAAACATACACACACACACACCCAAACACACACACACACACACACACACCTAAACACACAAATACACACACTGAAACACACACGTACACACACACAGAAACATGCAGATACACACACACTGAAACATACACACACACACACACACACACAGTGAAACACACGCATACAAGCTGAAACACAAAAATACCCACTCACACATGCACACATACACCAAAGCACACATGGTTTAAACACACAACTACACTGAAACATGCCTTTCACACATTGAGTGCAGAAATTTCAGCAGCGTTCATGTCTAAGGTTTTTTCCCAAAGGCATTGAAGCAAAAGCAATCTAGGTAAATTCAAATAAATGACCCTAATAATGTCTAAATCTCCAAAGCCTCAATAGAAAATTGTTCTAATCAGGGAAAATGCCAGCACATCCCACCATAGCTTTCTTTTCTCACAGCACAATGGGCTAACAAACCCATACAGCAAAGAGGAGTCATTTCAGCCCCTCATTCCCTATGTTAATGTACTTTTCCTTCCTTAATGCACAGAAGTACAAACACTGTCAAGGAGTGAAGTGTAAAGTGTCACGGTGTGGCCCCACAGCGTGTGTGTGTGTTGCGTCTGTCAGAGGCAACGGCAGCTCAGGTGTGAATCTCCCCATTTTAATGGGAAATAGTTACATTTCACAGTTCACTTTAATAAAATCGGCGAGCAGGCGCGGAATCTCTTAAGCGGCTTTGTGCGGCGGGATTAGCTCCCACACTTCGCCATTGACCGTAATTTGATTTAATGCTGTCGAGTTTCAGGGTGAGAGGAAGAAAAAATCTAATCCACTTGTTAAAGAAAAGAGAGAGAGGGAGAGAGAGAGAGAGGGAGAGAGAGAGAAATGAAACGATAGGATGCTGAGAGCCGCAAGCACGGCTGCGTGAGGTGCGTACGGTACAACAGTGGTGAACACGATCACACTCCTCTCAAATGGCTACCGGAGGAAAAATACATATTGGAAAAAAAGCTGAATCCTGTTAGCTGACAATCACAGGGGTAATTCTATACTGTCCCACAGTCCTGATAGCTTATCTGCCTGTAAAGATGAAAATGCATATTTCTCCCTCGCTCCCTGTCTCCGTAGCGACGACAGCAGGGGGGCTGAAGCCACAAGAGATGTTAATATGAAAAAAAGCTATATGAATTTTTTTTTAAAAAATCCCTGACTTTCACCTTCAGAAAAGCTAGATGTTATAATCCGTGCCCAGCATATATATGTGTGTGTGTGTGTGTGTGTGTGCAGTCATTTAGTCAAACTGTCATTAACTGGCTAGGAAATATACCTGGTAATTCAGCCAAATTGGTATAAACTGCCTGTAAATACATGTGGTCAATCTTCTGGATGAGGGACGTCTTTTTGGTTTTTAAACCAGGACGAGGGAGAAGGAAGAGTGACGGTGACGGGCGTAATACTCGGGACGTCATCTCGCGCAGCGGACCCCGGGTATTTATCGGGCGAGGTGAGATCCAAATGCAGTCAATTACAGCGTTGTCACGGCAATCATTTTTCATGAAGAGAGATGCCACCGGATAAACTGGCGATTCCGCAGAAAAACAATCCGTCTGAGGAAATGACACGACGCCCTTGTCCCGGACTGGGTAATCACAGGGATATTCTGTGCGTGTCAGCGTATGTATTAATTACACGCCATTCCTCAGAGCTCGGAACACCCGCTTTCTTGCGGTCAGGGTAATAGAGAGAAGGCATTTTTGTGTTTGCACCGGTGGAGGGCATTGCCTAGACTCTGTTTATGTGATCCTATGAATCTCTATAAATTCTAATGGAAATACAGAACGAGAATGGTTTTGCATATGAACCGCAAGTCTGAACCGCAACTCATGAGGTCAAGCGTGGATCAAACTCGAACTGTGATGAGTTCACCCTCTACAGATTATACGCACCTTTCCTCTTGTTTCTAGCGGAGAGAGTGACAGATTTAAAAAGAGAGAGAGAGGAAAAACTCATCAGCGAGTGTGGGTCTGCGATTTGCAATTAGCAGGGGATCAAAGTGACGGTTCCATCCAGACCAAAGGAAGCGATTTTCTGAAGGCGGTCACACTCAAACGGCAGGCTAAGCAAGCCTAATTTTATGGCAATTTTCACTTTGGTGAGACGGCCTTTTTTCCCTGAAACACTTCTGTGGTGCCCTGTGCATGCCTTGCCTGCAAAGCCGCAGACTCTCTTCTGTACTTGTCACTCCGCAGCCTGGCTTTGGCAGTGTCACAGGGACAGGCAAGTCAGCCTCGCAGTCGAGGAGCTTGACACTGCAAGGGCTCATGGGATACCTTTTCAGAAAAGATTGTCTGAAGAGCTACAGGTTTGACCCCAGCTGTCAAGATGGGTTACAGGATGTTTAGAAGTCAGCCCTGAACACTATAAACCACTCAGATGAGGGTGTCAGAAATAATGCCATGGCAAAAAAAAATGGCAACCTCTGAAGTCCAAACAAGAAATAGAGTCCTCAAAGTACTTTAACAGTCCCAAATGATTTTCTATGCACATAACAAATACAACTGGAAATCCCTAGGGGATCCTCCTTGGTATCCCTAAGGAGCTAAAAATTGTATTTCTGTATGTGCCAATAACTTCACTTCAGAGCATTAGATTAGTTTACAAACTCTACCTCTTATATTCAGTTTATATTCTAGTCCTGCTCCTATTACAACTTTAAGGGTGTGTGTGTGTGTGTATGTTTGTGTGTGTTAATATTTATAGTGCCTGATATCTGAAGTCCAGGAAAATAATCTCTGTTCTGAAAGGGAAGACTCCACCAATCAGAGGTAACTCCGGGCGCCTCACCTTGGTGGCCAGCAGCCTGGTCAGGTAGATCTCGGACACCATCTTGCTCCCGCGGTCGCCCTCCTTCTGGTCGCCGTGCTCGTGGTTCTTGACCAGGTGCCACACCTTCACGCCGCTCTCCAGGTCTGGCGTGATCATGGGCGTGCGCGAGCGCAGACTGTCGGGGCTCCCCGTGTACTTGATCATGTTCTCTGTGAGATGTGGAGACAACACAGAGACAATATGAAGACAATGGGGAGATAACTCTGAGACAACGCTGAGACAATGGTGACACAACGCAGTGTTTCAGCAGCAGCAGCCCGCGGAGACAGTGCAGCTGAGTGTTCACGCTCGGCTCAAGCTGTCCTTCATACAGTACAAAGCACACACCAAGCAGTCAGGCCCGAGCGATAGCCGAGATGAAACATAAATATTTAAAGATTGCGGCGCGTTTGAGTTTTTATTCGTTTTCGTGAGCAACCTGAGGTATGCTTGAAGACACAAAATCAAACAGGTGTCAGGTGCAATCAAATATTTATGGTCCGCACAATGGTGAAAGTGGCAATGACATTTAAAAAAAATAAAATAAAGGTCAATGAATGTTTGCACAGTTTGAGAAGAATTGATCAGCAGCTGAATGCGTTCGGGGAAAGTAGGAAAAAAAAAGGCTGTTTTCACCCAGGCCAACGGTGCAGAAATCAATTTTTCAAGAGGGAGAGGCAGCCCTGTGGAAAGCAAGGATGATGGAGTGAGTGAGAGGAAGAGAGTGGGAAAGAGAGAGAGGCATGAAAGAGGGAGAGAGAGACAGAGAGGGACAGAGAGAGAAAGACAAGGAGATGGGGACAGAGGGGAAGAGAGAGGGAGAGGGAGTGAAAGAGAAAAAATGATAGAGGGGGAACATGCTGACACGCTGACTTCCTGGACCCGGCTCCAACCGCTCGGCATGATGGGAAAACGCCACGGAGGAGCAGCCCTCCCCCCGCGTCTCGGGTTATTGAGTGCGCCCGCGTCCCGCCGTGGCCAAGTAATCGGGCCTGACGGGTTCCGTGGAGCGGAAGCGGTGTGGGGACGGGGAACTCGGTGCGAAATGCGTCTTGACGCCTCGGTGTTGATTAAGTGTGGAGCCTGGCTCTCTTCTTCTGCTATCCCACCCACCCCAGCCCCCCCCCCCAGATATGGTTTATTTGATTTCTTTTCTCTCAGTGTCCATTCTAAGAGTTCAAAGTGGATCCCCCGCTTTCTTGTGTTGGAGTGCTTTGGCCGTTTGAAGTTCGTTCCAGAAGTGAAGTGAAGTGACGTGTGGCGTCTCTCTCTCTCTCTTCCACTCTCTCTGTCTCTCTTTAAATCAATTTGGAGTGGAGGTGAGAGACTATGGAGATGCGCCGATAGATTAATGCCGCATTTGATGTGGCTGGAGTGCTCGCGCTTGCCGCTGCGCTTTGATCTCGTGGTTTATCAGGTTAATAGACCCGAGGATAATGCTGGGCCCAGTGGTGCCTGGGCCTCTCTGACAGTCTGGGGAGGAACACGGGGGAGGAGCAAAATCCTACTCTGTCCCCATTACCTTGCAGATCTGATGTGGCTATTCATCCTCGCTATCCTGAAGAAAGTACTATGTTTTGGCTTTGTCATCTCCGTTACCCTATAAAACATGCCATGCCATGTCTTGGCTTGGTCATTCCTGTTATGCTGTAAACAGTGCCATGTATTGGCTTGGTCATTCCTGTTATGCAGTGAAATGAGCTATTTCTTGGCTCTGTCATTCCTGTTATCTTGTAAAAATGTGCTATACCTTTTCTCTGTCAACCCTGTTACCCTGTAAAAATGTGCTATATCTTTTCACTGTCATCTCAGCTTCAGCACTATCTGCATTGTATGGCCTGTACACATCTTGCCCTTGTGCCTGTCTGCCCACTATATGTACTTTTGTACGTCGCTTTGGATAAAAGCGTCTGCAAAATGGATAAATGTAAATGTAAATGTAAATCCCTGGTGCCCTGTAAAAATGTGCTATATCTTGGCTCTGTCACCCTTGTCGGATGTGTTAATTTCCATCTGCATCTGCAACCTGCAACCCTCATTGTGTGTGGGTGGTATTGTCCCTCAGGTATGTTCAAGCACAATTCTGCCACCCACCCTGTTGGACACCAAAAAAAAAAACAAGAATAGAGGCTGTCGCAGGGGGGATGAGGTCAGCCAGCCTGCACTGCCACAGCGAGCATGCATCGGCGTGGGTGAGAAACAGGCCACCGTCCGCAACGTCAGATGTTTAGAGTGTGTGTGGGCTCTGTGACAATGTCGCACAAGCGCTGCTATTGCGTCACCTTCATCCGATTGCGAAAGATGAGTGACGGGAGCAAAACCCGTACAGGGCGGCTGTAATCGCTCTGAGACCGCGCGCCGCGGGGCGCTACAGATCGCCTAGGAAAGGCAGCAGCCACGACAGCGAACAGAACAGGAATGTAATTTCCCCTCATTTCAGCAGGTCCAAATGAGCACGGAGCCCAACGGAGCCCGTTCCAGAGGTGTGGGCAGCGATTCGCAGGCTTTCATGTCTCACAGTGGGATGCGGGCTCTCCTTATTAAACAGATGAGCAGCCGCGGCTGAGCGTGGCGGGAATGTCACGGCGGACCGCTTTTACCTGCGAATGCGGAGGTGTGCTGAGTCACACAGGTGACTGTGCTGAGTAAAATCTCTCTGCAATACTGCCACCACAGAGAGGGCTGGAGCATATTTAATGTGTGTGTGTGGCATGTGTGTGTATGTGTGTGTGTGTGTGAGCGTGGTGTGTGTTAGCATTAGTGCACTGTGAAATTGTGTTTGTGTATGGCGTGTTTGTGTATGTGTGGTATGTTTATGTGAGTGCAGTATGTGTTTGTGTGTGTGTGTGTGTGTGTGTGTGTATGTGTGTGTATGTGTGTGTTGTGTGTATGTGTGTGGTGTGGGGGACATCATTAGCAGGGGATTTTTAAGCAGGGGGCAAATTTTCCTCTCCGGGGTAGATCTGTCCTTCAGGAAACTAAAGCGGGAGGGAGGGAGGGCAGCCAGACACCCGTGCCAGGCTGTGCCAGGCGAGGCACCCAACTCCCAGCAGCCCCTGCCAAGGAATCCTCACAACTCACGCCACGCATCTGTGCCACAGGCTGGTCCTCCATTCCACTGCCCGAAACCGAGTCCGAGTCACGGCCCACGCACACACACCACCCGATCAAACACACACACGCACACACACATATGGCGCCAGGCCTACCATATTTACTGGCGGAGGTTCGGGAGACGGTGGAGTTGTTGACGGAGTTGTACACCATGACCTGCTTGGGGACGAGGGCCACCACCGCGTTATCAGGCACCTGAGGGGGGGAAGAGACCGAAAAACACAAAGGGTTAAAAGGATAATTGGCTGAGTCCCGTTTTTGCCGCGGGGTCGGGGGCGCCACCGTCCCCAGGCCCACGACAGGCCGGGTATAATCAACACCGCAAAATGGATTCAATTAACAGACCGGCGAAGTTGCTTTCCCAGACAAACACAGCTGCTTTGCAGAATTAACAGAGTTAATGGCAGCGGTCCTGGAGACAGGCTGAACAGACTAATTAATCATGCATGGAGTGGCTCACCAGTATTCACTATGGAAGCAGACACCCTCAGAGTGTTCAAGACCAGGCTAGTGCTACATACACTCTAGACTGTAAGCGAAAATGGTAGGCCTGGCTGGGCCGAACAGCCTGGTGTTTTTAAACTCCTTCTTTGGGCGTTAGGAGACATGCTGGAGATACTGTGTTGGAGACGGGCCAGAGGTGTGTTGGGTCTGGAGACCAGTGTGCAGGACCACAGCTCTACACTGCTGAATAACCTCTGCACTCCGTTGGGTTTGTGTGGGGTGAGGATATTGGGGATGTTGTCCAGGCCATGAAGGGCACAGGTAACATGTCTCTAGTGATACAGGAGTGACAGGTCCCAGTGGGGCAGTGATCCAGGAATCACATTTGCGTGTGGAGTAATGGCTCCCTCAAGGAACAAGACATCTCGTCATGAGAGAGAGGAAGGTCTAGCAGAAGTGATGCCAGCCTCTACATGTGGTTTGGCTGGTCTGTTGTCTCTCCTCTTTAAAGGTGACGCAGGCCAATGCATGATGCAGCAATGCAAAGCAAACCAAGTTCATTTTAAACATGTGCTCGGGCTATACAGGAACAGCAGTTTACCCAAACACCATAGGTGTTATCTTCAAACACTCAGACATGTTCTATTTTTTAATGTGCCCAATGGGCAGTTCTGATTGATTGATTGACACCTCTTGCCCAATGCACTTTTAACCTGATTGGTCACAATCCTTACTTCTTGCTTCTTGTTTCTGAAATGATGTTACAGCATGTTTCAAAGAAGCAACTGTAGAGCGATAGATAGATAGAGATAGATAGATAGATAGATAGATAGATAGACAGATAGATAATCTATGTCCATAGCATTATGTTTTAAATGATTGTGCCTAGGTGGTCCTAACCCCTACACTATAGTGGTTCGGTTTCTGATTTATCGTTTATATGCCTCAGTAATAATTGGCTGTGTTAGTTCTTGATGGAGCATGCTGAAGACAGGCATAGTACTGGGAGCATTAGCAACCAGGCCTTCAGTTCTGCACCACTGCACCACTACTGTTTTACAATGCTTTATGCAACTGTTTATTGAGTAGAGCTCAGGCACGGCTTGCGTAGTTTGGGAAAATGCAAAAGACACATTAAGGAGACATATTAAGCGCATGCGCGACCCTGCATAGGGAGGGTTTTACCCCTCTTTTCTTACTCAGGTGTGATCTGCTGCTCCCTGTCCCAAAGTAGGAACAGGTGGGCCTGTGCACACTCTGTTACACAGAGAGGCGGGCAGACGTCTGTCTGCAAAACCAACACCCTCCTAAATGGAGACGTCTCCTCTGCACAGTAAAAAAAAGATAAATAACGACAATAGGAGAAGACAGGAATTATATCAAAATTGAAGATAAATTGGATGCAGGCGTTTTTTTTCCAATGAATTCCCTCTCGGGATGAGGCATCAGGAGGTGACAGACACGGCAATATTGTGGGTGAGGGTTCAGCGGAGGATCAAGAAACAGCGGTATGGGGGGGTGCTTGTGGCCTCTCCTCTTCTTTCCATGCCACTAACAGGCTTTGAGTGGCTGATAGGCTTTGCCAAGGATAGCTCGCCCTCCCCGACCAAAAAATGAATTAACTTCTGTCTTCATTATCTCATCTCCGATTCCAATCAGCCCCCTAATCCGTTCTCCCCGTCTCCGGCTCTGCTCCCGAGCTCGGCAGCGTGACATTTAATTTAAGCTCAGCGCGGACCCCCTTCTCTCTAAACCCTCATTTGGAGGGCGGCCGGCTTACACAGGAAATTATTTACACCTTAATGAAGAGCAGCCTATTCCTATCTCCACCTCTCCATCTCACCCCATTGGCCAGACGGGTTCCGGCACGATGAGCGTATGTGTGTGTGTGTGTGTGTGTGTGTGTGTGTGCGTGTTGCACACACGTTTTGCGGACAGCTGAATGGCACGCCGGCCTTATCTTATCTCCTCCTTCCGACAGCTTGTTGCCATGACGCTTGGCCCCTTCTGTGTCAGTCATTTTCCTGTCTCTAATTCGGTCTTTATCTGACCCTCCAAGTCCTGCTAACACCTGGAGAGGGGCAAGGTTCCTGTCATTCATTGCTGCCACCTTCAAGGGGTCCTACAGGCGATTGGGGAAGTCTGCTCTAATGTCATGGGACATGTGGCTTTGAGTGATGAGATGCCCCTAGAGGTCATGAAGGAAGATTCATCTTGTGCCAAACAGACATGCCCACACACCCTGTTTCTGCTGGCTAAAGGGGCCTCCAGGATCGCTCTCCAGCAGCATTGTAACCCAAGGACAATGTTTTATGGGACTCTCTGATGTCCTTTTCATGTTCAATCAAAACATTTTCAAGGGTTTCTCCTTCAAATGTGTTTTGACTTTGTCTGGTCTCCTTTGATCTGTCAGCTGTAAGTTAAATGACAATGACCACTTTTGGTGCCTTTGTTATGAATTCCTTCATTTGATCCGCATAACATACAGTCACTAATGTTGCACAATACAGTCCAGGCTACTGTGGGTCTCCTTTAAAGACCTGAGTCTGGTTGTCAGTTGTTTGTTGCGTGCTCCTCGTGTTTGTTGATTGGTTGTTGTATGCGCCTCGTGTTTGTTGATTGGTTGTTGTTTGCTCCTCGTGTCCATTTCTGGAAGCACACTGGACAATATCTCTCCAGTGCATCAAATCTGTCCCCTCCCCCTGGGTCACAGAATCATGCTCTCAGATGATGAAGTGGGATTTGTGAAAGCAGACTCCTTCGTGGAGAGTGGGCGCTCGTATCACACACTGATCCTCAGTGATGCGTCCCGACGCTTAGGTGGGGGAGGCACGTGTGTGTATATCGTTTTGCGAGTATTCACACATGGTGATGCGGGAAAAAAGGTGACAAAAAAAGAAAGCGTTTCAGATAAAACCCCTTCATTTTTCCCCTCGTATTCCAGGCAATTATCTCAGGAGGAGGTCCAACCCAAAAGACCACGTGATCCTTCAGCTCCGGACCCTCCCTACATGTTCCGTATTAACATCGCCTTAATGAACCTAAACGTGAGCGTTTTAGGCTTCAAAGCCGAGACGAACTATCAAAGCCTTCTGCGCCATCTGAGCACGTAAATAGGGGCCTATCGAAACCAATTAGCGCCATTCTGTTTCCGTTCCTCCTGCTCATGCTCCTCGCAGAGCTAAACATTAAGTGGCGAATGGAGGACAGACTCGTAGAAGTCGCTCTGTAAAATTAATGATCTGAAGCAATATGCTGCTCTCTCTCTCCTGTACAAATGAACGCACACCGCAACACAATCAAAGGGCCTCGGGGAGCTTGGTAATGAAAAGATAACAAAGGCTGTGTGCTTTACTTTTGTTGTTTGGGTTACTTTACTCCAAGGATGTGTACGCTACTACTGTTGCTTCAGCTACTCTACACAGAGCCTGTTGTTTGGGTTTTCTCCTCAAAGGCAGTGTGCTTTATTTATGTTGTTTGGGTTACTGTGCTCAAAGACATTGTTCTTTACTCTCCTTGTTTGGGTTACTGTACTCAAAAACATTGTGCTTTCCTCCTGTTGTTTGGGTTACTCTGCTCAGAAACATTGTGGTTTCCTCCCACTGTTTGGGTTACTCTGCTCAGAAACATTGTGATTTACTCCCATTGTTTGGGTTACTCTCCTAAAAAGCAATTTGTGTTGCTCCTTTTGTGCTTGGATCAGGCTTCCTTTGTTCAGTCGAGTCAGATCCAAAGAATTTAATCAAAGTGAGCTTTTGATCAGAGTTCCTCTGCAAATACTGACATTTAAAGATAAACACTGTCAATGGTGATCATAAAACAGAGACTCAACAGCTTCTGATCTCCTGAGCAGGAAAGAAGGGGGGAAATGAAAAGGAAGCACTGTTCCAACAGTAATGAAGACCAGTCAAACACACAGGCGTCGCCAAGAAAAGGCCGGAAAGCACTTCCTCTGACTGACTGTCAGTTTAGATGAAGGGAATTAGGGTTTGATAATGACTAGCCACACTCTCGGAGTCAGTCTAGGAGGAAAACACACAGCAGAGTAACTCTTGGTCCATAGCATAATGAGTGGAGTGGGTTTACCTGGTAGTATAGAGTGCAGGGTTAGAGCAGGTTTACCTGGCAGTAACTCAACGTGTTGATGCAGCATTAAAGTGGGTTTACCTGGTAGTGACTCAGCATGTTGAGCCTCTTCCAGTCACTCTCAATCTTGGTAGTGACGTCCTCGTCCTGGAGGATCACCCGTACTCCTCTCCCCTGACGCCACTCTGTACAAGAGGGGGAACACACAGTTTGGGACAAAAGCTGAAAACAAACCTCTGTCACACTCACAGAAAGTGTCAGCCAGGTGACTACAGAAAGTTAAGAGTGAAGAGAAAGAGAGAAAGAGAGAGAGAGAGAGAGAGAGAGAGAGAGTGAGAGGGAGGAAGAGAAAGAGAGAGACTAACAGAAAGTGAGGGGGGAAAGAGAGAGTACTACAGAAAGTTAAGAGTGAATAGAAAAAGAGAAAGAGAGGGAGGGAGAAGGAGAGCAACATAGAGAGAGAGCCATGAGGTAAAGCAGTCACCCACTCTGTACCTTGTTAGGCCAGCACACCAACAGAAGGAGCTGCTATTTTAACCAGGAGCAAAGCCCGCTCCCCCCTTCTGAGGGCAGCCGTTGGAGCTGCGCATCCTGACGACAGGGCCGAGCCAGCTGAGACTCCCCCTGAGTGCGCCGTTTCTGTTATTACTGAGTACTACAGAGGAACCGTCAGATCCTGTCCCGAAAGGCGCCGCGGCAGCATCCTCAGCCCCGCGTCACAGCGCACTGGGACAGCAGCACAACAATCAAAACGCACTTTTTTAAATTATACAGGAGACACCACCAATGACTCCAATGGAACAAAATACATTCTACGTTTGATTTTTTTTTCCTTTCTTTTTTGTGTATGTACAAATATGTCAAGTTGCGTTAGTTGATGAAAACTGCTATTCCCCGTTGTCATTTCCCGGTCTGATCAGTGCACGCTGAGAGATTTGCTCAGAACCCGAAAACCAAAGCAGCAGCCATTCAGCTAGTGGTGCAGCTCGTCTGGAGATGATAATGACTTTTTTTGCATCGGGGATCTCGGAGGAAAAGCATCCTGTTATTTTCCTCTCAGTGCACCACATCCCTCTATAAACATGGAAATGAGCTTCCTTTGCAGTCGGACACAATAAACAGAAAGGGAAGACAATGTGAGAGGAGAGAGTAGGTGTGAACTGAGTGTGCTCCCCGAATCCCAGACCCCACGGTCCTTCCCTCCCAAACCTGAAGGAGGCGAGAGAAAGAGCGGTTTCAGGCTACAGGGAGGCTACAGAATGTCTCCACGATATGAGAGAGGGACAGAGAGAGTCAGGCAGGGAGAGAGAGAGAGGAAGAAAGCAAGGGAGAATGAGGGATAGAGGGAGAGTGAAAGAGAGGGGGAGAGCGAGGGAGGGAGAAGGAGAGGGAAAGGGCAAGAGAGAGACATAAGGAGAGCGGGAGAGAGAGGGAGAAGAAAAGACATAGATAAACGTAAAGCCCGTAATGAGCTAATTAATTCATTGCATTTTTTGGGATGGGGAGTAGGCATACTATGTAAGGTAAACATAGCATACCGCTCTGTTTTGTGCATGTTGTCTTGCTGTATTGTTCCTTGTATACCTTTTCTGTGTCCACAGCTTTTGCAATACAAGCGTTATTGTTGTGCAAATAAAGCCTTTTTCAAATTTGAATTTGAAAGAGTAAGAAGGAGGAGAGAGAGAGACTGAGAGAGGGGAAGAGAGAGAGAGCAAGAGAAAGAAGGGCAGATAAGTCCAGTTGGTAGGTTTACTTCCTGTCCCTACCCATCCGGGGGGGGGGGGGACGGGGACTGTGCCACAGAGAGTAAGCGCAACGCTGTGGGCCGGAAACACTCCTGGCCGCCCCGTTCCATGAGTGGCTGGAAGACAGGGGTTGGCTGCACTCCCGTTAGCTTTATCAGGACCGGTGATCTGGGCCTGTATTGAGTCGGGGCTCAGGAGAGCACCCTGTCATTGACAGAAGGCAGAAACGGCTCTCTTTCCCAGGCATGGGGCTTCCCCTCCTTTCTGTTTGCTGTGTCTTTATTCCTCCCGAAGCCCTTCTGACCTTAAGGGCCTCGTGGCGGCTGCCATCCCCTTTCTGAGGCATAATAAAATAATAATAAAGAAAGCCGGCGCATGGCGGGAGCCGTAAAACAATTTCACACGGGAAACGTCCGGGAAGAAAAAAAAACAGACTAAAACAATTTCTTCACTTATCGGCGAGACATTCCCCCCTGGAAACCCCATCAAAATGCCGTAGCTGGGCTGTAAATATGTTATTATTGAAAGCGCAGGGCTAAGAAAGCTACGCTGATATATTGATCCATAAAAGGCATGACACTTGCGGGGAGAGAGCTAGCCGCGCTGGCGGATACGCAGGAATAAAACGACTGCTTTCGTGATGGACTGTTCTGCCTGTAAGAGCCACGCGCGAGAAGGTTATATCACGAGGGAGCCTAATTTATTACAGCGGAGTGGGATTGCGCAGAGGGGGCTCGGAATCAGAGGGCCGTTTTTCACTGCTAACGGCAGAGCCTCCCTGCCAATTACGCTTACAAAAATAACCGGCCTCTTACTGTAACTTAACGACGGAGACGGAGGCCGGGAGAATGAGTTAGAATGGGCCCTGCTGATGATTAGAGCGTTCGAAATGCAGCCGCCATGAGCTTTCCCGCACGACGTTGCGCCACGACATTTCGGGATCAGAGTTTGGCCTTTCCGTGGCCAGCTGATCGCGCGATCAGTCAGCTGATCAATCAGCGGGTCAGTCGCCTGATCGATCGAGTCGCACTGGCGGTTGATTGATTATGTCCCATACGCAGCTGATGGATGACTCAGGCTGGTGGGTGGAGCAGTGTCTGTTTAAGGTATTTTAAGGAAATGGTGTAAAAACAGAAAAAAAAAACACACTCAACAGTCAATAACATCACTGAGGTCTGAATCTTACTGCCCAACTTAGAGGAGGAGTGACCTCAGTAATATTCCTTTAGTGCACACCCTACAGCCATACTCACCGTCATGGAGCAGGAACTCACATCTCACCACTGCAATGCACTAGCTGAGACTGGGGCCTGCCAGATGAAGTGGTATTCTCGGCTAAAGGGTAGCACACATTGCTTCTGTAACCTATCACCCTTGAAGAACCCATCGAAAACCCTTGGAGAACCCTTAGAACCTCACGTCAGGGCTTTGTGGGAGGGCCTTACCCAGGTCCATGTCGGCTGCCTTCTGCCGGTGAGAGTAGGGCACGTTCTTGTAGATGGCGTCCAGGATCTTCTCCTTGACCTGGCTGATGGTGTCACAGTTCAGGACCTTTACCTGGATCTCCGGGCTCTTTTCGTTGTCTGGGTGTATGCAGTTCACTACCTGTGGGGGGTAGACACGATGGGCACAGAGATTAGAAACTAAGGAAGACAGACATCTTACCATGCCTCCAGTTATGCAGATACACAGTGGCATAGAAAGCTTGGGAGGTTCTTCACTAAACAGGACAAAGAGTTCGAAGCCACAGTGCATAGTGATTACTTTGGAAGATTGTGATAGACCTATTAACACATTTTTACTGCTTGAGTGCTATGGACAGCACATAGCATCCCAAATGCCACTTGGGCACCCCTCACATGCCTAGAACTGGGGTGCAAATATCCCAATTTTGGGAGCTGTCCTCACACTCATTACATTATAGAGCTTCTCAACTCATCTAGTAAGGGTGTATGAGAGATCTCTGAGAGTGAGCGATCTCTTTTTGAGAGAACTGATGATCTTTCACGGTGGAGGTAGCATCTGCTGGGCACCGAGATCATCTGAGCTGCCAAAATATTGCCCTCTTGTCTGATAGTCAGGTGGCTTTCAGGGCCTTATTATAGGTGCCCCGGACTGCCTGTCAGTCGCCCCTGTCATTGCATCAATCACCTGTATTCATAGAACTCATTCCCCCCCCGGTGGGGAAACTGACCTCGACATATCACAGTGCTCATTATCAAGTCATCTCGGCAGGTAATTGGCATGCTATTAATGAGCCATCATCATCATACCCCCCCCCACCCACCATCATCATCCTCATCATTATCATTATCATCATCAGTGCCATCAGCGCGATTACACGTAATTATATGGTCCGGGAGAGAAGACATTCCACGTGTGGGTAAAAGTGGAATTAGAAATGGCTTTCTGGCCTTCACACCACTGTCACGGCTCTGCCTGGTCTAGTTATCATGAGATGAATACAGACTGTGTAAAAAATGTACAGTGTAATTGCTTCATTTCTGAAAAACAAAATCACTATTCCATAAATTAGCTATTCAAGATTCATGACAGCAGCTATTACAGATGTCAGTCATCAATTAAACATAGCCTGCGAAAGCCTGAGTAATTTAATGAAGCACTTTCAGTCTGATGTCCAGGGACTGTAACAGATACCTCTAGAGAAGTAGAAGGGTCACCAACAGGTCTCTGCACACATATCACATCATTGTACAAACTTCTGTTAGGTTACACACTCCTGTCATATCACACACTCCTGTCATTGTACACACTCCTGTTAGTTCACACACTCCTATCATTGTACACACTGCTGTTACCTTACAAACCCCTGTAATATTACACACTCCTATCATTGTACACACCGTTACTTTATAAACTCCTGTCATATTACACACCCCTGTTACTTTACAAACTCCTGTCATTACACACTCCTATCATTGTACACACTCCTGTCACAGTACGCACTGCTATCACTGTACACACTCCTGCCACAGCTCATATTCCGGCTGGTTACCACATGTAGAGGCTGAGAGGGTCTGTGCTCTGTGGCGCCCCCTGCCTGTCAGGTGTGAGTCTCCTCACCATGGTCTTGTAGTCGATCTGCTGCCTGATGAGCTTGTCCTCGCTGAGAGAGTAGCGGGCCTCGCCGGTGATGGAGTCGATAGGGCCTTTCTCCATCTGCTGCTTTATGGCACAGAAGAGGGAGAACAGGGGCTCTCCAGCACACTCCTGAGGAAGAGAAACACAGAGCCATCACACCTATGCAATATACCTGCCCACACACAAACGTACACACACACACACACAAACACACAACAACACATACACATACTGTACACTGCAAAAATAGCCCTTCAAAAATAAGAAATAAAATAATTAATACAAGCTGTTTTTTGCTAGTAATAAGCGAAAAAATCTGCCAATGGAACTAGTGGAAATACACAGATATTCAAGATGCACCGTCTAAAAACAAGTCCTTGTAGCTCAAGGAAATTTTGCTTGTTTGGTGACTGTGTGTTATATTAAGTGTAAAGAGAAATTTTGACTTGAAAAGAGACAAATATGCTTGGTGAGATTTGGATTTTTTGCAGTGTATACATGCGAGCACACACACACACACCTACACATACACACACAGTCCTTAAAAAACAACACAGACCTATAATACAGATACCCAGAGATGAGAGATTACTGTGAAGGCATAGCTTGCAATTCCACAAGAGCAACACGGGCCCATTGATCATGCAGATATAGAGTGAGGAGAATACCGCAGCTCATTAAATGCAATGCTGGAATGCATGCAAAAGCCGGGCAGCCATGTTGGGTAGGATCAAAACTGAATTTTGCTCAAATTCAAATGGGATTCTTATGTTAATGATCAAAGCTGCTGTCGCTTTTAAACATCTGGCTCCGTAGCCATCCCCTGTGTGCAGATCTGTTACGGTTGGCGTTTTGGAAAGATTTGTGCTAATTAAACGGAACTTCTTACCAATTTAGTGATTATGTATTTATGGTTACTTCATTTTATCTCCACCTTACGTCAAAATAGAGGATAACAGGGCTGACTGATTCATAGGAGGGGACCGTGATTAGACTAAATGCAGACAGCAGGTAGTCACCAGGCAGTCTGGAGATGGAGGTTATAGCCTCTGTCTACACCAGAAGGGAATGAGTTCATATCCCTGTCCTTGCAGCCTTGAGATTGTATCCCACTTCAGTCCTTTTGGATCAGATCGGGTTGTGTAAATGGGTTAGAGAATGTTACACAATGAAATTGTGACCTAAATGATCACCAGCCCTTGACCAGTTTCTCAAAGTGTGGTCGGGATTTGATTGGCTACCTCAGCACGATGATTTACTGCAGTGAGCGCAACCCGAAAAACAGCCACCGCAGATGTAGCCTGTTAATGCACAACCTGTGAGAGCTGCAGTGCAGTCTCTCTCCTTCTCTGTCTCTCTCCATCTCTCTCTCCCTCTCTTGCTCTATCTCTCTTGTTCCTGCTCTCTCTCTTGCGCTCATTCTCCATCTCTCTCGTACTGCCCTCTTGTTCTTTCTCTCTCTCTCTCTCCCTCTCTCTCTCCAGTGGAAGAGCAGGAGTACTTTCTGGAAACTCCTAAATCTCAGAAGTTACTTTTTTTTTCTGACGCAGAGAAAGAGCGAGAAAACCTTAAACTCAAAAAAGCCAATCCGCCAACTTCTGGCCCTCGTTTGTCAAACGGGAGAGCTGTCATTTATCAACGTCTCGCTCCCCTTTCTGACCGACGCAGAGCAATCAGTCCAAAAGCTGATGCTGACGTGGCGGCTCCGTGACAGATCGATCTGAGCGGAGACCGTCCAGCGGGGGGAGGCCTGACTGCAGGCCTGACGCCATGTTAGCGGGAGATGAGGTGGGGATAGGGAACGTCACGGCAGTGTTTCACTGCAGTTCGAGATGAAAACCCCCGATGGAGGGTATGTACCTTTAGGAACTTGTAGAGCAGGAAGGTGAACCAGTTTGTGAGCATTTTCTCCGCGACGGACTCGGTTCTGGAAAAAAAGGAGGAGAAACATATGTTACAGTCACGGCCACGAACCATTTGCACAACTGCAACCATGAATTCAATGCGCAAATGCAATGCACAAGCGCACTCACAAGAACTCACAATCATGTGTAATTTGCATACCTGCAGCCATTAATGATTTGCACAACCACAATACAACCACTGTCATTGATGGTTTACACGACCGCAACCATGAAGGGTATTCGCAGCTCCAGCTACAACCCCAGCAATGAACGGTTTGCACAGCCACAGCCACAACCATAACCACAACCATGATGGATTTTGACAACCAGATCCTGTGTGCTTTGCTTCAGATCTCAAGTGGGCTGCAACGCCATAATTATCAGGCCATCCAAACATGTGCGGGAAGCGCGCTCTTTGATGCAGACACCGCGCAGAGGGGGAAATGAGAGGTTCAGGCCATCCATCTGGCCGGAACGCCATTGAAAAACTCTCAAATTCTGCCTCTTTCACCCTCAGCTCCGACGCAACAATCACCCTCATTATGCGCTTGGACAGAAGGCCCCGAAAAAATCATCTCGGCGATGCCGGGAGAGAAACGCAGGCCAATCATCTGCTGGAGAACGGATAAGGTTACGCTGGAAAGCGAAACTGGATGAATGCGAGCAGTGTGTGAGGACCGTACGCGTGTGTGCGCGTCTGACCAGCCCTTTCACGCACCTGACAGCACTGTTATGAATGAATAATACTCACCCGTAATAAGGACATAATGCAGAAACGCGAGAGGCGCCGATCGGATTTCCTTTATTCGGATATTCTATTTTTCCCCCTTTCATCCTTTATATGACTGCACACAAGGGGGGTATGGGTAATCCAGCAAATCAGCCTCAATGAAGGCCTGTAATGAGCATCAATATTTCAGGATTATTGCATTGTGTGCTGTTTCCAGGAGATTTGGGGGGGGGGGCTGCCCTCACCCCACTACCACATTCTGACTGCCACCTGCAACCCTCCCCCCATTCCCCCCCCCCCCACCCCCTGCCACATTAAATGCCACCGCAGAGAGGGGGTGGGGGGTGCAGGCTGAGCCGGTGCGCTTGGCACCCCACACAGCCTGGCACCGCCACACCTGGAAGGGATTAACGGCCTCTTCTGCTGCATCCGCACTCTCGCCCGGGATGATGACCCCGCCCGCCAGATCCCGGGGTCGGAGGGGTCGCGTTTCGTCTTTTCTTCCAAGCCACTCGCCACCCCCCTTCCCCCTGCCCCCCCCCCCCCCCCCCCTTGGCACGCGCCTCCCTGCAGTCGTGCACGCTTCCAACTGCTTTGAATCTTCTGAAGTTAGCGCAGTTATTAATTAAAAGGGTTAAAAGGACATGGGCGGGAGGAGGAGGAGATGGGTCAAAAGAAAGAGAGAGCCTGAGAGACAGAGAGAGGGGGAGAGAGACAGAGAAAGGGAAAGAGAGGGAAGAGAGGGGACAGAGGGGGAGATGGAAAGAGAAAGGGAGAGAAATAGAGAAAGAGAGAGAGAGAGGGAGAGGGAGAGCACTTTGCTGGCTCTTTTCTTCCATTCCCCCCTCCCCCCCTCTGCTACAATTAAACTTTTACAATGCCTTCGCGGAGCCCTGTTGTAATTTGGCAGATTGGCATGGGGCCACCCCGGGCGCGCTCGGTCCCCTCCCCTCCCCGCCCCGCCCTCGACCGAGGGCCCGGGCCTGAAGGCCGGAGACAAAGACCCCGGCGCATCGGAGCGTCGCCGGCGAAGACGCCCAGCTGGCACGCGGTCAGAGACAGGAGGAGATAAAGACCCGCGGCATCCAAGCGCTTCGCTGTGCCGGTGCCCAGCTGCCGCGGGGATGGGAGGCGGAGGGGGGGGGAGTTGGGGGGGAGATCTGGGCCCCGGCCACGTTTCGGGATCAAGGAAAACGACGAGGTGCTTAGTTCCTCCTGATTAAGCCGGCGTTTCTTCATCTGAAACGGAGATAAGTGACAGGGCTCCTGGATGGCAGATGTGTGGCGAGGCGTTAGCGAGCAGCGGAGATGCGCTCCGCACAAAGGGACTTAGCATGTCAGGAGGCCCTTATGCCTTTCAGGCTGTTTATGGGCTTTGCTGTTTGATAGGAGGCATCGGAATTCTCCCCGCGTAGGCGTATAAATAAAGCCCGCATGTTCATGCAAGGGTGTGTGCAGGCGCAACGTGAAGCTGACCTCAGCAGAAAGGGCTCTGAGTGTGGCACGGTGGCACAGTGGCAGGACGGCACACATTAGGACCTGTCGTCTCTGTGTTTATTGTTGCGAATCCAGCTGCATAAACGGGTCACAGCGTGTGTGTGTGACGAATGACTGTCAGCACTGTGACCCTAAACAAGGGTCTGATTTCACAGTGTACATGTGCACAAATATATTGTATATGTAGTCTATGATACACAGTCTATGACATGTGGTTCCATAGTGTTTGCAGAGCTGAAAGTATTTATGAATCAACACCGCTGAGCTCCCATGTGGCTTTGCGGGTTGGGATTACACCTGGATAAGTCAGTCTGGTGGTAGTGGTGGACTCCAGGGCGGGTGCGACTGGTGGTCTTATTATGGTGTATCGGGAAGACTGTGATGGCCCCCGTCCTACGGCAGGCATTCATTGTGCCTCATCTGCACCAACAGAGGTTTCATTTCTCAATGTAGCTCCCAGACTACTCCCAAGCGTACTGCCCAAGTGTCCCAACACATTCCCAACCCATTCCAATCACAAGTGTCAGAGGACGCAGCTGGACATCAGGAAGGATATTCCTGTCCTGTGTCATGTGGAATGCAGTACCCCCGCCCCCTATGCTGGGAGGCTCTACATACAACAGGTGACTGATCAGCCTCATCACTCTCTATGGGCACACTCTATATGTGTGCATACGTGTGTGTGTGTGTGCTAAAATATGTGTATGAGTGCTGGAATGTGTGTGTATATTTGTATGCATTCGTGCACACACACACGTGTACATATATATGTGCTAGTATATGGGTGTAGATGCTAGAATGTCCATGTGTGTGCATGCATGTAGGTGTGCATGCGTGTGTGTGTGTGTGTGTGCGTGTGTATGTGTGTGCTAGAACATGGGTGTATGTGCACGTATGTGTGTGTGCTGGGAGCAGTACGTGTTTTGCGTCATGTTTATTCCTGCCTGCTGTGTGCTCTGAAGCAGGCCTGAGAGTTTATTTCCGTTTGCCGAAAAGAAACTGTGGGAGAGAGGGAGTTTATTTCTGTGTGTTGTGGGTGGACATTTCCAGAGTATTTTGATGCAGCGCATGTGCATGTGCATGTGGAAAGAGGAGAGCGGTAGGAGGAGGAAAGCGGGGGGGGGGGGGGGGGGGGGGGGGGGGGGGGGGCGCGGGGAGCGGGAATTCGACAGATGGGTCTGGCAGCCCCTCGTTAGTGGCTTAGCCCGGTTCTGTTGTGCAGCGCGGATGGAGCGGGGCCAGGTTGAGATGGGGAGGATGCGAGCAGCATCTTGGAAACTGGACGCGGAAGCTGGTCTGGAGAGGAAGCCAAAAACAGTGGGCTCCTTCACGTTCTGAGCATTGATTTGATTTATTAATAAAGAGAGAAAGAGAGAGAGAGAGAGAGAGAGAGAGAGAGAGAGAATCTCTGCACAGATGAACACTTCCCATCACAGCTGACTACACGGGTGTCCTGCTTTTTCGGTGAGGAGGGAGGGGTTGTTCTAGGGCCAAGCGGGCACCCTGTGTCACTCCATGCAGCGAGAGAAGTGTGACTCCCGGGCTGCAAATAGACATTCTGAAAAGCATGCTGGGAAGGGGGAGGTGAAAAGCAAGCTGGGAAGGGTAGGAGGTGAAAATCAGTTTAGGAAGGAGAAGTTGATAAGTATGCTGGGTTTAGATTTGGTGTGCTTATGCGAACACACGTGTGTACATATGTGTGTGTCTGTATACATGCGTGGGTGTGTGTTTGGATATTTTCCCATACATGCATGTGTGATGGGATGACAGCATGTGTGTCAGCGTGTGCACGTGTGTGTGTGTGTGTGTGTGTGTGTGTATGTGCACACATGCCTGCATGCATCTATTCATAAACGTGTGTGTGTATGCATGTGTGGATGTAAACCCTGGCATGTGTGTGTGTGTGTGTGTGTGTGCCTGCATATGTCTATCTGTAAATGTGTGTGTGCATGCATATGTGGATGTGAACCCTGGCATGTGCATGTGTGTGAATACATGTGTATGTGTGTGTGTGCTTGTCTGTGCATGTATGTGTATGTTTGCATATGCGCAAAGAGCATATGTGTGCGTGTGTGTGTGTGAAAAACATGCCTGGATGTGGTAACTGTGTAGCTACACTGTACCAGTACTCCATGGCCTTATAGCCTCGTCTCTACCCAACACTGACACCCTGGACAGACACACGGTGTGTGGAGGAAACAGCCTTAGCCGTCTGAGTGCTTATCTCACCAATGACATGGCAGTGTGCCATTTCACCCTCTCCTCCATTCGAGGATAACCGCCAGCACAGAGATGGAGAGAGAGCGGCGCTAAAGCAGAATCGGCCACATGACAATAAGCATCAGGGCCGAGTGATCCGACAGGCTGACAGGCCTCTCCTCTCCCTGCTCTCTCCTCAGCGAGATCGCCTGTCCTCCTCTGGCTGTCTCTCTCACAGGCCTCCATCTGATAGGGCCAGTCTGAGGCTTTCGCTTGCTGCTTGGGGGACCCTCGTGCCGCTGCTGCCGCTAGCGTTGAGGTCTAGCCGGTTGGCGGGCGTTTGCTGCTATATACGGACAGCCGTGGCCTTCGGTAACCAACAGCTACTTCAGCATACTGACAAGCGGGATATGCTTGAGCTGGCTGACAAGAGGATGAATAAAAAATGAACACGTCCCGCCATTAACACAGAAGTGTGAATTTCTCCTTAGAATTGCTGTAGTTACTCTCTGGTTTTAGTCCCGTTACCAGCCCATTCCACTACCTTGTTAACGAAACGTGACACATCTCAGCTGTGCAGTGACTCGTCAAATGCGTCTGCATCCCAGACGCATGATGCAAGATGAACAGTTTGGACTCTGCTGCCTCTGGCGCCTCCTTCTGGCCGGGCTGCAGCCGTGGTCCTGACGCTGTCCCTGCCCTTTCCTGCCTTGCTGAACATAATCATGACAGCCTAGAGTTCGCACAACCGCAAACTTTCTCCAGTGGCAGCCTAGAAGCCGATCCCTTATTTAACAATGGTAACGAGTTCTGTGGACTCTGCATGCGATTAATCTTGCCTTTGCCAGCTCATAATAATCGCCCCGGCGCTGGGGAGCCCATTAAATTGGTCCTGATGAAGAGAATATGTTCCTTATCAGCTGTCACAGTTAGCCCATGTTAATTTCAACCTTCAGAACACAGTGTAATAAAGGGGCAATTTAGCGTGTCATCAGTTGTGTGGGGTGGGGTGTTTGGGGCGTGGCCAAGAATTGCAGGGGTGGGTTCATGGGAGTAGTGTTGACACTGACTTACAGAGATACCAGTGATAATGAGGTGTGTGTATGCAGATGAGCCCAGAACATCACACCTTCATATCACACAGATACTATCTGACATTCTGGCAACACAGGGCACTCTGCTAACATAAACACCACTAATCAGGGAACTCCAACGCTGTGCATTCTGGGTAATGCAGAGGAATTCACTGCTGACTACAGTGGCCTTCACATACTGTAATGCAGGGGATGTTTTTACCTCCTTCATCAGCGGAATTGAACCGCCGTGTTAATGAGTTTCCGGCATAATTAATCTCGAATAGATTTTAATCATAAATGAGTTGGAGTGTTATTTGTGTCCTGGACATGGTAAGTATTTCAATGTCACTGCATACAATAATTCATCTCGGGGACTTTCTCCGTTGAACGCGATGCAATCAGACTTGGAGAAAGTGGTGTAATTGTTTCAGCGCACTGGCGATGTGCATTAAATCACACGCAGTCATTTGTTTAAATGGGTTTTCTGTAGTGCCTCGTGGCTTAATGGAGCTCCCTGCGGTGCTTGTCTGTCTGTGAGGTAGGCAGAGGGGGGAGCGGGGGAGTTCTGGACGTCAGCAGGTGCTGGCGATGTCTATCAGAGCTCCCCTGGGAGTCGGAGGTGGCCACCGCAGTGCGTGTTAATGAGACGGAAGACTGCCGGATACTTGCATAACGGCCAGTCCCTCTCTCACAGACTTCTCCCGCCTACCTGTGGCTTGAGTTCCTCGACACACAAAGGAAAGGTCCTCCTCTGAATAGGCAATATTGTGGATCACTGACCACTGCATCTACCCCGAGCCCTTCTGTGTCCTCTCATAGGGACCTGGGGCACAATTTAAACACATCTTTCTGTGTTTGCTGCCCCTTACTTGGGACATCGACCAAGCATTCTATGCCTTTTGTCTGCACAGCTGGGCAGGTAGCCCAGCCCACTGCCCACAGCCAAACTAAGGGAAGGCCCAGACACAGAGTCACGCCCCCATCCATCTAAGTCACGCCCACTACTTCCAGCCATTCTGAGGGAGGGGAAGTGAGACATTATGCAGGGAGGAGCATGGCACAGTGCCTTAGTACAGAGTAGATAGCTCATTCTGACCTGGGTTAATCTTGGGCTATCTATGCACTTTCTATGCAAAGACACTGCAGGCTACTCTCACCTCTGTAGCTGTCCCTGAAGCACACCTGTACATATGCACCTGAGACATAGCTGTGCAATTGCCCACAGGAACACACCCAGCCTGTTCTCACCTGTGCGGCTGTCCCTGACTCTGAAACACCTGCATGGCTGTTCCTAGCTCTGACACACCTGTACATATATACCTGAGACACACCTGCATGGCTGTCCCTGGCACTGACACACCTGTGCGGCTGTCCCTGGCTCTGACACACCTGTGTGGCTGTCGTTGTCTCTGACACACCTGTGCAGCTGTCCCTGGCACTGACACACCTGTGCGGCTGTCCCTGGCTCTGACACACCTGTGCGGCTGTCCCTGTCTCTGACACACCTGTGCAGCTGTCCCTGACTCTAACACACCTGTGTGGCTGTCGTTGTCTCTGACACACCTGTGCAGCTGTCCCTGGCACTGACACACCTGTGTGGCTGTCCCTGGCACTGACACACCTGTGCGGCTGTCCCTGTCTCTGACACACCTGCATGGCTGTCCCTGGCTCTGACACACCTGTGCGGCTGTCCCTGGCTCTGACACACCTGTGCGGCTGTCCCTGGCTCTGACACACCTGCATGGCTGTCCCTGGCTCTGACACACCTGTGCGGCTGTCCCTGGCTCTGACACACCTGTGCGGCTGTCCCTGGCTCTGACACACCTGTGTGGCTGTCCCTGTCTGTGACACACCTGTGCAGCTGTCCCTGACTCTGACACACCTGTACATATATACCTGAGACACACCTGCATGGCTGTCCCTGGCTCTGACACACCCGTGCAGCTGTCCCTGGCTCTGACACACCTATGCGGCTGTCCCTGACTCTGACACACCTGTACATATATACCTGAGACACACCTGCATGGCTGTCCCTGTCTCTGACTCACCTGTGCGGCTGTCCCTGGCTCTGACACACCTGTGCGGCTGTCCCTGGCTCTGACACACCTGTGCGGCTGTCCCTGGCTCTGACACACCTGTGCGGCTGTCCCTGGCTCTGACACACCTGTGCGGCTGTCCCTGTCTGTGACACACCTGTGCGGCTGTCTCCGGGACGCTCCCGGCCCAGCACTCACCTGCGCAGCAGCAGCTTGGGGTGGTTCTTGCTCTCCAGGTTCTTGTCGATGAGGTCGGAGAGCAGCTGCTTGAGCACGTCGGTGGCGTACTCCAGCTTGCTCTGCAGCACGGTCATGATGAGCGAGGCCACGTTGCCGCGGTCGCGCATGGAGAAGCCGCGCTGCGACTCCAGCGTGCGGATGAAGGTCAGCAGGAACACCTTGTTGTTGATGAGCTGGCCAAACAGCTTCAGGCCCTTCTCCACCTGCTCCTGCCGGTAGCCCGGGACCTGCAGCAACGTCACAGAAATGTTACAACGACATTACAAAAACATCATGAGATGGTTTCTCTGACAGCGGTTAGCCTGGGACCTGCAACAATGTCAAAACGACATCACAACAACATTACAACAATGTTGAAACAATGTCACAGCGATGTCATTTAGCTGTTTCTCTGACTGCCTGTAGCCTGTGATCTGCAGTGCCTGTCACGACAATGTCAGAACAACATTACAACAATGTCAGTCATCTGTTCTTCTGACTGCCTGTAGCCTAGAACCTACAATGCACCACACAAAACATTCCGCTGCTTATCTGACACCCTGTACCCACGGCCCAGGATTTGATCCTAAAGCCAACTGGTCAAAAGCCCAGCTCCATATCCGCTACCCCATACTATCAGACAAATCACCCCTCCTCTTTAAGTGAATAACACTGAGTCCTCGGGCATTTGTGTGAGTCTAACCCAGGCATTGCACCATAGGCTCAACAAAGCAGTTATTTACTGTAGTGCCGGATTGTTCGGGGAGACCTGGAGCATCTAGAGAACTGTGTCACCTTGGTTGCTTTTACATGCTTTTACATGTCTGATGTTCAGGGACAGAAAAGCAGAGGAGAAAGGCTTCCAAAGCGCGCTTTTTTTATTTTAGATAAAGCTGTGCATTCCTTTATTTGATGCCGGCATTTCAATGGGCTGTGGCGAAACACCACAAAGATGAAAGCACCGCCAATTGTGCCACCGCATTGAAATGAGAAATTGCTCCTTTGACTGTCCATGGCGATATGTACATTTTCTTATTTTCCCAAATTGTACCAACAGAGATCCTATTTTGAGATCTGTCACGCGCGCCTCAAGCTGAATGCCTCTCCCTGAATGCCTCTCTGTGCATCCCCCGGGTGTGTCAGGAAAAAACGCGTGTCGCCCGTCCCTCCGGAGCGGTGTAATCTGCTGTTCGCACACCCCCCCCCCCTCCTGCGGACGCTGCAGCGCAAATTGTTCATTCGATTTACTTGTGTCTGGCATAATGTGCCGCAAAAGACACGCGCCGTGAGGTTCAGGCTGATCCGTGGATCCTGAAGGGTGTGGGAACGCGTCTGCGCTCTCGTGTTGACTTTCATCAGGTCCGAGGGGTGCGGCCTTGCCCCCCCTCTGCCCCCCACGGCTCCAGCAGCTATCCCGCGCGTGGTAATGAACGCTTTTAAAATCTATAGGGCTATTTCCCTGAGAAATAAACCTGAGCCGCGTCCCACCGGTGATAGAGATATCTTCAGATCCACGGCGTGCTATTGGTTGCTTCTCTCCAAAGCTCAACTTGCCCTCTGCACACGAGGGATTCTCAGGAAAGTAGGTTATGTAGAGAGGAATAGAGAGAAACAGGGAGGGAATAAGAGAGAGAGAGAAACGGAGAGATAGAGATAGAGCTGAAGAGATGTCTGCATTTGGGGGGATATCGATGGACTAGCAGGGATGTTAATTCCAGCGATTCTATGCTTTCCTCCAATCAGCTCTCAAGAGTAGGACAGGGAGATGAAGAACTCAGGCCTGGAGAAAAAAAGCCACCCAAAACCAATTCCCTTCAACTGCATATCCATCACACATACTCATCTCACATCAATAATAATTAGGCACCAATCACTGACCAGACAAGCTGACTGATACCTTTATTAAATTTGATACCACACTAAGCTCCTCATAGAGAGAGCCATCTATTCCAATTAGCAGGCAATTAATATCAGTAATACCGAGAGTCCTTACCAGGCGCAGGGTGGGATAGCAGAGTACATACAATTGCCACGGTCGACGGTCTGAGAAGAGGGGGTTTCAATTAACATTGTCTATCACTGTCATTAAGGAATAAATAACCTGAAACTCGGCTGTGGCGCTTTCCCTCATTTAGACTTCAATTTGTCTCCAGGTCTGAAAAATAGTTGTGTCACATGTCACTCCGGTCATTAACGGGAGGCTGGTGGTGATTTTAAAGCAGCTAATTATCCTGAAAATAATCTCAAACCTTCGTATGACACATTAGCTGTTTGTTTACCAAGCAGCGAGATAAACAACTTAAGCACAGCTTGAATCTCACACTGAAGCCTGTGCTGCAGCTAATATACCTACATGTATATGCAGTTTGCACACAGTGTAAAAAAGGCATTGTATTTCCCCTTTGTTTCCAACTCCATTACTCTATCCTGTTCTGCCAAACTCCAGATCAAATATGATCTACAATTCCAAACAAGTGCTTTTCACCTGAAAGATATATTTGAAGAGTTTTGACAGGTAAACTAGAAATTTAAGTGTAATCCTATGCTGTGGCTCTTGCTAGAATTTTGCACGGTACTTGGCAGCGTGTTTATGAGATGTAACCACAGGTGGAGGAGCAGTGCACAGTCCACAGGTGTATCACGTTTCACACAGGCACATCAGTAGACGGCTCTGACCTCCAGGTCCCTCAGGACAGGGTGCTCCTCGATGCCAGGGAAAAGGACCCTCATGGTGTATGCTCTGTAGTCAAGGAAGGGGATCCCAGCGCCATCCAAGTCACTGGTCAGCTCATGGATGTCAGTCTGTAGCTCAGCAAAAGCTGGAAGATGGACAGAGAAAAGATCAGTCGACAAAAGCTATGTCAGTTATGTAAGGGCAAAACTATGACATTACTACACTACTACTATTACCACAAAGACTAACCCCAGAGAGGCTACCCACAGCAAACTCACCTCCCTCCATTACCCGTTACCAATGTACTCACATATACTGCACATCCTAGACTCAACCTCACTTTAACACCATGTTAACACTCTCCTCACCCACGCTCACCTTGCTTATACTCTAGTCGTCCAAACTAACCCTTTTTACCTGCAAACTCACCTGGTTTACACCAAAACTCACCCTCTTCACACATAAACACCAAAACACCCCACTCACCATAATTCACCCTCTTTGGACCCATGTCACCCAAACTCATGATCTTTGCACTCTAGGGCCACCCAAACTCACCCACTTTGCACTCTAGGGCCACCCAAACTCACCCACTTTGCACTCTAGGGCCACCTGAACTCACCCTCTTTGCACTCCAGGGCGACCCGGGACTCCAGGTTGTCCATCTGCATCTGCAGGCGTTTGAGGGTGAGGTCACTCTGCCGGGACTTGCGCTTGTAGGCGATGAGCACGACCACGATGAAGAGGATGAGGAGGCCTCCCGCCCCGGCGATGCTGACGATGGCGGTGCTGCTGAGGGGGCTGTCCGAGGAGATGTGGACCACGCCCGGCGAGAACTCGATCCCGCCCACTCGCGCCTGCAGGAAACACCTCAGCGTGAGCCGGGCGTGGTACCACACACACCATTCAGGCGCATACATACACATGCGCACACACATGCATGCACATGCGCACACACACACACACACACACACACACACACACACACACAAGCACACACACACACACGTGCTTATGTAAACACACAGATATACACACATACAGAAAATCTGGTTTGCAGTTGTAAATTTTGAAGTATGCTTCAGAAAACAAGGTACTGTCTGATGTTAGTGTGCTGAAGGTTAGGTTAAACTTTTCACCAGTCACCCCAATGCTTTTTTTCAGCAGCAGTATAATGACAGGTTCTTTACACTTAGCCAGTTACATTTACATTTACATTTATTCATTTGGCAGACACTTTTATCCAAAGCGACTTACGAGTGAGGTACAAAACAACACAAGCGAATAATCAGAGTCAACAATATTAGAAGTTAACTGCAGAAGTTAACTGCAGACACAGTCTGCTCTCTGTATGTTATGTGTTACTGTGTGGAACTGGAGTTCAATCCATTTTGGAAACATGGTATCAGGATGTGATTTTACTGCTTTAGGAAGGCTGCAAAACAATGCATTCTGGGAACAGAAGGCAGACAAGAACCAAGTGTGAAAGATTAAACTTGGCTTCAGCTGAAATGGTAAGAAATATCACCATTTCAATGAATAAATATGTACATAAATGTCTCACGGCAGCAACCTGTGCATGCTTTGAGCTGCATATGGAGGCCAAATATAAATGTGCTGTTGCACGGTGTCTCAAGTCAAGAGCCCACTCGTTGCTGTGCGTTAGAGTGGGTGAACGTACATGCGTTATAATTCCATGACAACACAGCGGTACTGGCTGTTTTAACATTCACGGCATACCTACGGAACTGTACAGGCCTTGAAACAACAAGTACATTTTCCAGTTTCCCCTGTTGCTCTTAAATATGTCTCAGAGACATATGGCCCTGTGTCTGTTTTCCAGTAATGCGTCTGCCGTGGACATGTGGCTTTGCCCGTGTCTGTTTTGCAGTAATGTGCTTCAGCCTTTCCTGTTCCTCTTAATTTAACAGTCTGTGTGATGGAGGAGGAAGCTCAGTGCATTCAATAAACCACATCACAACAACAATTATTAGGTTTGCTTCTCTATAACCCCTCTTATCGAAGAATATATATATTTTGTTCTTTATTACAGAGGGAGAATGAGGTCAGTCTGAAGTTTGTGTGTTTTTTGTCTGTTTTTTTTTTACCCATGATGCTGTGTTCACTCACCAGAACCTTGTGCCTCCCGGTCAGGTTGGGCGACTCGCAGAGCAGTTGGGTGTCGGAGACGGTTAACGTACAGGGCTTCTCTCCAATCAGAACGCTGAAGTTCAGCTTGCCGTTGCCCCCGGGGGTGGGGGGGAGGAAGTTTCTGCCCTTAAAAGAGATGAAAATGCAACGAGTTGAAATAGATGTACAATCATGAAACCTCAGCACACCACACGTTTAACATAATTTGCACAACAGATTGCCAATTATGAAGCAAAAATGATAGCTAAAGATATACACATTCATTAGATTATTGTCATTTAGCAGATGTTCCTATCCAGAGCGACTTACGTTACAATTTTATCCATTTAAACAGCTGGATATTTACTGAGCCAATTCTATGTTAGGTGCCTTGTCCAGGGGTACAACAGTAGTGCCCAAGCTGGGAATTGAACCAGCAACCTTTTGATTACAAGCCCTACTCCTTACCACTACATTACACTGCTGCCCCACATACAATATGAATAAAATCAGATAAAATACAGCCTTTTCTGTATGTACATATGAATAGTAAGTGAATATATAATAAGTAGGCCCTAACAGCTCAGTAGAGCATACTATCTCATAGTTACCTTCAGTATGATGGGGGAGCCTGGCTTGAGCTCCAGCACCCCGGACACGCTCAGCGCCTCGAACACGGGGTTGGGGTAGTAGACAAAGCTGGTGGTGTTGAGGGCCAGCACGGACTGCACGTCGTCTAGGACGAAACCAAACTCGTCGGGTCTCTCGGCCACCTCCTTCTGTCTGCTCAGGCTGACGGGCAGCTCCGGGGCCTGGCACAGCATCTCTGTGGAGCTGAGGACCCGGCACGTCTGTGGGGAACACATAGCACAGGCGGTCAGAGAGGAAGAACCTCACTGGGCCTGGAAGTGCAGCGGTCAGTGAGCTCAACCCTGACTGGACCTGAAAGCACAGTGGTCAGCAAGCGTGACCCTGAGTAGACCTGCAAGTGCAGCGGTCAGCGAGCTTGAACCTGACTAGACCTGGAAGCAGAGCGGTCAGCAGTGGTCAATGAGCTGAATCCTGAATGGACCTGGAGGTGCAGTGGTTAGATAGGTGGCCTCTCTGGTTTGACTTGAAGTTTCTGCAGTCAGGGATATGGACCCTGATTTGACCAGAGGGCACACAACAGTCAACAAAGCATCAATCAGACTGCAGTGGTCATGAATCTGGACTCTGGAATCCACACTGTAGTATAGCAGGAATGTCCAGCGTAAATACACTTAAAGTAGCAGCATTCATGTCTGATTCCAGGATCCCTAAATGTGTTGACTAAAAAAACTCATTTAACAAAGTATACAGCAGCTAGAAATATTACATGCTGATGAGGTTCTGGTCTGGTACTTTTGATTCCAGATGGCTGATCTTTGCTGTGCATATAGAAGATGAAATATGAAGGGAATATTTCTCGCACCATAATTATACCTGATATAGGTCTAAATCATGCATTTGGCTAATCACCTTGACCAAATGTGCAGTGTAATCTGTGATCAGGGTATAGAGGGGCTATGTGCCTAATTTCTCAACTACATTACCATCAGCAAGAAAAGAACTTGACGTTTCTCTGATTTATGATACGAAAGTAAAGGCTGGTTATTGTAGCTGTGTGATGCACTGACACACAGTCTGACAATTCTCTGTGTGGGCTACTGTTCATGTAGCCTTATTATATCCATTGGATAAGAACTTCTGTTTGATAAAATAAACATGCCTAAGTTCACACTTGCTGGGAGGCAACTAATGTGGTTCATCTTCGCTGCGAGACAAACCACCTGATTTTGCCTTAATTTTCCCACAAGGCCCAAATGCTTCCATTGTCTCTTTCTCTCAACAGCCAAAATGAAACTGTGCCCTTTGACCCCATGGAGATAGCATGACTCCCCAGACGCTGTTTCTCATTAGACATATATGTGTAGCGGGTTTGAAGACCTGCATAAAGCCTTAACGGGACACTTTAGGTCTCCACGGCAACTTCTGGAACGCAGCTCAGTACCCAGACGATCCCTTTGGAGCCTACAGCACCTGTCACTTTAATTGGTCCTCCACGAAGTTGGTATGTCAAAAATGACAAATTTCCTGTGACATCAATGCCTTTGTGCTCCCCTGTATTTCATGTAGTAGGGCTGTGAGGACACGGTTCAGGAAGTCTAGGTGCGAGAGACGTGATTGCATTTTCAGCTCCGAACGTCCCCAAAGCGTCAAGGTTTCTCAATGTCAAGAATTATTTTAATGAATGGATTTCAAAGTTATTAAATTGCCATCGAGACGGAGGCCAACATGGGAAACTGGGTGTGCTGCGGATTGGTTTACCTGCGTACCTGATTCAATTCAAAGCCCATTTGAAGAAGGAGTCTGTACCTCAAGTAACAAAACCAGAGCAAAAACAAACCAAATCAAAGGACAGATGGTGTATGTAACGGCATCTAAGATCGGGCGTCGAGATAGCATTACTGTCTTTTGTCTAAAGCCTTTCAATCTGCCTCAGATCTCCGATGGCTCTGTGGCTCGGCAAGAGCCACGCTCCTGTGAGTTTCAAAGCCGAAACCGGATATTGTTCTCCGGGTGCCTTTCTCTCGGCCTCATGTTCCTTTTCGGGGGGTAGGGGGGACGGAAACAGAGCTGCCTCTGTTACAGGGAACTGGGGAAGTTTTTCTCTGTGTGGGAGCCAGGCCTTGGTCCTGTGTGACCTGAGCAGGTTCCTCTGTGGAGCCAAGCTGAGCTGAGCCTGCTAGCATGACCTGGGAACTCTACTGTATAGACTTGTAATAAGAGGGACATGTTAGCATGACCTGAAAACATTACAGCATGGACCTGTGAGAAGGCAGACCTGTTAGCTTACCTAAGCAAGTTACTCTGTGGACCTGTACTAAATTGAGCTTGTTAGCATGACCTGAAAAGTCACTGCCTGGACCTAAAACAAGATGGACCTGTTGGCATGACCTGAGCAAGTTACTTAATCAGTACTGAGCTTAGCCTATTGGCATGACCTGAGACATTTACTATACAGATCTGGCCTAAGATTACACTGTGAGCAGGACTGAAGCATATTACGGTATGGATCTGTACTAATCCAGCCCTGTATTCAGTGCCTGGGTAAGTTACTCTATGAACCATACTAATCTGGCCCCATTATCCAAGGCTGGATAAGCCACTCTGTCAGAGCCAATCCTTGGCCCTGTGCTCAGATCTCCCTGGCCCACGTGCCCAGGGCTCGGGAACAGAACTCACATTGAGCGTCTCCAGCCCGTTGTACTTGGCTCGGATCAGGGGGTTCTGAATGATGTCCAGATTGGTCCCTGTCACTGTCACCGGGGTGTTCCCACTGCAGGGCAGAGAGGGAACAGCATGCCATTTCAATTACTAATTTAATCTCTTCATTCATTCATTCATGCATTCATTAATACACTTCACATGCATGGTCATATGCACATGCTCAAAATATAGAGACTATTCTCAGATTTTTACACAAGGAAAAATGGTTAATTAATGAAACAAACTGGACAAAACATTAAATATTTTCATTACTTTGGGCAATTAGCATTCTCCCTTCTACCAATAGTCATGTTCCTTACTCAAACAGATACAAAAATGTAGCGCTGTGAAAGGCATATTGATTTCCCCCCCTGTTTCCTGTATCCCTGAATACCAATTGGCCGGTGTCCCACCTGAAGATGCTCCACTCAGGCTCCAGTTTGAGGATGGTGGGGTCCTCCACATACTCGAACCTCAGATCCTTCTGCAGGTGGGCCTTGTCCACGCTGACCGACACGCTGACGTTCCCGTAGCCGTGTGGCGAGGCGTGGGACCGGCAGGTGATCCACTGGCCCCCCCTCCTGCGAGGGGAAGGAGGGAGAAGGACACACCCTGGACGTCAATCACGGCACACAGCCAATTAAAGCTCTGCATATGGGAACACTGGATCGGGCTGACCTGTTCATCTCCAAAGCTTAGCAAAAACTGGAGCTTCTTATATGCCCTCCCTAAAACGTGATTGTCAGAGCTTATGAGGTATTTTAGGCATTTACAACAACGGTAGTGTACAGACAGCCCTCATATTGTTTAAAATCAAAATTGTCCAATGGCTCTTTGATGTCGTGATGCACTGACACAAAACCATACAAACATGCAATTTTTTTTTATCAAAAGATGGTATTGTTACAAGTGTTTCCATGGAGGCTACCCCTGTTGATCAGTGACATGATGCCATTGTTAGTGGCATTATTGATTTTGGATCAGGAACACTTTTGAGTCATAATGTCAGCATCGATTGCTTCAGGGCCATCATGTGAGCACAGAAGGTGGTGGTGGTGGTGGGGGTGGTGCAATCTGATCCAGGGGAGGAGCACGGCTGTCTGGCCTTACCTGTGATAGGTGCAGCCCTGGTCCTTAAACATGATGGACACGTTGCTGCCGGCGTCCAGGTTGCTGCCGGTGATGTTAACGATGGTTCCCCCGGAGACGGGCCCCCGGCTCGGCTTTAGGTGAAGCAGTTTGGGTACCTGAGAATGCCCCGAGTCGGATCAATACTACTGATCGGAAGCACTGATTGAAACACGCATTGTATTGACAGAGGAGAGCAAACCAGCCATTCATCATTTCTGTTCCAGCTCTCTTGTTCTATCTCACTTAATCTAATTCTCATTTACTCCTTTCTCATGTCGGTGCACTGATCTCAGATCAGACAATCCAATCGTACAACAGAGGAAAAAAAGAGTAAATAGGTAAAACAAAGACAAAATCAGATGAATGAGATAAAAAAGATAAAAGATCAAAAAATGAAAACGTCAGTTTTATTCAACAGAAGAATGCAGTGCAAACGATTCTGCAACACTTTAGATTTAGATGTGTTGCGCGGAGTAGATAAGCTTGTCATTGTCTCAGTGTTTAATAGATGAGTGTGGGTTATATAAACCATAAAAAATTACAGTTTTTAGTTGTAAAAGCTGATTTTATGGCTGCCCGCTAACATATTCACCCCAGACTGATGATGACCTGACAGTGCCGGTTCTGGGACATAACCTCGTACTGTGCTGGATTTACTGGCCTGTCCTTAGACCCTCTGCACTTTTTATGTGGTATGTCAGTGGAGAGGCCATCTCTCACTGCTCTGCAGGCCCTTTATAACATTAACTGATGTAGCACAGTCCCGCTTCCCCATATTAATCTCTGCCTGTGTCTGTGCTGTGTCAGAACAGTCCAGTTTTCCCTGTGTTCGGATCTCTGTTTGTGTCTGTTAGCACAGTCCAGTCTTCCCTGTGTTCGGATCTCTGTGTCTGTTAGCACAGTTTAGTTTCCCCTGTGTTCCGATCTCTGCTTGTGTCTGTTAGCACAGTCCAGTTTTCCCTGTGTTCTGATCTCTGCTTGTGTCTGTTAACACAGTCGAGTTTTCTCTGTGTTCTAATTTCTGCGTCTCTTTCTACAGTTAGTTCTGCCTGTGTTCTAATCTTTGCTTTTGTTTCTACGCACTGACCGTTTTCCCTGCATTCAGATCTCTCTGTGTATTAGCACAGAGAATTTTCTCTGCTCTGTGTTCTAACCTCTGTCCACACAGTCCAATATTCTCAGTGCTCTCAGCTGGCGTCTGTCATGTTGTGGGAACAATGGAAAGCACTGAATGTCATCTAATTTTTACCGTAAGTAAGTCGCTCACGGTGAGAGCGCTTGCAAAACAAATTAACGTAAACGTAAAGCATTACTCACCACAAAGTAGTAGTACTTGTATGAAGTGGCCATGAACTCCGGCCTGCACTCCCCCACACACACCTGTACGTTCCCGGCGTACTGACTCTTCTCTGCCCTGCCCATCTCACACACGATCCTGCAAAAAGACACAGCACGTCTATTCATCAGTACATTTCCCACGCAATCCTGGAGAAAAGTAATCATATGCATTCATTTACACATTTAGCATACACACACACACACACACACACACACATGCACACACACACTGGCACAAACTTGCTGACTACTCTGTGTATCTCATACACAACCCTGACATCACACAAAACTACATTAAAAACTGCACTAATCTGTTCTGCTAGTTTTAGTTTTCTTATCATTTTCCCCCACTCTGTCTTACTTGCGTTCATATAATTATATGTAAAGGCAAAAACTGCAAAGGTCAAGAGGTTAAGACAAGTTCTAATCCAGGCCTTTTGACAGGTGTCAAACACAGAATTACTGCACAATATTTAAGGAGCTTATCGCTGAAGCGACTTGCCATAAAAGTGCTGGGAAGTCCATTTTTTCCAGGGGCACTGGAAAAGCTCATCGCTGAGACAGCTTATTCTGGAGGTCGTACGCATTTTAATGAAGATTTCCCATGAACGGGCAGCACAGCGCTGCGCTAAACCTTGAACTAATGTATTATCATCTGTTCGGTGCAAGCTAGAGATTATATATTCTCCGATAAAGCTCGCTGACGGTAAAAAAGTTGTGACTGCGCCGGTGGAATGGGCGCGTTGTCTGAGAGCCGGCTGGTGCTGACAGGGTTCAAGCTGTGGCCTAACCTGCTCAGGCTTCAGTGCGCAGTTGGACACTGGCATATGAAGGTAAGAACATAATAAACCACACTCCAGCAATGATAGAACTGGGTAGAATAATGGTCAATCAAAACACCTGATCGCAGCTTTAACCACAAATTCCTGGTTTGCAGTCCCTGGCTGGCCACAGAACTCTGATCGGGTTGAGTGTTGACAGGTGCCATTGTGTAATTAGTCATAGACTGACCACAACCCATACCGTGTTCTGGTCATAGCGTGATGGAATCCAGGTTGCGTTCTGGTCACAGCACGCGTAATTCCAGGTTGTGTTGTGGTTGTAACCTGAAGAAGAATGAGTGACTCACTGCTCGGCAGGGATGTAGCCCTCGGGCACCGGAGTGCAGTCCACCTCGGCCACCTTGACGCGTCCCTGGATCTCCCGGAACTCTAGGCCCAGGTTCTCCCCCCGGATGGTCACCAGCGTCCCGCCCTCCCGCGGCCCTCGCAGCGGGGTGATCTGGAATGAGCCACAGGGGACACCGTGAACCTTCATATTTACATCCCCTGCCTCCAGTTCAACCCCACTTCATAAGACACCTTCCCGTCTCCATGGCTACAGAGCGAAAGCCCTCGGTGGCACCTGTGGAAGTGAGTGGATATTCGTGGAATTTGTGGAATCTATGGCTAATTGGGCCTCTTTCTATAGGAAAAAAAAACCTTTTAAACTGCAGAGCTTGCCAGACATACAAGGCCAAACATTAATAACGGTTCCATTACCATATCTGATTTTCACTGGAGGCACACAGTATAGCTCATAAGATTACAGTTTATACCATATGTTCAACATTTTATGAATTCAATATTTTATATTTTATTTTCAATATCTATATATTCATATAAATATATATTCAATCAGCACTGATAAACACCTCAACAGGAAACTTCAGTGAGGTGCAGGTGGCTACAGACAGATGTGTGTCCTCAGCTCAGAACAGTTATTCACAACACCACAATGAATCATGAGTCCAAGTAAAAACAAAGAAACAGAGTCATTAACAGTAAGTAGTGGTTATCAAGCGGCTGGTTCAAGCTTGAACAACTACCAGAATTATTACTGTGTGTCTCATGCCTGCATATTGTTTCCACAACATTACTCTGCCATTGTGTCCTCACAATGTTAGGGCATTATGAGAATATTGTGCCAGCGTTTGCCTGGGGTTGCGGCAGGATTAGAAACAGCGCTCTATTCGACTCTCACAGTGTTCTTCCTTAATTAAAAGCCTGCTGATGGCTTGGTTCATTAGAACAGCATTCTTAAGCCCAAACCCCAATTAGTGAGTATACACACACTGCCTGCATTTCAAATCCTGGAACTGAACACAACCGAGCAGAAAAAGTTGTTTTCGCCGGATAACTCAGTGTGCAATTAGCATGATTTAGCCGCATAAAGGAAGTGCTGTAATCTGGATTTGAGGCCGAGTCTTTATCGCGGTGTATATTCTGGCCCTTTCCGCAGTGGCATTGCCCAAACTGATTAACTTCCATTCAGCGCGGGTGCCCCTGATCCCCCTGAACAGCCCGAGATAACGCCGCTCCGCTGACCCAATCAGATCGGGGCCAGCCCGCCTGGGCGGCGAGCTGATTGGCCCCGGCGAGGCTGGCTCGTTCGAGGTCCGCCGGAAGAGCCGCTCTCGCCCAAATCTGATACCATTGACCGAGGATGCTCCGCCGGGCACGGTGCAATCACTTAGCTCGTAATTAACGAGCAGAGATCCTGTCCTTTGAGTGTCCGCAGCTGAAAACAGACTGCGCCCAGCCACTTTGTGACAGCCTGATATGAAGTGGCAGTGTGGCTCAGCTGTATCATGGCTCTGAAAACAGCTGTCACAGCTGGCTGCGCACTCTGGTGAAGGTTATATTCTCTAGCACTGACATCTGCAGCAACCAATCAAAGCTTTGTTAAGGATCCAGAGCTTTCAGTGATGTCATAATGCCACTATCTGGCATTGCATCATAAATGAACAGCTTTAAAAAAGTAGGAAAGCTGACTATGGAATTCAATTACTTCATATAAATGTGATCCTGACTTGCTTGATAAATTGAACAGCATCACTCCAGTTTGGCCTGAAAAACAACTAAGCTATAACAAGGCATAACAAACAAGGGCCCATCATGTTCCATCACTGCAAGACAAATATTTTCTCGTAAGTCTACAAACCACCTTACCGACAGTCATCTAGGTACCAGCTAATGAGACAGCCATCATTTTGTGATGCTGTGCTCAGTTATGGTTGTGTTCACATGTGTGTCATGTAGATGTCTTTGGATTCCAAAATTAATGCCGTCGTGTAAAGTTATAGATGAGAAAAAGCCCAAATTGCCGTTGGCCGTGAGTGACGAATGATGACCGGTACGGCGGAGTGTGTGCTGCCGAGTTGAGGAGGAGGGGAAGCACTTTGGGCAGAAGTGGCTTTCTCCATTTCCCTCTGTTGTGAGCGGTTTGATGTTCCAGTACGGCCCAGAATTATGAAAGGAGAGGCCTGGATAATCACTGTGCCCTTTGAGCTCATGCTGTTGAAGAGAGTGGAGCATCCAGGGCTCTCCTGGGCAGTACAAGGGTGTGGCGGCTCCAGTGATCACAGGCCCTGAGGACCACACACACGCACACGCCCACGCACACACAAACACACACACACACACACAAACACTCCCACTCATAAATAAATACTAAATAAATACTCATAAATAAATACTAAATAAATACTATTCCTGCAGACTTCCAGTTGATACTACTATCACAACTGAGTATTAAAGGGTGAGACCATAACCAAGGTCCTGATTCACTTTGGCCATTAAAAATCACGTGGCACCAGCTTCCCAGCCTCCAGGCCAAATTACCTACCTGACTCTCTCACTCTGGCCATATAATCACCCTCTAGATTAACTGGCTCAAGTAAAGCCCTAGCCATGCCTCTCTAGCTGATGTGTAATAAAATGGCTGCCATGCGTCACCAAGCTCAATACTGGTGATTAAGGTAAGTCACCTGTATTTCACTGTAATACAGAGACCATCCCATACAATTGCAGATCAACCCACAAACTCTGAGGACCATTCTGATACCATAAGGCTGGGGGGTCAATTGATATCCAATCTCCCAAGCTGTCTGTTAAAACCCACAATGTACTGGTACGAGTGGTGGGGGTGCATGTGCATCAGTCAGCTTCCAGCCACACCAGTAAGGGTGGGTTTAGACCTGATGATGAGTCATCCTGGCTGGGACAGGCTGTCCTGATCTAACACAGACTGCTGTGACCTTGTCCTTGTCTGGTAGAGACGTGAACAGAGCTCTGCAGACATATCTACTGCTACGGGGCTCAACTTTGGCAAAACAATCATTAGCGTGCATTACGGAAAGGCTGGGGTATTCAGCTTCTTATTCCCCCCAATTAAAACATGCTGCAGGTGTTACTGTGATTCACCACCATTACCACAAGCCTGAAATATTACTCTGATTAACCCATATTACAACTGGCTGCATTATTACTCCCATCACTGCAAGCCTAAAGTAGTGCTTTGATTAACCCATATAACAACAGGCTGTTTTCACCTTATTATTCCCATTAAAATGGAGGAGGGGGGGGGGGGGGTTAACCAGCCTGAGGTAGGGCTCTGATTCACACACTCAAGTCATGTTTGTGTTGTGCACACCCCTGCTTTTAAAGGCTTTGTTAACATCTTCCGCATTCGTGAATTCCCAACATGCACACACATGCAGCATGGTTACAGAGACACATACACACACACACACCTACACACACACACACACACACACACACACACACACGCACACATACAGTGTGTCCTCTGTTCTGCTGTTGATGAACCACATGTGTGAGGGGCTCCAAACTAATAGAAGTGACTGAAAACATACGAAAAGTTTGGGTGCTTTGGAAAAATGCATATCAGTATATGAGCATCAGGATAGTGTGTACCTAATATAGAATTGAACATATTCATCATAATGGAGTTTGACAGACCATCTGGAAAAAAAAAAGTCTAGGAAGAGTACAAAATAACACACAATTGGTTTTTGCTGGATGCACAAAATAAGCCTGCCATCTATTTTCTGCAAACAGCTCAGGAGACAGTTCGTGAAGCAACTAAAACAAATTCGGCTCGATGTGGTAAAATTACATATCGCTGGAAGCCCGCGGCCGTGCCAAAAATGGAGTTTGACGCAGATGCAGAAATCTCTAGTGAGCATGTGCGAGAGTGCACCCCCTTCCAAAGGGCAGGAGTGCAAACCGACACAAAAAGTCCATTACAGCCCCTCACTTGAGGCCATTAAGTTCAATTACTCTAAAGACAGAGAGAGAGAAACAAGGAGAGAGAGACAGAGATAGAGAGAGAGAGAGAGAGAGAGAGATAGAGTGAGAAAGAGGGAGAAAAAGAGACAGAGATAAAGAGGGAGAGAGAAAGAGAGAGAGCGATGGCAGGTTGTCGTTGGTGGTGGAGTTAATGCTTAATCAAGTCCAATTACACAGCAATACTAATGGCACTCTCCATCTCCAACAGAGTTATGTCTGAGCTGCTCCACTCTCTGGGGTGTGTCCACAGAGGTGGAGGGCTGGGGGGAGAAATCGCTCCGAATACAGTGAATAATTCTTTACCTTCCCCCAGCTGCTCGATGCTGCTGCTGGAGCGAGCTGACGACCAACAGTAAAAAAACAGTCATCAAACAGGCCTCTCTGCTGGAGTCCGGCACGGCAACCTCCCACAGGGCTGCTGGGGGGGCGGGGCTTTGACACTGCCGGGGACAGGGAGCGAACCGAGGCTCATTAAAACCTCGCACCTCCAAACCGGCTCCTCGCGGCGCGGGAACGCAGCGGCCTCGCAGAGGTCGGCTTTCGCTCCTCTGCGGAGGCGACGCCCACGCGGCTATTCGCTCTCTTAGGCGGACGCTGACAGCAGTTCGCGGCTCGGAGAGTGCACGGCAGTGTGAGGGACTTGCAGGGTCCGTGATGTGGCGTTTTGGAAACAGTGGCCATTGTTACCACACGGATCGATAAAATCCAGGAGGGAGAGCTGTTTGATCCCGAGAACCAACAATAAACCCTCCAACCAAAAGGTGGGGTGATTCATCTCTTTTTTCAACAAGCAGAATCTTTATAACTTCTCTTCCTCGGTGTGTGTCATGGCTGGACAGACATTGTCACACACATTTTAAGGATTGGTGTTTTTTTGCCACCCCACGGAGAGGGGTGTTGGCAGCAGTGAGGTGGTTAACGTGTTCACCGGGGCCTTCTACGTTCGCAGTAGCTGTGCTGTCACCGGTGAATAAGTGGCTGCTGAATTGGGAGAGAGCCTCCCGAGAGAGATTCATATTAGCTCAGATCGTCTGTGCCATCCATCTTTGCCAAATCCGGACCCCCTCACCGCCCCCCACCCTCCTAGAGGGATTACGGTTCTCATTATCGCAATTTTGCAGGGTTGCTCCTTGCCGTCCCCCTCCCTAGGACAGTGTGGGGTGGGAGATGGTTTAGGAAGAGTGTGTGTGGTATGTATGTGAGTGGTGGGCATCAGTCAGGCCTAACCTCTGGCTGCCTCCACCAACATATTTGCATCTTTGCTCTAGAGCCCCACCGTGTCCATTACAGACACATGTAGAAACTGTATGCATGATTGGTCAGTACATTAGTGTACCGGACAGGTGATTCGCCAGGATGTTGATTGTGTGATTGGTCGGATTGTGAGGACTTTAAATGAGTGATTGGTCAGAGTGTTAAAATGTTTCATGTGTGGCTGATCCAGAAGTCTGATGTGCAGTTAGTCAGAGTGCTGTGTATTTCCGGCACCAACATCTGCCAATTATTTTATGATAGGTGCAAATATCCCATTGCACATCAGGAGTGTGCAGACCAAACCATTTCTGGGTACTGATGGATTCCTTTCTATACAGAGCCAGACTGGCAAAGTGAAACAACTGGACAGAGCAAAATGGTCGAAAATCACATGTCGATAGCTGGAAGACAGTGTTGAAGACACCTTTGATGACAATGAAATGTGTGCATGTGTTACCCTGTGGAAGATAAGAGCTGACAGCAGCCAGACACCTGAGAGAGGGGGTGCAGGACTGTAGGAGGTGCCTAAGCTGTTCGAGCAGTAGCCTGCGGTGCTTGGAGTGGCGGTAACCCATCGATCCACATAATAGAGAGTGTCAGGAGATTAATAAAATGGGGTGGGGTGGGGTCAGAGGTCATCATCCCCCTGTCATTATCCAACCTGGTCCCAGCATAGAGTTAAAGAGAGATTTATAGGAGGAAAAGGAGGAAAATGAATGATGAGAGAGAGAAAGAGTGAAAGAAAAAGAAAGAGAAGGACACTGGCTGCCACTAAAAAGCCTCTCCCTCTCTCATGGCGGTGAGTGCCAGTCTGAGGCGGTGAGGGGTATCTCTTTCCGTCAGAGGACACGTAGCTGATTAGATTTGCGGCTTTGACAGGCTAATTGACGGTTGTTGGAGAAAAACACTTAATCACTCTCCCGATCCCTCTCTGAGTAAAGATCCCTCATCCGACAATGGCGCGGTAATGGAGTGCATCAGAACGCGCCGTGACCCCAGGGCTCGACGTCGCACGAGGGAGAAAACTGTCAGCGGCGGGACTGGCAGAATCCCAGAGCGAGCGAGAGAGGTAGAGTATATTTGCAGATGTTTAATGTTATGAGCAGATATTTAGTTCTCGCATTCCACAATGTTCTCACAGATGTTCTACGTTATGACCAGATATGCAGCAAAGCATTCTGCAATATGTTTGCAGATGTTCTGCATTATGACAAGAGACCCAACTGCTACATTCTGCAATACGCTTGCAGATGGTCTATGTTATGCCCAGATATTCTGCTCCTGCATTCCATAATATGCTTACAGATGTTCTATGTTGTGACCAGATATGTCGCTCCTGCATTCTGCAATAGCAGAGGCAGTCCTTTCAATGTGAAGCAGGCCAAGCTGACAATCTGGCCATCATACGGAAAATCTGTGATATGCGTCTGTCATGCTCGCCGGTCACAGGAAGGATGCATCAATCACCGAGAGCCAAATCTTCTCTGCTGGTCGTCTCTGCTCTGGTCCAGAGCTCGGTTCTGGAGCCTGGCCAGCAGATGGGTCTGCCCCGCGATCCGGGTCGCTGCGCCAGCCTCCGTGTTGATCCTCTGCTGCTTAGGAGCATCCATCATTCCTCCCAGGGCAGTCTGGGAAGGGATTACCCCTGCCATCCGTGTATCCATCGTTTCGCCAAAAGGATTCCCCCTCTCAATCCCTCCCCATCTCCTCCCCCTGCCAGCTCACCGTCCGACCCTCCTGAGGAGAGGCGGGGAGAGGCTCTGGCATCCATCAATGTCCCCACGGCCCAGAGAGGGGCGCTCCCACGCCTTCCCACCATGCATCAGCCCTCCCGTCCGGGAGAACCATCACGACATCCACATCGTCCCCACACAGGGGGTCTCAGTGCCTCACTATCAGACTCAGGGGTTAAACACACTCCCGTGTCATCCACATGGAGTGATTTGTAACCCAGTACAAGAGAATCAACATGTCTTAGTGAGAAGAGGTCTCTGCTGACATTGCTCAGGTCAGAGGTGACAGCTTTGTGACACGCTAACTCACACTGCAAGACCTAGCTGTGCGTTCATAAACTGTATTGTTTCATACCTGCAACACCTGTTTGATTGTGGCTGTGTTTCAGAGGAGTATAAACTGAGAGCTGACACCTGTCATTTTTATTAATCTCTACTCAAACAGCAGGATCAAGGCCTAAGTACATTCAATGGAAAGGACAAAAGTTCAACCATGGGACAATTATGGGGCACAGTGGAAGTCAAATATCTATCAGTTCCAGTACATTCACACCTCTGGGTTAAAACCATTTAGTAATGGCACTAATGCTGTTATAGTGTTACCATGAGTGGCCTTTCCTGCATGTTACAGAGCATAGTTTTACCTGGTTGGTTGAGAGCATGTGGTTCAACCTGTGTGTGACAGTGTGTGGTTTCTCCTGGTGGTGATAAATGATGTCTCACCCGTGCGGGACAGTGCGCTTGTACTTGTGTGTGTACGCGCTTCTTTACCTGGGTGATTTTGGGGTGGGTGCACTTGCTGTTGGGTCCGGAGTGCTCCAGCCACTGGTTCTCAGGGTGGAGGCAGTGCTGTTTGAGGGTGCAGCGGTTCTCCCCTTTGCACCAGACGCAGCCAAAGAGGGGGTCGGCTTTCAGGCACAGGCCGCAGCTCTCCCGTCTGGCGTCACACTTGTACAGGTGCACTGGGAACACAGGAGGAGGCAGGTGAGCACAGGTAAACACAGGTGAGCACAGGTAAACACAGGTGAACTCGAGCTAATGAACTATTTGTTGTTGTTGTTAGGTTATGTTGCAGGTTAGACTGCAAATGAACTCAACCATCCCAGAATATCAACATCATGGCAAAACTAATCAACAACATCTCTTCAGGATAACAGGTCTTTTAACTTGTTTCACAAAAGAAAACATTATTAACAGTTTTTGCTCTTACACTAACGCAAGCAGTGAAGAATATAGGTGAAAATTGTAGAATGCGGTTTAATCCAGCTGAGCGTAAGAAAACACGGGCAAACAAATGAATGTATGAGCACACAGACAGAGACAAGAGAACTGGGTAAATTTTAACCAGAGATGGCCGCTGATTGTAGAAGGGGGTGGAGTCAGAGGCATCGGGGCAGAACTAAACACAGAGGGCAGGGGTCAGTGTTGGCTAGCATGGGGTCATCATTGGGACTATAATGGGAGACTGAGAGACAGCTCTAATGAGTGACTCGCAGCACTGATTATTCCGACCGCATTCTCCTTCTCTGTGTCCTCTGCTGCATTTTAACAGTGCTATGCAAATTCTCGAGGCACCAGCACAGAACACTGTGTGCCTTCCGCGGGGCGCGTCCTGTACCCACTCCAGCGGCACCTGGGGGGGATGGGGGGGGGCGGTGTCCCGCTGTATGGAACATGACAGAGAGAACGAGGGGGGACCGGGACTCAGCTGTGAGGCGAGCACTTGAGCTGTAATCTCAGCGGAGGGCAGGGGGAAGGAACAGCGCCCACGTCAGGTGCCATTGTCTCTCTGTCTCAATCTCTCTATCTCTATCTCCCATCTCTCCACCTCTCTTTCTCTTTATATCGCTCATTCTCTCTATCTCTCTATCTCAGCCTCTGTCTCTTATCTCTTTACCTCTCACCATCTCTATCATTTTCTGTCTCTCACACGTCTCTCTTTCTTTTCCTACTTTCCCTTCATCCGTCTCTTCCTTCCCATCATCCTCTGAAGGTTTGCATAGCAGCTGTGTTGTTTTAATGTTGAAGTGCTCAAGTTACTGTTCCACCACAGAGGCATGCAGTGTTGATCCCTCTCTCCATCGCTCACTTTAAGGCTGCTCTTAAAACCAGAGCTTCCCGCTCCTCTTCATCCACCAGCTTAACATTTCCGTCACCATGGCAACCAGACAGGCATTTGCTTTTTAATTGCCATTAGATGCTTCTGCGATCCATCCATCAAATTATAGCCCCAGAGCACCGTTTGCCCGCTTCACAGTGCGAGTCGAGAGCGTGTAAATGCTGGTTCACTGACACTTCCTGCAGCTCAAATTCTCCTGCACACACACACACACAGTGATGCACAATTTACACCCACGCAAAAATATACTCTATATGCAAACACACACACACACACCCACAAACATGCACAAAATGTTCTGCGTCTTGCTGGTTTAGTTTTCAGAGCCACTACAGGCTTCGAAAGCCCTCGTGCTCTATTTCACATGTTGTTTTCTTATTAACTATTTCCATGGCTAAATTAGTAATTACTTGTAGAGTAACAAGAGTGCCTTACGGCTATTCTTTACAAGAAATAATAAGCAAAAGTTTCCACACATCTGCTAGAAGAATAGTGTGTGTGCTGTACACAAAACTGGTTTACAGGTCAAAAAGACCAGGTCACTTAAGCTGTCACTCAAACTATATGGGCGTGGCAGTTCAGAGGACTGCACTGGGCACTGCAGCGGTTGACTCAGTGACCCAGTGTGAAGTACTAAGAGTTTCAGATGGCCAGATGTGAGGTATCCCAGCAGCCCTTGTGCTCTGCCTGTGGGGCCCGTGGAGCAGATGTGTGTTCAGGAGAAAGGCCGCATGGGGCCCGGGCCGCAGCGAACACCAAAATGCCACTTAATCAGGAAGCATACAGGAGGCGCACTTCCGTGACGCAGGAGTGGGGAGAGATAGAGAGAAAGTGGGAGGTAGAGAGGAACCAAACGTGGTGAGCGGAGAGAGGGAGATAGAAAGAAGGCAAGGGACGGGGGGGGGTGCGTTGGTGACGTCGGCGAAAGATGCCGCAACAGCAGGAGTGGCTGAGCGCCCGGGAGACGGGCGCCGCGGGTCCGTTGCCATGACAACCCGCGCTCGGAGGACCCAGGCGGATCGGGAGCCCCACCTTTGTTGTCGGCCGGGTTGTCGATGCTGAAGTCGCCGTTCCAGATAACCATCAGGTCCACGGGGAGGCTGCCCGTGTCCATCCCATCATAGGAGTACTGTTGCCGTGGAGACAAAGCAAAGGAACAGAGAGACAGAGAGAGAGAGGGAGAGGGAGAGAGGGAGAGAGGGAGAGAGGGAGAGAGAAGTAGGGGATGTCATCAAACCATTATCGCTGCAGCTTTGGTACAGACACCATATTCGCACCCTTCAAACAGCACAGGCATTATCTCCTAAACTCCTGTACCACAGTGATGTCCTCCAGCAGGCCCAGTCCTGGGCGCCTCATTATCTCCTAAACCCCTGATGTGTCTGAATTAAGCACACGGCTTTGGCGGAACTGCCAGCTTCACCGCTGAGTGAACAGGGACGTGAGAAGATCCACCTGTTTTCCCAAACCCTGTGATTCACCTTGGAGACGTCCCGTTTCACAAACACCTCCCATAACCACCGGCCCCAGGGCATTAGCGATCCAGGTCTACAGTACTGTCTCCAAACCCCCCCCCCCCCTCCGTGTATTAAGCCCTGCGGCCAACCCTGAAAATTCTGACCATGTTTCTCTAATCCGGACCGAACTTAGAGTCAGTGTCAGAACCCAGTGTTGATGTATTCGTGTAAAGACGCATGAATTAAACTTGAACAAAAACAACAAGATTATTTTTTTAATATCGCTGTTGCATGCCTCTGCTTGTAAAGAATTTCATGTTTTTCCCCAACCAGACCAAACACCTCAGGTTATATACATATGCACATAAAAGTGTTATGAAAAGAAACCTGTTTTGTTTCCGCTATGGCATTTTGCCTACCCCTCGAGGCAAGGCTGTGGAATCATTATTTTTATGAATCACTAATTTTTAAAGGATGGTGTTGTGGCAGACAGTAAAGCTTCTGTTTAAAGTGCATGTAAGGTTATGAGTCTTGCGCTAACTCCTCACATTATTATCACATTTTTTACAACTATGTCTTATTAATATTTTGTAATAAAATGTTGAGGTGAAAGTAAGAATACATTTGAACCAGAACAATCACTGACACATGCAGCATCTCCCCAAAGCTGTAACTAAATGCAATATTATTATTAGTAGTAGTATCACTGTTGAAACAGTGGTTTGTAACCCAAAGTGCTTCTCAGATGAGCACTTGCATTTACTAAAACAAAAATGACAGGTTAAACAAATCAACACAGTGGTAAAAGTCAGTCTATAGATTGAGAAATCAGACTGTAAGTAAGAAATACAGTACAATCTATTTAAAATTAATGACAAAACAAAGACACTAGATTAAAGCCAATGTAAACAAATATATTTCCCGCTGTGCTGTAGAGATGTCAACCTCACAGACTCAGTTCTGGATTCAATTAAGATTTGTCTTTAACTTCGACAACTGAATAATTGCAAATGTTATTTCAATCAAAAAAATCACACTTTATTTCTGTAATTTTGGGGATTGCTGAATTTGAAAGTTAAGGGAAAATGCTGATTGAATTCTACCCTTGATATAAAACCCATTCAGCACGTTTAACAACACAATTCCACTGTTATTCACTGCTGAGTCTTGGTCGCTTCCAAAACCCGAGCAAACAACAGAAGCGGGCCGGCTGTTCTGTGTTCCTTAAGTACGAGATGCTGAATGTTTGCATGAAAGTTTCTGGTGACACAATCCTTTAGATATGCTGAAAAGTGAGGGGTTAAGTCTAAAGAGAGACACATGCACACATACATTCACTCACATGCACACACACATACACACACACACACACACACATACACACTCCTACATGCATGCATGTATGCACACATACACACACACATACACACACATACACACAGACTTACGGAGGTGTTCTGGCACTGCACGCTGGAGCTGTTGAAGCGCAGGGCTGGTACTCTCTGCTCCTGGCCCTGAATGGTGAGGACACACTCATACCCACGCTGTCCCGACTGGGGCTGGGGCAGGTTCCGTGCCCGTAGGGTGATGGGCTTCACCACGTTCACCGGTACCAGGATCCGCTCGGCCGGGAGCAGCTGGGGGCACTCCTGAAACGGGACAGGGGCGTTGGATCAGCACTGGGACACCCTGTACGACTCATATACAGGGAACACCTTTCAGTGTAAAAACATACTTTCATACACCACAGTTCTGTTTCAATTTAGTCAATTAAAGAGATAAATTGAAATTCAATTCATGAATTGAAAATCACCCCATCATGGTCAATGAAAAATGTTCAGTTCATGAATTGAATTTCACATCATTCCCTGAACTCACTGAATTGAAATGGAATTAACCCCAACTCTGTTATTAAAACAACTAACAACGCAAACGACTAAGACAGGCCCCAGGTCCTGCACCAGCCCCTACCCCATTCATACAACCAACTGTCACAGTAGTCCAGGCTCTCGGTTTGCTTTTGGTAACACCTACGGCCCAGATCAACACAGCCACTGTAGGTGAGAGGCTACCCTCTGTACACCACTAACACTCAAGGAGTGTCGAACACACCTGTTGCCCTGCCACCTTCCCTGGGCTGGCCCTTCTAATGAGCCACGCAAGAAGAGCTGACCCCGGTTCATACTGCAGGTTCGACGTGGCCTGGGTTAATTTGTCTGACGCCTGCGGGTAGTTTTATATGACACTTATCGCCCATTGAGGGATCTGAAGAGGAGGTGAGAGTGTGAATGAGTGAGAATAAATGAGTGAGAATGGGCCATGCTGTAATTTAAGGGTTGTTCCCACTGGCTGATTAAACTACATTGTATATATAGGCAGTCCATGATAATCGAAAGTAAAAACACTGATTACTGAATAATACCATGGTGAAGGCTTACCAATATGTATCTTGAATCTTGGCATCTCACTTAACAGTTACAAGGAAGACCCACCATATAGACTGTGTGCTTAAATGAAACCCTGATTATAACTCACTCCTGTTTTTGTGATTGGACAATTAAAGGCCATCTCCCACGCCATTGGGTGATTAAAACGCGCCCCAACGCGTGCGACTGGGTGATTTTGATTCAGCTCCCTTGTAAACGGGCGATTGAGCTATGGCAACCAAGAACAGTAACCAAGATGACGTGTTGGACGAAGCCCCCGAAGCGACCCATCGACTCTCCGTGTTCAAAGTTTCGAATCGCGTCTCACAAGTTTTCCGTCTGAAAGTCCTAACACAGGGCGCTGTGAGAGAGACGGGGAACGCCGGAGATAAGGCCCTCGCTGGTTTCCCCCAGTGCTGGAGAGCTCTGGCGAGGGCTCATTCTGCTCAGTCCATGATAACACTTGTTTGAAGTTCATGAACATGACTTGATTATGGCACACTGGATGAATGACTGGCTTAAATATAAAAAAGCATTATGACTGAGTGTTAAATTGTGTGAAAATATAAAATATGAGGATGACTGCAGGGAGAACCTATATGTATATATGTGTTCGGCTTAATTAAGTTGAAAATTGTTCACTTTAAGCGGGTAAGAAACCCTGCCATTTCCTGGAAAGATAACATGTTGGATTAAGGGGCTGTGGTTGGGGGGTCTGTTTGAACATGTCCTGGTATAACCTCTGACCCAAGAATTAAAAATAATCCAACCGATGTCACAGCCAATGCCAGTGAATATTTTACAGAGCAAGATAAAGACTTCAAGCAAAATTTCAAGAGCTCAGTTGAAGATGGTCCTTCTCCTCTCTGCTTATGGGCATTTGGGTGTGTGGAACATATTTCCCACCTAGATAACTGCTGGTTTCAAAGATGCCAAATGCACAGCATGAAGGGAAGAGAATGACCAAAATGAGAGGGAGACAGACAATAGATTCATTTGTTATTGCTGTTCATCAGTGTCTTTGTTCTCCCAGACTCCTTAGCTGTATAAGTGCAGGGAGAGAATGGTCAGTGTACAACATGCAGTGAATACACCATCTCTGACCAACTGAAAGCACATAGTTTGGGACATGTAGAGGAAAAGATCATGAGGTGCCTTTTTACTCTGTGACCACAAACGGACCACAACGGGACCAGGCTGATGACAGCAATTGTGACACAGGCCTTCATTCTCTTTCCACTTGTGGGGTCAAAATGAAATCCATGTAGAAACTCGCTTTCATGGAGCTAGATGGCTTGCTTTCACAGCTAGCGGATGCATCCTTGTCTATCTCTGACACTCTGCATTGAACAAGTTTTGCCCCCTTGGCTTGTGACTAGAGCAGATCAACCTGTTCGTGCCGCTGCCCTGTTGTGACAGGAGTGCAAATACACATCCTCCCACGAACAACCTCTGATTTAGGCCCTGCAAGCTCTCTGATTCAATCAGCAGTAACAGTATGCATATCCTTCGGGTAGGATGCTGGCGTATATGGTGGATGGTGCAAGTTGCTCATGCAGAACTTCTAGCGAAGGCTGAAGGTATAAATATGTATACAGCACATAAGACATGCAAATCTAATGACTGTGGTAGAGTGTAGCAGAGGTACAGGCGGTGGCTTTTAAAAAAGTCCCCCCTCAGCAAGTGCAGCCTTAAAGCCCATTACACGGAGCAGTAAACAGCGGCAGTGGAACGTGAATGGCCCCGGCCTGATCATCTTTCACTCACTGGCAGGGAGAGAAGGAGCTGCACACTCACTCACACTGCTGCACCCCCATATCTCAACACTCAGCCCACCAAATTACACACACACACACACATACACAATATACACAAGCACACACATACTCGTTCAGACACCCTCCTGCACCCTCCATCTCCATATCTCAACCCTCCATATCTCAAGTCCGCCAACCTACACGCACTCACATACTATACAAACACACTCACGCACACATACACACACTCACATACAAAGAAACAAACATACAACTACATACCCACTCACAAAAACACACCACAAACACACACATGCCTACACACGCTGTTACCACCAGCAGTACACGCACACACACAAAACCACAAGCACACAAACCTACAAAACCACATTTGTCTATCTGAAATGAGTTGAGAAATACCGAATCAGCATGTGGGGCAGAGTAGGGAGTAAATCCAGGCCCCTCCCCGCCTCCGTGTCCCGTAAATCCAGCAGGACGCTGACACCTCCATAACGCACCCCTGAGCACTCAAGGTGCTCCGAGGCCAACCGCCTCTTGGAGGCCTCCACCAATCACTGCGGCCGATTTATCTCTCCATTATGTGAATATAATGTAGAAGTGTTTATTGCCTGTGGACAGGATCATAAATAACGTGGAGGGGAAAAAAACCCCAGCAAAACTACCACCCCCTCACTACCCACCCCCGAATCCTGGCCCCACCCGTCCCATCTTCCCCCACCTCTTATTGACGGTCGCTTGGCGTCGGCCTGGCGGGTTTATGTGGAGAGTGATTGACTCCAAGCATAACAACAGCATAATTGAAGGCAGTATAGACGTACGGAGTCCACTGAGACTGTGTTCTGCAAGAGCTGTTTTGTCAGTCGGGGTTATTAAGTCTTTACAGGGAAGGGGAAGGAACGTGCACCCCATCCTCCTGCCAGGATCTTACAGTGAACCCCCCCCATTCCCACCCCCCATGCCACATCTGCAAGAGATATCCATGGGGTGGAGGTGGGGGCAAAAAGCACACGTGAGACAATGACAGTCAAACCAGCAAATACAATACTACAAATCAACCTTTTCCTGAGAAATTGTGTCTCTAGAATTAAAAAAAGCTAATCAATGGTACCACAAATCACAGGCAGCAAAGACAGATGAGTGTGTGAATGAACACCAGTCTCTGATAGGCCACCCTGTGGGACAGGGATGGTCTGTAAATGTGGGAAGAGGTGAGGCAGGGTCTGTGTCCACTTGAAATTTAATCAAATAACTGTACTGTTGTGAATAGATACACCAATTAGCTTCAATTCTACGACGTAATGGTATAATAATACGGTATTATAATCTTACATGTATCTGTTCTACAGAGACCCACCGCTCTTGGTAATGTTCATCTGGAACACTCAATATCACTGGCAACAGCGACCGACACAACCATTTCAAATGAGGAAAGAAAAACACAGCTGCGCTTCCTATTGAAGATTAAAAAAAGAACTCTGAAATGAGTTGGCTTCGAGGAAAAAAAGGAGTGACTTGGGAGGCTGTTATGTGAAGACTTCCAAATAGGAAAGGAGCGCGGTGACCTACATCCGAGAGCCTTCGGCCCGACATGAGAAGGGCCCTCGTTTCTGTGCCTGTCAGCAGCAGAAAGTGCTGAGAGGAGCGCGGAGCGGGCAGCCAGTTTACGCCGCGTTTAAACGGTTTCTTCGAGAACTGGGGGCCTGGGCCATTCCCATTCCAGCAGAGACGTGGCGTGAAGGGGCCTCGGCGTTCGACAGCTGCTTTCGGTGGCGGTGCCACTACTGCCAAGTAAACAATAACGATTTCAAATCTAGCACATTAATGTGAGCTCGATATAGTGTGCATGCGGTTGTGATGGTCACCGTGTGAGGTCATCTGACATTGAACGTTCCAGGGTTGGTGTTGGTGAGAAGTTGAGGTGTCTGAACAAAGAGGTGTGCTTAGTCCTGTCAGTGGAAATAAACTGGGCTTCTGTTCTCCCCCAGCGTCTGAGGAGATGTTTCATTTCGCTTAATCAGTATTATTTTTATTTCACTTCAACCTCTTCCCTAAACCAGGAATCTGACAGTTCGATCCCGCATTTTATTACCTCAGGGTTTTGCTGGCATTAGACTGTCACATAGCCCACATTGCACAGCAATGTCATTTCCCCCTTGTCAGCGGTAATGAATATTATAGTATTGTTAAACATAAAACGACAAAGTTGCTAAATGTTTTCTCAGCTATCAGACAAAAGCCACTGATTTTATTGTTTTTTTTGTTACCCCTGTGGATTTTAATTCTGTAATCCAATCTTGAGGTGCAATCAACGTTTGTCCTTGACTCTGACGTAACATTCTTCACAAATTTAGCTCGACACGCTCAGCAATCACCAGGATTAATAAGAAGAAAAATTGCGCTTGTACTGAAAAAAAAGGAAACACTTAGATATATTTGTGAGCCAAAGTTAAGGAAAAATGTTGATTGAATTCGGGGGAAAATGTCGCACTTAAACAAACATATTACCTCTAGAGCGCAGTGCAGATCTACTGCCATGTTCAATAAATGCATGTCTGTGCATGTTTGCAGGGCTTACATCTCTGCGATGCTTATTTTTCAATTGTTTTCAATTATCCGACTTTTTTTGCTTATCTGCCTTACCTCAGGTCCTGACATGGTTGGGTAAGTGAGGGATTACTGTGCCCTGTTAACGGCTGTTAAAGCAAACAAGGTTGCATAACTCCTGTGATTGCATACAAGATTAGGGCTTAGCCCGGTGCTGGATTTAGGCCTGTGGTTAAGTTTGCAGCGGAGCAATGTTTGGGTGTAGCGCCGGGACTGGAGGCGGAGGTTACGGTTAATGTTTCGGGCGGCGCCATCCCGAAAAAACCCATGTTCCGCTGTAACTGTGTAACAATATTAACTTGCAGCTCATGGCAGCTGCCCTGTAGTTACACTTTGTTTGTACGGGTACATGGAAGAGTGTGCATTACATTAATGCACAGTGTAACTGAGCCTGTTTCAGGAACCGAACTGGAATGAAACACAAAGCAGCCCCTTAATCAGACCTGACAGATCTGATGCTAACGAGCGGCCCTGTCTCTGATAACAGGCTGTAATAGAGTCTTGCCGCACAGCTGAATTTTACAGGCTTGCCTCTGTCTGGGACAGGGTCTCGTCATTTGACTGAGTCTTCCCGTGTGTTTGTATTCAATGCTAGGATTCTGACTGTTGTTGTCCTGTCAATCACATAGGTCATCCTATCACAAGTAAGAAACACCACCAAGGATGAAGCATTATGACATCATATCCCAAACTGAAGTGGGGCAATTCTTCCCAGACAAAAAAGTATCCTGTGCTTAGTATTGGTCTGCTGGGCACACTAACATTCTGTAAATTTCACAAGGTCAAAGGTTTGGCTCACTCTGGTCCTTGGATAGAACTGAATGAATGGTGTTTGCAGTTCTGATCCACCAGTGGATGGGCTGTGGGTATCCTCTGGAGTGGACCAGCAGTCGGCTCCACAGCAAGCAGAACGATCAGAGGAAAAAAACGCACCAGTCCTCTCTCCCCTGTTACCAAATCACAGCCACACTTATATATATCAGTCAATTATGTGTCCAAACTACTTCCCGTAAAACTGATTATGATTTTCATGAACGTAATTCAATTTGGCAACAGCATAAACAGCCTTTGAGTTGAGAGAAAAAGACAGAGAGAGACTCATTGCTGTAATACATAAGGGGAGGCCAGAAAATGCACCAGAACGGATGAAAAAATGTGAATTAGGACTGCATTTTCCATAGCTGTAAATAGCTGATTGAGGAGAAGCTACACTCTGCACTTACACCACCCCCGAGTCTTAAATTCATTCATCCTTTATTCCTCTCCGTCGCCTGTTATGCATTCAATTCAAATGAACTTATTCATCAGAATTAACTTTACAGGAAAAGTGCAATTTTTTACCACCTAAAATGGAGAGGCCACAATAGACTCTCGACTGTGCAAAACTGAAAGCAGCAATCTGACAGCCTCTTTGCTAACTCCTACATTAGCAAGCAGAACCGTCCGTTTTTGTATTAGTAAAATAAAGTGCAGCTGGTACATGTAAGATTTAGTCATATGTGATGAGATGGGATGTATGTACGACCCTGCATGTCTGAAGGGTGTTATTGGGGATTGATAGCTGTGATTAATAGCTTGCTGTGAGGGCTGATTTGCCTGCCTCTTCAGGTGTCTGATACCGGTCTGAGGACTACTCCAGCTGCAGGCTGTCATCCAGACTGTGTGTGAACCTGCCTTAATCTCTTTCCCTCCCACAGGGCATTGTACCTCACACACAGAGACACGCACACACACACACACACACCTGCACACACAGGCATACACGTGCACATGCACACACATGCACACACATGCACGCCCACACACACATGCATGCCCACACACACACACACACACACATGCACGCCCACACACACATGCATGCCCACACACACACACACACACACACACCCAGGTTGCCATCTCCGACAGGCAATCCACACAGACAGGCTGGATGTGTGACCTAAGCCCGTGAGGGCAGGGCTGTATGAGACAGTGGCCCACCTTCCCCGCTGGGACAGAGAGGTGTCCCGTACGTTTCTCATGGGTGAGCATGAAATATCCCAGCATGCAGCTTGCCAGTGGGAACAGGGAAAGCTGGCCTAAAGAAAGGCGTGGCCTACCCTTCATTCTATTAATGTGCCCCTGTCTGCGCTAAACCCGCTTGCAGTGAACCCTTGGCCATAATCACATGTTTACTGGAAACTCCACAGACACAATGTCTGAGGATGAATCAAGCACAATTATCCTCAATGTTTACTATGTACTTCTTTTGTTATCGCCTGGTTCCAGTCAGAATCGTTGGGAGCAGGGCTGGATAATTAGCAGCTGTGGAGACAGTTAAAAAAAGAGAAGAGCCCATTTGCGGCTACAGTGGATCTTCAGGAAAGTTGGCACACGAGGAAAGGCTATAATTACAGCTGTCTGACGGCTGCGTTTGAGGTGAGCTCAATGTCCCTCTCATCCGGGCGGCCCGCGGACCCGGTGGGCGATCATCAAGGACTCCCCCTGCCCCGGCCCCATCTCATGCTCACAGCTGCTCCAGGCTGCAGCCTGTCTCCATCTCTCTGTCTCTTAAAAACTCACTCTCTCTTTCTCTCTGTGCCGTCTCCCTCCCTGCCCATTTCACTGTCTTTCTTTTGCTCACATGCTCTCTCTCTTTCTACCCCTCACCCTCTCTTTCTCTCTCCCCCCTAGACACAATCCATCCCTTTCTTGTAACGCTCGCTATCACCCTCTTTCTTTCTCTGTCTCAAACAAGCTTTAGTGGCGTGACCACACAGGTGTAAAATATTGCCAAAGGTATTTTCACAGAAATATGAAAAATTTGACAAACCAACTATTACCAAAATAGGAAAAATAATACATGATAAATAACTAAATACAATAAGTTACAAGAATTATACTTTTGCTTTCTATTAAAAATATAAATTATATAATATATATATATATATATATATATTATAATTATTATAATTATATAATATATGCTATATACACACACACACACACACACACGCCACTTTCTCTTTCAGACACACTCCTCTCTTTCTCATCTTCTTTCAGACACTTTCCGTCCTTCTCTTCCCCCCTCCGCCCCCCCTCTCTCACACCAAAGATACTGTCTGGGGACCAAGGCGTTGCTCTGACATGGGGATTGGATTAAAAAACATCTTCCTCACCATCCCCTGCCCAGCTGCTATACCCCCGTGTGCCAATTAGGAGTGTCAATTAAAATCCTGAAACGATAAGCCGGTTCACCTCATCAGTCACTCCGGACCACACCGGACTCCCCGGCTTTCTCCGCCTTCCATTAAAGTGATTATGGTGGCAGGGGGTTTTCGCAAGGCCTGTAGCACACGTGAACACTGTAAACGCTTCATAATTTTCACATAATGGTGTTCCTGTGCGTTACCTTTAATAAGTGCGCCATTCTTCCAATAATCCTGCATGATTATACACCCGGACATTTACTGAGGCAATTCAGGTTAACTACCATTGCCCAAGGGTATAACAGCAATGCCTCGCTTGGGAGTGAAACTGGCAACTCTTTAAGTTACGAGCCCTGCTCCTTACCACCAAGCCACACTGCCGCTGTGATCATTAGCAGATCGAAATAAGATGCAGACAGGTACCCAGTCATCATTTGTAATCTTCGGGATACAACCTGAGGGTGGAATTCACTCTGGGACATACTCCTGGTGAATTTTCTGAGCCCGATAGGAAAATGGGGTTAACTTTAAAAAAGAAACCGGTTATTTAATCGGTTATTTTCCAGGGCGTCCCTGGCTCGCTTTAAAAGGGTCCCCACCGGCCGTTTCCCCTGGTCTGGGGAAAACGTTACAGTTGGGCAGGAGCAGTCTGCCGAAGGCCTCTCCCTCCAAGTCATTAAAAAGGGCCATCTGCGGATTATTTGGATCAGTCTCAACAATTCCTTAATTGGAAAAATAAACGGAATTCATCCGCAAAAAGGTCATTTCAAAGGTCATTTCATTTGTCTGAGCAAAGTTGACTTATCATTATCTTCTCCGAGGATTGTGGGTAAACAGCCAAACTCATTAATTCCGAGCAACATGGAGTATACAGAGGAAGCACGGCTCATGGTTTGAGAGGTTAATTAAATCCAAATTAAACTCATTAGGCAAATGAAACACCTGCCTAGAAACAACAGTCAAACAAAAATATGTAGAAATATGTCATGAACATAGGCTGATATTAAAACCCTGCTTTATTCCACACTCACTGGGTACACAGTGGGTAATTCCAATATTAACCCGGTCAACATTGGCCGCCGTTCGTATGCGTTCCACCGAGAGGCGAATGCTGCCCAGACCATAGCAGGTGCCGGGCGAAAAAGATGCAGACAGACAATAAACACCGACGCTAACTGTTCGGCGCACAGTGTGGCGTGGGGGGGGGGGGGGGGGGTGCCAGCCAATCAGAGGTCCGGGTGTTTCTGGTGTGACAGCAGCTGTGAAAGCGAGTGAAGGAGTCCTCACATGATCCCGGCCTTGTGTACCGGCTCCTGCTGGAAATGGCGGGGGCTTGTTTCACGCACCCGTCTCCCAGAGGGCGAGATTATGCCCTGTCAGTCCCCGGCCTCTGGGGAGACAGCGCTAACCACTCCCTCTGAGGGGACGGGGTGGGGTAAGGGGGGGGAAGTGGGGTGAGGAAAATGAGCTGTTGTCAGGGCCTGCCGCTGGCCTTCGGGACATGGGTGGGCCTGCTGTCGTTCTCAGACTGCTCAGGGGCCAAGCGTTTAGAGCTGAAGGAGGTGAGGTACAAAGAGGAGAGGCAGGTTTTCATTTTACACCAGATGGGATTGCACCTTTCCAGAGAGCAAGACCAGGCAGAGACACACTCAGCATGGTGGTGCAGCAGAACTGCATTGTATCAGGGAACCAGGGTGCAATCTGAGACCAAGTAAGAGCAACACACACACTGTAGCACAGAGCCAATCAGAAATAACAAAGTCCATGTGTGACCCAATCAGGAAAAATATCTGAGACCACATAAGAACACTGCACACACAAACACTGAGAGCCAATCAGAAATGAACATTAATAACCAGCGTGTACATGAGCCAATCAGAGCCAGGCTGTGCCTGAGAGTGTCGTGAGGACACTGACCTCTGGCTGCTTGACGCGGCCCTCCTGGAAGGAGCAGGTGCGGGGGTCGTGGGTGCAGACGTGCCGGTACTTACACCAGTGACACTGGTAGGGGCTGCTTACACAGGACAGACACCTGAGGAACAGGCAGAGAGAGACAGGCTGTTGTGCTACATGCATACACACTCATACTTACTTAGCAGTATGTTACTGGTTACATTTCATACTGTACATGACCATTTGGTAGCACTTCGTTGTGTTTGGTTTGACCTGCTAGAAAGATGCCATTAAATAGGAATAAAATTGAATTTTAGAGAGGCATCACATTTCAATAATAATAATAACAACAATAATAATTATAATAATCATTGTCATCATCATTTGATTCCATGCACTGTTTTCATTAGTTGTTTATGATGTGTGTAAATTTATACTGAACGTTGTGCCAGTAAAGAGTTTTGTGCAACTGAAATTGAGAGATAGAGGGGGAGTGAGAGCTGTAGACAGACAGAGAAAGGATATTGTGAGTGAGAAATGGATATGGGGCACTAGGATGAAGCACGGCACACAGCTTCAATTTACTGCGTGGTTCAAACTGAGGCCACAGAATGTGGCAAGCCGTAAATAAGCCTACAGCACAAACCGCAGCTCGGAATATGATATAAACTCTAACATGTTATGAGTCCTTCCACTGAGCAAGCATAAAAAAGGATTATGTATTTATTTGGACATGAGTTTTACCTTCATTTAACAAGGTAGGTCAGGACCGATTTCTTATTTACCTTGAAGAAGGGCACACGGAATAGCGCACGTTCTGTGGTTATGCCAGGTGATGATAACAGCAGCTGACAGCGCTAAGGAAGACTACCGATGCGTTACCATTAATTCACCCCTTGTAGATATCAGAGAAAAAGTGATTTGACCTTGTTACTTAATACAGGGGGAGGCACAAACAGGAGGGCTTGCAGACACCGCTGTGGAGGGCTTCTGTGTGTTACTGCAACAAACACGGAGACCTGACCTTCCAAAATTCCATCTTTGGGAAGGTTTGGTTCATGCACTGCAGAACACTTAAGATAAGATCATCAGCTTCGGCACTTTTTATTACTGTTTGAATACAGTCAGAGGGTTCACGGGAACATTAGTGAGTAGTGGATTTATGCATTATGTTTTACACTTTGGGTGACTGTGCTAGAAAAAGCCTGGTGATCGTCCAAGTGACTGTGTGCTGCCAGTGGGTAAAACACAGCCCTGTGAGGGGGCACCTGTTTGTGACACCTGAGGGACACTTACGACTTGTGGACACTGCAGTTGTAGAAGACAAAGCTGGTGTTGGCGAAGGCCAGACCCGTCTCCTTGGACTTGAGGTAGAGCTGGACGATCTGATGATCTCCTAGAGAGACAGAGACATGGAGAAGGAAACAAACATTAGGTGAAAAGGGGGAAGGGGAGATCCATTTCCACTGCCCAGTAGGGAGGAGGGGGTGTCAAGGTAATCTCCCTCCAGAGAGACCCCCTGCTGACCCAACACAGAGAAACCTCCCCACTCTCTCAGCGTCAACCTTCTGCTGCAGGCAGAGCCCGAGAAGAAAGATGCCGGCCAATCAAAGATGTCCGCCACTCAGATAAGGGCCTTGTCCCATGAAAAGTGGGGCGTGATCATGATAAAACAAAACGCCCTGCTGCCGTGGCAAGAGTGTCAAGGAATATGCGCTTTCCTCTTTTAAACAGTTACAAACAAATACAGAATGAAAAAAAAATCAAAGCGTCACACATAGTTCACTGGCATCCTTTGGAGACTTGGACACATCCCTGTCAAAGAGTGGGTTATAATTGAGCATGGGGGCCACGCTGTTCAATCCGCTCCTGGGAGACGCGCTCCTATCCTTTCACACCCCTGTGAAACAATGCTGCTTGTTTCGCACTCTCCACCGCAAGAGGAAAATGTTTCCACTGAAGTCTTTCAAAGTCCCTTTGAAACGCGAGATTAAAAAAAAAGGGGGGGGGAGGAATCTCTACGAGTTAATCGAAATGTAGCACAAAAGACGATCCTTCAGTGTCCTTTTGTCTGAGCTAATGAAGAATCTCATGTTTAATTCAACAGGGCGTGCGCGGACATCTCACCGCTCAAAGGAACGGTGCCATTTCTCTCTCTCGCTCTCTCTCTCTTCTCCCTCCCTACCTCCCTCTCTCTCTCTTTCTCCCTCTCTCTCTCTTCTACCTGTGAGAGATTCATTCATCAATCACAGAAAACTGCCCCCGACAATGAATCTGTCTAAATTAGTCTACCTAAGTGTTGCCGTGACGCCCGGCTCCGCTGTCCCATCTGGGCGTGTGCGCGCCCCTTTGGCAGTCAGTAATGTGTCACCGGGAGCTGGGGAAGATCCATCAGCCTCCCCGAATGCGGAAACGACGCCACAGTCAGTGACCCAGCAAACAGGCATTATTCTCGGAGCGTTTCTGTAATGTTGTCGCAACGCCAGTGCCTATGCAGTAAAGCGGAGTGTTCAGTTTTTTACTGGTGCAGGCGAAGGCGAGGGAGGGAAAGGGACTCGGGGGGTAGAAACTGAGGGAAAACTGTGTCAGGAGTTTCGCCTCCCTGTCTCTCCGACTGCACCGCCCCAGAGACCCATTACGGGGCCCGCGGATGCCCGGCGCCGGAGCGGCACAAACACTCGGAAGATGTGTCTGCTCTAATTTTGTCTTCTTTCTTTTCAGGCAGCCTGAGACACCTCAGGGGTCCTAATAAAGGAAGTAGGAAGCAGGCCTCAGGGTTTGTAAAAGTTTCAGTCTGTGTGTGTGTGTGTGTGTGCGTGTGCACATATGTGTGCCTTTGTGCAATGAGTAGGCTAGGCCTCAGCAGGTTTCTCATACCTGTAATTTCATGGTGGCCTGCTCCTCTACTGTAAGACCTAAGGGTATTATTATTCATGTAGAGAGAGATGGCTCTGCAGCTGCAGTCCTACTGAAGCCTGTTAAAGCCAATGACCCCCCTAATGCACACGCTGGATGGTTTGCGATTTCAATATGAGAAACCTGTAACACAGCTGTGAATGCCCAATGGCCTGTTCCATCTCAGGCCTCCTCCTCCTTCACATGATTTATACCCCTTTAAACCCTGATAGTTTTTTAAACAGGCTTGAATAGATTCTCTTTTCTATGGGACTCTGCGTCCCAAATGAACATTTGTACAAATATTTGACTGTAAACGAGCTGCGCCTGGTTTCTCTCGTTGTGATAGTGTGCGAGGTAATGTTCCCCCCCCCATTCCGACCGAGCGGCGGTCTCTCCATTATCTCCTCGCAGAGACAACTCCATATGATGAAAAATTACCGTCCTCCAGATGTGAGCAGTCTTCAATTATACCGCGGCTAACCAACCACGTCGGAGGAGAGAAAGAAGAGGGCCGCCACTCCTGAAATCTCTCTCTCTCTCTCTTTCTCTCTTTCTTATCTCGGGGAGGAGAGTGAATGCTGTCAAAACTGTTTTTCGGGCCCAGTGGCTGCCCGTGTGGGGAGCATGGTATCATCAGCGGCAGTGATGCGCCTGCTGTCCCCATTTCTCTCTACGATTGCCTGAAATCCTCTCATGAGTCTGGATCAAACTGAGAGCTGATGGATGCACACATGTGTGCACGTGCACACACACACACACACACATACACGCACACACGCACACACACACACACTGGTGCGCTCATTTACTCCTTTGTGCTATCCCCCTATCAGCTGTCCTCGGAGACTCAAAGGCACTCATTGTCCCTCCTTAATCATGAAATTTAAATTATTAAACACGTCCCATGACAGAACCTCTGGACAGAAGATGGAAGATTAATGGACATTTCTGATGGTATCATTCTGCTGGCAACCTCTTTTATACAGTACCTAGCTCTCGTACATCACCACAGGTGTACCAGTTAATTAGACACGAACTGCAAATCAGTGCATTTATTTTAGGAAAGGCCATTAACGAAATCCTAACTCCTGGCAGCAAATCCAAAAAGAACACACATTTTCTTTGGAAATGGATTGTGCACTTATTTAAGCCTATAGGTTAAAAATGGTTACCTAGATCAAAGGAAATGCAGTAAGTGCATTCATAAAAGATCCGCACTCAACGTTTTTTAAGTATAGATGAGGCTAACAGATTCCATTGTCTTTTCCTTCACCGTTGGTGTGATTGTGTAGACCGTCTCATTTTGAGGGCTCAGCACCGGTGTGTGAGGTGAGGTGTGTAGTGGGGAGAGCCACGCCCACCTTTGTCAATGATGATGCGGGGCACTTCTTTCTCGGCGGGTGAGCTGCACTTGATGCGGTTCCCCTCCACCTGGCCGTCCATCTCAGCCAGGTCCTCGAAGGTGCAGTTCACACCAGCCGAGAGCTCCGGGACGTTGTGGGCTTCCAGGACCAGCTGTGACCCGAGCAGAGGGAGGAGATATTAGAGTGATAGGGAGACAGAGAGGATGTGTGTGTGTGTGTGTGTGTGTGTGTGTGTACTTGATATCGTGCCCACAGTAAAACAGACAGCCCGCTCTGTGTCTGTGGAATCACACTTATTATCACCTCCTAGTACTCCTTCATCTCCTCTCAGCCTCTCTCTACGTGATAACGTGATGGCACCTCTATCTCTCTCACTTAAACTAGGGGTGAGGGAAGTGCAGCAATGAGTCAGCATATGCATATATACAGTGTGTATGAGTGTGTATATATGTACGTGTGTACACACAGTGCCCTCAATACTTATTCATGAAGACTTCTCTGTGCAAAGGTATTTAAATTAAAGTATAACATTTCATCAATATTTCAACCAGAAATATTCTAGGTTAACATTGTCATTGCTATGTCATGTCTTCTATTTGTGTTTAATCAAAGGTATGAATAAGTATGGAGGGTACTGTATTTGTGTGTGTGTGTGTGTGTGTGTGTGTGCGTGTGTGTGTGTGTGTGTGTGTGTGTGTGTGTGTACATGTCATAGCTCAGCACATGGAGGTCTGGCCTTTTGAGGTTATGACTTGAAGGTGTCTTTCGTGACTGCAGCTGAAAGATTTATGGTACCATTTTATGTAGCTGGGATACAAACCCGCCACCATGTGCAATCTGACAGCAGGGCCATTGACCCTATCCACACCTGGAAGGGGCGGGCCCTTCTTGCGCTCCTACACACCCATCACTCTCATTCTTCCGACGTTAATGTGCTTAAACGGATGTGGAAGACAAATGGCCGAGCGGCTTAAGAATGTCTCCCTCCTGAGGGATATCTGCTCGCTAAAGCACGAAGTGCCTTTTTATGGCTCTTTGTCTGCCGAACGAAACGGCCCACAGGGTCCGGCCGCCCTCAACCAATAGGAATCTGCGAGTGACTGCGGAGAGCGGGTGCACCGTGGCACACTAGGGTCAAAGCCAAGAGGGAGGGAGAGAGAGAGGGACAGAGGGAGAGAGGGAGAGAGACGGACAGAGGAAATGCGGGGGGAGGGACAGAGAGGGGGAAAGAGAGGGAAAGAGGGAGAAAGAGGGAGGGAGGAAGAGAAAAAGAGGGAGAGAGAAAAGAAGGGAGAGAAAAGGGAGGGGGGATTGACAGAGAGGGCAAGAGACACTATTTCCAAATTCATAATTTTTCATGCTTACCTTTCCTGTTGTTAGGATTAAAAGTATATATCCTTATTTGATGTAGCATTTTTCTTGTCTCTTTCCCTCAGCATGCTTCCCCTCATTATTTCTGCACTACCTGCTCCCATTCAGTATGTAAATGGTTGTGTTTATCGTTTGATGTATCCCCCTATGCATCCTGGCTTTAGCACGTTGCACAGCATTGCTGCGTAAAGCAGATTTTGAATGTCTGAAGCTTGGAGGAGATGAGATTCATACACAGAAGGGAAAACTTCCCCCAGATTCACCCTGTTCATTTTAAATGTAATAAATTTGACTAATGCTTAAAAACAGCCCGTCTTCCTTTGGGAGGAGATGAGCTGCGTTACTGGCACTGAGGCACACAGCTGCCTGGCCAGCGACATATGAGGGACAGTGGCCCTTTCAAATTGGATTTTGTTCCCTTTTTTTAGCTCAGCTACTGTAACTGTATCTTGTATACAGTACAATTTATTTTATCACTTTGTGATGTTCTTTCACTAATTTCAATGCATTGGCTATATTTACTGCTGGCATTTCAAGCCAATGAAGCAGGCTGAGTTGGTCAGAGAGAGAGGGAGAGAAGGGAAGAGGAACACACAGGGGAGAGAAGGGGAGATGCAGTCATTCTGAAAGGCTGGCACCTCTCCGTTCTCTCCAGCCAGCAACGCTCGGAAAGCAGAGACCTCTCCGACTCGAGCGGGGGGGAAAAGGGGAGAGGATTCTCCTTGAGCGCTGAAAAACGGGGGTCAGCGAAGTGACAGGGAACACACAGAGACGCTGACAGGAAGAAAGGGGCCCTCTCGTACGGGCCCGGCGTTTACAACATCGCACCCGTGATAAAAGAGCGAAACCCTCCTTACTGTAAAGAGCAGCTGAGCTTGACTGTTTTTATATTGCTGTTTAATGAAGGGGGGGGGCACTGCAGATACAGAGTTTCCTATTAAAGCCCGAGATGCGAAAGCTTGCCTTCTGAGTCTGCGATTTCATTTATTTTCCTCTGCTTTTTTTTCCTTTTAGGCAGAGTACGACGAGAAATTCTTCAATTACATTTCAGCAGTCGTTGGGAAGCCAAGCAGACTCCATGAATAAGAAAATAACCTTGTCTGTGTCAACTGAGGCACTCACAAAAAAAAAAAAAAAATCTTGGAAACTTCCATAATACAATTTACACATCAAAAATCTGAACATAATTTGGAACAATTTTTAACAAATTTTAAATGAGCTCCCATCACAATTCGAACTGTCTGTGGCCAGAACAAAAGAGACAGCACTAAATGATTGGAAAGTAAGGTGTTTTCGTAGGCCGAGTGCCATTGTAGCGACGCGGATCCAGCATTTGAAGATCCGTGCGGGCTTGGTTTTTATTGCTCCGAAGGCCACTCTGAATAGCGATTCAGCTGCACGAATTGTGATGTTTCCACCAGCAACAGAAGGCCGCTGAGGCACCAGCACAAAAGGTTGCGTAGTTCACCTTCAGTAGCATTTCAGCTACAGTAGAAACAAAAAAAACGCACTGTAACTGTAACAGCAACATAGTACAAAATGTTCGCTTCTAACTGAGGGGCAGTGTCTTTCATAGAATTGCAACTGTGGAGCAAGAGAGTATTATATAGTGTCCTGTTGTCAAACGCTAGCAGGTAGCAGTGTGGTGTAGTGGTAAGGAGCAGGACCTGTAACTGAAAGGTTGCTGGTTTGATTCCTTGCAGGGATATGGTTATTGCATGCTTGGCCAACGTATTTAACCCATTCTTGTCTCAGTAAATATCCAGCTGTACAAATGGACAAACTTGTAACTTACGTAAGTCACTCTGTATAGGAGCATCTGCTAAACGACAGTAATGTAATATATTGCACAGCATGACCAGAAAAGGGGGATGGTTTAGTGGTGTTTTATGTCCATCCTGACACTGGCAGGCCACTCAGTTCAATGCCTCAGTGAGTGACATCATAGACTCGAAAGAAAAAAGTTGCCCACTGCATGTTTACCTGCCACTAGCATTGCAGGGAGAGGTTGATGGGCTGGTGTATATACATGTCAAGGTGCTTCATTGCACAGAGGTCAGATGTGATGGGCCATTCGCTTATGCGTATGAAAAAGGCCCTTTGGCTTCAAAGCAAACAAATGGAGGCATTGTATTACTCGATGTTTAAATGAATTCAAAAAACCCATACCGCAGGGCCAATCAGTGTCAAAATAAAGCAGGCATCATGAGCAGACATAAACCACAGCAAATGACAGATGACAAGCATTAGCAGATAATCTCTTTCCCATAAAGCCTCTGACTTTATGGGAAACGCCAATTTTACAGCCTCCGATCCCTGCCTTCAGCGAGAGCTTCAGAGAGGGGTTTTTTAGCTTATCTGTTCAAACAGGTATTTAATAATAAAAAAGGTCAAGGACCAGCCCGTGGGGCTGCCTGTCCATCCGTCCATCCATCTGGCCGTCTGCCTGTCAACATTCAGAGGCTGGTTTAATTTCAGACGCTTTGCACAGAGCAGAGCAATTCTTACTCTTGAGGGAAAGTCAAACGCGCCGATGGTTTGGGGCTCGGGCCCCTGGTGCCAGCCTGAGTGGCATGGCCGTGATGGGGCCGTGGCTTTGCTGTAATCTGATTGGGCGGCTCTGGATTACACAGGGATAAAGAGAGGGGCTCTGGTCCCCGCTGATGGGGTCGGACGGAGAACAATACTGAAGAGGAACACTGCAGAGCTGGCTTTGAAGGCTTTAAAGAGAGAGAGAAAGAGAGAGAGAGAGAGAAAGAGAGAGGCACACAATGTTGCTGTGCCCTCTGCGCTTGGCTAGCATGGTCAAAGGCACGGCATTCTGGGAATAGGAGTGATATGTGCAGCGATGGCCACTCCTGAGAAGGCTGAACAATGCTGGCGCACTGCGCCAACATGAGAAAATGCCTGCTTCATGCATCCGCCATCTTGAGCCACTTCCCAAACTGAAGATGGCATAGAACATGTCCTTTCAAGAGGCTTCCGTCAACATGAAGCCAAAATATCTTGTGTTTGCTTTGAGGAGTTAGTGCTGCCTTAGTGGAATGGGGCCTAGGAAGGACACAGGGTGCATCCTTTCTCTGAAGACACAGCCTATGTGTGCATTCATTATGGATTACAAGTGCACCCACAGCACTGGCTGCTCCTCAGTTTCAGGCCCAGGTTCACAGGTGTGTCCTCTCTAGACAGGGAGCTAACACCAGCTCACAATCATCCCCTCCCCTCCTCTTCCTCCTCTTCCTCCCACACACACCCCCTTCCTCTCTTCTTGAGACCCCTCTCTCCCCTCTCCTCTCTATCTCCCTCTCTCCTCTTTCTCTCCTCCTCATCTCTTCATCGTCTTCATTTCACGCCGGAGACACCAGAGTGACACCAGCCTAGCGTGACCCGGCCACTCTTTAGAACGTGTGAGGATCGGCGGATTGGGGCCGCGCGGTAATGAAACTGTAATACAAAGAAACCCCATCGCTGATTGTGAAAAAACCCAATCCCAAATCTCTGACCAATGGAAGGAGCTTGGTCTGTGAGCCTGGCATTCCTTTGTGAAGATGTGTGCTCTGCCAGTTGCCTCTTGCAGTGGCTCTGCAGCGGAGACAGCCTGAAGAAATCTCCTCCGGATGACCCGCGCCTAATCATGAGGTACCATAGAGCTAAGGCCTGGGCAGAGTGGCTACACACCTGCCATAATGCTGTAATGTGCTTCAATATTGAGATGAAATATTGAGCCACAAAGTGGTTCCACCATAAAGACTAGCTAGAACGGATCAAGTTTTTTTTTTATTGGCACTGGAAAGAATCTCAGCTTTGTTGTTGAGGGTGAGTGACATAAAACAGACACCCTGCCTGAAGTACTACAGAATCAAACACGGAATAAGTGGCTATATTCTTACAGCGACTTCATTCATGTCCATGTTTGAAGGACTACAGAATTGCCGACTGGCTAGAATGAGCACACGGTACCACGACACTGTACTGACACAAAGAGGAGCTGTGGAAGTGAATATTAGGACAGGAAAGCATTGCAAGACATCACAGACATAATGTGGAGTTGTGACAGCCCTATAGTGCTGTTTTTTGGACAGAGAAGTGCTTTAGACGGCAATATTGCAACAGGAAAATGCCATGAGGTAGTACCATGACGCTGTACTGAGACACAGAGATGTTGTTGGGGTGGACGCTCAGACGGACGCACTGCTTGATGTCCGAGGCGAACCTCCTGGGCTCGGACGAGCGCTCACACTTCTCCTTCCTGGTGCACCTGCAAGACAAGGAAAAGAACCCGTCACCTGAGAGGCCTTCAAGCCTGTAACACCTGCACGAGCAGCTACCAGTGACCTGCTCCTGTTGTCTGGGGGACAGTCGTTATGTTCCCAGCCTGTAAGACTAGGCGTGTTTGACCCGTCATTGGGTCAAAGTCATTATTTGATTGCCTGTAGAACCAGCTACAAACACCCTGGAGGTGAAAGTTCACCTGTGCCTCAACTTTCCTCTGACAGAAGGTGAGGTGGGCTCTCTTACCCCTGCAAAGGTTGAAGAGGTAGACACTGATACCTGAGTGAAAACCAGAGAGCTACTCACTATTGCTCAAGTAATAATCAAACAGGTAGACACTGCTACTTGAGTGAAAATCAGACAGGTACACACCATTACCTGAGCTGGAATGAAACAGGTAGATACTGCTACCCCGGGAAAAATGAGACAGGTAATGATACCTTAATGATACCTTAGTAAAAATCAAACACATATACAGTGTATGCTCTGTAAACAACCCTTCTACTTTCTTTCCTGTTCGCCTTGCAGCAATGCCTGGCTGTAAGCTGTCAATCATGCGAAATAGACGGCCCACAGCAGCGGCTGAGCCAATGAGGTCAGCGCTGGTGGGAAGCAGGGCGGCATGCTGGGAGCGGAGACAGGCTGTTTCTTTGTGTGTAATTAATGTGGGTAATTCAGTCTGGCTCCGGTGCAGGTGGGCAGACTGGCAGCAGGCTGGCTAATCCCAGGCCGGGTGGGCTAATCCATTACATCGCATTACGTTACATTACACGGCATTACACTGCATTACATTAAAGGTCACAGAGTAGTTAGGGCATATGATCTGTCATCAGAGGGATGCCCTAGTTAATATCCTGCTGTATAAATGGAAAATGTCTGAGATAAGGGATCTGTGAAGATATGTATATATACATACACACACATGCACAAACACTCCCATATATATATATATGCATGAGTGAACCAAAAAGGAGAAAATTGTTTCTAAGGTATCGAAACAGTGTCCTCTCTGGGCCTTGCACTGTCTGACTCTTTGGTTAAAGTTCAGTTGTCCTGCCCATTCCTCCACGACTGCCCGACGAACGTCGCATGCAGAGGGCCTCTCTGTGGGCCTGCAGGTCAGTGTCACTGGGAGTCTGTGAACTGCAACGAACCTCAGAGCTTCTCACGCCCACATCTTTTCTACAGCTGGGCTTACACAGGAAAAGACTCATCTTGAGCGACTTGTGCATTGTCCAGACAAGGGTTCACAACCTGGCCAAGTGCTCCGCAACCGCCGACGCCCAGAAACAAATGCATAAATTAACAAATAAACCCTTCCATCCTAAACAAACTTGCACAGTAATTACTGTCATGTCCGCGGAGATCAGAGTCTAATGAGAAAATAATGGCGGTTATTACCGGCACTGCAGTAATACCTCCTTGTGTGGGAGAGACGGGGTATTGTGGAGTTAAGCAGCCTACGAGAAAGAACTCCTTACACTGAAAGGAGGGAAATAATCTGCTTCAGGACGGGGGGGGGGGGGGTTAAGACTTGACAGTCCTTCCCTTTCTCTCACTCCTGCAGCTACCAGGGGCCAGGAACGCTTAAAAAGGAACACTCCGGAATAGAGAGAAAGTCGATAATAGAATCAGTCCCTTTGCTTCCCGTTCTGAGGGAGAAGCTCAACACCCTGTAAATGAAAATGACATGTATATAATTACAGCAGCTGTGGATACTTCCCAAAATATCCTCCCCCAACCCCCTCTAGGCCCCCCACAGGACATATTTCTGGATGATGGTGGATTCTAGATCTAGAGCTGACACTATTGAATGAAAGCTACGTCATTGGTACGTCATTGCTATGACATCGTCAGGGTACTCCATTACTTCAGCTTTCTTCAGATTTTTTTCCCTAAAACAGACACGTATCTAGGCCAATACACATGTAAGACTGCCCCCGTTACTTATTTGAATGCTTGGAGCTTTACAAGACAATTGAACTGCTAATGTGGGACTTGGAGTAATATCCCTAGGGGCTATTTCCCAAAGTGCTATTATAGTGCTTAGAATGTCACAGTAATAATAAATGTGTTATGACATTGTCATTACAGTTTATAACATTGTTATACCGTGATCACAGTACTGTTTGACAAAAAGGTATATCAGAATAGAGGATGACACTTCTGTAAGGACTCTAAAAGGCCAGTAATGCTAATTGAACCGTAGGTCTAGTCCTTATTACTCTCTTTAAACACAATTCCACTCTCACTCAACCTAATTCACTAACCTTGACCTGGGATGACCCCTTTCTGGTTTGCTTCAGAATTGACTACTTATCTGTGTTTCTCTGTCAGATTGACAGTGCCTCCTTCATCTCCCTGGCAGCTGTTCCTTGCCTTAAGTCAGGTCAGTGGGGTTATTTAACACACACCCATTGCCGGACCCCCAAAGCTGTGAAGGTGCTGCTCTGCTAAACCACGCATTCAGTGTTCATGACCCTGGACTGTTCTGCGGGGTTACCCCAGTTTGCCATAGTCTCAGAGGTCGTGCTGGGGGGAAAGCTGGCGTTTTGGCCAAGGGTTCCCATGTTGATGGCCTGCCCCATGTTGGAAGGCAATAACAAAAATGAAAACTAAACAATGAGGGAAATATATATAAAGGAAATATTACTATGTATAATATATATGTTCTGTATGTGTGTGAGTGCACATACATTATGTCAGTGTGTGTAGGCATGCATCTGTGTGTGTGTGTGTGTGTGAACATGTGTGTGTCTGTATATATGTGTTTATGTGTGGTATGTTTACAGTTCCCCAGTCGGGCTTTGCTTTCCTGTAGCTGCTCTGTCATTCCGACAGCTGCGCCGTGTTCCTGTCATTTCAATGGAAATGTCAGAGTGTTTGAGGTAAAGGACTCCCGCCATTCAGAGGGAAGGAGACTGCAGCTGGTGACAGTGGAGACAACACCTACAGCACGCGGGCGCTCAGACAAGGGAGGCGTTTCTCACACTGCGAAGACAGAGACGGCTTTAAGATACCGAGCTGACACATCGAGGTCAAATCTACACAGGGCTGAAGGACAGATGAACCAATCCATACGGTGAAATTTCAGATTGCAAAGAAATATGCCTTCGCCTATTCTGGAAACTGTCATTTCGGTTCCCATGGCGCAAATTGTTTATTATCGAAAATTGTATCACGGCATTAACGTCACTTAACGCACTGCCTCGGGGGCACCTGGGATTTTTCGCAGAGCTGTTTCAGTAAATTATCATTAATAACACAAACCGAGCGACTGCGGGGTAATTTGTTCCTCTCATTATGCAAATGGCGTGCGGGCGGGAAGGAACGCGTCGCTTTGATGAGCGATGAACCTGGTGGAAGCGCGCCGAGGGGACCAATCGGAGAGCGGGCGCCGGATTCCACCCAATCGCGCCTCGCTGTGACCCCCTCGCCCACAGCGGCCCGCGTTCGGAAGCGACCGAGAGGAAAAATAATCCCATTTGCATCGTCAGAGAGGAGATACGTGGCGCGTTACAGATGTTGCCTGCCTCGGCCTGCATGACACACAATGAGAACGCCTCTGTGCTCCGCGCTAATTCATTCTGCAAGACTAAATAAACAGCCACCTCAGAGGAATCCGCCTTTAAAAAGGCTCCCGGGAGCGCAGACAGGGGGAAAGAATGGAATGGCTCATTCCCCTGATGGTGCGGAGCACCGGAAAAATAAATTAAATCCCACTCCCGTCCACCTTTTGATGAAGTCCCGGCTCTGACGGCAACCGTGGGCGTCAGGGCGCGAGGACTGGGCTGGGGTTTGGGGTGGGGGGGGGAGGGAGGGGCTCGATGTGTTTTGTGAGGTGCATTGAAGGGGCTTATTCACCCGGGGTGACGACAGTCGTGGTGGCGGAGGAGGTAATCATAATAAATAAATCAAAATAAAAGTGTGCTGCTTGTTATTATCACACTGTATATGTCTGTGACATATACAGTGTGACATTTGTCTGCTTGTGCCACAGCTCGTATGGCCTACAGCTTTGATCTGTAAGTCTCTCTGGGTAAAAGGGTCTGTGGGATAATGGAATGTAAAATACAAAGGTGAAAGTGCGTGAAAGTGGAGCTGTTGTAACAGGGGGTAGGCATTTTACACAGCATCACAGATAACCAGAGGGAGCAGTGAATCACTACAGTTGGTCGTGGGGTAAACAGAAGTGCTGCTTTCCTAAACTCAGCAGCAGCAGCAGCAGCAGTGTTGATGGGCTCAGAGGAGTGGGAGAATGACAGCATTTACCCAGCGGTGAATCAGTGCTGTGTTGCACAGGCCCAGGTTGCCTTTGACTCAGTGTCAGGAATGGGCACTGATGATTTCTGACTCAACTCCTGAACTGATTCTGACTCGACTCCTGACTAGGCCCTCATTGTTTGACTCAATTCCTGAATTCCTGACCGTTTCTCACTCAACTGTTGCAAAGACACTGAGCATCTCTATCCCTGAAAAGAACCTGGTTGGTTGGTTGGACTCCTGAGACTCTCCTGACTGTCTCTGACTCAACCCCACCACAGCTTCTGACTGTCTCTGACTCAACCCCACCACAGCTCCTGACCGTCTCTGACTCAACCTCACCACAGCTTCTGACTGTCTCTGACTCAACCCCACCACAGCTTCTGACTGTCTCTGACTCCACCCCACCACAGCTCCTGACTGTCTCTGACTCAACCCCACCACAGCTCCTGACCGTCTCTGACTCAACCCCACCACAGCTTCTGACTGTCTCAGACTCAACCCCACCACAGCTCCTGACCGTCTCTGACTCAACCCCACCACAGCTTCTGACTGTCTCTGACTCAACCCCACCACAGCTCCTGACCGTCTCTGACTCAACCTCACCACAGCTTCTGACTGTCTCTGACTCAACCCCACCACAGCTTCTGACTGTCTCTGACTCCACCCCACCACAGCTCCTGACTGTCTCTGACTCAACCCCACCACAGCTCCTGACCGTCTCTGACTCAACCCCACCACAGCTTCTGACTGTCTCAGACTCAACCCCACCACAGCTCCTGACCGTCTCTGACTCAACCCCACCACAGCTTCTGACTGTCTCTGACTCAACCCCACCACAGCATCTGACTGTCTCTGACTCCACCCCACCACATCTCCTGACCGTCCGTGACTCCTGAAGGAGCCCAGGGTGTCTCCGGCAGACAGTGGCGGTGGCTCAGACATGGCCGCTGACCGCGGGGCGCGTACAGGCAGCTCTAATAAGAAGGTTAGTGGAGACACCTGCGCCAATATGTCTCATAAGAGGCAGGCGGATTGCAGGCAGCAGGCCAGTGTGAAAGCTAGCTGCCAGGCCTCAGCCCTGGAGCCAGGGTGTGTGGAACCCTGATCACTCCACAGCCCTGACACCACCACGCACTCGCATCCCTGTGGGTCACCTTTAAGAGCTTCACTACCACACACAGGTCATAGGGTCCAGAAATACAGAGATGAGGTCAATTCCATTTCAGTTCAGTCAGTGCAAGAAATTAACTAGAATTCCATTCATTCATTGAAAAGTCTTCATAGAATATGATGGCCAGTTTTCAGATTGTCAACTGAACTGACAATTTTTTCAACTCATTTATTTTTAACTTGCTTAACAGACACTATATCTAGGTCTATTTGCATGCCCTCCATGTCATACATTACTCATTTCTATGGCTACGCATTTATTGAAGAAATTCAATGAAAGTTCCTTTCCCATGAAAAGAACCCGTCAGTTCCCTGCCAAGTTCCCTAGCATATTCTACATTCTTGATTTCACCACTGGCAGATTCATTAACATGCAAGTGTCATTCTCTGGTCAGAATTCATGCTGCCAAATCGATACATTTTCAAATTATGTGTTTTGTATTGACTCGACAGCATTATGAAAAAAATGATTAACACGGAAACAGTATTTTTTCATTAAAAAGAGGTAAAAAAAAAAAAAAAACGAGAAAAAAGGATGGCAAATTGATAGTCTCTCGATGGACCCGGAGATGGCAGGTTCATCCAGTAATTAAAGCCCAGAGGAAAAATCAAAGATGTCCTGTTCCACTGCTACACAACAAAACAATAAACTCTTTTGCACTGATCATATAATTACTGGCATTATGAATAATTCACATCTGGCCAAGAACAGCAAAAGGGTATTTTCGCGACAAGAAAAAAATATGCCACAAGCATTAAGATGGCCGTAATCAGCCAATAAAAAGCCAGATTGGAGCAATTCCACAAGCAATTATACATCAAACATCTATTTGAACTTAAGTAAACAGTTATTAACATGAAGCTCATAGATGCTGGCGACTGACGCCTTTTTTCTAAACGCTCCCTGAAAGGATTAGACTAAATCAGCCTTCGGTGAAAATCATCTCCGCCGCCGCTTCCTCTGGCCCCGGTATTAACGGCAGCGATTATAGCAGGATTTGATCCTCATCAGCATCTCCCGGATTGGCCTCGTACGCCGCCTCGGCTGCTGTTAACGGCCCCAGTTTTAACGCCGCGGTTAATAAAAATCAATTGCGTGAAGTCTATAAAGTCTGTGGAATGTAAATCCGGGCGCTCGGGAAGGCGAGCACTTTTCCCAGAAGCCCCTGGTGTTCGGAACGGGGAGGCCTCGCAGATTGTTTTGGCGGGGCGGAGCCGGGGTGGCCGCTGAGACTTTAGGTGTAATGCATATTTAATGCTCGCCAGAGAAAAGGTCAAGCGGGGGGGAAAATGAAAGCTATTAAGTTTTCAGGGGCCGACAGAGACGCATGGCTCTATCAGAGCGTGGAGCGGGTAACGGAGGATGGCTTCTCTCTGGGCTGTCATTTCGCCTCACCTCTCTCCCTCTCCCTCTCTCTCTCTCTCTCTCTCCCTCCCTTTCTCTCACTTCAGCCCCCTCTCCGTCTCTCTGGAATATCAACTATCAAGAGTAGAGATAAAAGCTTGCACGCAAACACACACACACACACACACACACACACACACACAGCCCTGTCGTAGAACAGTTGCTTCAGTAGGCACCCCCATCATCAGGAAAGCAGAACAGGGTGCATTTTTTTGCACCCCCCCTCCCTTTATGAAGCAAAGCAATAAAACAAAAAGCAAAGACATTTTCTCACTTGCCTTGTTTATTGATGGCAGGGGAATGCAAACCAAACCAAAATACGTGTCAGGAAGGACAGAAAACACCCCGATTCTGTCTGTTGGCCTTTGGCACAGATGGACCAGACCAAGCCCAGGTTCAAGGTATTTGTGAGAGTGGTGTTAAAATAGCAAAAACAAGGCTCATATTGAAATATAGCTGAATTCAGGCAAAAGCAGAAAACCTACTGTAGATTTATGAATTGCCCTCTGAGAAGAGCACTGCCGCACCATATGGGTAAATTACCACTGAAGGACAGCAGTTATCCGAACAGCAGAGGTGTGTGTGTGTGTGTGTGTGTGTGTGTGTGTGTGTGTGTGTGTGTGTGTGTGTGTGTGTGTGTGTGTGTGTTTGTTGTTATATTGCAGTCTCCAGCTGCAGTGTAGGGGAGATGGATGAAGGGTCTAAATTTAGCAGCGCACTTCTGTGTGAGGGAGTCCCAGCGCCCTGTACAGTGGAGCATGGTCCAGCCGTAGTCATTAAGAGAGCAGGGAGAGCAGTGTCATTACACAGCCCAGCGGTGCTGACCCGATTACTTACACACACACAAACACGCACGCACACACACGCATGCACACACAAACACACCAGACACACACACACACACACACACACACACAGCAGTGGCATGTCATTTCCATGACCATGGTTCAGACCCAATTACACCCCTCCCTGAACATACACACGCAAGCAGCTGTGTGTGATTTCCCAGCCTAGTGTCACTGACCCGATTACACCCCCCGGGGGAGGGGGTGGCGGGATGGAGCTGCCCCTGAGGGCAGAGACAGGACCTTCCCTCTGGCAGGGGGGTAGTGGTGGAGTGTGGCCACATTAACCCCGCCCTTTTTACTATGACCCGTAACAGAGGAGCGGCAGGCCTCCCTGTCCCCGCCCCCAGGTGCTTTATGGCCGGTTCCTGGTTTGTGATTCGCTGCCATCTGTGGCCCCACATCAGGATCAACCCCTTCAGGTGAAGGACACTGTGAGCAAATGCGATGTTTTACCCATCATGCCTCTCTCTAGGGAAAAGCCAGGAGTCCATGGTTTGTTGGTTGGGACGACTGAATGACAAAGAGAGAACTATAAGCTGAGGGGCGATGCTGGTCTGCAGCCAGTCAGGGCAGAGTTTGAGGTTCCTCTTCTAGAACCTTCTCTCAGCACCACAGCGGAGCCGCGCTGCATGCTGGCAGTCCTGGAATAACAGCAATGATGAACTGCCTCAGAAGAGGAAGGAACAGCATGGTGTCAGACAGCGTGTTGCCGTGACGAGACGCCGACCCGCGGCCTCACGTGGGGAGAGTCAGCTGGAGCCCCTGCGCAGAGAAGTGCTCCCCCCCCTCCTTGTCCCAGTCAGACGAAGGGTGACGCGCACATCCATCTGGCTGTAAACACACAACAACGGGTACGACCGCCAGCCTCGCCTCAAACTCGCATGCAATTTCAGAAACTGTCAGTAACGTCGCGCGAAACTTCATTTGGCGCGGCCGCACTCGGGATCTGATCTACCACCGCGTATATTAAACAGGCTGTCTGTCTCCGTCGCTGCAAGCCGCCGCTGAATCTGATCGGGAAGGCAGGAACATAGCTTTGAAATCTCGGAGGCCGAATCTGCGGATGGACCGCAGCTGCTCTGTTTGGGAAGAGCAGACTTTAGCAGAGTTTCCTTCAGACCAAAGTTAGGCAAACTGCGGTGGTAGAAACTCACATCAGAGATTCCGCACGCACTACAGGGCTGAGAAAATGACAAGCTGATCACCCCTTGCCATGCTTGTTTGCCGTTTAGCAGTGTGTCTTTTGTCAGTTTTGGAACTGAAAAATTTGGCTCTTTTTTTGAAAATTAAACCCAGGAAAAGAGTCTGATCTGAGTGACAGCCCTTAGGGGCTGAATGATAACAACTTGTGACGCCCAACTAAATATTATCCCTGAGTTTGATCTGTTCTTTTTAATAAAACGGACCTGGCTGTCCTTTAAACAGCGTCTCAGGACTCTGTCCCAGATGTCACAGAGAGAGAGAGAGAGAGAGAGAGAGTTTCAGCATCTGTTCAAAACAGCTGCCTCTGCAGGCAGAGACTCAAACACTGAAGGCGTCCAAACACCAGGAGCCCCGACTCCTAACTTCAGATCTGTCCGATTACATTTACCGCTTATAAACAGCTGCTCCCCACTGGCAAACTCAAAGTACACGTTTTTTTTTTTTAAGTTTTCTATTCTACTGTCTGCTTTCTTTCTGCTGGTCGAACAGTTAAGACGAATGAGGCCTGCTCGAAGACATGTTTCGCCAGATCTGATAAGCTGAAAACTCTACATCATGTGAGTCAGGAGAAACGCATGCTTGAGTCTCTTGAATAATTCATGCCGCTGTTGATCCCAGTTATACCATATCAGCCCTTCCGCCCGCTATATATAAGACTATAATGGACACTAAATTAAATATCAATAAAAGAAAAAAGTGAAAGTGAAATCACTCATGCTGCAATGTTGCGCACTGCGCTGGATGGCAGTGGAAAAGTGCAGTGCTTGGTTTTTGTTAGCCGCTTCTGTGGCTCTCGAAGATGCATGCATTCCTTGCTGAGACAAGGGTTTTCTGTGGTAAATATCTGACCGTGGACCAGAAATGAATGACCAACAGTGACTACACTTGTGTTTCTCACACTGTCATTGTTCCAGTGTTGTAGCCCCATAGGCTAAGCTGCTCTCATCCATGTAAGTGTCTTGTCCAAACACCTCTTTTCTTTCTTCACTACTCCACAGACTGCCGCAGAGCATGCTGGGAAACCCTTTCCACTCCTTTTCCACTCGTCTCTTTCACTTTCTTTGTCCACTCTCCCTGTCTCCCCACTCTCTCTTTCTCTCTACCTCTCTCTCCATCTCTCCTCACTCTCTGTTTCTCACTAACTTCCTCTCCATCGCTTCCCCTGTAACTACCACTCTCCCCTCCTCTCTCTCTCCCTTAAAAAAAGAGTCTGTTAAGCTCTTTTCATCTCTCCTTCTCTGCCTCTGTCCCACCCTCCACTTTGCTCTCTCCATTTGCCTTTCTGTATCTCTTGCTCTCTCTCTCCCTCTCTTCTTTTCCCTGTGCCCCATTCTCCTCCTCTCCTTTCGCTGTCCCCCTGCCTCTGTCTCTCCCTCTCTCTGTCTCTCCGTCTCACTCTCTATCTCTCCCTCTGCGCCCCTTGCTCTCTCCCCGCACCCCGCCAGGTCGTGACTGGCCACCTCCACGGGCTCTCGGGGCTGGGTGACAGGCCGGTGACAGTGAGGGACGGGTGGGGCCCGGGCGCTCGGAGGGAACGGTCTGACAGCCGTGTGAGAAGCAGAGACCGCGCGTGTTCCGTCCGGACAGTCCCGTCACTTCAGGAGCTTGTTCCCGTCCCTCAGTCACCACCCCCCCCCAGGCCCCGGTCTGAGGCGACAGAGTCTCCCCCCCAGGGGGGGCTGCGTTCTCCGCTGAGCCCTGACTCTCCCGAGCGTGCCCTGAGTCTCAACACCTGCATGCATATGGAACAACTGCCACCTTCAGCAAACTTTAATTCTTCACTTAAACTCCCTTATAACACCTACTGCCTCACCATAGCTGTTTACTGTTTGGACAAACTGCTACGGGCATCTAACGTCCTCTGAAAGAAATAACTAAATACATGAATGTATTTATTGATTAACATCTAAAGGGACAAATCGTGTACTTATCTATCACTCTTCAGAAGCCTGTTTGCTAGCCACTTGCTTGGTGCGTCCAATCAAGTACTCTCCCTGGATTTATTTTTCGAACGTGCCTTGACTTCCTCAAAGAAACAATTAACTTAAAGCTCCCACTCGTATTTTTATTTTAATGATAAGGATAAACTGCTGATTACATTGAGAGGAACAGTCTTTTAACCCTTACTCAGAGGGTTAAAAGCGCTCTGTTTAAAGGCAGCCCAGGCAAAGGCGCTAACAGCAGCCCGCTCCTGTCGTATCTCGCCCCTCAGAATGAGGACTTTTTTGACAGGGTAAACAAAGCCTTTCCCCTGCCGACGGTTCGCGGCGGGTCGCTCAGGCGACACGCTCTCCGCAGACAGGAGCTAACGAACAGCGCCGCGAAGACGGAGCATGCTAATCCGAGGGGCGGTGAGCCGCCACCTCTCAGAAAGTTCTGTCGCTGTCTAGACCTGAGCAGACCTCCTTGGCTAAGATGGCACACGCGAATTGACACTGATTTGTGACTTACTGTTCCCAGTCGCGACAGGCTAAGTGAGGTATTGTCTCAGTTATGGCAATAAGGCAAGAATTGTACATGGAAGTTTTTCGTATATGTCAAATATTGTAAAATATAACATATAAGAAATGTTCAATTACATGTATATGTTAAATATTGTTTCTATATTTTATTTTATTTTATTATGTTTTATTTCTATATTTTAAATATTGTAGCATGGAAGTTTTTCTTATATGTTAAGTATTAAGGACTTGACCTTGCATATGAGGAAAGGACCATATAGAGTCATATAGTTATGTAAAATATATAGTAACAACCGGCACATTCTGTGACGAAGGCATGACCGGAACCGTGGCTTTTCTCAAATAAAAGAACATGGTGATTCATTCGTGAACCCGAGCTGCTTGTCTACTCAACACTCACAGGCCAACAGGCCTTTCCGGAGGCAATAATTCACTGTGTCAATAGTGCATTTAGTTGTCTAATTTCAAAGTCTACCATCACCCTTTCCGTAACCATCATCACACCTCTTTCTATTCCCAACCTTTAACCCCAATATTTGAAGAGAGGCTGACGCTATTTGGAAAGTGGTTAACCCCCCCTACCATTAAAGCCACGGGAAAGTGTCAATCACAATCCCCCCCAGGCCAATCAGTGCCTTGCATGACATCATCGCTCTCTGCAGCACCCCTGGCTAATGCAGAATCGATGTTTATTTGTGTTTATGGGTGCGGGAGTGGGGGGGGGGGGGGGTTGCACCAGAAGACAGCTCGCCCCTCCATCAAATGCCGGGTGCTTAAAAGCCTAGCGTTGGAAGCAGAAAGGGTCGTGTCCCATTTGAATCACAAACTGAGTCACAGATCACTCCCGGGACTGAACGAAATAACAAAACCTGACAAACGAAGCCACGGATTTCAGCGTCCGAGAGTGAGACAGTCAGTGGAGATGATCGCGGATTCGAGAATGGTGAATAATTGTGAATGGTGAATTGAAGGACGAAGGGCTGGAGGAGGATATCAGGAAACATTGAGATATCGCGAGTGAGGTGTCGCATCACAGCGTACCAAAACCGCTGTCAGTTTCCATTAGGGCCCATTAA